>NC_140580.1:710839547-712214547 GCF_964204655.1 Triturus cristatus | reverse complement strand
GCCTTAACTATATTACTCCCATTGTCCGTGGCAACAAATCCAATTCTGAGACCTCTGTGCTGCAGCCATTCAAACACCTTGCTGTTAAAAGTCTTCCAAAACGTTTGCAGCTGTATGGGATTTCGCGATGGCAAACATGGCTAATATTTCATGCTGCCAAATGCCTTTAAAAGTTTCTTCAGTGCAGAGACCTGTAGATAGCTGTTGAATTGTTCCCACAAAAGAGATCCAGTGTGCATTGATACATATGTAATCAGTTACTTGATAACTGGTCCACATGTCTGTCATCAGGTGAATAGTGTGAACAGTACTCTGCTGCAAAACTTGTCCAACCAATCGCAGCACATCAAGATGGAGAACTGGAATGCCAACTCTGGCAAAATAGGTCCAGCTGGGAACCTTCCATTTCAGGCAGATGGCCACCACAAATTCTAAAAAATGTACTTCTTTCACAAACAAAAAAGGAAGGATGTCCAGCCGTAATATTTTAGCCAGCTTCGTGGCGTACAAACGTGCCCTTGGGTGCTTGCGTTCGCACATCTTGCCTAAACATGCCTGTAATTGCAGCCTGAATTGTTTTTCTTTTCTGGTGCCAATGACGCAGGCAACGTCCAGAGAGAGGAACCAGGAGGAAGACTCAATGTGCATCTTGGGGCAGTCACTGTATACTGTTGCTGTGGTGTCTCTATCTGACTCTTGTGCCATTTCAAGGTTGTTGATGCGGGTGATACTGGTGCACTGCTGGGGACAGGCCTGCTTTGGGTAAAGAGGTCACCCTCTTCTTCTTCATCACCTTTACCTCCTAAAGTGATCAGAGGGGATTTTCTGCTCTCATCATTTTCACGACCACCACCTGCAGCTTATTTTATAAGTTGCACCTCCCTGTGGACAGCATAATGGTTTTTCATATGGGTCGTTTGGCCTCCAGTACCATAGTGTGAACCAGACTTACCTTGATGAACACTTGTGTGGCAAGTGTATCATATTGCAATAATATCCACCTGCTTGCTAATTGGTAAGAAGTCCCTAACTGGTGAGGTGAACTTTTTCAGTGCCCGTCTGGTGCCACTGCCAATGCCAGAAATACTGGAGGTAGGTGGGTGTGTCGATGATTGCCTCTCAGCAGTGCGTACTTCTACTGAGATAGTGGTGGACGTAGGTATTTGCGGGGGCCTTATAAATATGGGAGCTGGCGCTAGTGGTGGTGGTATCAGTGCCATATCCCTCAGAGCAGGTTGAAAAGCAGGAGTAATGCTGGTCTCCTCTGGGCAATCTTCCATGACAATAACTGACTCATCATCCTCATCCCTTTCCATTATTGTAAGGCTTTCAAAAACCTTCCTTTTCTCCTTTTCTCTTGTCTTTCCTGGCATGTCTCGAACTCAACCGGGGTCCAATGCGTGTCCAGATCATCAGAAGGAGGGCTTGGATGAGATGGTGGAGGATTCTTCCTTAATCTTGCTGGAGATATAGAAGCCAATTGTTCTAAAAGAGGAGGTTCTTGCTCAGCAGGAACTCAACCTTCTGTTCTGCTCTCATTTCAGGAAGATATACTATTGCTGGCTTCAGCTGTTGTCCCCTTGGCTCAGTTTCCTGCAATGATTGGGTACTACTTTGTGAAAGAGACAAATCCAATTCAGTGTCACTACTCATTAAAACAATAGTGTATTCATTCTATAGTCAAACCACACCACCATGACATACTATTTCATTTCCATTCAGGATAAAAACATACAAATGTAACTGTTTGCTTCATGTGTATCTAAGGGAATCACCTGTAACAGTCAGTGAGGTGTAGGGGATATGGAATAATCCTTAAAAAATTAATGCTAGTGTGCGCCTGTGGCTGTCAAGGGAGTCCGGGGCAAAAGGGAAAAGTCTTAAAAAACAAATGGTGGTGTGCGTGCATCTATGGCAGGCGGAAGTTTAGGGGAAAATGGAATAAAACTAAAATAATGAAGGCTGTTGTGCAGCTGTGCATCTATGGCATGCAGTGGGTGGACAGATGGTGAAAAATGTTTAAAAATAAATGTAAAACAAATTTTAAAACATTAATATTTAGGTAGTGCTTCCAATTTGGCTAAATGTTCAACCAAAGATCTCTTCAGGACAGTATCTAGATTGGCCACTCCATGTCCACCCAAAATTATGAGCAGTCAAGAGTTTTGTGAGGAAATCACCACTTTCTTTCTGCAGAAGGTGGAGCTAATCTTCTCGCCTTTCAGTCTTACCCCTATGGGAGGTATGGATGCCCCTACCTTGGGGGCCAAAATAGCAACAGACTCATGGTCTACTGTGGATAGTTTTATTTCGCTGTCCACTAAAGATACTCTAAATCTACTTTCCTCTTTTAGGTCAGGCTCTCCTTATGACCCTTGTCTGTTCTCTGTGATCAAATTAGCTCCTCAACCTATTGCCATCTCGCTTACTTCCCTATTAAATGCCATGTTTGAGTCAGGGCACTTCCCCAAAAAATGGAAGATAGCATTGACCCTGCCGCTGCTGAAAAAAAAGAATCTAGACCCCAAGGATCCAAACAATTTCCGGCCAAACTCCTGGCTTCTACTGCCGGCAGATTGGTAGAGAATGCCATGAATACACAGCTTAGTGCCTTTCTTCAGGTAAATCATATTTTAGATTCTACCCAATATGGGTGCAGGAAAGGACACAGCACAGAATCTGCCCTTATTAAATCCACCGAAGAAATAAGGGAAGCCCTGGATCAGGGAAGCAATGCAGCACTAATTATGCTGGATCTCTCTGCGGCCATCAATACGGTCCATCACGATCTCCTGATGGACCGTTTGTCGGCTTGCAAGATTCAGGGCAAGGCCTGGAAGCTACTGAAATCCTTTCTGATGGAAAGAACACAAATTGTGGCCTTGGACAAATTTTGCTCAAAACCTTTTTCCTTACCCTGTGGGGTGCCTCAGGGGTCGTCCCTCAGTCCCACTCTTTTTAATGTTTACGTGTATTCCCTGGCTGCCTTGATTAGATCTTTTGGCTTTTATCTTATTTCATATGCAGTTGACACGCAAGTTGTGGTGTCTCTGCTGCCAGGTCAGGAATCATAGAACGCCAAGAGGTTTCATGACTGTATGAAATCAGTCAATATGTGGATGACACAGAATTGCTTGGAATTAAATTCGAGCAACTGAGGTCATCATCTTTGGAAATAATACCAACTTTTGGGCCCCCGGATGGTGGGCAGAAGAATTAGGAACCCTTCCAAAGCCAACCAGGAAATCAAAAAATCTGGGAGTTATAGTTGATGATAAACTCACTTTTGGGGACCAGGTGAATGCTGTAGCATCAGCCACCTTCCATTCTCTTAGAATGATTAAGAAAATAATGCCTTTTCTGCCAGAGGAAAGCCAAAGCATAGTAATAACATCTTTCATTCTATCGAGGTTGGATTATTGCAATGGCTTTTACCTGAACACTCAAGAGCGACACTTTTAAGCAAACTTCAACTATTGCAAAATGCAGGCAGCTTGGCTGCTTACCGGCATGCCAAAATTTGTGTATCAGTCACCAAAGAAATTAAAATGTTTCATTGGCTGCCAGTCAGACAACATGTGTGATTTAAATCCCGATGCACTGTGTTTAAAGCCCTTCAAGGAATAGGCCCAGAACATTTCAAACGTCGATTTCAATGGTATGTCCCTAAAAGAGCTCTTCACTCCTTAGGAGCTAGGATGGTGACAGTACTTGCCTTTAAGAAAGTTAACTGGGGATGGAGAAGCTTTGTCATCTGTCCCTCAAGGGCCTGGAATGAACTCCTCTTCTACATTAGAGCTGCCACTGACCTAATGCTGTTTAGGAAAGCACTAAAAACGTGGCTTTTCAGCATGTAGAATTTCCATGTCATTCTGTGTTCCGATGGTAGAAGCTAGTGCCAGGACACCTTTAGGAAACCGCTGCGCTTTAGATATATAAATAACATAAAATAAGTGTGGTATGGGACACTTATAAAGCATATTTTAGGTGTGTGATTACGGATGGGGCAAACAGATATTTCAAGGGAGAGCAAGCCGAAGCGTTAGCACTGGTAGACAAAGTGGTAAGGTTGGAGAGACAGCTAACCAACATTAGGCTGCCTAATTGATGAGCACATGTTGCAGGAAGAACTAGAGAGATGTCATCAGGAGGCAAGGATCCAAACAGAACTTAAGCTACTAAAGAGAAGCAAGCAATCTGCAGAATTTTGAGTATCTGGAGCAGGCCGATGGCAATCTAGGAAGCACAGGACAAGGAATAATATAGTTTGGTGCAAAGATAGTTCAAGGGAAATGTGTTTGGGTAACACAGATATAGGGAAAATGTTTGGGGTTTCTTTCAGGAGTTATATACCAAACAATTAGGAGTGAGTGAGCAAGAATTGAAAATGTGGTTAAGCTCACTGGATTTATCCAAATTAAACTCTTATGAGCAGGTGGATTTATATAGGAAATCTCAGAAGAGGAGATCAGAGCTGCTAAAAGTAGAATAAAGAAGAGGAAGTCTGCAGGCCCTGATGGGCTGCCAGGGGAATCATATACCAATTTAGCACATGAAATATTACCTATGTGGCTGGAATTGTTTAATGGTATCCTGTGTAAGGGAGTGGATCCACCAGGTTTGTCAGGAAAGGTTACAATTGTGGTTATTCCCAAACCTTATAAGCCCTTTCATAAGTGTGAGTTTTACCAGACAATTTCATTGTTAAACTGTGATTTTAAAATCTATGCCGCAATATTGACTGGGAGTTTCAGTGTTGTGGTGGGAAAATTGGTGAGCGATGATAAGAAGAGGTTTACAACAGGTATATAACTGAGTGAGCTGCTCCATTGAGTAAAATGATTTCTGGATTTGGCTAATACATTGCAAACCCCACTAGCCCTAACAACCTGAGATGCAACTAAGGTATTTGATCAGTTACACTTGGAGTTTTTATGGTCCTGTTTATAAAACTATGGTCTTCCGTTCAGATTTATTCAGGCAGTTAAGGCTTTGTATAGGAACCCATCAGATAAAATGCTGGTTAATAATATACCCACAGAGTTGGTGGAAATTGGAAGGGCATAAGGCAACGATGCCCTCTCTCTCCCATCTTTTTCAATCTTTTCATTGTACCTTTAGCACAAGCAATTAGGGTGAAGGAAGGAGTTAAGCACTTTGAATGCTGTGGGTACAGGAAAGAGATTGCACTCTACTTTACTAGTGAGCCAGAGACAGCAATTCACACAGAGTACTTTGATGGGATTTCAGGGCACTCGGTCAATCAAAAGAAGACAGAGATTACGTGTTGAAATATTGAGAACTTTGCTGGTCAAGTATGTTAGTAAATGAGATATCTGGGGGTCGTTAGCTATCAGGAGCTAGAATTAGTAGCTAAAAGAAATGTGTATCGAGTTGCAATGAATGTTAAAAGAGATTTAAAGAGAGGGTTGAATCTTCCACTGACCATCTATGGGAGACTGAATTTAGTGAAAATGTGAATGTTCTCTAAGCTTTTTTCCTTTTTAATTTGTATTTCCCTATCATTCAACCAGAGAACACTTCAGAAAATACAAAGTGACATTAATACTTTAACTTGGGCAAGCAAAGGGGTGGGAATAGCTTGGAAAACACTGAGACAAACTTTAGAGATGGGTGGCTTGGGGTTACCAGATTGCAAATTGTACTATTCGACCATTCAATTAAAAATCTTCACGCTGCTGCTTGAAACACCAAGGTGTGGAACTATTTGGCAATGACTCATAGTATGAAGTGTTCAGAGGGTTTCTTGTATAAGTTCGATTCACCAAAGTACTTAAATAAGGTTAGGCTAAACGTCTTTAAAGCAGCCATAAGTTATGGTGCAATGTAAGTTACAGAGTTCTGTATTGCTCTGTGCGGCACCAATTTGGAAATCTCCAGGGACACCTGAGTGTCTGAAGGATGCTTTAAGTCGACCACTAAAAAAAGCTAATTGTACAAGGTGGGGAATCTGAATGTGGACAGTGGGCTGAGATCTTGGGTAGAAATCTATCACAAAGCAGCTGGGAGTTTCTCTTTATTCAAATACTTGCAACTTAGCTGGTGTCAAAACAAGAGCGAGGCATGGAGAATTTGATGCTGGAGAGAGACTTGAATATCGTGGACACACATAACAAGTTTTTTTACAATTTTGTAAAAGATCACAATTTACAAGGAAAAAGGTAGGCACAATGGAGGCTGGTAAGGATCTCAACCTGACTGTCTTCCCAGCCCTGAGGATCAGTGATCTAAGGGTGTTGTGCAAAAGAAGGGGCATTAACTATAGGGTTACAGCTCAAAAGGAGAAACTTGAAGAATCCCCCAGCTCCTATGAGAAAGAAAGGCTAGAGTGAGAAGCTGCAATTACAATGACAGACCCACACCCTGAGAAACTGAGATTCAAAAGATTAATTTTCATGAGAATAGTGGGTTACAAGACATAATATAGACCTCTAAAACATTGATTCGCCACAATAATGCCAAATTATTGTTTACTAAAATATCACCCTATACACAAATGAGGACATTCAAAACTTTGCTATTAAAATATCTAAAATACCATACTATTGAACATAAAAATAAAGTATAACCAAATACCGTTCAGGGTTTAAACATAAACAAAATGACAAAAATATTGAAAACATCAATATTGATTGTAATAATATATTTTACATAAATGAAAAAAACTACACCATTTAATTTTAAAATAATAATTACCCTAAGTAACATAAAATTACCCAAATGCAAAATAAACATTAAAAATTTTTCCAATAACCAAATAAACACCAAATAAAATATCAAAAATCATATTCAAAACTATACTTAGTAAATAAACAACTCTACTAAATATGCGCTGATTTTAAGTAATCAAACACAACAACATAATATAAAATTATTAAGCTAACATATACAATCATTTCATTAATAACAAATATTTTAATTTATACACACTTAAAATAAATAACCTTAGTATGTACAGATATATTTTATAGTTAAACATAAACCTTACGTAGCATCCACTAAAGAAGGAACAAACTGACATAAAATTCAAACCAAAGAATAAGGGCCTCATTTCGATGTCGGGGGGAATTCCTTCTGCCCGACACCTACTCGATCCTGGGACTGACCGACACCCGGTCGACGGTCATGACCGGCCCATTACAATGCAACCGAACACTGTTCGCTCACATTGCACTTTTCGCAATGGGAGCTGGTGTTACAGCCAGAAATCGTTGAGAAAAGGGAGGTGCAGATCATCCCTGCACCCCGGGGAGCACCCTCTTCCTCCAACCGGAGGCCATGCACCCAAGGGGACCCTGCTGGAGGCCCCCAAAGTCGAGTTCCAACAGCATTTCCGTGTCTGAAAGGCCAGCATGGAAAGGCTGCCGAAACCCGACATTGTAATCTCAAGGGTGGAAATGCCTGCCTTTGAGATTACAGGCTGGATTCTGACTGGCTGAGGGGCTCTCCGAGCCTGTTGGAAGTCAGCCAGAATGACCGGCAGGTTTAGTTTACGACCGCCTCCATCGTAATGAGGTGGTCGTAAAGTAAACGAGCCGGCCCATTACGATGCGGCCGTAAAGGCTCCGACCAATGTTTGGAGCCTTTTATGGCTGCATTGTAATTGGCCCCTAAGTAACCAATAAAATTAAACATTAAACCAAGTAAACAATAGAACTCTTAAACTAATTAAATAAACACTATTAAAAGGAGCCGAAAAATCACTTAAATCTAGCAGAAAAATGCAACACCTGGAAAAAACTGACACTTTCCAGGTTCTTCATTGCAAATAAAAGGAGTTATCTTGCAGAAAACAGACTATTTACATTGAAAAGCAATTTTAAAAAAACATTAACCGCTTTGCTGCTAGGCCTTTTCCCCCCCTGTGCTAAACCTTTTTTGGGGAATTGGGGGAAGTTTGCGCTTAGGCCCCTGTATCTTTTTGACCACAAAAGGTATCTACAAAAAATTTGCGTCCTTTTTTTGCAACATCATGGGGATTCTAAAGGTACCCAGGGTTTGTGGATTCCCCTGGAGGAGACCCAGATATTAGCCAAAATACAGGTCCATTTTGTTTTGTGGGGGAAAAATAGGAAAAAAGGGCTACAGATGAAAGCATCTGCTTTTTTTTCCCTGCAAATGGTATCAACAAAGAGGTTGAGGTGCTGAAATCACCATTTTCCCAACTTTCAGCGACAAGCAGACGTTTGTCAGAAAACCAAAAATGTTTTCACAGTTTTGGCATTTTTCTGGGACATAGCCTATTTTTGCTATTTTTTGTGCTTTCAACCTCCTTCCAGTTAATGGTAGAAATGGGTATGAAAGCAATAATGGATCCTGGAAAGCTATACATTTTTGAAAAGTAGACAACATTTTGAATTCATCAAGGGGTCATTTGTGTAGATCCTTCAAGGTTTCTTAATAGAAACTAACAGTTAAATATAGGAAAAATTAAAAGTCTGTTAAAAAAAACAGCCATTTGTTCCAACGTTTTTACCTGTAACTTCTTCTAATTGCGACAGCTATTTAAAAGCAATATACTGTTACATCCGCTAGACCTTTCTAGTTGAGGGGATGGATGGAACTTGTGGGTTCACCAAGAACCCGACGAACCCAGAGCCAATAACTGAGCAGCGTCTTACAATGGTTTTTCATTATGTTCCGTGTATATAGCAAATTAATTTGGGAAAATATATACATGGAAAAATCGGTATGAAAGACACCTATGTATTTCTGAAATTGGAACACAATATAGAGTTTAGAAACAGTAGATATAGGCAAATTTCCAAAATTGTGAGTATCCATACTAGCATGAGACTTAGAGGTAATTTTTCAAAATGACTTATTTTTTACAAATTGTCTTTCATTTGGGAAGCAGAAATGCATCGAAAGTCAATAGGTAATAACAGTTGCTCTACAATTCTGTGTTATCCTAAGTCTCCCGATAAAAATTGTACCTCACTTGTATGGGGAGGCCTAGTGCCTGCGACAGGAAACGGTCCAAAATGCAACGTGGACACACTTTATTTTTACAGTTAAAACTGACCCTTTTTTTGCAAAGTGCCTAGCTGTAGGTTTTGAACCCTAGCTCTGCCAGTACCAAGGGAAACCTAGCAAACCCATACATTTTTGAAAATTAGATACCCAGGGAAATCCAGGATGGGGTGACTTGACTGGCTCTCACCATGTTCTGTTACCCGGATTCCCTTGCAAACCTTAAAATTTGTCTAAAAAACACATTTTCCTCACATTTCTGTGGTGGAAAGTTCTGGACCTATTTTTATCGGGAGACCTGGGGGAACGCTGGGTGGTAGGACATTTTTGTCAGCCCGGTGATGCCATAAATTTCCCACACAAACATGTGTGGAAAAAGTTATTTTTTTCAGCCAAATTTGAGGTGTTCTGGGGACTCTGAATAAGAAAACGTTGGAGGATCCAAGCAAGCCATACCTCTCTTGAATCCCCTGAGTGTCTCGTTTTCAGAAATGTGTGGGTTTGGCAGGTTTTCCCTAGCTGGCCGCCGAGCACAGGGCCAAAATCCCAGGTGACCCCCTTGCAAAACTAGGTTGTTTTTTGAAAGGCAGTTTTGATGTTGCCTCAATAGGTTTTGGGCCCTTGCCTGTCGTGGGTACTTGGGCCTCCCACACAAGTGAGGCACCATTTTTATCGGGAGACCTGGAGGAACGCTGGGTGATAGGAAATATGTGTCAGCCCGGTCATGCCACAACTTTCCCACACAAAAATTAGTGGAAAAAGTGATTTTTCAGGTTTGCAGGGGATTCTGGGTAGGAAAAAGTTGCTGGATCCACGCTAGCCAAACCTCCGTATTATCCCCCGGGTGTCTAGCTTTCAGAAATGTGTGGGTTTGGTAGGTTTCCCTAGCTGACCGCCGAGCACGGAGTCAAAAACCCAGGTGACCCCCCTTGCAAAACCAGGTCGTTTTGTGATAGGCAATTTTGATGTTACCTCAATACGTTTTGGGCCCTTGCCTGTCGCGGGTACTTCGGCCTGCCACACGAGTGAGGCACCATTTTTATCGGGAGACCTGGAGGAACGCTGGGTGATAGGAAATATGTGTCAGCCCGGTCATGCCACAACTTTCCCACACAAAAATGAGTGGAAAAAGTGATTTTTTCAGCTAAATTTCGGGTTTGCAGGGGATTCTGGGTAAGAAAAATTTAGGGAATCCACTCAAGCCATACCTCCCTGGTTTCCCCCGGTTGTCTAGTTTTCAGAAATATGTGGGTTTTGTAGGTTTCCCTAGATGGCCGCCGAGCCTGGGGCGAAAAACTCATTGGATCCCCTTGAAAACCAGATGGTTTGTGATACGTAATTTTGATGTCGCCTCACTAGGTTTTGGGCACTTGCCTGTCAGGGTTACTTGACCCACCCACGCGAGTGAGGTACCATTTTTATTGGGAGACCTAGGGGAATGCTGTGTAGAAGGAAATTTGTGGATCCATGCAGACTCCAGAACTTTCCCACAACAGAATTGTGAGGAAAATGTGTTGTTTTTTAACAAAGTTTGAGGTTTGCAAGGCATTCTGGGTGACAGAACCTATTGAGAAGCACACAAGTCACCCCATCCTGGATTCCCCATGGTGTCTAGTTTTAAAAAATGTACAGGTTTGCTAGGTTTCCCTATGTGCAGGCTGCGCTAGGGCCCAAAATCCAGAGGAAGGCACATTGCTAAAAATAAGTCTGTGCCTTGTGGGGTTTCTGCTGCCGCCCTGGTGTGGAATCGCGGAGTGGCAGTTTTCCCCAATATGGCACCAAGGGAGGAAGAAAGACTGTGGCTATTTTTTTTGGGGGGGTGGGAGCATTGGTATGCCCATTCTGGGCAGCCCCCACCCCATGCATAACAAAAGCTAGCGTAATCACTGGCACCTAGTCTTTCTGACCCCCCAGGGGCAGATCAGGGACCACTGCCCCCATCTGCCCCCGGGGGGTCAGAAAGACTGGAATTTCTCTGGGGGGGTGGGGGTAGTGTCATGCTCATTATGGTTAGCCCCCACCCTACATGAATACAAAAGAAAATCCCTGGTTTCTAGTGGGCTTTCTGCCCCTGGGGGGGGCAGATTGGGGGCTACCGCCCCCATATGCCCCCTGGGGGGGCAGAAAGACTTATATTTCTCTGGGGGGTGGGGGCATTACGTCAATAAAAAAAAGAATCCTTGGTTTCTAGTGGGCTTTCCGCACCCCGGGGGTAGATTGTGGGCTACTACCCCCATATGCCCCCCAGGGGGGCAGAAAGACTGTTGCCAGCAAACAAATATGGGTAGAGCAAAGGCCCTTGCCCAAGGGGCCGCTCCCTACTCCCTGGTGCTAGTGGGTGGATTCCTGCTTGGGGATCGCCCTCTTGAGGTGATCCCCAAACAGGGATCCACTAGTAAAGGGTACCATTAGAAAGGGGAGATTCTCCCCTTTCCAACGATACCCCTCCCATCTTTTTCGGTGCTCGGGGGGCTGAGAGAGCCCCACAAGCAGCAAAACGGAGAAACTGAAACTAAGTTTCAGTTTCGTTTTCATTGCAATGATGATTGCACGCCATGCGCGCAATCGCCATTGCAATGAAAATCAAAAATAGGCCTGGGGAGGTTGGGGAAGCTCTTCCCCACCTCCCCAGGCAAAAAATAAAATGGGAAATCCCTCTGCTGTCTGCAAAATGGATTTAAAACTGTTACCTGTAAATTATAAACATTTTAAATATAATCTAATAAATATAAACTTTGAATATTTGCAGATACAATGTCAGAAATAGCTATGTACCTCACTTTCAATACGAAAATATTATTTTCGCACATGGAATGCACATACAGAAATAAGAAGAGCACAAACACTGAAAATATACATATAAAATTCACTAAATACCATACTAATGCTTGGTATGGAGAGCTACTCATGTGGGTGGCACAACCAGGGTGCATGCCCACTAGTAGCATTTGATTTACAGGCCCTGACACACTGATTGCACCTTACTAGGAACTTACCATTAAATTAAATATGCCAATCATGGATAACCAATCATAATCACAACCTACAGAGAGAGCATATGCACTTTAGCACTGATCAGCTATGGTAAAGTGCCCAGAGACCTGTAGCCAACAACAACAGGGTCAGAAAAATAGGAGGCAAAAGGCAAAATTGTTGGGGATAAACCTGCATAAAGGGCCAACTCTAACACCCTTGCGCTCAATTGTTTCAGTGCCCTCTTCTCCATGGAATGGGGCTCCTGCAGCCACAGCATTTTCTTGTGGTCAGTGGAGAAAATCAACAAGCCGCCATCTTGCATGGTAGCTAACTCTGCCACCCCAAAAGAGTATTCATATACTTTGGTACACAATAACATATTTCCTCTTGTCCATTTGGAAATGTTCTTAAATGATTTGACATTGCTAAATTGTATCCAGGGTTTTATGACTTCAGTTGATGGTGCCCAAGTAGGTGATGCCTAAGATGATGGCACATCTTGTAGCCACTTTCATTTTTGTTGTTGTGATGTAGGAAGAATTCTAACCAGCCAGCATTTTCTCATTAAAGTAATTGATGTTATATGCTTCTTGCTGAAATATACCAAAAACTAAATTTAAAGAAGGTAGTACATGTCACTTTTATTCCAGCAATAAATCCTTTATATGTTGCACTACACTAATTTACTGTGATATAGCTGACACTGAATTCTTTGGTACATTTTGTGGAACACATAACGTAATGAACAACTGTGAATAATCAAATCTGGTATGTGTTATTTTATTCCCATGTGAATACATCATGGAAATACATTAGTGCTGTGTATTCTTGGCCTTTTGACTTCTGGATACCCCAGCTTAATCATTTCTGGAATCCAGGAACGCCCACAAAACCATTATTGGAATCAGGGGGCCCGCATTGAGTCATTGGAATCTGATGACCTCAGCAACATTGGTGATTTAAAACGCAAAACAGTGCACAAATTTACTAAAACAAGCATTCATCATATATATTCACAAATTATGAACTATTGTATTTCATTCACAAACAATTACAAATAAATCAATATTTTAATTTTTTATGGGAAGGTTGGACATTTCCTTAATTTAATTGAGAACACCCATCGCCCTAATTATATTCTGTTTGATGCTCTTGCATTGCTCCCAATCAATCTGAGGATAACAAATTGAATTTTAGCCTCCAATATTATTTTATTTATTTTGTTTTACAAGCAGTCCCGGACTCCCTGAACAGGCATCGAGGACACCCAGAGGTTTTCAGACTACAGGTTAAGAACCACTGATGTAGTGAATAGGAGTAATTAAGCTACTTCAGTTCTCAGGGAAGAGTTTCTTCTCGCAGTTCATGACTGACATATATGTTATGGTTCACTCTTTTGCTTTTTGGATGTATCTAATCTGATATATAATAATTTGTGACATTTATTTTAAACACGATCTTCAACATGTGATGTTTATTTTCTTTTTGATATTTGGAATTCACACTGATTTCTTCCACTGATGTGGACAATTACAGTTTGTTTCTCTACAACTGTCCAATCAAATGACTGATGCAAAAACAACAATTGATGGACAAATGCAGAACAATGTCATACATTCACCCCAGTACAGAGAGCTGGGCCTAAATCCATAGTTTTTTTGCTCACCATGCCATTCCAGTTTCAACCCACCCATACGTAAATCAGTCTTGACCCAGTGCCCAATGGAAAGAGTCCAGCCCGAACTGCCAGGCCAGGTTCTACCTGGACTGGAAACAAGCATCCTAGGACCGGTTTCGGGGTTGCACCCCTCATCAGCCAGGATAGCTTGACTCCAGTGGCATGGAGAGCACAGGACCCACGTCTGGGCATACCCGTCCTACTCAGGTTGACAAATGCAAAAACAACAATTGATGTACAGAATGCAGAACAATGTCATACATTCACCCCAGTACAGAGATCTGGGCCTAAATCCATTTTTTTTTCTCACCATGCCATTCCATTTTGAACCCAGCCATATGCAAATCAGTCTTGACCCTGTGCGCAATGGGAACAGTCCAGCCCGAACTGCCAGGCCAGGTTCTCCCTGGACAGGAATCAAGCATCCTAGTACCGGTTTCGGGGTTTCACCCCTCATCAGCCAGGATAGCTTGACTCCAGTGGCTACAGAATGATGATGGACTGAACCCAGATCTGTGACTGGGGGTGAGTGTCTGAAAAGCATCAGCGCTCTGTCCATCATCTCCTTATGTTTGCTTTGTTCGCCCTTAGTTGCCAGGGAATGCCAAGACGTGGGTCCCTTGCTCACTTTGCCACTGTATTCAAGCTAGCCTGGCTGAAGAAGGGTGTCACCCAGAAGCTGGTCCCAGGATGCTTGTTTCCATGTCAGGGAAGACCTAGCTTGGCAGTTAGGGATGGACTGTCCCCATGAGGCACAGGGTCAAGTCTGATTTGCATATCGCTGGGTCTGAACTGAGGTGGCGAAGTGAGCTAAAGAATGATAATGGATTCAACCCAGATCTGTGACTGGAGGTGTGTCTGAAAAATGTGAGCGCTCTGTCCATCCTCTCCTTGTGTTTGCTTTGTTCGCCCTAAGTTGACAGGGTATGCCCAGACGTGGGTCCCTTGCTCACTTTGCCACTGGATTCAAGCTAGCCTGGCTGAAGAAGGGTGTTACCCAGAAACCGGTCGTAGGATGCTTGTTTCTGGTTCAGCGAAGACCTAGCTTGGCAGTTCGGGCAGGACTGTTCTCAATCATAAGGCACAGGGTCAAGTCTGATTTGCATATAGCTGGGTCTGAACTGAGGTGGCGAAGTGAGCTAAAGAATGATGATGGATTCAACCCAGATCTGTGACTGGGGGTGAGTGTCTGAAAGGTTTCAGTGCTCCTTCCATCATCTCCTTGTGTTTGCTTTGTTCAGCCTAAGTTGGCAGGGTATGCCCAGACATGGGTCCCTTGCTCACTTTGCCACTGGATTCAAGCTTGCCTGGCAGAAGAAGGGTGTTACCCAGAAACCAGTTCCAGGATGCTTTTTTCAGTCCTCCATCCATCATCTCTTTGTGTTTGCTTTAATCAAATGACTGTGCATCTGTTATGTTTTACTTTTACTGTTCTTTTTTTCTGCACTCCTGATTTCAGCCACCCAGTTGGACATTTTCTTTCAGTCATTTCTATTTTGACAAGGGTGCTTGTAGATGTATAATGTTCCTAGATTCCAACTGTCCTTGTCTTTTTGGGCTTTATTCCACAAACAATGATGCATCAATTAATACATCTTCGAACTTAAATTCTCTATTTGATAATAAATTCTCGCGCACGTGTAGAAGATCTAATGACAATACCCTTTTCCTACTCATTCATTCGTTTCTCAACAATTATAGAGGTTGCACAAAACGTACTTCTATTATTATGCTTTTTAACGTGAAAAGGCAGTTTCTTCAACATGATGTCCACAGGCATTAATTCCAATGTCCTGTTTTCTCTGTTCAAGTCAGTCTTTCCCAAAAATAGTGAGATATTAGCGATCCATATGTCATAAATTGAATTGATCTATTACCATCATTTGCTATGATGTGGTATCAAGATGTTTCAATCTAATCGTTTCTTTTTCTTTCCACTAAATTAATCCAGAAACACATTTACTATCATAAGTTCTCCTCCACTCATATAGTTCAAAACATAGCCTGTGAATTATCTTTAACTGTCCAAGATATTGGACTATGATCAAAAATGAATTTTCTTCTGTGCATGTTTTTAATATTTTACATGTCACACTGATTTCTCTTTTTTTTGCACTTTTCTGGCTTTTAGCTGTTTATTACGTTAAATAACATCTTCAGCACTATTTTAGCTCTCTGAACACCTGCAGCTGTCACAAGGAACATCAGCATTAACTGAAAAGAAGAGCAATGAACATCAAATTAGAAATAAGAGATTGCATTCCTTCTAAAATATTCATGATGTTTTTGATTTCTTTTTTCTCTAGTGTCTGGGACTTCCCCCACACTGATTCAGTAAGTTTATCTAATACATTTTAAAATCCTTCTGACAGAGATTATGCAGATTGACATCAAAAGGTTTCATTGCCTTCCCGTGTAAAGTTGGTGCCAAGCTGACCAATATTTTTTAGTTGACTAAACTTGATATGGAATAAAAAAAATATATATAAGGTAATTCGTTAAAAATTGCATTAAAAAAAAAGCAACATATATTTTTGCAACAGTGCAATAGTTTTTTAATTAAAATTACTTTTCTGGAAAATGCTGTTGAAGATCTCGCCAGGATAAGTCCCAGCAGTCATTTTCAACTTCAGCTGCTGTCTTGAAATAAGTTTACTGGAAAAAGACGCTGATAAGCGGTTTTTCATGTCACTTGGGCTTTACTTTGTAATATTTTATTTTAAAAAGCGCTCCAGAGTACACAACTGATTTATGGGTCAAAATTGAAACTGAGACCACATCGGAAACTGACCTATCGATTTTCAAAATCCATGAGAACCATAAAAAAAAATCTGAAAAGAACAGATACTTGGACCTTTGCTGGCGGCAAACGGCAAGTTGAATATATGTTGTTTTTATCCAGATTTAATTTTAACATTCCCTACAGGTGAAATCCTGGCCATAATTAAAACCGACTGATTAATTAAATCTACTGGCATCGCAGAGCCGTAGGAAAAGGCAAAAGGAACAAGTCTAGAAGAGATCTTACAAACGATCTTGCAACTGTTTCATGTTCTGGAAACCTGGAAATATGGCTTTCATGATGGGTCAAATTGTATGTTTTTTGTAAGTTATTTTAGGACTGGCTGAGAAGGTCTTTTACCAGGAAGGTCATTCTGCTCACTGAGATGTCTTAGTACAATGACATTTTCAGTGCATAGTCGGGTGCCCATAAAATAGGTTTTAGCTGTATGTGATGCCTTCCATATGCAGGCATACAATTAAAAGCACTGAACACAGTTCCCATATTTATACAACACTCTATTATAAACTGTAACAGCATTAACCTTGCCTGAGAATGACTTCACAAGAATTGCTGAAGCAAACATGTTAATTTGACCTTATAAAAAAACCGGAAATTGTGCATGAACAGAGCAGGTGCATGTTAGATTGTGGAAACCTTTGAAATGCACATGTGTAGCTGGCACGGAGTAGGTATAACCTACACTGTGGTTACACAATTCATCATGCCAGAAAATAAAAATCTTGCAGAAAAAAGGTCTCAGCTACAAAAGTACGTTAGTCCTAATTGCCGATAAAGCAACAATATTTATATCGCCCTATTGGCAAGCCAGCGCAAACATGCATTAGCGCCAGCTTTTCGACGTTATCTGACGGTTTTTATATCGCCTTACATGCCAGCAATAATCATCGCTAATGACATGCAAGGTAGGTGTTCCTTACTAAAAGCACACGGAAAAGGTCGCTTAAACATCTTCGCTCCATTTGCAAAGATGTCCCACGGTAACAATAGTCTCGCTAAACCCCGATCATCGCAGGAATTGTACGCCTGATAAAATCCTGACTTGGGCATACCTAACATGGGAGGTCGATTATAGGGTTAAGGCCACATGCTGGTATTAGCAAGCTTATCGCTGTTTCGCGTTGATTTTCGCTTGTTTTGTCAGCGATGTCGCCCTATTTCCCTGCTATCGCTGGATTTTATTATCGCCATTGCGCTGAGCATTGTTAATACAGCGCTATCATGGCGATATAATCTAGTGACAGCCGGCGATAGTAATAAACGCGCTAAGCGCGTTCAGCGATAATTATCGCTGCGTCTTGTTAATATGCCCCTGTGAGTCTTAAAAAAAAAGGGCAGACAATGCCAAAGAAGCTTACACAAAAATGAACTATCGCCACAAAGATGTTTGCTGATTCTTAAACACACATATGCATGAATTAAATATTTTCTACCCTGGTTATAAACCGCCAGTTCTTCATTTTGGAGCAAGTAGGGAAGTGAACTACGGATAATGGAAATATGCCACTTTTTCATTAAAAAACTTTCCTAAAGAAGGCCCCCGTTTTTGACAAAATTATCAAGTGTAGACCTAAATTCAACTGTTCTCTAATGGACCTTGGATACATTGTAAGACAGCAAAACTGTGGACAAAAGACCCGATCCACAATGGGTTTTGCTGCAACTTTCTGATGGAAAACTCCTGTATTTCTCCTGAATCCAGAAGTTTATCTCTCCGACGGAAATAATTCCCGGCAGCATTCTGTACCTGGAATATTTTGTATCGTTCAGAGAAAGCCAGAAATGACAGATCTTGGAAGTTATATCACCATGTGATGTTGCATGGCTCGTTAGAAAGGTGAAGATCAATGATTTTAGTTTATAATATATGATTTAGTTCATGATTTTAGGTGCGAAAACTTTGCATCGTGATGGAGCATTAAACACATCATTCTTGGCAAGGTCTGTGGGGGATCTCTCTCTCCCTCTCTCTCTGTCTCTCTCTCCCTGTCTCTCTAGTGCTTTTAACCATTCCTTAGTGGCCAACTGACTGCCTCCTGCTTCAGAACATCATATTATTTAATATATTCAACTGTACATTATGAGGCTTTCATCCATCAAGGGGACTCTGAAGACATTTGCAAATTACAAGAGCAAAGCTCTAATCAACTGTATCGTGCAAGATAAATTACCGACTTATAATGGTCAATATCAATGTACTTTAGCATAATTTAAAGCCCAAAATGTATGCCAAATTCAGTTCTGCTAAATATAATGTCTAAAGGATTCAAAATTAACCCTGGACATGCCAAGTAATCCAGTTTGTTCTCTGTTATATGCCAGGCCTGCTCTAGATAGCCCTGCTCTATCAGAAATGAGGCTATTGCTGCTGTTTCCTCTGTGGTTTGCTATTAGCTGTGAATGTGAGCAGTTGAATAGAAGGATGATTCCTGTGAGTACCATGGGGCCTTTCCCAGATGTGACAGTCACTTTGTCATTGTGTGTAACCAAACATCAAATGTGTCCATGTCTATATGGGTCATATACCTAGGTGACCACTTTGTCGTTGAATGTGATCAGCTATCTAATGCGTCCTAATCTATATATTGGCAATACAATGAGGTGAACGATAAAGGTTGTAACACTTTGCAGCATCTAACAATTATTAAATAGCGGGGGAAGGACTCTGTGCCCTTTGGTATGTGAGCAAAAGGCTCAGAATACAAAGCTCTTGGCAACAGTGAACGTGGTTATGTAAATCTATACCAATATAATATGCTGCACTATGGTCCATACCTTCTAGCAGTGACCACTCAACGAAAGAGTAACTCTGTCAGAGTTGGTAAGTTCCCCATAGAACTCAGGGTTCAGCACTCCTATCGTCCATCAATGGGCCAGCTATGGGGGCTATTCACAGAGCCATTTCAGCCATAAACGTATGTTTACAGCCGAATGTTACTTAATTTATGCCTGCCATGAATTCACAAAAGGCATCTTGGCAGGCGTAAAGGGAATTCTCCTGCCAATCACACCTGCATCGTTGAGAATCATGAGTGTGCGATTCCACTAGCATAAAAGAGCAGTGACCCAAAACCGAAGCCCCAAGCCTCAAGCAGAGTGATGTACACTTGCAATGTGACTGACAAGAGGGGCTGAAAAACAGCTGGTCATCAAGTAGGGATAGGAGTTGACCTAAGGGCTAGGGCGGTCGACCTCGAATCTGGGGAACCGGGTTCGAGTCTCGGCAATGACGCTGAACATCCTGTGATTCTGGGCAAATCACTTAATCTCCCAGTGCCTTAACAAAAATGATGAATGTGTCCTCATGTAACGCAACTGGTGCTATGTAAAGCGATCTGATACCCGGGTCAAGTTCGTGCTATATAAAACTGTAAAAAAATAAAAAAAATAAAAAAAATAAAGTAGCCCAAGTTGCAGAATGAATGTCTGTTTTATAGGCCTTGGCCTTTCAATTACAATGTTAGCAGGTCCTGGCATGGTATGAGATGTGGGAACCAGGAACCACATTAAGGAGTGTGTAATGTGGGTGAAATATGGAAAACAGTTTGTTGTATGCATTGAAGAATACGTAAAACGATATTCACCAACACTCCCAGAATCATAGGTCCACACAAATGACAGAATACTCGAACACAAACACCACTAGACAGCCATACCCCCAACATCACAGAAAACCACATGGCCACCATCCACCCAGCCACCATTATATATCCACACATCCGCTATCATACACCATCATACGATGCCAACACGACCAGTATCGATTGCCACACACACAGCCGTCTTCAAAAGCCTAGACACGAAGCCTGGGTGAAATTTGTATTACACAGGTGAAATTTGTCTTGCACGATTTTACATACATATTTTTTGAAGGCTGGGTTAATTGCAAAAATATCTCACATGTGAGGCATATTCTACTCAAGTGAAAATCCTACCCATATCTTGTGCGACAATTTTACACAATGGGAATTTTTCAACGGTGGAACCGACAAACTCATTTTGCATAATTACACATCGTTTTCCTAAAAGCTAGAAAAGAAATATTTTGCAATTACACACAATTTTACACATTCTATGCACCGCCATCATACAGCTGGAAAACCCACCATCATATGCCAGTGCACCCACCAAAAGTTGAGAACCGTTTAGAGGTTTTAAGCATTCAAGAAAAGCCAGTGCACTCCTCAGGCAGCATATTGCTGGTTGCTATGCTTGTGTCCACGTCACCCAGGCCACTCTGTCATTGCTGTATTCTTGGTCACCCGGAGGGACACTCCACTAGCCATGTGCAGCATTGATTTAGAAGTATGGTGGCTGGACTGCAGAGTTCAGCACTAGCCAAAGGATGTCAAACTTGTGCTTCTTTGTTTGCCAAATCAACAGAATAACATAAGAACATGGGCTTTTATTGGAATTCTCTGCGGCATATTAACAAGCCCATTATCGCAGTTTCCTGCCGCTAAAGCGGCGATAATTTTAACGCCGTCCTTGATAATATGTCCCTTAGTTTCGCTATTGGGGAATGGACAAGCTTTATAAACTGCCCAGTACAAGATGGTGGTCTGTCGAAAGAATTCCCTCTGAAGTGCCAAAACCAGGAGAAAGTACAGTTGTTTGCTATTATCTTGTTTCTTGTTTGAATTATAAATAAGGAGACATTTACAAATGGACGAATCAAATTGCATCTGTTCCCTTATTTTTAATCAGTTTCTTTTCCCCTTTACTTCTATTTCTTTTCCTTATGTTTGCTTCTTGTGTTTGGAACTACTACTTCTGGATATAGGGCCATATGTATCAAAACCCTCATTAGCGATTCTCAAATGGCGAATTTTTGCGAATCGCTATTTGAGAATTGCAAAATGCTATGTATGTAGGATTTGCAATAAATTTTGTGAATCCTACATATTCCTTAATTGCGAATCTCAAATTGCGATTCGCAATTAAGGAATACCTACCCATTCATTCCTATGGGCCTAGAGGAAAGACATTCCCAATTTGCGATTAGCAATTAGAGAATCGCAAATTGAGAATGCAATTTCAAGGGTGCAAGGGTGTCAAAAGGACACCCTGTTCCACCCCTGAAATAAGCATGGGTGCACATGTGGCGCACATACATGGCCTAAGGGCATGTACGTGCTTCACATTGTACTTTGAAAAATGCAAAAAAGTGAATTTTTCAAAGAAATGACAAATTACCACCAACTTGAAGTTGGTGGTAATTTGCGATTCCTTAAGGCCAAATTGCACTTTTTTGGTGCTTCTTACATTGCATTTAAGGAATCGCAAAATTTGCAATTCCTTAAATGCAATCGCAAAATAAGGAATTGCAAATTTTGCGATTCCTTATTTTGCATGCAGATTTGCCTCATACATACCACTAAGCTAAATTGCGATCGCAAACGCCGAAATTCTGCGAATTTCGGCATTTGCAATCACAATTTTGCTTGATACATATGGCCCATAATTACTTGGCTATTCCTCTTCCCAGAAGCTGAGGGGTTTTGTGGCTTGCTATTCATTTCTGTATTTATAGTCATCTTCAGTCAAGAGCTACAAGATTACAAAGATGATGTTTTACCCTTAGTGGTTTTTCTTTCTGAGACCCTCTTAAAGAGACACTTGACACGTCACATGTGTTTTATTAAATTAAGAGTGGTACCATGTTTACTGGGAGGAGTCCTCCTTGCTTCAGGCAATCTGTAGGGAGGCTCAACAGCCCTTCTCAGCTTCTAGTCCCTGAAATCATCATACATCTATGCAATCAACCTCATGTGCCAACAGACTCACCATCATGCTGCACCCCACTGACCACATATAAGAGGTCACACCCCCACTAGATGACAACAAACCTGTGATCACATAGCCACATTGTGTCATGTGCAACTATATCCACTTGCAGATGCTCACATATCCACCATCATGCACCAGCAAAAACACCATCACATCCACCATCATACACCAATATGACCACCACCACATGACTATGCACCCACAATCACACATCCACCATCAGTCGCCCAACCACCAGCCATCACATGGCAACAATATATCATCATATGATATGCCCACACACCTACCCTTATGTGCCAACACACAATCACAAGAGCAAACTACATCTGTTCCCTGAACAATTTAAAACAAAATGAAGTTAACACTGGCTAATATGTTGACAGTAACTACACTACACAACTGAAAAGACTTGTATTCAAGTGTTAAGGTACAGCCTCAGTCTCACATTTCAATACCAGCATAATCACCTAATCTTAACTCCCATATATCCTACATCCACACAACCACCAGTATATGCCAGTACACTTACCAAAACAAAGCCAGACATACCATCATATAATACCACACAACCAACAACATACACTAACCCAGCAACCTACCATCTGACAACCACAGAACCACCATTGGATGCCCACACCAACCCATCACACATCTGTACACCCCCATCAACCACCATTGGATGCCCACACACTCATCATCATTGGCCCACATTATTACCATCATACACTAGCAAACCAAACATCACATAAGCTGCCCGTGCATATTTATATGGGCACAGACCCACAATCATACACATACAAACTCACCGCTATATGGCTACACCCACCACCATATGTCAAAAAACCTATCATCACCCACCATCGACATATCTACAAATCCACATGGTATGCATCATACTCCAACAGAGCTAACATCCTTAAGCCAACACACACAATCTATTAGATTGGACCACACACCCACCGTTGTGCATCCACACATCCACCATTATATGATCAGACACTCACCATCAAACAGTCCACACGCCCTCCAACATATAAACCTCATAAACGAACACCCTCACCATCATACGTCTATATACCCTTCATCACATGGCCACACACTAAACATCATACACCCATATATCCACTGTCATATGCCCACACACCCATGATCATATGACCAAATACATTTTGGCTCAATAGCCCACGGCCACACATCCACCATCAGATGCCTACAACCGTCATCATGCTGCCAAACATCACATCCACAATAATATTTCAACAAAGCTACCATATGCCTGCAAACCCACCATCATATGCCAACACACTCTCAATCAAGTGTCCACACATTCACCTTCACACACCCATAGATTATCATATAGCTAAACATTCAGCATGGAATTCCCACACACCCACATCCATGTACACACTAACCATGAAAAACCGTGGGGCAGATTTATGAGCCCCTTGCGCCACTTTTGCGTCACTTTTCCCATGTTAAAAGTGACGCAAAGGTGGCGCAAGGGGCTCATAAATCTGCCCGTATGTTCAGCAACAATTCCACCATCTTCTGCCCACACATGCACCATGATGTGTCCACATATCCGACATCATAAGCCAAAAACAAAAAAACAATTCTTTGCCATAAAACTAAAGTTAATAGGGGTTAAGGTTGACTAATATTTTGACAGTGGCTGCACTTCAAAACTCAAAAAGACACGAAGTAAAAAAAATGTAAGGTATTCACTCAATCATACCTTTCAAAACGGCGTAACCACTTCATCTTAACTTCCACCAGTTAACACACATATTTGAAGTTAGTACATTCTTCTCGATGCCTACTACCACCATATTAACTCATTCTTGCATTGTCTGATAAAAGGTATCATCACCTCGACTTCCTTTCCATATTAAACGTATCCTGAAACAAATGGATAATCACGCATCGTTATGTTTCCTTAAGCAGTTCCAATCTCTTAATCCACCCATCCGTGCACATTAGGTGAAGGAAAATGGAATGAAAGTACGCCATGTGTTCCCGTCTAAGACTCTCTGTTGAAATAATGGAATGCATTGTCTTCAGCACTTGTGGGAGGAGGGGTCGCGTGCCGTTTAAAGATGATTGGCATTTCTGACGTGACCAGAGCTTAGAGTGGACTTCTGGTCAGAGAAAATCTTTGGAGCAAATCATCAAAACGTAAGCCTGAATGCAAATTAATAGAGCATAAAATCTCAAATGATGCAGAAATTATTTCTTCAAGCTCCTGTAAAGATTTTTGCATGTCTAATTTCATAATTCCTATGCTTTCACGATGGAAATTACAGTATCACACTGTGGGACCTTGATGGCAGCGCATGAGTTGGAAATATACAAATGTATTCAATAAGCGGCAACCCAGGTTAAGGGAAGCGGAAGTAGACAAGAAGGCACCATCATTTTAAGATGGTACATATTTTGCATTGAGTCTGTCACTCTTTCAGTGTGTGGACGAATTTTCCGCAAGTCTAACAGTTTTTACACGTGCACATTTCTTATTTTGACATATTGTTTTGCGTGCATAAATATATTTTCCTGGCAGATGCTTTTTCCAGTTTCATAATTCTTGGATTACTTACCACTGGATGGATTTATCTTAGACACTACAGTATCAGACTGCCTGAATAAATGTATATTTCATTTAAAATATGTTATCAATACTATTTTTAGAGAGTAAGCTAAATGAACAATACAAAATAACAAAATGAAAGAGTTATTAATTCAGGGAGCCCAATATATACTTTGAAACATAAATTACAAAGTCAACAGAGGGCCGGATTTAAGGCCTCACCTACAAGAAAATGACGCGTAGCGCCGCAAGCCATTTAGCTGAGCCGTGCTGCGTCATTTTCAAAGCACAGGATGAGTCTTATTAACAACAATACGAGGCATCCGTGTGCTTTCATCCTGCGCTGGTGCACAATTGGCTGCGATGGGTCAGCACAGGCACCCTTGCGCCATTTTGCAAAGGTGCCTGTGCTGCAGGGATAATTGTTTTTGTGCAGGAAGGGACACCTTCCTGCACAAAAACTGTAATTAATGGCATTTTCCTCTTTCTATGCATGCTACAGACTGCAGCTTGCATAGAAAGAGGAAAAAACAAGGAGAAATAATAGTATTTCTCCTCTTCGCACCATTCCTACACCTTCCCTGGGGAGGCATAGGATTCTGACGCATTCACAGTTTTACAAAATGTTGTAAATATGGGAAGTCGAGAAGTTCCATGAATGTTGTATGGGAACACCTACAGCCACACCCAGGCAACGCCCCTTTCATGCAGAGTAATGCGTCAAAGGGCCCATATTTACAAGGCCAATAAATGTCGCGCAGGGTGACTTTACGTGGCTTTGTAAATATGGGTAAGCCCATTGTTCCACCTGTGCATCAAAAAGTGATGCACCGGCGGTGCAATGCTCTAAGGGGCTTATTTACAAGCCCATTGTGCCACTGTTGTGTGTCACTTTTTATAACACACCGGTGGCGCTATGGGCTTGCCCATTTTTACAAGGCCACGTAAAGTCACCCTGCATGACTTTTCATGGCCTTGTATATATGGGCCCTTTCACGCATTACTCTGTGTGAAAGAGGCGTCTCATGGGTTTCCCACGCAACATCCATAGAACTTGATGCATTCCCAGATCTACAACATTTTGGAAAACTGAGCGTGCATAAGAATCCTATGCCTCCCCTGGTGGAACGAGGAGAAATACTTTTATTTCTCCTTGTTTTCCGGGGAAAGTTAAATGGCTGGGAAGCAGACAGACTGGGGTGTGTGGCACCTGCGGAGCCAGTAGGCCAAGAGCTCTCTTCCCCTCCTGAGGTGGGGGACAACAAAACTGGCGACAAGACCTGCTGAAACTATTGGGGTGCCCTGCATTAGGTATATGGGCTGTACCTGAGGCGGCCGTGTACAGAAAGGGCCACTCCCTTCACCGGACTGAGGAGCATCAGGCCAGAAGCTCACTACCTGCAGCAGTGGGTCTCAGACGGTGCTCGCAGGCGAGATAAATGTCGTGAGGTGCGCCTGCATCCAGAGACTCCTGGCCATTTCGCCAGACGGAAACATCACCTAGCAACTACACCAAGACACCCCTGGAGATCGCGGGGAGGGCCACTGTTCCTGCCACACATCCTAGGGCGAAGGCCGCGGACGGCGGTCGCCAGCGGACACAGCTCAGGTGACCTACAGTCATTTGAGAAGGGGGCAAAACCTTGTGCAAAAGGTGCCATTCTAGTGAGGTGTGAACCTGGTCGGTGGAACTACACAATGAAGCCCAAGAGTGCCACAGCAGTGCAATCTAATAAACTAGACAAGTACGCTATCCCGAAATCGGCGCCGCAGGACGAAGGGGCGCAGGGGGACCAGCCTGGTGAGGGTGAACCGTCTCTCCAATCCATAATGGCGGCTATCAAGGGCCTGGGGACTACCCTCGAAACAAAATAGATAAAATGTCCATTGAAATTAACTTGATGAGAGCCGATATGAACAAAACAGCGGACAAAGTTAAAACGAATGAAGCCAAAGTATTGGAACTCCAGATTTCTACAAAAAAACTCGAGGAGCGGATCAACACCCTGACTCACCAACACCGCCAAATGGCCCTGAAACTTGAAGACCAAGAAGGGCGGGCCTGCCGAAGTAACATTAGAGTGGTTGGGGTCCCGGAGGGCTTGGAAGGGCCGAGCGTTGACCTCTTCCTTGAAGATCTCATCTTAATTCACCTTAAGACAAAGGGGCTCTCCTCGCTCTTCACTATTGAGAAATCCCCAGGCCCAAACCGTGTGCAGCCCCCAGGACTATTATCGAAAAAATCCTCAACTATAGAGACCGTGACGTGATATTGCGGGCAGCCCGGATCCAGGAAGACCTACACTACGAAAACTCGACTATCCGATTTTTCCCAGATTTTACACTTAAAGTCCAGCAGGAGCGATGCTCCTTCGAGGGGGTGAAAGCAGTTCTCCGGCAATGTGGAATCAAGTATATCATGTTCTTCCCAGCAAAGCTTAAAGTAATCGCGGACGGAAAATCACTCTTCTTCGTCACTCCGCTGGAGGTACAGGACTAGCTGGATGGGAAGGCAGTACAGAGGAAAACATCCGGGGCGAGAGACAGCTGGAAGGAGCCTCACACACGCGAGTCGGGATTGACAGGTGAACGATCAGACACAGAACGGCGCAGCATGCGTTCCTGGAGATCGAGGTCGAGCAGCCCAGGATTGCCAGCAACACAGAGAGACTGACGGAACCTGGGTTCTTGAGCTGGAATTGAAGGGACTATCTCTACAAACCGTATTTTATAAATTGCTTTGTTGATATAATGTGGGGTGGGCGGCTGGTATGACTCAGCTTAACGGGAAAGTGATACCTCCAAATCTTCAATAACTCCTGGCGGCGCTGGGGGTATATCAGACTGACAAACTGACTGTATGTATGAGGACAGTAGGAAACTGGGGCTACTGCCAAGAGACCAACGTATTGCCACGCTGGTGGCCATACCTAAAGAAGGGAAACCAAAAGACAACTGTGCTTCATATAGACCGATTTCCCTGTTAAACGCAGAACCCAAAATACTTGCCAAGCTCTTGGCAAACAGACTCCGGCCAATAATAGCTAAGCTGGTACACCCAGATCAATCGGATTTTAGGCCACAACGTAATACTGCCCTTAACCTGCGGCGTCTCCACAGAGTACTGGGGCGCTGCTCCACTATTCAAGAAGACGCGATAGTGGTTTCTTTGGACGCCACTATGGCGTTCGACACATTGGAATGGGCATACCTCATGGCAGTATTAAAAAAGATGGGCTTTGGTCCTAACTTTGTCGGATGGGTGCAGCTTCTCCATGCGGACCTGGTCTTCTTCTTCTCCTGCACTTTTCTGCACTCTTTTCACCTCATTCATTTCAATACTCACATCATAGAAAAGTACGTAAAAGGAAGTTGCTGACCAGTACTGCTGGAGAATAAAGATGGGAAAAACTAATTTGAATACAGAAAATGAGATGCTTGTATAAAACCGTGAGGCAGACTTTTGCTAAGACACTAGTCACTTTCAGAAAAGTTTGTAAGTGTATCCGCTGTTTAAATGCTGCAAAATGGCACTGTCTATTTTTACTCACAACGTAACTTATAATATTTATTCTTTCTGATTTGGGTAGAGTACAGTTGAGAAATTACAGATTATAAATTTGCTTTTGACCCTCTTAGTCCCTTCTATAGCCAAGCAATGACTTTCTCTGTCCTCTCATCTCTTCTCCTCTTTTATCACTTTCTTTACCAAATCACATTCAGGCCTTGAAAAATTATAAAAATGTTACCAGACCTGCAGGTCTAGTCACTTGAATAATCTACTGCATCTAAATGTAATGTTCTTGACCCATAAACAGGTCTCAATATGAATGATCCTAGTCGAATATTCTGTTTCACTGAGTCGCAGTTTTCTTCACCATTGCTTAGTGTCATCAAATATGTGAGTTCATATGTCATGTTTCAACACTACAGTCCACTGTAGTGTTAACCCTATCATCAACACTGAGGGGAGCGCAAATTGTGGACTGAATCAACTGTGATGCAGAGGAGCAAACTTTTCTGGGATATGATGTAGTATCGGGCCACACACTTTTCACTACCCAAACTGATTTTCCTGACCTCTTCTACCATTTATCGCACATTCCTAATGTCTCATTTTGTAAAACTTTCATTCCGGCCCATTGTTTACACTTCATTTGGCCGAGCCGGAGAGTATGGCCTGATATAGAGAGTACGGATCCAGCCGGAGAGTATGACCCTGGTGAGGAGATTATGGCTAAAGCTGGAGATTACGGTCCGACTGCAGACGTAAAGATACGACTCGTAAATGACCTCTGTGACTACCAAAAGTTGTAAAGTTAGACTTTTGTCTCAGATTACCTTTTTGAATCTGAGTAGGCTGACGTGGTGTTCAGAAGTCTGGGGGAGGGCAATCTTTGTGCGACTAATCAGAAATAGATTGTCAGCATACATCAAGCTAGGCTAATGTAGACTCCAAAGATTTGGGGCATGCTTGTTAAGAGTTAGTGGTAAATCTGCCAGGAATAAATTGAAAAGGGTGCGGGCAAGCACGTAGCCTTGCCTGAGGCACTTATTATTTCCCCAACTTAACCCAGACCCATGTGTCTGTGTGAAGGAGAATCAGGGCATGTAGCAGGGGCTTTCTTCAATCAACCTGTTCAAAGGCCGCCCTGGAACCAATGATTTTGAAATGGGGAGGCTTATGGTTAATCTTTCATTGATCATTGATCAATCAGCAAAGAAAGGGATAATATATTTGCTGATATTCCCATACCTTTTGTGAAGCCCATTTAGTTAAGAGGGATTGTGCACATCCATGGCCCGGGACTTTAATTCCTCCAGTAGACACCCTGCAGGATACTTCGACTCTACGCCGAGGTGGATGATCAGCCAAAGGTTAGCATGATCCGAGCCGTAACCTCCTTTAAAAATGAGGGAAGAAATAATCGAACCCTGGCATAACATTTGCTGTTGTAATGCGGTCGAAAATCAGCTCCATGTGTTCTGTCCAGAACTCCTGGTTCACTTTAAAGATCACCTGTGGGATGCCATTGGGTTCTGGTGCTCCTTCTCGTCCGCCCTTTTCCATCTGTCTCTTACTAATCTACGCTTGCATCTTCGAGAAGCTGGTTTTGCTACCATTGCTCGCAGCCATGCTGGTCCACAGGGCAGGACAGTGAATGCAAACTGGCCCTGGTAATTAAGTCTGACCAGCCATGAGGGGGGTGGGGTGGGACTTGTGGGAAACACCTCTGCTCCTTTTGGTACAGGGGGCTGATATTGCAGCCTTGCTGCAAAACTGGCCCCCTGTACCAAAACCGGCCCCCATCGGTGCAAATCTGGCCCCCACAGTTCCGGCTCAATGGGAAAATGCCCGGTTCCTGCTATGGCCAGTCTGGCCCTGCTGCTCCAAAGTTGATTCCCACATTTTTCCCTAAGTAGTCCTTCTAAGAGATCATTGGTTCTATCAGTGCTCAGCATCACATGGTCTGCATCACTTTCTATGGTATTCATTGGAAAGGAGTAGTTGGAGTGGTTCGACAAGAATTCTGACAGAGGTGCTGAAAGAGGTAAGAGGGGTGCAGAAACAGAGCAAGAGAAGTGCATGAAGAAGCCAGCAACAGAGGTGCAGAAAGAGGCAAGAGAGGTACAGACACAGGCAAGAAAGGTGCAGAAAGAGGGAACAGGAGTGCAGAAAGAGATAAGAGGGATATAGAAATTAGCAAGAGAGGTGCAGAAAGAAGCAAGAGAGGTAGATAAAGAGATAAGAGGGATACAGACATTTGCAAAAGAGGTGCAGAAGAAGCAAGAGCAGTGCAGAAAGAACCAACAGAGGTGCAAAAAGAGGCAAGAGGGGTCACAAGATGGCTACCAACACTTTCTGGTTTGAAGTGGTTGAAGTGTTGTCAGCCAATCAGAATAAAGCTTGAGTGAAAGTTCGCGGATCCACCACAATCACCAGATATATATTTTTTTTATTTTTGAATTTATCAGGAACTACTGAACGGAGTAACACCATTTAAATCCAAAACCGCACTCTGGATAAAGAGCTACCTCTCTTCCAAATTTGTGGTAATTCTGTTCAGTAGTTCGGGCTGTGGCCGTGACAAAAGTTTCCTCTGGAAAATTAACATTGAAAAAACACATTTTGGGACCCCCCTTTTTTCTCGGCCCCCCCTTGACAAATCAGTATAAGTATTAGTATAAAGAAGTTTCTAATACCGGAGGTGTCTTGGCGCTGTGAAATCAGCCTGAAACTTTTAATACAGGAGCTGAGCGGAGCACCCCATTAGTTTTGAAAATTTTGCGAAGATTCGTCAACTGGGGCCAAAGATATTGGCAAAAGAAAAAAAAGCTTTTCCTATGGAAAAAAGGTCCTAGCTATATCTACCAACTGGTGACCTCCAGTAGGTAATATATATATATGTATATACATACATATATATGTATATATACATTTACTAGTGTCAAGGGGGTCACGAATGCCCCCTCAATTATACAAGATGCAGACTATTTGCAGGCCTATTGTCATCTTTTGCTTACATTCTCCATGGCAGATATATATGGCAAGGACGCCACTGTGAGGGCCAGTGAGGTACTCCTTTCTTGCTGGCGCTCAAAAGTTGATGTAGCCTGTGATTAGTGGTTATTCCTCTAACAAGGTTTCCTGGAGCAAGATCACCTGAAATGACCTTAAGTATGTCTGCATCTCTTGGTCATCTAGGGATGGATTTATCATGGATTCGAGTCACCCTTGCGCTACGCTAGGGAGTGCAAGGGCAATGCAAAACCTAAGTCATATTTACAAAGCTGTGCAAGGCCACCTTGCATCACCCTGGATGACTTGGTAGATCTGGAGTAACGCAATGCAGCGCAAATCGATACCTTGCATTACTCTGCCCCAGAGATCCACCCTTGGATTTTGGCACATTCACAGATTTACCATTAGTGGTAGACCTGGGAATGTGTCAAAATGCTACACATCTCCATGTGAGGCCTGACAAGGAGAAATGTCTTTATTTCTCCTTGTCTTTTCCTCTCTCTATTTGTGTTGTATTCTGCAGCACACATAGACAGGAAAATTCCTCTGTGGATTGTTTTCGTGCAGGAAGCTCTCCCTTCCTACACAAAAACAATCCTGCCTACAACGTAGACACTCTTTCGCTAAGACGCAACTGTCGTGCTGCTGTCTTGCTCACCGCCCCGCCTGCAGACTTGCTCGCTGCCCCACCCGCAGCCTCATGCACATGCCCGCTTGCCACTGCGCGTCAGCTGGCGAAGGCGGCACTTGAGTCTTTTAAAAGCGGGTGATCTATGACGGGACCGTGTATCACGTTCTGTCACGGATCCCTGCCTGGCCTCCCTTGATGTTTCCTGATTCTCCCCGCGCTTACCTGCATTCTTGAGATTGCGTCGGAGAGTTGGAACGTTCTTGGTGTTCTTGACTCGGTGTCTTCAGCTTTCTTGTCTTCCGGGTCACAGCTGGTCTTCAGGGACATGTTGCAGAGTCGGCATTTCCTCGCTGACCAGCCTCGTTCCTTACCTCACAGGCGGCTTTTTCCTTACGCTGTATATTCTGTTCCTACAAGAGAAAAACAAATACAAAGAGAAGTATTTAAAGAATCATAATTCTCAGTCTACGATAGGATGATATATATATCTAAGCCTTAGTTTGAAACATATATACTTATCTGATTCTTTACTTCTCCAGCAGTGTGGAGCTAGTTCTCTACCTTCACTTCTTTGCTGCTTCTTCTCTTATGGTGCAAAACATAAGAGAATTGTATTAGTTACTTATTTGTGAATTCACTTGGTTATCATACCCTGACCCAGCACCTTTTTGTGCAAACATTTTTCTCTTCTTTGTCATGTCTAGGAATATAGCTTTTTTGTTTTTTTCCTAGTTTCTCAGGAACATTAATCTTTTTTGGGTCTAATGAATCCAGATGGTGGTCTCCGTTTAGATTTGTATGTTTCACATTTATCATTGTTTAATGCTTAAAATCTGCAGTCCTAATGTCTAAGTTACATACTTCTTCCTTTTAGATAACACTGTGTCAGTTTCAAGTTCTAGTTATTCATATCTTCTCTGTACTATCAGCAAGACATTCAACAGGTATTACTCATACATTGGTCACACTTTCAATATGAGCAATCTTGTAGTTCTAGGGTCAAACTTACCTTTCGTATTTTCACCCAATAGGATCACATGTGACCTCACAACGGGCGAACCATTGCATTTTACTCCTTCTTCCTTTCCTTGTTTTGTTTTCCCCTCTTCCCCACCTTTTTCTCTTTTGATTTGACTTTGTTGGGCGAAGGAGGTGAGTGAGGGAAGTTGGGATCCAGCATCTGTTTCTTCCATTTCGCTCCTGCGGAAACCCCAGGTGAGCCTCACAGTAAGGGTACCTGCATTCGTCCTAGGCTGCTAATTGTGCTCCAGCCAAGGCAGAGTACAAGCATGCATCATATCTTGTCAGATATGGTGCATTCCTGCCCTCCATCTTTCACACAGCACAGCGCAGCAAGGTATCTTGCTGTGCTGCATGAATGTTTGATAAATATGGCACCTAGATTATCCAGCAGTCCAAAAATTTTACACAAGCAAATCCGTCCATGGCCTGTTCAGTGCCCCCGATACCCAGCACCAGTCATTGTATTGGACGTTTGCTTCTTTGTCTGAGCACACTTGCTTTGACCTATGTATATATTGATGCTCATTTGTCTGATTTGCTAAGGGGTGTGGGTACACCTGTTTTTTTTATAAGAGGTCACATGGATTCTCCATCTTTTTAGCTTTTATTTGGGCTATACCCAATAACTTTTTGGCTGCTTCAGCTGATACCCATGTGACTCGCGTCATTTCGGTGAGCTGTCCCGGTCCTGTTTCAATAAACTCCACCAAGAATATCTTTTTGTTTCATTTTGCTGGTGGAGTTTCAGAATGTTGTCTCTGTTCGAAGACATCAAAACTTCTCCTTGATTGATATACTGGGTACATTAGTGTCACCAGGTTGTTGCCAACCTCCGATGGTAGAGAGTGATATATGGTAGTCTCCTCCTCACCTCTCAATTCCCAGATGTTATTGTGCTTGGTTGCAATCAAATATGCAGCCAATGTTAGAGACTGAGGGGACACAGATTTTAGGTATTTTTGCATCCATGACAATTTGGATTTATATTGGGCTAACATTTTCTCAAAAGTAAGTGGTAACGGAATTGTAATTTCCCAATTCTCACTGGTCCTGGCTGCCATAGGATTGGACTGGGCTTGGTGCTTGCTGAGGGTAGTGCATTTCTTGTTCAGGATCACATCTGATGTTGGCTTGTGCCGATTGTTGGTACCACGACCATGAAAACCCCTATGAGAAAGGAAGAAGACTTTGGTTTGACCTCTTCATTTGGTCCAGATGAGAATAGCTGGACCTCCTCTTGTTTAAATGCTTTCATCACATGCCTTGCTTGCTCTTCAAAAGTGCTTGAGGAGACCTTTGATCAGGTTTCCATCATAGGGTCTGCTGGTGTTGCCTTGTAGTTGAACCAATATTTCCCTGCACATCACTAACCTTGGGAGGGGTAGCTGCCTTTACTGCCCATGAGTGTATTTTATAGGCTGGAGCACTGGCTGTTCATTGAAGATCCTGTGGCTGCCATTTAGTTTGCCTGTCAAGTCTCTCCGCTGGGGCTGCCAACATTGTAGCTGGAGCCCCTTTACTGTGTTTGGTATATTCCGGGTCAGCTCTATGTTGCTCTCTTCATCAGGTTCTTGGCGTCCATTCGAATGGTGACTTGCAATCTTAAAAACTGAGTAATGTTACACTCAACTGGTTGTTTCAGCTTCCTGTTCCATGCCTTTTGGAGTTTTTTTCTCCAAAGTTTATGGGATTTTTGGAGGTTGTGGGGCACTGTTTATTTCTTGTAGTGCAATGCCCATGTCCCTTTCTGTCACCACTGAACTTGTGGTTCCTAACAAAGTAAAATGCAGCTTCACCAGCTTAGTGCTTTTGTTAAAATATCCATGAGTTGGGATGCGCAATAGCATGGAGGTAGAATTACTCTGGCCTATAGTGTCTGTTTTTGCCTCGATTATGGCTGTTGTTCCGGATTCTCTTTGAGGTATCTTCGCTAGCTAACAATTCCCTGTGTATCCCCCAATATATTCCTTTTGATCATCTCCTCAGGTGCCAGTGTGGACTTAAGATCTTCAAACAGACCTCTGAGGATGTTTGGTAAGGTTTCTAGCTTGTCCAACATTGGTGAGCAAGTGCAAGTGGGGTGAAGCATTTCTGCTGCCATTTGCGCTTGGTTAATAAGGCTGTTTAGATCCTTCATTTTCATGTCAATATCAGATATGAATGCTGCCATTGTCTATAAGAGGGTTATTTGAATGTCCATTTAAAAAAATGATAATTAAGATTGTCGATGGAGGTTTGAAGAGTCTTTAGTAATGAGGTCTAGATTTCCTCAGTCTGGGCATTACTTGTGTAATTTGTTATATTTACAGATGCCGTTGCCTTTCCTTTGGAGGGAATATCTGGGGTTCCCCTCACATATGATGCCTCCATTTCCTCCCATTCCTCAAGGCATTTCCTTTGAAGCACCTTACTAAGCAGGGAACCAACTCTGTCCCCCAGGGTAGACTCCATTCTATTTTAGCGAGCCGATCTCACACAACTCGCCTGCGCACTACATGTACCCATGTGAGACCAGGGTGAGTGGTTTTCTTCCCCACCACCTGAGCCGACCTCGAAGCACCTAAGTTAGGAGCATACTGAATCTGACCCCCCAGGTTGGCCTCCTTTCGTCTTACGAAATGCTCTCTCTATGGCCTTTCCGAGTCCTTTATACAACTCCCTGGAGTTCTCACTCAAGTTTTCTTCACTGGTGAACTCCCTCCCTAACTGGCCACAGCAGATCTGGGCCCAGTTCTACTTCCCTGCCGCAATGCTGCCCTCGCCCACATCAACCTCAGTTATCAGTCATTGGTTTCCTACCACCACGCTCGCCTCCCAGTAAAGTCAAAGACCCAACGATCACCTGACTTTGTTGGAGGCCTTTCTTTCTTGTTGTTGGAGACCACCCTACATTCTGTCCACCCAGTCTTGATATCAGACCGAAGCCCCCCCACCTTCACTGCGCACTGTGCCCTTGAATTACCTACAGCCAGAAACTATAGCCCCTGAAGGATCAATCTGTATATCAGGAGCTACAACCTGTCGCCATTCCCAGACTTATCCCTCCTTACCTGCGGCCCAACTCGATATGGCCCCTCTACCAAATTTTATACTCGACCTGTGCCTTAAGTGCCCCAAAGCCCTGGTATGGTCCCACTACTAACTTTGCTCTCAGACCATGCCTTCCCAAGTCCTCTTTGCTTATGTGTAATCACTGTAACTTTTTTATAACTAGTGTCTAATATGTATGTTGTTTTGCTATCACTATAATTATTGCTTTTTTGAATTTTATATTGAGTGTTGATGCTCTATCACCATTAATATTGTTATTTTATCACTACTATTATCATTATTCTGCTGTGTTTTTAATATTAGAAAAATGGTCCTGTCCCAGTAGTAAGCTTTGCTGCTGTTCTTTCATGGAAATTATCGTAATCTGAGTTTAACTAATACCAATTAGTTGCTATGTAGCTGTACTTTCACTGCCATACGCTCTTCCACCCAGACTTTTGACTCTCCTATCCATTCTTTCCATCCCTCACTTCTCTACTGTCTCCCTAATACTCTCTCACTACAATATTCCCCCTCCCCCCTTACCTCTTCCTTAGTCCCCTCTCCCCCTCACACCTACCCCAATCTCACTTACCCCAGTCTCCTCTAACTTCCCATGTACGCCCATGTTCCTTATAGATGTTGTCCTCTCCCTTTATATTTTGAAACCTCTGGTTTCCCCCTTACCACTTACTCCCCTTTCTCTCCTGCGTTTCTCCACTCTGGTTTCCCCTCTCAACCTCTGCCTATTTCTCGCTTCTCTCTGTCCCACCCCCTCCTCTCTCTTCCTCCCAATTTGACCAACATCAAACCCTCCTAACTACCGACAACCTTGCAACACCTCCCAGACCCCTCCATCCTGAACTGCCACCCTCACCCCCCTGTGCCTATAGCATCCACCACGGACTAAACTATCCTCAGACAAGCAGATGTAATTAAGCCCCTGTCCCTTCTCCTACTGCCTCCAAATGCTTCCCCCCTACACCTAGATCTCCACCACTGAATTACACTCCTCCCCTCATAATGCTGTTACCTCCCCCTCCACCCCTCTCCCCTTCACATCTTATCCTCCGGCTTCTGGGCCTATCTGTATGATTGATCCCGCCACCACCATGTCCATCTTCTCTAGCTTCCCTCTGACTCCCCCTTGCTGCAGCTCCCCCTTCCAGTCATCAGGCTTTCATCTCTGGCCAACATTGAACCCCTTGCCCCCCCCTCCTTGCCGCCCGAGCTAACACTCAATCTTATCGCTCCGACACTTTTGAACTTAATCTCTCAACCTTTCAGACGGAATTTATGAGACTCAGAGACGATTTCAATGCTCTTTACTCCAAAACCATCCTCAATGCTCACTCTGCCTGCCCTTACCTCACTTACTCCTCCCAACCTTACCACTGGAAAACTACTCCTCTCCGCAACAGATATTTTAGGCTGCGCCGTGCTAGGAACAGCCTCTCCTCTTCTGTCATTATGGACTTATGCAACTCTTACCTTCCAAACCTCTGATCCCTGATCATACCCTCCCTTATTCCAGCATCCCAGTGATTTTGGGAACAAGCAGAATCCCATCTCACCCAGACCCCAGCTTACCACCATGCACTCGTGCCTGACAACCAAAGCCTATCCTAAGACCCTCTCCTGCATGCTCATTAACTGCCGCTCGGTTGTCCGACACGCAACTGAAATATCTGAAACCATCCTCAGTGCAATCATCGGCATCGCCTTCCTTACAGAAACCTGGCTTAATGACCACTCGACGGCCATCCTTGACCTACTCACTTCCCTGGCTACTCTATCATCAGGAAAGACAGACCAGACAGAGTTGGAGGTGGATTAGCTATTATTTATAAAAATGAACTTCAACTCACCTGTGTTAAAACCACTGACCACTTAACCTTGGAATATCTTGGCGCCAAACTCACCATACAGGGTTCTCCCCCAAATCGTCTACATAACATCTACCACCCTGCGGGTGATCCACTACCCTTCGCTGAGGAACTATCCAACCTTCTTTCTCAATCCTCATTCTCAAACTCAAAAAACCTCTTTCTAGGGGACTTTAACATCCACTGGAACAATGTTGCTGACCCCACAGTCACCAAGCTCATCAATCTTCTAGAGATCAATGGCCTTGTTTAACTATGTCACTTGCTCACTCACACCAAAGGTGCCACTCTCGATGCCATCATTTCCAATAATGACCTGGCCTCCCTCTCCAGCATTCCTCCCCATTGACTGGTTTGACCATCACCTCACACTGTTCAAGATCGAATGCACTCCCCTCCCCCCCATTAAAAATGACAACCCCATGAAATGGACCGGAAATCTTAATCAAATCCCTCCTGGTGAACTTGAGTCTAAGCTACAAGTTCAACTTCTTCTCACCCATCTCTCCCAAGACGCCAATAAGCTCACCGAACTTTTCAGCAAGACAGCCAAGGAGGTCATAGACCTCCTAGCCCCTCCCAAACTAAAAAAACAAAGAACCATTCCATCCAAAACTTGGTTTAACTCTGACCTCAACGACGAAAGACGCTCCCTTAGACTGACTGAAAGAACATGGAGGCAACACCCCTCCCCCACCCACCTTGCCTGTCACCGGGCCACTAGATCTACCTATTAAAAACACATCTTCAAGGAAAAGGCTACCTTCTTCCAAAACACAACTAGATCATGCTAAAAATAGACCTAGAGAACTATTTAACATTGTTCGCAACCAAGCAACCACAGCCCCCATTAAACTTACTGCCTTAACTAATAGATGTGAGGAAATTAACAACTTCTTCTTGCATAAAATCGCCAAAATCGATCAGGCATTCAACCTAACTCAGATCCCACCTAATTCCCCTTTTGTCGCTGACATTACATTAAACGATCCTCCCGTCCTGACCCTGCCTCCTTACTATTCCCCTCTCCCTCACGCTATTACCCCTCCAGAACACAGCCTTCCCCTCCCGCAACTGAAAAACAATGCATCCCGGGCTAACTTCCACCCTGTGACTGAACTCGAAGTCTTTAACATCATCACCAAACTTAAGCCGTCCTCACACACCAAAGACCCTATCCCCTTTAGTCTTATCCAAAATATTAACCACATTATTGCTCCTTATTGGACCACCATGATCAACACCTCCTTCTCCACAGGATGTGTTCCACACTCACTTCAAATCGGTCAAATAACGCCTTTCCCTAAAAATACCATCTAAGACCCTAATGATCCAAACAATCTCCGCCCTATCTCAAACCTACCACTTCTTTCCAAAGCTCTTGAAAAATGTACTTTGCTTCAATTGGATAAACACATTAACAACTTCAACCGTCTAGACTCCCTGCAATCTGGCTTCAGAAAAGGCTGCAGCACTGAAACCGCAATGCTAAACATAGTCAATGACATCCACTCTTCCCTTGACAATGGTGAATCCTGCCTACTCATTCTCCTTGACCTCTCGGCTGCCTCTGATACAGTCAACCCCAATTCCCTACTCAACTCGCTCAAGACCCGCTTTGCCCTTAAAGGTAAGGTCCTTAAATGGTTCACCTCATTTCTCCAACACAGAACACAACAAATCAAAATGAACAACGGTCTATCTAACCCCTCACTGGTTTCACTAGGTGTCCCTCAAGGCTGTATTCTCTCCCCCTCTCTCTTTAACCTCTTCATGGAACCCCTTACCCTCATTCTGAAACAAGCTGGAATCAATTATCACCTCTATGCTGATGACACCCAACTTTTCTATAAGATTAAATCCCACTGTGATGTACTTAATCTTAACCATGAACAAGATACGATACTGGTTCCACTCCAACCATCTCAAACTCAACCCTAAGAAAACTGAAATCATCCTCTTCTCCCCTAAAAATAATGGACTCCCCATCCAAACCTGGATCTCTGACCTTAATGCACTCAACTGTTCGCTCTCTTTGTCCAATTCAGTGAAATCACTTGGTATTACCATTGGCAAAAATCTTACCCTTAACTAACACATAAAAAACTCCACTAAGGGGGCTCTTTTCAATCTCTGTCATCTGAAGAGAATCAAACCCTTCATTCCACCTGAAGACTTCAAATGGGTTGTCCAATCCCTAGTTCTCTCTAAAATTGACTATGGTTACGCTATCCTCACAGGAACCCCCAAAGTCCACCTATCCCCACTCAGATCTGTGCTCCACCTAGCAGCCAGGCTTATTACTGACTACAAACATATTGACCACCTCTCCCCAGCCCTGAAGGCTCTTAACTGGCTCCCCGTTTAAGGCAGATCCTCCTACAAGACAGCATGAATCACGCATAAAGCTCTACACCAGAATACCCCGCTGTACCTCACAAATAAATTCAAAAAAGCAGGCGGCTCCAGACTGATGAGGAGCACTAACACTTTCCTCCTCGTCCCCCCCTTATTCAAAAAGAAAACCACTCAATCTCCTCCTTCTCTGGAAACACGCCGATCATCTGGAATGCCATCTCCAAGGAATTGCATTGCAACCCCTCCTACATCAGCTTTAAAAAAGAACTTAAACTGCATCTCCTCAGCAAATACTAGGGTCCTTAACCTGGCATCTGACCCCACACTCCGCTTCCACCATCCTTATCCTCCTCTACCCCACTACTTTCTCTCACTTCTCCCCTTCCCTCTCTTCTCTCTCTCCTTGTACACTCCTCCCTCTTTCCCCTCTTCCCCCTCCCACTTCCCTTACCTCCTGCCTCTAAAAATCCTTTCCGGTTGACCATCCCACCCTCCTCACCCCCAACTTGGTTTCCCCCCGCCTTCCTCATCTAATTATTACCTCACCCACAGCCCTGCCCAGAAACTCTTTCCTCCCTCTGCCACTATATTTGTAAATCTATCTGATTTTTTGCTGTTGCCTTGTATAAACAGTTGGCACCTGCTTTTCCTTAATTAGAGCACTATGAAAGATTCTCCCACTATTGCCAGTCCCTGCCAGAACACAAGTAATAAGGAGCGGTATTCTAAGCAGGCTGGATTACTTTAACTCCTTGTATCTTGGAGCTCCAAATTCCTTTGTTCTAAAATTGCAAAGAATCCAAACAATAGCAACAAAGCAAGCTCTAAACCAGCAGCGCAGGTCCTCTGCATCTCCGGCCTTAAGAGATCTTCATTGGCTGCGGATTCAGCAGAGGACACTTTTTAAATCTCTCTGCATTGTTTTCAAAGCAGTACATGGTCTGGGTCCCAGACCACTGCAGAGAAAATTCACGTGGTACACCCCCCAAGAAACCTCTGCTCATTGACAGCAAATTTGGTTAACACCACAAAATTTAAAAGAACGAGGACTGGAGGGGGAGCCTTCAGCTCCGTGGCCTCACGGATGTGGAATGAACTTCCAAATGACATTTGGCAAAGCGAGAACTTAATGCAATTCAGGAAGAAGCTGAAGACTTGGCTGTTCCCATGGGAGAAATAATTCATAGATGCAGTGTCACCAACTCACTCAGATGTCGTACTCTGTTTCCTTTCCTGTCCTCAATATGTTGTATGTCTCATCTTAGGTTGGATGATTAACCACGCCATACACCAACAAAGTACTCGCTCAGCGCCAGGATACCCGTTGGGTGGTAGTGCGCTATACAAATTCAGTTTACATTACATTACATAATAGACCTCAGTAAGTGCCTTTTCCATGTATATTGCCCTCGGATAATTTTCAGTTTGATTTTACTTACTGTTATGCTCTGCTATTGTACTAATCCTCTCTCTGTCCTGTAATTTTGTTTGTGCACATATAAAGCGCTCTGACACCCACGGGTCTAGCCAGCGCTATATAAAATCTTTCAAATAAACAAATAAATAAATACATTTCATACTGCTGAGCCCCTCCTCGTTCTGCTGGCTGTCTGTAGTTGATTACGAGGAGTGGCGCTGCTGGAAATCTAGTGAAAGAACAGACCGCTGATTGTTCTTATTGCTTGTCTGTGGTGCTGTCTTTAGCTGCTTCTCAGGGCTAGTTGATTGTGAGGCATTAGAGGTCAACCTGTCTGATTTGTTGATTTTGACTGTCCACTTCCTTGCCATAGACTGTGTTATTGTCTCTGTTTTGTCATTGCTTTAATAATAAGAGATAGGTAGTCATAACCCATTCACTGGTTGGGCTGTCCATTCTGCTGCTCTTCAAGACTTCCCTTTCACCCCCTTGCAGGGAGGAACTCAGTATTGGTTGTTTTTTCTAGAGAGCATTCCCATGGTCCTGAGGACTGTCATCAGGTATCATTTGAGCTGAGGTTTCTCCCTGTGCAATTTCTATGTCGTTGTGGAGGCCTGGATCTCAGCCTCCGAAGGCTGATGTGGATCGCCTGTCTTGGGTTGCTTGCTACTTGGGGCTATCTGCATAGGATCTATTTTTGTTGTGCCTTGGCCATGTAAAGAGATTTGTTGGAACACTGTTGGTTCAAGAGGGGATGGCCATCATAGTATGTCAGAATTTGTTGTGTAGATTGTGGCAGACTGGACAAAAAGGCTGATCCACTGGTGCCTTCTCAGATGGTGTTTGGGGTGGGGCATTTTTGCATCCTGCTATTGGCAGTGGTTCAGGGTGCTGCTTATGTTCTTGTCAGCACCCATTGGGAGTGCCCCCCCTTGTCCTACCTGACCTCATGACCTTGCTTGCTGGAGCTGAGTTTGAGCTTCAAATTACTTCAAATTGGAAAATGAGTCCTGGGCTTTCCACAAGACCTGGTGTCTCCTAACCATACGCTCCACTCAAATTGTGATGCCCCTCCTCCCCTTGCATCAGTCCTTTCCTACTTCAATAAGCTAGTAGGGCGTGAAAGCAGTTGGAATTTTTCTAGGCTTTCTTAAAGGATCATAAATTTGGTTTATAACTCCTGTATATCCATCAGAATTACTACGCAGTGGTCGATCTCAATGTCGCTGGCCTCATAGATCACTGGAGCCATTCTAGTATCTAGCTGGGGTAGGCATGGTAAGACAAATGATTTGATAGGGGCAAGGAAAGGGGCAGAGGTAGAGGAGCTTAACACAGCACAAGCCACACAGGACACTATGCCGCCCAGCTTCCGCACCTAGTGGGACTCAAACCTATGCATTGAAGACTATTTCTGTGGCACGCTGAGGCTGGCACATGCCCTCCTGCCCTCCACTTTTTCCTCCTACTTGCCTTCTCCAGCGATCCTTCCTACCTCCCTCCTACTTTTCAGCTGAAGAAGTGAACCTATGTGGCTGTTTCCCACTCCTGATCAATGACTAGGCAGGACGGGCCAGAATGGGTGGGCAAGCAGTCAGGCCAGGAGAGCGATGCTGTATCGATGCCCCCGACTGATGCAGATTTCATCGCAAGATGCCAGTCACAACTGGAGTAAGCTGGAGCTAACTAAGTTGGGCTCCCCATCCACCCGGGGTCCATGTCCCAAGCACCAGCATTTTACGCCTCAGCCACTGCATGCCACCTCAAGTTTCGGCTCGCGGCTCATAGGTTCATGGTGTCTGACGTCCAGCCACAATGGGAGTCGACTCACTGTCTATGGCTCAAAGGGCAGACATGCAGACATGAACCATCAGCATTAAGAGGATACAGAAACAACAACAAGACTGAACATACCTCTGTTTCTAGTGCACAGTATTAGTGATAATATGGAGTGTACTTCATCAAGATAGCATATCTTCTATAGTGGAGAAACAATTAACTGTAATGGAGTTAAAAACGTAGTAAAGAAGAAGGTAGTAGGTCCATATTTTTGCTTTGTTCTCTGCCAAGTGTTTCACACTATTATTTTCTTCCATATCAAATCCATGACTTTCTCTTTTTTTTTCTTATTTTCCTTCCTTTTACTTCCCAAAAGACATTTTCTTACTTCCTAGTACCATGCCCATCTTTCTATTTCTCCTTCGCTTTTTTCGAGCCTCCTCAACTCACCCATTTCTTATTCACCTCTGATAAAAGCAAACTTGAGGAAGGGGCTTGTCAGTACTGGTGCAGAAGAAGGATAAGAATAACTGATATCATTTGAGAAAATGTGATGTTTGTATGACAGTGTGAACCACTCCTATAAATCCAAACTAATGTATAGTGCCAAGCCATTCGGCACTATGGTATTTTTTTAAGAATGTGTCTTGCTTAACTGATGTAGAATGACAATGCACATTATTTAGTTCCAGTTTTAGTTGTAATATGGAATGTTCTTGATAGGTTTAGTCTGTGTTCTCTAGTTAAGAAGTCACTAACTGTAATTGAGTTAAAAATGTAGGTAGGTACGAGGTGTCCAATGTAGATCCATGTTTTCTGTTGTCTTCTCTGACATGTTATTTGCACCATCCCATTTCATCCTATCCTTTTCATGATCCTTTACAAGATTGTCTATGTATTCTTTTTTCCTATTCTCTGTTTTCTCTTCCTTTATCGGATACCTTTTCCATACTTTTTATACTGTATTCATCCTTTTTCTTTTACTTCAATTTGCTGTGCTCTTTCCATCTTACCCATCTCTATGTTTGCCCCATAGAATGCAAGTATGCCGACGGTGTCCATCAGTACTGGTGCAGTACAAAGAAATATAAAACTGCTTTTGTTGGTCACAATTAGTTACTTTTATAACACTGTGAGCTAAACAAATGAGCTCAAACTACTGTATAGTACCAAGACACTAGGCACTATAGAAAATGTTTTTTAAGTCATTGAAATGTTGTAGAATTACATTGTTTATTAATTACTCACAACATACCTTATAATGTTGAACCTTTCTGATTAGATTAGTGTGGTTCGTACAACTAGAAAATCACTGATTTTATAGGTGTCACTTAAATAATGTGGTACAAGGTGTCCCACCTATGTACCCCTTTTAGGCTTGTCCTTTCTGACCTATCCCATTTGTCTGTATGGAATCGATAAGTTTGTCTCCCCTCACCTACCATTTTGGATCCATTTCTTTCTATTTCCCTTCACTTCCAGAGCACTTTATATTTCCTTTGAGAGACCTATACTTTCTTTTATTTACTTGTGTATCTTTTTATAGGATTCAAAATGATTACCTGATATTTATATGTCTAAAACGTATTTATTTTTATTATCCCGTCCTTTATTCTGCTGGTTCACAACTTTGCGAGGCAGTATGCCAATAAAACAGCATAAAAAGAGAGAAGAGTGTCATCATCATCACTGTGAAATAAATATTCAATCTAAGCGTTCATGAAAAATCTAGTCGGAAAAACAAGAGTAAGGAATGAAGCTGGTTGTGAGAAACGACTAGCAGTAAAATCAAGAACATATCAAGGTAGAGTAGGAAAACCCAATAATGTATCCAAAGCTTGAAATGAGACCACCAGTGTAAGAAGTAAGAAATTCAGAGAGCTTTATGAAAAAAATGTTTCCCACTAGAGTAGTAATTTACATTATGAAGTCAGTTATGAAGCAGGCAAAGAGGAGAATCGCCAGACATAGGCAAAAGCAATTTGCAAAAGGGGAACCACCTTTACAACGCAACTTTTACAACGCTATGCTATTACAACGCATTTTTTACAACGCAAAAACTTTTACAACGCATGCTTTTACAACGCGTGCCATTATATGGTAAGTACTGTTACAACGCATATACCTTTACAACGCATTATGTGAAAATGCCTTTACAACGCATGCATTTATAATGCATGTCTTTACAACGCAAGATGTTATATGGTAAGTACTTTTACAACGCATATACTATTACAACGCATTTTTTTTTCTTTGTGTTTCCATTTAAAAAAATATTTATCTTGTTTAATTATTTTAAAAAAAGCAATTGTAATTTGTCAAAAGTTATTTGTTTTTCAAAATATTAATACTTGAGTATTTTGTCTAGTAGAAATGTTTGGATGGATAGCAGTTAAATTAATACTTGAGTATTTTAATTATTTCTAATAAAGCAATTGGAATTTTAAAAAAGTACAGTAGTATTTTAAAAAAGTGAGTAGTTTATTTAAATATTAATATTTGAGTATTTTGTCTAGTAGAAATGTTTGGTTGGATAGCAGTTAAATTAATACTTGAGTATTTTAATTATTTTTAATAAAGCAATATTAATTTGAAAAAAGTGAGTAGATTATCAAAATATTAATACTTGAGTATTTTATTTAGTAGAAATGTTTGGTTGGATAGCTGTTAAATTTATACTTGAGTATTGTAATTTTTATTCCTGGCTATTTAGTTTAGTAGGAATGTTTTGTTGGATAGTTAAAAAACTAATAGAGTATTTAAATATTAAAAGTTGATACTTAAAAATTACCAAATTTAATAGTTGAGTATTTTTCTAAATTGATTGATTTTTTAAAAAAAATAAAGAGTATTTAATATTATAATTTAAATAAATATGAGTGAGTACCTAATTTAAAATACTAGAGTAATTTTATCACATATGAATAGACTAGAGTATTTATAAGTACAAAAGAAAGTGTCCTTTTTAAAAGTAATGGAAGAGTATTTTTGGTTTAATTATTATAAAAATAATATAATTTTATTTTAAAAAAAAAAAAAACTTAAAATATTAAAAGAGTAATAAATTAAAAAAATTTACATTAATAAAATTTAGAAAATTTAAAAAAAACAATTATAACTTACTTTTTGAAAAAAATTCCCACGCTTTTCCATTGAAGTCTATGAGCGTCTTTGTCCTTTATTTATTTTGCCAGCCTCAGAATATACAACCCGCGGAACAAGAAAAGAAGGTTCAGAAAGTGTAGAAAGAGAAAGTTTTGAAGGGAAAAGATAATAGAGTCAAGGTAAGGAACATATTTAGTTAATTTACATTTATTTTATAATAATATTGGAGTTTAAAAAACTTAATTTAAAATAATGACAGCAAACAATTATTGAATGTACATTTTTATTTGTTTAAAAAATCATTAAAAAAAAAGCATATTTTTCAAACATTTATCACAGTAAGTTTTATTTTTTAAACAAAATATATATATTTTATTTACATATATTAACATTTATTTACAGATGAATTTAAAAAAATAGTCCGCCATAAATTGAGATGCACGCGATGACGTAAGGACGTGTGCGTCGACGTAATACGCCATTTTGCAGAGCATCGGAGGAGGAAGCAGCAGGAAGCTGATCTGCGTCCAGGTAGGAAATATTTTCAGTTGATATTATAGATTAAACCTTTAAAAGGGATACATATATAGTAAGGAAAGAATAAGGGGAGGTTGCTGGAAAACTAATAGATGTCTAAAATGTTGTTAAACATGTCCACATTAATGTCATTAATACATGCCTATGTCGGGTCGCTAAAAGTAAGTTAGTTATTTAAAAAAAATATGTAACTCTTACAGAATTAAAAGTTACTGTTCAGACAGTTTATTTGTTTATTTACGTATTAAATAACGTACTGTCGATCTTCATTTCAAAGTTCAAAAAATGAGCGTACTTTGTAATTTTGTAAATATAAAATTGAAATGCAAATGATGATTCTGCTGCAAAGTGCATTTTGGAATATGGTTTGATTTGTATATTATACATCTGTTTGAGATTTGGTGATTGGTTTTGACGGTATTTAATTTGGATTTTTTCGGTAATTTGAAAAATGGTGTTCCGATAATGAAAAATGGTTCAAATACTATGGAACAGTATATTTGTAATCATTGGTTTATTTTGGTGGAAATGAAGATTTGTTTTAAAAATTAAAAAAAACCCGACTTGTTTGTTTGAAAAAATTTTTTTAAAAAAAATCTTTGTATGCCAATTGCATTTTAAAACTTGCTATAATTTAAAGCAAAGCAGGAAAGTAAGTAAATTCATTGTTTTAAAAAGAAAGAATGTTAGAAAGATTTTCCAGGTAGTCTATAGCCACACACAACGAAAACTGTTGTAGAATTGCCAATAGTCTCTCAGACATTTCCCTTGTTTTGACTGTTACTCGTGGGTTTAGACTACCTGCGAGTGCTTGTGCTATTCTCATTTCTTGGAAACTTTGCTCCTTCTTCAAAGTTTCCAAAAATGAGTAGAAGTTAGGATGTGGTTTTCCAATTGTATGATTGAAGGAGTTATGCCACCCCTCAATGGCATTGTTTGTTTTGGCCTCTCCCTCTAAACAACTCGTGTAGCAGTTCCACCACTCCACATGGAATCGTGGCTTCCTCCTGCGACCCGATCTGCTTAGGTGTCCAATCCATGTGTCCTCAAAATAATTTAGAATGGGTGCCAATTTTTCCTCGTTACTCGTATAATAAACAGATTCTATAATTGCAGTGTAGTACTCGTCCACACTATCGGGAGGAACAAAACAAAGTGCAGTTAATTTTTTTAGTTCAAACTGTAGTTTGCTATCCCGAGAATATTCTGCAACTAGGGATGTTTTCTGTAGTTTACGCCAAAATGCCTGCGAAAAATGGAAAAAACATCCCTGAATTTGGGTATCCGTGTACGTTTTAGTGATCACATTGATCATGCTCAATTCGAAATCAATAATAATTTTTCGAGGACTTGCAGATGTTTTACTTTTAATCACTGATAAAAGTTCAGTGTATGTTGCAGAAGTCTTATCAGGTAGCAAACTATACACTAAGGGAATAACACTATTGTTAATTTTAGCATGTATAGTGTAAATTTGAGTGAAAGGATGGGGTGTACTTTTAAACGTCCCATCCATCATCCAAATTTCACTACTTTCTAACTTAGCAAGGTTACGTGGGGTACTAAAAATAAGAATACGTTTCTGAGGGTTTTCGTTGTCATGCAGAAGGAAAGGTTCATCAGAAAAAGAAATAGAAAGATCATGAGGAATTCTAATGTCAGAGAATGTATGTGGTGTAGACAATTGAATGTTACTTGCCTGCTTTTGTCTCTGAATAATTCTTCTCAAATTGGGTATTATAGGCATGTTACTAGCAACATGACTGGGAACATGCTGTGCAACCTCCCTTAAAATTGATCCTGTAGAATCATTGGAGGTGCTTGCAATAGCTTTCATCTCATTTATTGTCTCTCTGATTTCTACATCCATTGCAGAGGCAGAGTGGTTATGTTCTGTGGTTTTCACAACCAAATTATCAACAGTAACCGCTCTGCCACTGCAATGGGTAGTGTAGTATTGCACGCACCTCCAATGATTTCTAGTTAAACTTATTCTTTCCTTACTATATATGTATCCACCATGGTTTAACAAATTTTTGCCCTTCCTGGATTTAATGAAGTTGGCTGCTCCAAGGCTAGACATTATCTGAAAAAAGGAGGAAAGATAAAAAAATTAGCCTGATATAATTTAATATTTTTTAAAAACATAACATTTACGCCATCCATTATTTTGCCTACTGATGCACCTTCATGGAGTAAGATTAGTAAATTGTTACCCCTACACTATCAAACACTTTCTCTACTGATGCACCTTTATGGAGTTAGAATAGTAAATTGATACCCCTACACTATCCAACACTTTCCCTACTGCTGCACCTTCCTGGAGTTAGAATAGTAAATTGATACCCCTACACTATCAAACACTTTCCCTACTGATGCACCTTCCTGGAGTTAGAATAGTAAATTGATACCCCTACACTATCCAACACTTTCCCTACTGGTGCACCTTCCTGGAGTTAGAATAGTAAATTGATACCCCTACACTATCAAACACTTTCCCTACTGATGCACCTTCCTGGAGTTAGAATAGTAAATTGATACCCCTACACTATCCAACACTTTCCCTACTGGTGCACCTTCCTGGAGTTAGAATAGTAAATTGATACCCCTACACTATCCAACACTTACCCTACTGATGCACCTTCCTGGAGTTAGAATAGTAAATTGATACCCCTACACTATCCAACACATTCCCTACTGATGCACCTTTCTGGAGTTAGAATAGTAAATTGCACCCCTTCACCATCCAACACTTTCCCTACTGCTGCACCTTTCTGGAGTTAGAATAGTAAATTGTTACCCCTACACTATCCAACACTTTCCCTACTGCTGCACCTTCCTGGAGTTAGAATAGCAAATTGCACCCCTTCACCATCCAACACTTTCCCTACTGCTGCACCTTCCTGGAGTTAGAATAGTAAATTGATACCCCTACACTATCCAACACTTACCCTACTGATGCACCTTCCTGGAGTTAGAATAGTAAATTGATACCCCTACACTATCCAACACATTCTCTACTGATGCACCTTTCTGGAGTTAGAATAGTAAATTGCACACCTTCACCATCCAACACTTTCCCTACTGCTGCACCTTTCTGGAGTTAGAATAGTAAATTGTTACCCCTACACTATCCAACATTTACCCTACTGCTGCACCTTCCTGGAGTTAGAATAGTAAATTGTTACCCCTTCACCATCCAACACTTTCCCTACTGCTGCACCTTCATGGAGTTAGAATAGTAAATTGTTACCCCTACACTATGCAACACTTTCCCTACTGATGCACCTTCCTGGAGTTAGAATAGAAAATTGTTACCCCTACACTATCCAACACTTTCCCTACTGCTGCACCTTCCAGGAGTTAGAATAGTAAATTGTTACCCCTACACTATCCAACACTTTCCCTACTGCTGCACCTTCCTGGAGTTAGAATAGTAAATTGTTACCCCTACACTATCCAACACATTCCCTACTGCTGCACCTTCCTGGAGTTAGAATAGTAAATTGATACCCCTACACTATCCAAAACTTTCCCTACTGATGCACCTTCCTGGAGTTAGAATAGTAAATTAATACCCCTACACTATCCAACACTTTCTCTACTGCTGCACCTTCCAGGAGTTAGAATAGTAAATTGTTACCCCTACACTATCCAACACATTCCCTACTGCTGCACCTTCATGGAGTTAGAATAGTAAATTGTTACCCCTACACTATCCAACACTTTCCCTACTGATGCACCTTCCTGGAGTTAGAATAGAAAATTGTTACCCCTACACTATCCAACACTTTCCCTACTGCTGCACCTTCCAGGAGTTAGAATAGTAAATTGTTACCCCTACACTATCCAACACTTTCCCTACTGCTGCACCTTCCTGGAGTTAGAATAGTAAATTGTTACCCCTACACTATCCAACACATTCCCTACTGCTGCACCTTCCTGGAGTTAGAATAGTAAATTGATACCCCTACACTATCCAAAACTTTCCCTACTGATGCACCTTCCTGGAGTTAGAATAGTAAATTGTTACCCCTACACTATCCAACACATTCCCTACTGCTGCACCTTCCTGGAGTTAGAATAGTAAATTGATACCCCTACACTATCCAAAACTTTCCCTACTGATGCACCTTCCTGGAGTTAGAATAGTAAATTAATACCCCTACACTATCCAACACTTTCTCTACTGCTGCACCTTCCAGGAGTTAGAATAGTAAATTGTTACCCCTACACTATCCAACACATTCCCTACTGCTGCACCTTCATGGAGTTAGAATAGTAAATTGTTACCCCTACACTATCCAACACTTTCCCTACTGATGCACCTTCCTGGAGTTAGAATAGAAAATTGTTACCCCTACACTATCCAACACTTTCCCTACTGCTGCACCTTCCAGGAGTTAGAATAGTAAATTGTTACCCCTACACTATCCAACACTTTCCCTACTGCTGCACCTTCCTGGAGTTAGAATAGTAAATTGTTACCCCTACACTATCCAACACATTCCCTACTGCTGCACCTTCCTGGAGTTAGAATAGTAAATTGATACCCCTACACTATCCAAAACTTTCCCTACTGATGCACCTTCCTGGAGTTAGAATAGTAAATTAATACCCCTACACTATCCAACACTTTCTCTACTGATGCACCTTCCTGGAGTTAGAATAGTAAATTGTTACTACTACACTATCCAACACTTTCCCTACTGATGCACCTTCCTGGAGTTAGAATAGTAAATTGATACCCCTACACTATCCAACACTTTCCCTACTGCTGCCCCTTCCTGGATTTTGAATAGTAAATTGTTACCTCTACAGCATGGTACATTTTAAAAACTGCTGCACCTTACAATGTTGGTTGAAATTACCTTTTTCTTTCGAAATTGCTTTTCTTGCTGACTCTTGTTCAGTGGTATTGGTGTGTAGGCTTGTGTAGACACTTAAGAGGTGATTTGTTGTGGAATGGATAAATTAATGTCTGGAAAAGTGATAAAAGAAAAAAATTTGATAACAGAACGAAGTTGAGAAATGCTTTTTTTTAAATTTTTCAAAAAAGATTGCACATGTGATATAAGTTGCAGCACATAACAATTTCCGTAATGGTAAACCATCCTTTACACATGAAATATAACTCTAAAATGGGGAAATGTAATCATAATTGCATTGATTTTTTTGGGAAAACTTTAGCAATGTGATAATTAGTCTACTATTCTGAAGGTTAAGAACCCGTGCTGTAAATAAATACCTTGTTTTGTAGAACTCGCTTTTCAGGATGAGGTGGCTGAATATGATTTCCTTTGTTGGCTCAAGATTTTAGTTGTGATTTAAAATTGTTTTCTTTGGGTAAAAAAAAGAGGATAAAAAGTTAATTAACGGTGGTTATAAATGTTGAAACTGAGTATCTTTAAAATAATACTGAAGTACATTATAACTTGTACTACATGACACTGTCCTAATCAATGCACCTTACTGAAGTAGAAATAGAGATATGTACCCCTACACTAAACAGAAATATCCCTAATGTTGCTCATTTCTAGAGTAGAAATAGTATATTGTTTCTCTAAACTATCCATTACTTTTCAAAGTAGGTACGTTAGAGGAGGAATAATTGCAAAAGGAAGGATTAATAATGTATAGTAATAATACAATGGAAAAGGTAACATACCTTTTCCAGTTGTTTTTTTGGTTTTCGTGCCTTTAACCTGATGCTTGTAGGAGGTTAAAGTTTTTTGGGGGAACAGATGTTCACTGGTGGGAAAAAAAAAAATTAAATAATTGTTCCTTTGTCAACGTTGGTTTGCAAAAAAAAAGAAAATATAAAAACCATTTGTAATATGAAAAAGGAGCATGAGTAACAATTGGTGTGAGTAAACATACTGCACATATGATGCACTTTTCAAAAAAAACATAACAGGTAATTTCGAAACTATTACTAAATTAGTAAAATGCAGAACATTCATGGACTTAGATTAGAAATATTTGCCCTAGTAATATGAAACGCTTTTGCAGATGTGGTAACTAACTGAAGTCTTATTAGAAATTGTTACTCCATCATCATGGTAATATTTCGTTTATTATGTGATGAGATTGAGTATTAATAAAAAACACCTTTGCCATACATGACTTTAGGGAATTTTTTAAAAAAAAATTTACAAGTAAAAGCATTACACATAAATAACATTTACCTGAACTATTGAGTTTGTCAGTCGTTAACGTGGTGGGGGTGACCAAATAGGTTCAGCTATTGTGGAATGTCAAAATCTTCCGATTTTCTGGTTGTGGAAAATAAAATACTTGTTTTAATTTTGTGTTTAATTTTATTGATAATATATTGGAAACAGTACATTTGTAAACTTTTTATTATTAATTAAAAATATATTTTTTGTGGCTTAAGAAAATATATTTTTCTAAAAACTAACGTTTAGAAATATATTAATAACTTACTAGTAGTTGTTCTGTTGTTATGCTTTCACGAGTGAATTCCGTGCTCTCTCTGAGGAGGTCGCAGTGCAGGTGACAGAGGGTCAGCTTATTACGTCTGCTCTCTCTGCTAGTTGATAATCAACTGAGTGCAAAATGGTGTCTCCCTTGTATTTATAAGTTTTACTCTGTGTCACTATTAATTTTATAAAAAACTGCGTTCGATGTGTTTTTTTTAATGCTTTGTTTTGCTGTGGAAAATGTTAATTTAAAAATGCTTTTTTACAAATATTGTTTTCATTCATTTGCTCCATTTTGGCATCCATTTTGGAACATGTCTTTTGGTATTGTTTACATAGAAACTGTGGTAGGACAAGTTTTAAAAGTGTGATGGGTAAAATGGCGCCTATGTGTATGTGTGTTATGTTTTAGTTGGTTTACTTACTTTGCGATCTAATCATGTAAAAAATGTGTTTGTTCTGTTATTTATTTTTTCGTTAATTTTAAAAAACTTAGTAATGTGTGAAAACGGATTTTTTGGTGGGATTTTGAGTATTAATTTTAATACTCGAGTATTAATTTTAATACTCGAGTATTAATTTGGTAATGCGTTTCAGTAGATTTACGCTCAGTTGTTCTCCACATTTTAATACACTTCCCCACCCTAAAACCCCTAATTTCCCTGCATCCCGTGCCAGATTTTATTGTACTTTTAATTAAAAAAAAAAAAATCGCGTTGTAATGGTATGCGTTGTAAGAGATTTCGTTGTAACAGCACTTTTCAGTATTTTGATAGGTTTTGCGTTGTAAGAGTATTCGTTGTAAAGTTATGCGTTGTAGTAGTACTAGCGTTGTTAAAAATGCGTTGTAAAGGTATGCGTTGTAATAGCATGCGTTGTAACGTCATACATCCTTTGCAAAAACCCTTGTACAAAAGCCCTTTGCTCTAAAGAGGAAGTCGTTCATTTTTATTCTCAACAGAATGAAAACTTTGGATAGGCCAGTGAGTTCCCTAAAAAAGGAGTGCTGACAAAAGCAGAACATAAACACGTTCAACCTTTGTGCCATGTTTGAGGAAGACTGGAAACATACTTCCTGCACAGAAGCATTTTAATGAGGAAAGATGCTGCCGGAAACACACTTTGTGCCATTGACACAGATGCACGTACTTTTGAAGTGTAAGAAAGTAAACAGTTCCAAAAGAGATATTATTGCCAAGAAGGAAAGAATATATAATTATGGATTATATGTTGCTAAAATGTCCTCCAGCTCCTGTTTTTGAGTGGCTGTGCAATAAGAGTCAATTGGCAAACTGAGATTATTTTTAAACAAATAAAGCAGAGGAGTAGGCAAGCAGAATCATTGACTTTTCAAATCCTTAATTCATGCAGATTTCGGAATGTTTCAATTTTGCAAGGATATTCTTTGCCTTGTGTCTCAAAAACGGTGTGTGACAAAACTTTCCATCATATTTGAATGCTGCTAGTTTACTAATGTAAGATGTGCAACCTAGTTAGAAAGTACTGTTTTTTGAAAAGTCAAACTCTTCATCTAGAAGCTAGAAATAATGCACTTTTACATTGGACACAGTTTGATGTTACAATAATTTCAGAAGGAATTCAAATGGAATACCTTGGGCCAACAATAGAGTGAGACATATAAAGTAATACTGGGGATTGTCAATGATAGAATACCTTCAGAGAATGTAAGTTTTAGGAAAGCTAAATCAGCTATAGGGTGCATGCTGGTTACCCTCCTACGAACTACAAGGCACAGACCACAAATGTTGACATTAACAACAAAACAGAAAGCAGAGACCTAGTTGAGTGGTTTAATCTAGGTTTTTACTTAATAGGTGAGGATTGTTTTGACTAATGTAACAACCAATTTCTCGGAAAAACACTGTGTTAGTAAATTGGATGATAATAAAATGCCTGCAAGTGGTATTGACAATACTTTAGAGATCTCTGGAATTCCCCCTGAACTCCAGAACCTGAATTTATATGAGGGTATTATCATCCAAACTGTACACCCTTTTTAAGCTAAAGTTTGCTTGCAAGCAGATAGAGCAAAGTTACCATTAAAGTAAATTATGGAAAGGCTTCAAAGAGAAAGTAGTGTATCTAGCACTAGACTCGAAGGAGAACATTGACACTCTTGGTTTGGATTGAGGAATTGAAGAACAACTAGTGGTTTTTGTGACTGCTCTGCCAGCAAAGGATATAACAATTTAACAAGAATTTGTTAGCTTAGATAAAGTAAAGAAAGTCCTATAATCCTTGAAAGCAGTAAATATTAATTACATAGATATAGATATAGAGCAGCATCTGCCTTTAGTTGGCACACAGCTTTCAAAGTCAAGACAGAGTGGCCAGTTTCAGAGGGTAGATTCTGCTGAAGTGGAAGTGACCTATGAGTGATACAGTATTCACATGCTACACTTCTGAGATATCCAAGATATGGGTGATGCCTTAGAGTTATATCAATTCAGGCAGGCAAAAAATTAGCTAATTAGTGCGTGGGAAAAGAGTTGAGAAGCTTCTTGTTTTCCACTTCTCTTTCCTACAGGTGAAAGAGGTTTCTATGATGGCCATTCAGTATAGATCTCTACTTTTGAGCATAGAACAACCAGGTTGTGGGTCTCTTTTAGAGTTTGGCAGAGAGAGTACGCCATCGCAACTGCAATAAAGTACCTTCTCCGCCAACCCCTTGGTTTGGTCACCAGATTTACAGTGGGTGGACCTTCAGTATCTCAATGACGGAGCTTACTCTGGCTCCATCACTGAGATAGTGCTGCAACACCTAATGGAGTACAGGTGTTAGAGTTTTGGTGATTCAACTGCAAGCCTGATTTAGTGTGGGGCGGCGAATGTCCAGTTTTCACTGTCCTCAATGGCATGGAAAACCTGGCAGTAAGTGACAGTGAAAACATTTAAATGACTCTTGCATCATGGGTGAGAACTCCGTGGTGTGGGGATCATCTGTTTTCAATTTTTCTAAAACAATTCCTGCTTTGGAAGTTTGTTTTTGAAAAAATAAAAAAGCAAAAACATCATAGGTTTGTGAGAGTCTGTCAATTTGAAGGTACCATTTGTCTAACTTTTGACACAACATTGACAGGAACTGCTGTCACCACAGTTCCTACCATTGACTAAAGATTTCCACAGGGCTGGAGGACAATGGTAAAAACAAACGTCCCCAGCCAAAATCAGGATCTATTTTCAGAAATTCCATGTTTTAAACATAATGTTAAGTATCTTTTTCATCTTCGCTTTGAAAGTGAACTGGCTGTTGTGTGTGATGCGTTAGCACATATTCTCAAAAAAGAGGCACAATTCATTAATAATTTTCGTTAAAGATTACATTTTTGAGTCCAACCTGATGTACCTCATGGCATGTCAACGTGGTAGAAATAATTACTGCTTCCATTGGCATGCTGAGTGAAAATGCATGTTGTGTAATTTAGGTTCTTCACTTTGAGCTCTGCAGCATGTGCTTGGAATGATCTCCTTCTAAGACAATTAAACTCAAATATTGCTGGTATCAGATTGAAGACACCTGCAGAATGGTTTTCAATGGATCCAGCAAATCTCTAGGGACTTTAATCACAGGAGAAAAAAAAACCCTTGGCAAGGTTGTTGAGGCACCTCATATTTCCACGTTACTATGGGTTAAATAGTGTGCCAAAATTTGTAGCGCAGAGTGATGAATCACTTTCGTCATTTATTGAGCAGGGTGTTACTTGTGAGATTCCAAATGAGTTTCAGAATAAAACCTTTCCACAGCAAGTGTTGTGATTTTTTGTGACACAAATGTAGCACGTACTATCATCCCAGACACAGACAGAGTGAAGGAAAATACTACAAAAAGTGTTGTTTTGGTTTCGCCATGCCTCTCATTACTGAAGTGAAAGTAAATAGCTTAATGTCTGCAGTCAGACATACATTCTCTCACAAAACACCAAAAATACTTATAATAAGCGAAGTGAGGCTTCCAAACATATTGATGACTACAACCCTATCAGTTTGTCAATGAAAAATAAAAATATAGACATTAACTTTGTTAAGGACAATTTTATTGCTGTAGTATGCTATGTCACTTCCTATATAACAAAGTTTGAAAAGACAGAAATGAAAATTGTATGGCAAGAGATCTCAGCAGAGAAATTTGTGTCTAAGAAATTGTACAGTTCCAGTTTGAAGATGCTTTCTCATAGGGAGATAGATTCCTATGAAACATGCAATCAACTTAGTTCAGTTATTCCAGTTTTTCCAGTTAAAGTAAGAACATCCTTAGGCTCAGTTTAGGCCCTGCATTAATATATGAAAAAGAGTGTTGAAGTCCTTTGCAGTGATACATTTTCCTGCTAATTCAAAACCAGATAGTACTGACATAGATAAAAACGAAATGTTGAAAACTTATTTTCCTAAATGAAGTATTGATTTAGACAATGTATGTCTGTAGGATTTAATTCATTTCTACACATACGGAAACAATGTGAATGAAAATGTAGAAGCAGGTCACTTTGCAGCTTCAGGCTGCAATGGTTGTTAAATGAGACAACACAAACCTAGTCTCATTAAACATTGTAAACTGAGTTGCAAAAAAGCAGAAAAAGAGCTCTTTTTACATGGCTCTCTGCAACTGTTTAAACTTGGCAAAGGGAGGAAGAACTGTTAGGTCAATACAACGGTTAACAGTATGCTTTAAATGCAATACAAAACTGTCTTTTTCATTTACAGGAAAATGTTGAATGATGAAATTTAACAAGAAGAAACAATTGCAGTTGAGGTTGGGAAGGAGAGTTCTCAAGGGAGCCACAGTTCAGGGACAGGTAGTCAAGATTCTCTCTGCAAACTTATTGTAGAAAATGCAGCAGCCAAAGCTATGAATTAGTTAAAGCATGCTATGGAGCAGGTGAGAACAGCCATAAAAATGCTGTGGCTCAGGTGAGTAGTAAGTCCACTGATTTACATAATCTTATAGCACAGCTTAATGAAGGGCAGTTTACCATTTTCAGAGACATTGCAGCATCAGTTGACCAAGGGATTCTGTATGAGAAATCAGAATGTACCTGCAACACATTCAAGCTTACACTACTCCATGTTAGTGGTCAGACAGGCACTGGGGTAAGTTTCCTTAAACAAGTGCTCACTGTCTACGTACAGACTGCAAAATGTCATGAGTCATAACAACATCCACTGGTCTAGCTCCACACAGCATAAAAGGTATAACTTTGCATCGTTTGCTAATGTTGCCAGTGGAACTGGAATTCTTCAAGATATCTGTGATTCTTGTCATGAAGTTCACAGGCTTCTTAAAACTTTTGAGGCACATATTATTGATGAGGAAAGCATGGTTTCAATTTTGTTGCTTGTTTTCATCACTTGAGAATGCAGGAAGTTATCAGAACAAACATACATTCAGAAGAAAATGTGTCATAGTCTTTGATGACCTTCCGAGGCTTGCTCCTGTGAAAGGGCAGCCCGTCTTCAACAAGCTGCTACCTGCACAAACAAGGACCTCCTTAGACAGCATTGGAAATGTCAGCATATTGCTACATTCTCAATATGCTGAATTAACCATGAATATGAGACAGGCTGCAAATAAGAAGTATGGAACATGCTGAGAGATATTAGAGTAAGAATAGAAAGTGAATAAGCCAAAACAGCTCTGAAATGTCATACATTGGCTTTTTTTGTTTCCAGGCAGAAATTCACCTCCAACCGTAGTGAAGGATGTCCATAAAAGTCAAAAACAAATCTTATATCTCAGGTCAACTGTGGATGAGTGTGCTGGGTTTAACAGAGAAATGTTGCACTTGCAGAAGAAGTAAATTGCTCAAGTTTATCTCAATAAACAAGGCGGGGCATAATTGATTAAACTTACCACTATGTCAAAAAGTGTTCAAGAAACTTTATGAAATAAATAGATCAGTTTTGTGTACAGCTGGTTTAGATAGAATTCCAACCCTGTGTAAACATTCATTTGCACAGCAATTTGAGTGTAGAGCCCGTTTCAGTACCTTGCAATAGGAAATGCGGTAGACATCATCACATATACCCAACGAACAGTCTTTGATTCAGATTTGGTCAGGGTTGACTATAGAAATGAACGCAAACAAGTAGGTATATGCAGTGCCAAATTGCAATTAGTATAAAATCTCTGTCTGTAGAGAATTCTTTCCTCTGTGTTTAGCTTGTGCTGTCACCATCCACAAATCTCAAGTATTAAGTGTCTGAATTAGATCTTAGGGGTTAGGTTACTCTGTAACAACGGTGCAGGATATCCCATCCGCCAAAATATAAATACAATTATATGGTATGGGATTTATATTTCAGCAGATGGGATATCCGTCACCGTTGTGATGGAGTAACCCGTCAGCCAAGATCTAAATCAGGCCCTAAGTCTGGATGCAGCAATAGAAAATATAGGTTAAAATGTTTTTAAGGAAGGGATGGCTTATGTTGCACTGTCACCTCTTAGGTTTCTTTTTGAACTATGCCTTCTTGAAGTTGATGAGAGCAAGGCAAATGCAGATATCTAATATCTTACATAGTACAATAGAATGGAAAGTCTGTATGCTTCTTATCTGGGTCAATGGACAAAATATCACAAACGTGCATTCTCAACCAAAAGTAAGTTTCAGAACACTAGAATAGATACAAAAAGGCATAAATATTACAGAGGTAGAGCACTGTCAAGACAGGAAAAACTAAATTGGATGGAGTAAAGGTTACAGTTGGACCCCAATTTTCAAATTTCTTTAGATTAAGCTGTTACTGTAAATGTTCTTTTTCAGTATACTTCACTTCTTGTGGATAACATAGATAAGTCACTATGTAAAGCTGTGCCAAGTCTACTGAGAATAGTTCAGGCAATCAAACATGCATCTCACTCACAATATTTGTGATACTGTTAGTTTGTGTACGGAAAGAGCACAGTTTATTTTAAATTTGAAAGAAGATTCCCTGGAATTTCTCATGGTAGTTCTAGACATTCTAGAAATTAACTATTCCAAATGACAAATTCTATTGAATTATGTATGCCTGGTAACACATTACAAATGTGTGAATTCTTCCACAGCTGGCAGTGGCTCAATGTTTTGCATATTTAAACATAATTTAGATTAGTTAAGTTGGTGAATTGTGGAAAACATGTTGTTCTACAAAGATGTTGACCAGATGGTAACAAAGTAAACAATGACATTACTATCTTAAAATGTGGTCAGGAGTTAATATATAGAAACCCTACATCACTGTTTGCATCATTGTTCATGAAAGAGAGACCATAATGTCAAGTAATTGCTCAGTGTCTGGAAAATAGGTCACTTTGGGTTGAATGTAATGACACATGTCAAGGAAAGGTTGCCAATGAACTAAAAAAAGTCATTAGTTCTGTAACCACATTTCTAGAAAATATAGTAACTGGTATATTATAGCCAGCCATAGCTGAATATATTATAAATGAGGACAACAGAGATAGGCTTGTATAGTCCAGTATATTCACATGTTTAAGGTCTTCTACCCCTTTATCTAAGTAGCAGTTAAGTAAAGTTGCACTGAAAATGTTGTCATGTCAAATGTTATTGCTTAGTTAATAAAAACAAAAACAAAAGCATATTTTCATACTGTCAGTACATCACTCATTAAGAACACACTTTTACTGAGGAATTTAATTCATTATACTATTGAAATAATTTATAAGAGCACACAATGCATGTCAGTCACCCAGTGATAAGTACGAGTGATTATGTTAATAAAATGTATAATGCTAGAAAGCTAAAACAAGAATTAGAAAAACCTAAGGCAGGGTGATAATAGTGTAAAGGTGCAGATCGTTGATCTAGGACAGGATGGGAGCTAGTCAAAGCAGCATTAGCCTGGTGGGCTGTTGGTCCTGCCATGCCACTGGATTTTGCAAGGTTTCTTAGTGCAGACAACTGGAGTTTTAAAAAGATTAGCAGGCACCCAAGAAAATTAAATTATTTATAAGGAAGTCAGTTAAGGTGCTATATGAGCTAAAATACACAATCACCCAGGGCAAAGTCGTAAAATGCGGTAGTGCCAGTTGACTGTCATTTTGGCACGAGGGCTATTATCCATGCCATATGGCTAGGTGTTTCTGGATTTAGTTGTCCAACAGTCACTTATTAGTTTGTGAAGATGTTTGATGCCGTGGAAGTTGGTGGGATGACTTTGAAGCTGAGGACTTAGGATTTTAATGAATTCACCTCAACTCGATAGAGAGTTTACATCAGAGTGGGAGAAACATATAGCAAAGGCCTTCAGGCATGTACGCGCCCCTTTCAACAGGAAAGTTGGTTTCAGTAAGGCCCTTCTTGTGCCATCCAGCGATGGACAGCAGCACATAAGGTGTGGCCATGATTCCCGCTTCAAATTTATACTCTGCATGCCACTTTGTTGCCTGAGTCGGCCCATGCCGGGTTGAAGTCTGCTACTGGTATTCCCAGCAGGCGCATATACAAGATCTCTTTGCACACTCGGCTATTGATAGTCTCTGAGGGGAAAGGCTGAGGTCTGCTGACCAAGTATGAGGAGTTAAAGGGGAGTAAAATCTCTGATGATTTTAGAGAGGCAAAATCTTGCTGGAATCAGGCCTTGCATAACAGTCTATTGATTACCTTTTTCCAGGACAGGTAAGGGATGGAGTCAAGAGGCAGTGCTGGAGCATCAATTTGAAAAGATTTAAGTGCCTCCTGTAGTTGCCTGTGCCGTGGTCTCCCCAGGCTCTCAAATGATGCTCTCAGACAGGCCTTCAGTGAGTTCTTTGGTGCTGTCTGTATCTTTCAAGTAATATTTCAGGATGTCTGATTTGCAGGTTAGCTTTTGAGTTGGTAGGCCGAATAGCAGCTTCTAGATCTGTGAAAGTGCCTTGGCAGTGAAAGTATTTTCTTGTAACCTGAGGTCTGTAAGTTCTCTAGGCTGATGGAGCAGGCACCAGGAAGGGCTGTTTCATTTCTTGTTAGTGTCGAATAGACCGTAAATAATAGCAATGGATTTCTTTTTATTGAACCTTTATGGATCAAGGGCTGGGAGGACTCAGAAAACCAAACCCACATATAGTTATATTTCTGAGTTGTGTTGATGGTCTTGGTCCCCATGCAACAAATAGTTTATTGGTTTTATAGCACCCAAAGATTACTATCTTGGTTTTGTCCTGATTGACTGTGAGGAAATTCCTTTCATTGTACATATGGAAACTGTTCAGTGCTCGCTGTAGTCTGTCAGGGACTGTCCGGGACTCTGTCAGGAACACAGTCAGGGACTTGAGCAAGGACTGGGGACTGGGTAGAAAATGTACCATGCACAGAAAGAGCAGTACAGCGCTGCCCAGGATCACACAGGGAGTCAGAGTAGGAAAGCTTCAGGAGTAAAGGTAGCACTGCAGGCAGAGCTAGTTCAGGAAGAGGGAAATTACTAAAGCTTTAGGAGTCAAGGTAGCACTGCATGCAGTGCTGGTTCAGGAACAGAGAATTACTAAAGCATTAGGAGTCAAGGTAGCACTGCAGGCAGTACTGGTTCAAGGAAACAGGAAATAGCTACAGCTCCAGAAACAAGGAGTCAAGAGAGCACTGCAAGCAGGGCAAATCAGGAACAAGAAATAGCTGAAGCCCAGGAACAAGAACAAAGAATAACTATAGCTCAGGAACTCAGGAAACAAGGTAGCACTGCAGGTAGTGCCAATTCAGGTACAAGGAAAAGCTATAGCTCAGGAATCAAAGAACAAGGATTAACTATAGCTCAGGAATCAAGGAATATCAAAAGCTCAGGAAACAAGGATCTGTCTCACTGAAAAACAGCTACAATGACCAACACTAGGCTGAAGGAAGCTGGTGCTTGAAATAGCTCACAGTATTCATGCGCATCAGGTGTGGGCAGGCTAGCAGCAGCCAGCCACAGGTGAGTTGAATTCCTCCACCCATCCTTGGCCTGCAGTGGTGGAGACAAAGCAATGAGCAGGGGATTGTAGGTAATAGAGTTTCCAGCATGAGCAGACTGGCTTCCACAAAACTTGGCATGGATTGGTAATGGATGTCAATTCCTAAATGAAGTCCAAGTGCCTGGAAGTCAGGATATGCATAAAGGGGAGTGTCTGGAAGCATATTAGAACACCGGAAAGCCCCACAATTTGGCCCCATGGTGTTGGGAACAAGAGCACAGGGAGTGAATTGTGACATAGGCCTACTTTAGTGTGGACCATTATTACAAAGTCGCCCGCGTATTGAAGACTGTGTATAGTCTTGTGGCCTAGTCGGGGAGGGACTAGACTGCAATTCACCATAGCTTTTCCCAGACCTCCTGTATATAGATTAAAAAGCAGGGGAGCAAGGACACAGCCTTGCTTCAGACCGCCTTGGGCGGTAATTTTAAAGGTGGCAGTTTGGTGACCTGTTTTTACCCGGAACAATGTGTTTGAGTAAAGGGAGATTATGGCCCTTAGGAGGTTTGCTGGAAGGCTCCATGTTGTTAGTTTCTTCCTTAGAGTTGCTTGGTCAACTTTGTCAAATACAGTCGTATAATCTATGAAGAAGCCCTGAAGTGGTGGTTGTCTTCTTTGAGCTGTTTGATGACTCAAGACAGCGGTGATGGATTCTATGGTGGACGCTGCTGCACAAAAGCCTTTCTGGAAGAATGGGAAAAGGTTGTTATCTAGAACCCAAGCCGCCAGCTGTTTGAGTAATAGTCTATCATAGGCTTTGTCCTCTAGGTCCAATAAAGCTATCAGTCAGCAATTGGATTGATTTACTGGGTCCCCTTTTGTAACTATTTGGCACAGAATTTATCCTCTACATGCATCAGGGACTTGTGCCAAGAGAAAAGCCTCGTTGAATAGCAGGGTGAGTAACTTTGTCCAGTCCTTCGGAGTGCATTAAAAAATTCCAGTAGGGAGGACATTTGGGACTGTGCCTTGCTGTTTTTCATGCCTTTGATGAGACTGCACACTTCAGCTGGTGTGGTCAGGCGCTGTTGGTTCAGTGCGGGTGGATGTGCAGGCCCAAGATTGTCTGTGTAGCCTAGTCTAGCTGGAGAGCTGAAGCATAGAGCTGATTCATGGCTCACCCTGTCTCCTACTGGGACTCAGTTTTCTCTTTATGAATTTGGGCTTTAACTTTGTTGATATAGTTCCAGAGTCAGGCTAGACTTCTTTTTTGGAACATTTGGTATATCATTAGCCAGTCCTTCTCCTCTGAGGCTTTCCTCACTTCACACACTGCTTTTGTGTACATTTTATGTGATTCAGTGAGTTTCTTTGAGCTTTTAGTGGTGGGTTTGAGCTTACAGTTGCACAGGGATCTTCTTAGCTTTCTCCATGTAATAACAATTGGCTTATTGTACAGTCGATTGAGCTGCACCTTCCCTTTTGGCGGGGTTGCTTACGGGCTCCAGTGGCGAGTATTGAGTTCATACGTTCTGTTGTGAGATTGTTCCAGTTGTTTTGTAAGTCTCCCTGTCCATTTTTTTAATTTATGAGCACCTTGTGTAGCAATTTAATCACTGTGGATTTGTCTGTGGCCCTCTATTTGATCCTCCTGACTAACTTTGTAGCTTCATCGTATGGAAGAGTCCACCACTCAATATTTGACTGCCATTGGAACTTCCAGGTCCAAACTTGGAGTCAGAGGATTGTAGTCGCTTTCCCCCTTGTTTGAAATCTCAGTGTTGGTAAAACTATTTACAAGGGTTATATACAGGAAGATGGTAGCGATTGTTGAAATTTCTTTGAAGGTGCTTTGTGACTGATACTGGGGGATCTTGGCCTTGAAAACTTGTTAGGTGGGGATTAGTTTAAAAGAACCTAGGAAATCATTCATTTTTTCCAGCTCCGTGCCTTTTCGAGCAGCAGTGCTAGGATTTCCAAGGTGGAAACTCACTTGGCAAAGAAGAACTACGTACATTAAAACTTTTTTTCCAGGCAATAAGACAATGACAAGGAAATAATTGTATCCTTCACCGTCTAAAGCCCAGAGGTATTGTAACAGGAAAAAAACATTTTTATGTTAATACTGCCCTCACACACTTTGCAGTGTCATGCTTCATCATTGGGCCGCATCTGACACCCAAGTGCAGACCAACACAATGGGCGGAGCGCAATTTTTTAGAAATGAAGTTTTATAGTGGTGAGAGAACAGAAACACTAACAAAGTCAACAGAAAACATGAATAATATAAACAAACGTAAGGAAAGAATATTTCCTAAAGAAGGGACCACAAAGTGCAGACATAAACACTTAAAACTACCTAAGAGGGAACCGTCATCATTCTTTATTCCTGTCACCCCTTGGTAGGATTAAAAAATAATAATTCGGGAAGATTAGGGGAGCTGCGTAAACCAACATGTTTCAGCCACTATTACACGCTCATCTGAGTCGTTCTGGCATTCATCAGGGTTTTGATCCCGTTTTTATCTGGTCTGTGCCCCTAATTGGGGTGTTTTTACCTTAAATCGACACGCAGCCGAAATCGCTGCGATCAAGTGCTCTGGGTAAGTTCCAAGAGAGAACAAGTTTCTGTAAAAGAAGGTGGAACATATATTTTGTGTCATTCTGCTCGCGTGCTTTCAGTTCCATAAAAATGCATTTTAATCACTTCCTCTAAACTAATACACCAGTGAATCTATCATATCACCCAACACAACCAGAGGGTTACATCACTGCCTTACTACTGTGACACCAATACCAAAAAGGCAACCATGATCCCAGTGAGGTAAAAGGGAAATTATACACCAAAAATAATACCCGAAAGTAAAGTTATAGTTATAAACAGACACTCTTATCTCTGCTTCCGAACCGAAACTGCGGGGGTATAAACTTCTTATATCCTAAAAACTTAAAAGGGTTTATTAGTAATTCTCCAAACCCGGGACCGTTGTGGGACCGTGGTCTTGTAGTCACACTCTATATCCCGAACAGCCAGGGAGAAATGTGGAAAAACATGTTTCCGTTATTCCCAGTTCAAGTTCCTTTTGAATAAATGTTACAGCAATTATTCAACAATTATTTTATGTTGCATAGACTCGTTCTGATTCAACATTGGTAATCCAACCACTTTTCCACAAATTAATCATACCCACTGGCCTACAAAATGAGCTGACCAAGCTCTGATGGAAAACACTGTCAGTGAATTACAAGTAGCGTGCCATACAACCGTCAGTTACTTACTACTCGAAAGACTCACGCCACTGCGACTCCTCACACCGGTCCACAATCAATACTGACGGAACCGAGTCGCCTTCTATTTAAAGAGAGAACAAGCAGTACCTACTCTGAGGGAAATCCCCCCATCGATGCATTATTCGGCACTTCCGGCATCTCGCGTTAGACAACAAAGAAGAACACCAAAAACGGGGACTCCCGATGGAAACCCAAAGTTTCCATCGGGAATTTCCAAGAGAGAAACTTGTTCTCTCTTGGAAATTACCCAGAGCACTTGATCGCAGCGATTTCGGCTGCCTGTCGATTTAAGGTAAACACACCCCAATTAGGGGCACAGACCAGATAAAAACGGGACCAACACCCTGATGAATGCCAGAACGACTCAGATGAGCGTGTAATAGTGGCTGAAACATGTTGGTTTACGCAGCAGGGATCTAGGGGTCCTTACCTCTCCTAATCTTCCCGAATTATTAGTTTTTAATCCTACCAAGGGGTGACAGGAATAAAGAATGATGACGGTTCCCTCTTAGGTAGTTTTAAGTGTTTATATCTGCACTTTGTGGTCCCTTCTTTAGGGAATATTCTTTCCTTACGTTTGTTTATATTATTCGTGTTTTCTGTTGACTTTGTTAGTCTTTCTGTTCTCTCACCACTATAAAACTTCATTTCTAAAAAATTGCGCTCCGCCCATTGTGTTGGTCTGCACTTGGGCGTCAGATGCGGCCCAATGATGAAGCATGACACTGCAAAGTGTGTGAGGGCAGTATTAACATAAAAATGTTTTTTCCTCTTACAATACCTCTGGGCTTTAGACGGTGAAGGATAAAATTATTTCCTTGTCATTGTCTTATTGCCTGGAAAAAAAGTTTTAATGTACGTAGTTCTTCTCTGCCAAGTGAATGAATGAATGAAATATTATTTATAATGCGCAACTATGCCCAGTGGGCGTCAAGGCGCCTAAACCAAAATATAGAGCTGATAGCAGACAGAAACAGAACCTACTGGTATGCCTTAATAAAGAGCCAAGTTTTCAAGGACTTCCTAAAGAGGTAAAGGGAAGGAAGTCGTTTGATTTCAAGGGGGAGTGAATTCCACATTAGAGGTGCCAATATGGAAAAAGCTTTGGACCCCCATCTAACCTTCTTGGCTCTGGGGATTACCAGTTGGTGTTGCTCGCTGGAACGTAAATATCTACTCGGAACATATCTGGTAAGTAATGAACCAAGAGCATCAGCCGAGCCTGCAGTTAGAGCTTTAAATGTAAGGCAAAGAAGTTTGAAAGTGATCCTTGACGGAATGGGGAGCCAATGGAGGTTCTTCCTCGCTAAGGTCATTGATGACAACCAGGGCAAAGCGAGGGCAAACCGCGCTGCAGCGTTCTGTATGACCTGTAGACGCTGGAGCAAGCCCTTGTTGGCCCCGGCGTAGACAGAGTTACAGTAATCGAGCCTTGAGCCAACAAGGGCAATCACCACCTGTTTCCGCGCCTGAGGGGACAAATAATTCACAATCCTTTTTAGGGTCTTGATGACACCCCAACAGGTCGCCACCGTTCTATTCACCTGTAGCTCCATGGAGAGCTGGGTGTCAAAGATGACACCTAGGTTTCTAGCAGATTTGGTAGGTATAGGGCAGCTGCCTAAAGAGGGGGGCCACCAGTCATCTGACCATATGTCCTGGTCCTTGCCAAAGACCAGGACCTCTGTCTTGTCCCCGTTCAACTTTAGGGAGTTGGAGACCATCCAATCTGCAACAAGTTGCATGCAGGCCCTAAAGTTAGAGGCAGTTTTACTGACAGAGTGGGTCAGGGATACCATAATCTGCGTGTCGTCCGCATACGACACTACCTCCATCCCCTGAGATCTTACAAGTCTTGCAAGGGGGGCCACATAGATGTTAAACAGGGTCGGGCTCAATGCCGACCCCTGTGGCACCTCACATTGCAACGACTTGACAGGGGAGAGGTATTCACCTAGCATGACACGTTGCTCTCGATGTTGTAAGAAGGAGCTCATGAGACTGAGCGCTGGTCCGACTACCCCTGCCTCCCTTAACCTGGATGTTAAAGTCAGGGGAGACAGGGTGTCGAAAGCTGCTGAAAGATCAAGCAGCACCAGTACGGAGGTAAGACCCAAATCTACTTTTCTGCGGATGTTATCCATGACTTTTGTCAATGCAGACTCCGTGCTATGTAGCTTTCTAAAGCCGTGTTGGGACCCATCCAAGAAGCCAGAGGCGTCGAGGAAGTTCGAAAGATGGAAGTTCAAGTGGGTCTCCAACATCTTAGCAGGGGCTGGCAGCAGAGAGATGGGTCTAAAATTTTTCAGCACTCCAGGGTCCAAGTGAGTTTCCATGTTTGATAGGGGATTCAGAGAAGGCTCCCTCTCTCCCTAGTCTCTCCCTTTTGTGATATTATTTATAGGATTTCCAAGGTCCCTGATATTAAAGTCCCCTGTGAGGAGAACGTCATGAGAGGGGATTTCCAGAAGAATGGCTTCTAGGTGGTTACTGGTTGTGTGCTGTTTTGAAGCTTTCTGTGCATTGTGATAGGGGTTGATCAGGAGTGAGGGAAGATTTTTATGAGATAATGTTAACACTGAGATTGTTTGCCACTTGCACAACCAGGGTGTTTTGATTGTGGGGAACAACTTCTATCTTGCTGGTTTGGTTGATTGGAATCCACCCGATGGTCAGCCAAATAAGTAAGTGTGTTTGGTTTGTTTAAAAAGCTTGTAGAAGCTGTGTAGGACTGTCGGGTGAGTGGCCATGTTTTCTATAGGCAGATGATATTGATTTTATGTAGGAATGCCACCACAGATTTTGATTCTAGAACTGACCTCAAACCAGCCACATTTCATGATGTAATTGTGAGCTTTTTTCTCTGATTTCATTTTCTGAGAGTATAGGCAAAATGGTTGGGCATGTCTAGGAATAGACCTGTTGGATGCCCTATTGAGGATTGACAAGCTGGTTCCACTCGTCATCGTTGTTGGTTTTTGTCATGTGTCTTACGTTACTTTGATTGTTAGTGCATAATACTTGTAAAGCGTTAGCTGCCTTTGATGTGGTTGATAGTCGGTCATGGGTGGCACCCCACACCCTTCCCAGGACACTTCTGTGTTGTGTGGTGGACTCCTGCGGCAGTAGGGCATGGGTATATTTTGGTAGGTGGGGCTTTAACAGCTCAAAGCCCCATTCCTCAATGATACTTGATTCATTCAATATGGCGTCTCTAAGATCAGCTCTTTCCCATGTGGTGATTGTGGCATCTAAGAGACGTTTTTCTGGGATGCGGTGAACTTTACAAAAGTTAGTTCATCCGATGTCAAATCCTTCAGTGTTGAGATGTGTTTAAATTAGGCCTGCGCCTAAATTCCGTTCCGTTCGTGGAAATTGCGATAATTTGGCATTTTCGCGTTCCGCGGAAAGCGCGAAAATTTCAAAATTTCCACATTCCGCAGCTTAGCGATAATTTGTTTCTTGCTCGCGCTGTAAAATAATACATTCTCGCGTGCGTGTGATCGCCTTACCTGAATCCCCGCGTTCGCCGACAAGTTTTCCCGATCCGGTCGCGTTCTCCACAAGATGTTGGATTGTTGGTAGCCATTTGCGCTGTAACGTCATGCGTCGCGCGATCACGTCTTTCTTCTCGCGTTCATGCACTGCGAGACAAGTGAAAACAAGATGGCCACGCCCGCGAGCAACCACATGGGTAAGTTGGCGAGCCGCGACCACGCAGAAAATACCGCGAACGGGCGGCAAAAAAACTTCCGCATCTTCGCGATATTTCCGCGTGTTTGTGGAGATTTTTTACATTTTCGCGATAATTTGCGAAAGTGAATTCCTCCCACCCCTAGTTTAATTAAGCATAACAAGTTACCTCTGTTTAGTGTGTTCTGGGTGCCCTTGAGGGGTGTCGTGTGGAATTAATGCCAGTCCAAAGTTGTCCATTGTCCCTGCATATATGGCTTCCCCTGGTTTGGAAGGTTGAATCTCCCGACCCCGTTGCAGCGGGAAAGCTGTGGGACAAGATGCTCTTGGGGTGCCACTGAGTTGGCTATGTGGGAATCTGCTCACTGGGTCACTTTGACACCAATTGCTGGACTGTTGGAATAGGCGCTGTGTGTGACTGGTTGTCGCCCCGCTTTGCCTTTGGGCATTATACTGCTGATCTTAATGTTGGTTGTAGCTGAATGTCAGGCACTCTGTTCCAACCAAGTGTAGGATTGACCCATTACTAAGATGGGCTTATTCCAAATTGTTGTCTCTCAGCCCATACTGCATATTTGTTTGTGCTTGATTGCTAGGTGGACTAGGACAGAAGATATTTTGAATGCTATTTACACTGCCAAGGAGGGCTGGGGGGGCCTTTGATGAGAGGCACCCTAACGGCTGCATATGAGTGCAGAGGTCTTGTATTATTACTGGATTCTACTGTTTGTACCCTATGGGTAGTTACAAATAGGGGGACACTTTTCCCATGCCTTTTTGAAGGCTGCACTCCATTGATCCTATATGTGTCCACAGTGGGTTTGTTTGGTGCAGAGGTACCTTCATGAAATTCATTATATGCCATTGATGTTTCAGTGGTAGGTATGGGAATCATCATGGGCCCAGGTGGCTGGGTGCTAACTGTTGGTTATAATAACTCACACAAAGATCCAGGGGAGATGCCCCAAAAAGAGAGCGTACTTCTCCCTGTCCAAATTTTTAACACACAAAAAGTATGTTCTGTAGAGAATTATGACATTGTGTGTGTCATAAAGGAAAACTACAATCAAAATACAGAGATCAAAAGGTTATATGTCTTGTTGGGGATAAAGAGAGACCTTTTTAAGGACAAGAACCCTCACTCACCCGAAGGTGACATGCTTCATTATGGGGCTCCCTCCTCATACTAGGGCTGCAAGGTTCCAGATGTGGGCTACAACTCTTCAAAAAAATGGAAGAGTAGCTGAGGTGTTTTAAATAGAGGGGACCGAAGAACTTGGTGAATGAGGGGCAGAATGCAAATGAAAAAAGTGTCCTATGTGAAGATAATAAAACTGTGCAGGTCAATCTCTTTACATTATGCAAGAGTAACAAGAGCATCTCAGGAAGACAGCTTAGTTTATCAAGCAGTGGGGAGCATGAGCAGGAGCAGAGTTGATCCATCCCTGATTGCCCAAGGAGATTTTCCAGTGTTTCACTCCTAGGCTTTTTTGAGGAGGACTGAGCAAGGTTTGCCTCTGTAGCAGTTTTTGTTGACTTGGTTTTTAGTAATGTAGCCCAAGAGGAGTAGAGAGGGTGGGTCTCGCTGCTGTGGGTTTGCACGATCACTGTGCTTTCTCATGAGCACTGTTCAGTGTGAGGGGTTTCTCTTTCCAAAACCTGGATATCTGTGCCCAAGTGATTCCAGGAATGATTACCGCTGTCCGTTACTGGAGTCTCTGGTGCAGATGTCTGGAGAGTTGATGAGAAATTGAAACAAGGCTTTCTTCGCAGCAGTGGGGATCCCTATGTAGCCCGGAGCATGAATCGGACCTATGAGGTTTTAAACCTGATCCCCATGTGCCCCCCGGCCTATGCAGTGGGAGCATGATGAGGAAAGTAGTGAATTGTAAAGGTCCCATGAACACAATGAAGTTGATAGATGGAGATTCATGTTCGGAATCTTGGTAAATATTAATTGATCAATCCTTGCACAGACAGTTAGACTCCTCGGGACTGGGTCTTTTTGTGGGATCCACTTGTCAGCTCCTGGGGAATTTTTTGGGTCGGTCTTGGTGTGGTTTGAGGGCACAGTATGTTCAGCCTCTTGCTTGTGATCTTCTGCGCCCTGTTTTTTTGGTATGTTTGAAGCGAGGTCAGAGTCCTGGTGAGGGAGCGCCCCGATGAAATATGCAAGTTGTCTGAGGACTCTGTAAGTTTCTTCCATAAGAGGAGTTTCCTTTTTACTATGTTGCCACGGATTGTTGGGCTCTTGTTTACTGAATTCTGAAGGAGCTCGGTGTGCAGCTTTTGGCCTTTATAGACAGTATAAAGGTAATGTCAGATGATGTGTGAGTGAGTGAGTGAGTGAGTGAGTGAGTGAGTGAGTGAGTGAGTGAGTGAGTGAGTGAGTGAGTGAGTCTGAGCTTTATATAGCGTATAGTTACCCTAGGGCATCCCAGCGATAACGCTAGGGTGTAAGTAGCGCCTCCTTTCCTCCCGGTCATTTGCCACCCCCCGAGAGGCATGACAAAGCTAATCCATTGGCAGGTGAGCTCACTCCTGCGTCCCTTTGCTCATCCAGGCAATTCACAGATGCCTCGCAGGTCCCTCACTTTTGTTCATCATAGCTTTCGCTGGACACTGGTGTGTGCTTGTTGTGCAGGCCTCTTGTGTGGGGTGGCAGATAACCCCCTGTGCGAAAGAGGGAGGCCATTGCCCTGGAATCCCAATGGGTGTGATCACTTGGCACTGGGACCAGAGGAAGTGAGTAGGAGCACTTCAGTTTCCCACAAGCTGTACCCAGACCTGGTTGGGCTACTTCCGCTGGCCTCTGGAGTCACTCTTACAAAGGCTGGGTACAGCCCTTGAGCTGATACAAACTCTGCCCTACACCTAGACATTGACCCCCTGTTCCCTGCTGTATCCCAGAGAGCTTCTTAATGCCTTGGTGCCTTAGTGATCTTCTTAGTACCTTAGTACCTACGGTGTGAGGCCAGCCGGCTGTGGTCTTCCAGGGACGTCCCTCAGTTGCGCTGCCAGCCTCTCTGCAGCTCAAGGAGTCTCATAAGTGACCAATGCAAGCAAGAAGCAAGTGGTGAGTGGCTAGTGATGAGCAGAGGCCTGAAAAACTGTGCCGCGCTCAGCAGAGTTCCACCAGCGGCGGAGTCTCTTAAGTGGTACTGCTCGCACTGATTTTTAATTCCAAGACTTTGTCTCGAACTGTGAAATTAGCTTGAACAGCACTACGCGTCGTGCTGGAGGGCGCTGCTGCTTTCTGCCACTTGAGTAGACATTCTACTTGAGCAGCAGCTTCTTCAACGCGAATGGCAGATTTCTCAACATGAGCAGTCGCGACCTGCTACGACCGCCCGCGATGAGAAATCTCACCAGGAGGAGGACTAGAACGTTTTTGCTCGCAAGTGCTCACCTACTTACCGTTATTGGGCCGCTCGAAAAAAAAATCCACACTGCCTCACTTCATGGAGTTATTCGGAACTCCATGCACCGAGTGGGTAAAACTCCACGAACTCCGCCGGCGGAGCGTAATTCCTCTCCCACCCTACTTCTTGCTCCTTGTGACACATCCCTTCCTCTGATGTATGACCTGCATCTGGTCCACAGACTCTTCCAGCCCTCTTTTCTGTCACACATTGCCAAAGAAATTCTGTTTGGGAGATAGGAACTATATACCCCTGATCTTTACTGTTGACGTAGTAATATGTACAGCTTTTAAGGTTTTAATCCAAAGGTTGTTTGCCCTACAGTTTCTTGAGAAAACACATTTATTTGAAGGGGAATGCTAAAGATATATGAGTACTCACAGATGGTTAAAAAGTTCACAAGGTAAAATGGCACTCACTGAGAAGTAAAAAACAAACCTTGTTATGTTGCCTTAAATCATATAATTTGTGTAGTTTTACTAACAAACTAATAACATAAATTTGATTTTTCCCATTTCAGTAATAGTGATATATATTCTAAATGTGTAAAAGCACAATTTTATATGCCTCTTTATTACACGTATTTTTTTACAGAGTAGGCAAGAAGAAATAATACCAACATGTATCAAACAACAAGCAATACATAATTAATTTATAAGTTCTGAAACCAGTGATTCTCAAGTATAATGTAAAACAATTTAATAGTATTCAAATGATATATTTTGGACTGCTTTTCAGTAGAATGCTACAACAGTATCTGTATTAGTGCTCGGCCTTGAATAACACAGCAGTGCTAGCAGAGACACAAAAGAGAGTGCAATATCTTGGGAGTTATGGTGTCTTCTCTCTTTATGACTTTGACTCCAGCTAGGGACAGATTGACTAACTTTATATGACACACAGTGCACAGTCCAACAACATTTGGTGTCCCGTGCTCCTTAAAAGGGTGAGAGTAGCACAGTTTGCATCTACTAATATGTGGGACTTTCCTCCTCTCTTCCAGTGTTGGTGCACTTTGGGCTGCCATGTGCCAATGCACAACCACATGCACCATAGCGCAAGGTTGAGCGTGTTCTATCAATATTAGGTTTTGCACTGTATGAGAACCCTTCTAGTACAAAACTATTGTATTAGACTTCTCATCCTTGGTGCAGTTTCCCCTGAATATTTTGCGTCTACCTCCTGTATTTTTGACGGTATGCTGGATCTCGATTTTGCTGGCTTAGATGCTTTGGACACTTTGCCACTGCTGATCAAAGTACAATCGCTCTCTATGTAAATTGTTATTCTGATTGGTTAACACAACAAGATGATGGACGAAGTGTTGAAACATTTCAATCACTCCCCCCGAGTCACAGATCTGAGTTGAATCCATTGTTCTTTTGTTCACTATGCCACCCCAATTTGGACGCAGCCATATGCAAATCAGTCTTGACCCTGTTCCTCATGGGTTCAGTACAGCCAGAACTGCCAGGCCAGGTCCTCCCTGGAACAAAACCAAGCAGCCTGGGACCGGCTACAGAGTTTCACCCCTGATCAGCCAGGCTAGCTTGAATCCAGTGGTACAGCGAGCAAGGGACCCACGTCTGGGCATAACCTTGGCAACTTAGGGTGAGCATAGTAAACACAACAAGATGATGGGCAGAGTGCTGAAACTTTTCAATCATTCACACCTAGTCATAGATCTGGTTGGTTATTCATGGTTGGCATAGTTGATTTACTGGTAAGTCCCTAGTAAAGTGCACTGAGTGTGCCAGGGCCTGTAAGTCGAATGCTACTAGTGGGCCTGCAGCACTGATAGTGCCACCCACATGAGTAGCCCTGCAAATATATCTCATAACTGCCACTGCAGTGTCTGTGCACGCAGTTTTAAACTGCCATGTCGACCTGACAAATGCACCCACTTTCCAGCCCTAACCATCCTTTTTTCTTACATATAAGGCACCCCTCATGTAGGCCCAAGTTACACCCATGCATGGACAGGGTACAGTGTATGTGAAAGGTAAGACATGCAATGGTGTGTGTTATATGTCCTGATAGTGAAATACTACCAATTTTGTTTTTCACCATTGAAATGCAATCTGTCCGATGTGCTAACATGGGAGTTGCTTTGTAACATGTTACAAGTATAACTTTCTATTGGGACAAGATATAGAAGTGGTATTTAGACTCTCTAAACCCAGAATTTAATAACACATTTTTAGGGAGATGATTTTTAAATTGTGTGTTTGAAAATGTGACTTTTAGAAAGTAGGCATTTTTCCTATTTAACCTTTCTGTGTGCCTCTGCTCTTTTGTGTATTGACTGTCTGGTTTTGGAGTGTCAGGAGCTGGGGATGTGCATTCACTTTAGACAGCCATAAGGGGGATTGAGGTATGTCCTGCCTTTCCTTTTTTTTTTTTTAATTTTTATTTGCAGTTTGAACACATCCATAGAAAAAAAAACAAAAAAAAAACATCGGTACGTATACATATCAAGCCGACACAAAATACAATACATAAAATACAAGAAGAGACTTATAAAAGCAGATTTAGAAATTTGTGGACCTACCAAGGCTAGCTACTAATCGTCTCCCTCCATATTGAGATCGGGGCCCAGTATTTTCTACCAAAATCCCGCATTTTTTTGCCCTTCTGCTCATACAGACAGCTCTCTATGTTATGTATACTCAGCAGCCTTGAAAGCCACATTTGAAAAGAAGGGGCCAGAATATCTTTCCAACCTGAGGAAATTAAGATCCGGAGAACCGCCACAGACATAAAAACCAGCGCGTCTTCGGTTTGAACCAATTTCTGCTTGTGATCACAGCCCAATAACATCAGGGTAGGAGATAGATCGATCTTATGACCTAGCAGCCCCTCCCAAAACTTACACACTTCCCTCTGTACTGAGGACAATGCGCTGCAATAAAGAAACATATGCAAAAGATCCGCTTGCCCAGCGTTGCATCTAGGGCATCTATCATCCCCCCTAACCCCCCAAGCGAATAACTTGGCAGGAGAATGATATAAATTAAATACCGTTTTATAACGCTGGGCCCTCAGATTAGTAGATCTAAAAACTTTTTTATTCAAAGTGATGGCCAAGTCTAAATCGATATCCAGATCTGCCAATTTCCGAGCCAGAGCTACCTCTGTTTTTTCCAAATCGTCTTGTATTTCCGCAATTAGCTGCTTGTAAACCCCTTTTATCTTTTTACACCCCACCATTAACAGTTCGATTACTGGGGCATCCTCCTTAAACGACGATTTTGGTCTCAATGCCTTTAAAAACCGAGCAACTTGACAATACAAAAACCAATGATTGGCCGGAATACCAAACCTTTGTTGAATGGCATCAAAACCTAACGGTTCAAGTTCCCCCCATATATCTCCGAAAGTCCTAATGCCAAAGTTCCTCCATACCTGTAAATTCCTATCAGCCCTGACAAAAGGGAGTAGACTTGAGTTACACAGGAGGAGATAACGGTTTACTTTTGGTGTTTTGCAATGCTTAGAGATAGACCTCCAAACCTCCCAGACCCCTTCCAAAATATTCAACCGCGGCCTCTTATAGTACCTGCGATCCACTTCACGCCACAACAGCCCGAAGGCCTTTTCCCCGATTAACAACTCAAAAATGGAGGGTAAGTCCTGAGCAGGCGAATTAATAACACCAGAATTAATCTCCTGTTGAAACAGGATGGACATTTGTGTCAATAGGCATGACCAATGATATAATCTCAAATTCGTTAGGGCCAGCCCACCCCTTTCCCTAGGCAGTGACATATAGTATGTAGATCGCCTGATCCTACTGTACTGCCAAATACATTTTATAAAGATAGACTCCAAGCTTTTGATTGTTTTTTCATCCAAAAATAGAGGTATGGTTCTAAACAGATAAAGAACTCTAGGAAAGATAGACATTTTTAAAACATTTACCCTCCCGATCAGTGAAAGATGTAACACGTCTATCCTCTTTAGCTCTTTTTCAATAGATTTCATGAGTGGAGGATAGTTCTCGGCGATTATTTCTCCGACTGAGGCATTGATCTTAATCCCTAGATAAGTTGCTGAGTCCACAAATCTCGAATCACTTTTAGCTATATTCACAGAACAAATTATTTGAGTTTTGGACTCGTTTAGAAGATAGCCCGACCGCTTACCAAACTCCTCTGCTATTTCAACCAAGGCCGTAAGCGCCTGCTGAGGATTAACTGTAATAATTGCCAGATCGTCGGCATAGGCCAAGATTTTACTAGTGTGGCCATTACATACCACCGGACTAATCCTGGAGGAACCCAACATTTTCTGAATAAGAGGGTCAATATACAAAGCGAAGAGGATTGGGGAGCAGGGGCAGCCTTGGCGGGTGCCTCTCTTAATATCTATCTTCTCAGAGCTCTCTCCCATGACTACCACACTTGCAACCGGATCTACATACATTGCTTTGAGAGCTCTGATAACTTTCTCCCCAAATCCTCTCCCTACCAAAACACCCCATAGGAAATCCCAGACGACTCTATCGAAGGCTTTTTCTGCATCGAGCAGGATCATGGCCATCTCCCCTCCCCCTGCTACCTGGGCATCAAACAGCGCAATTGCTCTCCTAATATGGTCCGTAGTGCTGCGGCCCGGAATAAATCCATGTTGCCAGGGGGAGACAAGACCACCAATGATCCTGCCCAACCTCTTTGCCCAAACCTTTGAGTATAACTTAGTATCCGCATTAATAAGCGAAATTGGACGATAAGAGCCAAGTTTCTCCGGGGGTTTCCCCTTCTTATGAAAGACAACAATATTGGTTTCTCGCCAGGAGGCTGGAACCACTCCCGTACACATTATTCCATTAAATAGATCCACTAATAATGGTATAACCACTGGTTCTAAACATTTGTAGACCTCCAAGGGGATCCCATCTGGGCCAGCAGCCTTACCGGAGGCTAGCTCATGCAGAGCTTCTATAATCTCTCCCCCACTAATATCCCTATCGAGTTCATCCTTCTCCAAGATATTAAGGTGGGGGCCATTATCCGCCACCTCAACCCCCTGATTACCATCCTGCATTTCCTCATCATACAGGCGTGGATAGAAGTTTTTAAAAGCCTGTAGGATCTCGTTTATCTGCGTGAATTCCTCACCATTTTCTTCAATCAGGGAAATAATATTCCTAGCTCTTCCCTTTCTTATTTATAAAGCTAAAACCCTGCCTGCCTGCTCTCCCGTTTCATAGCGCTTGGCCTTAGATGTTAGATACTCTCCTGAAGCTTTCTGGGTCATCGACTTCTGAAGTTCAGCTCTAATTTTTAACAGTTCGCTCTGGCTCTTCCTACTGTCCCCACCCGTAATTATATCACTCATATGCTGTTCTTCTGCTTCAGACAGAATACCCACTAACCTCTCGCCTTCCCTCTTATCCTCCTTTCTTATCCTTGCCCCGAAGCTTAAAGATTCCACCCTTATAGCCGCTTTAAATGACTCCCAGACAACAATCCTGGACGCACTATATCTATTGGCAGCAAAAAACTCATCTGCCCAATTCAAAATATGCCCGGTGAATCTTGTATCTCCCAATAATTGCCTCTCAAAAGTCCACCTGGTCCTGACCCTATCAGAACCAGTTATTTCATAGGACAGTATCAGCGGATTATGGTCAGACAATAACTTCGGGGGTTTCGTTATTCCTACCCTATTTATTTCGTTGGAAGAAATAAAGAAATAATCCAATTTATTGAACTTCTGATAAGGGTTTGAAAAATATGTATAACCCGGTATTAATGGTTCTTTTGTGCCCCACACATCCTTTAACCCATGAGAATTGATAAGGGCTTTTATTGCCCTAAAAACTCTTGGTTTTCGACCCTGATACATCACCGAGTCGCTCCAATCAGCGGAGATATTAAGATCGCCGCACATAATTATGGGGGTTGGCCAGGAAGCCAGTTCTAATTCTAAAAAGTCAAAGAGCTCCGGATCATCTTCATTTGACCCGTACACTACACAAAGTGTCGGGCCACTTTCTAGTTCGACTAGAACCCATCTGCCATTTTTATCCGACTTAGTCCGTCTAACCCCTCCCAGAATTTTTTTTAATAAAATCGCAACCCCCCTATTTGTTGAAGATTGGGTAGAGCAGGCCGCCAGCTCAAAGCTACTGAGAGACAACAAGTTCCTCTCAGACCAAGGAGGGTGAGTCTCCTGAAGACAGAGAATGTCGATTCTATTACTCTTAATAAAATGAGCCAGCCTTAAACGTTTCCTCCAGTCATTCAGACCACCTATATTTAAAGAGCAAACCCTAATACAAACCATCTTGGCATAATATTAGAACAGCACAATAAGCCTGCTTTTCGAACTGCTTCTGTATCACTAACGCCATTATCTGACCAAATGAAAAAACAAGATGAAACAAACTGCAATTTTTACCCTTATTTTTCCCCCCGTTGACCCCCAAACCCCCACCTCCCTTCCTCCCGCCCTGAACTCCCTCCCTTCCTAAGTGAACCCCACCCCTAACGCTAACCCTCTCCCGGACCCTCCTTAGTGAAGCGTTCAGACCTAGTCTGTGCATATGATGGTGCTGCAGTGGGTATGTGAGGACAAACACAGAGAAAACAAAATAACTGAAACCCTTGAAAGCCCCTTAACTTGATAATAACTACTTTTCCCTATTTTATCTTATCGGAACAGACTGCGATCCCGACCACCCCCGGTATAAGGAGATTTAACACCCAGAATCCAGTCCACCGACTAGTCAGCCTTCCTGTCCAAAGAGACCAAATACTCCTTTGCTTTAATTTCTGACGAAAAAAAGAAGGTCCTCCCATCGTTAATCACTTTTAGCTGAGCAGGATTAATAAGATAGGCTTGGATCCTCTTCTCCTGAAATGGTTTGATCATTTCCCTCAGACGCCATCTTCTTTCCACCGTCGTGTGACAATAATCCGGGCGGACGAAAAAGGAAAACCCGTCACCACTCCTCCTAGCATCTGGTCTGGCCTTTTCTGCAACAGACTGTCTCAAAATGAAGTTGCCAAAAAATATTAATACTGCTCTGGGTTTATCGCCTTCTTTAACATTGGACCGAGTCTTGAAAGGGGTGCGATGAACTCTTTGAATTTCATTAGCCCAATTCCAGCTTGAGAGCTCTGGAAATGCTTGTTCAAAGAGCTTGATGGTAAATGCCATTATGTCCGGCTCTTCCACCCCCTCCGGGACCCCCAAGACCCTCAAGTTATTCCTACGGAGCCTGTTCTCCATCTTCTCCATTTTCCACTGTAGATCCGTGACCTGAGAGCATTGGGCATTGACTTTGCTAGTAGCCTCAGCTACCTCGGCCTCCGTGGATACCACCCTCTCTTCCAAATTAGAGACTCTGTCCGCCGTATTAGTGCAGACTTTTGATAACTTCCTTACAACTCCCTGCATCTTCCTCATGGCAGCCTGTGCTTTGCAGTTATCCTGGCGCGTTTCCTCTCTGTGGGCAAGGATCTCCTGGTGTATAGTTTCCAAGAGGGAACGATGAGAGCTATCCACCGCATGTCCTCCCTGCAGGGCTAAGTCAGGAGTGAGATCCCATCTCAGTTCACGAGAAGAGTGACCTATTTTCAAAGACTGACTCTTGACCACAGGAGGCCGCACACTAGCTGTCGGGAGACCGTCCTCAGATTCAGATTCTGAGCCTAAATAGGAGCTACGTTCTTCTTCTTCGGACCACTCCGCCCCGTCAGAGACAGAGAAATAATATTCACTCGGCACTTTTTCCTTATCAGTAGATGTACCGCTTGGAAACGGATCAGCTCTCTGTGGCTCAGTATTTGCTACTGCTCCTGACCCTGGCTGGCCCTCCGAGATACCGCTACATCCTTTTCCCATATCTATGGATGCTCCGGTAACATCCACAGGGGCCGGCTCATCGGGGACAACTTCACTATCTGCAGGAACAGATGACCAACTTAAGATATTCACTGAGGGTATACCAATGGGGATAGTAGGGACAGTACGTTCCTCAGAGGTCGAACAAGAGTTACTAAGAAGAGTATCCACCGATGGACTTGCACCTACCCCCACCGTCTTAGAGCCCTTCTCCTTTTCCTTCCCAACCTTAGGGAAAATGTCCGCGATTGAAGCTGCCGCAAGCCGGGACCTACCTGCCACCTGCTGTTTTTTTTTTGATTGTCCAGTTAATATTTGGGGTCCTTGCAGGTCCTCATCTCCCTCTGGCTCCGTCTCCTCCCTTTGAGATTTTTTCCTGTGCAGCGCTGATTTCACGCCAGCAGCCACCTTGGGGGCCATGATATCCCTCTGCGCTCTCGGCACTCTCAGCTTCAGTGTTTGTCTGCCTAGACTGCCGCTGTCAGACTTCCCAGGCCGTGAGCTGGACGCCGTCACTCTCGCCGTCACTCTCCGTTGCCTCGGGACCTGACTCCGCCCCTTCTTGCTTCCGCGGAGCTCGCGGGTTCCATAGGCGGAGGAGAGAGCAGCAAACGCGGCGAAGGCGAAACGAAGAGCTTGTCTTGAAAACTGACACCCGGTAAGTGCCGTCGGCATAGCCGGCTTCTGTGAGCGTTATTTCAGGAAGAGCCGTAACTGCGGTAAGATCTCCTTGGGGCTTAGAACATTGCCCTCACTGCCCAACTGCGTCGGCCTCCGTTACGGAGCCGCCATCTTGCTTCCTCCCATGTCCTGCCTTTCCTGGGTGAATCATAACTGGGCTGAATAGACGGCTGCATTTAGAGTGGTGGGAAGAGTTTCACTTGCACCTGAAAAGGCAGTGTCTCCTCTGCACCACCTACTGTAGTGAAGTTGGCCCAGATTCATCCACCAAATTGTGAGTGTAAACTGTAGTTTAAGCTAGAGAATTTATGACCGTAGTCGAATTTAACTTTGACCAGCATCAACTACGTGATCTAGAAGAAAGGGGGCCTATCTTTACTGCTCAAGACTAGAATAGAAAATTCAATTAGAAATTGGTTTAACAGGGACCGTGTTAAAAAATAACAGGAGAAACCCTTAATCCCAGTTTAGACCGGGTGATTACAATACCACACAACAACGCCTCAATGAGAGTCAATAAGAAAGAACAATTTAACAGTAAATTAATTACATAAAACACGTAGTCTTTTTTAGATTCAGGTATTTATATTAACCGAAAGAATATAAACTGTATATTTTACAAAGAGGAAGAACCAGCATCAACCATGTTTTAAGTAGTGTGCTAGGTGTAAAGTGAACACATTGTGCTTGTGAATAAGTGCAATAAAAGGACGCAAGTGAAATATGTAAAAAATGAAAATCAGCATTTTCTGTTGAAATTATTTGGTACAAATATTATTCATGCACATTCATTTTATGATACATGTGGTGGATGAATCATAGCATAATTAGCATTCCCTTTTCGGCTAATACAATTTGATGAAGTTTTGACCTTCATAACTTAAGGTCTTTATCAGGACAAGAGAACACAAGAAAGAAGATTGCTGCCTAACGGGGGACAACAAGAAAGTTACCCCCAATGACAAATAAATAAAAACAAATTGAAGAAATTCGGGAAACATGTTTAAAGGTACCGGAAAGGAATCCAATAAACCTGGTGAAGAAGAAAAAGAGATAGGTCTTAGTGAATAGCCACTGGCTGGGCTCAGAAAAAATCTTCACATCATCATGTGTTTCATGGGCTATGATTCCTCAGGGTTTGCTCGATGATAGAACGTCCACCTCCAGGCACCATCAAGTCTGAATGCCGTAATGGCCCAGACTGGTTGAGCGGCCAGGTGGGGGAAAGGGTGTTGGGGAAGGAACAGCGGGGAAGGAGACCTGCAAAAGCAAACCATGGTCGTGAATCTACTTCTTCTGAACCTTTACTAATATATATATCTGAATTCACTAATAATAGAAATACACCTGAAATGATAATCTGTTGCTAATGTGTAAAAGGACTGCTACTGCCTGAAGGAGAATGACTGTTGGTTTAAAGCACAATAAAAAACATGGTCACTATAAAATATAGCAATCATAAAAGTCTGCTAAGTCTACATAGATGAGTTGTTTAATGGCTTACCAGTTTACACCCTTGAAATGTTGCTTTGATTAGCTCTGGTCAGTCCCATTAGATTAAATGCATTTACACAGTCTCACGTGTTCCTAGTGGTTTGTAGAGATAGCTGGACCAGCCAAGCAAACTTCTGGACTTTTACCAAGAGAAGCATTGTGATTTAGCACAAATGTTTCCAAAAATTAAGTCTTTGACTTCTCGTTATGAAAAGTTCCAACCGCTCTCACTGGAGTGATCAGTCCGATCTCATTACATCTTCTGGTTTTGGCTTAAGGTTCGTACCCGATCTGAACTGAGAGCTGATTCTCCAGTGTTCGCCGAATGCATCAAGGACACCAAGACCGCGCCCACTCTAGGGCACCAAAGACAGAGTTCCGAAACGTCTGCACCGAACCCTGGCAGACGAATAACAAGCACGTTGTCATGGGTGGGGCTCGTTTTATATGTGAACCCCACCTTTCACCTGTCGTGCTCCTTGTACTGGGAGATGAAATCCCAATGCCAGTACCATTTAGTATTGCAGCAGTCACGGCTGTTTATGGCTGCATAATACAATAGTCCATGTAGAGAAACAGGCATGGGAAACTAAACAAAAAGTGGCATAGATGAAATAACACAAATATGCAACAGTCAACAATGGTAATAAAGGCTTGACTTAAGCATGATAGGACAGAACAGTAGCTGCTCCTGGAGGAAGCACAGCGGGGCAGTGAGGCGGGGTGGGGGTAGTAAACTACGGCCAAACAGAGGTAAGTACATAAATAAATAAATAAAACAAATTACATTGTGCACGCTGCATCACCATTTGGCGTTGCAGCGTGTGCAATAAGTTAATTTATGCCAATAAAATGACTGATAAGCAAAAGAATGAAGCAAGACAAGGGAACCGCAACCAGGGATCAATGGGACTTCAACCTGGTGGGTAATTTCACCACTGAGGTACTCACAGAATGAGAAATGAAAGAAATGATCAATAAAGGACTTTGGTTTGTTTCTACTAACTACACTGATAAATTTAAACTATGATGCGAAATGGCAGTATTTGTTGGCAAAGTGAGACTAAAAAACTTTTTTTCATGACCTACCTCAACCAGACACTGAACCTCGGTACACTAGACTTAAAAGAAAATACTATTTCCATCCCCACGCAGCCTCCATATCTCCCAAAGTCATCACTTTTGAGGAGGTGACCATAAAAGACATTGAAAAACTAGATCCCAAGAAAATAGAATACTCTAATTTCACAGAGGATGAAATACTTGGCCTGAAAAGCCTAAAAGCAAAGAATAACATTGTCCTCAAACAGGCAGACAAAGGAGTGGCGATTGTGATTCAGACAGAAGATGATTATCACGATGCATGTATGTATCTGCTAAGAGATTAAATAAACGATATACTTTTATATTGAGACCCAAACCCCCATACAAAAAAATAGAAGATCCTTGGTAGCTACAGCTAGTGAGAATGGGTGACTCGCCAGTAAAGAATGGTGTTTTTTGTATTACTCCAATCCAAGAACATCATATTTCTATATGTTGCCAAGATCCACAAGCAGCGATTACCCTCTTTGGGTAGACCAATTGGTTCAGGAATTGGCTCGGTTCTTGACCCCTGTCAGAAAATGCAGACGGGTTCCTTCATCCTCTAAAAACAAAAACGTAGTCTTACATAAAAGAAACTAAACATCTATTGAATATTGAATCCGACATCGACTTAGATCCCGAAAAAAACCCCGCTCATGAGTCTTGACTTAGAGACTCTCTACATTGATGGACCACAAGCAGAGAGCTTCCGAGTGATTGAAAACCTACTCCTACAAGAGATACGCTAGTGCGGGTGAGGTTTGCAGAAGGTTCTGTGGCGCTCTACAGAAGTACACTTGAAAGTAGTCGTGAAATGATTTATGTGCGGTGCTTTGAGGTGGAGAGATCACCCACTCCCCAGTTGGACGATCAAAATCACCCAGGTTGTACAAAAAATTGTTTTCCCCCGCACACGCTAATGTCAACATGTATTACATAAATAACCGATATCAACAATTCTTGTACTTCTTTGTATTTCTATTTGTTAGGTTTATTCTCATATGTTCTTGTTCAGGTCTTTTAGTTCTTTTTTTGCCTCTTTTAGCCAACACGTGTTTCATCGCCCATGACAAAAGGCCGCGACTTCCTCAGAGTGTTTACTTGTGCAGCTTTCCGTCGTCCCGGACGACGGAAGGCTGCACAAGCAAACACTCGGAAGGCAGTAAAACGGATGTCAACAATAAATAAGGGATAATACAGATATGATTGGGAGAGAAAAACTATTAAAGACAAGGAACTATTTGGGGAACTGAGAAGGAATTACAACTGGTTAAAAGATAACACTAAGGTGCCGATCACGATCCGGTAAAAAATATCCCCGTGCGACTCGTATCCGGTCTTTTTACCGTACGAATCGTACAAGTGCCGTACGAACTGGCAATCACGATTCGCATGGTAAAAAGTCCATACGAACCGCATTGGGAATCATTCCCCACACGTCCTCGGGTCGGAAAATGTGTCCGACACGTCCTCGGACGATTTACCGTACAAACGTGAAAAGTCAAGTCCGACCGAGGAATCACGATCCATCCCGTGCGTCCGAGGTTACAACCGTATGGAAAAAACACCGTCCGCACCGAACTCCTATAGCAACCATGGAGACGTGCCCGCATACGCGCCCCCAGCCCCCGTAGGTACGCGCCGACCCACCCCCAGCCCCCCATAGGTATGCGCCGACCCCCCCCAGCCCCCGTAGGTACGCGCTGAACCCCCCTGTATGTACACCCGTGTACGTGTCGAACCCCCCCGTGTACGTTCGAGTCGAACCCCCCCGTGTACGTTCGAGTCGAACCCCCCCGTGTACGTTCGAGTCGTACCCCCACCCGTGTATGTACGGTGCGTACCCCCCCCGTGTATGTACGGTGCGTACCCCCACCCGTGTATGGGGTGGGGGTACACGGGGGGGTTCGACACGTACACGGGTGTACATACAGGGGGGTTCAGCGCGTACCTACGGGGGCTGGGGGGGGTCGGCGCGTACCTACGGGGGCTGGGGGGGGTCGGCACGTACCTACGGGGGCTTGGGGGGGGTCGACGCGTACCTACGGGGGCTGGGGGGGGTCGGCGCGTACCTACGGGGGCTGGGGGGGGGTCGGCGCGTACCTACGGGGGCTGGGGGGGGTCGGCGCGTACCTATGGGGGCTGGGGTTGGTCGGCGCGTACCTACGGGGGCGGGGGGGGGTACGGTGCGTACCGGGCCACCTACTCTGGTCGATTCGCGCCGTACTTCGCTTTTGCGGCACTTTTTGGGTGCCGTGAAAATATTGCCGTCCGGACGGCTGTCGGTTCGAATCGTAATTCCTGGGTCGTGAAACGCTGCCTGAAAGCGTCCCGACGTCACGTCGCAGCATTCCCGGATCACATTCGTATGTATATTTTCGTCGGTCGGTGTTTTTTACGATTCGTACGGAAATGGTGTTTCCGTGCGAATCGTAATTCCATGTTTGTAAAGTTTTACGACCGGGTACGAGTCGGACGGGGAAAACGCTCCGACCGACGGTTCGTACCCGGTTTTTACCGGATCGTGATCGGCACCTAAACACACTGACAAAACAGCCCTGAGGAAGTCGCAGCCACTTGCCGTGGGCGACGAAACACGTGTTGGCTAAAAAGTGGCAAAAAAAAGAACTAAACAAGAACATATGAGAATAAACCAAACAAATACAAAGAAGGACAAGAATTGTTGATATCTGTTATTTATGTAATACATGTTGACATTAGCATGTGCTGGGGAAACCAATTTGTTCTACTCCTACAAGAGGAATGACCATATGAAGCTGTGGTCCACTCGATCTTGAGTTTAACAAGACTGGCACTGATAAAAAACATTTTGGATTTTGAAGGTACTGCTTATTTTCAACAACATGAGACATCACTGGGTAGTACCTTCATGTCCAGTCTGGCCTATCTTTATGTCCACCAATTCGAAAGGGAATGTATAGATGTGGGACAATAACCCCTACAAAACACAAGTGAGAAGCTGGTATCGGCACATTGACAACGTGTTTGTGATTTTGCTGGGGAACAAAGAAGGAGCCCACAAGTTCCTCATCTGAGGGAATTCTTGTAATCTCTTTTTGAAAGTTACTATGAATGTTAATCCCAACTATATTCCCTTTTTGAACGTCACAACGGGAAAAGCAGGAGAAACATTGAAAACCAGCATGTATGCTAAACCCACAGATAAAAACAGTTTGCTGAATTTTGAGAGTGCACATCCCTGGCACCTAAAAGAAAATGTATCCATAGGACAATTCCTCCAGGTGAAACGGAACTGTTCAGAGTTGGCCGGCTACAAATCAGAGGCAAAAACTTTGACTGATAAACACATTGAATGCCACTACCCTAAAAAGCCTATTTACCAAGGTAACATAAGAGCTCGCAACAATCATAGGCAAGCTCTTTCGGAAGACAACAGAAGACAGTTATGGTGCAATTGAACTGGGTGAGTACGCATTGCAATGTCTCTACTTTCTTTTTTTAAACGTTTTATTTTTTGTTTTCATTGAACCATTTGTATCAAAATATACAGATTCATGCAATTCTACTGATACAATTAGAGTACAAATTTCCCATAGCAACATCATAGATTTTGTACACATTATAAACATTCCTTACGGGTGGCTGCAAACTCTTTACATATGGCGGGATTTCTACTATTCCCTTCCTTTTAGGAAAAACAATGTACAATAATCCCACGTAGGCCTTACAGAAGAGTGAACGTATGAAGGTATGTTTTTTTGCAAACATGTTTCTAAAAAAGAATCAACACTAACAGGAAACAAGATACGCCAAAGTCCCCATTACTATGCGTCGTCTATACTGCATTCTCTCACGCCGACCTTGAGGGCTACTACCTATGGTGTATTGTGGTGGGAAAGGCTAGTGCGTGTGCAGTCGTAGACTAGTGTTCGCCATGCTTCTCCTAATCTAGGCATGTGGTCGTCACCCCATCGCCTGACCTAGTTGCCCATGCTTAGCAGAGCATCACTAGTATGTGTGCAAGGAGTGGGAACCGTGTAGCTTTAAGTTCGTGCAGGGTTTACACTTTGTCATTCTGGCAGGAAGGGATTTACTGTGTTGGTGCTGTGAATACTTCTTGTAGTCAGGGAGATACTCCATGCTCTCTCAAATGTCTCTATTTAGTCATGATTTACGTGACATATTACCTGATTCTATGTAGCTGCATTATGCACTTCATGGTGCCATGTGCAGATACTCGGGGTGAGAGGCGGTCTCCATATTGTTAGAGTGCACAATGTGACCACTGGTAAAGCTATGACAAACCATCTCTTATATCGTTAGGTGACTTCCGGGTAGGGTGTGTTATCTTGTAGGAGGGCTGACTGGCATGTCAATTGTGTCTGTATCCCCAGAGTGTTGCTCATAACTGCCCAAATGTCCGCCCAGTACTATATTAGGATCGGGCATTGCAATAAGATATGTCACAATTAAGGGTGGGGCATCTCCAGCATGTTGCACCCGCAGCAAAGCCGTGCTGTGCCCTCTGTTGTGTAGCGACTCTCTAAATGCTTCTTCATGCCCTACTAAGAACTCTTCCCAGTCTTCATCTGTAAACTTTTAATTGGAGACATTGAGACCACCTCTCCATCAGATGCCGGGATAAGGGTTATGAATATACACATTTAGGGGCATATTTAGAAGGAGTTAACAACACCAGAACGTCATTTTTTCTGATGTTCTGTCGTCCTTAAGTCATTTGCCTTATTTACAAGGTGGCATTAACAGTTAACACATTCACGCATCACTTAGGGGCCGATTACGATCTCCTCCGGAAAGCATTCCTACCGAATCGGTCCTGGAATGCTTCCCGGACGACTCGGATCGGGTAAGTACAGTCCAGCAATTTGATTGTATCCTTATACGATTCAGCCTGACTCCCATTGACATCAATTTAAGCCTCTGTTCCGAATGAGAACACAGGCTCCCATTGAAGAAAGGGGAGGCTGGGGAAAACCTTGCACCCTGTGGCGGGTACACCTTGGTGCCTGCTACACTGTGCATGGTTGGAAAGGGGGGCCCTTGGGTACCCCCAGGGACCCAATTTGGAGGGCCCCGTGTGAAGGCGGGCCTGCTACGGGCCCCCAAAGACAGATTCCAGCAGCCGATTCATTCCTCGGAAACCGAATCGGGGGAAACAACCTTTACAACGCAACTTTTACAACGCTATGCTATTACAACGCATTTTTTACAACGCAAAAGCTTTTACAACGCATGCCTTTACAACGCATGCTATTATATGGTAAGTACTTTTACAACGCATATACCATTACAACGCATCCTTTGCAAAAGCCTTTACAACGCATGCATTTACAACGCATGCATTTACAACGCATGATGTTATATGGTAAGTACTTTTACAACGCATATACTCTTACAACGCTTTTTTTAATATTGTGATTTGAAAAAAATTAAATATATATTGTTTAATTTAAAAAAATTACTATATTTGTAAAATTTGATAGTGTAATTATTGATTAAAATGTTTTTTTAATTTTTGAAAAAATTTAAAAATGTGAGTAGTTTAACAAAAGATTAATACTTGAGTATTTTTCAAATATAAAAGAGTATTTTTTAAGTTAAATTAATACTTGAGTATTTTTCTAATTTAAAAGAGTATATTTTAATTTAAATTTAAAAAAAAGATTAATAAAAGAGTATTTTTCTAATATGAAAGAGTATTATTAAAGTTAAATTAAATAAATATTGTTAAAAAATAAATGATTTGGCTTTTGAAAAATTAATAATTGAGTGTTTTTATTTTAATTATAATATGTTAATAATTTAAAAATAGATTTATTATTAATTATTTATACTAGAGCTTTCTTAAAAAATATATTTAAAAATTTATTTAAAAATTAGTCGTATGAAAGAATTATACTTGAGTATTTTTAAAAAATTACAGAGTACTTTTTAAGTTAATTTTAAAAAAATAATAATAATTAATAAAAGAATTGTATTATGAGAAATTAATAATTGAGTAATTTTAATTTTAGTAAAATATGTAATTAAAAGAAAAATAAGGATGATTATAAAATATTAATACTAGAGCAATTATTTAAAATTAATATCAATAAATAAAAAAATTAATATTAGTATTATGAAAGATTAATACTTGAGTATTTTTAATCTTCTTATATAAAGTTTAATGTTTGTAAAAAAAAGTAAGAGTACCTTTGGAGTAAAATAATATAAAATTAGAGAAATGTTAAAAAAAAAGATAAAAAAATAAAAATATTTTTAATATTAAAAGAGTAATTAGAAATGCATTTCAGAAATAATAATACCTAAAGAAAATAGAGCAAAGAAAATAGAACTTACTTTAAAAAAAAATTCTCACGCTTTTGCATTGAAGTCTATGAGCTTATTTGTCCTTCATTTATTTTGGCAGCTTCAGAATATACAACCCGCGGAACAAGAAAAGAAGGATCAGAAAGAGAAGAAAGAGCAAGTTTTGAAGGAAAAAGAAAATAGAGTCGAGGTAAGGAAAACATTTAGTAAATTTACATTAAAAAAGTTACATTTTACATGATTAAATTACAATTTTTAAAAAAATAACTAAACAAATTATGTTTAAAAAATATTTCTTTATTGAAACAAACTTAAAAAATAAACCATATTTTTATTGATTTTTGCAAAATAAGGTACATTTTTTAGAAAACATATAAATATTTAAATTACATTTTTAAACATTTATTTACAGATTAGTTAAATAAAGTAGTCCGTTATAAATATTGAAGCACGCGATGACGTAATGACGTGAGCGTCGACTTAATGCGCCATTTTGAAGAGCTTTGGAGGAGGAAGCAGCAGGAAGCTGATCTGCGTCCAGGTAGGAAACATTTTCACTTTAAATTATAGATTAAACCTTTAATAGTGATACATATATAGTAAGGAAAGAATAAGGAGAGGTTGCGGAAAAACTAATTGATGTTTTCAATGTTTTTAAACATGTCCACATTTATGTCATTAATGTATGCCTATGTCGGGTCGCGAAAAGGTATTGGTTCATTTAAAAAATGTATGTAACTGTTAAAATATTTAAAGTTACTGTTCACAAAGTTTATTTCTTAACTTCGGAACTAAATATAGTGATTTGGTTCTTCATTTCTAGGAGAAAAATAATAGCGTATTCGTTAATTTTGGGAAATAATGATTGAATACAAATTGGTGTTTATGCAGCAATGTGCATTTTGGATAATGGCTTGACATGTACAATTTAGATTGGTTTGAGTTTTGGTGATTTTTTAGGTCGGTAATTAAAAAAGAAGTTTTCTGTAATTAAACTAATGGCGTTCGGTTGTTGAAAAATTGGTCCAATACTATGGAACAGTACATTTGATGACATTGGTAGTTTCATTAGAAATGAAGATTTGAAACAAAAAAAAAAGGACCCGACTTGTTTGTTTGAAAACTTTTTTAGAAAAAACATTGTATGCCAATTGTAATTTAAAAATATTTAAATTTGAAGCAAAGCAAGAAAGTAAGTAAAAAACTAATTTTAGAAAGAAAGAATGTTAGAAAGATTTTCCAGGTAGTCTATAGCCACACACAACGAAAATTGTTGTACAATAGCCAATAGTCTCTCAGACATTTCCCTTGTTTTGACAGTTACTCGTGGGTTTAGACTACCTGCAAGTGTTTGGGCTATTCTCATTTCTTGAAAACTTTGCTCCTTCTTCAAAGTTTCCAAAAAAGAGTAGAAGTTTGGATGAGGTTTGCCAATTGTGTGGTTGAAGGAGTTATGCCATCCCTCAATGGCATTGTTTGTTTTTGCTTCTCCCTCTAAACAACTCGTGTAGCAGTTCCACCACTCCACATGGAATCGTGGCTTTCTCCTGCGACCCGATCTGCTTAGGTGTCCAATCCATGTGTCCTCAAAATAATTTAGAATGGGTGCCAATTTTTCTTCGTTACTTGTATAATAAACAGATTCTATAATTGCAGTGTAGTACTTGTCCACACTATCGGGAGGAACAAAACAAAGTGCTGTTAATTTTTTTAGTTCAAATTGTAGTTTGCTATCACGAGAATATTCTACAACTAGGGATGTTTTTTGTAATTTACGCCAAAATGCCTGGGAAAAATGAAAAAAACATCCCTGAATTTGGGTATCCGTGTACGTTTTATTGATCACATTGATCATGCTCAATTCAAAATCTATAATTATTTTCCTAGGACTTTGAGATGTTTTACTTTTAATCACTGATAAAAGTTCAGTGTATGTTGCAGAAGTCTTATCAGGTAGCAAACTATATACTAATGGGATTACACTATTGTTAATTTTGGCATGTGTAGTGTAAATTTGAGTGAAAGGATGGGGTGTACTTTTAAACGTCCCATCCATCATCCAAATTTCACTACTTTCTAACTTTGCAAGGTTACGTGGGGTACTAAAAATGAGAATTCGTTTCTGAGGGTTTTCGTTGTCATGCAGAAGGAAAGGTTCATCAGAAAAAGAAATAGAAAGATCATGTGGAATTCTAATGTCAGAGAAAGAATGTGGTGTAGATAATTGAATGTTACTTGCCTGCTTTTGTCTTTGAATAATTCTTCTCAAATTAGGAATTATAGGCATGTTACTAGCAACATGACTGGGGACATGCTGTGCAACCTCTCTTAAAATTGATCCTGTAGAATCATTGGAGGTGCTTGCAATAGCTTTCATTTCGTTAACTGTTTCTCTAATTTCTACCTCCATTGCAGAGGCAGAGTGGTTATGTTCTGTGGTTTTCACAACTAAATTATCAACAGTAACCGCTCTGCCACTGCAATGGGTAGTGTAGTATTGCACACACCTCCAATGATTTCTAGTTAAACTTATTCTTTCCTTACTATATATGTATCCTCCATGGTTTAATACATTTTTTCCCTTCCTGGATTTAATGTACTTCGCAGCTTCAAGACTAGACATTATCTGAAAAGAGAAGAGAAGAAAAACAAATTAGGACGAAAAAGTAAATGCAATACCTAAAATGTAACACTTACACCTTCCCACACTTTCCCTACTGTTGCACCTTCCTGGAGTTGGAATAGTAAATTATACCCCTACACCATCCAACACTTTTCCCTACTGTTGCACCTTCCTGGAGTTAGAATAGTAAATATTACCCCTACACCATCAAACACTTTCCCTACTGCTGCACCTTCCTGGAGTATGAATAGTAAATTGCACCCCTACACCATCCAACACTTTCCCTACTGCTGCACCTTCCTGGAGTTGGAATAGTAAATTGCACCCCTACACCATCCAACACTTTCCCTACTGCTGCACCTTCCTGGAGTTAGAATAGTAAATATTACCCCTACACCATCCAACACTTTCCCTACTGCTGCACCTTCCTGGAGTTGGAATAGTAAATATTACCCCTACACCATCCAACCCTTTCCCTACTGCTGCACCTTCCTGGAGTTGGAATAGTAAATTGCACCCCTACACCATCCAACACTTTCCCTACTGCTGCACCATCCTGGAGTTGGAATAGTAAATTGCACCCCTACACCATCCAACACTTTCCCTACTGCTGCACCTTCCTGGAGTTGGAATAGTAAATTGCCCCCCTACACCATCCAACACTTTTCCCTACTGTTGCACCTTCCTGGAGTTGGAATAGTAAATTATACCCCTACACCATCCAACACTTTCCCTACTGCTGCACCTTCCTGGAGTTAGAATAGTAATTATTACCCCTACACCATCCAACACTTTCCCTACTGCTGCACCTTCCTGAAGTATGAATAGTAAATTGCACCCCTACACCATCCAACACTTTCCCTACTGCTGCACCTTCCTGGAGTATGAATAGTAAATTGCACCCCTACACCATCCAACACTTTCCCTACTGCTGCACCTTCCTGGAGTTGGAATAGTAAATTGCACCCCTACACCATCCAACACTTTTCCCTACTGTTGCACCTTCCTGGAGTTGGAATAGTAAATTATACCCCTACACCATCCAACACTTTCCCTACTGCTGCACCTTCCTGGAGTTAGAATAGTAATTATTACCCCTACACCATCCAACACTTTCCCTACTGCTGCACCTTCCTGAAGTATGAATAGTAAATTGCACCCCTACACCATCCAACACTTTCCCTACTGCTGCACCTTCCTGGAGTATGAATAGTAAATTGCACCACTACACCATCCAACACTTTCCCTACTGCTGCACCTTCCTGGAGTAGGAATAGTAAATTGCACCCCTACACCATCAAACACTTTCCCTACTGCTGCACCTTCCTGGAGTTGGAATAGTAAATTGCACCCCTACACCATCCAACACTTTCCCTACTGCTGCACCTTCCTGGAGTTGGAATAGTAAATTGCACCCCTACACCATCCAACACTTTTCCCTACTGCTGCACCTACCTGGAGTTAGAATAGTAAATTATACCCCTACACCATCCAACACTTTCCCTACTGCTGCACCTTCCTGGAGTTGGAATAGTAAATTTCACCCCTACACCATCCAACACTTTCCCTACTGATTTACCTTCCTGGAGTTAGAATAGTAAATTATACCCCTACAGCATCCAACACTTTCCCTACCGCTGTACCAACCTGGAGTTAGGAAAAAAAATTCTTCAAAAAGCAACTCTTATTTTAATTATTTTGGGATTATATTAACATTAAAAATAAAATGGATAGTCTAACATATTGATGGTTTAAATACAATGCTGTATAACAATACCTTGTTTTTTTGGAATTGCTTTCCTTGGTGAGGCTTCTGAAGTGGAATTGGCCTGTTGGCTGGAGTTGTCACTTATGTGATGGACTGAATCTTTCAGCAAAGAAACAAACAATTGTCTTGGAAAAAAAAAAGAGAAAAAAAAATAACTTAACGTTGTTGGCAAATGTAAATTCTGAATAACTTTTTAAAATTATGACATAGAATATAACTAATAGTACATAACACTTTCCTAACTGCTGCACCTTCCTGGAGTTAGAATAGAAAAATGTACCCCTACATCAACCAACACTTTCCCTACTGTTGCACCTTCCTGGAGTTGAAATAGTTAATTGTACCCCTGCACTATCCATCACTTACCCTACTTCTGCACTTTACTGGAGTAACAATAGCAAAAGGAATGACTATTACATTGTGGAAATTTTAACAATGAAAATATAAAATACCTTTTTCTGTTGTTGTTTGTTTTCGTTGCTTTTTGGTAATGCTGGCTGCAGGAATAAGTTATTTTTAAAATTTATTTATTCCAGAAACTTGTAACCGATTTACTGTGGAAATGAAATTTTTTTTTTATAAATTAATGTTACTTAGTCAACGTTGGTTAAAGCAAAAAAAACAATTTTTTGTAAATATGATTTTTGACAAATGAGTATGAGTAACAATTGGTAAAGCAAAACATAATACACTTTGAATACATTATTAAATAAGAGTAATAATGGATACACCTACACCATTACTCAATTACTCTACTGCTGAACATTCTGGGACTTAGAATAGTAATAGTTACCCTAGTAACATGAAACGCTTTTTCAAATGTAGTACCTAATTGAAGTCATATTAGTAATTGTTACCCCTGCACTATGGTATTATTTCATTTATGATGTAGTGTGATTGAGTAAAAAATTAATATAATCACCTTAACCATACAACACTTTAGCTAATGCTAAAAATATATTTTTAAAGTAAAACAATTACAATTAAATAACATTTACCTTCACAATAGTAAAGGTGAGTCGATTACGTTGAGGTGATGCAAAATTAGGTGCACGAATTCTGGATTTTGAAAAAATAGCAAGTTTCTGTTTTTGGAAAAGAAAATAGTTGTTTTAAGTTGGTATATATTTTTAGTGATAACAAATTAGAAACAGTACATTTTAAAAGCTAATATAAAAATTTTTAAAACATATTTTGTAAGGAAAGCAAACATATTTTATGCTAAAGCAAGGTGTTAAAATATTTTACTGACTTACTAGTAGTTGCCTACTAATAATGCTTTTCCAAACGAATTCAGTGCTCTCTCTGAGGAGGTCGCAGTGGAGGTGACAGAGGGTCAGGTTTTGACGTCTGGTCTCTCTGGTAGTTGATAATCAACTGATTGCAAAATGGTGTCTTGCTGGTATTTATAAGTTTTACTCAGTGTCACTATTAATTTTTTTAAAAAGTGCGTTCGATGTGTTTTTTTTTATACTTTATTTTACTGTGGAAAATGATAATTTAAAAAAGCATTTTAAAATGTATTGTTTTCATTCATTTGCTCCGTTTTGGCATCCATTTTGGAACATGTCTTTTGCTATTGTCTTCATAGAAAGTGTTGTAGGACAAGTTTTACAAGTGAGGTGGATAAAATGGCGCCTATGTGTATGTGTCTTCTGTTTTTCTCTGTTTACTTTCTTTCCGATGTAATCATGATAAAAATGTGTATGTATTGTTGTTAAATCTTTCGTTGTTTGTTTAAAACTTTGAAATGTGTGAATACGGATTTTATGGGGGATTTTGAGTATTAATTTTAATACTCGAGTATTAATTTTAATACTCGAGTATTAATTTGGTAATGCATTTCAGTAGATTTACGTACAGTTTTGCTCCACATTTTAATACACTTCCCCACCCTAAAACCCCTAATTTCCCTGCATCCCGTGCCAGATTTTATTGTACTTTAAAAAAAAAAAAAAAAATTCGCGTTGTAATGGTATGCGTTGTAATAGATTTCGTTGTAACTGCACTTTTAAGTATTTTAATAGGTTTTGCGTTGTAAAAGTATTCGTTGTAAAGTAATGCGTTGTAGTAGTATTTGCGTTGTAAAAAATGCGTTGTAATGGTATGCGTTGTAATAGCATGCGTTGTAACGTCATACATCCCCGAATCGGAAAGGCTGTCCGTATCAGTCATTGTAATTGCTCGTTCGGAAACCGAGTCCATAGAGCTGTACGATTCGGCTCCGAAAGACGTGACCTGTCGGAATGCCTTTCGGAACCAACTGGGACATCCCTACCTGGTTTACAGGCATCGTAATTGGTCATTGGGACCTGTGTACGATTCGGTCAGAAACAAGGGTTCGGAATCAGATTTGGCAAACCCGAATGCGATTCGGAGCGCTTTCGAACGGGATCGTAATCGGCCCCTATGTGTGAAAGGTGTATGCAGTGGGTGTTCCGCCCATTGCTTTTTGAGGCTGCCCCATATTTACCAGGTATGGGGCAGCGCCAAATATATCGCCAGGGAATACTTTGTCTTAAACAGGTGTAACGAGGAAAACTGTTTTGTTTCTCCTAGTAGTTTGCTCTTGCTATGTGTGCTGCAGAGCAAATCACCTGTAAAGATTATTTATGTGCAGGAAGGGATCCCTTCCTGCTTCTAAACAATCACACCTGCAGTGCAGGGACCCTTGCCCCCTTGAACTTCTCACATTTCCACAGATATTGGAGTAAAGTGGAATGTGGCAAGGCTCCCGGTGTGGATACAAACAGTGCTGCGAGGCAATGTCACAGTCTCTAAAAAGTCCCAGAAGCAAGCCTGTGCCAGTCGGAATTCTACCTGCACTTCAGCAAAAGGTTTCAATCTGTCCTCTGTGATAAGGTGATAAGGTGATTGGGTACTAAAATATCCTTGTCTCTGAAGCGTGTCCAAATTAGCTTGCCCCAACTATTCGAATGTTTCCCCATAGCAGAGTTCCCTTGTGAAAATTGCAGCGCTCTCCTAGAATTGTGTATCCTTTTTTCCTTGATTATATTATCATATTGATTATCTGGTTAGAAGCTACCTGCCATTCTTTATTTTCTTAATTGAGTTGGTATAGATGTCTTGCTTTCTGCCATAGAGATCTCTCCATGATATCCCATAGTAAAGTATATAGAGCACTATGAAGCATATACCTTATTTGAGGTAGGTGACATGATAACCACTACCAGTAGTGTTCCACATGAGGTCATGAGGTAGACGAAGCCCCACTCTTTCTTTAGCAGCATACTGTTCAATTTGTTTAGCTTCAGTCGGGTTTCCTCCGCACCCGTGTATATAATATATATATATATATATATATATATATATATATATATATATATTCACTGAAAAAACCATAGGTTTTAGGGAAAGTTATAGTTAGTTGGACTCGTACAAAACCCGTTAAATTTCCACGTTATAGTTAGTTCAGCTAACTATAACTCACGCCCCCCCAATGCACTGCTGATGACGTCACATATTACATCACTCATGACATGGTCAGTGACATCACTCATGACATCACTCATGACATCTCAGATGACATCACTGATTCATCACTGATGACATCATCCATGTGATAATTTCATGCATCTTCTCACACCCTAATATAACTTTAGATACACCAACTCTAAATTAGAGACTGCCATTCTCAAAAACATAGACGCTCCAACATCAATAACTACATACCCACTCACTGATTCTTAGGTCTACACTCACTCACCTGTACAGTCACTCATACTTACGGTCACTCAGTACAGGACCACCATATACACTCATACACCTATATAGACACTCATACACCGCGACTCATCCATAGAGGTACTCACACACCTAGTCAGTCATGCAAATAATTAATGACACTGCCATTTACTCACCTACACAGTTATACACACACCAGCTCACTTACTCATACAAATACTAGCAAATTCTTACGCTCTTATGCAATCATTGATACAAGCACACACTCATCCATATACCCACTCTCACAATCACACACTCTCACTTACAGCCATTTATATACTCCAACACACATATATGGACCTCCAGTAAGCGCCACAGAGCTGTGTTGCAGAGATGTGTAAAAAGGGGCGTGGCCTCTGAACACCTCTCTGCAACGCAGCTCCCTGGCGCATACTGGAAGTTCCTGGTGGGCTAGTTGGAGCCCAGGCACCCTCAGGATTCAAGGGGACTTTATCCCCCAACTTAAAACGCGCCACGGGGCGTGTTTGCACAGTGGTGAAGGGAGGGGGCGGGGCCTGAGGTGACACGTGTGCAAACACGCCCTGTGGCACGTTTTAAGGTGGGGAATTAATTCCTTTTCAATCCTTAGGGTACCTTGGGGGAACTAGCCCACCAGGCACCTCCAGGAACCGCCACTGCGCTGTGTTGCAGAGAGGTGGTCCAGGCCACGCCCCTTTTTACACCTCTCTGCAACGCAGCTCTGTGGCGCTTACTCAATCAATCACTGCATTTGTAAAGCGCGCTACATACCCGAGAGGGTCTCAAGGCGCTGGGGAGGGGGGGGAGTGCTACTGGTCAAAGAGCCAGGTCTTGAGGAGTCTTCTGAAGGCCAGCAGGTCCTGGGTCTGTCGTAGGATGGTGGGGAGAGTGTTCCAGGTCTTGGCGACGAGGTAAGAGAAGGATCTGCCGCCGCCGGTGGTTTTTCGGATGCGAGGGACTGTGGCGAGGGCGAGGTTGGCTTAGCGGAGGCTTCGGGTGGGGGTGTGGAAGCTGAGTCGGTTGTTGAGGTAGGTGGGTCCAGTGTTGTGCAGTGCTTTGTGTGCGTGGATCAGGAGCTTGAAGGTGATCCTTTTGTTGATGGGGAGCCAGTGCAGGCCTCTCAGGTGGAGTGTGATGTGGCTGCGACGGGGGACGTCGAGGATGAGTCGGGCCGAGGCGTTCTGGATGCATTGGAGTCGTCTCAGGAGCTTGTTTGTAGTTCCTGAGTAGAGGGCGTTCCCGTAGTCAAGTCTGTTTGTGATGAGGGTCTGGGTAATGGTTTTTCTCGTGTCAAGGGGGATCTATTTGGAGATCCTGCGGAGCATACGGAGGGTGTTGAAGCAGGATGCGGAGACGGCGTTGACTTGCCTGGTCATGGAGAGAGTGGAGTCGAGGATGACCCCCAGGTTGCGTGCGTGGTCCGTGGGTTCCGGGCTGTGCCTAGTGACGTGGGCCACCAAGAGTCATCCCAGGCTGATGGGGTGGGTCCGAGAATGAGGACCTCTGTCTTGTCTGAGTTCAGCTTCAGTCTGCTGTCCTTCATCCAGTCGGCTGCGGCCTTCATTCCTCTTTGGAGGTTAGCTTTGGCGGTGTGGGGATCTTCGGTGAGGGATATGATCAGCTGGGTGTCGTCGGCGTAGGAGATGATGTTGAGGTTGTGTTGTCATGCGAGGTGGGCGAGGGGGGCCATGTAGATATTGAACAGTGTCGGGCTGAGGGAGGATCCCTGTGGGATGCCGCAGATGATCTTGGTGGTTTTGTAGCAGAAGGATGGGAGGCGGACGCTCTGGGTTCTGCCGGAGAGGAAGGATGTGGTCCAGGCCAGGGCCTTCTCTTGGATACCGGCGTCATGGAGACGTGCTGATAGGGTGCGGTGGCAGACCGTGTCAAAGGCTGCTGATAGGTCCAGGAGGATGAGGGAGGCTGTTTCTCCTTTGTCCATCAGGGTCCGGATGTCATCAGGGGCGGCGATGAGGGCGGTCTCGGTGCTGTGGTTGCTGCGAAAACCGGATTGGGAAGGGTCCAGGATGTTGTTAACTTTGAGGTAGCGGGTCAGCTGTTTGTTGACAATCTTCTCGGTCACTTTTGCCGGGAAAGAGAGCAGGGAGATGGGCCGGAAGTTCTTGAGGTCCTTGGGGTCCGCCTTGGGCTTCTTCAAAAGGGCATTTATCTCGGCGTGCTTCCAGCTTTCTGGGAAGGTTGCTGTCTTGAAGGAACAGTTGATTGTTTTCCGGAGGTGGGGCGCGATGGGTGCGCTGGCTTTGTTGAAGACGTGGTGAGGGCAGGGGTCCGATGGGGATCCGGAGTGGATGGAGTTCATGGTTTTGATGGTGTCTTCGTCGCTGACGCTGGACCAGAGGGTCAGGTGACTGGTGCGAGTGGTAGTCGCAGGGGTGGTGGATTCGGTGGTGGGTGCGGGGGGGTCGGAGTTGAAGCTGTCGTGGGTGTCGGTGATCTTGCGGTGGAAGAAGATGGCCAGGGAGTCGCACAGGTCTTGAGATGGCGGGATGTCGTTGGTGTTGGAGCTGGGGTTGGAGAAATCTTTCACGATGCTGAAGAGCTCTTTGGTGTTGTGTGCGTTGTTGTCTAGGCGGTCCTTGAAGGTGGTCTTCTTGGCGGTCCTGATGAGTTGGTGGTGTCTGCGGGTGGCGCTCTTGAGGGCTGTGTGGTTGTCTGGTCGTGGAGCCATTTCTTCTCCAGCTTCTGACAGGTGTGCCTGGAGATCCGGAGGTCCTCGGTGAACCAGGCGGCTTTCTTGTTGGTGTGGTTGGTTGTAGAGGTCTTGAGAGGGGCGAGGGTGTTGGCGCAGTTGTTGATCCACTGTGTTAGGTTGGTCGCGGCGGTGTCTGGGTCGGTGGGGTCGGTGGGTGGTCTCAGGGCGAGGGTGGTAGTCAGTTGGTCCTCAGTGACCTTGCCTCAGCAGCGGCGTGGTAGCTGTTGGGTGCGGTGGTGTGTGGTGGGTTTTCTGAATGTGAAGTGGACGCATCTGTGGTCGGTTCAGTGTGGTTCGGTGCTGTGGTTGAAGGAGACTTGGGGGCTTGCGGAGAAGATGGGGTTGAGCGTGTGTCCAGTGGCGTGAGTAGGTGTCGTTACGAGCTGTTTGAGTCTGAGGTTGGCGAGGTTGTCGATCAGGGCTGTGGAGTTGACGTCGTTGTTGTTCTCGAGGTGGAAGTTCAGGTCCCCGAGGAGGATGTAGTCTGTGGAAGTGAGGGTGCTGATGAGGTCGGCGATGGTGTCACTGAACTGTGGGCGGGGTCCGGGAGGTCTATAGATGAGAGTTCCTCTGAGGGTGGTGTTGGGGTCGGTGTGGATCTGGAAGTGCATGTGCTCAGCGGTGGTGAGGGTGTCATCGGTGTTCGTTGAGAGTTTGATGGAGTCTTTGTGGATGATGGCGATTCCTCCTCCCACTCCGTTGGTGCGGTCTCTGCGGGAGGTACCTGGTGGGCTAGTTGGACCCCAGGGACCCTCAGGATTCAAGGGGACTTAATCCCCCAACTTACAACGTGCCAGGGGGTGCGTTTGCAGAGTGGTGGAGAAAGGGGGCATGGACTTTGAACACCTCTCTGCAACGCAGCTCCCTGGCGCATACTGGAAGTTCCTGGTGGGCTAGTTGGAGCCCAGGCACCCTCAGGATTCAAGGGGACTTAATCCCCCAACTTAAAACGCGCCACGGGGCGGGTTTGCATAGTGGTGAAGGGAGGGGGCGGGGCCTGAGGTGACACGTGTGCAAACACGCCTTGTGGCGCGTTTTAAGGTGGGGAATTAATTCCTTTTCAATCCTTAGGGTACCTGGGGGGAACTAGCCCACCAGGCACCTCCAGGAACCGCCACTGCACTGCGTTGCAGAGAGGTGGTCCAGGCCACGCCCCATTTTACACCTCTCTGCAACACAGCTCTGTGGTGCTTACTGGAGATACCTGGTGGGCTAGTTGGACCCCAGGGACCCTCAGGATTCAATGGGACTTAATCCCCCAACTTACAACGTGCCAGGGGTGCGTTTGCAGAGTGGTGGAGAAAGGGGACATGGCCTTTGTCTACCTCTCACCAATCACACTGGGTGGGGCTTACTGGAGGTAAGAGGTAGGCTAGTTGGCCCCTAAAGGACCCCCAGCAATGAAGGGGACTTCAATCCCCATCCAAGAGCGTGCCAGGGAGTGGGTTTGTAGAGTGGTGGGCAAAGTGGGCGTGGCCTGGAACGAGTACTTACCAATGCTGCTGTGTGGGACTGACTGGAAGTAATAGTTTGGGAAATTGGTCCCCAAGGATGTCCTTGGGGGCCAACTACCCCTCTTGTTACCTCTAGTAAGTCCCACACAGTGGGATTGCTAAGACGTCGTCGGAGGCCATGGTCCCCTTTCTCTACCACTCTGCAAATGTGCCTCGTGGCAGACTACGGGATGGGGGATAAAGTCCAATTTAGTCCTGAGTGAGTTTGGGGGCCAATAATCCCTCCTGGTACCTCCTGTAAGTCCTACAGAGCGGAATTCCTGAGCGTTGGTTGGACGCCCAGCACATTTTCTCCACCACTCTGAAAACGCTACTACTAGTTAAAGTAGCATATTTCTGCACCTCTGACTTAGAGGTATTTTTAATCCCCCTGCCCTATTATGTACTAGGGCCTTACAGAGGAGGTCATGCTAATCACAGGGGTACCCCAACGCACAGTGTTCCCTAGTGCATGTAGGTGTTTTCACTGTATTCTAAGTGTCTTTTAGCATAGCACTGGCTCTAGGCCTGGTTAGTCAGAGTCAGTTACCACTAACCCTGGGTGGCCAACTACGCTATGCTCGCATAGTTTGCGTAGTTTGTGCTACTTCGCGCTATGCGAATTGCACATAGCACAGTGCAAAAACATGTAGCGTAGCGTAGTTGGCATTTTTTGCTCACTCGCGGTCCTCAACGTCAAGTTGGCGACCACGAGCGAGCAAAAAGACATCCCGGCAAGACTTTTTCCTCGTTTGCGATCAGCAACATCAAGTTGGCGATCGCGAGCGTGGAAAATAAACCTCCCGGCGAGATTCTCAACACGGAGAGGTCAGGTTTCTCATTGCGAGTGATGAGAAACTACCAGTCCGATTTGAGAAAGCTGCTGCTCGAGTAAAAATCTACTAGAGCGGCAGAAAACAACAGCTCGCACTGTGCGATATGCCGTTTTCAATGATTGCACAGTATGGACAAGCATCCGGCACTGTGCAATCATCCCAAACAGCGCACTACGCAGTTCACGTAGCGCTACGCGTATCTCACATAGTGCGAAGTGCACTTTGCGTAGCTATGCGTAGCACTACTATGCAAACTACGCCCAGGGTTAGTTACCACCAGTACATGTCTGAAAAAGTTGTGGGCACAGGATGATTTTGCAACAAGGCCTCTTTCTGCTCCTCTGTTGGTTCTTTCTGCACATGTATTGCTTCTTCCTGCACTTTTCTCCGTCTTTGTGGACTTCTGTTGCTTCTTTCTGCATTTCTTTTGCTTGTTTCTGTGTGTTGTTTCTTCTTTCTTCATATGTTCTACTTCTGTAGGCATAGTTAGAAACTAGCATTTAAAAAACCTTTGAAATTCATTTAAAAAAACATGGGTATCAGGCAAGTTATAGTTAGAAATTAGCATTTAAAAAACCTTTGAAATTCACTAAAAAAACCATAAGTTTCAGGCATGTTATAGTTAGAAATTAGCATTTAAAGAAATTCACTGAAAAAACCAGAGTTTTGAGGCACGTTATAGTTAGAAATAAGCATTTACAAAACCTTAGAAATTTGCAAAAAAATCATAGTTTTCAGGGGCGTTATAGTTAGTTGGACATTTCACTCGTACGAAACCAGAGAAATTCCCCCGTTATAGTTAGTTCAGCTAACTATAACTTGCGCCCCGCAATGCACTGCTGATGATGTCACATATTACATCACTCATGACATGGTCAGTGACATCACTGATGACATCAATCATGACATCTCAAATGACATCACTGATGACCTCACTGATGACATCATCCATGTGATAATTTGATGCATCTTCTCAGACCCTAATGTAACCTTTGATACACTCACTCTAAATTACAACTACATACCCACGCACTGATTCTTAGGTTTACACACACATCCACTCACTCATCCGTACAGTCACTCATACTTATGGTCATGCAGTACAGGACTATCATATGCACTTATACACCTATATAGACACTCACACACCACCACTCATCCTTAGAGGTACTCACACACCTAGTCAGTCATGCAAATAATTAATCACACTGCCATTTACTCACCTATACAGTTAAACACACACCAGCTCACTTACTCACACAAATACTAGCACATTCTCACACTCTTATACAATCACTGATACAAGCACACACTCATCCATACAGCCACTCTCATAATCACACACTCTCACTGATAGCCATTTATATACTCCAACACATATATATACTGCCTTTCACATAAGTAGTTACTCACACATGTACCACTGAGATATATATTCACTCGCTAACACACCCATACACACACTCACCCACCCATAGAGTCCATCACAGATGCACTCTTGAAACCATGCATCCAGTGAATCACCCACTCACACATCTATGCACAGAGCCACACACACCCCACCCACACAAACACTCAGGCACCCATACAGATACTCAGACAACCAATCAATAACCCATATAGACACTCATGTAGCTATTCACAAACCCATGCAGCCGCTTACACACCAACAGACAGAAGGATACAGACATTCACACAGTTTAGTCACTAACCCATGCATTCAGTAAGATATGTTTAATCACTCACTTATGGAGTCAGTCACGCACCTACTAAATCATCCATTCAGACACTTATACACCTACTCATTCTTCAATACGCCTTTCCCTATATATATTAAACATATTTAAACTTTACAGAAACCCATAGTCACTGGATGATGTCATCAGTGATGTCATCAGTGATGTCATTTGAGACGTCATCAGTGATGTCATGAGTGATGTCACTGACCATGTCATGAGTGATGCAATATGTGATGTCATCAGCAGTGCATTGCGGGGGCGCGAGTTATAGTTAGCTGAACTAACTATAACGGGGCAATTTATCTGGTTTTATACGAGTGAAATGTCCAACTAACTATAACAAACCTGAAACATATGGTTTTTTCAGTGAATTTCTAAGGTTTTTTAAAATGCTAATTTCTATCTATAACATGCCTGAAACATATGGTTGTTTCAGAGAATTTCAAAGGTTTTTTAAATGCTAATTTCTAACTATAACATGCCTGAAACCCATGGTTTTCTAAATGAATTTATATATATATATATATATATATATATATATATATATATATATATATATATATATATATATATATATATATATATATATATATATATATTTATATATATATATATATATATACTCTTTCAACAAATCGCCCCAAAGCATTTCTGGAACGCACTGGACAGGTGTAAGAAACCCTCCGGTTTTATTTACTTGGCAATCAACAATGTCATACCGGTTAAAAAGAGTCTCTCAAGCCCGACGCGTTTCGAGGACAATTTCTCTTCCTCATGGGCAGCTGATTGAAAAGTCCCACAGAATGCTCTACATGCCTTTTTATATAGTATCATCATGCAGTGGGTGTGACTCCGTGCAATGCATGCTGGCTTTCGTAGTCCTTTATTGAGCACATTAAAATCTGTGGGCTTCCATTACAGTTTCTGAAGGTTTCTAACACCTGTTGAGTGCGTTCCAGAAATGCTTTAGGGTGATTCGTTGAAAGAATATATATATATATATATATATATATATATATATATATATATATATATATATTACCTACTGGCAGTCGCCAGTAGGTAGTTATAGTTAGGACCTATTATCCATAGGAAATCCGCAACATTCTATTTGGAATAACAATGGTGCCGGTTGACGAATCTTTGCGAAACTTTCAAAACTGGTGGGGCGCTCCAGTTTGCTCCTATCCTGAAAGTCTCAGGGTGATTCGTCAAGCGGGGGCCGAGTAAAAAGGGGGGCCCCAAAACATGTTTTCCCCATGAAATTTTCCATAGGAACCTTTAATCGCAGCTACAGCCCGAACTGCTGAACGGAATTGCAACAAATTTGGCAAAGAGGTAGCCCTTGGTTCACACTCGTGCCTTTTGGTTCAATGGTGTAAATCCGTTGAGTAGTTGCTGAGAAAATCAAAAGTAAAATCACATATATATATGGGTGGAGCCTAACCACACATCTCATCGTGAGATCTGAGTTGCTGTCAGCACGTCATCCAAGAAGTGTTGGCAGCCATCTTGGGACCAATATACATGATTGCACCTCATTAAAAAAACATTGCAGTTATTAGAATGTTTTAAGACTTTAGTAACATTATAAATCCTTTGTTGATGGTACCATACTCATTTTAGGAATTGTTGTGTGTTCCAAGGCGATTTTACCATGTGAAAAATCCTTCTGCTGGGATATCATGAATCATGTTTGAGAGAGAACTATTTTCTCATGCTTTTCCCACAGAGGTTTGAAAGGTGATCTATAAGCTAAACTGAGAGCATATTTTCCGTAAATTTACATTATCTTTCTCAGTCATGTGACAATGAAGTCTGACATTCTCAGTTAAACATGTGCATCCAACAAGGGCAGAGACTGTCAGTTGATTCCTTTGTGGTCTACCTCAGCTTCCCAGAGTGTTCTAAAGAACAACTAGAGCGCTAACAGTCCTACTTATGACAAACGTATTGCACACCTGAAGCCATCTTGATTGGAATAAAGTGGTAACTCTTAAAACATTTAATTAAAAAAGGAACAAAATGAGGGGGTTCATTTTGCCATAGAAAGTATGATTAGTGCTGCAGAAAGAAATATTAGGGCACATTTTGACTTCTCAAATCCTCTTCTATTTCATAAAAAAAATTCTGACATGCAGACTGAAACATGCACTTTGAATACCAGCAGCAGACTTCCCTGGTGAGCAGTAGCTTTCCTACAGTGATCTAATGAGCAACTAGAGTGCTAACATTCAGAATTTATGGGAAATGTGTGACACATCTGAATGCCTTCTTGATGGAACGAAAGTAAAACACTAAAAGTATTTCCTACTGAGGAGACTGCAGTAAATGAGGAACTTAGGAAACTTCATAACAAATAAGTCTCCCAAGATGGCCACCAGAGACAAAAGAGCCCAAATGTAGCACAAATATCACCCAGATGTAGCCCAAGTATAGCCCAATGACAGAATGTCCCAGAGTGTTCTTAAGAACAACTAGAGCGCTTACTGTCTTACTTATGACAAAAGTATGGCACACCTGAAGCCATCTTGATTGGAATAAACTGGTAACACTTAAAACATTTAATTTAAAAAGGAACACAATGAGGGGGTTCATTTTGCCATAGAAATTATGATTAGTGCTGAAGAAGGAAAAATTAGGGCACATTTTGAGTGACTTCTCAAAACCTCTTCTAGTTCATTAAAAAATTCTGACATGCAGACTGAAACATGCACTTTTAATTCCAGCAGCAGACTTCTGTGATGAGCAGTAGCTTTACTACAGTGATCTAATGAGCAACTAGAGTGCTAACATTCAGAATTTATGGCAAATGTGTGACATATCTGAATACCTTCTTGATGGAATCAAAGTAAAAAACTGAAAGCATTTCCTACTAAGGAGATGGCAATAAATGAGGAAATTAGGAAACGTCATAACAAATAAAACTCCCAAGATGGCCACCAGAGACAAAAGAGCCCAAATGCAGCACAAATACCACCCAGATGTAGACCACATGTAGCCCAATGACAGAAGTGTGCAAAACACTTTTTATTTTTTGTGTTTTTGCAGTTTTATATAGTGCAGACTTGTCATGTATTGGAGTGCTTTACATGAGCATTGGTTACATCACACAAGAACAAATTCATTTTTGGTTGTAAACCTGGGGAGATTAAGTGATTTGACCAGAATCACAGAATGTCGAGCTGAAGCAGAAATTCCAACCTGGTTCCCCAGTTACAAAGTCTGCAGCTCTGGAAGTAACACATGATCCTCTCCCCTAAGTGCAACATTTAATCGAGTGGTCGACTGGATAAAGAAACATAAAGATAACAAATAATTTAAAAGTGCTTTGTCGCTATTTGAAAACTCCGAAAATATGCCCTCATTTTAGTTTTTTAGAGAACTAACCATAATTTTTATGCAAATAAGACCCTCTCATATATGTAATTTCTAAAGGAAATGCTCTAGGTATTACAGGTTTGATTACATCAAGATGATGTCAGGCGTTCCACACTTTTGTAATAAATATAGAATGTTAGCAATCTAGTTGTTCATTAGGATACTGTTAAGAGGCAGAGGCCAGGGGCACGGACTCTGAAAATTGAAGGCAGGTAGGAGGGTGCAGAGGCAACAATTTGACCACACTGGGCAGGCAGAAAGGGCAGTGGCAGCACAACAGACTATGGAGGGCAGTGGAAAGGGGGGCAGGGGCAAAAACCAACAATACAGTACTGGCAAGAGAGGCTGTGGCAATATAATAGACAAAAACACAGTGGTAGGGACAAACTGCGCTGGGAAGTGAAAATGTAAGGAGAAAAAAATCAGAATTAAACCATTGCTACAAGGTTAACACTACGATGACCACTTAACGTCGTAATTAGTGAACAAAGTCCACCTCATACAGTTCCAAAGATGAAAACCGAGCAAATTGGTTCAATAGTAAAGCACAAATCAATGTCCAGATTTTGATTCAATAGTGTAGTTCTTCTTTTAATTCAAAATGTTCATATCTTGTTTCTTATTCCAAAGTGCAATCTTCACTGTGCGCCTTCAAGCCAAGCCAACACGTGTTTCGTCCTGACAGATATAAGTCATGGACTTCATCAGGGCTAGAGACAAAAAAAATAACTAAGTTGGGAACATTTTTCTAAGTGTTAAACAGATAAATTACTCATACTAAAGTAAAAAGCACAGTTTAAATAAGATAAACAATAAGATCCAATTGCCATATCAAAGTCAATATCACAGTATAACATCATTTTCATTTTCAAATTCTCATTATAAGGCAGACACTAAGAGGCATAGTCTACATATCATAGTCAAACAGGGGTAATACATGAGGGGGGAAAAGAAGGATTCTTAGTTGTTCAACAGTCCACAGTATTTGACACGATGCCTAGATGTATATATAAGACTAGGTTAACACATACAAACCCTAATCTAAGGCCGTATAGATGGTCGAGAGATATGGGTTCTTATGAACCCAAAAAGTATTGCAGTTCATTATCGATATTAATGCCCTTGTCAACGGCACGCAATCTCAAAATCCAACGTGCTTCAGCCTGCCGCAGTTTTAATTCGCGATTTCCCCCCTAATGTCGCTAGGTATTGTTTCTAGGGCGTGGAATTTGAAAGATAGGTGCTTACTCTGTTCCGGGCATTCCAAGGCATGATGTACAATAGGGTATCTGTCATCCATATTTTTCAAGGCTCTGAAGTGTTCTGAAATCCGTGCTTTAAGGTTTCTGATCGTACACCCCACATAATTCATGGTACATTTGCATACAATGGCATAAATCACAAACTTGGTGTTACAGTTGATGTATTGGTTAATGTGAAATTTCTTAGAACCATTGTACATAAATTCTCTAATTCCAGATAAAGCATATTTACACATACTGCAATCAACACAATATAATAGACCATTGTGGGCAGAAGGAAGAGGCAGTGGTAGTACAACCATACATGCCAACAGACCGATTGAGCCAGGAAACTTCCAATGTTTTTAAGCTCAAATGGGCTTTATTTGATATGTCTCCTGTCTACAATCTCCTCTTTTTCAATGTAACTCAAAGGGGAAAATCAATACCCCAGTACGCGGATGCTTCACGACGTTTCTAAAATGGTGGCTAGAATCCGCGCACCCACCGTGATGTGTACGCTTTGGGTGCGCGACTCTGAATTTTTTTGGGAAACATTTTTTTTTTAAATATGTCAATATATTAACCCCTTCGCCACGGCGCAAATTGGGCTGCGGCGCTGGGGGGGTGCGGGGTAAGCGCGGCGCCGCCACGCTCGTGACGGAACCACGCCGTCATGAGTCACGGGCGAGCTCGGCTCATGACGGCGTGGTTCCGTCACGACTCCGCCCACTCTTTATTTCGCCCGCACAGGCGGGGAGTCAGAGACGCGTGTGCAGAGCGGCCACAGCATGACGGAACCACGCCGTCATGAGCACACACCGCCCATGGCTCATGACGGCGTGGTTCCGTCATGCGCACGCAAGGGGTTAAAATAAAAAAATAAAACCAAAAAAATGTAACAATATTTCAGTTTTTTTTTTTTTTGCAATTTTCAGAAAAATATATAATGTTATTTAATGAATAAAATATTTATAAATAAACAGTTAAAAAACTGTAGAAAATCAGTACAATAAAATAGGTATAACTACTATTACACTTAAAAATTAGCATGTAAAAAACCTTTGAAATTCACTGAAAAAACCATAGGTTTCAGAGACGTTATAGTTAGAAATTAGCATTTAAAAAAGTTTTGAAATTCACTGAAAAAAAATTGGTTTCAGAGATGTTATAGTTAGAAATTAGCATTTAAAAAACCTTAGAAATTCACAGAAAAAACCACAGGTTTCAGGGGTGTTATAGTTAGCAGGACATTTCACTCATACAAAACCATAGAAATTCCTCTGTTACAGTTAGTTCTAACTATAACTCGCGCGCCCGCAATGCGCTGCTGATGATGTCACATATTACATCATTCATGACATGGTCCGTGTCATCACTGATGACATCTCAAATAACATCACTGATGACATCACTGATGACATCATCCATGTGTCATTCTGATACACCTCATCATACACTAGTATAACCTTTCATCACTCACTGTAAAATACAGAGTACCATATTTGAAACCATTGACACACCAATACCAGTTACTACGTACCCACTCACTGACTCCTAAGTCTACACACACAGCTACCCATTCAACAACAGAATCACTTATACATGCAGTCAATAATTAATAGAACACTATCAAATGCACTTATACACATATATAGACATTGACACATCAGCAGTCATCTTAGTCGGTTTTGCAGTCATCCTACTCACTCATGAAAAAAATTAATCACACTTACATTTACTCACTTACACAATTATACACACAACACCTCAATTATTCAAATACATAGTAACTCATAGTTAATATGTTAAAAAATCACCATCACAATTATACACTCATTCATATAGTTACTCTCACAATCACTGACTCCTTTATAAACTTATTTATATACACCAACTCTCACATACAATGCCTTTTATTTTTTTGCTTTGTTGAAGATGTGCAACTAAAACATATATTCGCTCACCAACAGACAAATAAATACACTCAGTCACCCAAACAACTATTTCCACATGCACTCTTAAACCTATACACCTAGTCAATCAACCATTCACACATCTATGCATAGAGTTACACACACCCCATCCAACCACACACAAACTCAATGTCCATTACAAATACTCACCCAACTAATCAATAAATAATATACACTCTCATGTAGTTAGTGACCAACTGATGCAGCATGTTATACAACAACAGAGACAGTGATGCACACATTCACATAGTTTAGTTACTAATCCATGTATTAAGTGAGACACTTTTAATTACTCACTTAAACAGACAGTCAGACAGTTACTAAATCCTCTATCCACTCAATCTTCAATACAAATTAGTATATATATAATACATATTTTAGTTTCAAACTAAACCACATTCACTGGATTATGTCATCAGTGATGTTATCAGTGATGTCATTTGAGATGTCATCAGTGATGTCACTGACCATGTCATGAATGATGTACTATGTGACATCATCAGCAGTGCATTGCAGGCGCGCAAGTTATAGTTAACAGAACTAACTATAACAGAGGAATTTCTATGGTTTTGTACGAGTGAAATGTCCAGCTAACTATAACACCCCTAAAACCTATGGTTTTTCTATGGTTTTCTAAATGCTAATTTCTAACTATAACGTCTCTGAAACCTATGTTTTTTCACACATATATACTGCCTTTCACATATGTAGTTAGTCACACATGTACCACTGAGATATACATTCAATCCCTAACACACCCATACATACACTCACCCAACCATACAGTCCATCACAGATGCACTCTAAAAACCATGCACCCATAGAACCACCCACTCACACATCTATGCATAGAGTCACACACACCCTACCCACACAAACACTCAGGCACCCATACAGATACTCAGACAACCAATCAATAGCTCATATAGCTATTCACAAAACCATGCAGCCACTTATACACCAACACACAGACACATACAGACATTCACACAGTTTAGTCACTAGTCTGCAGTAAGATACATTTAATGACTCACTTATAGAGTCAGTTACGCACCAAGAAAATCATCCATTCACACACTTGTACACCCACTCATTCTTCAACAGACCCTTCCCTATATATATTAAACATATTAAAACTGTACAGAAACACATACTCACTGGTTGATGTCATCAGTGATGTCACTGACCATGTCATGAGTGATGTAATATGTGACGTCATCAGCAGTGCATTGCGGAGGCGCGAGTTATAGTTAGCTGAGCTAACTATAACAGGGGAATCTCTAGGGTTTTGTACGAGGGAAATGTCCAGCGAACTATAACGACCCTGAAACCTATGGTTTTTTCAGTGAATTTCTAAGGTTTTTTAAATGCCAATTCCTAACTATAGCGCCCCTGAAACCTTTGGTCTTTCAGTGAATATATATATATAATGTATATATATGATTTCAGGAGCCGGTTAAGGACATGTAACGTTTGTGTCGGTATACGGAGAGGTATCATAGAAAATATGTAGTTCAAGTGTGATATCATGATCATTTTAAGGGTCTATACTCAACCCACATAGAGATGTTGAGTGAGGTCCATCACATTTTTTTTTTATTTCATGTTAGCTATCAGATGGTTCAAATTGTCTTTCATTATATTAACAAGCCCTATGTTAATATAAATATCCAGGTATTTAAGGTGTGATGGCTTCCTTTTCAAAGGGTGGTCAGTGATCACAGCTATGGTGGTATGGTGGATGGGTGGGAGCACCTCACATTTATGCCAGTTAAACTTATACCCAGAGAAACTGGTAAAGTAAGAGATGGTTTGGATTAAAAGTGTGTTAGATTTCCGTGGGTTGGAGAGTGTGAGGCGGATATCATCTGGGATGGTATGTTGGGTCTCTTGTTGTTTATGTTGTAGAGGTAATAGTCTGGCAGCCTTTCTCATAACTCCTTAGTTTTATTGAAATAGGTTTTTTCAGGTTGGGACGTGTAGAGTAGGCCTGGGCAAATATTTAGTTCTGTTCGCGGAAATTGCGATAATTTGACATTTTCGCGTTCGGCGGAGAGCCGAAAATGTCAAAAATTCCGGTTTCCGCAGCTTGGCGATAATTTATTTCTTGCATGCGCTGTAAAATAATACATTCTCGCACGCGCACGATCGCCTTACCTGAATCCCTGCGTTCGCCGACAAGTTTTCTTGATCCGGTCGCGTTCTCCATGAGATGTATTGTTTTTAGCCATTTGCGCTGTCTCGCGACAGTTCGCGCCCGCAGTGACGTCATGCGACGCGCGATCACATCTTTCTTCTCGCGATCATGCACCGTGAGACAGCTCAAAACAAGATGGCCGCGCCCGCAAGCAACCACATGGGTAAGTTGGTGACCCGCAACCATGCAGAAAATCTCGCGAACATGCCGGAAAAAAACTTCCGCATCTTCGCGATATTTCTGCTTGTTTGAGATAATTTTAAACATTTTTGCGATAATTTGCGAAAGTTAATTTCGCAAATTCCGCCCACCCCTAGTGTAGAGCTTGTTTAGCTCACCCTTAACCTCAAATACGTTGTGTAGGTATGAGAGTGCCTGTGTTACTTTATAAGTGTGAGTGAGCGTCACTACCCATTCTTCTAGGGACCTCATTTCTTGTGTTCTCACTTTTAATATATTGCTGAGTCTCTCATAGTAATCTCTGGCTCCTTTCTTAGCACCTGCTCACACTGTTTGTGCTGAGGATACTGAGATTTCATTCTCATCCAGGAAAGTGGTTATCATGAAGATCAATCTTTGTTTATCAGCTGGTAATCAGTAACAAGACATCTTGAGCTGCCACTGTCCCCTTGGTGACCTCACCAGTCCATTTTCCAATTTAATTTGAATCGTGGCATGGCCATACATCACATTAAGTCGAAGAACCATTTCAATGATATAGGTCGATGTCAGAAAGTAATTGATGCATGTGCACATGCTCTGGGGTCTGGGGCAGGGGCAGCAAGCTGATCATACAGGGCAGGTGTGAGATGCAGGCGGCAGCACAACAGACTATGCATGGCTGGAAGGAAGGTTAGTGGTAGAACAATGGACGATGGTGCACAAGAGAGAAGAGACAGGGGATACACAAAATACTATGGAGGTCAGAATGGAGGAGTTAGATGCTAGAATCAGACAACAGAGGCAAAGGGACTGAGGCCGGGCCAGCACAACAGACCGCACTGATAGGGCAAGAGGGGTGGTGGCAGCACAATGGATCATGGAGGGTTAGAGTGAGGGGATGGAGCATGGACTCGGACAATAGAAGGTAGGATGTAGGTGGCAGTGTCACAGGCAGCAAGCTGAGCATGCTGGGAAGGTGGGAGGGGCAGTGGCAGCAGAACAGACCATTGAGGGCAGGCAGGAGGGGCAATAGCAGCTCAATGGAACATGGAGGCAAGAGGAAGGGAGGAGGAACACACACATGGCCATCACAAGGCAAGGGGGAAGTAGGATAGCAGAAGTAAGCTAAGCACAGAGGCCAAGTGGGGAGGCAGTGGCAGGGGGGTAGACTCAGACAACAGAGGGTGGGCAGAGGCAGGGACAGCAAGCTAACCACAGAGGGCAACTGGGAGGGGCAGTGGCAACACATCAGACCATGCAGGGCAGGAAGGACGGAGCAGGAGCATGGACTCAGAAACCAGAAGACAGGGAGGAAGTGGGTGAGGCCAACAAGCAAACCATGCAGGGCAGCCAGGAAAGTTGGTGGCAACGCAACGGCCAACAGGGCTGGAGTGAAGAGGCAGGGGCCTTGACTTCGACGATGGAGGGCAGGGAGGAGGGGGACAGGGCAGCAAGCTGATTTATGAGGAAAAGTCTGTTTGAGTGGGGCAGCAAAACTGGCAATGAAGGGAGTGAGGGGGTAGGGATATGCACATGGACAAAGGACCATAAAGGGCAGGAGAGAGGAGCAAGGCAATACACAGGGAAAATGGAGGGAATGCAGATGGGCAGGGGCAGCAAGTGGACCATGGAGGGCAAGAGGAGGGGCCAGGGGTACACAGATAGAGAACAGAGGGCAGGCAGGATGGAAGGCAGGGGCTACAAGCTCACCACAAGTGTAGCAGGTGGGTGAGGGGGAGGGGCATGCGGATGGAGAATAGAGGGCAAGCAAGAAGAGTGCAGGGTCCAGTGCAGCAAGCTCACCATGGAGGGTCAGGCTGTGATGAGTTGTCATCCAGGACAACCCCTTGCTAGGAAAGACAGTAGGCTCTGTGCAGTCGAGGTGTTGGCTGAATACATTTAACAAAACGTAGAAACTCCCAAAAAAATGAGTACATAGACATTATAGTCAAGTATGGTAATATATTCTTCCATCAGATTGAAAAATAACAGAAATGTGTACAAAAAAACTAAAAGGGTAAAGTAACTTTACAATTACATGTGATAATAAGATTTTATCTTACATTTTAAAAAAACCTAGAATTCAGGGAAAAACAAAGGGTAAGGTAATGTTATAGTAAGGCATTGAAATGAATAATTACATGTTTAAAAAAAATAATAATAATTTACCAGTTATACTTACACGAGCTAACTATGACTAATGCCCCGGCTAGGCACTGCTTATGACTTCACGTATTACATCACTCATGACGTGTGCAATGTCATGATTGATGATATCATAGTAAAACTCTACCACCATTTGTGAATATTAAAAACTGTTTCTGTTTTGCTTTCAGCATCTGAATTTCACTTGTGTATTGAGGAATCTTATCCCTAATGTAACCTACCCTCAGCAAGTCAACAAGCAGTTTTATCCTGGGATAGGTAGTTCATAACTAATTACCATGTTACACTGCTATCATTGGTGCCATTTAAACCACTACTCTTTTCCTTAAGGTGTGACATTTTCCTTGTGCATTGAGGCATCATATCCCACTGCTATTCTCTTCCTGTTTGCTCCTCCTCATCATACTATAAGGAAGTGAGATGTCCTATAACCCCACACATTTCTAACCCAGCAAAACTAAAGTTAGATTTTGTTTGAATTGAGTACTGACTATTAAGTTTGCACAATGGATTTGAGAGACATCGGTCAATCACTGAGCCAATGTATGAAAGATTCCTGATATGGGAGATATATTAATAAATGAGACTCCAAGATGCCGTAAGTTTACATCATACAACAAGGACGAGTTTCTGTGATGTGGGTAAACCAGGGAATAATCCCTATAACCAAGCTTTATGAGGGTGGCAAGCCCTAAATTGCAATTTGGGCTACAAAAGTGTGATGAATAATAGCAAGACACAGGCACATTCAGTAATAAACAGTTAACCAATCCAACATGGCATATTATGGAGGAATAATCTTGCTCATTTGGCTCTGGTATATACTTTATCATTTCTTTTTTGTCTAATTTTGTTGGTAAAACCATACACCAGAGAAGAAAAAATATATATGTCTTGTCATGTTTGAAAAGAGAAATCAAGGATCAAAATGTGTTTTTCCATAAATTCAATATTAAGAAATATAGGGCAGCACTGGGACTGGGTAGCATAGTCTTTGCTTATCGATTCGTCGTGGGGTCGTCTAACAGTGGAGTTCATAGATTTTAAACTGACTAGCTCTCTAGAATGCTATGTAGATATTATCCAGTCACTCCTAGATAGGAAACTTTATATGCAGTTCAGGTTTGATTCTCTCCCTTGAACTCCCTTATAGGCACCTGGCACCACTCTCCTACCACTTCCCAGTTCTGTTCCAGCTGCACCTGAATGATAGAGACATCTGTCCATGTATCTTTCGCTTGCCCTGTGTACTCACTCCCGTGAGCCAAATAACTTAAACCAATATGTAAGCAGTTGGGTACACGTATCCAAGGCAAAGCTCTCCGTATCCTTAGATCCGACCCATGACCGGTGGTTGCTTGTTCAGTAGCAAAGTTCTTGGGACATATGTGGGCAATTAGGAGGAAACTGCTAAAGCTGTGAAGAAGGTTTTCTTCTTTGTATCTACTTTAAATTGTTTTAATCCGAAAGCTTGCTCATTTTTTATCTATAGCATATATAGGTTTTTATTGCCGCACACCCTGAGAACTCAGAGGTTTTTGTTGTCTTGGTCTTTATTGTGCACTAAGTGGTTATTTGATATATTCATTTCAAAGTAGATTAATACCTGACTGATGTTCCCATTAAGCTTTTATTGTATTTATATGAGCTGTATTGCACTCTGCACTTTTATGGCCCGACGACCGACCTCACAAACACTCACAGACCCACTCAGACACTCACAGACCCATACAGTCACTCACACAGCCAGTCATGGACCTACTCAGAGACTTATGCATCTAGTTAGTTATACACTCAGAGACTCATGTACCCACACACAGTTGCATTCACAGACCCGTGCACCCACTGGCAGAACCACTCAGATACTCATGCTGCCAGTCATGGACCCACTGAGAGATGTATGCACTCACTCACAGATCCACTCAGACACTCATGCCCCAACTCACTCACCCATTGAGATACCCCGTTTGACACTCATGTATCCAATCACAAATCATATACTTAGTTACAAATTCACAAAGACATCTGACACTGATGCACCCACTAAATGCACTGCACAACCGCCATTATTTTCACTCCGGAATATATATCCCGAGGCAGAGATGACATATTGAACAGAGGAAATATACTGCAACTTTTACATTCGATCGCCAGCCTAGAAAATATTGGATCCTCTGAACTTCTCCAAATAGAGTTTCAGCCAAATAACAATTCACAATGTCTGGAAACAACCAAAACGACATGGAACTCAATTGAAACAGCCAAAGAAATCATGGAAGAAGCGTCTAGGAGGGAGAGAATAGGGGACTGCACTTGGAAACAGAGGGCTGGGGGCAAGGGGGCAGGGGAGTAGCAGCAAGATGACCATGGAGGTCAGGCAGGATGGGCACTAGAAACAAGACACACCATGGAGAGCAACAATGAGACTATGATGGCATACACACAGACCATGGAGGGAAGGTGGGAGGGGGTCAGGGGCAGCTAGCTGACCACACAGGGAAGGTGGGAGGGGCCATGGCAGCACAGAAGACCATGCTTGGCAAGCGGGAGGGATAGTGGCAGCACAATGGCTATGATGGGCAAGAAGGAGGGTGCAGGGGCATGCACAAAGGACCATGGAGGGTAGAAGGGAGGATCAGGACCTGGGCACAGACAAGAGAGTTCAGGGGAAGGGGCCTCACAACAGACCGCATGGGGCAGGCAGGAGGAGCAGTTGCAGCACAACAGACCAGGGAGGGCAGAAGGGTGTGGCAGTAAAATGGACCATGGAGGACAGGAGGAAGGGGATAGGGGCATGGCATGTGGACAGGCAGGGTGGAGGTGGCAGGGACAGGTTACAGTCATCTGACAATGCTAGGCAGGTGGTAGGGGAGTGGCAGCTCAACAGAACACTCAGAGTAGATAGGAGTGGCAGGTCTATGGAACATGGTGGGCAAAAAGGATGGAGCAGGGGCATGCACAAAGACATCGGAGGGCAGGGGGTAGGAGAATAGGGGCAGCAAGCTAAGCACAGAGGCTAAGCAGGAGGTCAATGATGGGCCATAGAATTGGGCAATGGAGGGCAGGAGGAGTGGACTGGTACATCATGCTAAATGGAGGGCAGTGGCAGCACATCAGAACATGCATGGCAGGAGGGAGGAGGCTAGTCCATCGATTCAGACAACAGAGGATCGGGAGGAGGTGGATGGGGCAGCAAGCTAACTGTTCAGAGAAGGTGGGTATTAGGAACTTTACTGTTTTTAAAATGTGTGTCTGTGCAAACTACTTAAAATATGAACAAGTATGCAGCATAATCTCACTTTTATTCAGGAAGAAGAGGACGTTTGTGACTGTGACTCCGGGCTCACTTGGCAGAAACACCCCCTGACCCTCCACCCCCATCACAAAGTAATGCCCGTGAAAAGGGTAGGTGGACGCAGTGTTATAGATAACATAGTCCTGAGAGCACGATTGAAAATGAAAAGTAGATATAGTATATGGTATAAACTATGCACCAAAAAGTGTGATATGAGATAAACCTGGGCGTGAAATATAATATGCAATACATTGTGCGCAATGACAGATTCATTGGAGAGCACGAGATGGCACAGGCACTAGCGTGTGCTATGGGATATGCGCCTTGGAGTGTAATATGCACAGGGCAGTGTTGTGTAACCTAACTAGTCTCTAAAGTTGTAAAATAAAATATGTGCTGGGGAGTGTAACGTTGCATATGCACTGTGACAAAGATATGGATCTCAGATTGTAATATGTATGGCATAGCGCTGTGCGTTATAACATAAGCATCGAGGAAGGCACGTTAGATGGGGCAATATAACCCGTGAGAAGGAAAGTGTGGCATGACATATTCACGGGGTGGTATTACAGTGCACATGGGCTAGAGAGTGTCATAGCATATGCACTAGCTGGTGGAATACAACACAGTGGTGTGTGGCACTCGGCGGGCACTGGTGGGTGTAACACAGCATTGGGCTCAGCCAGGAGCACGCTGTGACTCTTAAGTGAGGTTCGTCTCCTTTCCAGAGAGTAAAATAACAAGTATTACACATCTGTCGGTGGATGTGTCTTTTATTAACCGTGAGGGGGGTTTCTTGCATAGTTTGGTCGAATTTTCGTCGAATTCCCGTTTGAATGGCTTGTTGTGCGTGTGTATTAAATGTGCCCGTCAATAGCTACCCACGTTTGTATAAATAAACGACAAGGGTGTCTACTTGGAGAGTACCCACCGGCGGGGGCACCGGGATTAGGCACGGTAGGGCGGCAGACACGTCAGAGCTTCACTAGCGGTGGAAATACGTTCCACGTGGATTTTAGTGAATATCACGCAAATCGTCATGGTGATAGGTACATACGGTTTGTCCAGCATTTCCTAGGTGTTTCTATAAATATATATTTTTTAAAAATAATAAAAAACAAAGGCTGGTCCCGGGGGATGGGGTCCCCGGGGCCATAAGTGGCCTTAGGAGGGGGGCAACGCAGCCTCCCGCCTAAAGATTTTTTTTTGAAAAAGGCCAAGACCCGGGGGTTGGGGTCCCCGGGGCCGATTAAGGCCTTGGGAGGGCCAAATTAATTTTTTTCAACAAAAAAATTAGGGTGCAGGCCCTGGGGGATGGGGTCCCCAGGGCCAATAAATTAGAAAAAGAAGGGGGGGCCACACAGCCCTCCTTCTTAAAAAAATAAAATAAATAAAAGACCGGCATCGCGCCGGAGGCCATGCCCCCTCCTTGCAGCACTCTGCAAACACACCCCCTGGCCAGTTGTAAGTTGGGGAATTAATATACTGAGGGTCCCTGAGGGCCAACTAGCCCAACAGGTATCTCCAGTATGCGCCAGTGAGCTGCGTTGCAGACAGGTGTTCTGAGGCCACACCCCTTTTTACACCTCTATGCAACACAGCTCTGTAGCCCTTACTGGAGGTACCTAGTGGGCTACTTTGACCCTAGGGACCCTTAGAGTCAAGGGGACTTAATCTCTCAATTTAGAACAGCAACAGGGCGCTTTTACACAGTGGTGAAGGGAGGGGGCGGGGCCTGAGGTGACGTGTGCAAACACGCCCTGTGGTGCATTTTAAGTTGGGGAAATAATTCCCTTTCAATCCTGAGGGACCCTGGGGGCCAACTAGCCCACCGGGTGCTTCCAGTAAGCGCCACTGAGCTGCGTTACAGAGAGGTGGTGCAGGCCGTGCCCCTTTTTACACCTCTCTGCAATGGCGCTTACTGGACGTACCTAGTGGGCTATTTTGCCCCTAGGGACCCTCAGGATTCAAGGGGACTTAATCTCCCAACTTAAAAAACGGCCACAGGGCGTGTTTACACAGTGGGGAAGGGAGGGGACGGGGCCTGAGGTGACGTGTGCAAACACGCCGTATGGCGCGTTTTAAGTTGGGGAAATAATTCCCCTTCAATCCTGAGGGCCCCTGGGGGCTAACTAGCCCACCAGGTGCTTCCAGTAAGCGCCACTGAGCTGCGTTACAGAGAGGTGGTCCAGGCCGTGCCACTTTTTACACCTCTCTGCAACGCAGCCCTGTGGCGCTTACTGGAGGTACCTAGTGGTCTAGTTGGACCCTAGGGACCCTGTGGCGCGTTTTAAGAGGTAGTTTTAATCCCCTGCCCTATTATATACTAGGGGCTTACAGAGCAGGTCATGCTAATCCCAGGGGGACCCCAATGCATAGTTTTCCCTAGTGTATGTAGGTGTTTTCACTGTATTCTGAGTGTCTTTTAACATAGCACTGGCTCTAGGACTGGTTAGTCAGAGTCAGTTACCACCAGTATCCGTCTGAAAAACTTGAGGGTACAGGATGATTTTGCAACAAGGCTTCTTTCTGCTCTTCTGTTTGTTCTTTCTGCACGTTAGCCTTCTTCCTGCACTTTTCTTTGTGTTGGAGGAGTTCTGTTGCTTCTTTCTGCATTTCTTTTTTTTTTTCTGTGCGTTTTTTCTTCTTTCTTCACATGTCCTATATCTGTAGGCATAGTTAGAAATTAGCATTTAAAAATCCTTTGAAATTCACTGAAAAAACCATAGGTTTCAGGCACGTTATAGTTTGGAATTAGCATTTAAAACACTGTAGAAATTCACTGAAAAAACCATAGGTTTCAGGGGCGTTATAGTTAGCTGGACTTTTCACTTGTACAAAACCATTGAAATTCCCACGTTATAGTTAGTTCAGCTAACTATACCTCGCGTGCCCGCAATGCACTGCTGATGACGTCACTTATTACATCACTCATGACATGGTCAGTTACATCACTCATGACATCACTGATGACATCTCAAATGTTTTTTTCAGTGAGCAAAGCCTGTACACAAGTATTAGACACAAAGATGGCCTGAATGCACTCAACCACTATTTAGGCACCAGACACATAGGGTTACATCATCACACACTAATGCTTTTACAGATGGCAGAGTGGTGTCTGGAAAATAATATCTTCATCTTTGATAGGCTACTGTACAAGCAAATGCAGGGAACTGCCATGGGTACTTGCTTCGCCCCCAGCTATGCTAATTTGCATATGGGCTGGTGGGAGGAGCAGGTACTCATGAAGACATACGAAAGCTACTTCACGAACAATGTCATTCTACATAAAAGATATATAGATGACATCTTTGTCTTGTGGCAAGGCACTGAACAGAGTGCAACTGACTTTGTGTCTGTCATCAACGACAATTCTCTTAATCTTAAGTTTACATGTGTCACCAGTAAAGAGTCCATTGTCTTTTTGGATCTAGAACTGTACATAGAAAATGAGAAAATACAATCTAGGAAGTTTAGGAAACCCACATCTGGAAATGCTATCCTCCACGCCAGTAGTTTTCATTCTCGTAACCTTATTGAAAGCATTCCATATGCTGAATGTCTAAGGATGAAGCGCAATTGCAGTACCCAAGACATTCTTAACATCTCCACAGACAGTCTATTTATACGATTAAAGAATAGGGGCTACAAGGCTAAAACACTAAGATTGGCGAAACAGAAATGTGACAAATCCAAAAGGGAGGAGCTAATTTTCAAGGATAGTAAACAACAAACATCGAAGATAACAGACAACATACCTAGACTAATTACTGGATATAACACCTATCACATGAATCTAAGAAAGATCTTATACAGACACTGGCCCTTAGTACGCAATGACCCTATAATTGGACCAACATGTACAAAATTTCCACAACTGACGTTCAGAAGGGCAAAGAGTATGCGACAAGAATTAGTCATGAATGCACCCGCACTCCCCAAAGGGGGAACCTGGCTAAAACCACAGAGAGGCTTTCAGAAATGTTCAAAATGTAAGGCCTGTAAACATGGTGTGAACACGAGAACCATTCCTCTTCCCCTTAGAAAAACCCCTTTTGAAATCCGGGGATGTTATTCTTGCAAAACGGATTTCGCAGTATATGTCCTTCGCTGTACCTGCAACAAGATGTATGTAGGTAGTAAGATACACCCTGTACATGTCCGGATACTGCAGCACTTAAGAGCCATCACTAATGATGACCCGGCATATCCGGTAGCGAGACATATAAATTTACACCATGGGGGCAGAATAGAGGAACTTTCCTATTTTGTAATTGACAGCATTGCCAAAAACATAAGGGGAGGGAACAGACAATTGAATCTGAGAAGACTTGAATCCAGATACATCATACTTCTGGATAGTAAGATCCCTAATGGGATGAATGCTGACGAGGCCTTAAATGTACATCTTTAAAAAGCCTTGTAATGTCTACCTAGCTGTGTGCTTATCTCGTTCCTGAATTCCGATCCGTAACATGTGGATCTTTCTCTTTTTAATATAACACTTTATTTTTCTCAGGCACACACCCCCCCCAGGTCTCTCTTTCTTTTGATATGTCATAGTATCTTATGAACACCTTGCTCGTTTGCCCACTTGGGCATTAACAATGTATATGAATTTAGCATGGTACATTAGAAACCCTATTTGGCAAAACACTTGTTGGCCGGTTTCCTCATACCTAATTGTTAAATCATTTTACACATGTCCATAAACTGTGGTTCGTTAATGCACTGATATACCATACCTTTAACCTATGTAGATCCGAACTCCCACACAGTATATATAACATTACTGAAGCATATTGGTGTTTTTCATCTATGACCTATTGTTTTTCATTTTCACAGTCTTTGAATTCGTGCAAATTGTATCTTGCTTAAATTGTCGCAGTTATCTTTTTCTTTACACTGTTAAGACATACCTGATATTTCTTTTTTGTCTGGGGTGAGAGTTGCTGTGACAACCAAGGTGCTTTGTGCCTCGCATTTGTAAATAAAAGTAAACACTATAGAGGGACCAGATGTAGTGAACAAGGCGGTTTCACCCGCCGAAACGCATCTGGGCTTTCTCCTTTTGAAATAAACATTTCTCTTTGATGCATCGTCCCACGGTGTCAGCGCCTGTCTTTGCATGCCTTAAATTCAGGATTGGTACAATATATATATATATATATATATATCTTGCACGATTTCCCACCAATGCCACTGCCGAACTCCAAAACGGGTGACTCCTTTCGCGAGGGTAGGACTCGCGTGTTTCTCAACAACTCCGCCACAATTTAAGGAGCACTCACGGGGTGTCCAAAAGTTCATATTTATTAAATAGAAACCATAAACAGCAAATGCATTTCGGCGTCTTTCGCCTTCCTCAGTGCTTCCGTTCAGGTTTGTACAAATGCAACACAGTCACTCCTTCATTCAAAAATAGTCACCTTCCTCCTGATTCGTGAATGGGTGGCCAACGGGGAGGCTGCAATCCCGATGTAATTTGCTCAGCGGCAATGGATACTTTTTTCTGTGTATTGGCCTGGATGTCATTGTTTTCCGTATCCATTAGGAGCTCTATTGATGCAACACCAGCCAAACTCCATCGTTTCCCAAATGGGTCCGCCACTTTTGAGATTCTGTGTTGTCGGGCACCCCTCGTTGCAGCCGCAGGATATTAGTTCCACATTCTCGCAGGCACCGTTTAAATAAGCGGGAACCACAAACTTGTATAGCTTGCCACCTAAATAGGTCGACCTGCAAGTCTGGGACGCCACTGGGTGTACGAGTGTGTAAATCACTGTATTTTGCACTCGCTACGTGCAGGCACAAAATCCGGCATGGAGTAGGACGCAGGAACAGAGCACTAAGTATCCGAGGAGGAAGGACCAGCGCAGCACTCCAATGGGATGAGATCTACTATTATTTAAACTGGCCCCCAGGTGTAACATCGCTGCTGAGGAGATTCGGGCACTGAAGAAAGCCATTAAGCTGAAACGCGTCTGCCCTATCCAGCGTTTCTTGGAGACAGCATTTCCTTCCTTTGTGCTTTCAATGGACACAACAACTCCTTGTTTGCGCTTTTAGTTTGGCAATAAAAACATCACCCCTTGTCACCGAGTGGACTCGGCCCCTTTTTTATGAGTGGGATTGGATGCTATATATCCAATCCCACTATATATATATATATATATATATATATATATATATATATATATATATATATATATATATATATATATATATATATATATATAATATATATATATATATAAATATATATATATATATATCCTACTGGCAGCCGCCAGTAGGTAGTTATAGTTAGGACCTAGTTCCCATAGGAAAATCGTAACATTCTTTTCCCAATAACTTCAAGAATCTTCGTCAAATTTTCAAAACGCCGGGGGGCGCCGCTCCGGTCAGCTCCTATCCTGAAAGTTTCGGGGAGATTCGTCAAGCGGGGGCTGAGAAAAAAGGGGGGTCCCAAAATGCATTTTCTCCATGTTATTTCCCATAGGAAATTTTGGAACAGGCTATAGCCCGAATTGCTGAACGGAATTCCACCCCCGGGGCTTTGCATTAAGTGGGAGGGGGGCAACGCGGACCCCCTCCTGGAGCCAGTGATGGCACTGGGGACCGCCACCCCGCAGGGCCAGCTCCTGCAGTGTCCTCGGGTGCCCACACCCGGGACACTGCTGTTTGCAATGACAGGCCGGGGTCATTGCAAACTGCTCTGCTTCATTGAAGCGAGAGCAGGGAAACCTGCTCTCGCTTCAATGAAGCAAAGCAGATTGCTTTTCCACACGGGGAGCTGCATGTTAGCAGCTCCCTGTGTGGAAAAGCAATGCTGGCTCACGCAGGACGCGGGGAGCCAGCAAGGACCGCGGGGGCATTGGGGCTCCCCCCACAGTCCCCAACGAGGTGGCCAGGCCCCAGGGAGGGGGGCCACGGGGCCCTCTCCCCAATAATAGTTTTTAAAGAAACACGTATTTTCCGGCCCCAGGGGATGGGGTCCCCTGGGCCATAAATGGCCTGAGGAGGGGGGCCACGCAGCCCCCCTCCATAATAATATTTTTTTAAATGGCTATGCCCCGGGGTGGGCTAATTAGACCCAGGGACTCTCAGGATTGAAGAGGACTTAATCCCCCAACTTAAAATGTGCCACAGGGTGCCTCTGTACATTGGTAAAGGGAGGTTGCGGGGCCAGAGGTGACGTGTGCAAACAATCCACTGCTGATGACGTCACATATTACATCACTCATGACATGGTCAGTGGCATCACTCATGACATCACTGATGACATCATCCTCGTGATAGAGTGGCGGCCGCGCGAGTTATAGTTATCTGAACTAACTATAACGGGGGAATTTCATTGTTTTTTTACAAGTGAAATATCCACCTAACTATAACATGTGTGAAACCTATGGTTTTTTAAGTGAATTTGCAAGGTTTTTAAAATGCTAATTCCTAACTATAACCTGTGTGAAACCTATGGTTTTTTCAGTGAATTTGTACGGTTTTTTAAACGCTAAGTTATGTATGTATTATTTTTTTTATATATATTTATTTTACAACAAACTACGTATTAAAACATTTTTTTTTTTTGGTTTGTCACCAAAAAATTAAAATGTTTTTTTCTGCCTTCGGGGTCCTTCAGGGACCCCCTGACAAAGGCTAGGGGGTCAGGAACTCTCTACCCTGCCCCCTTTTCACATTCGCCACCTTCCTTTTTCACTCTTGCACTGAAAACAAACAAAATGGCGGCCGACACTTCCTGATTTCGACCGATTCGAACGTTAACTAACATGTAACCACCAATCAGAATTACGCTCGCGCACGTTAGGGTGCTCGCACGGTGCTGAGGACTACCTCTCTGCCAAATTTCAAGTAATTCTGTTCAGCCGTTCGGGCTGTACCTTGGACTAAAGGTCCCTATGGAAAATTGCATGGGGAAAACGCGTTTTGGGACCCCCCTTTTTTCTCAGCCCCCGCTTGATGAATCGCCCCGAGACTTTCAGGGTAGGAGTGGAACGCCCCACCGATTTTGCAAATTTCGCGAGGATTCGTCAACCGGCGCCAAAGTTATTCCAAATAGAATGTAGCGGATTTCCTATGGAAACACGGTCCTAACTATAACTATCTACTGGCGACAATTGGACACAATGTATGCCAGATTTTTAAGAAGTTAAGAAGGGGATATCCAACAGTGGTCCTGGATGACGCGAAATCATGAGCCATAAATAAGAGGAGAGAGGACCTACTATATCCTAAACAACTTACTGGTAATAGAGAAGAAAGCAGAGACGAGTTAAGGTTCATAACATAATTCAATACCTGTATTGGCTCAGTTAGGAACACTTTGCAAAAACATTGGAAGACACTCCAACATGATGAAGATCTAAGATCTTGCACCCAAGACTATCAGAGTATCACATTTAGGAAAGTCCTCTCTTTGAGTGACATTCTTACTCTCAATTATTCCGAAATACCTAAACAGGACAATACTGTGACCAATTGGCTATGAACAAGTGGGTTCTACAAGTACCATAAGTGTAAAGCCTGACGGCATGGATGCAATCACTAGGATGTAAAAACCCTCACTGGAGGCAAAAGAAGGATTAGAGACAGAATCTCGTTTGAAACAACACATGTGGTCTACGTACTGGAGTGCCAGTGCGGAAAGAAATATATTGGCAGCACCATAAACAAATTAAAATTACTCATCCTGCACCACATAAGAGCAATAAACAACAGAGACTTCAATTATGCCATGGCAAAACATCTTTGGAAGGACCACGAAGGAGACTCAAATAAGCTATCATTTTATGGGGTTGAACACATACCCTGGAAAATAAGAGGAGGTGATTGTGAACTCTCACTAAGAAAAGCTGAGTCCAAATGGATTGTAATGACTAGAACCAAGATACTGTGGGGACTTAACATGGACACTGAATTGCATAATTTCTTGTGAATCTTATAATCTATGGTTACATTGTCCCATGTTATTTATGTTACATTTAGGCTATTATGATGAAAATACCCATTTAAACAACTTGCAAGGTGACAAAATTATGTTACTAGGGCAATGTAAACTGATAATTTTAATATAAGTATCAAGCTGACTTCACAACCGTAGAATAACTATTGGATTCCCTTCTAGACATCTTACTCATTGAGCACTGTGCACTTTAACACCAGGTGTACAAGAATCACATGCAGTACACCCCCTTTTCAAACTTGATTACAGACCTCTGTGAGACATTTAACAGAGTAATATGAGAGAAAGCTGTTCATATATCAGATTACAATTTTACTTCCCGGCCAGCATGGTGCACTTTAAGATCCATTGCCGCCTCAAGACATTTGGGCTGCCTAAATTAACAAGCTAATGTTTATACCAACCCTATAAGTTAACAATTAATTTAGCACTTTGCACTTTAAAGGTTGTAAAGAACAAGCACCTTGTATCTTATGAAATTAAGACATGGACACCCACTTTCTACATGCACGCTTTTTCAGTCAGATGCCATGAACCTTAACATTTCATCTCCAGAGAGAAAGTTCTTAAGATCATCTCGGTTTTGGAGTCTGTTCAAGCTTAGCACTGTGCACTTTAATAACAATTTATTAACAATTTTATTCATATAGCTACCAAGATGTTTGGCATTGACGGTACTGTTACAATCCATATCTTTTTGACCTGAGCTCTCTTTTAATTTTATGTAATTTGTCTTACCATTATATTGAACCCTCTTTAGTAAGCTACCAGTTCCGATACTAAGTATGCTTTTTAATCCTCTCATATGCTAAATCTGACCTATGATGAGTCCAATATCAAACGTTTTTAATTACCTACTATATGCATATGCATTATGCTCTTCTTTCCATTTAAAACCCTTCTAGAATACTGATTTTCTTAGAAGTTGTATGTGAACATATGTGACGTGGCATTTCTGGGGTACTTAACCAGGATTTTGAAAACACCTGACCTGTATATCAGTTTGTATTTTGTATATATAATGTCACACATTACAAAAAACGCACTGTGGGGTACTTCACTGTAGGCGGCAGATAGCATACTTTGGCTTATTGCCCACACTAATATTCCAACATGAGTATAACTATATTGAACAGGGCTTTTGCAGCGTTTGTTACACAGCTATTGTAATTCATAAGAACAAATAACTTGTGTTCCTTTAAATTTTGGTTTTAATGGTTATGGGTGGGACCTGTTGAGTCCCTATTTGTAGACACTCTGTACAGCACACTCTATGACCCCAATGAAGGCCCCAGGCCAAAATGCAATGGTCTCTATCCTCAATGTTTGCACATTCACTTTGCTGAAATATATTAAAAAACGTAAAAAAATAAAATAAAAGCGCTTTCATATGAATTACGGATCTGTCTGTTTTCCTGACCTGCTTGGTGCTGTCTTCCTGTGCCCTCGATGAATGGCATGTGATCCAAAGGAGGGTTAGTGCGGGATACCAGTATCCATATTTATATATATTCACTGAAAAAACACAAAGGTTACCTGGAGGTTATAGTTATGCTCACATTTCACTCGTACACAACCAGAGATAGTTAGACTCACACTTCACTCATACAAAACCAGAGAAATTCAGCAGTTATAGTTACCTGAGCTAACTATAACTCAAGCCCCCCAAAAAGCACTGCTTCTGCTTATCTCAAATGACATCACTGATGTCACTGACAACACCACCCAGTCCCAGTCCTCAGCCCCGGGACCACCACCTCCACGGGGCTTAACCCTCATCCTGAAAACAATGCAGGGGGGACGCAGGGATTACACCACAGCACCGGGGACCACCACCTCCCTGGGGCTTTAATTTCAAATAATGCGGGGGACTCACAGACCCCACCACAGTCCCAAGAACCACCAGCTTCCCAGGGGTTTTGTTAAATTGAATGCAGGGGGCCTGCTCGGCCCCCTGTCAGCCCTGTTGACCATCACCTCCCCAGAGTAAAATCCAAGAAAGGAGGGGGCCATGTGGCTCCCCTCCTGGAGGCATAAACGGCCCTGGGGACTTCCAAGCCCAGTGTCGGCTCCTGCTAAGTTCTAGGGTGCCCACGCTGGGAACATAGCTGTTTCCTATGGCTTGGCGGGAGCTTTACAGCTCCTGACCAAGTGATAGCAAAAACTCCGCTTCTGCCAAAGAGAGCATTAAAAATGATCTTGCTTGCTATAAGTGGAGCAGAATTGTGTTAACAGAGAGGGAGCTGCATGTTCAGCAACACCCTCTAGGTCAAAGCATTGCTGGCTCCCACAGGAGGCAGGGAGCAGGCCTTGAGGCTCCCGTCGTAGTTCTCAACAGATGTGAGTGGATGCCCTGTTTGGAACCATGGCACCCATTATTGAGGCTGGGCTCCAGGGAATGGTGTCCCTGGGGCTGAAGTTGGCCCGGGAGGCAGGCCGAGCCACCCCTTCCCTTATTGTTTTAAAAATAAATAAATGAAAGGCTGGGTCCCATCCTCTCATTTAATTTTTGTTTTTAAAAGGCCCAGCCCCATTCCCGGGAGGGGAGCTGCACGGCTCCCCACCCAATTCAAACAAGGCATGTCCCCAAGGGATGGGTTCCTTGGGGACCAAATCAGCCCTAGAAAGGGGGGATATGTGACCCTCTTCCCCACATAAATTATTTTTGAAAAGCCGGACCGCAAATCGACAGAGGAACCACCCCATTTCACCACCTCTCTGCATATGTACAACCTGGTGCGCTACTAGTTGTAGGTTGAAGTCCCCTTGACTCTTGAGGGTCCTTGGGGGCCAACAACTCCTCCTGTTAAATCCAGTAAGTTCCACACAGAGCAATTGCAGAGAGGTTGTCTGAGGCCATGTCTCCTTTCTCCACCACTCTGCAAATGTACCTCCTGGCACACAACTGGTTGGGTAATGAAGTCCTCTTGGCTGCTGAGGGTCCTTGGGGGCTAACTAAGCCTCCTGGTACCTTCAGTAAGTCCCACACAGCAGGACTACTGAGGGATCTTAGGAGGCCATGCCGCCTTTCTCCACCGCTCTCCAAATGCACCTCCTGGCACACTACTGGTTTGGGGATGAAGACCCCTTGACTCCAGAGGGTCCTTTGGGGCTAACTACTCCGCCTGTTACCTCCAGTAAGTACCACACAGTGGGATTGCTGAGAGGTTTTTGGAGGCCATGCCCCCTTTCTCCACAACTCTCCTGCCTCCTGGCACACTACTAATTGCAGGATGGAATACTCCTGGGGTCCCGGGGTCAACATCGGCCTCGGGAGGGGGCTGCCCAGCCCCCCCTAAAAAATGACATAGCAAATAAAAGGCTGGACCCCGGGAGATCAGACACCCAGGGCCGAAATAGGCCCTGGGAAGAGGGGCTACGTGGCCCCAGTTCCCTAATAAAAAAAATCGAAAAGCCTAGCCATGGGCCTGAGGCCACAACCTTTTTCTCCACCCCTCTGCAAACACAGTTCTTGGTACACTACTAGTTCTAGAATAAAGTGTCCTTGGCTCATGAGTTTCCTTGGGCAAACTACCCCTACTGTTAACTCCAGCAATTCCCACACAGCTGGATTGATAGGAGGTCATCAGAGGCCCAACCCCCTTTCGCCACTACTCTGCAAACGCACCTCCTGGTTTACTACTGGTTGAGGGATAAAGTCCACTGGGATGCTGAGGGTCCTTGGGGGCTAGGAACCCCTCCTGTTACCTCCAGTAAGCTCCACACAGCGGAATTGCTGAGTGGTCTTCGGAGGCACTGCCCCCTTTCTCCACCACTCTGCAAACATGCCTCCTGGGGCACTGATGGTTGAGGTATGAAGTCTCCTTGGATAATGAGGGTTCTTTAGGACCAAGAGTCCCTCCTGTTACTTCGAGTAAAGTCCCACACAGGAGGCTTGCTGAGAGCTGGTCGGAGGCCTCGCCCTCAATCTCCACCATCCTGCAAAGCAATCTCCTGGCACACTACTGGTTGGGGATGAAGTCCTCTTGGATGCTGAGGGGGCCAAGAATCCCTTCTGTCACCTCCAGTAAGTCCCACACAGGGGGATTGCTGAGAGCTGGCCAGAGACCCTGTCCTATTTTTTCACCACTCTACAACTGTGACTAATAGTTAAAAGAACCCTTAGAAATTCACTTAAAGACAAAGCTTACAGGGACAATATAGTTAGGAAATAGAATTTCCAAAACCTTGGGAATTCACTGAAAAAAACAAAGGTTACTGTGACATTATAGTTAGGCTCAGATTTCACTCGTACAAAACCAAAGAAATTCAGCAATTATAGTTACCTGAGCTAACTATAACTTACGCCCCTGCAATATACTGCTTATGACCTCACAAATTAAATCACTCATAACATGGTTAGTGACATCATGGATGATATCACTCATGACATCTGAAATGACATAACTGATAACATCATCCACAGAACCATTCACACACCCACTCACTACCCTATACAACTTCTTCGACGCCCACTCAAACACCCAGACAAGCAGTCACATACCCATTCACAGACTCATATAAGTACTCATATATCCACTTACTCATCTATAGAGCTACTCACTCATACAGCCACTCACACAACCACCCACCCATACATCTACTCATACAACTAGTCACTCACCAATACTGGAACTCACACAGCCACACACTCACCCATGTAGCTACTACACATCCACTTATTCACCTATACAGTCTCTCACACACACACTCACCCATGCAGCCTTTCAACACTGCCATTCACTGATACAAGAACTCACACGCTCACTCACACACCCACACAACCACTTGTATACCCATTCACACACCCTTACAAGTACTCACCTATACAGCCATTCACACAGACCCTCACTCTCTAATACAGCCACTCATATACCAACTCACTTAACCAAACTCCCACTCAAAGAGCTACTCACTCACCCATACAGCACACTTACACACCCAGTCACTCATTCATACAGCCTTTCAGACACCCACTCACACACCCACACAGTCTCTCATATACCGAATCACCCACCCATACTGCCACTGACATACCACTCACTCACCAATACAGCCACTCACACAGCCACTCACTCACCAACACAGTAACTCACACACCTCCTTATAGATCCATACAGCCATTCACACACCCATATAGCCACTCAGACATCCACTCCCACATGGAAACACACAGCCAGACACACACTATTTTGTAAGAGTAGTATCACTCATTAGCAGTACACCTAATATACTAATGAAACTTTTGTAGGAGCTTGTATTTACATTTAACATTCATAAACATTTAGAAATTGTTCTGAGACTTAAACATATATACCAAGTTACAGCCTAAGCTAAAGTACTATTCTTTCCGTACTTGTAATTAGTCATACTATTTCTAACATAGCTCATCTGAGTGGCTGTGACTTTCTGTATCAGTATGTAAGTGGATGTCTGAGTGGCGGTATGGGTGTGTGAGTGGGTATGTGAGTGGCTGTTTGGATGTGTTAGGGGCATGGGAGTATGCTGTATGGGTGAGTGAGTGGCTATGTGAGTGACTATTGGAGAGTGAGTAGGTATGTGAGTGGCTGTATAGGTGTGTGAGTGGCTGTATGGGTGAATGAGTTGCTTGTTGAGTGTGTGTATGGGTAAGTGAGTGGGTGTGAGTGGCAGTGCTAGAAAGTGAATGTCTGTGTGAGTGGCTGTAAGGGTGAGTGAGTAGGTGAGTAGTTGTATGGATGTGTGAATGGGTATGTAAGTGGTTCTGTGGATATGTGAGTAGTTGTATGAGTAGTGAGTAGCAGTGTGAGAGGCTATAAGGGGGGTGTGGGTGTGTGAGTACCCATATAGGTATATGATTGGTGTGTAAGCATCTGTATGTCTGTAGGACTGGATGTGTGAGTGGATATATTGGTGAATGAGTGGGTGCTAGAGGGTCTGTATGGGTGAGTTAATAGGTGTGTGGGTGGCTGTATGAGTGAGGGGTTATGCAAGTGGCTCTATTGATAAACTGTTGGTTGTGTGAGTACTGGTATGGGTCTGTGAATGAATCGGTGAGGGGTTGTGTGGCAGCGGGAGTGTACTTATAAGAGGTTCTTTGGGAGAGTGAGTGGGTGTCTGAGTGGTCCTGTAGTTGATGTCATCAGTGATAATTTGAGATGTCATCGGTGATGTCATCAGTAATGTCACAGATCATGTGATGAGTGATGTAATATGTGAGGCAATACGCAGTGGATTGAAGGGGCATAAGTTATAGTTAGCTCAGGTAAGTATAACTGCTGAATTTCTCGAATTTTGCATGAGTGAAATCTGAGTGTAACTATAACATCACTGAAAACCATTGCTTTTTTTAGTGAATTTCTCAGGTTTTCTAATTCCATTCTCTAATTTTACCGACCTGGTAACCTTTGTTTTTTTCCAGTGTTCGATACGGAACAAGACAATGCCTGCTGATTGCCGTAATAAAGGACAACGTGAAAAACAAAGTGGAGTCCTGCTGCTTTCCTTGTGCGCGTTCTCAAATGTGGCAACTCTTGGTGAATATATATATATATATACATATATATATATATATATATATATATATATATATATATATATATATATATATATATATATATATATATATATATATATATATATATATATATTCACCATATATATATATTAACTGAAAAAACCATAGGTTTCAGGCACCTTATAGTTAGAAATTAGCATTTAAAAAAACCTTAGAAATTCACTGAAAAAACCTTAGGTTTCAGAGACGTTATAGTTAGTTGGACATTTAACTGGTACAAAACCATAGAAATTCCCCCGTTATAGTTAGTTCAGCTAACTATAACTCGCGCCCCCGCAATGCACTGCTGATGATGTCACATATTACATCATTCATGACATGGTCAGTGACATCACAAAGAACCAACAGAGGAGCAGAAAGTCCTCCTGTGCCCCCAACTTTTTAGGGATGGGTACTGGTGGTAACTGACTCTGACTAACCAGGACCGGAGCCAGTGCTATGCTAAAAGACACTTAGAATACAGTAAAAACACCTACACTATGTATTGAGGTACCCCTGTAATTAGCGTGACCTCCTCTGTATTTGCCTTGAGTTAGTGCATGGGTCATTCCATGAGTACATGGGTAGTGACTGGATGATTAGAGTGCTGCAAGGACAGTGCATGGGGATTTTATAACTGCTTGGGTTTTGGTTGAGTGATTGGATAAGTACATGATGCTGGATGGCTGATTCGAGGAGTGCATGGGTAGTGACAGAGGGATTTCTGGAGTTCATGCGTACAACCTGGATAATTGGAGGAGTGAATCACTACTGTGTAGGTGGTTAGAAGTCTGCATGGGTAGTGCACAGGGGATTGGGTTTTGGTGGAGTGATTGGATAAGTGCATTGTGCTGGCTGGGAGGTTTAAAGAGTGCATGGGTACTGACAGGGTGATGGCTGGACTGCATGGTTAGTGCTCAGAGGATTGTAGCAGTGCATGTGTTAGTGCCTGGGTCATTGCATAAGTACATGGGTACTGATTGGATGATTAGAGTACTCCAAGAACAGAGCATGGTGAATTTATAAGTGGCTGGGTTTTGGCAGAGTGATTGGATAAGTATATGGTGCTCGCTGGGTGATTGGAGGAGTGCATGGGTAGTGACAGGGTGATGGCTGGATTGCACGGGTACTGCTCAGGGTATTGTAGCAGTGCATGAGTTAGTGCATGAGTCATTGCATGAGTGCCTGGGTAGTGACTGCATGATTAGAGTGCTGCAAGGAGAGTGCATGGTGAATTTATAAGTGTTTGGGTTTTGGCGGAGTGATTGCATAAGTACACACATGTCATATCAGGCCCGCCACCTCCCTTCACCACTGTGCAAACGTGCCCCCTGGCAGGCTTTAATTTTGTGGATTAATTCCCCTTGAATCCTGAGGGTCCCTGGGGGCCAACTAGCCCATCAGGTACCTCCAGTAAGCACCACAGAGCTGCGTTGCAGAGAGGTGGTCTGAGGTCACGCCCCTTTTTACACCTCTTTGCAACGCAACTCTGTGGCGCTTACTGGACGTACCTGGTTGGCTAGTTGACCCCCAGGGACCCTCAGGATTCAATGGGACTTAATCCCCCAATTTAAAACACGCCACAGGACGTGTTTGCACACTTGTCACATCAGGCCACGCCCCAACCCTGCACCACTGTGCAAACGCACCCCTTGGAGCGTTGTAAATTGGGGGATTAGATCCCCTTGGGTCCTGAGGGTCCCTGGTGGCCAACTAGCCCACCAGCTACCTCCAGTAAGCACCACAGAGCTGCGTTGCAGAGAGGTGTAAAAAGGGGCATGTCCTCTCAACACCTCTCTGAAACGCAGCTTTCTGGCGCATACTGGAGGTACCTTGTGGGCTAGTTCACCCCCAGGGACCCTCAGGATTGAAGGGGACTTTATCCCCCAATTTACAATGTGCCAGGGGGTGCGTTTGCACACTTGCTATGTCAGGCCCACCCCCTCCCTGCACCACAACGCGCCAACATTTAAAAAAAATCTTTTTTTGGCCCTGGGGTCCTTCTGGGACCCCCTGAGCAGGCCTAGGGAGTCAGTGTGTTTATACCCTGCCCCTTCAATATACTGCTTATGACCTCACAAATTAAATCACTCATGACATGGTTAGTGACATCATGGATGACATCACTCATGACATCTGAAATGACATAACTGATAACATCATCCACAGAACCATTCCCACACCCACTCACTACCCTATACAACTTCTTGTACGCCCATTCAAACACCCAGACAAGCAGTCACATACCCATTCACAGACTCATATAAGTACTCATATATCCACTTACTCATCTATAGAGCTACTCACTCATACAGCCACTCACACAACCACCCACCCATACATCTACTCATACAACTAGTCACTCACCAATACTGGAACTCACACAGCCACACACTCACCCATGTAGCTACTACACATCCACTTATTCACCTATACAGTCTCTCACACACACACTCACCCATGCAGCCTTTCAACACTGCCATTCACTGATACAAGAACTCACACGCTCACTCACACACCCACACAACCACTTGTATACCCATTCACACACCCTTACAAGTACTCACCTATACAGCCATTCACACAGACCCTCACTCTCTAATACAGCCACTCATATACCAACTCACTTAACCAAACTCCCACTCAAAGAGCTACTCACTCACCCATACAGCACACTTACACACCCAGTCACTCATTCATACAGCCTTTCAGACACCCACTCACACACCCACACAGTCTCTCATATACCGAATCACCCACCCATACTGCCACTGACATACCACTCACTCACCAATACAGCCACTCACACAGCCACTCACTCACCAACACAGTAACTCACACACCTCCTTATAGATCCATACAGCCATTCACACACCCATATAGCCACTCAGACATCCACTCCCACATGGAAACACACAGCCAGACACACACTATTTTGTAAGAGTAGTATCACTCATTAGCAGTACACCTAATATACTAATGAAACTTTTGTAGGAGCTTGTATTTACATTTAACATTCATAAACATTTAGAAATTGTTCTGAGACTTAAACATATATACCAAGTTACAGCCTAAGCTAAAGTACTATTCTTTCCGTACTTGTAATTAGTCATACTATTTCTAACATAGCTCATCTGAGTGGCTGTGACTTTCTGTATCAGTATGTAAGTGGATGTCTGAGTGGCGGTATGGGTGTGTGAGTGGGTATGTGAGTGGCTGTTTGGATGTGTTAGGGGCATGGGAGTATGCTGTATGGGTGAGTGAGTGGCTATGTGAGTGACTATTGGAGAGTGAGTAGGTATGTGAGTGGCTGTATAGGTGTGTGAGTGGCTGTATGGGTGAATGAGTTGCTTGTTGAGTGTGTGTATGGGTAAGTGAGTGGGTGTGAGTGGCAGTGCTAGAAAGTGAATGTCTGTGTGAGTGGCTGTAAGGGTGAGTGAGTAGGTGAGTAGTTGTATGGATGTGTGAATGGGTATGTAAGTGGTTCTGTGGATATGTGAGTAGTTGTATGAGTAGTGAGTAGCAGTGTGAGAGGCTATAAGGGGGGTGTGGGTGTGTGAGTACCCATATAGGTATATGATTGGTGTGTAAGCATCTGAATGTCTGTAGGACTGGATGTGTGAGTGGATATATTGGTGAATGAGTGGGTGCTAGAGGGTCTGTATGGGTGAGTTAATAGGTGTGTGGGTGGCTGTATGAGTGAGGGGTTATGCAAGTGGCTCTATTGATAAACTGTTGGTTGTGTGAGTACTGGTATGGGTCTGTGAATGAATCGGTGAGGGGTTGTGTGGCAGCGGGAGTGTACTTATAAGAGGTTCTTTGGGAGAGTGAGTGGGTGTCTGAGTGGTCCTGTAGTTGATGTCATCAGTGATAATTTGAGATGTCATCGGTGATGTCATCAGTAATGTCACAGATCATGTGATGAGTGATGTAATATGTGAGTCAATAAGCAGTGGATTGAAGGGGCATAAGTTATAGTTAGCTCAGGTAAGTATAACTGCTGAATTTCTCGAGTTTTGCATGAGTGAAATCTGAGTGTAACTATAACATCACTGAAAACCATTGCTTTTTTTAGTGAATTTCTCAGGTTTTCTAATTCCATTCTCTAATTTTACCGACCTGGTAACATTTGTTTTTTTCTAGTGTTCGATACGGAACAAGACACTGCCTGCTGATTGCCGTAATAAAGGACAACGTGAAAAACAAAGTGGAGTCCTGCTGCTTTCCTTGTGCGCGTTCTCAAATGTGGCAACTCTTGGTGAATATATATATATATATATATATATATATATATATATATATATATATATATATATATATATATATATATATATATATATATATATATATATATATATATATATTAACTGAAAAAACCATAGGTTTCAGGCACCTTATAGTTAGAAATTAGCATTTAAAAAAACCTTAGAAATTCACTGAAAAAACCTTAGGTTTCAGAGACGTTATAGTTAGTTGGACATTTAACTCGTACAAAACCATAGAAATTCCCCCGTTATAGTTAGTTCAGCTAACTATAACTCGCGCCCCCGCAATGCACTGCTGATGATGTCACATATTACATCATTCATGACATGGTCAGTGACATCACAAAGAACCAACAGAGGAGCAGAAAGTCCTCCTGTGCCCCCAACTTTTTAGGGATGGGTACTGGTGGTAACTGACTCTGACTAACCAGGACCGGAGCCAGTGCTATGCTAAAAGACACTTAGAGTACAGTAAAAACACCTACACTATGTATTGAGGTACCCCTGTAATTAGCGTGACCTCCTCTGTTTTTGCCTTGAGTTAGTGCATGGGTCATTCCATGAGTACATGGGTAGTGACTGGATGATTAGAGTGCTGCAAGGACAGTGCATGCTGATTTTATAACTGCTTGGGTTTTGGTTGAGTGATTGGATAAGTACATGATGCTGGATGGCTGATTCGAGGAGTGCATGGGTAGTGACAGAGGGATTTCTGGAGTTCATGGGTACAACCTGGATAATTGGAGGAGTGACTCACTACTGTGTAGGTGGTTAGAAGTCTGCATGGGTAGTGCACAGGGGATTGGGTTTTGGTGGAGTGATTGGATAAGTACATTGTGCTGGCTGGAAGATTTAAAGAGTGCATGGGTACTGACAGGGTGATGGCTGGACTGCATGGTTAGTGCTCAGAGGATTGTAGCAGTGCATGTGTTAGTGCCTGGGTCATTGCATAAGTACATGGGTACTGATTGGATGATTAGAGTACTCCAAGAACAGAGCATGGTGAATTTATAAGTGGCTGGGTTTTGGCAGAGTGATTGGATAAGTATATGGTGCTCGCTGGGTGATTGGAGGAGTGCATGGGTAGTGACAGGGTGATGGCTGGATTGCACGGGTACTGCTCAGGGTATTGTAGCAGTGCATGAGTTAGTGCATGAGTCATTGCATGAGTGCCTGGGTAGTGACTGCATGATTAGAGTGCTGCAAGGAGAGTGCATGGTGAATTTATAAGTGTTTGGGTTTTGGCGGAGTGATTGCATAAGTACACACATGTCATATCAGGCCCGCCACCTCCCTTCACCACTGTGCAAACGTGCCCCCTGGCAGGCTTTAATTTTATGGATTAATTCCCCTTGAATCCTGAGGGTCCCTGGGGGCCAACTAGCCCATCAGGTACCTCCAGTAAGCACCACAGAGCTGCGTTGCAGAGAGGTGGTCTGAGGCCACGCCCCTTTTTACACCTCTTTGCAACGCAACTCTGTGGCACTTACTGGACGTACCTGGTTGGCTAGTTGACCCCCAGGGACCCTCAGGATTCAATGGGACTTAATCCCCCAACTTAAAACACGCCACAGGACGTGTTTGCACACTTGTCACATCAGGCCACGCCCCTACCCTGCACCACTGTGCAAACGCACCCCTTGGAGCGTTGTAAATTGGGGGATTAGATCCCCTTGGGTCCTGAGGGTCCCTGGTGGCCAACTATCCCACCAGCTACCTCCAGTAAGCACCACAGAGCTGCGTTGCAGAGAGGTGTAAAAAGGGGCATGGCCTCTCAACACCTCTCTGAAACACAGCTTTCTGGCGCATACTGGAGGTACCTGGTGGGCTAGTTCACCCCCAGGGACCCTCAGGATTGAAGGGGACTTTATCCCCCAATTTACAATGTGCCAGGGGGTGCGTTTGCACACTTGCTATGTCAGGCCCACCCCCTCCCTGCACCACAACGTGCCAACATTTAAAAAAAATCTTTTTTTGGCCCTGGGGTCCTTCTGGGACCCCCTGAGCAGGCCTAGGGAGTCAGTGTGTTTATACCCTGCCCCTTCTCTTGTTTTATACCTTTGTTTCTCTGTTTTCGGGTTGACACTTCCTGGTTTGGAGTGTTGACAGCCAATCACAGTGAAGCTCATGCACGGGATTTAGGCTCTGCCCAGATATCAAAACTTTAATTTTTCTAATTTCTCAGCAACTACTGGACGGATTTACACCATTTAAAAAAAAGGTCGCTTTCTGATCCAAGCACTACTTTTTTGCAAAATTTGGGGTAATTCCATTTAGTAGTTTCGTCTGTAGCCTTGCACAAAGTTTCCTATGGGAAATTTCTTTTTTGACTCTAAGTTTTTTTAATTTCTCAAAAAGTACTAAATGGATTTACACCATTTAAAAAAAGGTCGCTTTCTGAACCAAGCTCTACCTTTCTGCCAAATTTGGGGTAATTCCGTTCAGCAGTTCGGGCTGTAGCTTGTCGCATAATTTCCTATGGAAATGAACATGGGGAAAACGGGTTTCAGGACCCCCCTTTTTTCTCAGCCCCCGCTTGACGAATCACCCCCAAACATTCAATATAGGAGCTGACCTAAAAAGTGCAATGTTTTGGAAAATGTCATAAAGATTCATTAAACAACGTCAAAGTATAAGCAAATCAAAAAAATGCTTTTCCTATTGAAACTAGGTTGTAACTATAACTACCTACAGGCGACCGCCAGTACGTAATATATGTATATATATAGATATACATGTACATATATATATATATTTTTTTGCAATGGGGAGGGGTGCTGCAGCCCCCCTCCCCATTGCAAAAAAAATCTGAGTCTCAATCAATCAATCAATAATAGCATTTGTAAAGCGCACTACATACCTGCGAGTGTCTCAAGGCGGTGGGGTGGAAGCTGCTACTGCTCGAAGAGCCAGGTCTTGAGAAGTCTTCTGAAGGTCAGAAGGTCTTCGGTCTGCTGTAGGCGGATGGGGAGGGTGTTCCATGTCTTGGCGGCGAGGTGGGAGAATGATCTGCCGCCGGCGGTCACTCTTCGGATGCGGGGACGGTGGCGAGGGCACGGTCTGCAGAGCGGAGCTGGTGGTTGGGGGTGTAGAGGCGGAGCCATCTGTTGAGGTACGTTGGTCCAGTGCTGTGGAGTGCCTTGTGTGCGTGGGTGAGGAGTTTGAAGGTTACCCTCTTGTTGACGGAGAGCCAGTGCAGGTGTCTCAGGTGGGGTGTGATGTGGCTGCGGCGAGGGATGTCGAGGATCAGGCGTGCGGAGGCGTTCTGGATGCATTTCAGGAGTTTGGCCGGGGCTCCTGCATAGAGTCCATTTCCGTAGTCCAGTCTACTGCTGACGAGGGCCTGGGTGACTGTCCTTCTTGTTTCGATGGGGATCCACTTGAAGATCCTGCGAAACATGCGGAGGGTGTTGAAGCAGGAGGAGGAGACGGTGTTGACCTGCTTTGTCATGGAGACAGTAGAGTCGAGGATGACCCCTAGGTTGCGAGCGTGGTCGGTGGGAGTTGGGGGTGTTCCTAGTGCAGTCGGCCACCAGGAGTCATCCCAGGCTGAGGGGGTGGATCCGAGGATGAGGACCTCCGTCTTGTCTGAGTTTAACTTCAGTCGGCTGTCCCTCATCCAGTCGGCGACGGCCTTCATTCCTTCGGGGAGGTTGGTTTTGGCAGTGTGGGGGTCCTTGGTGAAGGACAGGATCAGCTGGGTGTCGTCGGCATAGGAGATGATGTTGAGGTCGTGCCATTGTGCAATGTGGGCGAGCGGTGCCATGTAGACGTTGAACAACATTGGGCTGAGGGATGAGCCTTGGGGTACGCCGCAGATGATCCTGGTGGCTTTGGAGCAGAAGCGGGAGGCAGACGCTCTGTGTTCTGCCAGAGAGGAAGGAGGAGGTCCAGTCCAGGGCCTTCTCTTGGATTCTGGCATTGTCGAGGCGTGTTCGTAGTGTGCGGTGGCAGACCGTATCGAAGGCAGCTGACAGGTCCAGGAGGATGAGGGCTGCAGTTGCTCCGTTGTCTAGCAGTGTCCTGATGTCATCGGTGGCGGCAATGAGGGCAGTTTCGGTGCTGTGGTTGCAGCAGAACCCAGACTGGGATGAGTCCAGGATGCTGTTCTTCTCGAAGAAGCTGGTCAGTTGTTTGTTGACGGCCTTTTTTGATGATCTTCACTGGGAACGGGAGCAGGGAGATGGGTCAGAAGTTCTTGAGGTCCTTGGGGTCCCCCTTGGGTTTCTTGAGTAAGGCGTTGATCTCTGCGGGCTTCCAGCTTTCCAGGAAGGTCGCTGTCTCAAAGGAGATATTGATGGTTTTCCGGAGATGGGGTGCGATGGTGCTGCTGGCTTTGTTGAAGATGTGGTGTGGGCAGGGGTCTTCCGGGGATCTGGAGTGGACGGTGTTCATGATCTTGATGGTGTCATCGTCGTTGATGTTGGTCCAGGCAATCAGGCAGTTGGTGCGGCTGGTAGTCGTGGGAGCGGGGGTCTCAGTGGTTGCCGGGGTGGTGATGGCGTTGAAGCCGTCATAGATGTCTGCGATCTTGCGATGGAAGAAGGTGGCCAGCGAGTCGCACAGGTCTTGCGAAGGGGGGATGTCGTTGGTGTTGAAGCTGGGGTTGGAGAGTTACTTCACGATGTTGAAGAGCTCTTTGCTGTTCTGTGCGTTGTTGTCTAGGCGGTCTTTGAAGGAGGTCCTTTTGGTGGATCTGATGAGGTGGTGGTGTCTGCCGGTGGCGCTCTTGGGGGCTGTGTAGCTTTCCGGTGTTCGTTCACGGAACCAGTTTTTGTTTTGTTTTCGGCAGGTTCGCTTGGATGCCTGGAGGTCTTCGGTGAACCAGCTGGCTTTCTTGCTGGTGTGGGTGTTGGATGGCTTCTTGAGCGGGCAAGGGTGTTGGCGCAGTCATTGTTCCACTGTCTGAGGTTGCGAGCGGCAGTGTCGGGGTCGGTCGGATCTGTGGGTGGGCCCCGGGCAAGGGTGGTGGAAAGTTGGTCTTCGGTGACTTTGCTCCAGCAGCGGCATGGCATCTGTTGGGTGCGGTGGTGCGTGGTGGGTTTCCGGAAGGTGAAGTGGATGCAGCGGTGATCAGTCCAGTGGAGCTCGGTGGTGTGGTTGAAGGGGACGTGGGAGCTTGCGGAGAAGATGGGGTCAAGCGTGTGGCTGGCAGAGTAGGTGGGTGTAGTGACGAGTTGTCTGAGTCCGAGGTTCGCGAGGTTGGCGATCAGGGTGGAGGAGTTGGTGTTGTTGTTCTCGAGATGGAAGTTCAGGTTCCCGAGGAGGATGTAGTCCATGCAGGCAAGGGCATGTGTGCTGACGAGGTCGGTGATGGAGTCGCTAAACTGTGCTCATGGTCCGGGGGGTCTTTAGATGAGGGTTCCTCTGAGGGTGGTGTTGGGGTCGGTGTGGATCTGAAAGTGCAGGTGTTCGGCGGTGCTGAGGGTGTCGTCGGTGTTGGTTGAGACTTTGAGAGTGTTCCTGTGGACGATAGCAATTCCTCCTCCTACTCCATTGGTGCAGTCCCTGCGGGTGATCTTATAGCCTTCTGGGATGGCTCTGGCGATGTCAGGTGCCGAGGAGGGGTTCAGCCAGGTCTCCGTCAGGAAGGCGACGTCTGGGGTGGTGGAGTCCAGTAGGTCTCAGAGTTCCACAGTGTGTTTGCGTGCGGAGCTGGTGTTGAGAAGGATGCATCTGAGGTAGTTGGGTTCTTTGGTGGGTGGGTTGGTGGGCCGGATGCTGGTGAAGCTACAGTTCCGGCAGGAGAAGTGTCCTTGGGTGCGCTTCGGGGCAGCCAGGCAGCAGGTGCGTGATCGTCCGGCGTTGAGTGCGTGGAGGGTGCTGGAGTCGTAGCAGAGGCGGGCATCGTGGTGTTCGCGGGGGCCAGGGGTCCTGGCACTGGGCGCGGTCCAGGCACGGATGGGCACAGACAGGCTTGCCTTAGTCACGCCTTCGGCGAGCCAGCGGCGCGGCCGCACAGCGGCCGCCATATATGGAGAGGTGGGAGGGAGGAGCGACTGGGAGGCGGGAGGCCGGAGGTAGGGGCAGCGAATGGGCAGTCAGGGGGGCGAGGCCGCAGGGATGCAGTGGCGGGAACGGGAGCGGTGAATGGCATGGAAGGCAAGGGCAAGGGCAATCTCAATCTCAATCCTCATTAGGTAATGGGGACCCAAGGGGGCCATATGTATATGTTCAAAGGTGATGGGGCCACACCCCCTGAGCCTCATCATGGCCCTGGGGACCCTATCCCTTGGGGTCCAATCAATTTAAAAAGGGAAGGCAACCCCCACAAGCTATTTTTTGCCCCGGGAACCCGATCCCCCTGGAGCTCAATGTGTTAATTAAGGGAAGAACGATGCACTGCCCCCCTCCTTGAGTTACAAAAAGGCCATGGGGCCATGTTTTTTTAAAGGGCAACCAGTTTGTGGGAGCATTTTTAAAACTCTCGCCCGCTGGGAGAAGAAATTGTGTTTGCCCCTGTTTTGCGAGACTTTATAAAATGCTCTCGTCAGGAAGGAGCAAATACATGCATGCGCAGGGAAACAACTGTGTCCTGGGGATGAACTCCCCGAGACACCGTATGTGAGCTGGTACCGGGGGATGGACTCCCTGCAACCATTAAAGGCCGTAGGGAAGAGGGTCGTGCAGCCCCCTCTGTTTTTTTAAAAGGCACAGCCCTGGGGATGGGGTCCCCAGGGCCTTTTAAAGGCTTGTCAAGGGATGCTGTGTGTCCCCCTTCCATGTAAAAAATACTGTGGGCCCCGGGTGGGGTCCCTGGGCCAAACACAGCTCAGGGAGGGAGGTCCCCTCTCTCCATATTTAGAAAATCTTGCCCTGGGGGATGAGGTCTCCAGGGCTGAATGTAGTTCAGGGAGGGTGCTGCATGCCCCCTACTCATATTAATGAACGGGGCCCTTGGGAATGCGGTACACACAGCCTTACAAAGGCTCAGGAGGGAGAACCGCACTGCCCCCTCACCTTAAAAAACTATTGTGGACCCCAAAGGATGGGTCCCTGAGGGCAAATATGGCTCACGATGGGGACGGTGTGCCCTCTCCATATATTTAGTAAATTATGGCCTGGAGAGATGGGGTCCACGGGGTTGATATGGCTTGGGGAGGGGGTCTGTGCCCCCCTCTGCATATTAATGAACCTGACCCAAGGGATAGGGTCTCCGGGGCAAAATACAGGTCAGGGAGGGGTCCTCGTACTCCCTCCCCTTAACTTAACAATGTGGCAACTTTGTAGTTAGGGTGACCGGAGATAGAATTTTTCATATTTTTATCCATTATTAAGTTTGCACCTGATTTACTAATGTGCGAAAAACTTTGCAGACCTGCTATCCCCGTTTTGTTTTGGGTTGTGTTTGCGCAAGAGGGTGCAAAGAAAAAAGGGGGGTCCCAAAACGGGATTGAAATCCAATGCTTTCTCCATAGACTTTTGATTTTCCCATAGCGCAAAAACTGTCAGCTTGATCTTTATAAAAATTAGCAGCATGCCGTATTAGGAGGGGGCAAATTATTCTGTATGGGTAGTGCAGGTAAATAGAGAAAATAGTTTTAAAGTTAAAAGCTTTTCAACTTAGTGATATCTTGTAACACAATACAACTAAAAATATCAAGGAAGCCCAAAAAATAAACTAGACTGCATATGTAAAGTTTCATATTTACTACATGAACAATTGAAAGACTCATTTATGGTAACACGCTAATGGAAATCTATAAACAAATATACAACAAACATAATACATCTTAATCTACATGCGTTTTTTTTTGTATGCTCTCTGGCTCACAAAATAAAAGTGGCCCACAAAGCCAAACACAAACCATCTTTCTTATGCGCACCTGTGCAAAAAAATGAAATATTGCTCTAGCAGTGAGCCACACAAACTAATATTTGGAGGACATGATAATTGATCACTAGGAAAAAAATTACAATCTCAATTTTTATAACAATACTAATGGTTACCTTTTATTCACTTTGGCCTTCCTATGTAGCACAATCCTACTAAATGTATCAAGGAAGCCCAAAAACAAAATGCCTGCATATGTATAGTTTCAGATTTACTACAGGAACAACTGAAAGAGTCATGTATGGTCACACGCTAATGAAAATCCATAAACATATGAATAACAAATAGAATAAATCTTAATCTGCATACTTTTTTTTGCATGCTCTCTGGCTCACAAAATAAAAGTAGACAAACAAATACTCTCTTTGTTATGCACACCTGTGCAAAACAAATGAAAAATGATTGCCCTAGCAGTGAGCCACACAAACTACTATTTGGAGGGCATGATAGTTGGCCATTAGGGGAAAAACTAATCTCAATTTTTATAACAACAATGAATGGCTTTCATTTACTTTGGGCTTCATGTATAGCACAATCCAACTAAAAGTAGCTTGGAATCCCAAAAACTAAACTAGACTGCGTATGTAAAGTTTCATAATTACTACATCAACAATTAAAGGACACATTTATGGTCAGATGATTATGCAAACAAATACATAACAAATACAATAGATCAAAGGAAATAAATCACAGTAAATCTCATTGCCACTCTGTAGTTATAGTTAGTATTCCAAAAGATAAGAATTCCTAAAATATTAGCTCTCTAACACCTTTCCACCCATTTGACAAATTACCCCAAAACTTTCCAGACCTATAGTATATTCTACATATTTGTTTCAGAGTTTATATAGCGCCGAACTTGACCCGAAGGTATCAGGTATCAGAACGCTTTACATGAGCACCAGTTACGTTACACAAGGACACATTCATTTTTGTTAAGAAGGGGAGATTAAGGGATTTTCTGAGAATCACAGGATATTGAGCATCAATGTCGAGACTCAAACCCGGTTCCCCAGATGTGAGACCGACCGCCCTAGCCCATTAGGCCACATCCTCTCCCCCATTTAGAGGTTATGCACATTTTTATGGTAAATCCTTAAGGGGGTGCAAAGATGAAAGGGGGTCCCAAAATCTGTATTTCCACCAATGCATTTGCCATAGACTATAGTATTTGATGTAGCACGACAAAGGGTGCATGGATTACCATTAAATGTGGCAGGATTATACATTATGGCGCAGTATACTGCAATTAACTACGGTAAGTATTGTTCAAGTTATAAGGCATTTAAGCTTAGTGAGTGTATGAGACTTTACCTAAGACTACCCTCCTATACATCAATCCACTTTAAGCAGCTCCATTTTCACACACTACTGTACTCTATGCAACTCCACTCTACAGAATTCTACTACACTGTATGCCTCTTTCCGACACTTTACTTCTATCTATACCACTTTACTACACTTTACAACACTCTACTATATTGTATGCCACTGTAAAATACCCTACTCCACTCTAATCTTCGATAATCTAGTCCACTATATAACACTATATGCAACTCTTTGTAGGCTTCTGCACCACACTTTACTCCACTCTACTCTGACACAGTCCTCCACAAAACTCCACTACTTCACTGTACACCACTCCACTCTATGTCACTCAATGCCATTACACTCTGTAACACTGTATGCCATCCCAGTGTACCATTTTCCATACACTGCACCATACTGTACACCACTCCACTCCAAAAATCAACTAGACTGCATGCTGCTCTACTCCACTGTAGTTTATATCACTTTAAAAGATTGTACGGCATCCCACTACATGCTACTGTACAGCACAGCACACCAATTTATGACAGTTTACTTAACTGTATGCTACATCACTCTACTCTACTGCACTCCACCCCATTATAGTCTATGACACGTTCCTCCACTCAATAATAATTTACTCCATTCTACACTACCCCACTCCAGTGCACCCCACTCCACTATACTCCACTCTACTACACTTTATCCCACTCTATGCCACTGTACTACACTCCGCTCTACACCGCTCCATTGTCTGACACTCTACTCTGCTGTATGCAACTCCACTTTACAACACTATACTATACTCTGTGCCATTCTGTGCCACTCTACTACACTCAATGCCCTTCCATTGTATGCCACTTTACTGCACTGTATGATATGAACCTCAATGACATGGCATTCAACTTCTCTCTACAATACGCCACTCCAGTATATGACACCGCACTCCACTCTATGGCACTCCACTCCACCTGACAATAATCCACTCTATGAAACTCTACTTTACCCTACTCCACTCTACAACACACTACTCCATCATATGACACTCTACAACAACCTACTCTTCTGGTCACCACGCCATTCCACTGAACAGCTTTCAGCTTCAGTTTCCGATACTTGACTCCAGTATTTGAGACACCATGCAACTACACTATACAACACTTCACTACACTGTATGATGTGCTACTACACTCTGCTCTACTCCACTCAATTCCAATCTACAGTACTCCAGTGTATGACAATAGACTTTACAACACTCTCCTTAACTGTACTGTACGACACTCCACATAACAATGCTCCACTTGCGATACTGGCCTCTACGATTCTAAATACATTTTTTATTAAACATTTTTAAAAAACATTGAAATTCAGTGAAAAAAACAAATGTTAAAGCTTAGTCTTAGTTCAGAAAAAATTATTTTCCCTATACATAAACTTTAAAAATTCAAAACGTATAGTTTTAACTTTCATTTGCAGTTTATGCACCACCTTCAAAATATTATAAGTAGCAGCACAATAACCAAACAACTCTAGCTATAACTCGTCACTCCACCATGCGCTGTGTTCTCACAAATAATGATACTCCACTGTATAACACTACACTGTGCGAGACTCTCCGCCACTCTACTGCCTCACACTAGACTTGACAACACTGAAGTATACAACACCCTACTCCACTGAACTCCGCTCTATTCCACTACACTCTGCAACACTCTGCTGCACTCTAGGCTACTCTAAGACACTGTACTCAATGACACTCCACCACACTCCATTTCATGACACGCCAGTCGACGACACTCCACTGTACAACACTCAGCTCTACTCTATGACACACCACTACACTGTACAACACACCGCTCCACTCTACAGTACTCCACTCTATGATACCACACACCATGCCACCCCACTGTATAACACTTTACTGCACTGTACGCTACGTCACTCCACTTTTCTCAACTCTGCTCAGTTCCACTCTGGAATACTCCACAATACAACACTAGACTCTATGACACTCTCATTCACTGTACTGTACTATACTGCACTTTACAACACTCCAATCAATGACACTACACAATGTGCTTTGAAACACATTTTATTAAAAAAACTAAAGTCATTAACAATCAATGAAAACAACAAAGGCTAAGGATAACTTTAGCTAGAAATACCTTCTGTATTCTTTCGCTACAAACCCAGCTTAAAATACAAAAACATAAAAAATTGTAAAGCTATAATGGGAACTTCAATTTATAATTTATGCACCACCTTCAAATTAATATGAGTCGTGAACCTCCGAACACAGTTTTGTCACCTCACTTGCCACACTACATTAATTATAACTCATGCCTTTTCTATGCACTATTTATACCTTTCATACTACATCACTTATAGCATAACAATCATAACAGCACTTATAACTTCTCAAATGACATTATTTGTCACAATACAGTGCATCGTGTAGAGGTGAGTTTTAGTTGGTGTTGTCTGATAAGCATGCGCAATGAGGTCATTGCCTATATTAAATTAAACGTGGTGGACAAATTGTAAATAAAAGTTATAACTATAACTCAATAACATTCGTGTTTTTAAAGTTTGTGTAGTTTACTTGGTTTGTATAGGGAAAATACGTTTTCCTAACTATAACAAAGCTTTAACTATTGTTTTTTTCATTGAAAAATAAATCAATATTTTTTTTTCACTGAAAAAAACAAAAAAAATCATGGACGTTATAGATAGGTTCAGAGTATACCACCACAAAACCATAAAAATTCAGCTGTTAACCGCACAAATTATAGCCTTTTCAGATAAGTAAACGTATAATTATAAGTATAGCTATAATTGCTGAATTTCATTGGTTTTGTGTGGGTAAAACATGAATCTAACTATAAAATCCCTGTTACCTTCGTTTTGTCCAGTGAATGTGTCTGTTTTTTTAACGTAAAGTAATATATAATAGCCATACATTAATGCAGCCACCACTGGGGGAAAAGTGTTTTGGGACCTCATTTTTTCTGGGGTCATGCAAGTGTATATTTTTACTCGTATTTCTTTTATTTTCATCCAGTCATTTATTTGTACAGTGACAATTCTGTGAGGCATTCTGTAGACAATAACTTAACCTTATGCATTTTAGATATATATCAATAGTGCATGAAAATGTTACACATGGCATATTCGTTCTTCCTAATATCCGGAATGGTCCAAAAATGCATTTAAATGCTTCATCCGGCACAGTAGCTATTTATAATTTACCTAATGAGTGTGAGAAAAAATAATGATGCATATGTACTTTATTTGCATCTCATCATATCACCTGAAACTAAAATTTGGTTACATTATCAGACTTTGCATTCAACCTACAAAGTTGTAAATGGAGGAAAATAATGATACTTTGTGTTGAAATTAAATAAAAATAGATTATTTTACTTTTGCACAAAGTATCTGCTTTGGCGGTTATTACTTTGGTACAGAAATGAGAAGATTACCTCACCATCTCTAAATGTCCATTTAACAAAGTGGCAGCAGCATCACACAACTTTTGAACTCGATGTCAACACACTTTTGACCTCCTGTCCCAATCTAAGTCCCTCAACATACTCTTCTTTACTGCTGAGGTGTTATGAAAAGGACATGGAGTGAAAACTATAGTTAGCAAATAAGGCTCTTAGAGACATATGTACTTTTGATTCCTGCCTTAATGACCTCAGAGAATATGGGTTACAAAGGCAGTGTTTGTGGTACCAAAGGTCATGCCGGGTCTTGAAAACTATGGACCTGATTTAGATCACAAATGTGAGGGATATCCTGTTGGTCGTATTATGATCCCATGATATGCTATGTAGATTGTAATATAGCGGATGGGCTATCTGTTATGTTTGTGGTGGAGTATTCCATCTGCCAAGATCTAAATAAGGCCCTATGTCCTCATTCCCATTTATCGTTATGGTACCAATCATTAATGTGACCCCATCTTTATTGGAAGCCACTCTATTGTACATTTTGAATCATACTCACAAAAGGGATATCAAGAAAGCCAAAGTTGGAAGATCCTTCTCTTTTTCACTGGGCTAAGCATGCTATCTTATGCTGCACTGGACCCTTCTTCTCGGAGAATGAGGAAGCTGCTGCATGCCCTGGTGCTGTTGTTGCTCTACAGCATCACCTGAACCACTTCAGCTGTTCACTGCTCCACTGCTGCAGAGAAGCTGATATGAAAGTGAATGCCTCTTTCAGTGGACATGATGCGGTTGATGCAATCGAGGAAGAACACTGGGCCTGGTGCAGCATGACCAGGAGTAGAATAGCATTGAACCGTGGTGCATCAAGAAGAGTAACAGGGAACATATCCATGGATATAGCCATGCAGTGTTGAGAACAGGACCAAGATAAGTAAGGCAGCCTGATATTATTGAGAAGGGCATGGTGGAATGGAAATTTAAGCCCATGAAGCATAAGTGAAATGCAAAAACCAACAAGGTGATGAATGGAATGCTTAAATTAATGTCAGCCACTGGCAATCACTCCGCACCACATCCCAGTCCATAACTTATTGCCCACCAAGCCACCTCATTGAATGAAGCTATACCTGTTGGATAAGCCCATAATAAGGACAAAACCAGTCCTGGGTTGCTTGTGTTCCAGCTCACGAAGGACCTGACCTGGCAGTTTGGGATGGACGGTTTCCACTGGGGCAGAGTCAAGGCTGATTTACATATGGCTGGGAACAAACTGAGGCTGCATGTGGGTAAAAAACAATGGATTGGGATGCAGCCCGAAGAATCATCAGTGGCTGAGATCAATTCAAGCATTCCATCTATCACTTTGTTTATGATGTCCTAAGTGTGACTGGTTTTCCCAGATGTGGATTGCGTGCTCACTGTGCCACTACTATCATTCTATACCTGGCTGATGAGCCCATAATCAGGGTGAAATCAGCCCTGGGTTGCCAGTGTTCCAGGTTACTGAGGACCTCGCCTGGCAGCTTGAGCTGGACTGATCTCACTGGAGAAGGGTCAAGGCTGATTTACATATGACTGCATCCAAACTGAGGTAGCATGGTGGCTGAGAATAATTCATGCATCCCATCCGTCACTTTGTTTTTTGAAGCCCTAAGTTCGACAGGTATGCCAGATGTGGGTACCGTGCTCACTGTGCCTTTGAAATCAAGCTATACCTGGATGATAAGCCCATTATAAGGGTGAAACCAGTCCTGGGTGTTTTGGTTCAGGGAGGACCTAACCTGGCAGATCTGGCAGGACTCTTCCCATGGAAGCAGGGCCAAGTTTGATTTGCATATGGCTGGGTCCAAAATAAGGTGGGATGGTGGGCAAAAAAAAATGGATTGGGATGCGGTCCTGAGCGATCAGCAGTAGCAGAGATTAAATTAAACATTCCAGCCATCAGTTCATTTTTTATGCCCTGTTGGACCTGGCTCTTTCTCCAGGGTCACTCCCAAAGTTTTTACTTCCTCCTCCCCTTTTTGCTGAACGCATTTGAGTTGGCTTTAGGACTCAGTGCACTTTGCCCCTATTAAACCAGTGATAAAGTACATTCTCTCTCTGCTTTAAACATGATACCATTGACTTATCCACAATTGGAATATTTAGTTTACTTATAAGTCCCTAGTAAAGTACACTACATGTGCCCAGGCCTATAAATGAAGTGCTGCTAGTGGGTCTGCAGCACTGATTGTGCCACCCATTTAACTAACCCTTTAAACATGTCTCATGCCTGCCATTGCAGAGCCTGTGTGTGCAGTTTTAAACTACCATATCGACCTGGCAAGTTAACTCTCTTGTCAGGCCCAACCCTTCCTTGTTAATACATATAAGTCACCCCTAAGGTGGGCCCTGGACAACCCATGGGCAGGGTACAGTGTATTTAAAAAGTAGAACATGTACTTTTAAGTGTCACATGTCCTATTAGTAAAAAACTCTTACATTCGTTTTTCACTACTGCAAGGTCTATCTCCCCTATAGGTTAACATTGGGATTACCTTATTACACTTTATAAGTGTAATTTCCAATTGGAAAAAAATAGACTTTTCAAGTTTGGTGTCTCTGGGCTCATAATTTGAAATCACAACTTATGGTGAAGCTGGATGTTAAGTTGGATGCCTGAAAATGTCACTTTTAGAAAGTTGGCATTTTCTTCCTTTAACCAGTCCATGTCTTCTGCCTGTCTCTAAATACACTTCTGGGATGGGACCCAGCTGAGCTTTATGCATTCCCTCCAGACAGCCAAAAACAAAGGGAAATAATGTGTGACTGATGGGCCATCCTCTTCCTGATGGGCCATCCTGGGCAGGATAGGAGGGATAAGCTGACACTTACACCTGAATAGGCTATGCCTGTCTCCACAAAAAGGGCTGCATACCCCCCTGTAGTGAGTCAGGAACCAGGACAGGAAGGGCAGAGACTCTATGCACCTCAAAGCCTCCCTTTGAAGTCTCCCCCTCTTCAAAGGCACGACTGAGTATAAGTACTGGACCTCAGACATTCACCACTTCAGTACACTTATGGACCTGTGGATGCTCTGCCCGGAAGAAGGACTGCTGTGCTGCTGAAGGATTGCCACTCTGCTGAACTTCTGCTCTGGAAGAACTACTTTTCTGCTATGTTGACATGCCTGCTGACCTCTCTGCCTGTCTGAGAATGACTGTACCTACACCACTTGACCCCAGAGTGACCGCAAGAGCTTGCCTGCTTGCCTCTTGTTCTAAAGTTTCAAAGACATCATGGACTTTCAGCAACCTTGCAACATCACCTGGAGTCTGCCATTTGTGAGTCCTACCCTGCCAAGTGGTGCTGAATCAGTCCTGGGACTTTGAAAGTGGGTTTTCTGTGCTGCATCTTCAAAATCTTTGTATCACCGTCGTTGTGCTGTTCTGAACCAACGCATTTCATTAAGTGATGGCACATTACCCGCTTTGAGGACATTGCATTGTCGGATGCGCGGATGACAATGCATTGCCTACATCCAGTGCTGCTTGACGACAATGCATCTCTTGACAATGACACATTGGCTACGAATCCTAAGGATCGGAAACCGACGTATCACCTCCCTGCTCCTCGCATCTCGACCTTGATGCCGACACATCCTCCAACCAAGGTACTTTTTCAGGGGGACAATGTTGGTCTATGGATGCGACCCACACTCAATTGCAGCAGGCCTGAACTTTTGGATTTACCCTGGTCAATCGCGACCAGATAGCCCCGGTTGGCACTTTATACCTTTGAGCACTATACTTGTAGATATTCTTTCAAAATTCATAACTCTAGTTCTACTTGTTGGATTTTTGTTCATTTGGGTTTGTTTTGTTTATTAATTAAGCTCTCTTTTCTATCCACGTGTGATTTATTTTTGCGTGGTGTTTTCACGGTTTTGCTGTTTTAAGTGTTGCACAAATACTTTACACATTTCTTCCTAAGTTAAAACTGACTGATCTGTGCCAAGCTACCAGGGGGTGAGCACAGGTTAATTTATAATATGTAACTGACTTACCCTGACTAGGATTGTGGTCTCTACTTGGACAGGGTGTATACCTCTGCCAACTAGAGACCCAATTCTAACATGTCTTAAGTGTGACAACTATGCCCAGACTTGAGTTCTGTGCTCCCTGTGCCACTGGAATCAAGCTATACCTACCTGACGAGCCCACAATAAGAGCACAATTGGTCCTAGGTTCCTCATGTTCCAGTTCAGTGAGGACCTGGCCTACCAGTTCAGCTAGACGATTTCCATTGGAGCAAGGTCAAGACTTATTTACATATGGATGGTGGAAAATTAGGTGGCATGGTGGGTGAAACAAAATGGGGTGGGATGTGGCTTTGAGAAATTGGCAGTGGTTGAGATTAATTAAAGCATTCCATCCATCACTTTATTTTTTGATGTCCTAAGTGTGACGGGTAAGCCCGGACATTGTGTCCCATGCTCACTATGCCGCTGTTGAGCCCATAATAAGGGCATAACCGGTCAAGGGTTGCTAATGTTCCGGTTCAGGGATAACCTGGCCGGCCTGCAAGTTTGGGCTGGACTGTTCCCATTGGAGCAGGGCCAAAGTTGATTTGGGCATCGCTGTGTCCAAGCTGAGGTGGCATGGTGGGAGGGAAATTGTGGATTGAGATGCAGCCTGAGTGATCAACAGTTACCGAGAATAATTCAAGCACTCCATCGTCACTTTATTTTTGATTCCACAAAAGGCATATATAGGCATACGTAGTTAAGAGGTCCTGGAGACCCTATAAGACTCAAGAAGAGAGATCCAGTGATCCTCATTAAATCCTTTACAACTAACTCCTTACTGCTATCTCTCTTGTTGCTACAATTGTAGCTGCTGTTGCTACGGATTAGTGTCTATTGTTACCTACCTGCTTACTGCCTCAGAATCCTGGGAAATGTTTGGAATTTCAAGAGTCATTGTTGTACTTGCTGGAGTAACCAAGTGCCAAAGCATTGCACCACTGTTGTGCAGAGCAAACTGAAACTAATAAGGTGCTGGTTTATTTTCCTGTGCAAATCTGGTGGAACCTATAATGCTGTATGGCTTCACGATTCCAGCTATACTACTGTAGTAAGACTTACTAGCCATGTTCTCCATCTAATACTTTCCAAACCCATACTGATATTAAGTTTGATAATGGGCAACAACTTATATGCAAAAAAAAACAAAATAAGATCCAGCTACGTCTCCAACTGGATGAATGGATGCAGAAATCTGAGAATAGGGTTAGGATCCACTGAATGAATAAGATTATGAACTACTATCACAAAAGAGAAATCCCTAGATAGTATGAGTAAAGTTGCTGGTTCTTGAAATTTCAGCAATAAACCAATAGTATGAGTAAAGTTGCTGGTTCTTGAAATTTCAGCAATAAACCATTGCAGTGCACGACATGGCGGCGAGAGAGAATCGTGAAGACGAAAGTGCTTGAGGACTGCCAGAGACAGATATGCCCTCTGGGAAGATCATCCAAGAATTGGAACCTTATAATAGCTGTGATGGTGATTTAAGAGTCCTAAATGGGAGTACCAAGTGTGAAGTTCCAACCAGGGACACCTTCAGGTCGGGTTATAGGTCCAGCATTATTGGCAATGTATTGGTTAATATGGAAACTTGGCCACTTAATGCAGATACACCAGTTGAACCAAGGGTGGAAAGAAATCATGAGCCCAGCTAATATATTTTGGGGGATATTGACAGGCCCCTATCGCAACTGGAACGTCACTTTTTACGACGTTCCTGTGGCGATAAGGGTTTCACCTTATTCACAAGGCAGCGTTAAGTCACTTAACGTTGCTTAAAGCTGCCTTTTAAAAAGGCCGGCTTTCACACTATGCTTAGCGTGAAAGGGAAGGACAATGGGTGTTGCTGTGGGCATTCCAGCACAACACCCATTGATTCCGAAGCTGCCTCCTATTTACAAGGGAGGCGTAAATAGGAGGCAGCACCATCATTAAGATCAGGGAAAACCTGGTAATACCCTGGTGCAACGATGAGAAACATTTCATTTCTCTTCGTTTTTGCTTTTTTCATGTGTGCCGCGTTGTGCTAGAGCCCTCAACCTGGGCCATGACTATTGAAATGTAATATGGCCACTACCAGTCATCTGTATTGCAGTGGTGACAGCTGCTACTGCGAGTCAAAAAACATAACTAGGCTCCAGGACCAAAGTTGGCTTCTGCCCATGTGTACTGCATTTAATGCAGTTATTAAAAGTGGGTGTCTAAATTCTGGGACTCAGAAACAATTGTCATCATTCTTAAGAAAAAGAGATAACCATGTCCCAGCTAATTACCATCCTACTTCATTGCTGGACAGTGTAGGGAAAAATCTTTGCTATTGCCAGGGGCTTACTTAGCCATAGTCAGGACTGGGTGAATGGCAACAATGTATTATAAAATGACCAGGTTGGATTAAGAGAAGTATTGAGTACATCTGAACAGGCAAGAGGTTGGATCCTTCATCTGTAAAATACAGCGAGCTAAAAACAAGCAACTTTTATGACCTCAAGATGTCCTTCGATTCTGCAAACAGATTTTACTTGTGGCACACAATGTAGAGGCAAGGGATGCTAAAATGCACTGTAGAACACAACCAGTAACTACTGGCGCAATAATGACCTCAGCGTCATCACACTAGCATCAGGTATAAAACCTATCCTGTATACATCACAGGGGCATAACACAGTATGAAGTTTCTCATTGGTCCAACGCATTAGACCTACCCACCTACGTATACCTACACTAGGGGCGTCTATCGCACAGGGAAGTACAATCTCCCTAACACCAACCTAAACAGGTAAAACAACCTCCTAGGCAGAAATCCTATCTAGAGGTATAAACTACAGGGTGCGCAAAACATGCTACACAGTACATTTCCTAGCACCAAAAGCATGAACACAGGGTGCGCAAAACATACTACACAGTACATTTCCTAGCACCAAAATCACATTAGAGTCCAGGTTGCGCCAGAACCTAAACGTAGCAGCTGGCACTAAGTGCTGCGCAGCTGTGAAGGTCAGGGGGCGAAGGAGTGCATCTCACTCCTAAATCACGCATGTCCCCCAAAGTAAAAGAAAGACCTAAACGGTGCAGCTGCCCACTACTTGCTGGGCAGCTGTGAAGCGATTATAATGAGGCCTGGTACCACTGTGCCATCTGGACACATAGTTAGGCAAAACGTTGCAGCTGCCTGCGCTCTCGCAGGGCAGCTGGGAAAGGAGCAAGGGGCCCTGGCACATCTGTGCCTTCGGGGCCTCACTGGGGCTATTAAATCACGACTGCCCTAAAGACTGTGGCACCCCTGGGGCTGAAGACAAATGGGCCCCAATAATAAAAGCATTGGCCCCTCTGGGCCTTTCTACATCGTTGCAGTTGCTCACTGTCTAGCGGGGCAACTGTGACCATCGCGGCACAAGGGGACTTTAAAGTACTTTGCCCCCAGGTTGGAGCCACCTAGGCTCTAAGAACATTATGACAAACGTTGGAGCAGCCCGCAACGGCGGGTCCGCTCATGAAGAGGCGCTGTTGCTTTACTCAGCGCGGCCCCTCTGGGCCTGGATAAATCGGTATCCCCACAACGGTGGAGCGGCCCGCTCTCCAGGTGGGACCGCTCGGAATCAGTGCCTCGACCGGCACCTCCCCGCCCCCTTGAGCCCTCACTCACCGGCTCGGGGGGCGGTTTCCTTTCCTCCGGTCTCGGCTTGCCTTGTTTCACCCGGGCCCCCTCATGGGACCCGGGACTTCCTCAAGGAGCCTGCGAGGCTCCGTCTCGATCTCTGCTGGCGGGGCGGGGACTTCCTCTCCCTGCTCCGCCCCTGTCCCAGGCCGACCATGCCTGACTTCCGGCCTCGATCGGGCCGGCAGCGGTGATCTCTTCTCCGTGAACTGAGGGGTAGGCACCCTTGTTCATTTCAATCAAGAGCGGGGTGGGCACCCGCGCACCATAAATACCGCAAAGTCGCGGGGTGGGCACCCGCGCATACAACTAACTAAATAAATGGGGTAGGCACCCGTATTGGCACACAAACAGCGGGGTGGGCACCCGCAACAGGACACAATGAGGGGGAATCCCTACGCTGGGGATTACCTCTTGAGGAGATCTGCAGCACGGCAGGCGGCAGAGAGGCGCTCGGGGAAACCAGGGAAGCGCTATTCCATAATAATAAAGCGCTCCTCAGCAGATTGGGGACACAGCGCTCCCCAAGCGCTAGGCAGGCTGTAACAAGCCTTGGCAAAGGGAAAAGTTCTAAGCAGTCCTGGGCATCAGAAGATGGAGCACAGCAGCTCCCAGCAAAGGAAAAGGTCCAGTAAGTCCATCTGGCATCCAGGGGCTGGGCAGGGCCCAGGGAGGCAAGCCTTCCCCTGGGCCCCAGCAGCAGCACGCCCCTGGTAGATTCAAGTACAGAACGAGAACATTTTCATGGGGTCACAGCCCCTCTTTTATACACCAAATCCTTTGTTCTCAAGGTGCAGGGAAGGGGCGAACCAGTTACAACTGGTTCCTGAGCACTTTGTTTTGCTCAGCCCCTCTCCCTATTCACAGAGCAGGCCAGGGTCATCAGTCGTACCACAGGGGGCGGAGCCAGCATTGTGTGGGGAAAGCCCAGCCCTATTCAGGACCCAGGTTAACTCCTCCCACCCATCTAGCTGCTGATCTCCCTATTCACCACTGGGTGACTCCTCCTGACTCTGGGGATTCCCTAGCCCGTCACCTGACCTCAGCCAGCCAATCACGCGACAGGCAGTCACTGCACATTTATGCCAGTGTCTAGAAGTGGCACTTCCACACTAGACACAGCCACGCCGCACACATCATCGCGCAGCATTTAATCACACGAGTCCGCACATACCAAACTCGCACCTGCACTCCCCACACATCAGGAACAAACATGGTCACTCAGATCCCCCATTCATTCCTATCGGAGGGCAGGTCAGTCTCACCAAACCATACATAGAGCGCACGCGCTTTCCACTGGGACACAGTGTGAAAGCGCCTAGAGGCCTAAATCCACTAATACACCATAGGGAAAAAGCTAATATACTGCAAAAAATTCTGGGGGTGAACTTGCCAGAAGGGCCAAGTCCAACACAACCCCCTTCCAGCCAAAACGCAGGGCAGACCAATCACCACCGTGATGGTCTTCCCTGCTTGGGGCGATAGAACACGGACGCAGGCCCGCACTGCAGGGACACTCTCCGGTTCTACGCCATTCTCAATCAACATGGTTCCATCTGGAAAAAAAACAACCGAAAAAAAACTCAGGCCCAACTAGGCTACCCCACTGGTACTACCTAGTTGTCCACGGCCAGGACCAGGCCCTAGGCCACCCAGATACCACTGGTCCTTGCCAAACCCAGAGTGGGGGCAGTAACCCCTGGCATACAAGCCATTCTCCACTCTCCCTCTCAGTGTAGTTCCCAACTACCACTGATCCTTCAACCTAGGGTCCGCACCCTCAGGCTGACCAGAGGTCATGGGCAAGAATGCCCCACCCTACCTCTACTTCTGGGGTTCCACATCCTCCCAGGGAAGCACCCACCAGAACACAACTCTCCCACCAGTTCAGGACCTCTCTACATCAACTGGTCTACCACCTGGGATCCAAGGGGTCAGAGGCGAGGACTCCCTCCCTCTGCACCCCCTTCCACTGTAGATCAGGGTCTCTTCACTTAAGATGAGCCCCACCTGCCCTCAGGACTACAGCCGCCCTTACGTCCAGATCCGGAAACACCGACTACTGGCTCCCCAACCGAGGGGCGTACCCTTTGGTCAGATGCCTGGTGAACCAGGACTTAACGAGGGTGACACATAACTAATGGGTCGTGTGACAGTCTGCCTGGCGCTGATCTCACTACCTCCTGTCCATCTGACAGTGCGTGCAGACCCCCCAGGACAGAAGTGGCGACACCACGGTCACTTAGTGGCGACTCAGCCATCCCGGCTGGTCCCTGACCTACTGGTTCCCACTGGGGAATCCCTCCCCCTCTCACCCCTCCCTCTGGACTTCCGCACCCTCCCAACTGGAGCGGGACCGCCAGACACCAGGACTACTGGAGCTCTGATTACAGACACTCCACGTCCTCTAGACACTGGGAGATCCTCCTCAAATGACCTATTGGTACAGCCTAGGCCCCCGACCTGATGTTCCCTAAAGAAACCATCCAGGCCCTGAGACTGGGTTTCGGGCACCTGGAGACACACAGTCCCACCCACTCCTTCTCCGCAGAGACAGGACGTGAGCCCCTACACTGAGACCTAGCTGGGCTACTCTGAACCTCTTCCACCACGCTGGGCTGGAAGACACCTCAGCCACTCCTTTTGGAATCACTCCCCAATACGATCTCCCTATCCCAGAGAACTCACACCCAATCAACTAGCAAGCTCCTTATTTCAGAGAACTCACACCATTCATCCACACACACACCCCCCAGATTAGTAAGACAGTTTCTACCGCCCCTGATTTCTCAACCTGACCACTACGTGACACAGGTACCACTACCCCGGGAAATGGGGAACTGGGAATGGGAATACATGCACTGGACACACATCTGCTGCCACCACTGGATCCCACCCTTACTGGTGAATCCAGAAACACACTGCACTTAGGGGGATGATCTACCCTCCCGAGCTAGGGACACCTAACTCACAGTGCACAAGAAACACATTTCCACAGAAATGACACTTAAAAACAAACTTAGAACAATAATCCCTATACCATGTGACTATCTAAAATGCAGAGTTTTGTAGTGCAGCCAGTTGCTGCTGCGGTACAGCGCAAACGCAAGTCCTATCCCACCGCTGATCACCAATGTTAGAAATGGGATTTCTGGTTGGCTAGGGCTTGTGCCAAAGCCAGGCAGAAACCACCACTCTAGTCAGGTCTGGGGAGTTACACGCCAAAGATAACCCCTGCTCACCCCCTTGGTAGCTTGGCACGAGCAGTCAGGCTTATCCCGGAGGCGATGTGTAAAGCGTTTGCGCGCGCACCCAGCAACAACACCCAAGGCCCACCACAAAAGAAACTCCACACTAGGTATTATATAAAAATAGCCTTTGTATTATACCAAAACACATTAGATAATAATCACACAATTTACACTGTGCCAACTGGCACTACCAAAACACATTAGATAATAATCACACAATTTACACTGTGCCAACTGGCACTGGGCAGAATTTTACAAGGGACTATTTACACGGGACAGGGCCACATGGGCCACTGTCAGAATTAGCACAAATCACCAAGTGTACATGTAGAACATAACACAAATTAGCACTGTAGAACACAACCAGTAACTACTGGCGCAATAATGACCTCAGCGTCATCACACTAGCATCAGGTATAAAACCTATCCTGTATCTATCACAGGGGCATAACACATTATGCAGTTTCTCATTGGTCCAACGCATTAGACCTACCCACCTACGTATACCTACACTAGGGGCGTTATATCGCACAGGGAAGTACAATCTCCCTAACACCAACCTAAACAGGTAAAACAACCTCCTAGGCAGAAATCCTATCTAGAGGTATAAAATACAGGGTGCGCAAAACATGCTACACAGTACATTTCCTAGCACCAAAAGCATGAACACAGGGTGCGCAAAACATACTACACAGTACATTTCCTAGCACCAAAATCACATTAGAGTCCAGGTTGCGCCAGAACCTAAACGTAGCAGCTGGCACTAAGTGCTGCGCAGCTGTGAAGGTCAGGGGGCGAAGGAGTGCATCTCACTCCTAAATCACGCATGTCCCCCAAAGTAAAAGAAAGACCTAAACGGTGCAGCTGCCCACTACTTGCTGGGCAGCTGTGAAGCGATTATAATGAGGCCTGGCACCACTGTGCCATCTGGACACATAGTTAGGCAAAACGTTGCAGCTGCCTGCGCTCTCGCAGGGCAGCTGGGAAAGGAGCAAGGGGCCCTGGCACATCTGTGCCTTCGGGGCCTCACTGGGGCTATTAAATCACGACTGCCCTAAAGACTGTGGCACCCCTGGGGCTGAAGACAAATGGGCCCCAATAATAAAAGCATTGGCCCCTCAGGGCCTTTCTACATCGTTGCAGTTGCCCACTGTCTAGCGGGGCAACTGTGACCATCGCGGCACAAGGGGACTTTAAAGTACTTTGCCCCCAGGTTGGAGCCACCTAGGCTCTAAGAACATTATGAAAACGTTGGAGCGGCCCGCAACGGCGGGTCTGCTCATGAAGAGGCGCTTTACTCAGCGCGGCCCTTCTGGGCCTGGATACATCGGTATCCCCACAACGGTGGAGCGGCCTGCTCTCCAGGCGGGACCGCTTGAAATCAGTGCCTCGACCGGCACCTCCCCGCCCCCTTGAGCCCTCACTCACCGGCTCGGGGGGCGGTTTCCTTTCCTCCGGTCTCAGCTTGCCTCGTTTCACCCGGGCCCCCTCATGGGACCTGGGACTTCCTCATGGAGCCTGTGAGGCTCCGTCTCGATCTCTGCCGGCGGGGCGGGGACTTCCTCTCCCTGCTCCGCCCCTGTCCCAGGCCGACCATGCCTGACTTCCGGCCTCGATCGGGCCGGCGGCGGTGATCTCTTCTCCGTGAACTGAGGGGTAGGCACCCTCGTTCATTTCAATCAAGAGCGGGGTGGGCACCCGCGCACCATAAATACCTCAAAGTCGCAGGGTGGGCACCCGCGCATACAACTAACTAAATAAACGGGGTAGGCACACGTATTGGCACACAAACAGCGGGGTGGGCACCCGCGACAGGACACAATGAGGGGGAATCCCTACGCTGGGGATTACCTCTTGAGGAGTTCGCAGCACGGCAGGCGGCAGAGAGGCGCTCGGGGAAACCAGGGAAGCGCTATACCATAATAATAAAGCGCTCCTCAGCAGATTGGGGACACAGCGCTCCCCAAGCGCTAGGCAGGCTGTAACAAGCCTTGGCAAAGGGAAAAGTTCTAAGCAGTCCTGGGCATCAGAAGATGGAGCACAGCAGCTCCCAGCAAAGGAAAAGGTCCAGTAAGTCCATCTGGCATCCAGGGGCTGGGCAGGGCCCAGGGAGGCAAGCCTTCCCCTGGGCTCCAGCAGCAGCACGCCCCTGGTAGATTCAAGTACAGAACGAGAACATTTTCATGGGGTCACAGCCCCTCTTTTATACACCAAATCCTTTGTTCTCAAGGTGCAGGGAAGGTGTGAACCAGTTACAACTGGTTTCTGAGCACTTTGTTTTGCTCAGCCCCTCTCCCTATTCACAGAGCAGGCCAGGGTCATCAGTCGCACCACAGGGGGCGGAGCCAGCATTGTGTGGGGAAAGCCCAGCCCTATTCAGGACCCAGGTGTACTCCTCCCACCCACCCATCTAGCTGCTGATCTCCCTATTCACCAATGGGTGACTCCTCCTGACTCTGGGGATTCCCTAGCCTGTCACCTGACCTCAGCCATCCAATCACGCGACAGGCAGTCACTCCACATTTATGCCAGTGTCTAGAAGTGGCACTTCCACACTAGACCCAGGCACGCCGCACACATCATCGCGCAGCATTTAATCACACGAGTCCGCACATACCAAACTCGCACCTGCACTCCCCACGCATCAGGAACTAACATGGTCACTCAGATCCCCCATGCATTCCTATGGGAGGGCAGGTCAGTCTCACCAAACCATACATAGAGCGCACGCGCTTTCCACTGGGACACAGTGTGAAAGCGCCTAGAGGCCTAAATCCACTAATACACCATAGGGAAAAAGCTAATATACTGCAAAAAGTTCTGGGGGTGAACGTGCCAGAAGGGCCAAGTCCAACAATCACTTACTGAGTTGAAACCCACAGGTGCTGGAAGTAGGGTTGGGGGGATGGTGTAACATCCCCAAAATAACCATGCAGAAGTTCAGAACCTGAGTGAGCAACAAAGATGCCTTTTAACTTCTGGGCATATTCATGGAAATTGTCACACAGTGCAGCACAGGAAGTCACCTTGGTGCACTGCAGTGCATGACAGGGAAAGGGCAAGAATGCGGCGTATATAAAAGAATGCAGTACATTCCTGCCTTTTCCCTGTGCTGGCATCATCTTTGTTGCCTAGCGCCAACACAGGCACCCGTGGCGACCTTGCACGGGTGCCTGTGTTGCATGCAGAATTTTTTTTGTGCAGGCAGGGACACGTTCTTGCGCAAAAACATCCTGAGAGGCCTATTCCTCTGTGTGTTGTGGAATGCAAAACATATATAAGATATTTCTCCTCGCTATGCCTCTCCTGGGAAGGCATATCTTTTTGCCGCATTATCAGGTTTACCAGCTCTGGTAAATCTGGGAATACGTCCAAAGCTATGGGAGTTGCGTGGGAACACCAATGCATCGCCGATGGAATGCCTCCCTGCGCAGAGTAAGGCAATGTAGTGATTTGCGCTATGTGGCTTTACTTGACATTTTTGAAGCCACTCAGGGCTATGCAAAGTGGCCTTGCCTGGCTTCATAAATCTCATTTTTCATTTCTGTTGTGCGTGTACCACATTGTGTGGCACAAGCGTGATGCAACTGGGGTCATAAATATGGCAATTCGTTTTTATCTTGTCACATTTGCTGTGCTTCAAAGACAGGGCTCAAATGTAAGGCAATGTCTTCTGACCAACTGCTGCTTTTTCTTTTAACATGTAGATGCATTTTTACTTTTCTTTCTCTGACTGCAAAATGAGAGGATTTTGTAACATCAACTTTGTGTGAATCTTGCTGGGATACGGAGAGTGTAAATGTGTAAATGAAAGGCTGTAGGGTGTCATTATTTCCAACACAACAAAATGTAAATATTTGTAAATGAACTGTACAAATATTATAGAATATATCATCAGTTAAGAAAGCACAAATGAAGCAAATTTTATGTAATTCTGAAGTGTGATGGAAGCAAGGATATTAATAGAATCAAAACAAATCATAGCGTAAATAATATTAGTTGAAGCTCATTTCTACACATTATCGTTTGGGCGCTGTATTGTGTTGTCAGTAAAACTGTACATCTGTGTGAATTTAGTGGCTATTTTAATGAAGAGTGCTGTCTTTAGATGACAGTATGCTACCACACCATGCTTTAATAATATATTTGAGACAATGTGCTCCAAAATGCACAACCAGCTACATACAACACCCCTACTGCTCTCTTGCTGAGCACATTTGCTACACTAGTTGCATAATCACTATGACTTCAGTGGCACAACATTGAATGTGGCAACCCCTCTTTGAACATTGCTCGAGCACCACTATAACAATCTGACCATAAATCCTGTGAAGACAAAACCATAATTATGAATCCTACCAGACCCTTGAATTGTACCTTCTCTATCGAGAGCAGAATTCTCAAAAGAGTAAATAGGTTTTACTATCTTGGTTTTAGATGAGACTGTCAGCAATCTTGGTTCTACCAAAATCAGGTAGCAGCGTGTACCCAAAGTCAGAAGAAGGGTGCTGCTCTTCAGTGTAAGGGGAAAATCAGCTGCCAGGCGATAAGTGCTTTCATTCAAGTCCACAGTATGAAAGTTATAGCTTATGTTCTTTATTGAGTTGAGTGGACCTGTGGGGCTTTAATAGCTCACCAAGGTTTGAGCTGGAACTGAAATTCATATCTGACATGCTCTTACTATAGGAAATGTTGGTATTAGTGTGCAGGATATGTGGCCTGTGCATGTAATAGGTCCACAATTTCTCCTTGCAGGGAGCCAAGCACCCTGTTGTTGCGCTTGACTCTCTCAGGGTAGTGAAGCAGAGCATTACAAGGCCTAGTCAGGGGAGGTAATGTCGGCTAATAAACACTATCCGCTGGCATGCAATTATAATAACTCTCAAAAGACGATTGTACAATCTGTGCTTTTTCTTTAGAAAAGGCAAAGTACATTTATTACACAAACACACTGTATTAAATGCTACACATTCATTTTACAAATATATACATAAGACAGATTGAAAAACCTTAGATGACATCATAAAATCACGCTTGACCCCAAAAGGGTCATGATCCCCTAAATAACAGTGCCCCCCCCATCTAAAACCGACAGCAGATCACAATATAGGGGGTATTACTTGAGATAAAAGTGGTCTATTGGCTTTATCAAGGGTTCACCATATTACAAGAACAACAAACCACGTGTTAAATATACACTCATTTTGTGTTCAAATACATGGGTAAATGCAATTATTAATCTCAATAAAACACATCAACCTTGCTCAGTAATCAATGTCAACATGTCAAGAAAGCATTTCAAAATAAACAAAACATGTGTCTGTGTGCTTTTTATATACATTATGACCACATAAAGTTCAACCATAAAAACAGCACCTAGAGAGCTCTGCTTTCAGGCTACCTAAAATACAACAATAAAACCAGTCCATAGAAAGCATTGCACTCCATAGGCCTATACTTTAGGTCTTTACATTGCGCGCGCTGCAACGCCAACTCGGCGCTGCAGCGCACACAATGTAAATTGTTTTATTTATTTACTTAACTCCGTTCCGCCGTATGCCGGAGTTTACTACCCCCCACCCTGCCCCTCCCCTGCCCTGCCCCACCACCCCGCATTACTCCCTCGGCGAGCCGCCACTGCTGCCAGGGACTTTCCCATCAAAACTTCAAAGAGGAACCCCCTCCTGTATTGACTCCCGTTGTCTGGGCTTCCTCCTTTGTTCAGTGGATCTGCGCTGTCGCCAGTCCAGGTACAGAGTGACAGGTAATTAATAGATGCACAGTTTCATCCCAACCCCTTCCTGATCAGGAGCTGACTTAAACACTGTTAATTACTCATTTTGTGTGGGGAGGGCTTTGTTCCTGCTACTTGAGAGAAATGTAATTAACTTGGCACAGCAGGGTGACAAAACTTAAAGGTCTAGGTTCTGATCTTGATCTGAGCGAGAGAAATATGACAGTTCTAGATGACTAAATGTACATATATACTCTTTGGACCTTTGAATATAAACTGGGTGCACCTTTTCCACCCCAGATTCATACCTCATGGGACTTTTTAGGCCGAAGGAAAGAGACACTGTACTCTGGCAGATTTTCCCCTATGTATATAATTAAGTGCCACTGCAGACCAAACAGTAATTCACTATAATTGCACACTAATATTATAAGGACTATCTCAGGTCAAGATCTAACACTTCAGAGTCCCCCTGCGCCAGACTATCTGTGCACAGTTACTGGACTGCGCACAATGGTACTCTTTCACATGCAGTCAGCAGACATGTGCACACATGTATGTACATGTGTTCTCGTATAACCAGTCAAGCTCCCTTATCCTAGCTACGTCACAACGGACTTGTAATAAAAGTAAGACACTAGCTGTAAACATGCGCAGTCCATTTGTGATTGACGTGGGTGAGATTCACCAGCAGTAAAAAAGTCAAAAAAGGGGATGATCCAAAAAGGAAAAAAATCTAGGTGCAATTAGTGGGTGGAACCCATTTTGCAAAACGTGCTACGCCCTATTTTATTTTCAGTAGTGGTCCTTAAGAATACTTGCACAAAGGTACATTTAATGTTGCTTCATGAAGTGAGGTTATGGTCAGACCCAAGAAACACTGCTGGCTAGGCCATGGAAAGAGCACTCTTAAGTGGATTGAGTTGCAGTGAGCTGTGAACAAATGTCACATTAAATAATGACTCAATTACCTACATCATTAGGAAAAGGTACTGTCAATAAAAACAAGAGGCTGCGTTGCATTGTGTTAAGTAAGCTTCCCTTCTTTTCTGGTTATATAGCAAATAAGACTCTGTGAATCTTCGAACGATATATTGAAGAGATATGGCCTGAAATCTTCAGGCATATTTAAGAAAACTTAAAGCAACACAGCGCAGCATGTCACCTTGCTGCGCTCAGTAGTGGCCTTTGCAGGTAAGGGCAGTGAGACGGGGGGCCTCGATAGATGACGACGAGGGAAAATTAATCATTTTTTTAATTTCCCTTTTCGTTGTCTCTCGAGTCCCTCCCACCCCGCCCCACCACTCCATCGCTCTTACCTGCTCGGGCCGTTCCTGGGTGCACAGCATTACAAGGAAAGGGCAGAAATGTGCCATATTTATTACAATATGGTGCATTCCTATCTTTTCCCCAGCGTTGGTGCACAATAGACAGCCTAGCACCAATGCATGCACCCTTGCACCATTGTGAAAGGGTGCCTGCATTGTATGCAGGTTGTTTTGTGCAGAAAGTGGTACATTCCTTCACAAAAACAATCTTGAGAGGCATATTCCTCTTTTTATATTTTTTTCCTCGCTATGCCTCCCCTGAAAAGGCATATCTCTTATGTGCATTCCAAGGTCTACCTCTTGGGAATGAGTCGAATTCCATGGGAACACCTCCCCAGGGCAGAGTAACCCAGCACAGTGATTTGCGCTGCATTGCTTTCCACCTGATTTTTCTGGCCATGCAGGCTCAAAGTGGCTTAATAAATCGCATTTTAGGGTTGTGTCGCACATGCACCACATTGCGTGTTGCAACCCAGACACGAACCCTTGATAAATAGGGCCCTTGAAGTATATAGTACTTCCTGCGTATGACTACGCTGTAGAGTGGTACCATAGTGAGAAAAGAGATAGGCTCTGTAACTGCAAGACAAAAAATGTATTAGCACAAGCAGGAAAATATTCTTATCTCTATTAATTGCTAATGGTATTTTTCTTATGCAGGAAGAGGCACCTTCCAACTTGTACGAAAAACAATGCTCAGAGCCATTTTCCTCTTTCTATGTGTGCTGCAGAATGCAGTATGTGTAGAAAGAGGAAAAACCGAGTAGAAATAAGCATATTTCTCCTTGCTATGACTGCCCTGTGGTGGCGTAGCATTTTGACGCATTTCCCAGTTCTACCACTAATGGTAAATCTTGGAATGCGCCAAAATCCATTAGTGGATGTGTGGGAACACCCAGTAGCCACCTCCCTGGGGCAGAGTAACACAAGCCAGAGACTTTCACTGCCTTGCGTTACTCCACATTCACCAAGCCACGCAGCGCCATGCAAGGTGGTTTTTTGTGGCTTATTAAATATCATTCTAGGTTGTGCATTACCCTTGCGCTCCCATGCATGGCACAAGGATGACGTAAACCCATGATAAATATGTGCCTAAATTACAAAAAAAAGATTTGTGTTGTTTGCGTCACATTTGCGATGCAAACCCAGGGCAAACTGTTTGTAAAATTGACCCAGTGTGTCTTTATTTCACCAGTAAGGTGTTAAATTGTTTGCTGAGGATCTGTTTTATTCTCTTAGTGAATGTAAGTTTCAAGGCAGGATTATCTGGTGTAAGGACCATGTCAAGGCAGGCAGGTTTTATATTTTTCCCAGCCCATTACAAATACTGATTCTGAATGGAAGTGTAATGACATCTGCCTCTAGTGTAGCGATAGGGCAACCTGAGGGTAACATCAATACATTTTTCCAAAAATGTATTTCAGCTCCATAGGCTATTTGACTCCCAAAGTTTCCATGGCAGCTTTGCCTACATTTGTTAAGAAGTGGTTCCCATGTGCCTTGTCCATTTATTTTCCGTGAATGAGGCTTCTCTTTTTTCGAGCACCATCTTTGATGTGTTGGTCCTATTTGAGGTTATTTGGCATTGTTATGCCCAGGTCAGTGATCTTGTTAACTTCTTCTAGTTTTTTGTTGTTAATGTGGAAGACTTAAGCTTTCCTAAATGTCAAAATCTCAGTTTTTGTTGTGTTTATTTTCAAACTATTCATTTGGCAGTACTTCTCTATAGCTTCCATTTGGGTTTGCAGGCCTCTTGGTGTTCGTGCTATCAAGATGAAGTAATCTGCATATAATAGGGATGGTGTGCTAAGTTTTCAATTGCTTGAATGCCTGAGGATACTTTTACCATTGCCCTATATAGATCGGTTGTGTTTAGGAGAAGGGTATTGGTGCAAGAAGACATCCTTGTTTGACTCCATCAGGGTTTGTAATTTTCTTACTTAGGAGCCCTTTCTGGTTCCTTCTGAGTTGTGTTGAGGTGTCTGTATAAACTAAAGCCTCCTTATTAATGTTGTGTCCAGGCCCATGACTTTCAGTTTTTTTCAGAGTCTGGCCTACAGGGTCAAAAGTTGATGTCAAATCAAGGAGACATATAGAGGAATTCTCTTTAGTAAGCTGTACTAAAAGGTGATGTGCAAGAAGATCTGGCCAATAGACAGGTTTTCTCTGAAGAAGCCCATTGTCATGGTCAGGATGTTTTCCCTCTTGATCCAGTCTCTTCAAGAGTTTTAAGAATAGGTCTGGTGTAGATTTCACAGTCAGTGTTGAATAGGCTGATGGGACAGTATGATTTGGGTTCACTTTTAGCTTATTTTTTTGAATGTGGGGCTGCTCATGCTTTTCCGCCGGGAGCTCAGGCAGATGTTAACCATGGTGGTGGATATGAACATTGCTGATAGAATCTAAAGATTTCTGGTAGCGTCATGTTTGGACCTGGTGCTTTTCTGTTTTCAAGCTGCTTGATTGCATTTTGTGTCCTGTGTGTATCTAGTCTCACTTGCCATGTTTCCTGAGATGTACATCAGAAGGGAATTGTTATTCCTTTCTAGACTTTGAAGGATCCTCAAGTTTTTATAGCAGTGCCAGTCCTCTGGTCTGAGAAAGATGCAGTCTATTTACACGACTACAATGAGCGTTGAGCAATGAGCATTGAAGGCTGGCATTGCAATGAAGTCATTTGCAAAAGATTTGCAGACTGAGATGAATCTCTCCTGTATACAGAATTGTTGTGTAATGTTGTGTAAAGATCTTGTATGTATGCCACCCAGCTTTCTTGTAGGGCACCATTTTCTTTGCTATAATAATGTTTGTTCAAATAATTTATATGGTGCCAAAAGTTTGCATGAATATTACTCCCCAATAATACATTTAGACGACGCCATTGAGCATCAGAATATTTGCGCTTTTCTGCCCATAATATTGTTTGCTATGCTTTTTTTTAATGTTGTAAATTGGAGCTCCACTGCCTATTTAGTTTATTTTTCTTGAAAACATTTTCTGTATTTCTCAGAGCTGAGTTGCATTTGGCAAGGTGTGGATCTGTACCTTACGTTTCCCCTTGAGTGAATTTTTTAGCAAGTATTTCCTTTTAAATAATTGTATGAAGAGAACGCTGTAGTAGACCAATTTGATATACAATATTTCTCCTCAGTAGAATTATCAGGATAATATGTTTCTAATATCGATATTTCCCACTGTTTAAATCGGTCATGGGTGATCCTGACCCATTCTAGCCTCCTATTAAGTGAATTTGAATCTGAGCGATCTGACTTTCCAATGACTCAAGCTTGGCAGCAGATTCATATTCAACTTGAAAGCAAGCAATCAGAGGAAAGAGATCACTTTCTGTTCAACATATGCTCACAGGGAAATCTAAGCTGTTAGGTTAAGAAACTGTAGCTCAATGTTGACCTACCCCATATATGTCCTTGCTTTATTCTGATCTGAATGATTGCATGTTTGGACAGTATGGAGGCAGATGAAGTTGTAAGATGGGAGATGGTTTTACAGTTTTCTCCCATGCAGATTGACTCCACTTCAGTGTATACAGTCCAAGTTATCTGGATAAGAGCCCAGGTTATTTGGGGGAAAGTCTATTAATACTACAGTCTTGTGACTTGCATATCTGCAAACTAGTTCCTTTAAAAGTTGCACAAAAATTGTCTAAGATATTTTTCCAATTATTGCTATGCAAATTCAGATATACGTTATTAATGAGGATTGATTTTGTCGTGCCTCCTAGGTTGTATTGGTTAAGGGTAATTGCTTGACAGGATGAGTTTTGTTTCTTAGTTGTAAATACATAAATTGATGTGCCTCCAGATTGTCTACCAAAATTGTTAGTTTTGGTGGTCAAATGATGAGTTTCATAATTTGTAAGGAGTCAATACCTAATGTTTCCCGTAAACAGATAATATCCCCAGTTTTTATAAAGTTGAAGGCCTCAGTATGATTAAATATTTGTTTGAAGCTGGCCACGTTCCAGATGACTGTGAGTTTGTGGCGTGTGTTCTCCGACCAACCTATTTTGTTGGACAATGTTAGTAGTGTGTAAGTTTGTTAAAAGTTAGAGTGGATGCCAGCCAACTCCAGTCTGCCTCTACCCTAGTGCCTGGTGAAACTATGATTGAATAATTCTTTTCAGTGCATGCCGTAGGATGGACATGTATATGAGTTTTCCAATTTGTTGTAGAACCTATTACACGTTTGTTCCTTAAAGAAAGCTTTTTCTCATTTGTTTTATATTACCTGCCACCCTGAGATTAATAAATAAGGGGAAATATCTCTCTGGCTCCATATTTTTTATGTCAATGCCCGGCTGAACATACAGCTATTTCTCTTGTAGTACCTCTGTGACGTTGGTTTGGGAGCTCCATGTTATCATTGTAGATTCTATCCGCAGAGCAGATCTGACGGTGGAAAATCAAATCCATATAATGTCTTACATTTGTAGATGTTTAGTGATGGAATATGCTGGAGTAGACAAAAATGTTGGACCTGTTTGGCATGTCTTCACTCTCCTGTGGCTGTATTGGGTTATAAAAATTAGAGGCATATTTACAAACCCCTATCGCCATCACAACGTCACTTTCAGTGAATTTGTGATGGCGTAGGAACCTTGCCTTATTTACAAGGCAGCGCTAAGCCACTTAACGTGGCTTAACTCTGCCTTGTAAATAAGGCCCCCTTTCACGCTATGCTTAGCGTGAAAGGGGAGGACAATGGGTGTTGCTGTAGGTGTTCCACCGCAACAGCCATTGATTCTGACGCTGCCTCCTATTTACAAGGGAGGCGTAAATAGGAGGCAGCGCCAGAATTAAGACCAGGGAAAACCTGGTCTTACCCTGGCGAAATGAAGAGAAATGTTTCATTTTTCCAGGTTTTTGCTGTTTTCATGTGTGCTGCGTTGTGCAGCACACATGAAAACAGCAAAAGGCCAATGATTGTTTATATACAGGAAGGTCCCCCTTCCTACACATAAACAATAATTGTTTTTTAAATGCTGTTTTGCAACTTCTGTGTGTGCTGCACTAAGCAACACACATTGAAGTTACAAAGAGGCATTTAAAGATTGTTTATGTGCAGGAAGGGGGCACTATGGTACAAGGGCGTCTGTGTTGGCACTAGGCTGCTAAACTTAGCACCAGCAAAGGGGGAAATGCAGGGCTGCACCATATTCTTGTAAATATGGTGCAGCCCTGCATTTCAGAAGTGGCGGATCGTGTCATTATGCTAAGGAGGATAACGACACGCTCCGTCACTTCTTTGTAAATATTTCCCTTAGTTTGTTAAGATGGCTTTGTATGTCTAGTGTATTTTATATGTTTTCTAAATCACAGAGGACATAGTATGTTTGCAGCATTGTATTTGAATTGATTTCGTACCCCTATTTGTAATTAGAGATTAAATTAAGAAAGTAAAAGAAGAAAAGAAATTGAAAAGCCTCTTAGATCCTCCCTGTACCAACAAGTCAGCGGCCGCCATCATGAACCATAAGAAAAGGTTACAAGTTGTCCACAGTGGTCTTACTGCGTCCTAAGGGGATCTTAGGGAATTCGCCAATTTGACAATCTGTTGACTCCAAGAATAATCTTGCTGCCAACCTACAGTACAGTTTGTGTGACCAAATATCCACCCCTGATCGATGCCCAGCCCCCCTGGATCCCCTGAGGAGATTTCCACAGCAAAGCCACTTGTAGGAGTCCTGCGATGTTGCAAGCAGAAAACAAGCAGTAAACAATATGGGGAACTGATACAAAAGTGCCTCAAATCAGGACCCCCTCAAGCTGGGCCCCTGGAAGGTCTTCAGGTCTGTGGGCCGTGGACCATCAAAACAAAGACAGAGGTAAAACTAGTCCTCAGAGCAGTTCAGTCTGTGGTTCTGTCAGCAGCTGTCAAGAAGCGGAAGCAGTCACCTGTGAATGGGTAGAACGGCCAAGAGGGAGGAGGCTTTCCAAACACAAATACACTAGTCTCACACCAATCTAAACCACTTTGAGGAGTATGCTGGACAGTGAAGTGTTCTAATTTACTATTCCCACTCAAATCTAAACTCCTTTGGAGAATGTGTTTGACATTGAAAGGGTAAAAATTACTAGCTCACTCCAATCTAAACTATTCTGAGGAAGGTATTGGACACTGAAGGGGTCAGATTTACTATTTACCTTCCAATGTAAACCATTTTTGGGAAAGTGTTAGGAACTGAAGGGATCAACATTTCTTTTCTCACTCCAATCTAAACCATTATGAGGAAGGTGTTGGACACGGAAGGGAGTGAGAAGGGCTATTCTAATTCAATCTAAAGCACTTGAACTGGTCAGTCATACTATTTCCTCTCTAATCTAAATGACTTTGGGGATGTGTTGGGCACTGAAGAGGTCAAATTACTTTTTCCACTCCAAAGTAAACCATTTTTGGGAAGATTTTGTACACCAAAGGGAGGTCAAAGCAACCATTTCCAAACCAATGTAAACCACTTTGGACACTCTATAGGACATTGAAGGGGTCAAAATTACTATTCCCACTTCAATATAAACCATTTTGAGAAAGGTGTAACACATGAAAGACAATAATTTACTATTCAAAATAATTTCATAGAAGACTTAATCTATTAAAGACATCATACACTTTACCCCAAAGTGAATGTCATTTGTAAAATAATAAAAAAATAAAAATATGACAGTTTATACACGATGAAGTTTACAAAACAGTTCTCTATTTACTTACCAAACAATACAAACTAAAGCAATTTACATCCAAACTAAATATAACATTAAAATGTATATAGATGAACAATCAGCAATAAAATACCAATTACATTTACATTTGTAAAAGAACTATTTTTTCATGTAAAACACTTTTTTAATAAATATTTTATAAACTGTTTGTAAAACACACTTTTAATTTAGTCGTACATTGAAATAAACAATAACCAACATTACATTATTTTAAATACATTATAATATAAAATTAAACATTGGAAATTTAACCTAAGAAATTCACAAAAGTAACACAATGAAAAATCATTGTTCATCATTTAAACACCCCGATGCGAAAAATATAAATACACAATTACAAATTTATATATCATCTAAATAAATGTATAAATATGGTAAAAATACAAATTGATTGAAATATTCAAATGCATTAAATGTATTATTAACTATTATTAATTTTAATAACAGTTTTTTATTCAAACTTTAATTTATATAAATACATATATATATATGCATATATATTTATATATATATATTATCTACTGGCGGTCGCCAGTAGATAGTTATAGTTAGGACCCTGTTTCCATAGGAAAACCGCAACATTCTATTTTGAATAACTTTGGCGCCGGTCGACGAATCCTCGCGAAATTTTCAAAACTAATGGGGCGCTACGCTCCGCTCCTACCCTGAAAGTCTCGGGGGGATTCGTCAAGCGGGGGCTGAGAAAAAAGGGGGGTCCCAAAACGCGTTTTCCCCATGCATTTTTCCATAGGACCTTTAGACACAGCTACAGCCCGAACGGCTGAACAGAGTTACTTGAAATTTGGCAGAGAGGTAGTCTACAGGTCAAGGAAGTGCTTTTTGTAGGTCTGGTGTAAATCTGTTCAGTAGTTCCTGAGAAAATAGCATTTAAATCAATATATATATCTGTGGCAGCTTACGGTGCGCTTACCGTGCGCTTACGGTAAGCTTACCGTACGCGTACGGTGCCGTGCGCGAGCGCGATTCTGATTGGCTGTTAGATCTTAGTAAACATTCGAATCGGTCGAAACCAGGAAATGGCGGCCGCCATTTTCTCTCTCGCACTCTGAGGTGGGGGAGGAAAAACAAAGTTGGATATTAGAGGTACATACAGAATTTTCAAGAGCAACATTCAAAAACACCATAATTAAACCAACCGTAGATGTTGATTTGTTGGTGGGCTACTTACTAAACAATCTGCAAAAGTGCAATAAGTTATTCCTATTTTTTTTAGGCAGTCACATGAAAGAGAGAAAAAAAAAAAAAAAAAAAAAGGGTGCAGATGCAAAGATATAACAACAAGTTGACTTATAACTCAGCTGAGACACAAGACAGACACAATATTAACTTGAGGCGGAGATTAAATTCCCGATTAAAGTGCCCAGTGCAATTAGCAGCCGGAGTCGACCTAGGTAAATACAGTACTCTTAGCATCACGAATAAAGTGCAAATGCAATAATTGAAACACGAATAAAAATATAGACGCATAAAGTGCAAATGCAAAATAAAGCTGCAGAATCGAATATAGCTCCACACATCCTAGAGCTCTAAGGACCTAATTGGGTTCTAAGTTAAAGTGAAAATGCAAAAACAACAAAAATCTGCCTATTAAAATACAATATTATTAACATTATTACAGTTTAAAGTGCAATTGTGCTAGCAGCAAGTTTTGTTGTGAAATACAAGATATCAGCGAACGGGGTAAAGTGCAATTTCAGATGACAGCCATTTAAAAGCTACTAAAAATCACCTAAGGAGGAGAGCAACATTAACAACATTGACCCCAAAAGATTGTACTTTTTGGATAGTGTAAAACCTATACAAGTAGGAAGTCGTTGCCCTGGTCCATTTGGGGATCAATAGTTTATTAGTGATTGAAACTGTATTCCTCCTGACCAATTAGAGAATCCACGCCATCTCTAGGGCCTATCCTTGAGTAGAAGTAATTCTTCAAATTTATCCCAATTTTTCTTACATTTCCTTATACCCCCTACTCTTTTGGCATATGCCTCTTCGTATTTCCAGATCCTTTTCATTTTATTAAACCAATTCAAATGATTAGGAATCTCATTAGATCTCCAATTTTGAAGTATCAAGGATCGTGCCACCATACAAGATATGGCTATAAAAACCCTGTCGAACTAGATAAATTGGCCTCGTCCCTTGAGTATCCGAATAATGCAGTTTCAACCTGGGGAAAGACACTCATGCCTAAAACTGATCCCATATCATTGAAGATCCCCCCCCAGAACTGTATCAGTTGCGGGCAAGAAAAAAAAATGCGAAGCCATCCACCTTCCTCCTCCTGGTGACAGCGAAAACACCTATTGGGATGATCGGGATATCGTTTCTGAATCATTGATGGAGTCCAATATGCGAGCCATCTTGATAGAAAGGACATTCTTTTAAAATTAGCGGCACGTAGAGACCTATGCCCTAGAAGGCATATTTTTTCCCATTCCCTGAGACTAAATCTGGAGCCCGTATCCTTTGCTATTTTTTCGATATGGGAAACTATCCCCTTTGCGTGTTCATCCTTCCGCAATGCAGAATACCATTTCCCAAGTCCCGAGAGCTTAAGGTCATAAAGTTCTACCATGGTATAGTGTGGAGTATTCAAGATGCCCGCAGTATTGGAAATAAAATGAGCTATCCGCATATATTCAAGAAACGTGGGCTTTCTACAACCTTCTGCCCTACTCATTATTTCTTGCCAAGATATTATTTTATTATGAACAATGAAGTGTTTAAGTTGTGAGAACCCGCAATCACTCCAAATCTCAATATATCTTGGTTGTAAATGTAGGCCCAGACTATTGCATTCTCCCAGACCCAAAAATTGAAAGCCAGAGGAGCTATTTTTTTTAAAGACTGCTTGGAGCCTAAACTGGACTTCTCTTAGGGACTTGTAGCGGGTCCTCTTAGGTAATTTAGCAGTCTTCAAAAATGCGGGTGTTTGCGTTCCCCCTTCAATTATCATTTTGTCGATAAAAAAACTATCATAGATGCACTTATAGTAAATTAGATCAACCACTAAATTGAAAAGGGCAGCCTGATAATATGTTCGCATCTGCGGAAGTGCTAAACCTCCTTGATTTATGGGCAGCTGAACTGTGGTTAATTTTACTCTAGGAAACTTTTTTGCCCAAATAAATTCCCTAAACAAAGTATCTAGTTCGTTGAAATAGGTTTGATTAAGGCGAATAGGGACGTTTAAAAACAAAAAAATCAGCAAAGGAAGAATAGACATTTTGATCAAAGAAATTCTTCCTATAATTGTGAGGGGGAGTATGGACCATTGTTCGAAAAGGCTCTTGATCTTATGTTTAGTTCTAAGATAGTTCAATTCAAATAATTTATGATACTGATTAGTAACATAGATACCCAAATATCTAATTGGGTCAGTTTTCATCACTTGAAATCTCAAATTATTGGGTAGAACATTATGATCAATATTGAGAGCCAGTATCTCCGTCTTTTTTTCATTTATTTTATATCCACCGATTTGTTGAAACAAAGAGAATTCTTTAAAGGCAAGCTCTAGATTTTCTTTGGTGGGGGTTAAATACAAGATGATATCGTCGGCGAACAACTTAACTTTTGACATCCCCGGAATAGGAGAAGAAATAGCAGCATTATTGCGTATTCTTATAACCAAGGGTTCAATAAAAAAGGTGAAAAGTAATGGGGAAAGCGGGCAACCCTGCCTAGTTCCCCGTTTTATTATAATTTCCCCTAATTGTTCCTGATTAATAACCACCTTAGCGCTTGCACCATAATAAATATTTTTTAACATATTATTAACCTGTTGTGGAAAGCCAAAACTCCTCAACGTTAAGAACAATGTTTGCCAATTCACAAGATCGAAGGCTTTTTCAGCGTCAACCATAATTATTGCAGCAGGGATTTCGTTTATGTTAAAAAAATCTAAGGCTATAAAACCTGTCTGATCCTTGTGTATTATTTCTTGGGCAGCAGGGAGGAAGCGCTGAGCCCACACTTTCATTAAAATCTTATAGTCAGAATTAAGTAAACTGATTGGGCGGAAGGAGTTCACATCTAGAGGATTCTTATCTTTTTTCACGAAAGATATTATTACAGATTCCTTGAACTCGATAGGTATAGTTGCACCCTTTCTAATATCGTTAAAAAGTCTCTTTAAAGGAGATGACAATTCTTTAAGAAAGACCTTATAAAATTCGATCGGGAATCCATCCTGACCACATGCCTTTCCCCCTGATGTAGATTTAATTGCATTTATGATTTCCTCTTCCATTATTTCATTATCTAAATTTTTAATTCTATCCTCGGAGAGTGTAGGGAGATCAATGTCCATCAAATACTTTGAGATTAATTCATTATTAACCGGGTACTCGGTTGAATAAAGCTGTCCATAATGTTGGAGGAAGACCCGTGATACACTCTCCCTATCTGATACCACTAATTCTGAAACAGGGTCCCTGATGGAGGTGATTAGAGAGGATTCCATTTTTTTTCAGGTGGAATTGGCTAACAACTTCCCCATTAGCTGGCTCTCTTCATATATTTTTTGCTGGTGTATTTTGGAGTTACATATTTCCTCCAAGATAAAAAAATCTCTTAATTCCCTACTAGCTTTGATAAAGGAATTGGGGGAGTGATGTAACATTAAGGCATATTCTTGATCCGCCTTATTTTGGAGGTTCTCGATTTGTGACTTCCGAGTTTTAGACTGACCGGCCATAACAGCTATTACTTGAGCCAGGGCCGCAGCCTTAAAACCTCCCCAGATGGCAAAGGGGGTGGCGGTGTTATCATTGATCTCAAAATATTGAACAATCCACTCCCTAAATCCCAAGATCCAATCTTCATTTTGCAAAAGGAGACGATCCATCTGCCACCTAGATCGTTCCTTATCTCTCCCCCCTAAAAACAGAGAGACCCCAACCAATGCGTGATCGGAAAAAGAATTACTACTGATCCACGCCTTCATCACCTGTATAGATCTAGATGTTAAAAGATAGTCTAGTCGGGAGGCTGTAGAGAAGCGATTGGAGGAAAAGGTGAAGGATTCTGTTTCTTGATGAAGTTCCCGCCAAGAATCCACGAGCCCAAACTGTTCCATAATTGTCGACATCATTTTTTTGGTATTGGGCTTTGACTGTCTTTTATTTTTATTAGTGGTATCCTTCCTGATATCCATAATATAATTAAAATCCCCCCCTAGGACAATCTGTCCAGGAGAACTAATCAACTTTTCGTGGATCTGGGTCAGGGGTAATACATTATCGGATAATGGGCCGTAGTAATTAATAAAGTTTATTATCCGACCCCTGAGTTTAGTTGTTACCCAGATCCATCTCCCTAAAATGTCTCGATGGACTTGAAGAAACTCCCAATTCATTTTGTTCGAGAAATAAATTGCTACCCCTCTCATTGCTGCCCCTGAAGAAGCAAAAAAGGCCTTAGAGAATTTTTTAGGAATAAACAAGTTGGGGGAATTGGACTTAAGATGAGTTTCCTGAAGAAAGAGAACATGGGGGTCAAGAAAAGCGGCCCATCTTATAAGTGCACCATATTTCTTCTTGTTTAATATCCCATTGGTATTTAGTGACAAAATCTTACAACTACCAGTTGCCATACTTCTTTACTCTATGTATCATTACAAACCTTCTTGCTACTGCTCTTTTTCCTGCTAACACCCAACCCCCCACCACCCTGGAAAGAACCCCACCCCTGGAGATGTGTAAATCACCCCCCCTGCACCACGCTAACCACATCTCCCCCCTCCCACACTTAAACCTGGGTGTCGTGTTGTTACACCCTGTGGTATGATCATGGTCACACCCCTCCTCCCACACCAAATCAGAACAAACCGCAAAAAAAACGTTTTTTTTTTTTTTAAGAGCATTTCTTACAAATATCCTGCGTCAGCTTAAATCCAATCAGGATATCACAATTAACCTGAGGAACCTGATATCCCCTTCAAGCAAGTCTGGGCCTCAATTAACCCTCAAGGGCAAAAATTCATTTTTTATTTTTTTATAAAAAACGCCGATTGCGCTTACGGTTAAAAATAATAAAAAAAAAAAAAATATCCTCAATTTCCCCCCCCGTGTGCAAAAGGTGCCCGAAGGGCACCTTTTGTGCATAGCACATTAACATTTTGAACATTTAATCAATAACCATTCACAACGAATCGCATAATATGTCCTCCGTGTGCGGACGGTGCGCGAAGCGCATCGGGCGTACATGGCCCATCCAGCGTAACGTGGGCACCGCGTGCCCACCGTGCGTGCACGGCACTAACTGCGTAAAGTGGGTGCGCGGTGCGCGAAGCGCACCGCGTGCTCACTGTGCGTGCACCGTGCGCGAAGCGCACCGTGCGCGCACGGAACGAACTGCGTGAAGTGGGCGCGCACGCCACGAACGGCGTAAAGTAACTTAGCATTTAAAAAAACGTACAAATTCACTGAAAAAACCATAGGTTTCACACACGTTATAGTTAGGAATTAGCATTTAAAAAACCTTGCAAATTCACTGAAAAAACCATAGGTTTCACACACGTTATAGTTAGCGGACATTTCACTCATAAAAAACCAATGAAATTCCCCCGTTATAGTTAGTGCAGGCAACTATAACTCACGCGACCGCAATCCTCTGCTGATGCTAATACTGTATTTAGACACTTATTTGCCCATGTCTTCTTCCATTAAATTTTAGCTATACACATATTGCAAATATTTTTTTTTCATAAAGACACATATGTCATCAGCAGAGGATTGCAGTCGCGTGAGTTATAGTTGCCTGCACTAACTATAACGGGGGAATTTCATTGGTTTTTCATGAGTGAAATGTCCGCTAACTATAACGTGTGTGAAACCTATGTTTTTTTCAGTGAATTTGCAAGGTTTTTTAAATGCTAATTCCTAACTATAACGTGTGTGAAACCTATGGTTTTTTCAGTGAATATATATATATATGCAAAGCAACACTGTGAGCTCCTCCTGGAATTTCGCCCATTTGTCGGGTGGTGCGTTAAGCCGGTAGAGCTACCGCCGGCAAATTTCATCCAAAGTATCTGCTCATAAGCAAAAACGCACTCTCAGTAGCTGTATGAGTAACAAATTTAATTTACACTGTAACGCGTTTCGGGAGACACGCTCCCTTGGTCACACAGTGTGGCATCACACCACAAGCATCCATAAGTACACGGTCAAATAAACATAGTCAAAGGACTGCTGGTTGGAAGTGCAAACCAGAAGGTGACTTTGGCGGCCATCTTGTAATGTGTATTGATGTAAAATCATTCAACAACCAAGTGGTATACATTATAGATAAACAAAACAAATTGGCCCCATGTACGTTACATGTTAAAGTTTTTCATCAAAACCTTTGTCAATACATCTCGTCATAGTGACTAATTGATGAAGACGGCTGCCTCTTTTACATTATTACTGTTATTAACTTAAAGTAACAATGGAAATAAACAAATTTCAAAACGATTAATAGCTTGGTATATGCATCGTAAATGTAGCCTCTATACGTCATGGTGACAACATCTCTGACAATATTACTAAGGCAACAAATTTGGCTGTATGGAACACATTAATGTGACATTGTATTTAGAGACTTTTGCAGACTTCCTGTACATGCAATGCACTTGGTAAATTATACGTAGATTAGTTAAATACTCGCACCATAGTGGTTGTGCCATTACAGGGAGGAAGGGAAAGAGGAGCACAAAATTTCTCCAGACCGGCATATAAATCCATATATACTCACTAGTGTACTCAGGTGCAGATGTGATCCCTTCAATAAAATTCAATATAACGTGAGAAAAAGAGAAAGAGAATATGTGGAACAATACTAGTGAAATAGAAAGTAAATAAAGACAAATAGATAAAGAGTGTTCTCAAATCTACTCATCTGCAGATTTCATTTCAATGGAAACGAAGAAAAGGGTAGGAGCCCGTGAAGTGCTCGTGAAGATACAAAGGGCCCCTTCCTTTCCTCCTGAAACGATAAACAACAAAAGAAAAGATTATGGTTAAAATGATGTCATTATCATGTTTTCAAAACCATCTACACAGACTGTAAAAATTACATATTTATAAATGGATGAAAGACAACAGAAAGTCGGGCTAGTCCTCAATCAAGTGCGTTGCCAATTCCTCATCTTGATTATGACCTTTCAGGAATTTCGTTTCAAGGTCCATAATCCACATAGATTCCCGTTTTCTCAAGGACAGTTCTCTGTTACCCCCTCTCCTCCCCACTCTCACTTGTTCCACCACAAAATAGCTAAGTAAATTACTGTTGGAAAGGTGGAATTCAGCAAAGTGTCGTGCAATGGGGTAGTGTGGATGTTTGTTAGTTACTGCTCTCAGGTGTTCGAGAACTCTCTTTTTGGCCATGTGAGTGGTACTCCCTACATATCTTTTTGCACAGGGACATTCAAGAACATATACAACATATGTCGTGCTACAAGTAAGGAATTGTGTTATGCTTTTCATACCAACTCTTCCAGGTAAGCTCAATTCTTTAACCATCTTGCTATTTCTGCATGCCTTACAGTGTCCGCAAGGGTGAAAGCCTTTCAAATTATAATGATAGGGGTCCCTGTTGACAGTAATATCCCCATGTACTAGTATATCTCTCAGGCTTTTGCTTCTCCGATATGTTATTTTGGGTCTAGTGCTGATTTTAGGACCTATGATGGGATCATTTTGAAGAATATTCCAGTTGTCAGTAAGGATTTTTTTAATCTTACGTGATTCTTTGTTGTAAGTTAGGATCACTCTTGTCTCATTATTTTCCATCACATTTTCTTGTGTCTTAATTTCTAATGTTTCCTCTCTTGTTATCTTTCTGATTTTGGAAACAGCCCTGTTCAGCACCCAATCCGGGTAACCACGTTCCCTGAATCTACTTAACATCGTTTGTTCTTCTTTGAGATATCCCTCATTGTCACTACAGTTACGTCTTGCCCTCAGCAGCTCCCCATAAGGTATACTCCATTTAAGGGTATCAGGGTTGCTTCTGAGGGCATGAAGAAGACTGTTACCGGCTGTTTCTTTCCGGTACAGTCTTGTTTCTAAGGCGTTGCCTTTAGCCGTAATTTTTATGTCAAGGAATTCTATTTCTTCTTTTTGCAAGTTGTGAGTTAAGACTATGTTATAGGGGTTATCATTAAGGAGGTTTACAAATTCTATTGCTTCCTGTTCACTGCCTTTCCAAATAAGAAACAGATCATCTATGTATCTTAACCAGGTATCAACTTTGTTAAGGTAAGTGGCATATTTAACATCATTGCGCACTTCTTCTTCCCACACACCTAGAAACAAATTCGCGAAACTAGGCGCAAAACAAGTCCCCATTGATGTACCTGTGATTTGTTTGTAAAGGTCTCCGTTAAACAAAAATATATTGTTGCGAAGACACATGTTCATCATTTCTGCCAGCATCTTAGTGTGGTCAAGATACATAATGTCTCTCTCATTAAGGTAATGTGTGCATGCTCTAATACCCTGGCTATGTTCAATGATAGTATACAAAGAGCATACGTCTAATGTTAGAAACATATGCTTTTCATGCCACACAATACTATCAATTTTACGCAAGAAGTCTTTGGTGTCTTTGACATGTGTGGGTAATTTAAACACATAGTCTTGTAAAAAGTGATCAAAATATTTGGAGATGTTTTCAAATACACTACCCATGGATGAGACAATCGGTCTTCCAGGAGGTACAAGTGGGTCTTTGTGGATTTTGGGGAGAAAGTACATTATGGGGAGTTTGGGATAATCTCTTTTGAGGAATAAAAATTCCTCCCATGAGATTAGACCCTGCTGCTGCCATATAGACAATTTTTCCCACGTTGTGGTGATACTTTCATTGTAGTCTCTTGAGCTGCTCTTGGAGTAGAATTTATAATTTCCCAATTGTCTATATGCTTCTTTCAGGTACATTTCTTTTTCCTGTAAAACTACATTGCCCCCCTTGTCGGCTGGACGAATGACAAGGTTAGGGTCATTTCCCAATGCAGTAATAATTGATCTCTGTTTCATGGTTAAATTAAAGGATTTATCCTTCCCTTTGTTTCGTCCATGCTTACAATCAAGAAGGGATTTAGTGACAATGTCATGAAACGTATCAATGTTGACATGTGGGAGGACAGGATAGAATATAGATTTTGGCTTAAAGCCCGTCATGGCTGCTTTATCAGTAACAATATTGTTTATCTCTGTAAATGTATTTTCACTGCCATCATCTGTGTTTATATCATACGCTAGGTTTTGCATGGTTCGTACGATGTTGGCATCCCCTATTGTAAGGCTAGGTTGGTCACCTGGGTCCAACGATGTACTGCTGTATTCAAACGTACCACTTTTGAGGGTGTGCCATTTAGAAAGTTTCAACTTTCTAATAAATTTAAACATGTCTATTCTTGTATTTGAGTAGTTAAATACTTCTGTGGGGCAAAAGGATAAACCAAGACATAGTGTTCTCTTCTCAAGGTCAGACAGATGCCGGTTAGTGAGGTTTATGATGGTTTTATTTACCATAACGTTGTCATTCATGATTGATTCTTCCTGTAGCCTCCCCGTCTGGTTCCCATTGGCTCTGTGGTTCTTCCTCTTGTTTGTTCTGTGCTTCCGCCTTGTTCTCCTTTGTTTGCTGCGCCCCTGCCTCTTCCTCTTCCTCTTCCTCTCCCACGGATTCCTCTTCCTCTCGGTGTTTGTTCTTGTGAAAACGGGAATCTATGTGGATTATGGACCTTGAAACGAAATTCCCGAAAGGTCATAATCAAGACGAGGAATTGGCAACACACTTGATTGAGGACTAGCCCGACTTTCTGTTGTCTTTCATCCATTTATAAATATGTAATTTTTACAGTCTGTGTAGATGGTTTTGAAAACATGATAATGACATCATTTTAACCATAATCTTTTCTTTTGTTGTTTATCGTTTCAGGAGGAAAGGAAGGGGCCCTTTGTATCTTCACGAGCACTTCACGGGCTCCTACCCTTTTCTTCGTTTCCATTGAAATGAAATCTGCAGATGAGTAGATTTGAGAACACTCTTTATCTATTTGTCTTTATTTACTTTCTATTTCACTAGTATTGTTCCACATATTCTCTTTCTCTTTTTCTCACGTTATATTGAATTTTATTGAAGGGATCACATCTGCACCTGAGTACACTAGTGAGTATATATGGATTTATATGCCGGTCTGGAGAAATTTTGTGCTCCTCTTTCCCTTCCTCCCTGTAATGGCACAACCACTATGGTGCGAGTATTTAACTAATCTACGTATAATTTACCAAGTGCATTGCATGTACAGGAAGTCTGCAAAAGTCTCTAAATACTATGTCACATTAATGTGTTCCATACAGCCAAATTTGTTGCCTTAGTAATATTGTCAGAGATGTTGTCACCATGACGTATAGAGGCTACATTTACGATGCATATACCAAGCTGTTAATCGTTTTGAAATTTGTTTATTTCCATTGTTACTTTAAGTTAATAACAGTAATAATGTAAAAGAGGCAGCCGTCTTCATCAATTAGTCACTATGACGAGATGTATTGACAAAGGTTTTGATGAAAAACTTTAACATGTAACGTACATGGGGCCAATTTGTTTTGTTTATCTATAATGTATACCACTTGGTTGTTGAATGATTTTACATCAATACACATTACAAGATGGCCGCCAAAGTCACCTTCTGGTTTGCACTTCCAACCGGCAGTCCTTTGACTATGTTTATTTGACCGTGTACTTATGGATGCTTGTGGTGTGATGCCACACTGTGTGACCAAGAGAGCGTGTCTCCCGAAACGCATTACAGTGTAAATTAAATTTGTTACTCATACAGCTACTGAGAGTGCGTTTTTGCTTATGAGCAGATACTTTGGATATATATATATATATATATATATTCACTGAAAAAAACATAGGTTTCAGCGGTGTTATAGTTAGTTGGACATTTCACTCGTATAAAACCATAGAAATTCCCCCGTTACAGTTAGTTCAGCTAACTATAACTCGCGCGCCCGCAATGCACTGCTGATGACGTCACATATTACATCACTCATGACATGGTCAGTGACATCACTCATGACATCACTAGTCCTTTGGGAGCAACTGTTTATGTTGCCACTCCTGAAACCGAAACCAGTGATCCGAGGACAGAGGCCCTGCAGATGTTTACCGGCGGTGCAGCGAAGTGACAAGCACCACAACCCACAAAAAAGGTAACAAGGGCACTGAATAACACAGGATCTTCTCTTTGTATCTGGCAGGAACAACAAAGTTAAAATGCCCTTGTACCAAAATGTAGAATTAGTGCTGCAATGGTATTCAAGAGGACCTGCGATGCCGCTTCTGCCTCCTGTACCCTGGAGGCGGCATATGGGTCACGCGGTATGGTCATACTGCGGGGGGACGCACACTCGTTGACCTCTCATGGCACTGCTCCACACTTCAGAGAGGACGCTTTCCATTAGCTATGTTTTCTGATGACGTTTCACGCTGGCCCTGTCCAACAACAGAACTCCTTTAGATCCAAACAGACTCTTCCACTTTCTCACCGAAAGTGAAACCAGGCCACGTGGACACTTTCACAATACAACAGCTGGGAATGCACTTTTCGGTAAAAAAACCCACATTCCTTCCTCCTAATTAATTAAATAAACGTCTCACTGAAGAACAGGGGCCAGCTTCGATTGGCAAACAGCCGTTACAATGATTTTTTTACTTTGCGATACCATTACAACGCATGCATTACCACGCATGCGTTGTACATCGCAAAGTCATTACTGCACATTTTTTTAGAACGCATGATCATTTACCATGTATGCCTTTACAACAAATTTTGTTGTAAAGGTATGTATGGTAAATGACCATGCATTCTAAAAAACATGTAGACGATCCACGTTGTTGTAAGGAAACAGAGGCTGTTCCGTTTCCACACAACGACGTGCACCGTCCCTCAGAGATGACGTGAAGCAGTAAACACGAGTAGAGAGGAACCACGAGGATTGAGAGGTAAGGGGGATTGGGCATGGGGTGTTTTTTTCCCTAGGGTTTAGGGTAGTGCAGTGGTGTTTGGGTAGTGTAGGGGGTCGTGCTGGGAGTAGTGTTTTAGGGTTTAGAGTAGTGCAGTGGTGTTTGGGTAGTGTAGGGGGTCGTGCTGGAGTAGGGTTTTAGGGTTTAGGGTTGTGCAGTAGTGTAGGGGGTCTGCTGGGGGTAGTGTTTTAGGGTTTAGGGTAGTGCAGTGGTGTATGGGTAGTGTAGGGGGTCATGCTGGTGGTAGTGTTTTAGGGTTTAGGGTAGTGCATTGGTGTGTGTGTAGTGTAGGGGGGCGTGCTGGGGGTAGTGTTTTATGGTTAGGGTAGTGCAGTGGTGTTTGGGTAGTTTAGGGGGTCGTGCTGGGGGTAGATTTAGGGTTTAGAGTTGTGCAGTGGTGTTTGGGTAGTGTAGGGAGTCATGCTGGGGTAGTGTTTTAGGGTTTAGGGTAGTGCAGTGGTGTTTGTGTAGTGTAAGGGGTTGTGCTGGGGGTAGTGTTCTAGGGTTTATGGTAGAGCAGTGGTGTTTGGGTAATGTAGGGGGTAGTGCTGGGGTAGTGTTTTAGGGTTTAGGGTAGTGCAGTGGTGTTTGTATAGTGTAGGTGGTAGTGTGTTAGGGTTTAGGGTAGTGCAGTGGTGTTTGTGTAGTGTAGGGGTTCGTGTTTTAGGGTTTTGGGTCGTGCAGTGGTGTTTGGGTAGTGAAGGGGGTTGTGCTGGGGGTAGTGTTTTAGGGTTTAGGGTAGTGCAGTTGTGTTTAGGTAGTGAAGGGGGCCGTGCTGGGGTAGTGTTTTAGGGTTTAGGGTAGTGCAGTGGTGTTTGTGTAGTGTAGGGGATCATGCTGGGGGTAGATTTAGTGTTTAGGTTAGTGCAGTGGTGTTTGTGTAGTGTAGGGGGTCGTGCTGGGGTAGTGTTTTAGGGTTTAAGGCAGTGCAGTGGTGTTTGTGTAGTGAAGGAGGTCGTGCTGGGGGTAGTGTTTTAGGGTTTAGAGTAGTGAAGTGGTGTTTGTGTAGTGTAGGGGGTTGTGCTGGGGGTAGATTTAGGGTTTAGGGTAGTGCAGTGGTGTTTGAGTAGTGTAGGGAGTTGTGCTGGTGGTAATGTTTTAGGGTTTAGGGTAGTGCAGTTATGTTTGGGTAGTGTAGGGTGTCATGCTGGGGCAGTGTTTTAGGGTTTAGGGTAGTGCAGTGGTATTTGGGTAGTGGAGGGGGTAGTGTTTTAGGGATTATGGTAGTGCACCCAACCAGCCACAATATCCTTGGACAAAGGGGATCCTGACTCTTTTGAACGCTCCGCCAATTGAATAACATGGGTCAAGGGCCCTACCACGTCCAAGTCCCTATCAATTCCTTTCTTGGGATCCCTCATGTACTTGGAGAAAAAGGTACATAGTTTCTCATCAATTTCAGGTGTGTGTGCCATCTTCCCCTTCAGTGAGGGCCTGGGGCATTCTTCCCTCATCCTATTCCTGACCTCTCTTTCAAGGGGTTGATGGATTTTCCGCACCACATACTCTGCCACTTTGGTGTCAGGGGTCCACTCCGCCCACCTAGGATGGTAGATTTGGGTAGGCTCGAACATGTCCGAGTGGACCCCGTCCCCAACCCGGGACTGAGAGGAGTGGGACTTTGGATGCCAGGGACGCCCCGAGTCCTTATCCTCATTGGAGGAGAAATCGTCCTCCGATACACCCTCTCCCTCTAAGGGAAACCCGCCGTCGGGGTATACAATAGTGGTGTCAGTGTCGCAATTACCTCCGGACTCCTCCTCCTCCCGGCAGGGTGCATGTTTGAGCGTTCGCGCATTCTTGAGGAAGGTCTCCGTAAGTTTATCAAATCCTTCCAAGTGCCCCGCCATACTCTTAACGGCCCTTTTATTCACCATCTGGGAGCTACTGGGACCTGCCACCACCAGATCTGGGTCCCTGAACACCCCAAGGATGCTTTTCAACCTGATCCCTAAGAGGAGCCAGCGCCCTAGAAATAGCCAGAGAGAGGGCTTGGTCCACTGCTGGAGGAAGAAGTTGGGGGGCCACTCCTCCTCCACTTCCTGGTAGGAGGAGTAAAAATGGTCTTCTGGAGAAGACATGATAGCAGAGGGTGTGAGCACAGAACAAATGTCCTTAAAATCCTTAAGGCAGCCCCCTAGCTGGTGCTCCAATGGCTGGGCTCTGCCCGAACCTGTTATAAGAATAGACTGAGGCCCAATACCAATTACCACCACCAGGTGGCGCTGGTCACTAACGTGGCCATGTGGGGAAATCACTGCGTGGCGGTGTCAAAATTAGGCGATGGTTGGTCGGGAATCAAGCAGACACTAAAGGAGTGACCGGATTCCCAAACACGTGTATAGACCAGCGGGAGCGCTTGACGGAGCTGCCTCGCTCGGACCAGACGTGCCTGACAGGATCTCACCGTGCGCAGAGCGCACAGCGGGAGAACCTGCGAGGGGGAGAACGCTCTCGGGCAAGAGCCTGCAGCACAGGAAATATGAAACAATACCAAGGCAATAATGCTATTAACGTGCACAAGAAACCGTTATACAAACAGCAACAACGTCAGATTAAGCCAAGAATGTACGGAATGCACTTAACTGACGAGCAGGAAAGAAAGAGGAAGCGGAAGGGATGTCACAATATTATATACGATGGACTGTGATATGATTGGCCTATGGTTGCCTTGGAGACTACCCCCCTAATAGTTCATGGGTTGTGTAGTCTTTTGTTTAATGAGTGTTGTGTTACGTTTTCTTTGAACTGCTATGCAAATAAAGTGAGGAAAGATTGCATAATCCTCGGCTCCGTCCTGCCATAGAATTCATAAAACTTTATTCGATCTGATTTAGAAACATAGATCATAAAAGTGTACATAAAAACAGTAAATCCTCTTTCCTATTACAATACAGTGAGAATTAATTAAAACCAGTAGGTAAAAATGGGTGTTACAAAGCACGGTTCAGAACAACTTCAGGTTAACAGAATCCTAAAGTTCAATGTCTGGCAAGCTGAATCTCATGCACTTCATGCAAAATACGCAATAAGGGGTCCAAGTAAGATGTAACGCTCCAATACCTTACCAGTCTGCACTATATAAAACTGCAGAAAAAATAAAAATAAAGTGATTTGCACACTTCTGCCATTGGGATATATGTGGGCTACATCTGGGTGATATTTGTGCTACATTTGGGCTCTTTTTTCTCTGGTGGCCATCTTGGGAGACTTATTTGTTATGAAGTTTCCTCATTTACTGCAGTCTCCTCAGTAGGATATGCTTTCAGTTTTCTACTTTGATTCCGTCAAGAAGGCATTCAGATGTGTCACACATTTGCCATAAATTCAGAATGTTAGCACTCTAGTTGTTCATTAGATCACTGTAGTAAATCTACTGCTTACCAGGGAGTTAACTGGAAGTCTACTGCTGGTATTGAAAGTGATTGTTTCAGTCTGCATGTCAGAATTTTCTAATGAAATAGAAGAGGATTTGAGATCTCACTTAAAACATGCCCTACATTTTCTTTCTGCAGCACTAACCATAATTTCTATGGCAAAATGAACCCCATCATTTTGTTCCTTTTTAAATTAAATGTTTTAAGTGTTACCAGTCTATTCCAATCAAGATGGCTTCAGGTGTGCCATCATTTTGTCATAAGTAAGACTGTTAGCTCTCTAGTTGTTCTTTAGAACACTCTGGGAAACTGCAGTAGAACACAAAGGCATTAACTGACAGGCTGCTCCTGTTGAAATATAACAGGAAGATATTTGAGATCTCACTTAAACATGTCCTAATTTTTTTTTCTACAGCACTAACCATAATTTCTATGGCAAAATGAGCCCCCTCATTTTGTTCCTTTTTAAATTAAATGTTTTAAGAGTTACCAGTTTATTCCAATCAAGATGGCTTCAGGTGTGCCATAATTTTGTCATAAGTAAGACTGTTAGCGCTCTAGTTGTTCTTTAGAACACTCTGGGAAGCTGCAGTAGAACACAAAGGAATCAACTGACAGTCTCTGCCCTTGTTGGATGTACATGATTTACTGAGAATGACAGACTTCATTCTCACATGACTGAGAAAGATAATGTGAATTTACAGAAAATATGCTCTCATTTTAGCTTCAGTTTTCTCTCAAATATGATTCATGATATCCCAGCAGAAGGTTTTTCACAGGGTAAAATCACCTTAGAACACACCACAATTCCTGAAATTAGTATGGTACCATCAACAAATGAATTCTAATGTAACTAAAGTCTGTCATCACCCTTTATAGTTCTCCTTTTGGTAACCCTCAAAATCTTCGATTCACTACAATGCATTTCAATGGGATACTATCATGTATGTGGGGCCAGCAATTCCAGGATGAAGGGCTGACAGCCAATCAGATCTCACGATGAGATGTGTCGTTAGGCTCCGCCCAGATATTGAAACTTTTTCTTTTTCTAATTTCTCATGAACTACTGAACGGATTTACACCATTTAACACAAAGGGATCTTTCTGAACCAAGGGCTACCTTTTCGCCAAATTTGGTGTAATTCCGTTTAGCAGTTCGGGCTGTAACTGTGTCTAAAGTTTCCTATGGGAATTAACATGGAGAAAACACGTTTTGGGACCCCCCTTTTTTCTCGGCCCCCGCTTGCCGGATCACCCCAAAACTTTTAAGATAGGAGCTGACCGGAACGCCCCACGAGTTTTGAAAATTTCGCGAAGATTCGTCAACCGACGCCAAAGTTAATGGGAAAAGAATGTTACGATTTTCCTATGGAAAATAGCCTGGGCATTAGGGGTGCTGTCTTCAGTGCGTTCAACTTTGCGCTATCATGTCACCAACATCCTTCGAGGATTATTACTCAAGGACATGGCTCCCCCGGCAATTTGGAAAATAATCACTTTATTTCGGCATGCGAAGAACTATCAATGCGTTTCAGTTGAACAGCAACCTTGCTCACGATACAGTGCCATTTTGGATTCATTTCAATTACATCAGACCTAGTGCATAAACATAAACAATGGACAATCAATTTTCCTCTCCTGTTTCAAACATTTAGTCCGGGGTCATATTTGAGTGGTAGAATTCATCCAAAATTCACGTATATACTAATATTCCCAATCAAAATGCAAATTCAATAAATTGAATGAGATTGTATAAAATTAACATTCCTATTGGAGTGAAGATATATAATGCAATCTCTATGTGTATATAACTGTATTTCATTACAAAATCAATGATAAGACGGCCTATTACCTTAAAATATCAAAGCAACCACTGCCTTCATATTGTAAATGTATGGCAATATCACCCAAATTGTTGCCAGGTATATTAAAACCTGTACATAAGTTCATTTAGAACTCATCATATCTCCCCAGTGTGCTACTAATCAATGCCATTATCCCCAATATTTAATTTACATATATTTCGCCCCAGTGGGCTTATACTACATGCTTCATATGAATTTTCAAATTACCCCAGAGACGTATTTTACATTACCTATCCCAATATCTAAACAACTTAGGTCAACTCCATCTTAAGCATAATCACTAATATATACAATTGACTACCTGTGCATAAATTAATATAGTGTGTCCCTAATACCCAATTAAAAGAAAAAAGTGCTATATTTTATTTCATATATTCCAGTTAAAAATCCGTGCTAAAGCTGAATGAGCAGGCTATCTTAAAAATACATGTAGTTCTTCATCAGTATTGAGGCTATGCGGTTCCTTATAATCCATGTTATATATAGGCTTTGTCTCCAACTGTCTCAGTTTCGTTCCACAGTCTCCACCCCTTTTATCTTTGGGGGTTTGAGCTAAACAGCTGTATTTCATAAGGTGTATATTGCCATTATGTACTTTCTCAAAATGTCTAGCCACAGGGTAATTTCTATCTTTCTTACAGCCCTAAGATATTGCAATATGAGTCTGCATACTGGTAATATTGTTCTTTCTATATGCATTTTGGGGAATAGGCATTTTAGCATGTAAACAATATATTCACTTTTACAAGTTAAATGTCCTTTCACTTTTATCAATTGGTTAAATGGTGTTGTAGTCTGTATAATATATATAAACACACTCATATAAGGCGTGCTAGAATGGGAAGAGGATTAGTTTCTCAGGTGAGAGTTCCCAAACTTCTGGTGCTCTATTTCCTCCCCAAATTACATACAAATCCTGCACACCATCCTGGGAGACCTATTGTGGGAAGAGGTGTGGCGCAGCGGGAAGAGGTGTGGCGCAGCGGCCAGGGCAACTGACTAGGGCTCACGGTTCAATCCCCAGCACTGGCGGCATATCAGCCCAGCACCATTTGACTCTGGGTAATAGCTTGCTTAATCTTCCTGACAGCCCCCAGCGCCTTGACACCCTTGTGTAATTGTTCACGCTTTATAAATACTAGACATATTGTGTCCTCGATAGGTAGCCTGTTTGATAACACATCGAGGCATGTTGACTTTTTTCTCAGACCATTTGTTGAAAGCCTGCCCTTTTAAATCATGGACACGGGTGATTTCCTACATATCATTTATGGTGTCAATTGGGAGGAAAATGACTGTCTACTAAATGTATTCTTCACGATTTGGGATTACAAGCATGCAGGCATTTTGTCAGAGCTCATTCTTTATCATTTCTTTTGCAACCTGAGATTTTGATTGATATGATGTGGTGTTGCTAACCAATAGCTTCTTTCTTTTTGACCAGGAGATCTATCGCCGGGGAATGACAATGGGAACCTGTTTACGCAGGTCTTTACCTGGGCTGGGAGGAGGAACTGGTGGTCAATAACATCAACAATTTTGATGACAGTATCGTCCTCTGGGTGCAGTACATAGATGATATTCTTTGCATTTGGAAAGGTTCATTAGGTGCAGGAAAAGATTTTGTTGAGACTTTAAACACAAATACATTGAATCTGAGCTTCACAAGTCAGGATAACAGACATAAGATTATGTTTCTGGATTTGGAGCTACAGGTAAGAAACAACACATTGGACACAAAGTTGTACAAGAAAAAAATGGCAGGCAACTCTCACTTGCATGTCACCAGTAATCACCCTTGAAAATTAATACAGAGTATCCCCTACGGGGTGCTACTCAGAGCTAAAAGAAACTGTAGTTCAAAGAAATCAAATCTAAAGGAGATTAAAGTTATGACCAATAGGTTTTAAGAGAGAGCGGTTACTCTAAATCTATGATACAGAAAGCCTTGGAGAGAATTAATCTCGTTAAGAGAGAGGATTTATTGGTAGGTAAAGACAAAGCAAAGGATGATTCACAAATCATCAGGTATATCACAACCTACACCAGTGAATCCTATGGTGTAAGACAGGCCTTACATAATTTTTGACGTGTCTTGCACATAGGTGAGATCTTAGCCAAACATCTTGAAAATCATCCTAGAATTGCCTATAGAAAAAGTAGATTATTACGTGATGAATTATGTCAGAAACCTGTCACAGGGTAACCTGCCTGGAATCAAATTCAGGGGTTCTTTGAAGGTACAAACTGTAAAGCATGCAAATATAGTGAGAATGAGAAGACCATACATTTTACCTCAGTACATAAAGAATTCCTAATTCGTAAACACCTTTCATGTAATTCCGATTTCTGTGTGTATTGTCTCAGCTGTCCTTTCAATAAATAATATATAGGCAGTGCCATTCATGAAGCTAAAAAAAAGATTCCTCGAACATATGAGGGCCATTACTAACGGGGACAAGCAATACCTGGTAGACAGGCATTTTAGAACTGAGCATTCAAGTAATGGCAACCTACTCAAATTCTGTGGACTCAATAGGATACCACCTATGTGAGAGGTGGGAATAGAAATCTAGAACTTAGAAGACTAGAATCCAGATTTATCATTCATTTTCAAACTTTTCACTCATCAGGCCTGGGGAAGAAATGTATGGATTTATGTTTCCAGTTAGGATGTTGGTGCCCTAAGCCCAATCGGGCATCTATAAAGTTGGCAAATGTTTCTTTCCTCCACAGAATCTGCCAAAATGCAAAGTTGAGGGATTCCAAAGAGTTATTAACATTACTTGGGAATTCTGTGAGAATGGTTTCCAAAAGAGCATGCATTGCCCCTCCCTCCATCTACTAGTAGCCCACATGGGCCTTATATCTGAATCTGGTCTGTATCTAGTAACCCACTAAGGCTTTATGTCTGGGTCTGATTTATATTAAGAATTCAGTTTCCAATTCATCAATAGCAGCCCAATAGGCTGTTATGTTTGAGCTTGTTTTGTATTCAGGATTGATTTCTTGTAAATTATTGAGGAGATAAAGGGTTGACTCAGGCGTGCAACGCCCATTGGGCTTAACGAGCTTCAGCCCCCCCCCCCCCTGTCGTCGTCTTCAGCCGGGCTGCCAAGGTTCAGATGACGGATTTACATGCACTAACATAATTGAAGTATGCAAACCGTTCTTCGTCTGTTTCATTTGTATTAAGGCTCCACGGGTAGCGTTTTTACTATCAGAAACTTTTGCATCCCAAGATTTCATTTTAGTGATCACTTCTGGGAGGCCCCCAGGAGCCAGCCAGCCTCTGAAGGTTTCAGCAACCCGCCCTTTTGTTTTCTTTGAGACAGGGTGCCACCGAGCTGATATCCTTGTCTGTAGGCAAGAATTTCACCTAAGCACGGTTGATGTGCTGTGCAGCATGGGTTGGGAGTGTGAAGATGTGCTCAGCAGGGGGATATGACACCAGCAGGAATTCCTTTACAAAGGAAAAGCATCAACCGCACTAGTCATCCCTTCCCCCTGTTGTGCACATCTTCCCATGCCCTGCCATGGGTGGCTATTGTTCAAGGGCTAAAGGGCGGTGCCCCTCCCCCTTTGTGGCCTTTCTATTGAACCAGTTATTCAAATACATTTTAAAAATAAACCGTTTTGTTGAGACTTACTCCCAGTGAAATTCCTGCACTTTCACAAGTGCCTTTGCCACTGTGCCTTAGTGAGCATGTGGCTGACGCTGTATACAGCAGGGCTGACAGGGCTTGCCCATGCACAGCCCTTATGTCTTCTCAGAACTTCACTCAGTTGCTATTACTTGACCCGTTCTTATCTCCTCACATGTCGGTTGTGATCAGCAAGCCTTACTGACCATACCCCATTCTATGACAAAATGGGAAAGAGTGGGTTTAAGAAGCATGCTACTGGAAGTCTGCACATACTCTATAGTCACATTTTATTAGGAGTATGTGACATTCTCTCAGCTCTCCCATTCCCCCCCACATCTCTAAGTGGTGGTGTTGGTTTCAGTAATTTATCATGGCTAGTGATGCTTGTTTTATTTCTTCTGCAGATTAATGACTACATGTGATATATCATATTAAACAATCTGCAGGTTAAATAATACAGACATTAACAAAGGCTCTATGTATAGCTTTTGATCACTGAAACTGCTGGATACTGGACGGCGAGGCTGTGTGCGTTTGTGTGAATAGATGAGACAATGATTGCAGGAGTTGACTTAGATGTTGAGAAAATGTGGGTGGCTGGGTATACAAGTTGAGTGAATGACAGTGGATAATGTAATGTGGATGAGTGAATGGGTAGGTGACAGAAGGCAGTGGTTGACTGAATTGTTGAATGCAGGTGGATGAGTAGTGAATGAAAGTAGGTGGGTAGTGAGGTTCAATCATATGGTGCAATTCTATGTTTGTATTTGAGCCCCACCATGATTTTCAATCACCAGCTGCCACGGCTCCCTGCCCCAAGAGTTGTGTTATGAGACATTGGGTTTCGTGACTGACCTTTCAAGTGAGGCCCTGTCTGCCATGAGCATTTTGGACACAGCATTTCGAGGAACACCTCAACCGAATTTCTATCAGTAGCCGTCATTACTTGTATCCAGTCTGTGTCTTTGGAGCGTCGTTAGATTTGGTGCTCGTCATTTTGATGTTGGGCGGACAAAAAGATGAGTGACTGAGCTAGGAATCAAGCTTGTGATGTGGAGATTACACACGAGATCGATGCAGCAGGCGTTCAACCTGCAGAGCTGCACGAGGGGAGGAGACACATTATGATGGTACTTTGAGGTTAGAGGACTGTGTCAAGAGCCCCGCACGGGCATCCTGTGGGTACTGTACGGGCATTCTGTGTGTGACCGCGCAAGTAAGTCTCAGGTTTCCACGCATGATCAGTTTCCTGACTTAACACAGTGAATGGGGGCCGCGAATGAGTGCTTCCCATTGCCTCCTATGGCTCCTTCATTGGTTGGAAGTGGTTGTTGGGGGGGAGAGGGGCTATGAATGTGCATAAGCAAGGCTATAGCACCTAGTAGGTTTTGGCCCTGGTGACAGTGCTCATGCTGGCAATGAAAGTGGCACATTGAGGTAGAGAGCATGGAGGCACCTACAGTTGGTGCCGGGAGTGGATCTGTCGCCAGAAGCAGGCAACAGTGGCCCAACTTCTAATAGGAAGGGTTTAGCAGCCATGTGTAAAGCAACTCTTTAATTTATTGCCCAACTAGTCCTTTCTTTGTTCAATCCGTTTTTACCATTTTTAACAAATCTTGCCACTGAAGGGCCTTACTTGGTTGGAAATAACATGTGAGGCCCTGTTACCCCACAATGCTTGCGCATCAATGTATGTAGGTGTTTAGATTCAGTTTCTGCACTCCTGGGTTGGCTATAGGGTCACATGGTGAAGTGAGAGCAGAGATCCTGCGTTGAGGATGATGGCTGTCAAGTTGTGCGACACCTGGTGTGTCCTGACCGTACACCATGAGTGTGATGAAGCTAATTGTCAGGGGCACGTGCTAGGTCCCAGTTCAGCTGGGTGGGCTTGGGGCAGTGATGCTACGGCTACCTGCCTCTGTGTCTTCTTAGTGGTCCTGACATGGTGCCATGGAAGGGCGGTACTTGCAAGTGATGCAGTTGCGAAGCAGATCGTGGTCTCACTTCCAGCAAGGGGCCTTGAGGCAGTGGTGCCCCTGGCATGTCCTTGCAAGAGATGCTCATGTGAAGCAGAACAAGGCCTCCATATCTCCTGAGTGGCCATGGCCAGTGGTGTCAATGGTGGGTGGGCTTCATGCCTGTGATATATGTCGATTGAAGCATATGGGGCCCATTTCTAATACATAAAGTCATTTCTAATACATGAAGTCAATGGGTAGGTTGCTCTTTCTAAAGTTGTAGATGATCGCTGAATATGTCTACCACATCCTAAGTTTGGATTAGTAGTATGTGTATTGCAGACAGGTTCCTTAGTTTATTTGCAAACTTTTTAGTTTATTTTCAAGTTTTTTCTTCGATTCATCATCTATCTCAATGAAGAACGATAAAACCTGCTAATCTTAAACATTCACTGCGCTGTAATTAATTTGTTAAACCATCATAATGCACATTTTAAGATGCCTCTTGCAAGTAACTGGCAATTCTTTGTAAGAATTTCCTCCATCTGAAGCCAGGCCCCAATGTGTTAAGCTGATTTATAACACCAGGCCTGTTCCCAGGACATTTGGCTAGCCTAAGATAACTACTTTTTCTTAGTTTCATTTCATTATTTGTTTACTATGCAAATTGGATTGTGTTTGGTCTCTTTTTGTTATTTTCTTCAGTCTTTAGTATTGTTTGTCCATTTGTTAAACATGGATGTTCATTCGCTGGGAGGCTCTTGGCATGATAGATAAGAAACAGATAACATATTCAGCTTGGTGGAAGGAACTATAATGTGAAAATACAGGTTTTTTGTTTTTTCCGTTAATTCAGGTGGGATAGTGGTCTGCAGTCTGTAATGGTATGGAATGATCTAACACCCAACACAAACACACAAGTACAAAAACACTTGAAAGTCTAAGAGTATGAAATGCAACATTATTCTACATATATTACCTCCCCTATGCATATATATATATATATATACCCTCCATATACTTCTGTATCTTTATATTTATTACTTTGCTTCTATTTCAGCTTATCCAATGCACTACCCTTGATGTCACCCTATATCTCTTGCAATATATATCCTCTACCTCCTCTCTGACTCATCTCAAACCTCACTCTACTACTCTCTCCAATGCACTACCCTGTTTCTCACCGTATACCGCTCTCAATATATCCTCTACCTCAACTCTCTGCCTCATCTCAAACCTCACTCTACTACTTACTCTAATGGACTATCCTATTTCTAACCCTAAACCGCTCTCAATATATCCTCTACCTCAACTCTGTGCCTCATCTCAAACCTCACTCAACTACTTACTCTAATGGAGTACCCTATTTCTAACCCTATACCGCTCTCAATATATCCTCTACCTCGACTCTCTGCCTCATCTCAAACCACACTCTACTACTTACTCTAATGGACTACCCTATTTCTAACCCTATACCGCTCTCAATATATCCTCTACCTCGACTCTCTGCCTCATCTCAAACCTCACTCTACTACTTACTTTAATGGACTACCCTATTTCTAACCCTATACCGCTCTCAATATATCCTTTACCTCAAATCTCTGACTCATCTCAAACCTCACTCCACTACTCTCTCAAATGCACTACCCTACTTCTAACCATATACCTCTATCAATATATCCTCTACCTCCACTCTTTCATTCATCCTAAACCCCATACTCTTCATTCCTCTACCCCTCTTTGCATCATCTCATACTTCATTTACTACTGAGATCTCCCAAACAAGCATTTCGAAACCCTTCCCTCTGACTCTTCCCCCTCCACCTCCCCTTTACTCATCCCAAACCCCCTCCTAATGGTATGAACCCCCCTAAAAAATTCTAGACCCTCCACTATTCCTTTTCAATACAAATAACAGACTAATATATCTACCACTCAAATAATTTCATATTTCCCTATACTAAATTCTGACTAATCCTATTTGGGTTCCGGAGTAGCGTGCTACAGCCAAAAAGCACTTCAGTACCTCATAAGGAGTAGCAAGTGCTATATAAATGCAAAACCTTCCCTTTTCCATCCGTCCGCTATCTTTTTCCATCCAAATAACAGACTAACATATACACCGCTTAAAATTAATTTCATATTTCACTTTACTAATTCACCACTAATCCTCTTTGGGTTCCAGAGTAGCGTGCTACTGACTGAAAAAGCGTGTTGACGCCTCGTCAGGGGTAGTATGCGCTATATAAATGCAATTACAATGGGAGCTGCACCAGCTAACGAGGTGAAGATGGGAACTTTGTGACAGGGATATAATTACCAAGTTCTGTGTTTTATTATTAATTAGGTATATTATGCTGCAGTATAAAAATGGTTAACTCTTCGGTTGCAGAAGTTTATGATTACATATTTTTTCGTTTTCCTTTACACTTCTTCACAATTTCATAATGTTTTGCTGTTCGCTATCAGCACTGTAATTGTATTATTGACACATTGCAATATTGTATTGTAAGTTTAAAACCCAGCTAATTGTGGCATCCGTTCTCAATCGAAGTTGAACTTCAACCATTAATGACCTGTTTTTCATGTCTTTGCACAATGTGTTTCACAGTTAAAAATGGAAATGGGTTGTCAACTCCCCGGCCCATGACCAAGGAGACCTATGTCTCGGAAACGCATTGGGAGTTTTACATGTCGTCAAATAAAAGGATTGGTTTTTCACCTTGAAGAAACACAGGGAGTTTGTTATTCTACATTAAACAAACCTTGGATTGCTTATATTTCTGGATCCACACCCATACAATGGTTCACTAGTGGCGGATCCTCCACTATGGAGGAGGAGTGTTGCCCCACTTAACAAAAGTAAAACTAGAATGATAATAACCATCGTTGCTATCATTTTAGTTTTCCTTTGCAGTCAGTGCCTCCCGGGGCAGGGCGGGGCTAGGCACAGCAGGGGAGAGGACTGCTTTGCACTCCTTAAGTGGGCATGACTACTTGACCGGCCCTCTCGGGCTGGCCAAACAGTCATGCGCACTTTGCATTTTCCCCAACACGCTGCATTACACAGCCTGGTGAGGAACAGGCAAAGCCTCCCAATCCCCATTCGAGCGCCGATCCACGGCGCTCAGACCACTCACTATGTTGCCTTGCAGTGCTGTGATTTGCTGAGGGAAAGCTGGGAGCCGGGTGCTTCCTGCTGCTGGCTGGGATTGCAGGACGAAGGAAGAAGATGGAGAACGGAGGAGAGGCAGCGGCCGGCCATTTCAGGTAAGTGTTTGTTTTATCATCGCCCCTTGACCCGCGCCTCCCCCCCCACCACCCGAATCCAGTAACAACCACTACTAGGGCCGGGTACTAGAGTCTTTGTGGACTTTGCTGCTTGTTTTAAAATTCTCCCCAGCTTTTTCCCTTATAAACCGAAACATGAGAATACTATAAAATATAAGTTAAAATCTAAAATTCCATTAAAAAAATTAGAAATGCATTAAAAAAATTCAAACAATGTACATTTTACACTGTTCAATTAAATGCCAAAAATATTAAACTGAAAAAAATAAACACTAAACCAGTAGAATTTCGCTTAAAATAACACTAACATTACAAAAATATTGAAAAAAATTATAATACTCAACAAGATTTTGAGAACAATATTATTAACTGAAATATTAAAAATAGCACTAAAAATTGTATTCTTAAGTGGAATAGTCCTGCTGACGATATTGTTCATAATTCCATATTCTTGCAGCAATATCCCAGTATCATAATACAAAAACTCGATATGAAAGTGGTTTTCACGGTTTTCAACTATTGTTGCAATAGTCTGTGGTCCCAGCTGTTTGGGTGCTTTTGTAGTTCCTTTCTGACAGCTGTGAACACTGCTGGTTTAGAAGTTGTATTTCTACTTTTGTTACTGCTGTGATGCTGTTGTTTCTGCTGGATTTGAAGCTGTGCTCATTGCTGGAATAGTTATTGTAGTACCAGCCGTAGTGCTGTCTGTATTAGTTGTTGTGGGTTTTTGCTTTTGTCCCTTCTAAGGTAGCAGCTATCATCATGGCTGTTTTCGCTTTCAAGGTGGCAGGTGTTCACACTACTGTGGTCACTGCCATAACTGTAGCTATTACAGCTATGTTCGCTCCAGATCTCATTATTGTGCTGCTGTTGCTCTAGGGGCAAAAAGGACCCCTCCTTCCTTATATATTTTAGTTATTCATAACATGTTTTCTGGCAGACAGCTAAAACTGTAGTATCTCTTTCCCCTGGTGACATCATGCAAACACATTTCCAACTCTCGTTAAAGGGTATACAATATTCCAAAGCCTGTGCCTGTATAGATTTTTATCTTTTTTGTTTTGACATGAGCTTTTGCAGAAAGTTAAAACAGAGTCTAGCCAGACCTCAAAACAGGGTTTTTCTACCATTTCTATGACTCGAGAGTCGTAAAGGTTCAGAAACCACAACACAGGAGCTATTTCCCTTTAAATGTGTTCTAAAATGCCAATGGGAGAAAAGCTAGACAGTGGAACCCTATGGGTCACAGCACCTGATTTGCTATCCCTATCTATTATACATAGATTCTGGAACTACCCAGAGTGGCGTGTGCACACTTAAAGAACACCCACTGTCACAATGTCATTCCAATACTGGAATATCCTAGTTTAAACAAAAAAGCACAGGTGCACCACAAATGTACTCAGACACGAGAGAGAGACAGATCTTCAGATTCGTGTCCACGTGTATTCTTCAAATATCTTCTTAATTGTGATAATGTTTAAAATCACCATTAGGGTGATCACAACACAGCCGACGCGATTCGTCCTTTACATAAGGACTTCTTCAGAGCGTAGTAAATCCGTCTAGTTGTAAACTTCAAAAACCCGCCTAGTATAATATACTTCAAAATGATTCAGATATTTGGCTTGCATATAAGCATCACCTAGGTGCCGATTCGGATCCTGGAGAAACCGGGTACGAACCGTCGGTCGGAGTGTTTTCTCCGTCCGACTCGTACCCGGGAAAAAAAGATTACAAACATGCAAGTACGATTCGCACGGAAACACCATTTCCGTACGAACCGTAAAAAACACCGACCGACGAAAATATCCATACAAATGTGATCCGGGAAAGCGCCGACGTGACGTCGGGACGCATTCAGGCTGCGTTTCACGAACCAAGAAGTACGATTCGAACCGACAGCAGTCCGGACAGCAATATTTTTACGGCACCCAAAAAGTGCCGGAAAAGCTAAGTACGCCGCGATGCCAGCGGAATAGGGGGCCCGGTACGCGCCGTACCCCCCCCTGCCCCCGTATGTACACGCCAAACCCCCAGCCCCCCCGTGTATGTACGGACCGTACCCCCAGCCCCCCGTGTATGTACGGACCGTACCCCCAGCCCTCCCGCGTAAGTACGGACCATACCCCCACCCGTGTATGTACGAAGCGGACCCCCACCCCCAGTGTATGTACGGACTGTACCCCCAGCCCCCCGTGTAAGTACGGACCGTACCCCCACCCGTGTATGTACGGAGCGGACCCCCACCCCCCTGTGTATGTACGGACCGTACCCCCAGCCCCCCGTGTAAGTACGGACCGTACCCCCACCCGTGTATGTACGGAGCGGACCCCCACCCCCCGTGAATGTACGGACCGTACCCCCAGCCCCCTGTGTAAGTACGGACCGTACCCCCACCCGTGTATGTACGGAGCGGTCCCCCAGCGCTACGCGCTGGGGGTCCGCTCTGTACATACAAGGGTGGAGGTACGGTCCGTACATACACCGGGGGATGGGGGTACGGTCCGGACATACACGGGGGGCTGGGGGTATGGTCTGTACATACACGGGGGTGGGGGTACGGTCTGTAAATACACGGGGGGCTGGGGGTTCGGCGCGTACATACGGGGGCTGGGGGGTGTTCGGCACGTACATACGGGGGGCTGGGGGGTGTTCGGCGCGTACATACGGGGGCTGGGGGGGTGGTCGGCACGTACATACGGGGCCAGGGGTTCGGCGCGTACTTCCGCGGGGGGGCGGGGGGTTCGGCGCGTACATACAGGGGCTGGGGGGGGTTCGGCGCATACATACGGGGGCTGGGGGGGGTTCGGCGCGTATGCGGGCACATGTCTCCATGGTTGCTATGGGAGTTCGGTCCGTACGGTGTTTTTTCCATGCAGTTGTAACATCGGACGCCCGGTACGGATCGTACTTGCGCGCTCGGACTTGAGTTTTCACATTTGTACGTAAAATCATCCGGGGACGTGTCGGAAACGTTTTCCGACCCGAGGATGTGTGGGGGAATATTCCCAATACGATTCGTATGGACTTTTTCCCATACGAATCGTACTTGCCAGTTTGTACGGTACTTGTACGATTCGTACGGAAAAAAATCCGGATACGATTCGTACGGGGAAATTTTTTCCAGGATCGGAATCGGCCCCTAAGTCTACCAAGTAAGGTGTTTTTGAAATGATAACATAATCTCTCCCGGGTGAACCAATCTTTAGTCCCGGGTTAAGTAGAGATGTAAGAATAATTAATTTGCGTAGAATACCAACACCGGCCCGGATCCGTCGGTGTACGCATGTCTCGTCGATGGATTCAGAATGCTCTAAAATGCCTTATAATGGAGGACTTCACTCATTTTCTAAACCAGCTTAGTTTCACTATATGGCAGTAAGAGTAGCCCTTTTATTTTATTACAATGCTCTTCCTGCTACATGCAAAATAGTAAGATTTGTATATTTATAGCACAAAGCGTTCTGCTTGAGGAATTTTTTTTATTTATTTTTTATTTTGCAGAGTTTTATATAGCACGAACGTGGCCTGAATCGGGTTTCAGAGCGCTTACATAGCACCAGTTGCTTTACATGAGGACACATTCATTTATTTATTTTTTATTTATTTTTAGGCATGGGGAGATTACGTGATTTGCCCAGAATCACAGGGTGTTCAGCGTCATTGCCGAGACTCGAATCCGGTTCCACAGATTCGAGGTCGACCGCCCTAGCTGTTAGGCCAACTCCTCTCCCCAAAATCTAATAAGAATCTATTAGACCTGCATTGGTCCTTGTTAGCTTCCCTGTCCACTGCTCCTGCCAGATGAAGCTCATCCCAGGGTGTAACATCTTGCTGTTGTTCACCACCTGCATACACCCCAATTTACGTGAGAAGTTAAATACATTATAAAAAGGATTGTAACGCAATAAAGCGGAGGCTGCTATTTACACAATCTTCACTTGGAGATAGTTCCTCACTGTAGATGCTCACCATCATCTCCTCTTGGAACTGCTTCTCCAACCAGCTGCTTTCTTTGTCTGTATTTATGCATGTACTTCATTCATATGATTACAAATTATATGTAAAGTGCCCTGATACCTTCTGGTCGAGCTAGCACTATATAAAACGTATAAGTAAATAAATAAACCACCCTATTCAATACTCTGCATCGGTCTCAACTCATTGTCTTTGAGCCTAATGTGGGGGGTTCTCTCTGGGTCCAGGAGCTTCTTTCTTCCCAGACTCCTGCACTTTGCTGGATTGATGAAATGCCACTGATGGCCATCGCAGGACAGCATATCTCAACTCAAACTACAACGAAGTGCCAAAGTTGCATCATCATACAGTGGGTCCCAGGTCTTTGAATAGTCCTCAAGCAGTCAATTCTCTCCTCAACCATATAGTTGAATTACAATATCAACTATAAGGATATGTTATATATCATCATCAAGCATCTGTATATGATAATAAACAATCCTGAGCAGGGCATTAGGGAGCTGCATACATTTAAACGATGATGATGATGATATGATCAGTGACCTTTATGTTAGTATACGTACCTTAGCCGTTCTGCATCTACCATCTAGGTCTCCTTTCCCCTAAATCACTAGAGTTGTAATGTTTCTATGGGCTCAGTTGCTGCTTTATTAGTGCATTATGACACGATAGCTAGGCCAAGATTTACTAAGGCTTTGCATCGCTGCTGTGTCACACAAGTCGATGCAGAGCAAAGCAAAGGCTTATTTGGGATTTATGTGGCCTCACATGTCTTTATGAAGAAATGTAATGCAGCGCAGCAGCTTGCGCTGAAATACGTTACATTTCTTAGTGATCGGCGCTCCATGGGTGCACCCTCGATGCTCTTATGAATTCCACTAATTTATTTCATTCATTTCCAGATTTACTAAGGTTTGTATAGCTGGAAGTGTGTGAAATTTGTTTATTTCTCCTCATTACTTCCTCTTTCCATGCCTGATGCATTCTGTTTCATGCATAGAAAGCGTAACATGCTTCTTTGGACTGTGCTTATGCCTGACGGAATCCCTTCCTGCAGAAAAACAATCCTGCCCGTAACACAGGGATCCTTGCACCATTGTGCAAACGTGTCTGAGCTGGTGCTTGGGAGCCACAAGTGCACCAGCCGCGGAAGAGAGCTGAAGAGCACCATATATTAGTAAATATGGTGCCTTTTTTAGCTCTCTCCTGGTTACACAGCGCTGTCCAGCAAGTTTGCTTGCTGCCCTGAATTGCGAGAACTTTTGTCCAGGGTTTGACTGGCCTATAGAGCAATATGGCAGCATCAGAAAAGCTGGTCTCACAGGTCAGTGTTTGGGCTGAGATTGTTTTTGACTGCTTGAGAGCCTGTTAGATAGTCTGGTGGGCCGATTTTACTTTTGATTTCACTGATATTACAACAAACATTGCCTGCAGCAAACACAAATGTATGCAGTCTACCATACCTTGCAAAACACCTATACAGTGAATCTTTTTTAGCTATCTGATTTGCTAATGGGGGCTACATTTATTTGGTACCCAATTTTATTTTCTATCCCAGAATGACCTTGCTAGTGTGATATCTTCAAGGTAATCCAATTCCTTCCTTCCCCTCCTCCGGAAACCATGCTTCCCTAATACTTTCTACTGTGTCTGTAGCAGGGGTATGCCAAGGCTGTTGACAGCTGATAACCTATTATTGAATGCGAACCAGGACCTATGCCTTTGTTTGTGTTCATACAAATCATACAGCAAAAATTACTTAGGTCCTGATTCAAATTTGGTCTATTCTCTGTCAGGGTAACGGATCAAGGTGGTTCCTAATAATGCTTTGTAACTTTGCCGATGGTATGGCAAATATACCATTTCTTTTATTTTCAAAAATAAAATGTCAAAGTGGGATTTTCTTTTCCCTCCCATGGCGAGGGTACATTGAGCACTTTTCAGTGCCCCGTACTGCCAGGTTTTTCATGGAGGTGTCGGGCTTTGAACTGCAGCGGCTATATGTCCACCCATCTAAATTAGGTGGGCAGACATATGGATAATTCTCTGGCAGCCCCTACTGGACATCTGAGAAGTTTGACCACGGCGAGATGGAGTAGTTTACGCTGTCAACAAACTGCGGTCCTGCGTGATTTGAATTGGGCGGGCTGACCATAGTCTTGGCAGGGCTGGAACTCCCTTTCCATTGCGATGGAGTATCCTTTCCTCCAAGGTCTACATAAGGCCCTAAATTTGGAAGCAAATAATGCCAGGGTAGATCTAGTGCTGGACTGGTAACCATGACCACCCCTGTCAAAACTTTTCAAACCAGTCTCGCACTGCATGATGCTGTGATGAAAATTTAGCCATGGGGACATTGGAGGGTCATAGCTGCCCATCTAGTTCTGGAAACAACCCCCTAGCCTCCATCTGACCTGCCAGAGTGGCAGAAGGGCAAGACCGGCCCTGGGTGGGTGCCACCAACACAAGCTAATAAAAATGTGTATTCACCATGCACAAGTTCAAATTAAAATATAAAACACTAATCCATTATTAAAAAAAAGCAGCTGAACAAAAGGTAATATTTTCATCTTTTCGCCATTTGAAAGCAGTGTACAAACCTTGAGAGTTTGATGTCAACTCATCCCAAAATATATAGATACACTGCTTCAGAAACTGCATAAACCGACATTCCCCAAAACCTTTTTTTAAACAACTCTTCTAAAATCCCTAATCCTGGGAAGATGCTTAGAATATGAGAAAGTGACTCACAATCAAGATTACAAAGAAAATATCAGCGTTTTTCGTGTTTTACTTTGAGCCCCTGGCCCATGATATCTAATGTTTCAATCTAAGGAAGCCCGATCTTTAAAAACTCATATTTCTCTTTATTACTTAGGGTCTTATTTCAATGTCGGTCGGACTTGCATCCGCCTGACACTTCCAGACGGCAGTCTCGACAGTCTAATGACGATGTGACCACACATGGGGTGGTCGTATTCTCCCATTCCTCTATGGGAGCTCGTGTTAAAGCTGTAAATCGGCCATAACGGAAGCTCCCATGGAGCCTGTGTTCTTCCCATGCACCCCGTGGCAGGCACCTCAAGGTGCATGCCACAAGGTGTAGGGATCAACAAGGGGGCTCCAATGGGGCCCCCTTGGCCCCCAACCTGAGGACAAAAACAGAAGGAAGGCCGCTCCATGCTTTAGGAGCTATGTAAGAGAATGCCTGACCTCTTTATCTGGTTCTGTGTATGTGTGTGATGTGTGCAAATAGGTGTCCTGGGGAGAGGAGGTATCTGTGTGGTTGGGACCTTAGTTGTGTAGCGCCTTGAATGTGTGTGTGAGGAGTTTGAAATTAGTGCATTTGTGAATGGGGAGTTGGTTGAGCTCTCTGAGGTTTGATGTAATGTGAGCGCTGCATAGGAGGTTGAGGATTTTTATTTTTTTATTTTTTATTTTGCAGTTTTATATAGTGCAAATTTGACCCGAATCGGGTATGAGAGCGCTTTACATAGCACCAGTTGCATTACATGAGGACACATTCATTTTTTTGTTATACACGGGGAGATTAAGTGATTTGCCCAGTTTCACAGGATGTTCAGCGTCATTGCCGAGACTCAAACCCAGTTCCCCAGATTCGAGGTCGACCTCCCTAGCCGTTAGGCCAACTCCTCTCCCCTGATGAGTCTGGCTGCAGAGTTCTGGATGGTGTGTAGTCTTCTAGTGATTTGCTTAGTGATGCCAGAGTAGATGGGGTCCCCATAGTCCAACTTGCTGGTGACTAGGGCATGAGTGACAGTTTTTCTACTGTTGTTTGGAAACCATTTGAAGGTCTTCCTCAGTATCTTCAGGGTGTAAGCAGGATGCAGTGGCGGCATTGACATGTGTGGTCATGTCAATTTTCTGTGGATGATTAGTACGAGGTTCCCTGAGTGGATGATGGGTATGGGTCTGAGTTCAGACAGCCACCCCTTTAAGTCCCATGGTGAGGTGTTCCAACCAAAGATCACTACTTCTGGCTTGTTGTGTTGAACTTGAGACAGTTGGCGTTCATCTGTTGAGCGATTTTGGTCATGCAGATGGTGAACTTAACTGTTGTGCTGGGGATCTTGTCCAAAAGTATGAGTTGCTTGTCATCGGCATAGGAGAGGATGTTGTTGTGTGTGTGGATGACATTGGCCAGAGGGAAAATACCAGTTTATCACAAAAAAAGGTAGAAAGCTTAGAGAATCTCAATGCATGGGAACATGTTAAAAGGTTTTTTGAGGTCTAGCGAGGCCAGATGGTCCACCTGGTTTATAAGAATAAGGAAAGACGGGTAAGTCATTAACTTGAAAGTGACGTGAGGGATGACATCTTTCAAGTGTAGAAGAGGACTGAACTACCCAGACCACAAGCGAATGGAGTATCAACTTCACCGTTTATCTGCTTTTGGCACTAATTTGATTGCTGTCTTTGTGGCTAAATCTTGCATTCCTTGCAGAAGAGCAAATCTACGAACGGACAGCAAGTAACAGCAATTGAATGGAAATAATTTGGAGGTGTGTATGAGAACTGAACCTTGTATCAGTAAGGATAGTTCGAAGAGCCAAGCATCTGAAATTTTGCTGTCCAAGACTGGAAATAACTTTGGCGAGTGGACATATACTGTTGCTTCTGAATGTTTATCCTACATATAGTCCTGATTTAGATGAAGAAGTAGGAGAGGATGTAGACTGGGACATAGATTTTCCTGAGAAGTGGGTCATTTAGTTTGTCATGGAATCTATGACACACCCACACACATGCATCCTGGTGCTGGGCACGTTGTCACGGGTCAATAAAGAGAGGCGTAAGTCAGTGCACAGGTGCCTCAGGCTTGAGTTTCCCTCAACTTCCTGTGTCTGTGTTCCTTCTTTTCCTGGCCTGCTGTCCCACTGAGGGCAGGCATGACATTGGTGATGAGGTGTCTCACTTCCGCTGTACCTCCATCCTCACAACCTCAGCTTCTAACACTCAGAAGCAGTATCCGAATATACTTAGCCAACACGAGGTGAGAATAGACAAAACTGTTGCATAGGTACCTCAGGCGGGAAAGGTATGTTGGTGAAGCTGTGGGTCTCTACCCTCATCACCACATCAGGTTGGAGACTGTGCAATGATGGAGAGCCCCTCTGCCCACCTGAGCTCTCGCCTAGCAAAGCCACAAGAATTGGAGTGCGGTTGCGTGTCCCACTTCGGGCGGGCAGCATACACATGCAAGCATCAATACAGGCAAGCAAAGGATTACTGACGTTCCCTTCAAGGTACCTAACTAACTTCAGTCAGCAACAACATCACTTTTTTGAAAGAACAACTTTCACTCACATGACCCACAGCTGGGATGTTTCACCCTAAAGTTGGGCACATCCCTCCAATCATGCGACTGCTCAGGCAGGGAAATATGCCAATTGTATGGAGCACACCAGCACTCAGCCTCACAGGTACACTATAACCAGCATGATGAATCAAGATAGCACCAGGTAAACTCCCAGGAGCCTAACCACATGCTGCCGTCAGTGCACACTAGCTGACACACACCCAGTGGGGTCGACTACAACATCAGGTAGGTGGCACAGCTAATCCCCTATGGCAAAGTCAGTGGCCCTGACTCCGCAGCACCATGCTGCTGTGTGTGGGTCACTCACTTAAAAAACGACTTCAAAGCCACAAAGGGGATGTATGGTAAGGTCAAGAAATCCCTTCTGCTGCACTACACAGAAAAAGACGGACTATGAGGGTACAATCACTGCCCTAAACACTTATTTCCATCCCCAGATGAACCCAGATTTCAAAGGTTTCAAACTCCTTCAAGCTTGCCAAAAGGATCTGGAGCTCATTGATTTATTGTACACTAGGCTGCAAGAGCTGGCAACCTCCTCCACTGATGATGACCTGCAAAAAGAACTATGAGCGCAACTAATCCAAGGGTGCAGGTCAGCCACTCTCAAATGTAACATCCCATGGAAAGCAGGCATGCCACTACATGAGATCCTCACTCTGGCCACTCCCACAAACTGTCACATGACTGGACAGAGCAAACTGACCTTGCTTTAACCAAACTAATAATCAATCAAGATACCAGTAACCTACAACCATTCAAGACCGAAGCAACCATGGCTGCTATGAGGGACAGACTGCCGCATAACTGACCAAGAAAAAGAGCTGCCAGCAAACCAGTGAGTATGTCCTGTATGTCCTGTGGGTACTCTTACTTAGCTCACATGCGCCAGGAATGTCCAGCAAAGGGTAAGACCTGCTTCAACTGACAGCACCCCAACCACTTCACAACAGTCTGCTGAGGTGGTTGCCACTAGGCCTGGGCGGTAAATTCTGTTCCGATTGCCGAATTTGCGGAATACGGGTAATTTCGCGTTCCGTGGTGAACGCGGAATTGCCAAAAATTCCGCAATCCGCAGCTTCGCAGAATTCTTTGCTTGTTCGCGCTTTCAAAATGCGCGTTCGCGAACAGGAAAGAATCATCGCGAACGGGCGCAACAAGCAATTCCGCGCGTTTGCGGAATTTCTGCGTGCTCACGGAGATTGCTTACCATTTCGCTGAGCTTTGCGTAGCGCGACTACACAAATTCCGCCCACCCCTAGTTGCCATCCAACGGCACCATGCAAAAATGATGACACAAAGTGGCAAGGAGAAAGAACGCGCCCAGCGGACACTGATGACACCTATCCACAATAGGAGTTTTTCCCCGCGTATGCTACCACTGAAGAGGAAGAAGAGGGGATATTACTCATATTATGCGCCATAGGAAGCCAAGAACAATTTGCAAAATCAAAACCTATTTGTCAGATCCAAATACCCAGGACAACAGTGGTCTTTCTCATAGACACTGGTGTCTCTGTTAATGTATTAAGCCAATGACAGTTTGAAGCACTATGATTCAGCACCAAAATGTTGCAAATCTGCCCTAAGATATTCGCACATGGGGCAGTTAAAGCCCACACTTTAGAAGTTGCATTCAAATGCTTGTGTTACATGCTGGGACAATATGTGAAGCAAAATCTACATTGAGAGAGGCAGCATAGAAACTATACCCATCTGCTCTACGATCGAAAAGTTAAAACTGATCCACATTGCAACTGAAATTCACTCTAGGAGTGTGAAGGAGATACCCATGATGTTCAAACACATCTTCAAAGGGCTAGAAAACCTATGTGCACCCCGTGCAGCCCTTAACATCGACTCTACCAAAAAGCCTGTCGCTCTCCTGCACAGTTGGATCTCATTTCACCTCCGCCTGGCAGTTTAGCAGAATTACTAGAGCTGGAAGACAGTGGAGGGATTGAAAAGATTCTCAGGCCCCACTTCATGGGCCTCTTCCATGGATTTTGACAGAAAACCCAAGCAGCCTGGCAACATTAGGATCTGCACTGATACGGATCTCCCTAACCAGGCAATCAGAGGAGAGTGACACATCACCCAAACCATTGATGATCTCATGAATGATCTTAATGGAGCTTGCTGGTTTCCCAAACTCGATCTAGACTAACACCAGTTGCATCTCAAGGAAGCCTGTCATTACATTATAACATTTCCCACCCACATAGGTCTGTGATGATACTGCCATACCAAATTTGGCATGTCTTTTAGAATGTGATCTGTGAAATACTAACAGGACTTAAATGCATCATAAACTTAAATGTTGACTTCCTAATCATTGCTCATAGAATATCATAACACAAAAAGAAACTGATAGCAGCTCTTCAGAGGATAAGTGACATGGGATTCACTCTTAACAAATATAAGTGCAAATTCTTGCAACTGGCCGTAGAATTCTACAGATATATTTTCTCGGGAGAAGGAATCAAGATTGACCCTGCCAAGGAAGCAGACACCAGAGAAGCTGAACACCCACAATCCCCTCAGATATTAGAAGCTTGCTAGACTTTGCAACATATTGTGGAAGCTTTATCTCCAACTTGGCAACAATGGTAGGCCCACTCAGGAAACTCAGAAAAAATGATGCAATGGGAGTGGGGACAGAAAGAAGAAGATACTTTTCAAGGGATAAAAGTGCCCTATTACAAGACACAGTGATGAATTACTACAACCCAGCACATTAATCAGAATTAATTTCCGGCACCAGCCCAATTGGGCTAGGGCCTGTCATAATGCAAATTATCAGAACAACTAGTTAAAAACCATTGCATTCAACAGTAGGGCCCTCTCAGACATTGGATAGCACTATGCACATAATGAAAAGAAAGCAGCAGCGATAAAATGTGGTTGCACCCATTTCCACCTCTACTTAAATGGACATACATAGCTGATCACGACAGACAACAAACCCTTGATATCTTATTCAAAGGAATGGTGCCTCACACTATCCCCATGGAATGAGGTATGGGTGCTGCAACTACAGAAGTACCAATTCACCCTGGGTTGCAATCACGGCATCGCCAACTCCACCGACTACCCTTCCCGTCATCCCAAGAGCCTAAACATAGAACTGAAAGGAGCCATTGATGATTAGGATGAGTACATGGAGTGGGTCACCTAGGCATACTGTCCCCACAAAATCTGCAGATATCACAGAGGTCACCAAGAATTATGTCTGTCTCTAGTGAGCGTACATATCAGCGCACTTCAACTATTGGAAAAATCTATTTGCACAATGTGAGCCATTGCAATGATGATAGCAGCTGTGAGGTGATAACATTCTGGCAAGTACACTCCAAGCTCAGCTCTACAGATGAATGCATCTTCCTGCGAGGACACCGGATTGTCATTCCCAGAGAGCTGCAACAACAGATGGTGCAGCTTGCTCACAGTAGACACCAATGGGTGACCAAAACCAAAGCATAGCTGAGGGGAAAATCATGGTTCCTGACGATGGACATATATGTAGATGATGTTTTCTCCAGATGCCCATGGTGCCAGGCTACGAGTGCACCTGAAAATCCTGCCGCAGTTACTATGGAAGAACCATGCTCCAGTCCCTGGCATGAAGTCAGCATGGACTTTGGATCCCTGCCAGATTGACGCTGCATGCTAGTAATGACAGGTGCATACTCCATATTCTCCGTGGTAGAGATTGTTAACACAGCTAGCTTGAAGGAAACAAAAAAGGTCTGGATAAGACCTTCACCATTTTTGGTCTCCCAGGACAAGTGAAGACAGACAACAATTCACTGTTTCAAGGTAGTGAGTTTAGAGAGATCCTAGAACTTTCTGCATCTCACAGAGGAAGAAAACCCCACGGTGGGTTAAGGCTAATGGGGAGGTCAAGAGAATGATGTGAACTCCGAATAAATCCATCAAGATATGAGTAGAACAACAATAAGACGTTGAAGGGGTAAGATATACATTTCTGGGAGACTACAGAAGAATCCAAACACCCCACAGCACTACCCGCTGATCACCAGCTGATGTCGTATTTGGCTGAGCAGTGCAGGATGTGGTTTCCCATACTACCTTGTAGGCACCAGCACCACTAAACGTCATTGATGGCCAAGATGCTTAGACAAGAGTCAGCGCCCATGCAAGCTATGCCGGGTGCTCATGAGAATCTACAACTGTAATAGGTGACTGAGTGTGCTGGACTGCTGCTGGTAACCAACTCAAGCAAATGTTGATGAAGTACAAATCAATAAGGACACTTAGGGCCCGATTACGATGCCATAGGAAACTAATATGTGACTTTACGACGTTCCATAGCAGTTTTTACAATGCAAGTCGTTACAACGACTTGCGCTGGAGGGCGCTGGACTTAGGAATAGTATGATTTACTATTCAAACACCAGTCTACGGACAGTAGGGAAGGTGTTGGAATAGTAAATCACACTATTCCTAAGGTTAGAGCGCCATTCAGCGAAAGTCGTTGCAACGACTTGCGTTGTATTACCCGTGATGTAAAGGCATTGCAATGCAATGCCCGCGTGGTAATGGATGTTTCCCATAGGAAACAGCTCTGACCCTCTGTTTGAGCCATTCCTACAGCATCGTAATCAGCTGTTCTGATTCCTTTCCGAACGACCCATTTTCATGGGGTCGGTCGGAAAGGAATCCGAACTGGATTTCTGAATGGCCTTCGACGGGCTCGGAAAGCCTCTCTGCTAAACGGAAAGCCTCCAGTAATCCCTCTGGCGTCTCTTTTCGCCCAAGGGATTACGATGGCAGATTCCAACAGCCTTTCTGTGCTGTCCTTTCCAACACTGAATGGCTTTGGGAATCCGACTTTGGGGGCCCCCAGCAGGGCCCCCATGGGTACAAGGCCTCTGGATGGCGGCCTAGTGGGCACCATCGGCCCCCTGTCAATCCCTGCACCCGGTGGTGCCTGCCACGGAGTGCAGGGATGAACTGCACATCAGCTCTTTAAAATGAGAGGATGCATTACGGTCAGAATGCATGCTCCCATTGTAAAGAATAGGAATGTGACGAACAGTGTTCAGTCGCATCCTAATTGCTGGATTGGGACCAGCGACAGGAGGTCGTTCGGTCCCAGTTGCATATTCTCGGGGTCTTGTAGCCTTGTTGCTAGAGATATGGGTAAAAGAGTAAGCAAATGCTTTGCTGGCTTAAGTGTTGTATTGCCATTTTTGCCAGAAAGTCCTGCACTAAACACAAGAATGTAACAATTGATGAAAGCTTTCTAGAGCATGAAGACAGTGAGAATCTTGATGGTAGTACTGCTAATTTCCTTTGTAGGCTCATATTCAGGATATGCTCCATACGGCATTTGCTGCAGCTTAACAACCCAAAGATTGGCTCATGTTTCTAAACAGACCATAGAGCTGCTGGATCAGGATTTGGATGAGCCGAAGGAGGTAGAGTTGAGAAGGCGCTATTTCCAAAATACACAATTAGATGATGTCCTGATGTATATTTAAATCAATTTGGTTTTTCCTGAAGAGGAAGAGGCAGACCTTTGCAATCGTTATTGATGCAAGGAGCCAGAGACTCTTGCTAGTCATGGAGCCATCAGATAATTGTTAACCAGAGACTGTTACATGGTAGAAAAGACAGGTTTTTCATGGTGTCTTTTCAAAGGGCATTCTTTGAAGGGTTTTCTTGAAGGGTTTCCACCAGTGGTAATGGTACACTCTCTTACGGCAGGAATGTACTACCAAGGAAAGATTATTTCAAAGGACACCATGTGATCAGACCTAGTGGGCTAAACTTTTGAAGTTGCTGTAAAAAGATAATATTTAGTTTTAAATGGCTTAATCAGAGCCAGTACTTATGATACTCATGTGGTAAACATTTTCATAAAGACTTCCAATCTTTGGTGGATGGTATAACTCATAGACTAGATGCACCCCAACTCTTTCCACCATGGAGCAGCAAGTCTGATTTCTATCAGACTTTATTTTTATCTCTATGTGTGCCACTATTTCTGAATCAGGTTCTTCTGTAGTGCTTTGCAGACATTTATGGATATGCTGACAGTTCTCAAAAGACCATCTACTGCATCTGCCATTCACTTGGTGAAAATGATTTGGGCCTCACTGGAAGAAATGATGATCAGGTTAGGGAGACCACAAACTCATGACTCCCAGCAAATTGTTCTTCAAAAAAGGTTTTGGTTCTGAAGGAACATAGACACAGCAAGTTCATAGGAACTTGAGCCAGAGGTGCCTGTGCACTGCCTAGCTCCTCTCTTTATTGGCCCCTGATGCCGTTCCCAGCATCAGGAGGTATGTCTATGTGTGGGAAAGTCATAGGAGTCACTTGACACATTACATTCCTCCCTACGTTTCTTCACCACAACAACTCACAATCTAACCTTGCCTGAACATTGATGAAAGTACATACCATCAATGCCTTGTTCAATGAGAATCCCCCTTTGTGTTGGCATACAAATCCTTTAAGTCTGTGGGGTCCCCTGGTCCGCAGCCCCAGGTTATACAGGTGGACTTGACAAATGACAACAGGTTTTGTTATCATTCAGCTTTCCTCTGGAACCACCTGCAGTTGGCTTTCCCCCTTGGAAGCACGTTCTGGACTTGCTACTAGGTCTGAAGGTGAGTGGTCACGGATGTCATTGGCGTCTTCATTGCCTCCATTGGTTGGTGAGTGGTTATCATCCATGCAGAGCACACTTTATGACACTTCTAAAAAGCTGACTTGTTCCTAGTGACTTGTTTATTCCCTCTCTGGGCGGTTACTATGGTTCCTCATCTCTAAATTACCTTGAAGAAAAGTAAGTTGGAACTTTCCACCATTATCCCTGTTCCAGAGTAATACCTAGTGTAGAGTATGCATGCCTAGTGTGTGGAAGACATTGTGAGGCGAAAGGGTTAATTAGATTAGGCAGCCGTAATGAGTGAAAATGCAAGCAGAAAACCCTTGTGACTCTCAGAGATAGCAGATAATCTTGTGATGCTTGTTTTGCCATTTCTACTAGACATAATTAGATGTGCTGCCAATGTGCTTTGTTTACGGTACTAGGCCGTGTTGAGCTTGTGATACTTGTTTTCGACATTCCACAGACCCAGCTATCTGAGGACGGCTTTGATTATGGTAAAGTTGGCAGCCAGGTGGATTGTGAGAGAGACACACTGTTGAAGATGTACTGACCCAGAGAGGGCTTGGGAGTAGTTATAAGGTCCGGGGAGGATGATTGATGTGTACCAGTAAAAGCAAAGTTGTAAATACTGATAACAATGCAAGAACTTGCGAGAAGGTAACAGAATATTGTGCAGGCCAGGTTTCAGTGTATCCAAAGGAGGGAAGCAGGGGACCTTGAGTGAATCTCATAGATGCAGTCATGCAGATCTGCCATTGCCCAAAGCTGCTGCCTTTCACGCCGTTCCCAGGGTGGGTGTTATAAAGATTGGAGCGGGCTTCCCAGTGTTGGGGAAAGTTAAGTCCCAGAGGATGATGGTCCTGATTTTACTGCTCTATCCTGATTTATCAGATTATTATTATTACACCTTTAATTAACTTCATTGCAATTGATTCACAACTGCGTGTTTCATAATTATTTTGCTTTGGTTATTTCAAGAATTATAGTCTCCTATGCCACAAACTTACTTTGGTGATTTTGATTTATTGCATTATAAGCAGTTTTGACCTATTTCTTACTTGCGCCATTATTGTGTGGGAATAACATTATAAATTTACATGCAACTATTCTGCTAAGGTATATTCATCATTGCAAGATATTTGTTTGTGCTAGTATTTCATTAAAGGTAAACTGTATTCGCTACTGGTGTATTGCTCCTTACTGAGGGCCTGATTACGATGTCGGACGGACCTGAGTCCATCCAACATCGTCTGGGAACTGGGACTTGGTAACACATCTGGTAATTGGCAGAAGTCATAAACTGAGAAACGTGTACTTTATCAAGAGCTTTCATTACCTGCTTAGTGAGGAAAATTCCATAGAAACATATCCAGAAGTGCTTTATGCATCAAGTGCTTGCTCAGCGCATACTCTTTCCAGCAGAGCATTTAACTTTTTCCAAATTGAATGACTGCTTAAGCAAGTCAAATATATAAATACAGAGAAAAACAAGTTGCACTTACCTGTTTCAACATCTGGCAATAAACTATATAATATAATATAATTTAGCAAATGATATAAAAATTGCTTTATGAGCACCCTTGGAGGCTAACTTTCATTTAAATGCTGTTAACAATCTCATCGGGGTTAATAAAGTATTCTCATAAGGCATACTTACTCCTCAATTTTATTGCAGACAAAATATAATTAAGAGCTGAGAAACAAATTGTAGGAGTATTTAAGCATTTTAAAAAGATCAGCCCCTCTTTGTGTGATGTAAAGTGCTTATGCTTTAAAAGTGGTTGTAAGAAACGTCTTCTCACGCGGCTATATAGAGTGCAAAAAATCATAAAATGCACTCTCATTTCAAGCAAAAAGTTATTGCATGGACAGTCTGGAAGGAATTCCAACCAGGAGTCAGAGTTAGGAAAAGTGACCAAATAGTGAATTGAGTGTAACCTGAACCTCGTGAGGTAAAGCCTGGTTTTAGTTTTTTCACCCAGAATAGATACTGCTCGACTCCAGGCATTGTGGAAATTGGCAAATTGCTGAGCCCTGAAGTTAAAAGACTTGATCTTGCGATTGTAATCTTTTCATTCATCGTGAGAATTTATTTCCTCTAATATGGCCTTAGTTTAGGGCCCAATACTATCTGGAGATTCAAAAAAGGTTAGTAAGGCTCATATCATTAATGCTTTTTCTGACATATGCCAGCCAAGGGACAGAATATCTATTGTCCAACTTCAGAAAATCACTCAGAATGTCTCTCGAAATACCTGCTTTTGGGGTACTCCAAATTTCAACCCACAGTAAAAAGGGAGACATTGTAACTTTGTCTTCCAAATATCTCAAACCCAATTCACTGTGGGAGACAAAGCTTGGGGTTGATTTAGAGATGGTCAGTATACGGCAGAGGAACTTGTTTGCAAAGGCTTGCATTCTAGCTGGCGCTTCATGACCCAACACGCCGGATCCATATGTTCCCACTCCAAGACGTTTAGATTTTTGCCCCAATTTTTTTGAGAATCTAAAAATAGATTTGCAGTCTACTCCCATTTTCTGTTTTCTATTGTTGGTCATACCGCCCCATGACAAGTTTTCTTCAAAAAAGATACCTAGATATTTGAAACATATATCCTTAGGTATTGGGGTCACGCCAATTTAAAGGATTTTGTTTTGGTGATTTTTGGACCGGTGATTTCTGATGATTTACTTTTAGACTTAGGTTTGTCATAAAACTATTAAGACCATTTGAAAGTTTCTGAAGGCCAATTGCTGTGTAGTGAACCTCTCCTGGCCTTGACATATTTTCCCATGATAAGTGATAAGTTAGGTGCCTGCTCAAAGGCCCCCAAATCTGAATGGAAACCATATTGAGCCTTTGAGAAAAAGGAATTAATTTCTGCCCATACTTCCAAGATAATCTATCCTAAAGTTTTTACTGTGGCATCTATTAATGAAATTGGGCGATAACACGTGGGACAATTCCTATCCCTTTTTCGAATATAGGGACTAAAGTGTATTCCCTCCACGTGTTAATGGCGGCCCCCTTCACAACTGCTTTAAAAACATTAGTCACCAATGGGCCCAGAATTCCAGTTTGGATTTTAGCATGTCAATGGGTGGTCCATCGGAGCCTGGGACCTTGCCTGGGGCAGGTTTCTGGCTACCTTTAGTGACTGCTATTAGATCAATTAATTAGCTTAACCAGTCGTCATCAAAGAAGAGTGGATCAACCTCTGGCTCCATGTGATGTTCATCAAGTTGGATATTAGTGTTAAAATTTTAGAGAAGTGACTTACTACCTGTTCTAAAATGCAGCATTCAATTCCATTTAGGGGGCCTCCGTAAAAAAAAGGTTAGTTTATAACCCCCCAAAAGAGCCCAGTTCTAGGACTTCCCATGCTTTGTCCCTAATTTCCCTTTTCCTACTTTCTGGCACTTTCGTACAGCATTTCCTGATGGATCTTACTGCCTCAATATTGCTCTGGATTGTGGTGGTGGCTTTTTAAGAGCTTTTAAGGCTAAAGTACAGTCCAAATTAAACCAGTGGTGCTGTCTATGGTCTTTGGATGACCTGGTATTTGAAAGCAGTCGGGTAGCTGTCTCACATATTGCTGTGTAACTATCACAGATCTTACTAGGTTCACCATCCGAGGAGAGACATTGATATATGTCCAGTCTAGTTTCTATTACTAAGGGGCTGATTAGTACTCCTTGAATATTTACAATTTATACAACAATGGATATCCAAGTAACCACGAAAATCATTCTATCAAAATAACCTCTTTTTAAAACCAAATTCTGTAGATGAAATACATTTTGCATAAACATATAGCAGTTGGCGTGATTCAAGCGTCAACATTTCACGTAAATCATTCAACGAGGAACACTCAGGGTAAATCAATCGCTAAGGGGAACAAACGCACTGTGCAATTCACAGCGCGTTTAATGAGGGTGGCATATTTCATTTGGCTACTGCTTATTTAAAATATATTGCAACCGTTGATGCTGGGAACTGTGGTTTGATTCTTCTCAGTTGACTCATTTTGGGCATTCAATATTTGACAAGGGTCCATATATATTTATGTATTATGACATTTCGTCCTGAAAATGGTCCCATTTACTTGTTGACAACGTTGCCACTTGAATCACAACTGCTATATGTTTGTTTAAAATGTATTTCCTCTACAAAATTGTGGTTTTCAAAGAAGATTAGTAGGTACTTGAGCTTAGCAGATATTTATTTTTACTGTTATTTTTTTTTATAATGTTACTTTAGGGTATTTTTTGTATACAATTTTATATATATATATATATATATATATATATATATATATATATATATATATATATATATATATATATATATATATATATATGTATATATTATCTACTGGCGGTCGCCAGTAGATAGTTATAGTTAGGACCTATTTTCCATAGGAAATCCGCAACATTCTATTGGTGCCGGTTGGCGAATCTTCGTGAAATTTTCCAAACTTTTGGCCAGCTCTGCTCCGCTCCTACCCTGAAAGTTTTGTGGTGATTCGTCAAGCGGGGGCTGAGAAAAAAGGGGGGTCCCAAAACGCGTTTTCCCCATGCAATTTCCCATAGGATCTGTTGTCGCAGCTACAGCACGAACCGCTGAACGGAATGATACCAAATTTGGCAAAGAGGTAGTCCTCAGTTCAGACTCGTGCCTTTTGCATAAATGGTGTGAATCCGTTCAGTAGTTCCTGAGAAAATTAGAGTTAAACGTACATAAATATCTATGGCCGGGGAGGATCCGCGGACCATACACGCACCGTAAGCGCACCCTCCCCGAACCGAGCACGCACCCTCCCGATCGCGCGCTGAATGCTAATTGGCTGTCGAGTGTCTCTCTACATTCGAAACCAGGAACTGTTGGTGGCCATTTTCTGCCTCGGTAGAAGCGAGGCTGAAGAAGCAAGGGGAATAAGTGTGTAAAACATATAAAGGGGGCAGAGTGGAAATACTCTGACCCTCTAGAGGTGCTTAGGGGGTCCCAGAAGGACTCCCTGGGGCCCCCTTTAAAAAAGAAAAAAAACAGCGAAATACGCGCAGGGTGCGCGCATCCTATCACGTTGGGTGCACGGTTCCTCTCGCGTTGGGTGTGCCGATCCAAAAACATGGAAAAAAAATATATAAAATTAAGTTTTGAACATATAGTTAAAAAAATATTTTGAAAAATATAAAAAAATATGTTTGAAATACCCATTAAGTTCAAATAATAATTTTTAATTTTTAAAAGGATTAATTGAAAAAATAAGTTTAAAAAATGGTGATAAAAAAGTATTTTAAAAAAAGATAATTAATGAAATTGACACACTGAATTTGAAAAATATACAAATCCAATCAAAATCATTAAACATGATATCTTTAGAAATAAGTTATAGATAGGAATTAGCATTTAAAAAACCTTTGAAATTACCTGAAAACACCATAGGTTTCATGCACGTTATAGTTAGGAATTGGCATTTAAAAAACCTTTGAAATTCACTGAAAAAACCAAAGGTTTCAGGGGCGTTATAGTTAGGAATTGGCATTTAAAAAACCTTAGAAATTCACTGAAAAAACCATAGGTTTCAGGGGCGTTATAGTTAGCTGGACATTTCCCTCATACAAAACCCTACAAATTCCCCTGCTATAGTTAGTTCAGCTAACTATAACTCGCGCCCCCGCAATGCACTCTTGATGATGTCACATATTACATCACTCATGACATAGTCAGTGACATCACTGATGACATCATCCAGTGAGTATGTGTTTCTGTACAGTTTTAATATGTTTAATATATATAGGGAAAGGTCTGTTGAAGAACAAGTGGGTGTACAAGTGTGTGAATGGATGATTTTCTAGGTGCGTAACTGACTCTATAAGTGAGTCATTAAATGTATCTTACTGCAGACTAGTGACTAAACTGTGTGAATGTCTGTATGTGTCTGTGTGTAGGTGTATAAGTGGCTGCATGGTTTTGTGAATAGCTATATGAGTGTCTATATGGGTTATTGATTGGTTGCCTGAGTATCTGTATGGGTGCCTGAGTGTTTGTGTGGGTAGGGTGTGTGTGACTCTATGCATAGATGTGTGAGTGGGTGATTCTATGGGTGCATGGTTTTAAGAGTGCATCTGTGATGGACTGTATGGTTGGGTGACTGTATGTATGGGTGTGTTAGGGATTGAATGTATATCTCAGTGGTACATGTGTGACTAACTACATATGTGAAAGACAGTAAATATGTGTGTAAGAGTATATAAGTGGGTATATGTGAGAGTGTGTGATTGTGAGAGTGGCTGTATGGATGAGTGTGTGCTTGTATCAATGATTGTATAAGAGCGTAAGAATGTGGTACTATTTTTATGAGTAAGTGAACTTGAGTGTGTTTAACTGTATAGGTGAGTAAATTGGACTGTGTTTAATTACTTGCACGACTGACTAGGTGTGTCAGTACCTCAATGGATGATTGGCGGTGTGTGAGTGTCTATATAGGTGTATAAATGCATATGATAGTCTTGTACGGAGTGACTGTAAGTATGAGTGACTGTACAGGTGAGTGAGTGGAGGTGTATGTAGACCTAAGAGTTAATGAGTGGGTATGTAGTTATTGGTTTTGGAGTATCTATGGTTTTCAAAATGGCCGTCTGAAATTTTGAGTCGGTGTATCAAAGGTTATATTAGGGTGTGAGAAGATGCACTAATTTATCAAATGGATGATGTCACCAGTGATGTCATCAGTGATGTCATTTGAGATGTCATCAGTGATGTCACTGACCATGTCATGAGTGATGTGATATGTGATGTCATCAGCAGTGCATTGCGGGTGCGCGAGTTATAGTTAGCTGAACTAACTATAACAGGGGAATTTCTAGGGTTTTGTACGAGGGAAACGTCCAGCTAACTATAACGCCCCTGAAACCTATGGCTTTTTCAGTGAATTTCTAAGGTTTTTTAAATGCCAATTCCTAACTATAACGCCCCTGAAACCTTTGTTTTTTTCAGTGAATATATATATATATATATATTCACTAAAAAAACCATAGGTTTCACACACGTTATAGTTAGAAATTAGCATTTAAAAAACCTTGCAAATTCACTGAAAAAACCATAGGTTTCACACATGTTATAGTTAGCTGGACATTTCACTCGTACAAAACCATTGAAATTCCCCCGCAATCCACTGCTGATGACATCACATATTACATCACTCATGACATGGTCAGTGACATCACTGATGACATCACTGATGACATCTCAAATGACATCACTGATGACATCATCAAGTGAATATGTGTCTTTCTGAAAAATAAATATTTTTTATATTTGTGTATCTAAAGGTTAATGGAAGAATAAATGGGTAAATAAGTGTCTAAATGGATGATTTGTTTTTGAAAAATTGATTGTAACTGACTGTTTAAGTGTATCATAGTGAATACATGGCTTAGTGAGTAATGTTTAAATATGTAAATATCTGTATCAGTCTCTCACTTTGTGTATAAGTGGCTGCATGGGTTGGTGAGTGGCTACATGGGTGTCTATATAGGTTATTAGTTGGTTTTTTGAGTATCATTCTGAGTGTCTGCATGGTTCGGTGGGGGGTATTACGTAGTGCATAGTTGCATGAATGAGTGACTCACTGTTTGTATGTGTTGAAGACAGCATGTGTGCAGGACTGTATGGGTGGATGAGTGTGTGTATGGGTGTGTTAGTGAGTGAATGACTGTCTCAATAGTGTCTTTATGAGTAACTACATATGTTTTAAACTAGTATATGTGACTATTGGTGTATATAAGTGAGTATATGTGAGAGTGAGAGATTGAAAGAGTTCCTGTATGAATAAGTATGTGTTTCTATAAGTGATTGTTTAAAAGACTAAGTATGTGTAAGTTTCTGTAGAAGTAAGTATGGTGGTGTGTGTATAACTGTATATGCAAGTAAATGGATGTTTGATTCTTTATTAGCATGAGTGACTATGTGTGTGAGTAACTCTATGGATGAGTGGCATTGTGTAACAGGCTGTATAGGTGTATGAGTACATATGATGAGTGAGTACATGTATGAGTGACTGTATAGGACTGTTGGTGAATGAGTGGATGTGTATGTGGATCTTAGAATTACTCAAGAGGTTGTTGTAACTGGTATTGGTATGTCCATTGTTTTGAAAATTGTAGTCTCTATTTTTGAATGTGTGTATCAAAGGTTATATTAGGGTGAGAGGAGGTCTGCCACTCTATCTCAAGGATGATGTCATCAGTGATGTCATCAGTGATGTCATTTGAGATGTCATCAGTGATGTCATGAGTGATGTCACTGACCATGTCATGAGTGATGTAATATGTGACGTCATCAGCAGTGCATTGCGGGCGCGCAAGTTATAGTTAGCTGAACTAACTATAACGGGGGAATTTCAATGGTTTTGTACAAGTGAAAAGTCCAGCTAACTATAACACCCCTGAAACCTATGGTTTTTTCAGTGAATTTCTGAGGTTTTTTGAATGCTAATTCCTAATTATAACGTGCCTGAAACCTATGGCTTTTTCTGTGAATTTCAAAGGTTTTTTAAATGCTAATTTCTAACTATGCCTACAGAGATAGGACATGTGAAGAAAGAAGAAAAAATGCACAGAAAGAAAAAAAAGAAGTGCAGAAAGAAGCAACAGAAGTCCTCAAAGACGAAGAAAAGTGCAGGAAGAAGGATAACGTGCAGAAAGAACAAAAAGAAGAGCAGAAAGAAGCCTTGTTGCAAAATCATCCTGTACCCTCAACTTTTTCAGACGGATACTGGTGGTAACTGAGTCTGACTAACCAGTCCTAGAGCCAGTGCTATGTTAAAAGACACTTAGAATACAGTGAAAACACCTACATACACTAGGGAACATTATGCGTTGGGGTCCCCCTGTGATTAGCATGACCTCCTCTGTAAGCCCCTAGTATGTAATAGGGCAGGGGGATTAAAACTACCTCTTAAAACAGGCCACAGGGCGTTTTTGCACACGTTAACTCAGGCCCCGTCCCCTCCCTTCACCACTGTGTAAACACGCCCTGTGTCCGTTTTTAGTTGTGAGATTAAGTTCATTTGAATCCTGAGGGTCCCTAGGGTCCAACTAGCACACTAGGTACCTCCAGTAAGTGCCACAGAGCTGCGTTGCAGAGAGGTGTAAAAAGTGGCACGGCCTGGACCACCTCTCTGCAATGCAGCTCAGTGGCGCTTACTGGAAGCACTTGGTGGGCTAGTTAGCCTCCAGGGGCCCTCAGTATTGAAGGGAAATTATATCCCCAATTTAAAACGTGCCATAGTGCGTGTTTGCAGACGTCACCTCAGGCCCCGTCCCCTCCCTTCACCACTGTGTAAACGCGCCCTGTGGCTGTTCTAAGTTGAGAGATTAAGTCCCCTTGAATCCTAAGGGTCCCTAGGGTCAAACTAGACCACTAGGTACCTACAGTAAGCGCCACAGGGCTGCGTTGCAGAGAGGTGTAAAAAGGGGCTTGGCCTCAGAACACCTGTCTGCAGCGCTGCTCCCTGGCGCATACTGGAGATGCCTGTTGGGCTAGTTGGCCCTCAGGGACCCTCAGTATTGAAGAGGAATTAATTCCCCAACTTACAACTCACCAGGGGGTGCGTTTGCAGAGTGCTGCAAGGAGGGGGCGTCGCCTCCGGCACGATGCCAGTCTTTTATTTATTTTAATTTTTTAAGAAGGGGGGCTGTGTGGTTTCCCTTCTTATTCTAATTTATTGGCCCTGATGACCCCATCCCCCAGGGCCTGTGTTACACCCACCATTACCTGCTGAGTGCCACACACCTCTGTGTTGTATTCCACTAGCTAGTGCATATGCTATGACACTCTCTAGCCCATGTGCACTGTAACACCACCCCGTGAATATGTCATGCCACACTTGTCTTCGCACGGGTTATATTGCCCCATCTAACGTGCCTTCCTCGATGCCTATGTTATAACGCACAGTGCTATGCCATACATATTACAATCTGGGATCCATATCTTTGTCACAGTGCATATGCAACGTTACACTCCCCAGCACATATTTTATATTACAACTTTAGAGACTAGTTAGGTTACACAACACTGCCCAGTGCATATTACACTCCAAGGCGCATATCGCATAGCACGCGCTAGTGCCTGTGCTATCTCGCGCTCTCCAATGATTCTGTCATTGTGCACAACGTATTGCATATTATATTTCACGCCCGGTTCATCTTATGTCACACTTTTTGGTGCATAGTTTATACCATACACTATATCTAGTTTTCATTTTCAATCGTGCTCTCAGGACTATGTTCTATATAACACTGTGTTTACCTACCCTTTTCACGGGCATTACATTTTGCGATAGGGGGTGGAGGGTCAGGGGGTGTTTCTGCCAAGTGAGCCCGGAGTCACAGTCACTAACATCCTCTTCTTCCTGAATAAAAGTGAGATTATGCTGCATACTTGTTCATATTTTAAGTAGTTCGCACAGACACACGTTTTAAAAACAATAAAGTTCCTAATACCCGCCTTCTCTGAACAGTTAGCTTGCTGCCCCATCCCCCTCCTCCCTATCCTCTGTTGTGTGAATCCATGGACTAGCCTCCTCCCTCCTGCCATGCATGGTCTGATGTGCTGCCACTGCCCTCAATTTAGTATGATGTACCAGTCCACTCCTCCTGCCCTCCATTGCCCAATTCTATGTCCCATCATTGACCTCCTGTCTAAACTCTGTGCTTAGCTTGCTGCCCCTATTCTACTTCCCCCTGCCCTCCGATGTCTTTGTGCATGCCCCTGCTCCATCCTTTTTGCCCACCATGTTCCATGGACCTGCCACTCCTATCTACTCTGAGTGTTCTGCTGAGCTGCCACTCCCCTCCCACCTGCCTAGCATTGTCAGATGACTGTAACCTGTCCCTGCCACCTCCACCCTGCCTGTCCACATGCCATGGCCCTATCCTCTTCCTCCTGTCCACATGGTCCATTGTACTGCCACACCCTTCTGCCCTCCCTGGTCTGTTGTGCTGCAACTGCTCCTCCTGCCTGCCCCGTGTGGTCTGTTGTGAGGCCCCTTCCCCTGAACTTTCTTGTCTGTGCAGAGGTCCTGACCCTCCCTTCTATCCTCCATCGTCCTTTGTGCATGCCCCTGCACCCTCCTTCTTGCCCATCATAGCCATTGTGCTGCCACTAACCCTCCCACTTGCCATGCATGGTCTTCTGTGCTGCCATGGCCCCTCCCACCTTCCCTGTGTGGTCAGTTAGCTGCCCCTGACCCCCTCCCACCTTCCCTCCATGGTCTGTGTGTATGCCATCACAGTCTCACTGTTGCTCTTCATGGTGTGTCTTGCTTCTAGTGCCCATCCTGCCTGACCTCCATGGCTATCTTGCTGCTCCTGCCCTGCCCCCTTGCCCCCAGCCCTCTGTTTACATGTGCAGACCCCTACTCCCTCCCTCCTGGCTTGTCTGTTCCATTGTAATGCCCCTGATCCGTCCCTCCTGCCCTTTATGGTCTGTTATGCTGCAGCTTTCTCTCCTGTCTCTCCATTATGGTCAGCTAGCTACCATTGCCTCTTGCCCCTCTGTTCTCTGTTGTCCATGTGCATGGTCCTGTCCCCTCCCTCTTGCTTTCTATGGATTGTTGTGCTGCACTCCCGTCCCGCATGCCCTGTGTGGTGTATTGTGCTGCTGCAAACCCTGATGCCTGCCCTGCAGGGTCAGTTTGGTGCACCTCTCCATGTCCCTCCTGTCCTCTGTTATCCAAGTCCATGTCCCTACCCCATTTCCTTCCATGATCCAATGTACCATACTTGCGAACATTTTGAACTTGGTAAGAGGGAGATTTTGAAAAAAAACTCGGGTATTGATTTTCCCCTTTGAGTTACATTGAAAAAGAGGAGATTGTAGACAGGAGACAGATCAAATAAAGCCCATTTGAGCTTAAAAACATTGGACGTTTCCTGGCTGAATCGGGTCTGTTGGCATGTATGGTTGTACTACCATTGCCTCTTCCTTCTGCCCACAATGGTCTATTACATTGCCACAGCCTCTCTTGCAAGTCCTGTATTGTTGGTTTGTTGCCCCTGCCCCCCATTTCCACTGCCCTCTATAGTCTGTTGTGCTGCCACAGCCCTTCCTGCCTGCTCAGTGTGGTTAAATTGTTGCCTTTGCACCCTCCTACCTGCCTTCAATTTTCAGAGTCCGTGCCCCTGGCCTCTGCCTCTCAACAGTATCCTAATGAACAACTAGATTGCTAAAATTCTATATTTATTACAAAAGTGTGGAACGCCTGACGTCATCTTGATGTAATCAAAACTGTAATACCTAGAGCATTTCTTTTAGAAATTACATATATGAGAGGGTCTTATTGGCATCATAATTATGGTTAGTGCTCTAAAAAACTAAAATGAGGACATATTTTCTGATTTTTCAAATAGCGACAAAGAACTTTTAAATTATTTGTAATCTTTATGTTTTTTTATCCAGTTGACCACTTGATTAAATGTTGCACTTAGGGGAGAGGATGTGGTGTTACTTCCAGAACTGCAGACTTTGCAACTGGGGACCAAGTTGGAGTTTCTGCTTCAGCTCGACATTCTGTGATTCTGGTCAAATCACTTAGTCTCCCCATGTCTACAACCAAAATGAATTTGTTCTTGTGTGATGTAACCAATGCTCATGTAAAGCACTCCAATACCTGACAAGTCTGCACTATATAACACTGCAAAAACACAAAATAATAAGTGTTTTGCACACTTCTGTCATTGGGCTATATTTGGGCTACATCTGGGTGATTTTGGGCTACATTTGGGCTCTTTTGTCTCCAGTGGCCATTTTGGGAGATTTATTTGTTATGAAGTTTCCTAATTTCCTCATGTACTGCAGTCTCCTCAGTAGGAAATGCTTTCAGTTTTTTACTTTGATTCCATCATGAAGGTATTCAGATATGTCACACATTTGCCATAAATTCTGAATGTTAGCACTCTAGTTGCTCATTAGATCACTGTAGTAAAACTACTGTTCCCCATGGAAGTCTGCTCCTGGTATTAAAAGTGCATGTTTCAGTCTGCATGTCAGAATTTTTTAATGAAATAGAAGAGGATTTGAGAAGTCACTTAAAATGTGCCCTCATTTTCTTTCTTCAGCATTAATCATAATTTCTATGGCAAAATGAACCTCCTCATTGTGTTCCTTTTTAAATTAAATGTTTTAAGTGTTACCAGTTTATTCAAATCAAGATGGCTTCAGGTGTGCCATACTTTTGTCATAATGAAGACAGTAAGCGCTCTAGTTGTTTTTAAGAACACTCTGGGACGTTCTGTCATTGGGCTATACATGGGCTACATCTGGGTGATATTTGGGCTACATTTGGGCTCTTTTGTCTCTGGTGGCCATCTTGGGAGACTTATTTGTTATGAAGTTTCCTAATTTCCTCATTTACTGCAGTCTCCTCAGTAGGAAATACTTTCAGTTTTTTACTTTGATTCCATCAAGAAGGCATTCAGATGTGTCACACATTTGCCATAAATTCAGAATGTTAGCACTCTTTTTGCTCATTAGATCACTGTAGTAAAGCTACTGCTCACCAGGGGAAAGTGCTGCTGGCATTGAAAGTGCATGTTTCAGTCTGCATGTCAGAATTTTTTAATGAAATAGAAGAGGATTTGAGAAGTCACTCAAAATGTGCCCTAATTTATCTTTCTGCAGCACTAATCATACTTTTTATGGAAAAATGAACCCCCTCATTTTGTTCCTTTTTAAAATTAAATGTTTTAAGAGTTCCACTTTAATCCAAGCAAGATGGCTTCAGGTGTGCCATACGTTTATCATATGTAGGACTGTTAGCGCTCTAGTTGTTCTTTGGAACACTCTGGGAAGCTGCAGTAGAACACAAAGGAATCAACTGACAGTCTCTGCCCTTGTTGGATGTACATGTTTTACTGAGAATGTCAGACTTCATTCTCACATGACTGAGAAAGATAATGTGAATTTACAGAAAATATGCTCTCAGTTTAGCTTACAGATCACCTTCCAAACCTCTGTGGGGAAAAGCATGAGAAAATATTTTTCTCTCAATCATGATATCCCAGCAGAAGGCTTTTTCACATGGTGAAATCACCTTAGAACATACCACAATTCCTTTAATGAGTATGGTACCATCAACAAATGAATTATAATGTAACTAAAGTCTTAAAACCTTCTATTAACTGCAATGCTTTTTAATGAGGTGCTATCATGTATATTGGTCCCAAGATGGCTGCCAACACTTCTTGGATGAAGTGCTGACAGCCAATCAGATCTCAGGATGAGATGTGTGGTTAGGCTCCGCCCACATATATATATGATTTTACTTTTGATTTTCTCAGGAACTACTGAACACATTGACACCAGACCTGCAAAAGGCACTTCCCTGACCTGAGGACTACCTCTCTGCCAAATTTCAAGTAATTCTGTTCAGCCGTTCGGGCTGTACCTTGGACTAAAGGTCCCTATGGAAAAATGCAAGGGGAAAATGCGTTTTGGGACCCCCCTTTTTTCTCGGCCCCCACTTGACGAATCACCCCGAGACTTTCAGGGTAAGAGTGGAGCGGAGCGCCCCACCTATTTTAAAAATTTTGCGAGGAATCGTCAACCGGCGCCAAAGTTATTCCAAATAGAATGTTGCAGATTTCCTATGAAAACACGGTCCTAACTATAACTATCTACTGGCGACCGCCAGTAGATAATATATATATATATATATATATATATATATATATATATATATATATATATATATATATATATATATATATATATATTTATTTATTTATATATATATACAGTCTCCTGTGGGTTATCGAGTTGCCCTATTATAGTGTGCATAATTGACAACATACTACGTTATCGCTGGTAAATACAAGTGCCTTCAACGGTCTAGAGTTGGGGTAATATTTTTTAGGTGTATATATGTGCACATGCAAAATGCAGCTACTCAAAGTGAAGGTATCTAATGACAGAAGTGGGCTAACCCAGTGCACTGTAGTTGAAGTGAGCGTAATTTTATTGACATTTGAGTAACCATAGGATAAAGAGAGCTGGCAGAAACACCTTGTATTTTTATTTAAATTTTTTTATGGGAAAACATAAGGCGGGCAAGACAGCTACAGCTGACCTAATTACAAACAGCAGGATTTAGCAGTTCTGATCATGGGTGTTAGTGAGTGTCAAGGTGTTAGCAGAAATGAACATGGAGAGGAGACTGTAACTTTTATTCTGAGTGTTATTGTGCTGTTGTGGTCCTTATAAGGCAAATGCCTGGTACTAATAATGTAATGGAAAATATTGAGGGCATATTTATTGCAAAATCACTCAGCGCAACAAGTCACCGTGCTAGGGAAAGGGCAGGAATGTGTTGTGCCTAATAATATACAGCGCTTCCTAGCATTTCCTAGCTCTGCCACACATGGTGCTGCCAAGTGGCTTGTTTTTCCGCAGTAAAAGACACCTTCCTGCACAGAACAATTCTGTGAGGCATTTTCCTCTTTCTGTGTGTGTGACAGAATGCAGCATACATAGTAAGAGGAAGTAACGAGGAGAAATAAAGATGTTAAGCCTCACCTGGAGAGGCATAATCTTTTGATGCATTCCCAGGCCTAAAACTAATGGTAAATCTTGGAATGCACCAAAATCCATAGCTCCACCCATGGAATGCCTCACCGGGGCAGAGTAATGCAACACAGCTATTTACTCTGCGTTGCTTTATTCTGGATTTATCAAGCCAGTCAGGGCCATGCATTGTGGGCTTGCGTGGCTTGATAAATCCTATTTAGGATTTGCGTTGCCCTTTCGCCCCCTGGCGTAGCGCAAGTGCGCCGCAAAACCTACATAAATATGCCCCCGAATACTCCTCCACAGGCTCTGTGTGACTGAAGATATCTCTGTAATTAGCCAATAGTCTCCTTAGCATGTTGTTCTGGCTGTTTCCCTCTTGGCCGGAGAACGGTTAACACGGACACGTCCATGACGAATACATCCTAGGTGTGGCCTGACCTGTCTGTTTGATATATTGCTAAGTAACCAGGGCGCTCAAAGTAGCAAAACTATCCTTTTGTGTTCACTCCTGTGTGCCTGCCACACGTCACTATCAAGAATGAGGCAATTTCTGTAATAAGGACTGCACTGGAGGAGAGGCCCTGATGGTACAATAGTCTGTTCCCCATGCAAACGAAGGAGCCCCATTCCTCCCAACCCTGTGGCATCATTAAACAGCTGTAATAAGCATTTCTGTAGGTAAGAGCTAGTTGCAGACCACTCCTGGGGCAGTGATTGAATTTATTTACAGTATTTGCCAACTCCCTTCACCCCACTACACCCCACCTCTAGCACTACTACCGCCTTCAGTGCAGTAGGGTATCATGCAAAATAAAACCAACAATCAGCAAAACAACAGAAAGTACCGAAACACATCCAGCAATTTATAATTGCAAGAGAAAAAAATTAAAAATATACAAAACAATGTAGAAAATATTAATAAAAAGAATCAGACAATGCACAAACGGACACCTGAGTGAAAGGAATAGTTGAAGAACAATGGCAGTAAAGCAAAGGGAAATACAGGTCTTCAGATAGGAAGTTGGAAAACGATGGCTATTTAGGTCAGGGAATTATTAACCAATGGGACGATATTTTTGTAAAAGATATTTAGGACATTATATTTATGTCCCACAATATTATTATTAACAATAGTCTTAAAAACACCCCAGCCCACAGTGCCTTTGAGCTTCTTAGCTCAATACACAGAGTGCTCGATGACAAGAGATTTGTCAATAACACAAGAAAAAAGAAAATCTTGAAGATAATATGATGAAATAGAGGGAGCTGATGGAAGCGAAAGAATATGGGGTAACGTGCGAAGATATTTGGGTGCCAGTTAGGCAGTAAAATGGGAAAGGCTTTTCAAGGGAATAAACTGTGGGACAGGGCTTAGAGAGATTCAAAGGATGAATCGTGGATGTACCTCCCCTTCTTGTGCCCTTTAGGATTGAACCTAAGGGAACCTACAGAACCTCTGATTGCCCCAGACAGATCCTCTTGGCCCCCAGCACAGTTGCAAACCTCTCTCCATCTTCACTGCCACAATTCTAGTCAACTTATGAAGGTGTTTCAGGCACCACACAAGAGGCTTGGCAGCAAGACCCTCAAAAGCCAGGGGCCCTCCTTAACACGGCCACAGTGGGCCAGGTAAACACCACTAGTTGCTGTATTCCATTGTGCTAAGTAGAGGCACACACAGATGTGGAGGGACTATTGCGCCGGCAGAATGTCACTTTTTTTACATTCTGGGGGCGCAATGTGCCACGGCATATTTATAAGGCCAGGTAAAGACACTTTTCATGGTCTTAGAAATATGTGCCTCTTTCACGCAGAAAACTGTGTGAAAGGGGCATTCCATGGGTGTTGCTGTGGGTGTTCCCATGCAACGCCTATGGAACCTGGCACATTCCCAGATTTACGAGAAATCGTAAACCTGGGAATACGTCAGAACCCGGGGGGGTGTTAGAGTGGCGCAACCAGGAGAAATGTTTTTGTTCCTCCTCATGCTTTCATTTTTCTGCAGCACACATAGAAAAAGGAAGTCGCCTCTTGTGACTGATTTTGTGCAAGAAGGTGTCCCTTCCTGCACAAAATCAATCAGCCCCGCAACGCAGGCATCCTTGCACCATGGTGCAAGGGTGCCTGTGTTGGCGCAAGGCAGCCCATTGTGCGCCGGCTCTGAGGAAAAGGACAGGAACGCGCCATATTACATAGATACGGTGCATTCCTGCCCTTTTCTTTTGAGTAAGGCAGCGCAGAAAGATTCCTTGCAGCGCTGCCCTGCGCCAAAACCTCATAAATGAGTCTCCCTAACACACGTATGCTGGTGTTTTTACAAGCAGCAGTGTGTGCTACTAGTTGATCAATTTGACCTGCACCTGCCACATAATATTTCAGAAGCCCATACTGAAAGATGGTGCCCGATCAGTAATATGCTTTTCTGTTCCCAGCTAACAAAATCAGAGATGTGAGCAATAAGTGAAAAGGTTGCTTCTGGACATTTTAATAATATTTGAGCTATTTTTCTTAAGTGGAAAGTCAAGCAACACGATTTGCTGATTATACAAAAATGAAGTGTTGGGAAATAACCCCGCACAGGACCTGGTGAGTCGAATGGTGCGTGAAATTCATTGTGTGGAACTGTACAGTAATGAGACGAGGGACCAGGGCTGAGGAACTGAGTCAGGGGACCTGCTTTCTAATAAGTAAATGGAACTCTTATGAATAAAGGTGAATATCCTTGACGTAAACGTATCTTTCGAGGTTATGAGAAGGTGTAACTCACTGACTTAATACTAAGGATCCGATTATGAATATGTTGAAATACAGGGTAATATTTACTGCATACGTAAATACACTTAAGCTGGGGTTTCTAATTTACTGGCTCCTTTAAATGCCACTTCTTCTGATTCTCTGCATGGAAATTTGGGGAGTTACATGCAGAATCTGTATTTTCTGCATTGAATTTCACATGTATCAGATTTTATCCCCGCACATTTTCTACCAATAGACTTCTATGGATTTGACCTCTTAAAATCTGTGAGGGGAAAATTGAGGAGTTACAATATTTGTGGTAAAACTTAGGGGCCTATTATCAAGAAACGGCGTTAAAATTATCGCCGCTTTAGCGGCAGAAAACTACCGCTAAAGCAGCGATAATGGGCTTGATAATATGCCCTGCAGAATTCCCATAGAAGCCCATGTTCTGGTGTCAACATGGGCTTCTTCTCTGCGGCATATTATCAAGCCCAGTATCGCCGCTTTAGCTGCAGTTTTCTGCCGCTAAAGCGGTGATAATTTTAACGCAGTGCTTGATAATATGCCCCTTAGAGACTCGTTTGCACTGGAATCAGAATTGTACTCTACACCCATAGATACCAGTGTGTGCAGCACTTAGAATTTTACTCTACACCAATAACCAAGGCCTAAGTGGTTTGAATGAAAAGCCATGAGCTTGTCTTCAATGCTCAGAAGTGTGTTATCTGTGTAATAACACCCTCTCACCCTTACAATCACAGGGACTGATTCTCAAAAGTCATCTTACTCTTTTGTGTAAATTTACTATTTTTTTGGGGTATTCACAAATTACGAGTTAATAGTAAGCTCACGGCTACAGGGAGTCTTCACTCAGTGAGGAGAACGACCTGCATTAAAAGAAAGGCTTGTCCTGCATTTTTATGGGGCATTACAGAGTGTCCGCAGTCCAATGTGAGTAAGCTTTATTTGATCTCCAGGATCTTAAAAGCAACATACATAACAAAGCAACAACAAATAGTTATACTCAAAATTATTCATAACTACATGGTATAACTTTATATAAAATTCGAATTACTAGTCGCATTAACCACAATTGTCTGAGGGCAGAGAGTAATCATACAATTACTATTAACTCATTGTTTCTGAAAAAACCAAAAAACACAGTAAACTTACACAAAAGTGGAAGTTACTTTTGTTAATCAGTTAAAAGACTGTTAATAAAAAAAAAGCTTTGGAGGTGGAATTTTAAATAATTTGGGCCTTAGTGTATACTAATCTTGTGAAAAAACACACAGTTTTAGGAACTGTTGAGAAGCGTGAGAACATTTTAGACCTTGATGGAAGTTACCTTTTTTTTTAAAAGGCCATTTGTTACAAAGGTACAAAGCATAGCGAAAAAGGATAACCTTTGTAATGTAAGAGAAAGTCTTAAGGCCTGACAAAAGGAAGTTCTGTGAAGGGAAAAGAAACTAGAACAAAAAAAAGTAGAAACAATAATAATAATATAAGAAAGTTGCGGAACTACAATAAAGGGATAACAGTACATCCCGCAACGCCGAACACAGAAAATAGAAGTACAGAAGGTATTGAGAAAAGCGCCATAGTAGTAACAGTAAGTTGTTTGATGTCTTAAAGATTTAAACTAACTCATTGGGGCGTATTCTCAAGGACTTATCGCCGAGTTATCGGCACTTTAGTTCAGCAAAAGTGGCGAAAGAATTATAGCCCCATTCTCAAGCTGGTGAAAACTGCCAATATCGCCAGTTTCCCAGCGATAGCTTCCGCAAAAAAACATCGCCATGGATGAGAGCGACAACTAACGCTAATGATATGCAGAGTAGGCATTCCTTTGCAAAAACACACGAAAACACCACTTTGCGATATTCTCAACGACCAGCCAGACCTGCGATGCGATCCAAAAACAGGCGATAAGGCTCGTTAGCAGCAGGAATTTAACATCTGCCTTTTACTGGTGTAAAGCAGGACGACTACCTGCAGTATGAAAGGGAGCCCAGCCCAGAGCCACATCTGAAGACCAACACATGTCATGGAGACACTGATCATGCAGCTAAATGACCCAAGAGGTCCACAACACCCACCGCCACCATCCCCATGCCCCCCCGGCTACCACCAAGGCAGCGCAGAACAGGACAGCGGACGTTCCGAAAACGGCATGGCCCCTCAGCCACACAATAGCAGAATGTGGCGAGAAGATGGGAACCAAGTATGTGTGAAGGAGGCAAGTCACCCATGAATAAGAATGCACACAATGCCAAGTGTGGGGGTGATGTGCTGACAGACCTCAGTATGCAGAGCACAGACCTGTCCATGTGGACATATACTGCTGGTGTTTGTAATGATTTGGACAGTGGATGCAACCATGTTACCTCAGGCAGTGGGGTAGACCTTGGTCATGTAGCTGTGTCCCCCCCCGTAAGCGTAAGCGGAGTGGGCTGGTCCGGCGTACACCAGTCCAGTGCAGGAGTGTGAATAAAGAGGCTGGGGCTCTGGGCGTGGTTCACTTCTGGGATGGCCAACGCGTCTGCCAGGGCAGCACCCCTCACCCTGCCACGAGGCCGCTGCTGTGACCGCCAGCCTCCCAGCCGATCGCTGGCATTGGCCACACAGGCCCCCAGCGAACCCAGTGGCACAACACCACCGAGTTATGTCTGTGCTGACTACTGCCGTCAACCTACCCTGCGGTCAGCAGGGCTCACAATTCAGATCGAGTTGAGATTGTAGATGACGCAGACCAGTAGGCAACAGACATTGCTCCCAGTGCGGCCCGCCCGGACCACGCATCATCGCAGGCTGTGCACCCCCTCAGCGCCACAGGTGCCACTAACTGTGCACCACAAGTCAACACCACGTGGCCCTATTGAGGCAGAATTCAGTAGGCAAAAGACATTGCGCCTAGTCCGGCGCGCCCGGACCACGCATCATCGCAGGCTGCGCACACACTGAGTGCCACAGCTGCCACTAACTCCGTGCACCACCACTCATGGACCGTTTATGATTGAGTTACGTGCTGTGGACTGCGGACGCAACAATGTCACCTCAGGCATTGGGGAAGACCTAGGACGATGATGATGAAGATGAGGCAGGTGTAACACACCCCACTGCAGCTGTAGCAGGAATATCTCGAAGGGACACAATCATTGACAATTTCTTCCCATGAGCACACTCACCTCTGGTGCCCCTATCTCAGTGCACCACAAGTCAAGGCCCCTTCTGATTGAATATTGGATGACCTCTGTACTTGCTCCGGCTGCCTCCATGATGCTTTGCAGTTGTTTGTGTTATGTTGATGTTTTCTGTTTCCGCTTTAATAGTGATCACTGTTCAAGTTGTTGCCAGCACCAACCACTCCCTGAGGGCTGCTTCACACTCACCCCACAACCATCCAGCACAGGCGTCACTGGATATGTGATCCTGGTAATAAAAAGGGGCCGGGCGTACGTGCCCGTAGCCAGCTCTACTATCCATTCAAGTGTGTTTGTGTGGTCTTTATGTATGAATGATGGCCCCGGGCCCTACCATATTACATTGAGCTGTGGACAGCAGATGCAACCATGTCACCTCAGGCAGTGAGTAAGAGCTTGGACATGTAGCTAAGTCGTCCCACCCTGTAAGTGAAAATGTTGCAATGTAGCATGCACCTAGAGGGCGGGCTCACATGAAGGAGCGCAAAACCGTCCAGGATCATACATGCCAAGTATTGTGTGTATCTGTATGGCTGCAGCATAAGCAAAATGCCTAGCCACATTAGCAGTGCCAGTTCAGCCAGGCATGTACTCTACATCTGTGCCAGCCCTATCCTCAACATACACTCATGTGGCCACACCACCTTCAACGGCCAACATCACAGTGTCGTTGTCAGGCTTGTGGACATGTGCAGACAGGCATGCCAATACTGTGCCGTAGGAGTGCAAGTGATGCAATCGCACATCGCACATACATAAATGGGTTGGGGGGAGGGAGGAGCAGCTGTGAGGCAATGTAACACACAGTGATGCAACTCATATGCCACATGCAAGACATGTCAATAATGAATCCCAAAGTCGCACTCATCCCACCCCAACCCCGACAAGCCACTTCACATTTCATGAATGCAAGCAGATGACAAACTTACACTAGAGATGAAAGCTCCTTTGTCTGAACTATCAGGCGGAAGCACATCTGCACCTCCGACCTCGGAATTACATGTGCCTGGCACCCCCTGACTGATACTATAGCAGCTGATGACAACTCCCACACTAGGCACAGCCCGACAAAAGGCCAACATATATGCACCCCACACACAAAAGTCCTTGCTCGAAGTTATCTTGCATGGAATGGCCTTCACACTTACTCCCACAACATCCCAGGCGTACAACTGGTGCACACTAAAACAACTCATTGATCCGAGATGTGGCATTTCATCCACAAAACTGGCACAGGTCAGAACAGGGCCGCTTCAACAAGAGCCACTATCGCAATGGACGAACATCCCGGACACATGCACAACCCCTGTCATGTGGAACTGTACCGTGCACGAATGCTGCATTAACTGGGGACACTGCCATTGGCAGTGCTGCGGATCAGTTACCGGCTGAGCTTCCGCCTTGCCAATGTCACCTGCATTCAGCCTGTGTTGCATTGTCGATCGTGCATATTTGAGTGGTGCATGGATGTCCGCCTATCCAAAAGGATGGTAGATGAACTGGATCGTGACATGTGTGTGCTCCCCCTGTTGGCACACGACCAGGAGTGTCACCGTGATACTTGTTTATGGTAGCCTTGCTACTTGGCATACATGCTGGCAGCTGGGACCTGGGAGATTGTACAAATCCTCGTGTGCAGTGACCTCATTGAACCGCTCCACTATTGGGCTGGAGTGCTAATTGGTGAAAGGGGCTGGACGCAGCACATCTGTCCGGAACTGCTAATGGATGGACTCGCCGTCCTGTTTGATGAAGTTGACAACGACCTCATGTTGGGAATGATGGCCTATGAAGCTGCAATCGCTTTCATGGATGAGTAACTACATACCTGCAGCCACAACTGATTTGAACCCACTGAACATATCCCGAAACCTTGTTGCATTTTGGAGATCTGGCCACATATCCCATGACAACAGTGGACATGGCTGCATTCGCCTAGACTCCGACTACATGAGCGGACAACAAAGCGGGTTGACACACACCTGTGAAAGGTGAGGCACTACCCCGGAGAGGACAGCGGCGCTTGGCAACATTCCTCATTCTGACATACTGCTGCATTGGTCTGCATGTTGTGGCACTTATCTTGCCCCTACTGACACGCATATGCTAATAAAGTGTACGCATCTTCACTTGTATTCAACTGTGATGTGTGTTTATTTGAATGACAATGTGTGTCTCACTTTCCATCTGGGTCACGGCCAGACACGCGCATTGATATCATTACCCAGGGAATACCTTTTTGTTGAATCACTGTCCCTACATTCATCCATACTTACATACTTGATTGATCATAGCCTTTACACATCTGCGTGAATTAGAATGTTTTATTCACATTCAGTGGTTGCGTTGTAGCTGGAGCAGTACAGGTCCATGCAAACCCCACTTCACATTGTTGCCCCATGGAGGGCCAGCCAGAGTCCTTTAGGGATTGACAAATTCTGCAGATGTGGATGACTTCAGTCCGCAGTGTGATTGCTGTGTAATTGGTAACCAGAAAAATATGGCAGTCCATGTCGAGGTCCAAAATGAGTGTCGCTGAGTGTATTGGGGGACAGTGGAAGGTGTTATTTCAAGGCATGATGCAGAGTGCGGAACCAAGCTGAAACTGGCCATATGGCGGAGATGAATGCTACCACTTCATTCTGAGCACAGAGCCGGATTCGTCATCATCATCGTCCTCTGATGTGTCAGGTGGCGCACATGTTGGTGGTGGTGTTCTGTCTGCATCACTGTGTGGCAGTGACACATCAGGAGCTGGAGGTGGAATGTCTGGCGCACTGTGTGGCACTGACACTTCAGTGAGCGGAGATGTGGATGGAGTGGTAACAGCAGCATTCATCCATGCCAGGCCTTGTGGTGGCAATGCCATAAAGAGGATCCGCAGGGCATGAAAGATCCCAGCTACATCTCGCTGGTGTGCAGCCATGGCAAACATTGTTTCCGCCTGCATCCGCTCCAAGCTCTCCATCATTCTCCTTATGTGTCCCAACTCCCGGGTGACATCGCTGGAGCCACTCTGACTAGACAGTTTTTCTTGGCTCAGTGCCATGACTCCAGCGATTTCAGCCATGGATTGTTGTAGAGCATGGAGCAGACAGTGGGTGTCCGTTAGGGACTGTAAGTGGTCCCAGATGGGACTTAGACACCCACATATGGCATCTAGTTTGGCTGCCATGAGGTCAAACCCCACCCACAGCTGATCAGCCATCTTCTCCTGGCACCCTAACACACGGCGTTGGAATGCCATGTGTTGGTCCTGGGTGTCCTGGGAGACAGCCGTGGTGGTGGGTGCTTCCTGCTGTGTGGTCTGTGCAGGGGATGGGGGCTCCTGGATGCAGCTGGGCTGCCCTGCTCCTGGGGGTGGGGTGCCAGAGCTGTCCATGAGCTGTTGGAGGGCGTTGGTGTCGATGTTGGGGGGTACTCTTCATCATCAGTGCTGTGTTGTTGGGTCTGCTCTGCAGGAGGTGTTGATTGTACCTCTGCAATGTGAAGGGGAGATGCATATTGACATTGTGTTCACATGTATGTTCACGCATTCTACAAGTTTACTAACAGACTGCATGACAATGTACATTGTGACTTTTTGTGAGGAGATGCCTATTTGATGCGGGACAGTTGACATTTCTACACCATCAGGGATGTGAGGTTGTACTTGTACATTGTCATCTCACAGTTTCCTGCTATGCCAAAGGTGAATGGCCATTTTCTGCACAAAAGCAGCAGCAGTTGTGTCCTCTGTTCTTTTGTGAAAGTGTTGCAGTTTGTACCACATTGTTGATAATCTTGAGGCGCTTGGATTCCTTTGTGTGTGCCCCTTCAGCTCTGATTTTGCCGGCCCTTATCCCTTTCAAGCAGTGTGCCTTTCACCTCGGTGCTTATACAGTGCTGATATGCTGCAGACTAAGGTAAATTGGGCTCTTGGTCAGAGTTGTGACTCTTGGGCATGGTTTGTCCACAGATGCGCTATACTTAATTGTGCATGTGTGGCATTGTGCCCATCTCCCCCCCAGTCCCTGGTCGGTACTCACCCTGTTGCTGTTGGCTCAGGTCCTGTTGTGCAGTGTCCGGTCCCCCGACTCCTGCCACCGTCTTCCCAATGGTGGTCCCAGGCTGGTCCTCCGTGGGGCTTGTGGGGTTCTGGTTGTCCTCTGTGCTTGCTCCGGCTACCTCCATGGTGCTTCGCAGTTGTATGTGTTTTGTTTGTGTTTTTTCCAGCCGTTTTTATAGTGATTTTTTCCCGCCTGACTTGTAGGACTTGCAGGCGTGGCACTGCTTATCGCTGTGTTTTTATCGCTGTTTGGCCCATCGCAGCTTTTTTCATGTTAGGGTATAGATTTTTATCGCCATCCAGGTGATTCTGTCGCTGACATTTGACGCGTTATCGGGAATCTATCACATGTTACCGCCGTGTTGTGAATAGGATGTTAACAGGGAGTTATTTTCCCACGATAGATGGCGATATGAAAGATTGCGTTAACCTATTTTGACGATGATTACCGCACGTTCTTGGGAATATCCTCCATTAAGTATAGAAATGTTATATACAAAGAGGATTGGAACCAGTATGTACACAATGACAAGCTGTTGCTGTATCTGGACTTTTCTTTTTCTATCCCAATTCCCACTTCCCACTTCCCACTAGGTTTTCTCCTGATATAGCTGCTGTAATCTGTGTGTGGTGTATATTTGGGTGAGAGGTTTGATGCACATTGATTCTACTGGACAGTTAATTGAGGTTAGTTTCTGGCACTTTCTTACTTCCCTAAAGGTCCGCAATGCACATGCCCACAATTTTCCTGCACGCCTATAGAATTTAATTATGCATGCTTTGCTGTATTGACTTGTCTTAAATTGTTTTAATTTATTTATTTATTTTCATTCATTTATGGTCAAGATTAATAATTGAATTCCGTGGAGAAGATACCAGATTCAAATTCGAAAACACAGGATTTCATTGTCTAGGTGAACTATGAAGGGAACATTACAAGCGAAATTGAGACCTGTTAGACAAAATGTATCCGATTAACTTTCATCCAGCTACTTGAATGTGACAGTGAGACGTGAGCACAATTGTCTCTTCTATAGATTCATGTTTTCTCTCAGTGGCTTATGGTGGTGGATGTACTACTTTCTACTCTTTGCCCAGATCATCATCAACCACTGTTGTCGGTGGACCCATGTCCCTTTCCGTCAAACTTGTGTTTTCATCTAACCGTTACTTGCCTAATCGAATGTTTGGAGGTAAGATATTCATTGTAATGTAGTCTTTCCACTTTTTAGGTGTAGGAAATTGGTCAGACGTGATTCAAGGGGCCCTGGTCTCAGCTTTGTTTCCAGCATCAGATGAAATTCATCCCATTCTCAGGTACATGCATTGCTGTTACAGGCAGGTCGCTCCCCACGCCGCACAGCACCGCCTGTGTGTCCTGCAATTAGCCCCAGCTGCCGCTGCTGAGGAGCGTTTGAGGCCCTCCTCCACCCACAGGCTGCCACCTGCACCTCATCCCTGGTGGCCAGTGGTAGGCCATAGGTAGGTTTTGTCTTGCTGTAATTGTCTTTATTTGTTTTATACTGTAAACTGCCTTATTGTTTAGCATTTCTTCCTCCTGCTCCCCGTTTTGTACTCTGTGCTCCTTGCCTCTGTCTCCTCCGTAACTGTAACTGTCATTGTGTAGCGTTCTTCCTCCTGCTCCCCGTTTTGTATTTTGTGCCCCTTTGCCCCGGCTTCCTCCGTAAATTGTATCTGTTTTGCCTCACTTGTTCAGTGCTTCCGCCCCCATTTTCTTTCTGTGCCCTGTGCCCCCTTGCATTCTATTTCTTTGCCGTTTCCTGCCCCCGTTTTCCCGCCGCTGCGTCCCCTGCGACTCCGTCCCCCCGCTCGCCCATTCGTCCGCTCCCTCCTCCCAGCTGCCTCCTCCCTTCCACCTCCTCTTCTAATGGCGGTCGCTGCACGGAAGCGCAGCGGATGCACGCAGCGGGCACGCCGAAGGCATGCCTAAGGCAAGCTCGTCTGCGCCTGGATCGCGCCCAGCGCCAGAACCCCTGGCCCCCGCGAATGCCACAATGCCCGTCTCTGCTACGACTCCAGCACCCTCCACGCACTCAATGCCGGACGAGCTCGCACCTGCTGGCTGGCCGCCCCAAAGCGCACCCAAGGGCCCTTCTCCTGTCGGAACTGCAGCTTCACCAGCATCCGGCCCAACAACCTACCGACCAGGAAAGAGCCCAACCACCTCAGCAACATTCTTCTCAACACCTGCTCCGCCCGCAAACAGGCCGTTGAACTCTGGGACCTGCTCGACTCAACCTCCCCAGACTTCGCCTTTCTGACCGAGACCTGGATGAACCCCTCCTCGGCACCCGACATCGCCATAGCCATCCCAGACGGCTACAAGATCACCCACAGGGACCGCACCAATGGAATAGGAGGAGGAATCGCCATCGTCCATAGGAACACTCTCAGAGTCTCAACCAACACCGACGACACCCTCAGCACCGCTGAACACCTGCACTTCCAGATCCACACCGACCCGAACACCACTCTCAGAGGAACCCTCGTCTCCAGACCCTCCGGACCCCGACCACAGTTCAGCGACTCCATCGCCGACTGCGTCAGCACACACGCCCTCGCCTCCACGGATTACATCCTCCTCGGTGCACCTGAACTTCCACCTCGAGAACAACAACGTCACCAACTCAACCACCCTGATCGACAACCTCGGACTCAGACAAATTGTCACAACACCCACCCACTCCACCAGCCACACGCTCGACCCCATCTTCTCCGCAAGCCCCCACGTCTCCTTCAACCACACCACGGATCTCCACTGGACCGACCATAGCTGCATCCACCTCACCTTCTGAAAACCCACCACACACCACCGTGACCAACAGATGCCTTGCTGCTGGTGGAGCAAAGTCACCGAAGACCAGCTAACCACCACCCTTGTCCAGAGCCCACCTGCTGACCCCACCAACCCCGATACTGCCGCCCGCAACCTCAGACAGTGGATTGACGACTGTGCCAACACCCTGGCCCCGCTCAAACCCTCCAAAAGCCACACCAGCAAGAAAGCCAGCTGGTTCACTGAAGACCTCCAGGACTCCAAGAAAACCTGCCGAAAGAAGGAGAAGAACTGGCTCCGTGAACGAACACCGGACAGCTACGCAGCCCACAAGGACGCCACCCGCAGACACTATCACCTCATTAGATCTGCCATAAGGGCCTCCTTCAAAGACTGCCTAGACAACAAAGCACACAACAGCAAAGAGCTCTTCAACATCGTGAAGGAACTCTGCAATCCCAGCTCCAACAACAACAACATCCCACCTTCACAAGACCTGTGCGACTCGCTTGCCACCTTCTTTCATCACAAGATCTCAGACATCCACAACAGCTTCAACGCCACAACCGCCCTGACAATCACTGAGACACCTGCCCCCACGACCACCATCCGCACCAACCGCCTGCTCTCCTGGACCAACAACAACGACGACGACACCGTCAAGATCATGAACACCATCCACTCTGGATCCCCGTCACACCCCTGCCCACACCACATCTTCAACAAAGCCAGCACCGCCATCGCACCCCATCTACGGAAAGCCATCAACATCTCCTTCGAGACAGCAACCTTCCCTGAGAGCTGGAAGCACGCCAAGATCAACGCCCTACTCAAGAAACCCAAGGCAGAACCCAAGGACCTCAAGAACTTCCAGACCATCTCCCTGTTTCCGTTCCCGGTGAAGGTTATCGAGAAGACCGTCAACAAACAACTGGCCCGCTACCTCGAGGAGAAAAACATCCTGGATCCACCCCAGTCCGGGTTCCGCAGCAACCACAGCACCAAAACTGTCCTCATAGCCGCCACCGATGACATCAGAACCCTGCTAGACAACGGAGAAACCGCGGCCCTCATCCTCCTGGACCTGTCAGCCGCCTTCCACACTGTCTGCCACCGCACACTATGAACACGCCTCCACGACGCCTCGATCCAAGAGAATGCCCTGGGCTGGCCCACCTCCTTCCTCTCCGGCAGAATACAGAGCGTCCGCCTCCCCCCTTCCGCTCCGAAGCCACCGAAATCATCTGCGGCATACCCCAGAGCTCATCCCTCAGCCCAACGCTGTTCAACATTTACATGGCACGGCTTGCCCAGGTCACCCGTCTGCATGACCTCAACATCATCTCTTATGCCGATGACACCCAACTGATCCTCTCCCTCACCAAGGACACCCACACCGCCAAAACCAACCTCCACGAAGGAATGAAGGCCGTCGCCGAATGGATGAGGAACAGCCGACTGAAGCTGAACTCGGACGAGACGGAGGTCCTCATCCTCGGATCCACCCCTTGGGCCTGGGATGACTCCTGGTGGACGACCACACTGGGAACAACTCCAACACCCACCAACCACGCACACAACCTAGGGATCATCCTCTACTCCACCCTCTCCATGACTAAGCAGGTCAACGCCTTCTCTTCCTCCTGCTTCAACACCCTCCGCATGCTCTGCAAGATCTACAAGTGGATCCCCACCAAAATGAGAAGAACGGTCACTCAGGCCCTCATCAGCAGCAGGTTGGACTACGGAAACGCCCTCTACGCAGAATCCTCGGCCAAACTCCTGAAAAGGCTTCAACGAATCCAGAACGCCTCTGCACGTCTGATCCTCGACATCCCTCGCCACAGCCACATCACACCCCACCTGAGAGACCTGCACTGGCTCCCCGTCAACAAGAGGATAACCTTCAAGCTCCTCACCCACGCACACAAGGCACTCCACAACACCGGACCAGCGTCCCTCAACGGACGACTCAGCTTCTACACCCCCACCCGCCAGTTACGCTCCGCCGACCTCGCCCTCGCCACAGTGCCCCACACCCGAAGAGCAACCTCCAGCGGCAGATCGTTCTCCCACCCCGCTACAAAGACCTGGAACACCCTCCCCATCCACCTACTTCAGACCCAACAACTGCTGACCTTCAGAAGACTCCTCAAGACCTGGCTTTTCGAGCAGTAGCAGCATTCCCCTCCCCCAGCGCCTTGAGACCCTCACGGGTGGGTAGTGCACTTTACAAATGCAATGATTGATTGATTGATTGTCCTCTCTGGTTTGTACTTTCATCAGTGCTGTTCCCTCTGCCCAGGTGATGAGATCTACTGGGAGAGTTGGATCCGAGGTGCCCCATCACTGTTCAGTGGCATTGTGATCTGCCGTTTGGTCAAGGTCAGAGCTAGATCAACAAATACACATGCATTTTGAAATGTTTAGTTCTTGTCTACAATCCCACAATGCCCACTTGGGGTTCCCTGACTGCCTCTCTATTCACTATCTGGTTTCTAACACCAAATATCTTGGACCACTTCCAAAATATACGCATAAGCTTGGCGTAATTGGCTTTGGGTCTAGTATGGAAAGTGTAAAATTGTATCTTAGACCTATTTCAACCTGTAGTTTCTGTAGATCAATTTGGGTTATCCCAGCACCAGCTTCATCTCCTGTGAGATCGGCCCCCAGATCTGGCACCCACCTCTCACTCAACATTTTCAGATCAATTTGGACATGTGTACTAATGATACAGTTTTCCATCACTGTCCCAATGTCAGCAGTGTTTACAGTACAGCATATCTGCGAGATGCCAATTGCCAATGTCCACATCTTACTGAATGCATTTGATAGTACACTAAGGGCCATGTTTACAAGCGCCTAGTGCTACAGGTACATCACTTTTAAGGACGCTCCTGTGGCGATAGATGCTTTGCCTTATTAACCACGTGCCGTTAAGCCACTCAACGTGGCTTAATACCGCCTTGCAAACAGGGCACCCTTACAAGCTATACCTATCGTGAAATGGGTGGGCAATGGGTGTTGCAGTGGGCATTACGCCTCAACACACATTCAGTTTGATGCTGACTCCTATTTACAAGGGTGGCATAAATAGGAGGTAGAGCCAAAATTAAGACCAAGAAAAACATGGCAAAACGAGGAGAAATGCTTCATCTCTCCTCTTTTTTGCTGTTTCTATGTGTGCTGCAGCACACATTGAAACAGAAAAACGCCATGAATTATTGTTTATGTGCAGGAAATTGTCCTTTCCTGAACATAAACAATCATTTAAAAAACATGAAGAGTTGCAACTTCTATGTGTGCTGCACAATGCAGCACACATAGAAGTTTCAAAGCGCCAGACGGGACACCTTTCTGCACATAAAAAATAATTCCCTCAACACAGGCACCCTTGCTCTATGGTGCAAGGGTACCTGCATTGGCGCTAGGCAGCTTAATTTAGTGTCAGCACTAGGTAAAATGCAGGGATGTGCCGTATCTTTGTAATAGGGCCCATCCCTACATTTTCGCAATGACGGAGTGTGGTGTTAGCATTTTGTACTTAACGCCACGCTCTGCCTTTCCATTGTAAACATGCCCCTAAATGTCAAGAACTCCCTATTGGGGATCAGGTATATTTGCTGATGGCAACTGAATTTGTGTATCTAGTTCCCACTGTCACAAGGCACTCTTTTATTTGTGTTCTGCACAGTCCTATATCCACAGGTATCTGGCGGCCTTAATTCACACAGGGATGTTCTTAAATCCCTTATGTGGAGAGAAAACAGGAAACCTGCATTGGTCGAAATGTCCTGAACACACTGCTTTCCATTCAGTTGTTTTTGCAGAGCCATCTCTCCACCCACTGCTATTGAGAAGCTAAGCAGTACAGCTCGATGATAGGAGCACTTAGCCCTCCTTCTAACACGGGGAGCCCAATTTACACAGTGATGTTTGGGACTCTTCCCTCCCAAGAGAAGTTCTGATATTATACCATTAAGTTCACTGAAAAAACTCCTAGCTGCACAGAGGGAATAAAAATACAAAAGTCAAGGAAGTACTATCACTTTTGTCAGCGCTATTCAACACATTACATATGTTTCCAAAAGGATGAAGATTCCAAGAAGCTTGAAACTGTCAAAGTTACATAACCTGCATCTGAGTGGTAAACTCAAATGCCCAAATATCAAAACAAAGAGTACTCTCAGTTAAGTGGCAGCTCTGGCAGTACCCCCTCCATATAATTGGCTGCTGCAATCAGCGGGGCAGGCAAGACTCTGCGTTACTTAATCTTAGGCCTGATACCTCTCCAAATATATCCAACTCCAGTAATACCAGTTCCAAGGCTTGCCCTACATTTCTGAAGTACAAAGAGGAACACCATGTACCTACAGAGATATTATATGTGTAATATATAGTCAGATTAAGATGCTCCAGGATTCCCTTCTCTCGTGGAATACTAAAACAGCCCCACTACTAGAGGAAACAGGAGGGGCAAGAGGGAGCAGCCCAGATGTGTACTCCACTTTCATTTCTTCCATTACTACAACAAGATATTCCTAGTACAATGTATCAAATGCCTTTTCCGTATCGACTGATACTAATCCTGGTTGCTTAGTGTCTATTGGACATTTGCTCACTACATGCATTAGGCGTTGGACATGAATGACAGTGTTTCTCATCATTATAAAGCCGGATTGATCCCTATGGACTGTACATGTCAACTGTGATGAAATTCTATTGGGCAGAATTTTTCCCAAGATCTTACGGTCCAGGATGAGCATTGAGTGAGGGCAGTAGGATCAAATGCCTGAGTCATTGCTGTGTGGTTTAGGCAATGAAACTATAATTGTCTCCCTGATGAAGGAGGGGAGGCCGTCTCTATAATATGCCACTGTGTACACTGCCATAGGTCTCAGGACTATTGAGGCACTGAATGCAGCATAAAATTGGGTAGGGAGCCCATCACATCTAGGGGCTTTTGCCTTAACTATATGTCTGACTGCTAAATGGATTTCTCTCATTGAAATAGGGTCATCCATTTCATCTGTTTACAGAGATGAGAACTCAGCCAGCAATAGAAAACCTACAAAAGCCTGCATCTTATCCCTTGGGCAATTGGCGGGGTCTACATATGTTCACCTATTACAAGCTAACATGAGCTTATTCATCTAAATTTGTGTGTCGATTCTTTGACATGAAGTGGATGCCAGTGCTGTGAGGGGAATGGATCACTGACAAAATATCAAAGGTCAAAATATCTTGGTCCCAAAATATCGGGACATAAATATCGATGTTAAAAATATCGACATCCTGTCTACATAATGGTAAGATCAAAAATATCGGGGAAAAAACATATAGTTGCTAAAAATATTAAAGTAAAAAATATAGTTTTTAAATGTATAAAAAATAATGTAAAATAAATTAAATAATACATGTAACTTAGAATTATTATAACATTTTAACAATTATTAGTAATAAATGTAATGTAAAAAAAATAAACATACATATATAAAATGTAATATATATATATTTACTTAATAATAATTAATAAATCATTATTTTAATAAATTATAAAATGCTGGAAATATATTACAAATTATGGACACATAAATATATACATACACCTGTAACATTAAAAATAAAATAAAAATTAAATATTATAAATTAAACTATTTATGAGTTTTTAAAACTACATTTTACACTACATTTAGGTGCCGATTCCAATCCTGTAAAACCCGGGTACGAATCGTTGTACGGAGCGTATTCTCTGTACAACTCGTACCCGGGAAATCCACCGTATAATCCAGCAAGTACGATTCGTACAGAAATACCATTTCCGTACGAAACGTACAAAACACCGTACGGCTAAAAAATACCTACGAGTCTGATCCTGGAGTCAGGCAGCGTTTTACGGACCAGCAAGTACGAATCGTCCCTACGTCACTCCGCACATTTATTTTTTTACGGTAGCCAAAAAATGCCGGAAAACTGAGTCCGACGCGAAAACGGAGCCCCGGTACATGACGGACAGCCATGGACCCCATCCTACGTGTCATCCCGGCCCTCTTAGCCTACGACCTGGTGCACCGAACCCGACGCACACGCCGCAGAAGGTGAGAACAACACCCAGGGGCCAAGGGGGGGTGAGGGTCAGGAAACATACCCCCTACCCAAATTAAAATCTACAATATTGAGGACATACATTACCTCCAGGGTCTGGTCACTTCGGGGGGCGTGTCCACCAATCCCTGCGTCCCACAACAACGGAAGTGGACGTGTACGCGTACCCCTACGGCAACACTACAATAGTGAAACGCACTGTACACACACATCCATAGCGTGGGTATGGTCCGTATCACTATTGTAGTAGGGCCGTAGGAGTACGCGTGGTATGGACTGTACACACGCTCTCAGAGCGTGTGTACGGCCCGTATCACTATAGTAGTGGTGCCGTAGGGGTATGCGTGGTATGGCCCGTACACACGCTCTGAGAGCGTGTGTACGGTCCGTATCACTATTGTAGTGGTGCCGTAGGGGTACGCGTATTACGGACCATACACACGCTCTCAGAGCGTGTGTATGGCCCGTATCACTATAGTAGTGGTGCCGTAGGGGTACGCGTGGTACGGCCCATACACACGCTCTCAGAGTGTGTTTACGGTCCGTATCACTATTGTAGCGGTGCCGTAAGAGTACTCGTGGTACGGACCGTACACACGCTCTCAGAGCGTGGAACGGACCGTACACACCCTATGAATGCGGGCGTACGGTCCGTATCACACGTACCCCTACGGCACCAGTACATTTGGGATACAAGGTGTACACACACCACGAATGTTGGCTTACGGCCTGGTGCAGCATATTACCTTTATATTGGTGTGTGTGTAGGCCCAGGACAGCAGTGTACTGCACCAAGGGGGTGGGTGGGTGGGTGTGTGGCTGCATAGGATTCCCAGCAGTGGACAGACATGTGAGGGGTGGGTGCAGAGGACTCCAAGCAGTGGACATACATATGTGAGTGGGTGCAGAGGACTCCCAACAGTGGACAGACATGTGAAGGGTGGGTGTATATGACTACCAGCAGTGGCCAGAGACATGGGTGTGGGTGCATATCACTACCAGCAGTGGACAGACATGTGAGGGGTGGCTGCAGAGGACTCCCAGCAGTGGACAGACATATGTGTGTGGGTGCAGATGAATACCAGCAGTGGACAGAGACATGGAGGTGGGTTCATATCACTCCCAGCAGTGGACAGAGACATGGGGGTGGGTGCATATCACTCCCAGCAGTGGACAGACATATGTGGGTGGGTGCAGAGGACTCCCAGCAGTGGACAGAGACATAGGGGTGGGTGCATATCACTACCAGCAGTGGACAGACATGTGAGGGGTGGGTATATATGACTCCCAGCAGTGGCCTGCAATATGAGGGGTGGGTGCAGAGGACTCCCAGCAGTGGACAGAGACATGGGGGTGGGTGCATATCACTCCCAGCAGTGGCCATAGACATGGGGTGGGTGCATATCACTACCACCAGTGGACAGACATGTGAGGGGTGGGTGCAGAGGACTCCCAGCAGTGTACAGACATATATGGGTGGGTGCATATCACTACCAGCAGTGGACAGACATGTGAGGGGTGGGTGTAAATGACTACCAGCAGTGGACACACATATGTGTGTGGGTGCAGAGTACTCCCAGCACTGGACAGAGACATGGGGGTGGGTGCATATCACTCCCAGCAGTGGACAGACATGTGAGGGGTGGGTGTAAATGACTCCCAGCAGTGGACACACATATGTATGTGGGTACAGAGGACTCCCAGCAGTGGACAGAGACATGGGGGGTGTACATCATTATCAGATGACCACAACTGCATGGGTGTATGTCCGCATCCCTAATTTTGGACAATGATGATAGTGCCATAACAACACATCACTGACAGCAGTGTCCCACTCCCAGGAGGATGGATGTCTTTCCCCCACTGCATGACACACCACATGTGGGTGTGAGGACAAATAACACATGCATAACCACCCCTGGCGGATGCAGAACAATACACGCACTGAGATCATGCTACAAGACTATAGTCATGTCACTGCCTACTAAACTAAGGGAACACACACTGTCACGCACATCCCAGGACTGATAGGAATGTACAGGTGCTGGGCCAGCCACCAAGATGTTGTCTCTCATGGAAGGAATAGGGTGGAGTTCCCACAGATACAATGCCCACAATTGTGAGTCAGGTGCCCAAATACCCTGCAGAACAAGTACCATATGTGTGCTAGGCCGGGAGTACACACATGCATAGTGCTGAAAAGGGAGAATTTCCCCACGAAGGCATTTCAACATACTCAATACACAATTACAGTGACTAGCAAGGATGGCACAGACGCTGCAGCCGGAGACATTGCTGAGCAGGCATGGCCATAGTTGAAGGGATCCGTCACCAACAAAGGAAATGTAGACACAGGTCAGCACAACAATTGTGCAACTCTTTGCAGGGAAGATGTCAGGTGCCACAGAGGAAGGAATACTCCTTGGGACAATGTCTCAAAACCAAAATAACACACACTACCAATGATTCTTTGCATAGACCTTGTGATGGCACGCAGATACCATGGTCCACCTCATGACCATCAGACTAGAACATTTCTCAGAACCATAACACATTACCACAACACCAACTCCTGGAGCCTCAGCACCAATATCAATACCTGAAATGCAATAGTGTTCAAAGTAAAAATAAAATGCTTTTTTCAGCATAAAAAGCAAATTATGAAATCACACTATATACAAAGGCCAATGGCCAGTCCATAATAGAAGCCCTTGGGGGGACACATGGGCACGCGTCTCCCCTAGCTTGCCTGCACAGTGTAACCCTCAGGTCGTCGACCGGGGGGGCATCATGTGGGGAAGGACCAGGCACCACAGGGACAGGAGGGGGAAGGGTAGGTGTGGTGGGTGCAGGGGTGGACGTCTCCACCACCGGAGGTGGGGCAGCGCCAAAGGTGGAGGTGAGCTCGGCGCTGCACACTGCTGCCAGGGCGTCCAGAGTAACTCCTGCACCGCAAGAAACCCCAGGGCCAACGGAAGGGGGGGTGGCCGAGGGATGGGGTGTAGCGCTCTTGGGGGAGGGGGTGGGCATGGGGGGGACTCAACTCCCCTGCCCGGGGACTTCCTCGCCCGCTTGCGGGGTGGTGTCACAGTGGGGGTGAGGGCCAGCTCACCCATGTCGACCTCTTTGGGTGACAGTTTGGCAGGGGAGCCAAGGGAAGTGCTTTTTGAGGGACTGGGTTGTGAGGCCTGCAGACTCAGACTGTGGCTGCGTGTATGTCTTTTTGCCCCAGACCCAGTGGGTGTGCCAACATCCCCCTGAGTGTGCATGCCAGGAGGTGTGCGCTTGCCCTTACTTGGTGGTGTGCTGCCTGTGTCTGGTGGATTGCGTGCTTGGGAATGTCTGGGTGTGCATGGGACAGGTATGGGAAAGGGAAGTGTGGATGGGGCTGGGGTAGGGGAGGGACGAAGCGCTGCAGGAGATTCACTGCTGCCGTCAGGGAAGAGTCCATGGACCGCAGAAACCTGCGTTGGTCAGACATCGTTGCTGACATGCCCTCCATGAACGACACCATCTGTGTCAGCAGTGCGGTGTGGCCATGAAGGACATTCAGTAAATAAATCCAAATGGTCGCACACTGCTGACCTACCTGCGTGTTACCCCAAAGAACTGTGGTCCCTGTAGTCAGCGTCGGCGGATACACCTATGCTCGTGTCGTGAGTGCAAGTGTGAATAGCGTTAGCCATCCCTGGACACGTGTTTCGAGGTGTAATGAAGGACATTCAGCACCGATGCCTGCCCAACCTGCAACTGCTGCTGTATGTCCACAGACTCTGCACTGAGGGCAGCAGGGGTGACAGGGGCAGGGGGTGCGGTGCCTGTCCCGAAGGAGACATGGTGGGGCTCTGCACAGACAGAAGGGACCGGAGCAACTGGGAGGGCGGTGATGGGAATGGAGGAGGCGGGGACAGATGTTGGGCTGCTGCCAGGTGTTGTAGCAGCCTCCGCCCCCTTGATTAGGTCAGCCTCGGACCCGTCTGCGTCGTAGTTGGGCTCACCACCAGACAGGTCCTCTGACTGACTCCCCTCGCCCTCTGTGCCACTGGCTCCCACAGACTCGCCAGCACTGGTGGCACTGGTGCTGGGTCCCTCCTCCAGGTCCGTGCAGGTGTCTCCCTCGGTTTCCAATGATGATGCTGTGGGCAAGGTGAAGATACAGAGAAACATCAGTCACCTGTATACATCTGACAGATGAGTACAAAACCAATAGGTCACAGTGCATATCAGGCAATGCATCATGAGTAACAGCTAGATTACTCCGCACATGTGTAAGCCCTGTACTCCCCAGTTAGTAGACCCACCATGCCACTTGGACACAAGGAAAAATAGGACACACCAGCCCAAAACTTGAATGAGAAATACACTGAGAAGCTAGTGTCTGGGAACAGGTGAGCACAGCAATACAATTAAGTCATGCCACCTCTTGTTTACCCTGAAAGAAACAGTAGTGGTGCACCCAAGGCAAACTAACACACCTCAATACTAAAGGTGTCCCCACACTCAGAGACCTGTAAGTACTTTGGAACAGAAAACGAAAAAATGTTGGTCCCTTGGGACTTTACACAATCGACATGTTTAGAATGTGGGAATGTGCCATTTTGTGAACAGAACACACATGTGCCTTCATAAAAGATGGCTCCCAAGGAGGTGCACACAAAACTACATTTACCCAGTCATTGAAGAAGCTGGCAGCCTTATTTAAAGAAGCCACTGTTAGAAAGAAATGGTGTTGCAGAAAGTACATATACATGGGCCCACCGCGGTCTTGATGACCTGACACTCGTAAGTTGGTATCACCAACAACCAAGGACTTACCCAAATTCCACAACACTGTGGGAACATGTATATGTATAATCTGAAAAACAGTCTTATTAGAACAGTGCCTTCTTTTAAAATGTGCCAGCGTGTTCCCTGAAAGTGTAAAGGTGGTTTGTTGTGCACTTCCTTGGGAGACATCTGTCATGCAGGCACATTATTGTTCTTAACAACAAAACATCAAACTAAAGCATTTAAAACATGAAGACCTGTTGACAAGTGTTGTGAGTGCCAAGGTACAATACTTTTTGACTACAAATTGAATTACGTCGGTTGTCACATGGCCATCTGTTTACCTGATGACACAGTTGGCAACACATCTGACCCACTGCCTGTCATGTGGAGTGGCACACATGTCCAAACCCAGGACAATGCATAAGCTAATGGGCCTGCAATTGTGTTGTAAAAAGGCATACCTGCACTGAGGAGACACCCTCATGGCAAGCGAGAATGTCCACACAGATGTCAGCACACAAAGACCAAACTACGTAGCATCTGGACCACACACTGGTGCAAAAAGTGTATGAGCAGGAATCATGTATGTAAACAATTGACACATGCTGCAAAGCACAAACATTAAACCCTGCACAACATCACTGGGTCACTGCACGTTGAGTCTCTGTCCAGCCAATTATCACACACAGGTCAGACCTGGCAAGGAGACATAAGGTTTGGCCATGTAGGCGTCGCCCGCACAAATCACAAAATTGAGACAGATCAAGAAGTGACACCTCTTAATCAGGGTTTACAAAAATGTGCTGCAAGAATTCCCAAATGTACTCCACATCACCTTGTGAGGCTGGCAACACATATTTGTGACAAACAACCATCAACAGATAGTTGTGAATAGACACACAGGCACTGCCCAGTGTGAGTATGCACAAGCCAAATGGGGTCTCCCTGTCCAGTGGACACATGTAGCACACTTTGGATAAATACAAATGAGGTCAGGGAACAATGCCACAGAGGCAAACCTATGCTGAACACACAGTGAATGGGCACAGTGTTGGATGACACACATGATTACGAGGCAAGGGTGTCTCAGGGGACTGTAGTGGGAACACTGCTCCTTGTTCCTGGAATGATCTGACTGTAACATGAGCAACCATCCTGGCACTATGCATATCTCCCACTCATGCACATCATGTCTGAGGCCACAACATTGGTCATGCATGCTGCAAGTGTGTTCATTTGAAACCTCACACTCCTATGTTGAGACTCATCATCAGTGCCAACAAATATGGACCCCCAACAGAGTGAACAGGACAGGGCACAGGCAAGGTACCAACACATGTCACAGACCACCCTCCCACATGATGCAGAAAGCAATGTGCACTTGGATTAACTGGCAGCCTAGATGACCATGTGCAATTGTGATTACACACAGACCAGGGGACACATGTCAAGGAGGGGAAGGGATGAATAAGAGCACCGGTTGACTTTGGGGAACAGAATATGCACTGCACATATAAACCCTGGCAGTGTACCCAGGCTACAGAGCACTTCCAAAAGCTGGTGACACACAACACAACAAACAGACATGTACCTACCCCCTCCTTGCTGCTGTCTCTCCTGTAACTGCCAATTCAGGTCAGGGAAGACCACCGCCAGGACACACGTCATGTGGGTGGTCAGGCGTCGGCGCCCGCCGTGGGGGCGTGGAGGTGAGAGCCCCAGCTGGACCCGGGTGATCCGCCGGGTCCAGCACCGGATGTCCTGCCACCATTTTCGGACTTGGGCTAGGCGCCGACTGCGATCCCCCGCCGATCTCACGGCCCTGACGATCTCCTTCCAGATCCTCCCCTTCTTGTAGGCAGTTACCTGTGAGGATGACAAGGTGAGACAACATCACTACACCTGTTCCATGTCACAGAGACACACATTTGAACATCTTTGATATGTTGAACAGGGCATAGGATGCTGCCAAGGAATTGCATCTTTCTCATATAGACATTGGCCTCTGTGGAAGCCCCAATGCACTACATGGCATTGAAAGTACACAGGTGGCAGGAGGGGTGCGACACACTCCCTGATCATGGCACACACTGTGCATCACATGCAACACCAGGCTGATGGACAGCACCTCAAAGCAGTTACATGCCCCAGGCCACTGATGCAACCTCAGCAGAGTACACAGACACACACAGGCACAGATCAATCACCTGCCATTGGCAACAGCGGATGCAAACCTCACTCTGAACATGTGCCACTTGCCTGTGGGGTGTCACAGGTGTTGGGCTAGCTCAGCAAGTCAGACACACAGCACGGCTTACTTCTCACATCAGATGGGTAGAGCTGTTGCCTCCTCCATGCAGCTGTGGTGCAACACTTCACATAGACACTCACCTACATGACAAGGAACATTCACACACATGTCCAGGAGGGCGTACACATCACTCGGACACTCTCACCACAGGTCCACTCAACTCATACACATCTGTGGGTACAGTCACCTGTCACACCGGGGGGACCACTGAATCACCTCAGGACAATAGCCAAAAAATGCCACCAAGGATTTGCCAGGCTGAATGTGTCATGCACTATGCAGTGAATGTCACAGTAAGCACAATGCAAGTGAGGAGTGCACACAGGAACTTCATCATGCCCTGCATGAGAGACATAAGCCTTTCACCCCCTGGGACCCACTCTAAACAACATTGCATGTCTGTCACACCTGGACACAATGCCAGAAGTGACAGTCACAAAAAAGGTACACAGTCAAAGGTAGTGGAGTCAGCACTCACCTGCTCCCCTGGTCTCCCATACAGCTTGGTGTACTGTGGGAGGAGGACATCCAGCAATGCCTCATTCTCCTCTAGCGTGAATGGCTGGGCCCTCTCCACAGTACGCGACATGGTGCCAGAGGAAGCACAGACAGCAGCAGTGTGGTCGACAGGAAAGTTGTGCAGGCAAGTGCCCTCTCATGGGTTCTGGCTGACTTATATCTGTCTTGCTGGGAGATTTCATTTACCGGAGTACAGAGTGATTGGTCAGACTCATTTGCATCCTACGTTTCCTCCAATCCCTTTAAACATACACCAATGACACGAATTTGCATGGTTAAAATTTTGAGCATCATAGCAAGGCAAACATCACTTTGCAACATTGTAATTTTTGGGCCAACTGACTTTTCAAGCCCACATGATGGCCACATTGCAACTGAAATCTCTGTATCCATGACAACCAGCATGCATTTTGGGCCTAATACTTGTCCCCTATGTAATTTTGTAATCCAAAAAACATGTACGGTGCGTTTCACACGTCCCCGTACACGTACGGCACCACTACAATAGTGATACGCACCGCACTCACACATCCATAGCGTGGGTACGGTGCATATCACTATTGTAGTGGTGCCGTAGGGGTACGCGTGGTACGGGCCGTACACACGCTCTGAGAGCGTGTGTACAGTCCGTACCAAGTGTACTCCTACGGCACCACTACTATAGTGATACGGGCCCTACACACGCTCTGAGAGCGTGTGTATGGTCCGTACCACGTGTACTCCTACGGCACCACCACTATAGTGATACGGGCCGTACACACACTCTGAGAGCGTGTGTGTGGTCCGTACCACGCGTACTCCTACGGCACCAATACCAATAGTGATAGGGGCCGTACACACGCTCTCAGAGCATGTGTACGGTCCGTACCACGCGTACTCCTACAGCACCACTACTATAGTGATACGGGCCGTACACACGCTCTCAGAGCGTGTGTACGGGGCGTTTCACGCGCTTACACTGGTGATAGGAGGCGCACACGAAAGGAATGGAGGTCTCCGACTCGCATAAGGTTGTACATCAAGTCATTGTCATTGCAGACTTACATGTGCAGGGCCTAGGTGTATCAGGCAGTGATATTGCACATGTCTTCTCATGTAGTTGCACAATTGATGTGTGATGACCTGTGTACACCTGTCATGTGTGATGGGGCACTATGTGGCACACTTCCCCTTCACACTTTGCACATGTGTGCCTGTAGTACAAACGTGTCAAGCACAGCATCACTGGTATGGCACAGTCACCACCACCCGCAACTGTCCCCTGATGCCAGGGACAGGGACACTAACAACTGACATTTCACAATCAGCGTGCCCCGATGTGACTATGTCATGAGTGTGTCATGTGTTCCCATGAGCTTGCTGTTAGTGTTCCGTCAACTACATCTGCTGTTGCTGCATCCAACATGTGTCTGTGTGGAGCTGGGCATAGCACACATCTACGCACACCATGCCACATGTGGATTCCCACGTAAGCAGGGTCTGTATGCATCGGACATCATATTTTCACATGAGGACATATCTGCGTCGTCTCAATGTCTGTGTTTTCTGTTTTCACGTGTACCCCTTCATTGCAATGTGTTTTATCTGTACATTTGACATTCCATGTTACCTGTGCGTCTAGCTTGCCGTCAGCTGTCTGTATGAGATGACATCCTTTAAATGCAGCTATGTGGATGTATGTCACTCCTGTGATGTCTCTGCTGTTCACTCAGACTGGCCCCCAGCTCGTTTCAGGGCATGTCATGTAGACTTTCCAATCAACGGGTGTATCTGGCTTTTCGTAGAAGTATCACCAAGCTGGCATACGTGTCCTGGACAGACCAGACTCTGTATTTAGCTGATGTGTAGTAGCAGTTTAGCATGTGCTCTGTTCATTGACATTGATGTTGTTATGCTCTCAATCTTCGTTATTCAATACAATTTTCTGCAGGGCACCACCTGTCCCCCGACCAATGCCAGACTTGGGTGCCATGAGGGAAAGTGCCTGCATCCGACGTTACAGATTCAATCAACAGTTGATTGAGGACTTGACCGACAAGCTGGCACCACACCTCCAACTGCAACACAGGTATCCTACTGCGCTGACCCCCAAGATTAAGGTGATGTCAGCCCTACATTTTTTTGCCACATGTACGTTTCAATTCACCATAGCTGATGTTGGTGGCATGTCACAGACAATGTTCAGCCGTGTCCTGCGTGATGTTTTGGCAGCCATGTTGGAGCACCTTGATGAATTCATCCATTTTCCTACTCCTGAGGAGTTGACAGGTGTCAAGGGTGATTTATTTGCCCTGGGAGGGATGCCCCATGTCATTGGGTCCATTGATGTGACAAATGTGGCTTTGGTACCACCACAGGCACAGGAGGTAGCCTATCGCAACCGTAACATTACCACTCTATAAATGCCCTTGTGGTGTGTCTTGCTAACATGCTGATTTCCCATGTCTGTGCACGTTTTCCAGGGTCAGCACACGATGCCTACATCATGAGGCGTAGCAGGGTGCCACAAATGATGCTGCGGCTGCACAACAAATGAGCATGTCTTGTTGGTGGGTATACTCTGTTTGTCCTGTGTGTTGCGGTATCTTTGGCTCTTACGGCATCTCCTGACCCACTTATTTACATGATGTTTCCATGTAGGGGACTCTGGCTATCCCAACATGCCATGGCTGATGTCACCTCTCTGCAACCCAAGATCAGCTGCAGATCACCGGTACAACAATGCACACGGGCAGACCAGGCGAGTGATTGAGAGGACGTTTGGCCTCCTGAAGAGCCGATTCCGGTGCCTTCACAAGACAGGCGGGTCCCACCCATATGCACCGGAGAAGGTCTGCAAAATCTTCCTCGTGTGCTGCATGCTGCACAACATGGCAGTGGAGAACGCAGTGCCACTCATCCTGGAGCAGGATGAGCAGGAACATCCACCCGTGGAGGATGAGGGGCTTGGTCACAAGGCAAGTGAGGAGGAGGAGGAGGAGGAGGAGGATATCCGGAGTCAGCTCATACGCAACTTCTTCTCATAATGGTGAGTCACTAGGGCTGAGTATGCACGCTTGTAGCCTTGGGTGGCATGTGTTGCAATGTGTGTGTCCAGCTGACTGTATGCTAAGTGACTTAGATGTGTGTTCTGATGTGTCACTCGAGTGATGATGTCATTCCACACATTTTAGCAGAGACACTTTCTTTTAAATTTGCATAGGACAACATTGTTCATGTTTAGTAAATGGCCATGTATGCAGAGAAAAATCTTTTGGCTGACTTCTTGTGTGTCATTCCCAGGTTCTTGCGCATGTTGTCTGCTCGTGTCATCGTTGTCCTCCTGCTATTCCTCATGAGTATTACAACGTGTGCTGAATCAGCGTTCCATGCACGGACATGGGTAAATGTCATTTTGGGTAAGGATTGCAGCAAGGCATTTTGGGGGTGGTACGTGTTTGGAATGTGTGGGGACTGCTTCTGTGCATGTTGTGTTACCATGCATACATGTCTACAACCATGGGGCACATAACATGTAGCATGACTCCCATGAATTGATAGTCACCCTTCGTGACAGTCATCTGTAATGGATTTTGGATTCTGATGAAGGCATCAATGTGTGTAAAACTTCCCTCTGAAACATACAGGATGCTACGGGTGGACATAGTGTGGGACATCCCCATAACAGGCTCAATGGGGAATTGCAGCCTCTCCGTGTGCAGCAGGAGGTGTTTGGCTCATCCCCTTAACTTGTGTGCCAGTTCATTGGGATTTACAACATCCGTGTTGTGAAGGGGGTGGCCAGTGTAGGTCCCACATGTTCAGTCAAATGACCTGTGAGTCTGTTCACATTGATGCATTTCCCTTAGTGTGAGTTTGAGTAATAAAGGTGTTCCTCACCCTCCAAAGTGCCTCATCTCTGTCAATGCAGGTCTCTTGCCACTTTGCATGCGTCATCTCTGGCATAGTTGTCAAAGATTGTGCATATGAGTGTATGTGTAGTTCGGCAACATGCATGCTGTTCTTCATGGCTAATAATCTCTATTGTGCATGAAGTCCATGGTTGTGTATGTATTTGGGCAGGTTGCTCCCCCCAATGGGCCATCAACGCCTGCTGAGGGTGTGTCTCCTGTGCGCAGCTCGGCCTTCTGTTTCCTGATCCGATGTCAATCATCTTTGATGATTGTTCATCCATTTTCTCTGGGTGAGCCATGAGTCACCTGACACTCCTTCCTTTACGTACGCCTGCTGCAGTTGTCCTTTCTGACATCCTTGTCTTTGTGTGCTACTTTCGGCCTAGTTTCCAGTACATGCCGCCTGCTGCTGCGGCCCCTGTGGCAAGGGCCCACCAAGTTCCAACCCACACGCCTCCAAGATGCTCCTCCCTTCCTCCCTCCACCCAATCATTAGGCTGTCATCAGCTTGTCTGTGCCACTGTTGCGGCCACGCCGTGCCAAAGGCAGGACCGCCAGCGCATGCAACGTGCACATTGCACGACCCTCATGTCCTTGCATGACCCACATCACACAACAGTCTCATTATGCAGCCACCCTCCAAGCAATGTCCAACCGAAAATCAACCGCCTGCTCTCAGGCTTACCCTAAGCGCACACACGACACCTTCGCATGCTGAGTGTGCAACTCCAACTGCCTACACAGCGCTGCCCCGCCTTCCAGGCCCTGTCACACCAACCAGGTAATGTCCCTCCTACTCCACACCGGCTCCGTCCAACAGCACGCCATTGGACTCTGTTACCTCCTCAACACAACAGGCCCACACATCACCTTCATGACAGTGACCTGGATAAAAGCATCCTCAGCACACAACTTCTTCATTGCCATCTCAGACGGATACAAGAGCACCCGCAGGGACGGCACTAACAATCCCGGAGGATGAATTGATATTTATTCACAAGTACGCACTCAGGGTCACAAATCCGGTTTGGCACAAACCCCCTGCAAACCCTCAGAGTAACACTCATCTACAGATCTCCAGGCCTACATCCACAATTCCGCAAAGCCATCAACAAGTCCATCTTCACACACGCCCTCACATCCACAGGATACATGTGGCTGTGGGCCAGGAACTTTTGCCTGGATGAGAACCACACCAGCATCCATCATTGGTCCATCCACATTAGCATCCACGTCTCCGAAAAGCAACACACTGCCACACACCCCGCTACCAATCCCCCAAAGATGCTTGATGTAAGTCAACAAAGACATGCTGTGTGGGACACTGGAACCAACACCACCGCCACACCCTGCAACCTCACACACTGGATCAGCAACTGATCCAACAATCTAGCCACTTTGACGGACTTTCCTGTGACGCACAACAACAATTAAGCCACCTGGGACAAGGCAGACCTACTGGAATCATACACGTCTAGCAGGACTCTTGTGCACAGCTTGCAACACAAATAACTCTCAGTGGCCTTACAACCCTGGAAAACGGCACACACAGCCATCACCATATCATCAGCAAGGACAATTGGAGATCCTTCAGATGGGGCCGAGGCAAAAAAATGCACGACATCAAGGAGCTCATCAGCATTGTGAGTGCACTGACATCAGCTCTCCATCCAAAAGACACCCCACCCTTGCAAGGCTGAGCCAATCCCTTGCAACTTTCTACCACTGCAAGCTCATGGACATACACGCCCGCCTTGGCACACAGAGGCAGAACGCACTATTATACGCGGGACCAACCCCCCTCAGGTTTTGGACTTCCATCATCAGGAAATACAACACCCGGCTCATGTGCAACATCCCCTGGGGATCTCCATCAGGCCCCTTCCCACACAACATCTCAACCACATCATTCCCCATCCTTGTAGCCCCCGTCCAGCACGTCATGTATGTATCATTGGAGTTGGCCACATTCCATGGTAGATAGAGGCATGCAGTGACCCAGGCCCTTCTTAGACAACGGACGGCAGGAACGCAGGCTCTCAAAGAACATCACCGTGCTTCCCTAGCCAGCAAATGTCATCAGGAAGACAGTCAACGAGCAACTGACAAACTTCCTCCATGCAAAGAGCTCCAGGCAACCTGCACAAGACCATCTTCCACAGTAATCACCACACTGCAACCATCATCATTGCCACCAACACCGACAACTTTGCCCTGCTCAACAATGGTGAGGCCACCCCCCTTGACCTCTCCACAGCATTATACACGATGTGCTCACACACTGTCAGCTCACACATCTCCAACACTGGTATCCAGAGGATGGACCAGGATGAAATCACCAGGTAGCTCACCAGCAAGGCCATGGGAGTGGGACTCAAGCCTTAAGCATGTAGTACAGTGGCGTCATCTTGCACATGGCCCAGGGCTCATCTCTCAGCGTGTCAATCTTCAATGTGTCCATGACCCCCCTCGCCACCATCACATGCGCACACAGCCTCATCATCATCTCGTATGCCATTGACAGCCAGCTGCTCCTCACCCTCACCAAAGACACAGCCATTGCCAGTTCCAACCTTCAAGAAGGCATGAGGTCCTTTGATGAATGGCTGAACATCAGCCTCCTGAGGCTGGACTTGGCCAGGACTGAGGTAATCATCTGAGGATTGTCCCCTTACAGCTGGGTCAACTCCTTGTGTCCCACCCGCCAGGGCACTGCACCAGCACCCAGTGGCCACGCAAGCAAGATGGTGTGCCTCATGGACTCGTCGCTCACAATTGCTATGCAACTCACCAGCATCTGTACCTCATGCTGCAACACCCTCCGCATGATGCACATGATCCACAGTTAGATCAACTCCAAGGCAAGACAGACCGTCCCCCAGGTCCACGACACCAGCCGTGTCAACTACAGCCCCGCCCTCTACGGAGCAAGAACAACCAAACTCCCGGAGAACTTGCCCACATCCAGGGTGCATCTGCACACCTCAGCTTCAACATCCCGCGCCCCGGCCACATCACCGTCCACCTGAGATAGCTGCAATGGATCACTGTCTGCTGCAGGATGACCTTCAGACTCCTCACCCACACTCAGGAGGCAGTCCACAACCCCAGACCCCAAACCAACCTTGGACGTCTGTCATCCAAGCCGCGTTGGGCCAACTCCGTGCATCCAACCTTGCCCTGGCCACCATTCTTCACATCCACCGAACTCCAGCATGCAGGAGATAGTTCTCTGGCCAAACATACCTGGGACTCCCTCCCCGGGAACCTCCACATGAGCCATGACCTCTACGCCTTAATGATACACTTCCAAATAGGTCTGTCCGCACAGTATTGCAAGCCCCCCCTCAGCAGCTTGAGGCCATCACGGGTGAGTATTGTGCTCCATGTCTGTATTGGATGATACATTGTGACCCTTTGTTGTGTGTCCTGTACCGGACTCAGATCCCAGGGTATGGATGGCTGGAGTTAGTTCAACACTCAGGCATAGTTTGACATTTCTCCACACGCATGTTGTGGACTCATGCAAAATGACTGCAACATCTAATTAAAGAAATTTAGTTTTATTCTCGGTGGGGGGCGTGGTTTGTGGGAAAAAATAGGTGCTATACAGTGTGCCTAGAATTCAAAGTTCACAGGGGGAGATGGGATCCTTGGCATTTGAAGTCATCAGAGTCCAGAACACAGTGTTTGTCACCATTGGTCAGACTGTGACCAGCAAGTCCATGTGGCAGAGAATGTCATTGAATGAGGTGATGCTGTTGCGCATGAAGGCCAGGTGCCAGGCCAGGTGACCTGGGAGATGTGGATGCTCCGCTGCCTCTCACGGTCTTTTCCGTGGACGACCCACCATCCTCGCGGGACCCTCAGATGCAGGCCTTGACGATGCCTGGGACGCTCCATCGGACGAATCCTCCTCCTCCTCCCTCCCTGTGGCTGGTGGTGGTCTTCGCCTGGTGGCACAGGGAGGGTTGCCCATGTTGTCGGCGATCTGACGGAGTGAACGGCTTATGTCCGTTTGCACCGCCAAGAGCTCAGCCAGTCTTGCCTCCATCCGTCCTTGGTGTTCTTGTTGACTGGTGTGTTGCTCGGCCTGCTGGTTCTTAATCTCTGTGAGGGTCTCCACTACCTGGCTGATGGCCCTGGTGTCACGCCGGTATGCGTCCATGATGTTGTGTATGTGTGACATACCGGTCCTTTCAGCTGGCTGGTCAGGTTCTCGCCTCCGCCTGCCTCCACTCCCACCACCCCTGCCTACATGAGCCTGGCCTGCCGTTGAGGGGACATCAGGTCTACGGGACCCCTGAGGGATGGCAGTTGCAGGGTTTTCTGCCTTCTCCTGGGTGCCCGGAGAACATTGTCCCTCCAGGTCAGACTGGCTCAGTTGTTCAGTGCGGGCAGGGCTCCTGGGTGTCTCCTGGGATGTGGCAGGAATGGGGGTGGTGGTTGGCACAGATGTTCCTGAAGCAGGTGCTGCAGGGGCTTGGACACCAGAAGGTCCAGGTGGGTTGGGGTCATCCGCGGAGTGTTGAGAGGCGTCGCTGCCAGTGGGCTCAGGTTCCATCCCGAGCCTGGGACTGTGATTCTTCACCCCCATTGTTGGGGGGAGATCCATCAGGTTGCCCTGTGTGTGAGAGAGAGACAATGTTAATGCTGTTTCATGCGACATCCATGTTTCATACATATTCAAGTTGGCACAGTTCCTCCAGGTAGTTGTATGTGCCTAGCATTCTCCTCAATGTTCACTTGTGGATGGGTATGTTGCAGGGGACAGATTGATATGTTCTCCTGAGTGTTCGTCATTTTGGCTTGGATGCTTCGTTGGCTGTGGATTGATCTTGTTTTGTCACATGTCCATTGTGAGAGTGGGTAAATCCATTGCCTGCCCCAGGGGGTGTGTGCTTGTGTAAGGGGTGTGTGTGACAGGGCCTGCTGGTGGGTGTAGTGTGATTTGGCAGTGGGTCTCCCAGGTGATGTATCTGTCCCCCCCATGGAGCATGCTGCCATGACAGTGAGTGTGAGTTCCTGTCCTAGATATCTGAGCTTGTTGTGTTGGTGTTTGAGTTTGCAGTGGTCACAGGAGGGCCTTGTGCTGCCTACAGCAGGGCCAAGTGTCAGCTACCTTGTCAGTATTTTGCCAGTCCCTGTGCATTGAGCAAGGTGCATGGGTATGCACCTGGGCCATATGGGCTGAGGGCAATGGTGTCTGATTCGGAGTTGAACAATGTGTTTTGTGAGCCCCACCCTCCCAGCATACCGGACATCCAGTCTTGGGTTAGTGCTTCGTGTAGCCTGGGACATGGCATGGCCTTGCTTTGTAAATGGGGCATACACATGTTAGTGACATGAGCGTTGTTTTTGAGTGTGGTTGTGTCCGGTGAGGGCTTGGGGGTAGTTGCGTGCATTTTGTGTAGTTGGGGTGTGGATGCCATTCCCCCCATGTTCCATGAGTTGTTTGTGTACTCACCAGGCTCTGGAAGTCCTTCAAGTCTGTGTACTCCCACCGGCGGAAGCAGGGCCATCACCTTCTCCTCCCAGGGATGGTAATGTACCGGTCTGCGGGGCAGCCCACCTCCAGTGATGTTGCTCTGGGCGTAGTCCTCGTTCATTTTCCGCTTGACTGCCCTCCGCAGATCGTACCACCTGGCTTGACATTCATTCCTGGTCCTTCTGATGGGTGCAACAGCATTCACCCTATCGATGATCCTCTGCCACGGCGTGATTTTTCGGCTATGCTGGTCTGTCTGACCAATGTTCCAAAGAGCTGTGGCTCGACTCTGATGACTTCGTTGACAAGGATGTCCAGCTCCTCCCTTGTGAACTTTGGATTCTTGCCTGTGTGCATGGTGTGAGGTGAGGGTGTGGATGGTTGTGGGTGTGTGGGTGTGAATGTGAAGGTGTGTGTGGGAATGTGAAGAGGGGGTATGTGTGAAGGAGTTTGTGTGAAGGTGTATATGTTAAGGTGTATGGGTGCAGTTGTTGGGGTGTGCTCTGTAGCTGCAGTGAGTCTGTTGCAAAAGCTCATGGTTTGTGTGTGTGGGCCCTTTTTATTGGACCATTTGTGGGTGTGCCTGAGTTTGAAATTTTGGTGGGTGTGTTATAAGAGGTGGTTGTGAGTTTGGGCCTCTGTTTGCCTGTTTGGATGTGCCAGGTCAGTCATTTTGATGTTTTTTCTACTGTAGACGTGTTTTGTGGTGTTGTGCGAGTCGAATTGACCCTCCTTGTGCTGTTTTACAGTGTCCTGGTTCAGTACGAGTCGTTTTCGCGTATGTAAGGTGTGTACATACACAATGTTGTTGTACCGTGCTCGCATACGCAATGTTGTTGTAAGGTCCGTACATACGCGATGCTGGGGGACGGGGCTGGGGTATGGTACGTCCAAGTACGGGGCTGGGGTACGGTGCGTCCAAGTACGGGGCTGGGGTACGGTGCATCCAAGTACGGGGCTGGGGTACGGTGCTGGGGTACGGTGTGTACAAGTTCGGGGCTGGGGTACGGTGCATACAAGTACGGGGCTGGGGTACGGTGCTGGGGTACGGTGCGTACAAGTACGGGGCTGGGGTACGGTGCGTCCAAGTACGGGGCTGGGGTACGGTGCTGGGGTACGGTGCGTACAAGTACGGGGCTGGGGTACGGTGCGTACCAGTACGGGGCTGGGGTACGGTGCGTCCAAGTACGGGGCTGGGGTACGGTGCTGGGGTATGGTGCATACAAGTACGGGGCTGGGGTACAGTGCTGGGGTACGGTACGTCCAAGTACGGGGCTGGGGTACAGTGCTGGGGTACGGTGCGTACAAGTACGGGGCTGGGGTACGGTGCGTCCAAGTACGGGGTGGGGTACGGTGCGGACATGGGGGGGTACGGTGCTGACATACGGGGGTACGGTGCTGACATACGGGGGTACTTGTGGACATATGCGGGGGTAGGGGGGCTGTATGACTCGCATCCCGGGCACAAGTTTACCCGGGATACGAGTGGTACAGAGTTCGCTACATACGGGACGTTTTACATATGCTTGTGTATTCGGAAGGGCGGTATGGATCGTACTTGTGCGCTCGGACTTCAGTTTTACGATTTGTACGTAAAACTGTCCGGGTACGTCTCGTAGACCTTTTCCCGATACGAATCGTATGTATTTTTTACGTACGAATCGTACTTCACCGGTGGGACGGGACTTGTACGATTCGTACGTAAAAATATACGGATGAGAGTGGTACGGGAAATTTTTTACCCAATCGGAATCGGCACCTAAGTGTAACAGTGGGGAAAGTGTTGGATAGAGTAGATGTAAATATTACTATTCCCACTTCAGCGAGTGCAACAGTAGGGAAAGTGTTGGTTAGCGTAGCAGTAGAAATTACTATTCCCACTCCAGGAAGTGCAATAGTAGGGAAAGTGTTGGATAGTGGAGGGGAATAATTTACTATTCCCACTCCAATAAATGCAACAATAGGGAAAGTGTTGGATAGAGTAGAGAATAAAATTACTCTTCCCACTCCAGAGAGTGCAACAGTAGGGAAAGTGGTGGATAGCGTAGGGCTAAAAATTACTATTCCCACTCCAGTGAGTGCAACAGTAGAGAAAGTGTTGGATAGCGGAGGGAAATAATTTAGTATTCCCACTCCAATGAATGCAACACTAAGAAAAGTGTTGGATAGCGGAGAGGAATAATTTACTATTCCCACTCCAACGAGTGCAACAGTAGGGAAAGTGTTGGTTAGCGTAGCGGTAAAAATTACTATTCCCACTCCGGGGAGTGCAACAGTAGGGATAGTGTTGGATAGCGGAGGGGAATAATTTACTATTCCCACGCCAATTAATGCAACAGTAGGGAAAATGTTGGATAGCGTAGAGAATAAAATTACTATTCCCACTCCAGGGAGTGCAACAGTAGGGGAAAGTGTTGGATAGCGTATGGGTAAAAATTACTATTTCCACTCCAGCGAGTGCAACAGTAGAGAAAGTGTTGGATAGAGGAGGGAAATAATTTAGTATTCCCACTCCAATGAATGCAACACTAAGAAAAGTGTTGGATAGCGGAGAGGAATAATTTACTATTCCCACTCCAATGAGTGCAACAGTAGGGAAAGTGTTGGATAGCAGAGGGGAAAAAATTACTATTCCCACTCCAACAAGTGCAACAGTAGGGAAAGTGTTGGATAGCGTAGGGGTAAAAATTACTACTCCCACTCCAACGAGTGCAACAGTAGGGAAAGTGTTGGATAGCAGAGGGGAATCATTTACTATTCCCACTCCAATGAATGCAACATTAGGGAAAGTGTTGGATAGCGAAGAGGAACAAATTACTATTCCCACTCCAGCAAGTGCACCAGTAGGGAACGTATTGGATAGCGGAGACATAACAATTACTAAATAAATAGCGGTGAGGTAAAAATGACTATTCCCACTCCAACAACTGGAACAGTAGGGAAAGTGTTGGATAGTGGAAGGGAAAAATTTACTTTTCCCCCTCCTATGAATGTAAAACATGGGAAAGTGTTGGATAGCGGAAGGGAATAATTTACTATTCCTATTCCAGCAAGTGCAACAGTAGGGAAAGTGTAGGATAGTGGAGGGGATAAAATTACCATTCCCACTCCAGGGAGTGCAACAGTAGGGAAAATGTTGGGTAGCGGAAGGGTAAAAATTACAATTCCCGCTCCAACAAGTGCAACAGTAGGGAAGGTGTTGGATAGCGGAGGAGAATAAATTACTATTCCTAATCCAAAGAGTGCTACACTAGTGATAGTGTTGGATAGCGGAGGAGATAAAACCAAACATTGCAGCTATTGAACATAAATCCACAAACAAAATAAAAAAAAAACATTTACCAAAAATATTTATCAATTAATGAATAAATATCAATGATCAACTAATGTTTAATTTATTTAAACTAAATTACTTTCAACCCCTACCCCAATAAACACCAAAACACACACATCATTTTTTTACACAATTTCCATAACTAATTTTACATTAATAAAGTAATAACAATTAACATCAAATCATAAATTCATTTTTTGCCCAAAATTTACAACTCTAAACCCCACAACTCAGACATCAAAATTACTCCTCAATTAGCATATTTAATTGTAATTAATTAATTAACAAATATTTAAATATTTATAAATAATTTACCTCCCACCATAATCCGCTATAAATGACATCACCAATGTTAACAGAATTTATTAACAATTAATTAATCAATTAATAACAATTGACAAGCAAAATAAAAAAAAAATTAAAAATTAATTCACACAATTACCAATATAAAATAATATTAACTACATTTTATAATAAAAATATTAAAACATGTAATAAAATTAAATTACTTCCCACCCTCCTTCCCTATCAACCCAGAACTCACTCCTAAACAAATGACACAATTAACATAATTACCAATTGATTAATAATAATTAACAACCAATGAATAACTAATTAATAATATTTTAATTACCACAATTAACAATAATATATATTAAATACATACACATTATGAATAAAAAATATTAATTAATTATAATTAAATTACTTCCCACCCTACTCCCCTATCAACCCACAACCCGCTTCTAAAGAAAGACACAATTAACATAATTACCGATTAATTAATAATAATTAACAACCGATTAATAAATAATTATTAATACATTAATTACCACAATTAATAATGCTAAATATTAAATACGTAAATATTAATTAATAACCAATATTCATTAATTAATTATAATTAAATTACTTACCACCCTATTCCCCTATAAACCCACAACCCGCTACGGAACTAAAATGCAAAATGTAATTAAAATTAAATTAAAACTTCTAAAAGTTATTAATAAATTACCTATAATTAAATTACTTCCAGCCCTATTCCCCTATAAACCCACAACCTGCTACGGACCTAAAACGCAAAAATTACTTAAAATAAAATTAAGAACTTATAAAATGTAATACATATCTTAAAAAACAAATGCAATACCAAGACAAAAAAATAGAACACACATTTAAAATACATACTAAAATACATAACACTAACTAAAAAAACGATATTTTTAACAACTATAATTTTGCAAACGATATTAATACCTTTGATATTTTTAAAAACGATATTACTTACCTTAAACTTAAACTATTTGAGCCAGAGTCTTCAGTGTATCTCTAAGAGAGACTGCAGGAGTGTATTCTGCGGGCCCTCGCAGAGCACACCACAGCAGCCCAGTAGCAACTTTTGTTTTTATTTTCTCCACAATGACCTATAAAAAAATTAAGATCCCGTACGATAGTTATGAGAAGAATTGGAACACAGCAAGACATACACAAAAGTGCATGCAAGAAAATCCACGTAGGATACATTGCGGGGACCCCTGAGATAACGGCATTTTTTCCAAAAATAAATCCACAAACGAATGAACTTAACGACCAAGGGAATGCACTGCAGGACGGAAATCCCGATAAAGTGTCTCAGACTGATCTCAATAAAGCTCAAAATAACCTTAAAGGGCAAAAAATCAGCAATTACAACATCGAAGATCAGGTAACTATCGAATCATCGCACAATCATATAAAAACTTCACCATCCCCCTTGGAACACAGTTTACAACAAATTCCTGCTACTGACTTTACTTTACCAGGCATTAACGTCTCTCTTTCAAATCAAGCGCTTAGTGAGAAGAAGGACCATTCGACAGTTAAAAACAGTACCCCTCAAAAAAACTCAAATCCAATTTCATTAGGGAATCTTTCCCTGCCACCAGAATTTTTCTCTACCATGCACCTACAATCTCCAAAAGGGTATACACCGATATCAAATTCTTTATTTTCTCTTCAAAAATTTTTAGAATCAATTCTTAACCTTTTGGGGAATATGATGGATAATTCAGACCAGATGCTGGATACACAAATAGGTATGTTGCAATATCTCGTTGACAAAAAAAGGAAAAACCAATGTATTTGCCAGTCACCCCCGCAAAAAGGAAGGGGAAAAACTGAGGACAATCTTCTCACCCATAAGGACAAACTTCAAATTAAAGAAACTTTATTAAAGACAAAGCAAACATCAACCCAAACTGGAAGGAACAACTGTAAAGCACCACAGGAAAAGTCTGAGATTTCTCAAACATTTTCGCTTAATAAACTCTTTAAGGAATCAGACAATGACAAAGCTTCAATCCAGGTTAAACCCTACTATCCAATTTTCAACCAGATCACTTCCAAAGTTACAGCAGACCAATTAAAAAATTCTTTTACAACTGAAATTAAAAAAAGATCAAAACCGTCCACATCTTCAGTCCTACTCCCCTCGGATACCCTCTTACCTAATAAGGAAAAGAGAATTACTAAGAACATAAAGAAAAGGCAGAAGAAAAGAACAACAAGAAGATTCACAAAACAAAAATTACGAATGTTAAAATTTCCAAACTTATTATCTCCCGAACCTCAATCATCTGAACAGAAGAATTCTCTGGAAAATAATCCAAATCAAGACACAATGGAGCACATTGATACACAAGTAAAAGAGACCAACAAAGTATTAAACCCTCTGGCAGTTAGCTTTTCAACTGCCTTAAGTTGTAATAATTATTCCCTCCCAGTGCCCACACAAACGATAGAAAAACTCTGGAACCCTTGTGAAGAGCAAACTTATTTACATACCTTAGAGTTCACTGATCTATTTCCATCAGGGAATGACCCACTCAACCGGGAGAGAATAACAAAACTCATACAAAAGATTCATGTGCTACACTCGTTCTCAAGTGCAGAGATGAAATTAGTACACTTTCCCTTAAAATCCAAAATTACGGTAGCCGTGGTAGAGTTTTGGTCCCCTGTGATCCCGAGCATTATCTTAAAGGAAAGAGAAATCTTGTTTAAAAACGGATATGATGTCATACCAGTTGACCATAAGGAATCCCACAATTGGATAAATCCCAAAAAGAGTATTGATGTCAAAAACTACACAGTCCTTCAAGGCCATAATGGTCATACTAACCTGATACCTATTATAAATGAAAATCTAACCATATCAATTAGGAACGGCGAAAGAAGGATTTGGAATAATTCCATTCCCAAAGTGGAGACCAAAACAGATGAAAAGCACTGGTCCTGGATTGCAGAGAACCTAAATGGAAAATCCCAGGGAAGGGCAAAATTACTTCCTTTTTAACCAAGGCCTGAGTATTACTTCATGGAATATCGCAGGGAAAACACAGGAGAAACTAATTAAAATTATGAAAGATGACCCAGGGATTGTGGCACTCCAGGAAACATGGTCAACTACAACTTTTCGTCTAGACAAGTATTTTGTATATGATATCCCAGCGGAACCAGTCAGTCGGGGACATGCTAAGGGGGGATTAGCACTACTGCTAAATGAAGATTTCTTATGGGATCAGGAAATCATCTCCATGAAAACATCAAATAGCCAATGTATAAAGGTTAAGTGCCGGAACGACCTAGTAGATACACCTAAGGATTTACTTATTTTTAATTTATACATTCCGCCTGGCTCTAAGCTGGACTCCCTTATGTGTCAAATATTTGAAGAACTAGAAGAAGTAAAAGAAACCTGAGGATTCCCGTCAGTCTTCCTAATGGGAGACTTTAACGGGAAAATTTCCAATGACTTGTGAGAGAAATGGGAATCCGAAGTATACGATAAGGCCCAGTTAACTCCAACACCAGTTTTTCCCCCCGGGATCAAAGCTGACAAACGGGGGAAATTGATACTTTACTCATTATCAGCCTTCAATGGAGTTATCTTAAATGGTAACACAGAAGGAGATATACCGGCAACAGCCACAAGAACAGGAATATTTAATTCCTCGATACTAGACTACATGATATGTAGCCAGGATTTATTTAGGAAGAATGAACACTTAAATATTACTTTCAACCAGGGAAGTGATCATGCCATTCTTAATCTTACAACTGGCCTAATTGTGAAGACTGCCTCTGCGGGCTATAACATCTATGCACAAAGCCCTACACTCGTGAATCAAGTACAAGGACGAATTATGTGGAATATGAGAGCATTGGATAATAACAATATAGAAAAGGCACTTCTGCAACTATTTGATACTACACATTCTATAGACCAATAACACATTTTGAAGTTCTTTTAAAGAAATTGGTGACATTCCTGCAAAAATCATTTACCCTTCAATCCTCTCAATCAAGGAAAAACAAAAACAAAAAAACAGATAAAAATGTAATATTGCTTAATAAATTAATTCGGGGACAATTCCTATGTTATTTTAACAGTAGACAACAGGATATTAAAATTTTTTTAAATCGCAAAAGGAGGGCGAAAGAAAAACAAAGAGAAGCGCAACAGGATACCAAATGGATGGATATTCAGATAGCGGCTAAACAAAAAAACATTTGTGAATACTGGACTCTTATTGCAAAAGAAACTGGCACAAAAAAACTGTTACAACCCTCACCAGTCCCTCCTAGGGCATGAGAAGTGTATTTAAAAAACTTATACAAAACAAACGGGAGGAAAGAAATCACGTTACAACCTTCAGGTAAGACACAGGTCACTAATCTTGATGCTCTCGCCCCTTCACCATCTCTAATTGAACTTCATATAAGAAACGCAAGAACATCTGCAGCAATGGGTCCAGATCAAATTCCAATAAAGGTGCTTCAAAAGAATCCAAAGGAATGGAGCTTGTTTTTAGCCTGCCTTTTTTCCCATACTTTCACCACTTGCGAAATCCCCAAATCGTGGAAAGGAAGTATAATTATCCCTATCTATAAGAAGGCTCCCCGATTGATCCCTGGCAACTACCGACAGATCGCACTGTTAGATGCGACAGGAAAGATCTTCACGGCCTGTGTGCTGGACCATCTTAAAGAGTGGGCCTTTTCAATTGGAGCAATTCCACTTAACCAAGCTGGGTTTCGCAACAAACATTCGGTAACTGATAACTTCGCAATGTTACAAATAATAATTGATAAGTATGTGGTTTCTAAAACACAGATTGTCTACTCTGTCTTTGTTGATTTTTCAACAGCATTTGACAGAGTGGACAGACCAACACTTTGGACTAAGCTAAAAAATCTGGGAATTCCGGATAACTTATTATATATCATCGTGTCACTCCATTCCGAAACCTGGTGTCAAATACTATTGGGGAAAGAGAAGGGCCTTACATCCCCAATTAAAACATAAAATGGCCTACGACAAGGGTGTCTTTTAGCTCCTTTATTATTTTCCCTTTGCCTTAATGATCTACCAGATTGTTTTATGCAGATAATTAATTTTCCGCCAAAAATATCACAACGAAAAATTCATACTCTGTTGTATGCAGATGAAGTGATTATCTTCGATCTTACTCCATTCGGCCTCCAAAGAAACTTACACGCATTTGCATCATACGCTGATAAAAATATTTTGGTTCCTAACATAACAAAGACAAAAATAGTTCCTTTCCGAGGAAGACGAAGATATGTTAAATACAACTGGAGGGCAGCCGCTAGAAATAGTGAACGAATATACCTACTTAGGTCGTATTTTTTCTCAATCTCTAAAAAATCTATCTCATCTCCAGCACCTGGCTAACAAAGCTGAGGTACACGCAGGGGCACTTCAAAGATTATACTCTTCCACAGGGCAGAGGCACTTCTCAACCCTTCTACAAGTTTACAGTATTAAGATCCCTCCAGTTCTTTCATACGCCCTTGAGCATATTCCAATAAATCAATGGCATCCAATACAACTCAAAGAGAGTAAGATTCTTCGGAAATTAACCAAAATGTCTCAAGCTGTACCTTTGCAGGCCCTGCGCCTCGAGTTTTCTCTAACCAGCACATACGCTAGAGGAATCACTAGTATTATTCGATGGGCATATAACATCCTACATGCTGAACAAGGGACTCTAAGAGCTCTACTAAAACTGGAACTCTTTGACGAAGGATCTTCAAAATATGTTTTTTATCGAAATTTAATGGCTGCATAGAAGTTGTCCGAATGCACAGTTGATCTGTTGAGAACTTGGACTCCGGCACATTTGAAACTTTTCTTAAAACATTTGACTCCAAGGATATCTTATGATCTCGACTTCCAGCACTGTACAAAATTGCAATGTTATAAGGCTTATGCTGATTCAATTGTATTTAAACAACGGCAACAATATCTTACTTTTACTTTAAGCCATGGTGCTCGGTGCTGTATGATCTTACTTCGGTTTGGGATTCTCCCTCTCAAATCTTTAATCTGTAAATGGTCAAATGATGATAATTCTAGTAATTTATGTGACCTTTGCAAAGGAGGAGTTCAAGATCTGATGCACATTTTGTTTGTTTGTCCCAATTCCACAATGCCAGAAAGCGATTTTTAAATCCAATTCGAACAAAGTATAATTCCACAAATGTACAGAGTTTGATTTCCATCCTCAAATCACCCCCTAATGAATTTGTATGCTATAACTTGTTTACATTTTTTAAAACTTTTTTAAATTTGTATTAACATCAACGTTTATAAATATTATTAACTTTGAATGTAATTTTAATGTTATATTGAACTATTTGTTGTTCTCAGTAAAGAACTAAATCAAATAAAATTTGAATTTGAGGTTGCATCAACTAAAACATATGGGCTCTTTTGATTTAGTCACATCTTTTGTATGATATGCCCCTTATAATGAGGATTAGGAAGTGTAAAATGTTTGAATATTTTATCCCTCCAAATGTAATACATTTGTCTCTAGTATATATGCAATGTCTGTTCTACCTCTCTTCAAATAGTAACATATTACATAGCTTACCACTGGGGTCCTTCCTAATACTGCAAGTTAAGACTTTGCACAAGGAGCAAGGGTCATAAAAATGTGGTTCATGGGTCACCACACTGCCCTATCTCTGTTGCTAGGGTTTCTTATTCATCAATTGGGTTAATGTGGGAAACCTTCACTTTGTGTGTGATTCTAAACTCACCCCTTCCTGCTTCTGGTGTCAGCATGTCTCCGTAAGACTAGAACATAACAGTCAATAAACAATGACTGAGCAACTAACAAACTCTCCCTGGGATGTGGCCACGAACCACAAACACCCAAAACTTACAAAAGTCTGGTGTTGAAAACCTATCATCCCTGGACCATTCAGGAAATACATATGGAAGGGGGTCGGGGTGTATGTCTAGTAGGCATGTTGATTGCTTCCTGCAGCTACCTCTCTTGTTGTGGTGGTGTTGTCTGGTATATCGCTTGAGTGTCTGCGTGCCCACCATATTAAACTATTAGAGGTAATGACAGCTATAAGGCCACCGAGGCTAGGGCAGTGATCCATCATTGGTTAAGTACCTTATGGCAATTTGAGGGCTCTTCATGCAAAGACCAGGGCTGGAGATCCTCAGATTGTATGTTCTGATGTCAATGGTGTGAGCTTGGGTGCTCCTGGGTATCTATGTAACTTGCTTTTCCCCCGAGTCTGACAATTGTGATGTTGCTGGTGATTTGAGACAGCATTTCTTCACTGTGAGAACTCTAATACCATCTTGGATTGCTCAAAGCAAAATTCTTTTAAAAAGATTTGTGCCTTCCATGGACTGTTATGTTCTGTTAACTGAACTCAATCGCCCAAGCTTCTGCCCAATCTCTGGCCATCACTGGATCATTGAAGACATAAGATTATTCACCGGCCACCGATTTTGGTTTTGTAGAAAAGAGTAGCATGTACTTTAGACTCAGCTCCCTCACTAAAGATCGTATTTGTGAAGGCCTTACATCACTGTTTCATCACTTTTCAGTGACGCTGCGGTGGCATAATCAATGCACCATACTGCGCCCTATTTACAAAGTGAAGCATCTAGGAAGTTGCATCACTTTCTGCATCAGGTATAATGTATGCAGGGTGGGCATTCCCATGTAAAAAAGGCTTGTGGACGTGTCACCGTGAAATCTATGAAGATCACTGCTTGCTTTAGGTTTAGTCTGCTTTCAATAGACCAAAGACTAGTGTAGTACTGTCTTTCTTACATTCTATTGCCTCTTGGGCCTCACCTATTGCAGCCGGGATTGCATCTAGGTTATTTCTCATATTAGGGTGGCCCTTTGGTCATTTATTCTGAATTGGAGGCTACTCAACACTTCTCAACTGTCTTTGCTGCCAACAGTTGTGATGCCTTCTGTTTCACCATGATGATTCTCTTCTCTGTGTCCTGATGGAGTCACCTGTTTGTCAGGGACAGACTGGGAATCCAAAGAAGCTCTGGCAAATTTTGTCAGACCAGCCCCTACACGTTGTGTAGCGAGTGAGCACAGCAAGCTAGCTTAACCACTAGAAGGTGGAGGGCTTAGGGGGAACTGTACCCCCAAGTTAATGTGGGGGAAAATGGCAAAAATGGTGCATTCTATAATGCATTTTTCATTATATATTCAATTGCATTTGCTTTTAAAGTATAGCAAATGATGACCTTACAGTGCCCCAGGATACGACAATCTTAGTTGGGGCCCTTCTATGATTGCTTTGCTATCATCCTCCATCAGTGCCCCTCATCTCTACATACAGGGCCGGACTGGGAACCAAAACCGGCCCTGGCAAAGAGCTCAGCGGCACCCCGGTGTGCCGCTGAGCTCTTTGCCAGTGCCGGTTTTCAGCCGATTTGGTTACAGGGCCGATTTTGCAGCTATGCTGCAAAAACGACCCTGTAACAAAAACGGCCCCTGGGGGCCCAAAACCAGCCCCCACCTGTGCGGCGCACCGGGGGATTGCCCGGTGCCCGCTACGGCCAGTCAGGCCCTGTCTCCATAGCTCCTTTCTCACATGTGTTTCATTTGTTTTATAGCACCTCTAGTACCAGTGAAGGGTGTCGAAGCAATTTACATAACACACACATAGAGACAATGAATAATACGTGTGTAAATCAGTGTATGGAAAATGTTACATAAGACTAGGGGGACTACACTGTGTAGTATTCACCTGTCATCCATACTGGTGCACATTTTTCAAGAGTGCTTGGACTGGAGAAGCACGCATTCAGGATTCAAAATGTAACACAGTGGTTAGGGGTGGCTTTACTAATAAGAATTTATTTCTACCCAACAAACCTTTTTTAGCAACATTAGGATAACGAAAGACTTGAAAAAAACATAAGTATCTAACCTCTCCATGTAGTTTACGTGCAGCTCTTTGATCTCATGACTCACGGTGATAGATTATTATTGTAACTTATGAACTGCACAGTTACAAAAGGCTGCCTGTGACAAAAGCAGTAACCCACTGAGCTATGCACATAAAATAGAGTTTTTGTGATCTGCGTGAGCACATTCTTTGCAATAGGCATATAAACCCTCTGTGCTACCTTAGATGAATAAAAACTGCACTGCACAAGACTCCAATCTCTCTCCAGCAGGGATAATAATCACCAGCGACACTTTTATTGTTCCTGAAAACTGCTGGATAAATAAGGAACTCTGCAGCGGGTGCTTTTAAAACCATAACAAATTTCAAAACACAGGGAGACTGAGAATGAAAGTGAGTGCTGAGTGGATTAGGCACTGCTGCAAAACCACCCACCCTCCTTTCCGCCTTCCCTGGAAATGGCCAATGCCCAGTAAGGCCATGCTGGCCTTTCCTCCTGTGTGGGGACACTGGAAGATGAGGGGATGATGGTGAGAATGTGCCTATTCTGTGTATGTGAAGGCAATATGTTCCAATGACTGGCATTTTACCCTTATTTCTAATAATTTTCAGGTCTTGTAAGTAATAATAATTCTAATTGCTACATTTTGTCTTATTGCCTAAATGGTCACTTACTTGTTAAACAGTTTCCCAGGCTTTAGCACTTTGCCTTGAAAATGTAAATGTCAACGTCACTATGGGCCTTACTACCAGTTTGGCAGTCCGTGGCCTGCCGTACCATCGGTCCGATGGCAAAGAGCTTTGGCTGTCTGACTGCCATATTATGAGTTGGGCAGATTGTGTTTCAGAAGTCAGTGGCTGAACCACCGAGACCACCAGCAGATTGCCAACCACAGGGCCCACAGTCGGGGAAAAGCAGCCGCCAATGGGCGATACAGAGGAGTTGCACTGCTGTCCATATTACAAGCTGCCTTTTCCATGAGCAGCCTCAGCAGTCCGACCATCTGCTTCAAGGTGGCAAACATAAAGGATTTGAGGTGCATACTCACCCCTTTCTTGTTCTACCAGGCAGAGTCCGGCGTGGAACCCTTTCTTAAGTTCCCTCCTTCACAGTAGAATCTTCACCCCAAGATTACGACCCTGTGTGCAACGATATACAAGTGAGCCCTTTTTGTACCATATACCCATTGCCAGAACTGCTCACATAAGGACCGGAACCCGGCAATAGGTAGATGTTATATTTCCACATATATCATGCAAATGTGTGCATCTGACACATATGCAGTTTTAATGCACACACATGCATCGATATTTTGGGTAAAAGTACTCTCCATGGCCGTAAAAGCCCAACATCCACACCGCTGACACGGTGGTCAACTCGTAATATGGCAGTCAGAAGACCGCCTGCAGTGTCGTCTACTTGCAGACGCAGGTCTCAGGTGGACAGACCGCCTAACTTGCAAGAAGGTCCTATATATTTTTGACCATTCTAGAATTTCCCTGAAATGTGAAGATATTATTAAACTTTAACAAATGTGCTTAACTTTCTTTCTGTTGCCCAGGACAGTGTGGATTCTCCTGGTTACAGATCAAGTTGAACTTTAACAAATATGAACATGGTGGGCAGGACGAGGGCCCCTTCTGGGTTTTCAGGTCAACCAGCGTAACTGCTATGGACCGAAATCTTCCAACCAATTCTGACCAGGCCTACAAACCAAATATCATCAAAATAGTGCTAAATTCACTATCTTTTTCTGATGGTACACTTCCCACACTCCAAAATATCAGCTAAACTAAACAGTAGCTCTAGATCATCTGAAACCCTGGTAGTCGAGTGTCCTCATGTGTATTTAAAGATGATGGATCCCAAACTCCATGTCGCACTCTGATAAATGCACTGAATCCCCAGTAGTCATCTCTCATTCTGCTATAATGAGTTGATGGAACATAGACTCCATATAAGGCTGTGCTAGATGCCGCCTTTCCCGATTTTTCTGGTAAGTGATGGTATCTTTTCTAATCTTGATTTATAATTTTTTTTTAAAGTGATACAAATAGTTGGCATCTTCCATGCAAGACCTCAGCTCGACCATAAATCTGATTCGTCAAATTGCTCGGGAGACCATTCCTACGGATCTCATTTCCTCAAAAAACCAAGGTGCAAAGAACTAGACTGGCCAACCTGCCACTCTGCCATTTTACCGTTGAGCTGCAGGTAAGAGGGCTGGTTTCAGTGCAGTGTTTCCTGCTATCACTACCCCATGTCTCATTGGCCTCTTGTCGTCTGGTTTGGTTTGAACACTTGTGTCAGTACTGCTTCCGCTTTCCAGTTAGGCTCTGGTGGTGCAGGATGCAGGGGTATGATTCCCAGCCATTGAGACTGCTCATAGTAATTGTGATCCACCCTACACTGCACTGTAAGGTATGACAGATGTTGCTTCATTTGTGCCAGTGTTTGGACAGCTCCAGTACATGTTTATGAGGCTTACATGTTAGAAAAACAAGTTCAGAAATATAAGCATTCAAAAATTAAATTGGCAAATCTTTGACAACTAGGACATCATGAAAGAAGATTTACTATTCCTAAATCCAAGTATACACACCTTGAAAATATGCTTCAGTTTATTACCACAGCTGAGTGAAGTTCACATGAGAAAATCATTGTTTGCTTACTCTCAGCTTGCACTTTACAATTACAACACATGAAAAACCTCTCTCCATAAGGATGATGCCTCTTCCATTTGATTTGACCTTTTACTGCACACATATTTTTGCTCTAATCCTTTATTGTGGTTAAATACCCTTTTTTTAAAAACAAAAAAACAAATACACATTAAGAACGCTATTGTATAAAGGCTACACTCAGATGCGCATAATGTAACATGATAATTATCATCATTTTCAGTGTTGGGGGTGCATCAAGGACAACTCGAGGATTCATCTCTTGGGAGTCATGGCCCCTCCCCACACTCTGTTCATCTACACATATTCAAAATATATTACCTGTGTGGGTGCTTTTCTTGAACAAAGTAAAGTGCTTTGAAATCCATATTACACAGAGAATTGTACATTGAGGGAAATATTTCATGATTTCCGGTGAAATAAATGCTTTGTCATAATGACAGCCCACCTAAAACACTCTGCAAAGCTAAACCATTATCAGGTCTACTACTATTATGCATCAAGGTTATCTAAATTAAGTGCAAGGTTATCTAAATTATTCTGCAAAATAAGGTAAATTAGTTGAGGCATTCTATAACAGCATTATTCTCATCCATTTCAATTGGAAATTACATTGCTTGTGAAATCTGGAAAGTATGCATATATGTGGCAAATATGAGAAATCCATATTTATATGGGAAACGCTGCAGCCACAGAGTTGTATGAATCCATTAGCCCTAACCATTGTCCATTTTTTTATCAATAATTTATTTGTGAATGTCAAATCTAAACATTCTGATTGCAATCAGTGCCCATTAATAGCTACACTTTGAAGAAAAGAGCATTTTAAAACTTATTATCCCTAAATAGACATTTAAGATAAAAAATAAATAACAGGTGCCATGTCTAATATGGTCCTATATTGCATGTTACATAGTTATCCATTGTATATCAATATATATGTGTGTGTCTATATATATATGACTGAAAAAACAAAGGTTGCAGGGATGTTATAGTCAGGTTCATTTACACACAAAAAACCATAGAAATTCAGCTGTTATAGTTAGAGTTATTTCAAGAGACTACAACTCATGCCCTAAGGTAACTATAATTGCGCCCTCGCTATGCGCAGTTTTCTCCTCAATAATTTTATTGTAAATGTTGCAGTGATAATACTAATGATGCCATAGAAGATTTCATCAATGATGTAATATGTGGGGTAATTACCTGTGCATGGTGAGGGCGCTAGGTATAGTTACCTTAGGGCACGAGTTATGGTTAGTTGAAATAACTCTAACAGCTGAATATCTATGATTCTGTGCATGTAAATTCAGACCCTAACTATAATGTCCCTGTGACCTTTGTTATTTTCAGAGAAATTTCTAAGGCTTTTAAATGCTAATTACTAATTATATTGTCCCCGTAACCTATAATTTTTTCTGTGAATTTCATGTTTCTTTATCACAGCGGGAGGTTGGCCATAGGGCTTAGCCGCACCTAAATATCCACTTGCTGCCAACTGCACACTGTGCATGTTTTTTGGCCGAGCGCAGTAGGAGGTTGACTGGGAAGTCAGGATACCTCTATCCTTACGTGAAATTGCATGGGGAAAAAGCATTGTGGCACCCCTCCCTTTTTCTCAGCCCCCACCTGACGAATCACCCTAGAACTTTCAAACAGCAGCTTTGGTGAGTGCCAAATTTGTTATATATATATTTTTAACTGTTTTTATTATTTTATTGACATAATACAGTTACAGGTTGACATATGCATTAGACATACAACTTGAGTATCACAGAGAAGGGACTGGTGAGGAGAATGGCATGCGTAGCATCACTAATAATACACAGTAAGGGCAACTAACAATTGCATTCATGTTCAGAGGCAGCTCAGTAGTGGAGTGGCAGAGGGTCAGTCAAGAAGGCTAAAGCGTTTTCCCCTGAGGCTCGTGATGGCAAGAGAGTCCTGAGATGGAGGGTGCAGGGTTATGGTGGTTGGAATATAGGGTAGTCCAGGCCTGTGGTGAGAATTCATGAGCCCTGGATCAGCTGTTAACTGTCTAATGTGTGATCCAGTAGGTATGCCTTGAGTGGGCCCCATATGTCCTGCGGGCGTGAGGAGGGTGGGTTCGGCGTATGTACATGTTTGGTCCTGCCAATGTATCACGTCGTTCAGCCATTCTTTGAATTTTGGGGAACGTCCCCGGCTCCAGCGGCAGGCCACTCAATGCTTGGCTAGGACCAAACTGAAGGACACAAATTTCCGTTGTGTAGCAGGGATCTGTTTGGTGTAACCCAACAGTGCTGTAAGAGGGGACTTAGGGATCTCTAGTAAAATCATGGAATCTAGAGTCGTGAAGACCCGTTGCCAGTACGCGTGTACTTCTGGGCATCCCCAAGCCAAGTGGAGGAAGTCTGAAGCCTACGTCTTACATCTATCTCATCTGTTCATGTTGCATAGACCAAATCTGTATAGTCTCACCGGGGGGTGTGGTAGCATCACTGTAGAAACTTGTGATAAATGATTCGAAGCCTACTATTAGAAGAGACTTGGGTCGTTTGAGTACAACAGAAGGACCACTGCTCATCAGTGATGTCCTGTTCCAACTTGCAGACCATTTAGCTCTAGCTGCGCATGGAGGATATTCAGTGTCAGTGTCAGTGTATAAGATGTGATAGAGCTTGGAGACCAGGTGCGAGGCTGAGGGTGTACAGAGGATGTGGTGCAGCAGAGCGACCGCCTCAGGCTCCTGGGGATACGACTGAGTGCAATTTCTTATCCCATGCCTAAGTCTGATGTACAGGAAAGTTTCCATGGTGGTGGGTGGAGGGTCGGGGAACAGTTATCTTAGAGTATGAAATCGGCCATTAAGGTACAAGTCGACCCAGCAACGGATGCGACGGGCAGTGGCAATTTTCTGAAACAGAGTCTCCTGCAACAGTGAAAGGTCTGGGTGATAGACCAGAGGGAGTAGGGAGGGTGCTTGTAGACGGTCGGCAATGCGGGCCCATGCCTTAATCATACAGTCCACAGAAGAGGGCTGAGGCCCCAGTGTGCCCTCTCTAGACAGTATAACCCCTTCCAGTGGTGTAGGGTCAGCGAGCCAGTGTTCGGAAGCAACATGTGGCGTGTAGCTGGGTCGGTGAAACCAGAAGTGTGCATAATGTGCTTGGGCGCATATATAGTAGAGCTCAAAGTTGGGAACATCAAACCCACCCTGTGTGTATGGTCGCGTAAGTGTGTCCCATTGTATGCGAGGTTGTTTGCCACCCCATACTAGTCATATCAGCTCTGATCGGAGGGTTGTAAAGAAGTGGTCGGCCAGGGTCAAATGGGATATTGAGGAATAGGTACAAGAATTTAGACAGGATGACCATTTTAATAAGGGAGATGCGTCCCGCCATGGTCAGGGGTAGCGCAATCCACCTGTTAATACACCCAGAAATGTGCTCCATCATTCGGCCATAGTTGATTCTCATCAGCTCTTCTCGGTCCGCGGTGACTCTTGTTCCTAAATATTTGGCATCATCAGCGCACCACTCGAGAGGGAAGTCCGTTGCAAACAGTATGACTGCAGGAGTTAATGGAAAGATTTGGGATTTGGCCCAGTTGATGTGGATGCCAGAGTGGCCGCCAAATTTAATGAATTCACGGAGCAGTGGGTTTAGATTCTGCTGTGGGTCCTTGATATATATGGTGACGTAGTCGGCGTATAAGGAAATGAGGATAGGACGGAGGAAGCTCCGAAGGCCCTTGTCATGGTGGTGTTGCCTGATCTTAGTGACAAGGGGCTCCATGGCAAGGGTGAAAAGGAGGGGTGAAAGCGGACAACCCTGCCGAGTGCCCCAGGAAAGGGGAATTGATTGAGAGACATGCCCATTTAGAAGTATCTTTGCTGTCAGGGAACTGTATAGGAGTCTTATCCAAGTTAAAAAAGCTTACAGGGAGTTCCACACATTGCAAAATAATAAATAGAGAGTCCCATTCGACGAATGACTTTGTGGCATCGAGAAATACCGCTGCCATCTGTAGTTTGGGATCTACGGCCTGGAGGATCGACAACAGTGTCCTAAGGTTGTGGGAGGTCGCTCTTCCTGGGAGAAAGCCTGCTTGGTCTGGGGCAACAAGGTTCTCCATTAGTAGGACTAGTCGATTTGCTGTAAGCTTTGCGAGGATTTTGGCATCTGAGTTTATGAGGGAGAGGGGCCTGTATGACTCACATTGGTCTGCAGCCTTACCCTGTTTAAGCAGCGAGGTGATAAGTGCCTCTCCAATGGATGTTGGGAGAATCTGCGCCTTGTGAGCCTCTAGGAACACCTCCTTTAACACTGGGATGAGTTGATCCATATAGGTTTTATAAAAGTCTATTGGAAGGCCGTCTGACCCCGGCGCCTTGCCTGACTGCATCTGCATGATTGCTGCGCGAAATTCATCCTCTTCGAATGGTGCTGCCAAACATTCCCGATGGTGGTTGTCCAGCCAGCCTAGTGCTATGTCCCGGAGGTAGGGGGAAAAGTCAGGGGGGGATGTGCGGCTAGTACTGTAGAGGTCAGTGTAAAAGGTGGTGAAAGTATTCAAAATGTTTTGGCTGTCCCTGTGTCGTACCCCCTCCACATCCACCACATCCGTAACATAGTTAGAGAAGCGGGGTTGTCTAATGTCATTCGCTAGTGCGTGATCAGGCCAGTCTCCCTCTCCGTATCTCCGGGCAACAAAGTATTTGCCTCTGAATTTAATTTCTCTATTTGCGGTGTCAGTATAGTCCGTGAGTTTTTCCCGAACCCTGGCCTTCTCTATCCCAGTCCCCTCACTGCCCATGGTGGCCTCAAGTTGCTTTATCTCAGTTTCTAAGCGAACAAGGTTCCTGTGAATATCTTTAGGTACCCCAAACCTTTTTGCCATGCAGGACCCACGTATAGTGGCCTTGAAGGCTTCCCAGATGGTGTTCACCTGAGTTACCGTGCCTTTATTACTATAAAAAAAGTCAGTGATTTCCTCCCCTATTTCAGCCTGGAAAACGCTATCCAGCAGCGCCTCCGGCACAAGTCTCACAACAGGGGAAGCAATTAGATTGGGGGGGCTATCTCCAGGCTTACGTAGTCCGAATATGTGCGACCAGGTGCTCTATTGAGAGAATCCACAGGGCCACCCCTCGGGAACAGATCCAGTAGTCGAGTTGCGACCATGTCTGGTGACCAGCCGTTTAAAAGGTGCCTTCCTTGTCCATCGGCTGTAGAAACCTCCACGTGTCGACTAGCCCATGCTCAAGTAATAGACCAGAGAGGTTGCCCTGGGTGTTAGTGTAATGGTATGGCTGGGGATTGGAGCGATCCCCAGGGGGATGCAGGGCAGTATTGAAATCCCCACCCCAAATGACGTGCGTGGACCCAACCTTGAGTATGTGTCCCCAGAGTGTATTGTAATAGCCAGGGTCGTCCGTGTTAGGGCCGTAGCAACATGCTAAGGTGATAGATTGTGTGCCCAGTGCACCCCAGAGTAAGCAACTACGACCTGAAGGGTCGCTGTACATACCTCCTAGTATAAATGGCGTGTTCTTTTTAACTAGAATAACCATGCCTTGGGAATATGATGAGTAGGAAGAAGACACACGGATAGAAGCCCATTTACTACTAAAGCAGTTAGGGCGGCGGGGGTCAGTGTATGTTTCTTGCAGCATTGCTATGTTTATATGATAACGATCGAGGTATACAAGGATTTGTCGCCGTTTGTGCGGGTCACGTAACCCCCTGATATTCCATGTCAACAGTTTAATGCGTAGCTGTCCATTATGAGTCGCCATCACTGGCATGCGGTACCCTTGAAAAGATCAGGATATTTCCTTGTTTACCCTCTGAATGTTCGTGTCAGTAGATAGTGGTGCATGCGAGAGTTGCTGTCCATGATACATATAACAGTAATTAACATCACCTTCTCATCACTTTCCTCAAACAGTAGCCTAAGGAAGCCATCTGCACTACAGCTGGTAAGTTCCCCTACCTCCCCCACCCACAACAGCACCCCAATCGCAATCATGCTGGCATATAATCTCCCACCCACCCCCCCAGAACATTCCAACCTGTCCGTTAAGGCCAAAGGGGCCAACTGAAGCAAATAAAAAAGTAGCACTATAACCACATTAACATAAACGCTGTAGGGGGATCTCCCATATGGGGGGGGCGCCAGTGGACTTAAACCTTCCCAATCCCAGCCCTCTACCTGCTATGTTAGCTCCGAGCGCCACAAAGTGACATCTGAAGGAGCGCAGTGGAGGGGGGAAGGGTGCCTGGCGACACTCAGTACAAATCTACCTGAGGAATAGAGGGGAACAACGTAAGAGCACATTGGGAGCCATTAATAGTGTTCAAAGCCCAACCGGGCACTTAGCTGCCGGTGTCATCTCGAAGAAGGGTAGTCCCATCGAGGGTGCAGAGAGGGCCTCAGCGTGATGGGAGCCGAGCCATGTCCTCCATCCAGACATGAACATGCTTTACCAGCGCTTGCAGGATTGTTTCAGTGGATCCCAGGTCGTTTACAAGCCATTGTTCATGAAGTTCTGCGGACATTGTCAGACTGGAGAAGGGGATCGAGAAGCATCATCTTATCTCGGCGAGCATCGTTGGTTAGCCTTCAGGAAGTCCTCTGCTTGTTGCGGATTCATACAAAATATGTGTTTGCCGTGACTCGATTTCCGAAGGCGTGCAGGATACATGATGGCATACTCTATTTGAGCGTTGCGCAGTTTCTGCTTAACTGGAAGGAATTTACGTTGTGCCTCCTGTACAACTATTGTGAAATCCGGATAGATGCTAAAGATGGTGCTTTCAAATTGCAGCGGCTTCAGTTCCCGGGCTCTCTTCAATGCTGTATCCCGGTCCCGATCATTCAGGAGCCGGGCTATAATGGGACGCGGAATCTCGCCCGGCGGCGGACGGGGACCAAGGGAGCGATGAGCCCACTCCACCTGTGGGGAGAAGGTGTCTGCGCCAACGGAGCCCGTCGGGAGACGTTCCACGTATTCCTCCATTCGTCCCGTATTGATACTTTCAGGGATACCTATGATACGAATATTGTTGCGACGACTCCTCGCTTCGATGTCCTCATGTTTTGCCGCAATAACTTTGAGGAGCTTATTCATTTGTGACATCTGTTGTTGCATCTGCGAGGTGGCGTCTTCATTCTCAGAAATCCGGAGTTCCGCTTCTTTCAGTTGCCCATCATATTTATCCACTTTTTGAACAAGGAAATCTAGCCGAGTGTTCATTGTGTCCATTTTCCCTGAGAGGTCAGTGAGGCTGTGCTGAACGGCTAGGAGTAGTGTCTTTATGTCGTCATCAGGGGATGACCTGGAGGCCAAGGCCTGATCTGCTTGAGCCGGGTAAGAGTCTGCAGAAGTGGATCAGTTAGAGGCCTTTATATTTTCAAAGGTGAGCCTTGGTTGTTGGCCATCATATTTCCCCATTTTCGTTGGCAGGGCGGTCCCTGAGTGTCTTCTGATCAGATAGGGGTATGTTGGTACAAGGTAGGGGTCCTGCCAGACCGCATGGGTTGTGTTTCAGGCAGGGGGGGCAGCGGTGTCAGCGTGTCTGCATTTGACTCCCCAGGATCCCCCGCAGCAGGCAGAGGCAGATAGGGCAACAGTTGAACCCCGGGCGCTCCGATGATACTATATAATCGGCCGATGTCGAAGAAATAGCTCCAGTCTAGAGGTGCAGCAATCAGACAGCTGGCCAGCATTTATTCAGTCCTGCACAAAAAAGATGGCGCCAGAGTTTTTGGCAGGTGGTGGGCCGTGGATCACAATGCGCGCCAACCCCCGCAGTGTGTCAGAGTCCGCGCGGCGCTGGAGGGTCCTCAGGATGGCTTAGTGAGCGGCAATCTCCATGGGGCAGACAGTCCAGACCTCGCTTGGGCAGGAGCAGTGAGAGCGCACCCCCGCGAGGCGAGTGAGGTCTCCTCGCTTCAATCCACCAACTGCTCCCGTCGTGGTGAAGAGCCCAGCCAGCAGGCACGTGTCTTAAGGAAGAGGATCGGCGCACACAGGGCAGGTGCACGACGTTCCTGTCACAGCCTGGGCCGGTAGGTGCGCGGGGGTCCCAGGGCGCTCAATGGCAATATCTCCACCTCAGGATTTTCTGGCGCGGCGCCTCCGCCGTCCCCCGCAGTCCAGACCAATGGCAGCAGTAGACACTGGGGCAGGAGAAGCGCGCCAGCCCCACCAGGGTGCCAGGCATGCAGACACCTAGCAGGATAGCGCGATCAGCAGTTCAAGAGCCAGCAAATGGGTTCACAAAATGGCGCGCTCCTACCGGGTGGAGATAATTTCACGGATGTCAGGCAAAGCGCCGCATCCCTCCCCCGCTCGCAGCAGGGTGCTCCCTCCTATTGTATCGGCGTCGCTGATGGAGGCGGAATTGGCAGTGCGCGGATCCTTACTCTCGGGTCCGGACAGAGAGCAGTCCCGATGTGGAGGGGCCCCGAGACCACATGTAATCCCCGGGCCTCGCGTGGCACTGGTAGCCGCTCAGGTATTACGAGGCGATGGTCACGCAGCACGGCGGCCACTGGAGGGGTCGGCAAACAGGGCCCCCGAGGCCAGGAGAGACGCGATTTCTTCCCCAGATGCTCTTGAAACCTTTGAGAACAGGTAAACAGTGATATTATGCAATTTGTTCAGTAGAAGTGAGGATAGTTATCAGATAAAAGGCGCCAGGCATCCCGAGCCTCACAGGTGTGCGGCTATCTTGGATGTGCGTGACCTAGCATCCCCCCAAATTTGTTATATATACATATTTCCAACAAGATAGGTTCTTCCCCAGCGCGCTCTCCTACGGGTGCAGATGACGGTCTGAACCTGTAGAGCCCTCAATAATTTTATGGACAAAGAACAACGCACTCAGTGTTCTCCTTTTTCAACCACCTTTATTAGGTAGACACCTCTGTCACAGCAGGTGTGACAGGGGTGTCTACCTAATAAAGGTGGTTGAAAAAGGAGAACACTGATTGCGACATTCTTTAAATATATATATATATATATATATATATTTATGTATATATATATATATAAAGTTTCACCGTACAACGAAGTACATATGCACTCCTTCCGAACAAATCAGCACAATCTCGGGGCTTTTAAGGCAGTTTCTCGCAGAAATCCAAGCCGCAAATATCCAACGCGTTTCGGCGAAATTGCCTTGATCACGAGTAAATACATTATTTCCGTTTAACAAATTATATGCACTTTACTCTGTACGTAACGTGAAAAAAATAACAACATAAACAAAGGACAAAAGACAGTAATCCTGATCCTAGTCGAGCCGCCATCTTAAAGAAGTAAAACAAACATGAGTTTTCCATTATTTGTCAAATATTTGGACATCGATGGAACTAAATCTATTTTCCATGGCATTATTCTAACCACTTAATCAAATCTCAAGTATTATGCAAGAGTTGTGTTTTGAGATGCAGGTTATTATTAACATCTGTTATTTACGTCCATACCCGCATAATTCTATATACTGCTCAAAACATTTCAGTCCAAATTAATCATGATATGATCCTCATAAAACGACATGTATCTGATGGCAGTAAAAACATATTTACACTCAATTAGTGAATGCATATTGATAAAATATCAGACCACCGCACATGATTCCATAAACATAAACAATGGACTACACCCACTTACGTATTTCATATATGCCCATTGCTTTCAATCTTGCTATCATTTTTCAATCATTTTAACATATTTATTTATAGCATTTTTTTTTTGCATTCTAAACATTATACCTCATAGCCAGATCATACAGCATGCATATTCTACCCAAGTGGGAAAATAAAAATGCATAATTATCCTAAATCATCGCTTCTTACTCCCAATTAATAGGTGCATGTCCCTCCTGACTTTACACCAAAATTGCATCATATTGCACAATACTATATCAATAACCCAAGTGGGCTAGGGAATAAAACAGGGCTAAAAAAAGGAATTTTTTAGAACAAAAAATATTTTTGAGACTCTCTTCCCTGGTGGGTGAATCGATCAATAGCAAAATTATATAGCAAAATGCCCTCAAAATTATCCAATTAATCCTGGCCTAATACTATTTCAACAGCAGTAGTCATATTGAATGTTCAAAATATATTGTTCTTCACAAATTCTCACCACCTAAAAAATGAGGGAGACAAAATGAACAGATCATGGCTCGAGACCAGGTAACCAATTTACATAACATCACTAGTGCAAGAAAATGAGGTACTTAAAACGTTAAAAACACAGATGCACAGCTAGAAGCACTATGAGTCCAAGTCAAACATACTTTTCATAAAAGATGCAAAGAATGATACAGAAGGCAATTCATAAAACTATTCTCCAAGAAAACAAGACAGCTCCTCCTCAGAGTTGAAACCGCCCGGGATCTTGGTATCAAGCTCTAGAATATATTTGGACTCCAACTGGCACAGTCTTCGAATTCTATCTCCTCCCCTTATACTTGGAGGTATTCGATCTATTACAAAGAATCGCAATAAATTCCCCCGTTTAACAATGTCTATTTAGGCTTGAACGTTTACGAGGGGGCTTCTGAACCGCAAGACCAGAAGGACCCGAAGGCCCAACCCACAAGAGGGGGAAGGCCAAAGAAGGGAAGGCCCCAGCAGAGCACAGGCCAGAGAGCAAACAGCCCCGGCATTGCCCAAACAGAGACCCAAGAGTAGGCAAGCAGGGAGGAGCAGCCGACAGACCCCAAACAGACACCGACAGAGCCAAGAGGCCACAACTGCAGGCAGCAGGGAGAAAGGCCGAAGGCAACAGGCAACCACAAGGATACACCGATGACGGCCAAGCAGAAGCAGTCGCAAGCCAGCAGACCAGGAGGACCGAAAACACGGACCACGGAACATCAAGAGAACAGGGAAATACCGAAGCACAACCCCGGCAAAAGAACCACCAGAAAAGGCAGGGACAAGCATCCCCATCTACAGCGAACCAAGCTGGAGAAGAACACCGCAGGCCAGAAGAGACCCAGCGGAGGACAACAGAACCCGGGAAACCATCCAGGCATCAAAACATAGCCTACCTAGAAGCACCACTGATACCAGACAAGACCATAGGAAGCAGGGAGGAAAGACCGAAGGAGGAGGCACAGCCACCAGCCAAGAGGCCAAACACAAGAGACCCCAGGGGAGCCAGAAGCCACCGAGGCACCAGAGCAGACGCGGTGCCCAAAACTCCACGCAGCAGCGGGGACTAAAGACGACCGATCAGGGCAACCCAAGCACACCGGCAAGGGAGACCGACCCTGAAAGTAGGCCAGACCATCACCACAGCACCCACCAAGAACCAGCAGCCCGGGGAAGCAGAAAAAGTGGAAACAACCTCAACCCGAAACCTAAGCGGGTGACCCCACTCAGGAGTGAAGCCATCCCCAGGGAGGAAAGGCCACAGGAAAAACCCCCGGAAGCCAGGACCACAACATCGAGGCCCAGGACAGACGATCACCTAGCCAACCAGAAGCCGGAGAAAGCAAAGAGGCAGGAATCAAAGAACACCCGCACACCGAGACCGGGTAGCACTAGAGAGACCCCACTGCCAGAGCAAAGAACAGTAGCATCACAGAGCCGGGCACCGTAAACGTATGTAGAGAGGCGCAACACCACGGGCAAAACCCAGAAGCGCACTCAAGAGAATCGGCCCACAGCCACCGCCTCCAGTGTAGCAGAGCACCCGACAAACCACTGGAAAGCCATGAGGCAGCCGTCCACGAACCCGGCCGCGCAGGGCGGCAAGCGGAAAGCCTGGAGCCAGCAAGCGCCCCTTCGCGCCGCACCAGAATGTGTATGTAAAGAACCGAAGCGGGAGAGACACCGGCGAAGGCAATCCTAGCCGGTCCGCGCCTGCTCGAGGAAGCGCGTGTGCCATGCAGACCGAGCAACATGACACACACCCCACAGGTCACAGAGTACAACCCACCAGCATGCCACCGCACACACAGCACATGTATGCACAGACGGTGGCTCCAGGTGCCGAATGACAGATGGAACAATAATCCAACTCAATGGGACTCAGTACATCGCCAAAAAACAACGTGTGGAGTGAAATAAAGAAAGGCATCATCAATGCACACACAAGCAGGCATGAACTGAGCGTTTGTGCACGGCAGCGGCAGGAACGCGTACACAGTAGAACTAGGACGAAACACAGGCGGAGTCCAAAAAAAGAAACGTACAGTGGCAACGGCCACGTAGTGCCCGCACTGACGAAATGCCAGAAGAACAACAGAGGAGAAAAGTGCCTAAAACGGTGTGTACGCTTCCTGGAATCACCTCAGAACCACTGGCACGGGCCATCGGCTATACAATGGCAGATATGCACAACGAGGCTCACGATGCAAACATCACGAGGTGAAATGCAAGCCGCTCCCGCGCTATTAAAAGAGGTCACACAGAGCAGCGCTACCGATCGGAGACTCAGAAAACCACCAAGTAACAGTCACCTCACCCGAAGTATGAGCTGCGCAGAGAGGCACCAGGCAGGTGAAATACAACGTACGGGACCCGAAATGGAACCACACCACACCAATAACAGTGTCCAAAACCCCACACCCCCTCAGGCTCGAAATGGAGAAAGCAGACACAAAACAATCCGCTATGCGGGACTCACCCGGGGGGGCTCCATACAGCAACAAGGCCCCCCCTCCACCTTCCACACGAAGCCGCCGTCAGCCCAAAGCAGCAAACGCACCCCCACAAGGCTGGGGGGGAAACAGGAAGGCAGGGAAAAAATTCTCGACATCCACAGGAAGACGAGCCAGCAACCCGGAAGGACCCGGGAGGCCGGCTCACCAGCCGCAAAGGGCCGTCAGGAATCGTCATGCAGGGAAGACAAAGAGCCGGCCGAAAACCAAGCTTCCCAGCAAGCCCAGCAGGCTGGGAGGCAAGGAACCAGATACCCCAACCGCACAGCAAGGCAGCCGGATGGGGTGAAGCAGGAGAAGAAGCCACTCAAGCCCAGCAGCAGCAGCACCAGCATCCACATCCACATTCTGTCGACAGACAGAAAAAAAGAACAGGGGAATGCTGAGTAAGTCCTCCTTATATACTCCCAGTGGAAGGGGCGGGGTTAGTGTCCCATCATTCTTTTAGTCTTTTTTCTGTCGGGAGATGGTTATCTCCATATTGTAATGAATGGGACGAGGACATAAGGGACCTGGGGGTAATGCAAGACAGCACAGGTTGCTGCCTTGCATTACTCTGCCCCAGGGAGGCATTACATGGGTGGACCGTGGGTGTTCCCATGCATCCAACCATGGACTCAGACTAATTCCCAGATATACCATGAGTGGTAGACCTGGGAATGCGTCAAAATGCTGCGCCGTCCCAGAGGAGGCATAAAGAGAAGAAATGTTTTTATTTCTTCTTGTTTCTTCTTCTTTCTATGTGTGCTGAAGAATGCAGCACACATAGAAAGAGGAAAAAGCCTCAGAGGATTGTTTTTGTTCCGGAAGGGACACCTTCCGGCACAAAAACAATTTTGACTCGAATCCAGGCACTCTCACACCATAACGAAAGGGTATGTGTGTGGAGGCTAAGCAGCCAAAAATGCTCCAGCGCAAGAAGAGGACAGAAATGTGCCATATAATATTGAATATGGTGCATTCTTGTCTGGTCTTGCTGCATTGTGTTGGGTGAAATAAATTGATAAATCTGCACTGTAATTTTTAGCCTCCAATATATAATTCCTTCACTTTTGCATAGCTTTTCAAAAATGTAATCTTCCATTTTGTGTTTTTTTGATGTATTTATACTTTATTGATCTGCAAATATAATTTAATTTTCTAAACACTCACCAGCGCTCTGAGTAGGAGTCACAAAGGCATGTAATCTTTACTCAGTGGTTTTTAGTCCACATAGCATTTCTCTTCGGTCTTTACTCCACATGGGCCTTTACTCCCCATTGCTTTACTCTGCAGGTAAATGTTTTTAGGGTTAAGGGGTGGGTAGAGGTAAGAGTAATATTAAGGTTTAGGGATGGGTAGAGGTGAAGGAGGGTAAGGGTGATTTTTGGGTTAATGAGTTGGATAGAGGTAAAGGGTTGTAAGGTAAATTATAGGGTTTAGGGGTGGTACAGGTAAAGGGGGCTAAGCATTTTTTTAGAGTTTATGGTGGGCATAGGTAACGGAGGGCGGGGTGATTTTATGGTTATGGGGTGGGTAGAGGTAAAGGGAGGCAAAGGATGAATTAAGGGTTAAGGGGTGGGTGGATGTAAAGGTGAAAGGATTTGTTAGGATTCAGAGGTGGGTTGAGGTAATGGAAGATGGGAGCTTTTTTTAAAATGGGGCGGTTTGGGGCTCTCTCCCAAAAAAATATCTAAAAAGGGGGGATTTTGGGGGCAACTACCAAAAAAAAGAATAAAGGAGGAGTTGGTTGTTAATATTTTGAAGGAAACTCTGAATTATAGGATTATGGAGTAAAGTCTGATATTAGTCACAGACACACGGGGGTCCGTGGGACCAGGTTAAGAACTATTGCCATATAGGGACGTTTTAAGGATTTTGGGGACCCTGGGTAAAATGTATTTTTAGGGCCCCTGTTCAGAACAGCTTTGATTTTATGATCCAGTTTCAACTCTTTCATGCCCTCTTTGATCAAATTCAAAATGTGTACGTGAAGTGGGTTCTCTTCAATAAAGCTGTACAGCAATTCAAGTAGACTAGGAGTCTTCACTCTTTGAGAGGATTTATTGCAGTCAACAGGATACACAGGTATACAGGTGTAGAGGGCTCAAGGTGGCTGCTCCAACTGCTAGAGAAGCAATTCCAGCCTCTAACCCAAACATTCCAAACATGTAATACATGGAATACTTTGGCAAGTACAAAGTAACATTCCAAAATGTATATGTAAAATAAGTGCACTGAGAAATAATGCATAGACAGCACAATACGTATCTGATATTTCGAGACAGGGATGTGTGTTTTCAGTATTGTAGCACAGCAGCAGCTCACTAATATTACTGCAAATAATCTCTGTGACACCCTCCCATTTCCCACATGTGAGGTCCTCTATTGATCTAAAAGAAACTTTTTATATGGCTGTTGCATGAAACCATAACCCCTTTTGTCTGCAAAACGTCTGTAATTGACTATCACACATTAAAAATATATGATAGAAAAACGCTATTCACAACAATCTGTTTAAAAAGTATTCAAGGTCATCAGGGCAGAACTCTCTGCAGAACAAAGCTGTCTCTATGGGGGGGGGGGGCTTAAAGGTTGGGGCCCTGGGCCAGAGCCCACTTTGCCCATGCCTTAAAACTCCTCTGTCCCCATACACAAGATAGCAAAGATATTGTACAAATTCAGCGCTCGATTCTCAAGTAAACAAGGTGCAATCCTTCGGTGTATTTAGGTCATGCTTTCATCAGCTTGTGTCGTCAACCATACGGCTGCAGAATGCTGGGTTCTGTTTACATTTTCCTACAGCCAATGAATGCCGTCCTGCATAGCCTGGACTGCAGCAACCCGCAGATGAGCCTCGTGCAAACGTACAGCGGAAGCCTACAGCTTTAGATTCAGACATCTCTATCCAGCGCCGCTGACAGATGGCATAAATAGCACATATGACTAACAGCCCTGGTGAGATGATGTAACTAATAATTGGATGCCCTGAACCTTTACGAGACAAGCGAAAAGACAGAGCCGTTAATGATGTGAACCCATGACCAGGGAGCGGCAGGATGGGAGGCATTAATATTCAAGGAGCTATTGAAGGACGAGAACTGGCGAATTTCAGGGACAATCTGGCACACAAATGTCAATAACTGGGTGAGATAACTGCAGGCGCCTGATCTCCACCTTAGTAAAAGCCTGCCTGCTCGTGGCAGTTAAAGCAGCACAAATTAGGCGCCCAGAGCTGGGCAAGTGTTCAGGATTCTGAGTACATCAAATAAGTAAGTGTAAGTCACATTTTCAAGAAATCGCAATCTCTTGGTAGAAACTATACCTTCGAATCCGAGACATTTTTAAAATCCAGAATTTTCACGCTGGATGCGAGCAAATGGCCTCATCTACAAGTGCACTGTATTCATTCACAAAAAGGTGACTTTTGTTGTTGTTGCAGTTGTATATTGCCCGAACTCTACCCGAGGGTACTGGAGCGCTTTACGTGAGCACCAGTTACGTTACACAAGGACACATTCGTATTTGGTAGGCACAGGGAGATTCTGTGATTTGCCCAGAATCACAGGATGTTGAGCCGATGCCAAGACTCGAACCTGGTTCCCAAGGCCGAGACTCGCACCTGGGGGCATATCATCAACGGCCAGCGATAATTATCGCTGGCCGTGTGTATCGTACAAAATCCAACGCGCTTCGCCGAGGCGAAATAAATCCTGGAAATAGCGGCGATAGGCATCAATATCGCTGGATTACCTGCGATGAAAAACTGCTCTAGAAAAAAACATTGCTGATAGGGAGATGTGGATTTAGCATAACAGTCCACCTCCCATGATACACATGGCTAACACGGAAAATTAGTAGGTGTTAGAAACCGGCGATGTAGCCGGGTTAGCGTTAGTTTTATTGTCGCTAGGCCGGTTAGCGATTTGATTGATGATAGGGAGAACCAGGGCTTTAAGTGGGCCGGGTCTCACCGGGTCGGAGCACCGGCAGTTTTTTTTAAGAATCCTCAAGACGGGTCTCTTTCGGGCTCTGTTTTGTGCCCTGGCACAGGCGGTCTGTTTTTTTTCGAGCGTTCTAGGGGAAGGGAAATCCTTTAAAGAGAGTCATGTTCTCTCTGGATTTCCCTTCTCTTTTTGAAACTCAGGAGCAGCAACATTGTCATGGTATTACCAGGGCTTTAAGTGAACCTTTTTCAATATTAATACAAGTCATAGTTGCTGCTCATTTATCTTATGCAACTAACAACCATTGACAAAGCCAATAGTCCTGACTTGATGTAGGTATGATGTTACTTGTTGTATCATATATCTGGATGCAATGACAGAAACAACAAAATACCAGACGGGCGGCACACTATGCTAAGCACAAATTTTTAACTTACATGTTTTAAGCCACGCCCTTATTTACATTGGCCACACCCCCTTGAGTGACCCCCCAGTTTTTTCTTCCCACTTAAAGCCCTGGGGAGAACGCCTGTTAGTGATTAATATCGCTGTAGTTCACACAGGAACGCCTACCTCGCATCTCATTAGCGATGTGAGGCGATAAGATTATGGGTGCCAAGGCATGGATTCACATGTTAGTGTGTCCATGCTGATAGGGCGTTAACATTATTGCCGCTTTTCGCCCGAAAACGGACGCAAAAGCAGCTATATTGTTTAACGCCGGCCCTTGATGATATGCTCCCTGGTTCCCAAGCTCCAAAGTCGGCAGCTCTCTAGCCCTTATGCACAACATTATCACATAGTGGCCTCGTATTTTTCGTATTTTGCAGGAAACCCCTGCCACAGGGGTGTGGGTGTGGTATTCCTGGGGTGTGAATGGCCTGGTAAATTGGAGAACACTGACAAACCGGAGAGTCGGTGGATATTCACAGACCTTTTTATGGCCCATTCCAACACTGAAAATAGGCTAAAATGTACTCCTGCTAGAGGCAGAAGTAAGACTCTTTTCATTGTTGGAATGCTCTTAGAACGCCCTCAAAATTGATGAGACAAGGGGGAAGAAATTCTTCAGGGGAAAATGTTTCCTGCTAGTGAAAAAAAAACACAAAACAAATGCTCTGCATGCTCATTAGCACCGTATGTGCAACTGTACATGGACATGCCTCAGCAGAGTCGCATGTGGGAATTCACAAACGTCTTCCAGGAGTATGCCTGGAACTGTGTGAGTGTCGCAGGTTTCCAAGCATAATTAGATATACCTTCGTGAATTTAAAAAAGTCTGTGATATGCACCCGGGCATTGTCTTAGATCCTGCAGGTTCAGATATCCGCCAGTCATAGTGAAGAAAGCCCTCTAGGTTTCCGTCCACAATCTGCATAGTTTTTCAACTTTTATGAGATTCATTAAATCCCCAGCAATATACATGGAAATGTACATAAATCATACATTATCATACACATTCTAATTGCTTAGTACTTGCAAATCGTCAACAGAGGAAATATGTGCAGGAGTTAACATAGACGGCAGGCACATGACCATGTTTAACTTTATTCCTTTTTAATTCACCTGAAAATCTAGAGAAACCCCTATCTCTTATAAACCCACATGACCTATGGAGATGTTCATTACAATGTGACAGTTCAATAACCCACTTGTTTCTCCTGTGTACTGAAAGGAAATGTTTGTATATTTTCTGTCATGATTAAATGTTTGCAAGGACTAACAAATTTCTGGTTTTGTGGGTGTTTCAGCATATTGTGTGGCAACACCCTTCCAGTTCCTTGGAAACACCAACATGCACAAACCTTGATTGTGGGATGAATTTTCCTGGACTATGAAATTGTCCCCAGATTTGAGTGGGAGTTTCAGCACTCTCTAATTCTGTGTATGCGGATTTGAAATTCTAAGGCCAAAATCAATTATTTGCACAGGTGAAGTGATCTTCTGTGTGCAAATATGCTTGTGAATAGAGCACTTGGGGCATATTTACAAGTGAATGGCGAAGCGGGACGTTAAACAAAAATTGCTAACATCACGCTCCGCCATTGTGGCAACGCAGTGTTGCGCCATATTTACAATTGTACGGCACATCCCAGGTTTTTCCCTATCGCTGGCTATAAACTCAACTGCCTAGCCCCAACGCAGGCACCCTTGCACAATAGTGCAAGGGTGCTTGCGTTGAGGGAATTTTTGTTTATGTGCAGGAAGGTGTGCAGCACACATAGAAGTTGAAAATCTATTTTTTTTTAATGATTGTGAATGCAGCACACATAGAAACAGCAAAAACGAGGAGAAAGTAAGCATTTCTTCGCTTTTTGTCATATTAAGATCAGGTTTTCCCTGGTCTTAATTTCAGCATGCCTCCTTTTAACGCCACCCTTGAAAATAGGGGGCAGTGCCAAAATTAATGGGTGTTGCGGTGGAACGCCCACCGTAACACCCACTGTATGCTCCTTTCACGCTTAATATAGCGTGAACGAGGGTCTTATTCACAAGGTGGCAATGAGCCACGTTAAGTGGCTTAACGCCATCTTGTAAATAAGGCAGAGGGTTTATCACCACAGGAATGTCATAAAAAGTGACGTTCCTCTGGTGATAGGGGCTTGTAAAGATGCCCCATGGTTTCTTAGGGACTGCTTTGTACTGTTCAAACAGGAACTAAGAATGTGATTTACAAAGATATAGGTAGTAAATAATGGTCGCAATTTGCGCGCCAACCTTTTGCGACCTGCCTCTAATTATGCGCTGTGACCTGTGAATAAATAGATTGTGTTGCAAACTCTCCAGAGGGCACAGAATGATCTGCCCAAATACTATGCAGTCGATCTTTGTGCCACCTTCCAATTGACTGCAGAGGGATGCTAGCTTGCAAGAAAAAGGAGGTCACCATACCAATATTTTATATTTTTTTGTTTATCCTAAACAGTGGTGCCCTGCAAATGGTGATTTTGTGACACGACTTATAAGTACATGGGCCGCTTCACATAATCAGTTCTCAAAAAGTCGGCTTGCAATTTGCAACCACCTTTTACAAATGGACTCTTACTATATTTGGCCCAAGTTTCATTTCACACCATGTTTCTCATTTATTGATGTTTTTAGTAAACTGATCAAAAACAATAGTTTCAGGTAAAAGAAAGCAAAAATAGCCATTGTAAGCTCAATAGCACAATTAGGATATAGCTCTTCTGAAAATATGGCACTGGTTTGGCCTCTTACTGGTTCCTTTGTGTTTCATTAACATCCAATGGGCATTTAGCTGGAGAACGTGCTCACTGTAAATCATGCCAGATTTTACTACTATAAATAGGAATGTATGTGTCAAATTGCACTACTAGCACTAATTTTTCACAATAGATGTCTTTTGGAGGTCTGCACAAAACCCTGGTACAGGGCTTTTGCTCATATGCAACACTGGCTTAATCAGTAACTCAAAAATGTTTAATCCCCCATGATTTCAGTGCATTGAGGTCACTGCTCAGCACACCAGCTCTGAAAATCGTTTCAGCACCACTACTCTAATCTGGACATTTGCACTTAGCTGTGGTTGTGATAACTATGTTGCATTGTCCCTAGATGCATCTCACACACCCTCCATTGACTTCAGTCTTGAAATGTGTGCCCACGTCTCACGTAGGCACATAAGTGCCAACACTGTCTGTTGTGGACTGTACCTTGAATGCATACCCAGCCTGACACAAATTGTCTAAAAAGCTGTAGATCTTACAAGTAGTTCTAGAGATGTATTCTTTAAATATTCCATAAACGTGTCACCTTCAAAGACCACCCCTCTCTTCTCAGGGGTGTTTGGAGAGATTTCTTCACCATGGGCATTCTGTAGAAAATGTGGTAAAATGGTGCACTTTACAGTAATATAACCCCGGCTTGTTAAAAAAAAAAGAAAATCCTTGGTATACAGATATTTCAAATATTCTGAGTAGTCCATTTGAAAGGGCCTGCTATCGGTTTTCAAAATGTATAAAACACGTTTTTACCTGTGCTTTACACTTCATGTGATTTCCCCTTTCTGCATCCTGTAAGCAGACTGTTGGCCATGTTATACAACTAAGAGAATAATGGAAAGGGCAGGATGAAACAATTAAAACATACACATATCTCAAAATCCTAGTTTTAACCTGGGGCACTGCATCTTAGGTTACAGACACCTTACAGTACGACCAGGGCTGGACTGGCCGTAGTGGGCCCCGGGCATTTCGCGGCGGTCTGTCAGAGTGGGGGCTGATTTTGGACCCCTTGGGGGTCGTTTTTGTTACCGGTGGCCGGTTTGGAGCATAGCTGCAACATTGGCCTCGGCCCCCTGAAACAAAATAACAAAAGCAGCAGCGGTGAGATGGGAGTGGTGCTTTCCACATCAGCTTCAGCTTGTTATTTTCTGAAAATACAATAATTTTGGCATCACATATAAATTTACTTTGTTTAATAAACACACCAATCATGCCTTTGTCATTTTCCAGGGATGACCACTATTTGCATGGGGTAACCCCTGCATCCAAAGGATGGGCACCAAATGCTGGGACATGGTATGTAGGGATACCTATCAGACGCCACCAATAGCAGACAGATGCAGTGTGTGGTATCTCAATGACCATATTCCAGAGTGGACCATCACTTGTTAGGCAAGTGGCCCAAATTCCAAGAACCGGGAACCCAAGGATAGCTTGTTGCATTAAGTACTTCCATTCCACACTGTCAGCAGGTACAGTACAAAGGGCATAGAGAACACCAAAGCATAGGATACCACTAGAACTAGCATGTGAACATATTAGAATGTAATACCTCCCTCGTTCAAGGATTTACCTGAGACAACTATGTGTCTGTTTTAATCTCTTCAAAGTTCTGAGTAAAATGATGATGAAGATGGAATTTATTAAAAGGGCCCTCCTAATTTCAGCAAATGAGCCCTCTCTTAATAGACTCCAGGTGGTTTAAAATACGCCCGCCCGACTGGTCTCCAACTCTCCAGCCAGGACCGCTTTGCTGCTCCTGCTTCAGGGATTACACTGGCTACCCATTCGTAAGCGCATCCGGTTTAAAATATGTTGTATAGTACACAAGGCACTCCATGGCAATGCCCCCAGCTATTTAGCCGACAGACTTACATGGTATCAACGTTCAAGAACATTTCGATCCGGTTCAAAATTGCTTCTTAAGGTCCCACAAAGTAAGAAATCCCTTCTACTACTTGGCCCCCTCATACTGGAATCAACTTCCTATACACCTTCGCGAGTGCATTAATTACCTGCAATTCACTCGGCTTCTTAAAACGGAACTCTTCCTGACCCCCCCTCTGATTCAGTAACTTCTCTCCTCTGTCCCTATGCTGAACCGATGGTACTTCCACAGCACGGATACCCTTTCGGGGGTGATTCGGGCGCTTTACAAATCAAACAAATAAATAAATAAATAAATAAAGGGGAACACGATTATTTACTTTAAAGTGTTTATATTTACTGAGTGGCTATTTGAATACATTTGGAATAAGGTAAGCATGATGTGAACTTGTTCAATGGGCTAAATCTTTTTTCCGAATGGGATGTGGATGCACCATTGAGATTTCAGAACTGATTTGTGGTGCTTCTCTTTCAAATATCATTTCATGGCACAGCCTTTGTGTTAAATGATAGCTCTTACAGGAATAGCAATAGTGCTGGCTCCAAGCAGAATTACCTCAAACATAGACACAATGAAGCATGAGGTCTCAGCACCTGGCTGTTATCAGCCTTTCTAAGTAGTCATTAGGCATAGACAAAAGGGCAGCAAATGCAGCAACATCAAAGTGATGGAATGAATGCTTGAATTAATCTCAGCCACTGGTAATTGCTCAGACTGCATCCCAATCCATTGTTTTTCACCCACCATGCCACCTCGGTTTGGACACAGCCATATGCAAATTAGCATTGACCCATCTCCAATTGGAAGAGTTCAGCCCGAACTGGGGGGATGTCAACAAAAGGAATAGGATTTATTTGTTTATTTATTTTTCCGTATTCCATCTTCTGTTGCCTTCTTGCCCTCCCGCCCCTGCCTCACAGCATTTACCTGCACGGACGGCCACTGAACCCATGACCAGTTTCACCCTTATTATGGGCTCATCAGCAAGTTATATCTACATTCCAGTGACACAGTGAGCACAGAACCCATGTCTCAGCAGCCCTGCTTAGAAATGTTGACACTTTTAACCAGTTGCTGCCGGCATGGTTCACGGGTGGGAGGCAGTGGGGTTCTCGGGGGCGGTCACGCGGGGTGGTTTGAGGGGGGAGTTTAATTTAATAATCACATTTTTTTTAAAAATTACCTTTCTGCTGGCCGGGTGCCTTGTCATCTCGGCTCCTGCTCTCTTGCTGTCCTGCCTCCGGCAGGAACAGGAGGCAGGCATCCACGCTCCCTCCCCTAAGCCAATCACAACGCTGCAAGCAGCGTTGTGATTGGACAGGATGGTGCCCATCCAGGCACTTATGGGGAGGCCATGTTCTCTATGCAGGCTGCATTGCAGCCTGCATGGAGAACGGCAGAGCGCACATGACTGGTCTGAGCGGCTCCACAGGGCCGACCAAACATTCATCGCACACTCAGGAGTGGGCACACTACTCTCCCCCTGCCTTCTGGCAGAGCAGCCTGCCCACAGCCAAACATTAAATTGTAATAACTGAAAGTTATTACCATTTTTTGTTTCTGCTTCTCACACTGTGAGAAAGCAGTGGGGTGACGCTCTGCCCTAGTGGAAGAGTTGCCCCTGCTTTTAACAAGAGAAACCTAGGACCTACTATCTACTATCTACCCTATGTAGTCAGAATTAGAATCATCAGAATCAGAAACAGCTTTATTCAGCCATAAAAGTAAGCAAATACATACAAGGATAAAACCAATCAAATGTCAAATTGCATAAAATCATAGAGGATAGACTCTGCCAGCTGCAGAGGGGTCCTGCTCATGCAGTGGCACCCCTCACATTGTAAACCAAGCACCCTGCCCTCAGGATTGATAGGGCCTGCCTTAGGGGTGACTGATAGGTTTATATGTGTCCAGCCCGTCTGCGCCCGTCCGCGCACAGGCGGTCGCAGGGGCTGGGACGGCTGGCCATCGTCGCACTTACTCCTCAGAAATGCTTAAATCTTTAAATAGAGGCGAGCCCATGTTGGACAAAGCAGTCCTGCTGTTGCTTAAAAAGTACAGTATCTCTCGGAATGTTGGGGTCACACCTGCCTTGAATAAATGTTCCACGTTAAAAATAGCGAGCCTTAATACCCGCTCGTTGCACTGCCATCATCTGGAGGTATATAATATGCTTCAGGATAGTGACATCGATGTCCTGACTCTTTCAGAGACCTGGACAGATGAGAACTCGTTACCGGATATCATCGCCACTGTACCAAGCGGATATGATATAATGTGGCATAACCGCCCAGGGGGCTCACGGGGGGGTGGAGTAGCTATTTTGTATAGGAAGACCATGACGGTTGAAAAAATACTAACTGAGACGATTGACTTAGCCGATCTTCTTGGGGTAAAGGTCACAGTAAACAATGTGTGTTGGGTGATCTTGTCTGTTTATCGTCCGCCGAAGGCAACCCCTACCTTCTTTGACTTATTCTGTCCTATTATATCTGACCTTAGGTCAAGATATATAAAAATCTTGGTTACAGGGGATTTTAATCTACATTGGGATAAGCCCACCTGGGATTCACCTATGCGCCAGTTAGACACATTAATGTCCGCATTGGACTTCACACAGATTGTGGATACCCCAACCCATGAAAAAGGGCACATTCTTGACCTTATGTGGACCACCGATGCCACTCTAACATTTAGTGAGGCAGCGCCCTGTGTCTGGTCGGATCACTGTTTGGTCTCGTGTGAGGTCCCCCTCAGCAATGGGGCTGTTCATAACTCACATAGCTTCAGGAAAACCCGGAAATGGATTGAAGTCAATCTGAGAGCCCTGACTGAGGCACATCTGGAACCCCCCCAGGTTTTAGAGCCAGATTGTAATTTGGACCGAGACTACTCTGATCTAACAAGATGTTTGATTCGGGCCATCGATCAGATAGCGCCAGTGAAAACACAGCAAATCAAGGGCTCTGGGAAAGCTCCCTGGTTTACTCCGCTCTTAAGGGAAACCAAAACCAAGCTAAGGAGATTAGAAAGGCTGTGGAGGAAATCCAAGCAGGATACTGATAGGGATACCTATAAGGCCTTTCTCCACCAATATAAAAAACTTATGATTCAAGCTAAAGCGGACTATCTTGAGTCGCGCCTAAGCAAGGCCACTAATATCCAGAAAGAAACCTTTAAAATCTTGGCTGAGCTGAGTAAGAAGCCGGATAATGTTAAGCCCCCTTTTGATTGTAATACCTTCCAGACCTATTTCCTGGAGAAGGTGAAGATCATTGTCCAGGAGATAGAGAATATGGCGGCAACAGGGACTGCAATTGCCTTAACATCTAATAAGGCGAGCGACTGTTCTCTTACAATGTTCCCACAGATGGATACATTAATCTTGGAACAACTGATGTGTAAAATTAAATCTGGCTCTCCAGCTGATCCTTGTCCACCTGAGATCTTTCGCATTGCGCGTCCCTTATTGGAGGAATACATCATCTCTCTCCTTAATAGATCGCTAGACATGGGATACCTGCCGAGTGAACTTAAGGAGGCGCGGGTAAGACCCTTATTGAAAAAGCTGGGGTCAGATCCCGCTGTGTTGAAGAACTACAGACCCATCTCCCAGCTGCCCTTTCTCTCAAAAATCCTTGAGCAACATGTTCTTCAGTCCCTGTCCTGCTATCTGGAATCTCACCATCTACTCCACGATAGACAGGCAGGTTTTCGAGCACATCACAGCACCGAGTTGGTGATGCTCTCGGTGCTGGACGAACTAAGAGGTAGGGCTGACTGTAAGAAAGCGAGCGCCCTGATTTTATTAGATCTATCAGCGGCGTTCGATACTGTCAGCCACACCCTGCTCTTGGACAGATTGAAGAGCTTTGGGATTAAGGGCTCGGCGCTGCAGTGGTTGGAATCCTTCCTTACAGGCAGGACTCAAAGGATACAACTGGGGGATGAAACATCTGAGGTCGGGGTTTTAGAGTGTGGAGTACCGCAGGGGTCGGCCCTGTCCCCTCTTCTATTCAACCTATACCTGCAACCCCTGATCGCTGCGCTGGCTGCGATGGACTGTAAAGTCTTCAACTATGCGGACGATACGCAGTTGCTGCTAAGTATAAATGACACCTCGGCCGCACAACTCCAATCCCAGAACATCCTGAGGTTCACGGTACGATGGATGACAGATAACCTTTTAAAAGTCAATCCTGACAAAACTGAGATCTTGGTTATACCATCCACCCTCTCACCTTGGAGTGACCTCTACTGGCCCATGGAGTTGGGCTCGGCCCCGAAACTAAGCCTGGCTGTAAAAAGCTTGGGGATTCGGTTGGACGCTGACCTATCGATGGCGCCTCAGATCGCGTCGGTGGTAGGCAGCTGTACTAATATCATCCGGCAACTGCGGAAGTTATCCCCTATCCTTTCAGAGCCCATGATGCGCTCAATAGTAACTGCCACTATCATTTCCAGAATTGACTATGGGAATGCCCTCTATCTTGGCCTACCGAAAACCCTTACTAATAGGCTTCAGATTCTAATGAATGATGCTGCCCGACTGATTTTTAGACTCCCTAGGAGGTCTAGAGCCACTCCTCTACTACAAAACCTACATTGGCTTCCAATAAAAGAGAGAGTGGAATTCAAGAGTCTGTGTATATCCCATAAGGTCATCTACGGTAAGGCTCCGGCCTATATCAAGGAGCGCCTACAACTGTACTGCCCGACGAGATCACTTCGGTCCTCGGACCTGCAGTTGTTGACTTGCTCTCGGTACAGGCTAGTGACGAAGGGAGGCAGAGCCTTCTCGGTATTGGTTCCCCAGTTGTGGAACAACTTGCCTGGAGGGCTACGTGAGGAAGGAAACCTCTTAAAATTTCGAAAGAGCCTGAAAACGCTACTGTTCAGGAGAAGCCTGAGCATGGCTTAATCCAATGCGATCTTTTGTTCTGACCTGTTGTGTTATTGTCCTATTCCATCTTTCCGGGCGCTTAGAGGCCTGCAGGTGATTAGGCGCGGTATAAAATTAAAATAACAATAACAATAACAATAACAATATGTGTGTGTATGGTGAGATATAGGAACCTATACCTCAGTGAGGAGTGCTAACACTACCTCACCCAGGCTGCAGTAGCAGGCCTATGGTGTCAGATTTAGTCTGCTTTCCATGGGTGGCATAATGCATGCTTCAGCCCCTGGTAGGCCTGTGAAGTACCTATGCCCTTGGTACTAGGGGCTCATAAGGTACCACAGTATCCAATCACTAGTGCATCTAATATGCACTCTAATTTGTTTAGGGAGAACAGAGAGACTGGGGCCCTGATTAGCAGGGACCCAGCCAGACGATAGCCAGAAACCAGTGTTAACATCAGAAAAAAGTGGGGGCAACATAAGTGCAGATCCTACTCTCCTACACAACCACCCCAAACGCAGGGACACTAAACTAACCTTGACCAGTTGAGTCTTCGTGTTCTAAGTGTAAATATCTTGAGAGTCCATCTGCATTGGCATGTTGGGTCCCAGATGTATGTTCCACTGTATAGTCCATCCCCTGTAGGGAAATGGACCACCTTATCAGTTTAGGATTTTCACCTTTCATCTGTTTGAGCCATAGGAGGGGCTTGTGGTCATTCTGAACTATGAAGTGACATGAAGCTAAACAAGTATGGCCTCAGCTTCTTCAGGGCCCACACCATAGCTGACCAACGTTTCTCTCTAGGGGTCAGCCTTCTGCTTATAAAAGCTATTGGTTGGTCTTAACCTTCATCGTTCAGTTGAGACAGTACACCCAGCCACACCCAGCTCAGAAGCATCTGTTTGGACAATGAACATTTTTGTGTAGTCTGGACTCTGTAAGATGGGGGCCGTGCACATGGCCTGCTTTAGGTCATCAAATGCCTTTTGACAGCTAGCTGTCCACTGAACCTTTTTTGGCATTTTCTTTGAGGTAAGATCATTTAAGGGGTTCACTATAGATCCATAGCCCTTAAACCTCCTATAGTACCCGGTCAGGCCTAAAAAGGCTCTCACCTGTGTCTGGGTAGTTGGAGCTACCCATTCCATTAAGGTCTGGATTTTGCTCTGCAATGGTTGAACCTGGCCTCCACCTACAAGGTGGCCCAGTTACACAACCTGACTCTGCCCTATCTGGCACTTAGTGGCCTTGATAGTGAGGCCTGCTTTTTGCAGTGCCTCCAAAACATTTCTGAGGTGGACCAGGTGATCCTGCCAGGTGGAACTAAAGACAGCAATATCATCTAGATAAGCTGAGCAATAAGTTTCCATACCTGTCAGAACTTTGTTCACCAACCTCTGAAAAGTGGCAGGTGCATTCTTCAAACCAAAGGGCATCACCACAAAGTGGTAGTGCCCACCAGGGGTTGAAAATGCTGTTTTGGCCTTGGCGTTATCAGCTAACTTGATTTGCCAGTAGCCAGCTGTTAGGTCAAATGTACTCAGATATTTGGCTGAGGCCAAAGTATCAATGAGCTCATCTGCCCTGGGAATTGGATAGGCATCAGTCCTGGTGACTGCATTGAGGCCTCTGTAGTCTACACAAAACCTCATTTCTTTCTTACCACCCTGGGTATGAGGTTCAGGCACAAGGACTACTGGACCAGCCCAATGGCTATCTGAAGGCTCAATTACACCTAGTCCAACATTTTCTGGACTTCAGTCCTGATACAGTCCCAGACAGGGTCAGGTTGCCTGTAGATTTTACTCTTGACAGGCAGACTGTCTCCAGTGTCCACCTCATGGGTGCACCAGGAAGTCTGACTAGGTGTCAGGCTAAACATATGTGTGAACTGCTGCAGAACTTGTCTGTAATCAGTTTGCTGATGGTCAGTAAGGCTGCTTGCCAAAGCAACACCATCTACTGACCTATCATCAGGGTTCTGTGATAGCAGATCAGGAAGAGGGTCACTCTCCTCCTCCTGTTCCTCATCAGTTGCCATGAGCAAGCCCATGACAGCCCTGTCAACATATGGCTTTAATCTGTTGACATGGAGCACCCTAAGTGGGCTCCAGGGAGTTCCAAGATCCACCAAGTAGGTGACTTCTCCCTTGTTCTCAACAATTGTATGGGGGCCACTCCACTTGTCTTGTAGAGCTGCTGGGGCCACGGGCTCCAACACCCACACTTTCTGTCCTGGCTGATAGACAGTCAGTATAGCCTTTTGGTCATGCCAAGCTTTTTGTAGTTCTTGGCTAGCCTCCAGGTTTTTGGTTGCCTTCTTCATGTATTCAGCCATTCGGGAGCGGAGACTAAGTGCATAGTCCATCACATCCTGTTTGGGAGGTTTTAGAGGTAACTCCCAGCCCTCCTTCACCAAACATAATGGACCTCTTACAGGGTGCCCAAACAGAAGTTCAAAAGGGCTGTAGTCAACCCCCTTCTGTGGAACCTCCCTGTATGCAAACAGAAGGCAGGGAAGTAAAAGGTCCCATTTTCGCCTAAGCTTTTCTGGGAGCCCTTTAATCATTCTCTTTAGGGTTTTGTTGAACCTTTCAACTAACCCATTGCATTGTGGGTGATAGGGAGTAGTGAACTTGTAGTTTATACCACACTCCTTCCACATTGCTTTTAGATACCCTGACATGAAGTTTGTAACTCTGTCAGATATAACCTCCTTAGGGAAACCCACCCTGGAGAAAACTCCAATGAGGGCTCTTGCCACCTGAGGTGTTCAGGTTGCTATGGTATGATTAGCGCAGTATATCTAATGATAGTATGATTAGTTATGGTGTATTCAAGGGTTCGAAATTCCTGTTATGCTTAGTACGACTGAAAGGGCCGAGAACCGAACCGCCTCCATCTTGGATTGTGGCTCTCTCGCTCAGGAATCACATGGTCTCTTCCGCACACCATCTGCTCCCCCTTTTTCATACATTAGTTAGGAGACAGGCTGAATTGCTGAGAAGCAAGGTCACATCTGCTAAAAGGGAGTATCAAGCAAATTCCTCTAGACCTGGGACGAGAAGGGAGTCACCCTTTCGACCTTCTCTGTAAAGATAGTAACCCTTTGTATGTGTAACCGAAACTAGATATAGGCATGAGCTCATTAGGAGCGCCAGGACTAACTGGTACTTTTCCACATATAAGGTTTTGTATGCTGAACTGATAATGTATAAAAGTGTGTTACTGTCAAGGAGCCAGCAGTCTTCCTCGGCGCACCTGATGGGTGAGGATCGACGAGGCTCCTCTATATAGAGTTCTGTGGTGGCTATTAAACGTTTGAACCTTCCACGTTGCCAACTGCTCCTTATTTTACCTAATATTGCGGGCCAGTGGTAAGTGTGGCCCTTGGAATAATTATTTGGACACAACAGTTGGCGACCACGAAGGGACCCCGTGACAGGGTCTCCCCCCCCGTATTCGGGTGGTGGGATTGGGGGCGTCCTGATCGGTTGGCGGGAGAGGAGCTTGAGGATTTCTCCCACTCTGCACGACTTCTCGGTACGTCCCCTGCTTCTAGTCACCCTTCACCGGGGTCCTACGGGCTTAACCCAGAAAATGGACTGATTTGGTCGGGAGAAGTTGGCAGCGGAGAATGAACATTCGTATCTGGGTGCACCCGGTGAGTATAGATTGATTTGATTTGAAGCACGCGTTGTAAACGGTGCATTATTTTGTTGAAGCACTCGTTGGAGACGGTGCGCTATTTGATTGATTTGAGAGCATTCATTGAGAACGATGCATTTTTGATATGAACACTGGCTGCATTTGTTTGAAGCTCGCGCTGGACAGCGATGCATTGATTTGAAGGCGCGCACCGGAGAGTGGTGCCTTGTTTGATCGGTTTAGCATTACAGTGTTTTGATTCGAAGTACGTACCTTTTGATTGATTTGACTAAAATGGCGCGCCGGAGGAATATAGATGGATTGCACGTGAAAGGACCTGCGGCCTAGACTGGGTAGCCACAAGGCATACTCCAGACGGGGCTAGACCTCGTTGGGGGCTGGTCTTAGTGGTGAGCCGGGAGGGTGGCGGGAATCCCGCGTGCAGTTTGGTGACTGAACCGTGAACCAGAGTCGACGGGCTTGGTTCTCCGATACCGATCGTATATTGTGTATGATTCGTGTTGAATGTTTGTGTGTACATGTCTGAAAACTAACCAAAATGTCCTGTTTTAGTAAGCTAAATTGTTTTGGCTGCTGCTGCCGAACAAGTGACTCCAGATTAGCTGAGAGCCAACCCGCCCCGCCGGAGGGCAGTCCTATCCATTTTATGTACGTCAAACATGGGATCTCTCCCTTATTGTTCTGCACTCTGTGGCACAAGGACACCAAGGGTAATGAGGAGTTACGATGGCCCAAGACGGGTTCATTTGATGAGAAGAAAATTGCGTTCCTACAGGAACAACTGTTTTCTAGGAGAAGTAGGCAGGCCATGTTCGATGCTCTAATTGCATGGCAGAAGGAGGCCAAGCAACGGCGAATGAGGGAAGAGAAAGTAGCTAGAGCCAAGGCAGGACAGAATATAACTCAGAAAGCTATGGCCTATGACCGAGACAGAGTAGAAAAGGGATTGGATTGCATGAATCGCGAATTTAGATTAAAGGTTGATAAGAGCTATGTGACCCGCCCGAATGCGGAAGATGAAATAGAGGATTTATTAGACACCAGGCCACCGCCCCCTTATGTACCACAGAGAATATATCCGGAGGTGCCAGGGGCCTCGGCCCCGGTCCCGAATATGTCTCTGGGGGCCACGGCTTCGGCTCCCCCGGCCACTCCTACCCCTCCCTCCCTGCCGGAGCTCTCCCGATTGCCGACATCTGTGTCTGAAGTTATGGCCATGCTGCCTAATTTATTGACGGCAGCTGCAGCCGGGACCCCTCAGCTGTTGCCGGGGTCAACGTTTTCCCCTTCTGCTCTGCCCTCCTCCTCCGCCAGTACAACGCCGGTAACAGCTGTAACTACTCCAATACATCCGGCCAGTCTAACGGAGGATAGGATGTTGTTCACTCATTCTGCCTTGGGGACGGAAGAAAGGGAAACTATTGCCACACAAGCGTCCCAATGGATGCAGCATCCTATTTATACTCTTTCCGATATTTGGAGTACTATGAGAGACTATGAACCGGTGATGCAACAGCATGCCCTGGAACATATGGCCAACCGTCTTATTTCTGTATGGGAACAGGTACACCAAGGAGGGAGAGCTCCGGCTACATTGTATGATATCCTTGATCAGGTTCACAAATCTCAATTGACGCCGGAAGAAGTGTATGGGAAGGTGCAGACTTTGGTTTCTTATAGAACTCGTTTGCAGCCTGCCATTCCCGCCGGATTCTCCCAGTTCCCTATGCGAGAAGTGCACCCTATCTTCCATCCTGAGGTTACCGAGGTGGTGGATGCCCAAGGTGTCGTCACCCGTCCGAGAATAGACGCCCGGTTCCAGGAACAATGGGTCTATACCCCCTGGAAACAGAGTGAGGTATTGTCCCTAAAAAGCCAGTTGCCAGATCCTAGAAAAAACCCCACTGCATATTACAAGGAACTGACCGAGGCCGCCTCGTCAGCAGTAATGACGCTGGCAGATATTGAATTATTCTTTGCCTTATTAGTACCGGTGGACATTTGGCGCCAGGTACATGACCAGGACCATGTTACGGAATTTGGTGGGACATGGGACCAACTGAGAAACTGGGATAGAGATCGTAAACCGGGGAACAAGCCCCGATCTGAGATACTGACCTTGCCTGAAAAAATAATAACCTATATGCATTCATTGATCCCACCCAGGAAAGTAGATTGGGATAAACTGACGGCTTGTAAGCAAAAGAAGGATGAGAGTGTATCCGATTTTTTTACGAGGTTTGAGGGGCTATTCATTGATTTCAGCGGACAGGACCTGGCCACGGAAGGGGGTGTGCGTTTATTTGTTAATAGATTCGTAACAAATCTGCTACCTGAGGTATCGGCCCGGTTACAGGCAGCTGAGAGTACTTGGACGACCACCACGCCTTCCACAATATTAAGCATGGCCCAGTATTATGAGCATCGGGAAAATGAGAGCAAGGATAAGACAGAAAAGAAGTCGAAGGATTTGAAAACACGAGTGTTACTACAGCAAGTAGAGAGGGGTAGAGGAAGAGGAAGAGGGTTGCAGAATTTCGTTCCAAGAGGGGCGGGACCCACGCAAACGGTTGGACGAACGGATCTAGGCATAAATCAATGTGCTTTCTGTAAGGAGGAGGGGCATTGGAGAGCCCAGTGCCCGTTGTTGTATGAGCAGAATAATGCTTCAAGGGGTCGTAGACGGGGAAGGATGAGTGGGCACCGAGGTGGATACACGAGACAAGAACAGTCAGCCCGAGGTGAGAATAGTCAGAATTATTTCGACCAAAGCCAAGGTAAACAGTACTACCATGAAGGACGTGTGACGGATGAAGGCTCCGGATATACTCAAGCATAGGACAGCCAAGGGCAGAGTAAGGGGCATGTGTCAATCCCGATAGATCAAGCTGGACCTTATGTCCATGCACAATTACTGGATGCATCAGGTAAGTTTTTGGTTGACACAGGGGCTATGAACAGTTCTGTTTCACGTGCCCTGGTCCCGGGGGCCGCTCTGTCTGGCCAGAATAATGTGTCCGTGGGGTTCTCTGGAACTCCGGTGGTGAGCCCCATTTCTAAGCCACTTTCCCTTACTCTGGGACCGGTAACGATAGAATCGCCTTTCCTCCTCACCTCCCAGTGTGGGGAAAATCTCCTGGGTATGGATATATTAAAGAGACTGCATGCCCGCATCTTTTGCTCCCCCGATGGAGTTTACCTGACCATTAGGAATACCTCTATCCCCTCCATTCAATGTTTTTCAAAAACGGACTCCCCACCCCCTGCGCTTGCAAAACTCCCGAGGGATCTTTGGGCCCTGGGGGACACTGATGTAGGGTTCCTACAAATTCCCCCGGTGTCCATCACTTTGAAACAGAATGCCAAATTGCCGAGGATCCCACAGTACAAAATAGCCCCCGAGGGAGAACGCGCTTTACTGGCCATTATTTCTGATTTGATTAAAACAGGGGTGGTGGAGGAAACGGCTTCCAATATCTGCAACAGCCCTATTCTTCCGATTCTTAAACGAGCTCCTGTACCCCAGTCCCCTTATTATGCTGATACCTATCGATTTGTGATTGATTTGCGAGAGATTAACAAGATTGTGGTGCCCCAATATCCTGTGGTACCAGATATTAATTCTATTTTAACAATGATTCCTCCCACAGCGATCTTTTTCTCGGTGATTGATTTGAAGAATGCTTTCTTTAGTATTCCCATTCATCCAGATAGTAGACATTTGTTCGGTTTCTCATTGGGAGGCTGCAGCTTTAGGTTCTGTCGCGCCCCCCAGGGGTATACTGAAAGTCCTAGTATCTACAGCCAAGCTCTAAAAAGAGTATTGGATACGTTGCAATTGCCGTCAGGTAATGTCCTACTGCAGTATGTCGACGACCTCCTTGTGGCCTCTGATACAGAACATGGTTGCCGCGATGCCACGGTTGCCCTGCTACACCATTTGGCTACTCACGGTAACAAGGTGTCGCTCTCTAAATTTCAATATTGTCGACCGGAGGTGACCTATCTCGGTCATCTCCTGTCGAAGGAGGGAAGACGGTTGACTTCTGAGCGCATTGCAACCATAACTAACATGCCTGTTCCTCGCACGCAACGTGATGTCCGCGCTTTGCTTGGTATAACCTCCTACTGTCGCCAATGGATTGCTAACTATTCCCTCTTGACTAAACCTTTCCTGTATCTAACTACGAAGGATGTGCATGAACCTTTACCTTGGACTGATGAATGCCAGACTGCTTTTTCCGCTCTGAAAACTGCTCTTTGCTCTGCTCCTGTGCTTGGCACCCCTGACTACCGGAAGCCTTTTGTGCTCTACTTGCATGAGGTGGACGGTTGTTCTCTTTCAGTGTTGACACAGGACTTTGGTGGTAAGCAGAGGCCTTGTGCATATTTCTCGGCGGTTTTGGACAATGTTGCCAGAGCACTTCCCAGTTGTCTGAGGGCTGCAGCGGCAGTGGCCATAGCAATCAGACAATCGGAAGGGCTAGTCCTGAATACGGATCTGACAGTAATGGTGCCTCATGCTGTGGACGTATTATTAAACAGGACACAGACGCAGCACTTAACTAGTGCGCGTCTTACAGGGTACGAATTGACCCTGTTCGCACCTCATATAACGATCAAAAGATGTGTTAATTTGAACCCTGCCACGTTGTTACCCCTCCCTTTGGGAGACGGTGGACAAGACATACATGATTGTATCTTTCGAACTGAAGAAGAAACCAAGGGCCGGATAGATCTAACTGACACCCCATTATCTGATGCCCAAGGAGAATTGTACGTTGATGGGTCATGTTTCAAATTACCTGATGGTACGACAGCTGCGGCTTATGCGATCACTACCCTGCAAACGGTAGTTGAGGCAGCAAAGATACCATACCGGTCGGCCCAGGCGGCCGAATTGGTTGCATTATTCAGGGCCTGTGAGTTGGGGAAAGGCTTGAGGCTAAATGTCTACACCGACAGCCAGTACGCGTTCGGTGTAGCACATAGCTTCAGGAGGTTATGGGCGGAAAGAGGATTCTTGACATCCCATGGCGAGAAAATAAAGAATGGACCATTAGTTGAACGATTACTAGCCGCATTAACATTGCCCAAGACCTTGGCCATAGTCAAATGCAGTGCACACAAGGTTATAATTGATGATGTGGGGAGGGGAAATTTCTTTGCGGATAGAATCGCCAAGGAAACGGCCCAGTCTGACACCACTTCGATGTTTGTAGTAACAAGAATGATAGAAGCAGGGGTTTTTAACAACACCATAGATAGTGTGAAAGAGCTACAAAAGGAAGTGACCCCGGAAGAGCTGACATACTGGCAAGAACAGGTGGGGAGGCTTGATGAGAATGGATGTTGGACTGACTTGTCAGAAAGGTGTAGCTGGTTGCTGCCAAACGCATTTGTAAATGCGGTAGTATCCATGGCACACGGACCTTCGCATGTGGGAGTTCAGGGCATCTGTGCAACATTGGGTCCTGTCTGGTATAATGTTAATATCCATAAGACAGCTAGGAGCTTGGTCCAGCATTGCATAATTTGTCTCCAGCATAATCCTGGGGTTAGTATTCCCGTCCTGGCGGGTAGTTTTGCGCCACCCACTCTGCCTTTTGAAGTACTCCAAATGGATTACATACAGCTAGAGCGAGTTAACAATCTGAAATACGTGCTAGTGGTGATTTGTACTTTTAGTAAATGGGTGGAGGCGTATCCCACAAAAGAAAATACTGCCCTGGCAACTGCGAAAGCTCTGGTAAAGGAGTTTTTCCCTCGATATGGGTTGCCACGGGTGATTTGGAGTGACAATGGGACACATTTTAATGCTAACTTAGTTAAGTATGTATGCAAAGGTCTATCCATCCAGCAGAAGTTTCACGCAGCCCGACATCCTCAGTCAGCGGGCCTGGTTGAGAAATATAATGGGATTCTGAAGTTGAAACTGGCTAAACTTCAGGACACGACAGGATTAAAATGGCCTGATCTCCTGCCCCTGGCCCTGTTGTCTGTGAGAACTACTCCCCATTCACGGAGCGGTATCTCCCCTTATGAAGTAATTTTTGGCAGACCTGCCAACGTGTGGGGAGTACCCCGGCCCAAATCTTTCAGGGACATTGACCATCCTATGTTGACTGACTCTTTGTATGCTTTGACTAAAGATCTTCATTCCATTCAACAACAGATATCTGCCGTACTGCAGCCCCTGCCGGAGGGTCCTGGACACAGCGTAGAACCTGGACAGTGGGTCTTGGTCCGAAACTACCAACGAAAGTAGAGTTTGGATCCGCGCTGGTCCCGGCCGTACCAGGTGCTCTAGGCTACGCGAACGGTGGTGAAAGTCGAAGGGAAGCAGCACTGGATCCATATCTCCCATCTCAAGCGAGTTCCCCTCCCATTGCCAAGGGAGCAGCTTGACCAGGAGAAAGGCCTGCCAACTCAAGGCGAGCCCAGTACTGAAGAATCACTTTCCCTGGACACCCGCAGAGAGGTTGACGGGCAAGGGGAGAGTGCTGTGAGCTTGGAAACCCCTCTTTGTGGCCACCCAATTGCCCAAAGCAAAGTATCTGGTCGGGAGCCCAGCTCCTCGTCTGACCCCACTGTGCCCACTTTGTTTGTTAATCCTGAAACCCCTGGTCGGGATCGATATCACCTGCGGCCCCGGAAATAGAGAATCCCAGGTCTAGCCTCGGCGAGTGAAGTTGGAGGCTCCAGCAAAGGCCTGAGGATTGTTGGAACACTGGACTGAACTCGTTGAGAGAATGGAACTTTAAGTAAAGCTCTGTTCAGAACGAAGATAGAGACATTGATCAGTTGGTGGGGCCCAGGTGGAGTTCCTTTTCGACACGGGTCGTGTCAAGTGTGACCCCAACGCGAGAAGTTTTTATCTTTTTACCTTTTGGTTTCTCTGAACAATAGGAGTCTGCCTGTGAGGCTCTATACGGACACAGGAAAGAAGCACCCTCCGGCAGGTCGGACTGCTTGTAGACCCCTTTTTCCCGAGATTATATTGGACTTTTAGTGAGAAAATGTACCCTTTTGCTCGTTTTGTCCCTGAAGAAGGGCGTCCCATAGTACCCCGTACCATTCCCCCGCATTTGCCAATGTTCTCCTCATGGAGTTTGCGTGTTAAAATTGTTTTCATTTCTATATTGATTGTATCATTCGTACTGTGCTTAGGTTTGTTTATATATCTAGAGTTCCGCCATCCTGTACACACCTTGATAGTGTCTACTCCTGCTCCTAAGGAACATCATTTCCAGACCTTTGCCCCTCATAAGGAAAGGCACCGACAGACGTATGTACATAATGCCTTCATTGAGATGCTGCACCAGACTCATAGTTCCACAAATGTTACTGATTGTTGGGTCTGTGGTCTCCTCCCGTCAGTGATGCATAAGCAAGATTTGTTTATATCAATGCCCTTATCTTATGTAGGTAGTTGCGAAGCCTGGTTCAAAATGTTATCCATGCTGTATGAACACTACACTATAGATGAACGTCGGTTCTCAGAGAAGGATTATGCCTTGATTCTAGCCTATAGAGAGAAACACCAAGGTTTTACTCCTAATGCTGAGGGAACAGATGGTACCCTTGATCCTACCGCCTGCATGAACGTGTACACTGATCACGAAAATGATACCTGGTTGAGGGATGAAGTATTGGATTTCGTGACTTTTAACTTTACTGAGTATTTCAAATATTTTCAGGAGCGAAATGTCTCAGATGAAAAAATCATTCCGGTCCCGGTGCTGAATACATCCTCCTCCTTCTGCGTGCAGGGTACTGGACATTTGTTTGTAGGTTATAGCAGATGTAATTACACTTATAGACTACAGACGTTCAGCAGTCCCCCAACACTCACCCCTCCCAATGTTTATTTTGTGTGCAGTGAAAACGCAAACACTTGGCTACCCAGAGGATGGGCAGGTAGGTGTTACTTATCTTTCCTTTACCCACCGGTTTACATAGCCCCTTCTGATTATCATAGGTCCCATTCCCTGAGTCGGCGGAGTCTGGGAGCTAGAGCCGCTAGTAACGATGCCACTGACCAGACTGACACTCCAGCTCAACACTTTGTTGACATCATGAAAGGGGTGTTGCCCATATGGGGACCCATCCTCACTAGTAAAGAAATTAGGAGGCTATCCAGAGTGGTGGAAGGGGTGGTTAATACTACTGCAGGGATATTAACTAAGATCACGGTGGAGCTCCAGGCGACCCGGCTTGTGACCCTTCAAAATCGTCTTGTTTTAGATGTTATCCTGGCTGATCGTGGAGGAGCTTGTAGAGTCATCGGCAGTTCCTGTTGTGTATATATACCTGACTCCGCCCCTTCCGTCCATTTAGCCATCCAGAAACTGCATCGGCTAGCTTCTGAAATCCACACCGAGACTGGTACTTGGTCCTTGTCCGGGTGGTTTTGGGATTTGGTGACTACCTGGGGATGGAAGTTATTCATGATTCTTTTGGGAATAGTAGGGTTCATTTTCACCTGCTGCCTTTGTCTCCAGTGCGGGCCTGCTTGCTGTGCATTTTGCGCTACTCAGGTTCGCCAATCTATCCCTAGGCCCAGGCCCACCCAAACCAGGATGGATACCCAGCGGGCTCAGAAGGAGATGCATGACTTAATGCAGATTGATGAGGGTATTTTTAAAGACTGACTCCGCCATTAGCTATGCTGCGCTAAAAGGGCCGTTCTGAGGTGTTCAGGTTGCTATGGTATGATTAGCGCAGTATATCTAATGATAGTATGATTAGTTATGGTGTTTTCAAGGGTTCGAAATTCCTGTTATGCTTAGTACGACTGAAAGGGCCGAGAACCGAACCGCCTCCATCTTGGATTGTGGCTCTCTCGCTCAGGAATCACATGGTCTCTTCCGCACACCATCTGCTCCCCCTTTTTCATACATTAGTTAGGGGACAGGCTGAATTGCTGAGAAGCAAGGTCACATCTGCTAAAAGGGAGTATCAAGCAAATTCCTCTAGACCTGGGACGAGAAGGGAGTCACCCTTTCGACCTTCTCTGTAAAGATAGTAACCCTTTGTATGTGTAACCGAAACTAGATATAGGCATGAGCTCATTAGGAGCGCCAGGACTAACTGGTACTTTTCCACATATAAGGTTTTGTATGCTGAGCTGATAATGTATAAAAGTGTGTTACTGTCAAGGAGCCAGCAGTCTTCCTCGGCGCACCTGATGGGTGAGGATCGACGAGGCTCCTCTATATAGAGTTCTGTGGTGGCTATTAAACGTTTGAACCTTCCACGTTGCCAACTGCTCCTTATTTTACTTAATATTGCGGGCCACTGGTAAGTGTGGCCCTTGGAATAATTATTTGGACACAACACACCACAGGGGCTGTGGTGGTCCTGAGGGGAATGGCTTCTGGGTACCTGGTAGCATGATCCACTACCACCAGGATAAACCTGTGCCCAGATGCTGTTGGAGGGTCAAGGGGACCAACAATGTCAATCCCTACCCTTTCAAAGTGTACCCCCACCACAGGTAGTGGTATCAGGGGGGCCTTTGTTGTGCCACCTGACTTGCCACTGGCTTGGCAAGTGACACAGGAGCGACAAAACTCCTTGGTGTCCTCTGACATGTGTGGCCAATGAAAATGTGGAACAAGCTTCTCGCAGGTCTTGTTTTGGCCCAAGTGTCCTGCCAATGGGGTATCATGTGCTAGGGTCAAGAGGAACCCCCTAAACTTCTGAGGTATTACCAACCTCCTGGTGGCTCCAGGGGTAGGATCTCTAGCCTCAGAATATAGGAGTCCCTCATCCCAATAAACTTTATGGGACCCACTAGCACTCCCAGCAGCCTCAGCAGCAGCCTGCTGTCTGAGGGGTTCAAGAGAGGGGCAGCACTGTTGCTCCTTCCTCAGATCTTCCCTGGAAGGCCCCCCTGCCCCAAGAACTCAACCTGATCAGGCTCAAGTCCCTCTGGGGCAGTTCCTTCTTCAGGATCTGCTTCTCCTCCCTCAGGAGGGGAATCTGAGATCTGAGACAGAGGGGAAGGCACTGCCTTAACCCTACTGCTCCTCCTCTTGGGTAGCATCTGGTCCATAGTTTCAGGATCCAGAGCTGGTTCAGCTTTATGCATTTTGGCCTGTGACCTGGTCACAGCAAATACCTCTGCAGGTATGCCCAACATCTCAGCATGAGTCCATAACTCTACTTCAGACCAGGCTGATGTCTCTAGATCATTGCCCAATAGACATTCGACAGGGAGGTCTGCACTGACTACTACCTTCTTGAGGCCAGTTACCCCTCCCCAGGAGAAATTCACAACTGCCAGACGATGGTTGGTCCTGACATTGCTTGCATTGGTAACCTGGTACATTTCACCCAGGATGATCTGCTCGGGTCCACCAGATCCTCTGCCACCATGGTGACACTAGCACCTGTGACCCTGAATGCCAAAGTCTCTTTGCCATTTATTACAGGCTGCTTTTTTGTATTTGCCCAGATTACAGGGCTCACTAGGAAGGACATATCAATGTCTCCCTCACAAACCAGCAATGCCTGAGTGGGTACTCTGACTAGGCCAGAGTCCACTTCGGAACCCAGGGTCAACCCTACTACACCCTTATTCTGATTACCACCTCCACCAGTAGCTGCACTGGGGGGAACAGTTGCCTTAGGGGCAGGAGTGGTGGTGGTTTGGTCTTTGGACTTGGTACAATCAGAAGTCCAGTGTCCTTTCTGTTTACAGAATTTGCACCAGGGCTTCTTTTGGCCTTTTCCCTTTGTAGACTGTGAATCCCCACCAGATGCAGATTTTTGGGGCCCTTGTGAAGACTTCTGGTCTTTTGCCTCATCCCCACCTTTCTCAGAGCCTTTAGGATCCTGCTTCTTAGTGTCACCCCCTTGGTTCTGGGTTTTCTGCCTCACCCTGGTTCTGACCCATTTGTCTGCCTTATTTCCCAATTATTTGGAGAGGTCAGATCAGAGTCCACCAGGTACTGATGCAACAACTGGTTTTGGCAATTATTAAGGATCTGTTCTCTCATTTTAAGAATATACAGTCCCTTAAAATCAGTAACTCTACTACCAACCAGCCAACCCTCCAGAGCCTTGGTTGCACAATCAACAAAGTCAGTCCAGTCCTGATTCTGTGCTTTTTGGGTGTCTCTGGATTTCAACCTGTACTGTTCAGTGGTTAAGCCAAACCCATCTATTAATGCACTTTTCAGGACATCATAATCATCAGCATCCTCTTCTCTAACAGTGAGGAGCTTGTCTCTACCTTTATCTGAAAAGAAGACCCACAAGATTGCTACCCACTGTTTCTGGGGGACCTGTTGTACTTTACAGGCCCTCTCCATAGCAGTTATCCACTTGTGGATATCATCCCCACTCTGGTAGGGAGGAACAACCTTGAACAGGTTCCTATGGTCTGGGATATAATCTCTGATTCTAGGGACACTGTTGCTGCCACCAGGGGTTTCTAACCCCTCTTTCCTTGAAGCTCTCTGGAGCTCCAAGGCTTCTTTATCTAATGCCAACTGCTTGGCCTTAAGGGCAAATCTTGCTTCCTCATACTGTAGCAGTTTGTACATTCTTTCAGTGGAGGTCTCTCTTCTATTAAAGTATGAGCTCCTCTGATGAACAGATTCTCTTCCAGAGTGATATGAGTGGTCAGATTCCCTTGAAGGGGACCTAACCCTCTCTTCTACTCTGTCAGTTCTCTTAGGGAAAATTCCTCTGTTCTGTTCAGACCCTTCTGGATCTGGCCCTTTAATCACAGAGTCCTAGTCATCATGATTTTCATCATCTGACACAGACACTGTAATTGACCCACTCCCTGATTCTGATCTGTTAGCTCCTAGAGCCAACCTCAGATCATCTGTTGTTAGCAGATCTATCAGGCCTAGTGTTGAGGGACTCTGTCCTATCTTCAGGTGTCTTGCAACACACATGGCTTTCAAGTCAAAGAAAGTCATGTCCTTATACTGAGGCTGGGTGGACCCACTGGCTCCATCCCTTGAGGACATTCTAGTGTTGTGCAGTGTTGTACTACCTACACTAGTTTGTGGCCTACCGATCCTAGCTTGAGCTGTAGCAAGGGTGTGCTATCCCTTCACAAACAGCTCTAAGTTCAGTAGAACTTATTGATACTAAGCTTGACTTTATATGTACCTTGAGTACCTTTACTGGTTTTCAGTTAGTAATTCAAATAGAGATTTTCTGGTAAAACAATGGCAAACTGGAATCCCACACGCTGCCCACCAATGTGAGAAGTTGGCCTGGCACATGCTGGTCACTTGTTATAGGGGCTACCTTGCACCAGTCCAATTCGACTCTTATGGTAGATAGGTTTAAGACAACCTTTTAAAGAAAGCTATCCTAGTGGTAGCTGTGGAGAGCAGCCTTCAGGCTAAGTCTCAGAGGAATGTAAAGCAGCTTGTTTTACCTTATAATCTCTTGAATTACCAAATGAAAGGACACCACACAGGTATATATATCAAATATGTATCTATTTATCACTAGACACACTCTACTAATCTCTTTTTGAGATTAGAAGCCAGGAACATATGCAAATATCAACGTTTCACAATAAGTTAAGCACAAATATGGCTGGGACCCTAGGGGCGTACCAGACCATATACTAAAAAAGAGGTTTAGGAAAGTCGACTTGCAAGGGGACAAGGCCTAGGACCTGTAGAATCGCTGAGGCTTCACTAATCCACCCAAGGCAGGTAAGTGAAGGACCCACGGGAGGCACGTGCAGTGTGAGAACACAGCCGCGGGTTCCCTATTGATTTCAATGGAGCAAGTCACAGTTGGATTTTTAAAGTTTAAGGGTACTTCTAGGAGGTCTACAAGCAAGTCACTTACAAGGTAAGTAGTTCGAGGGCGAACACCCACAGGAGCACCGGAGTGCACGAGTTACCTCACCCAGGGAAGCCGGGTGCATAGGTGTCTTTTGGTGTCGGGTCGCGTCGTCGTTTTCTATGGAAGCCGATTAACTTTTGCTGCTTGTGTTGACTGAAGAATTGTCCGGTGGAATCCAAGGCTGGATTCAAGATGAAGAAGACCAGAAAGCAGAAGGGACAGTGTTCACAGTCACTTGCAAGTGACCCGGGGCCAGGAGGATGGATGCCCACGGAAGTCGGGTGATTTCAGGTGATCAAGGGTGTTTTGACTCTTCAGCCACGAGGTCCAGGAGGCGTCGACGACAACCAGGAGCTGGATTCCGAGTGTCCCAGAAAGTTTGCAGCTTACTGAGGTGTCGGCAACCGGATTGGAGCCAACAAGCCTTGGCAACAGCAAGTCTTGTGGAAATTAAAGAAAGTCAGTGGTGCAGACCAGCAAGGTCTGAGGGACTCACCCAGCAAGGGTAAATGAGGGCAGGTCTGGAGCAACCAGGGGAGTCCTTTGGTTTGATGAGAAAGTCTTTAGAGGACCGACAAGCTACTGGGCAAGGTATCGCAAAGATGCCTTGTGAGGATTCACTTCACAGAAGCCCACGGTCACTCGGGACGAGGTAGGCCTCTGCTTTTCGAGGGAAATCCTGCTGGAGGCTTGGACCACATGTGGTCCAATTCACACGTTCGTAGAACGTCATGAAGGGGTTGCACTTGACAATAGTGCATGGTACCCGGGTATTGCTCTGCTGGGGACTCACAATGACCGTCGAGAAGTCAGGAAATCCACTTCCAGGGCTGCACGGACTTCGGACTCTAGCGGGAGTGGGACAGTTTGCGACTGTTGATTCACGTTTTTGGTGCCTGCCAAGCAGGGGAGTCACTCCTTGACTCCAAGGGAGATTCTTCTGTTTTCCAAAGGTAGTGGAACGTCGAAGGACCAGGATCTTTCTTGTAAAGCATCATCCAGGGATATCTAACTTGCAATGGCAAGGGTTCCCTATCTTATACTAAAAGAAAGGGAGGGACTAGCTCTATGACCACTCGTCTGGGAGGGTCAGGGTAGGGGGTGGTTACACCCACTTCCCTTTGTCCAGTTTCGTGCCAGAGCAGGGACAGGTAGCCCCTAAACCGGTTTGAGCTGGCACATGCACAGAGGAGCCTACTGCTCCCCCAGTGCAGGACTTCAAAGCACTCTAGGAGTGCACCCACCCAGCTCCAATACACTAAATCCTGTCTGGAAGGTGGTTACACCTCCCTGTGACAGGAGGCCTATTGTTGGGCCTCCTCCACTGCAAGTTTCAGTCAGCAGCAGGAGGGCAGCCCAGTGTCTGTGCTGGTTGCATACATTTTGTGATGCCAGGGCTCTTTCAGATTTCTATAGTGTTTCCACAGTGGGTACATGTCGTCCCCTCTAGAAGGGTGGGATCATACTCCCACACCAGTTACTGGTGTGGGGGTATGATTTCAAGTTGTTTGACACCAAACACAACATGTTTTGATGCAGTCATTCCAAAGTTAGCATTTACCGGTAGGTTATAATGCACTTAAGAGTATATGGTTTAACCGCATCCACAAACAGCCACATAGGATAGACTCTGCCAGCTGCAGAGGGGTCCTGCTCATGCAGAGGCACCCCCCTCACATTGTAAACCAAGCACCCTGCCGTCAGGATGGATAGGGCCTGCCTTAGGGGTGACTGATAGGTTTATATGTGTGTGTATGGTATGATATAGGAACCTATACCTCAGTGAGGAGTGCTAACACTACCTCACCCAGGCTGCAGTAGCAGGCCTGTGGTGTCAGATTTAGCCTGCTTCCCAGGGGTGGCATAATACATGCTTCAGCCCCTGGTAGGCCTGTGAAGTACCTATGCCCTTGGTACCTGAGGTACCATATACTAGGGGCTCATAAGGTACCACAGTATCCAATCACTAGTGCATCTAATATGCCCTCTAAGTTGTTTAGAGATAACAGAGAGACTGGGGCCCTGATTAGCAGGGACCCAGCCAGACTATAGCCAGAAACCAGTGTTAATATCAGAAAAAAAGTGGGGGCAACATAAGTGCAGATCCTACTCTCCTACAACCACCATTACCGATGGGTGCATGGTTTAGCCTACCGGCACCCAGCAACTTAGTGGGAACACACACGCACGCTATGCGCACTCTGCAAGACACAGCACTTAAAAGCTGAGCAAGCAGGCTCTCACCGTGAACATGCATGTAATTCTAGGCTATTAAACCAGGCAAGATCTTCACAAAGTATGGTGAGTCAGTTTGTGAGTCCTTGCTGCAGCATCATGCATATTCATACTTAGTAACTAATTGGCCTCCCTTTTTATACACAGAGTGTGACAACAGGTTAATCTATGGAACATGGAACATATGACACACTAATAGTGTTTCTTAATGTGAGAAGTGTTTACTCTAAGTATGTACTGTCCAGTATTCATGTAGAATGTTTGATGTGAATGTTCACAGGGGGTTGCGTCCAGCAAGTACATTAGATGTGTTCACATATTTTCTTCATTTCACACAACAGTGTGTATGCTTCTTTTTTAGGTGCATGGACAGATATCATTATATAATGAATTTGAATGCAAGTGGCGGTTACGATTGCTACAGACCTTACATAGTGCCCTCTATCATGGCAAGCAAATTCTCCTTTTTATTTTTTAGGTATTTCGAAACAGACACCAAGTAGGTGTATGGTTTATATTTGCATTCAGAGTGTGTGATGGTATAACACTTTGCGCTTATATTAATGTAAAAATAAGGAGTGGTCTTAGGGAGTGAGATTCATAGTCCTGACGAAAGCCACTGGGAAAGGTGGTGGAAACATGAAGACTGAGTGTTAGGAAACAAAGCAGAGTTATTAAACCTGAGGATACTTTCTACCTTTTCTTCCCATATTTTAATCAAACCACCTGGAGGTCTGAATAAAGCATAGTTTTTCCTACCAGACATGTATTTTTAACCTGACTAGGACCCATCCAATTTCTATCATCCATCATTTTGTGGTTAGATAATACATAGTGCTCCCATGTAACACACAGGTAGAAGCATACCTCATTCTGCAGTGGAACGGGATGAACCCAATGAAGAAGCATGCCACCAAGGGGTGACCCTGATGGGTGTTACACTATAAAAAGCTTTTTTCTTTTTCTAAAGCGAGGACTAGTCCACACATTTGAGTAAGTCTCTTGTTTTTGTGGTACTTTCATGGGTAAGGAGGATGAGCCTACCTCTGTAATACCTCGTATCTCCCCCCTCTTTCTGATATAACTCATACTCAAGGTCCTGATCCCCTTTACCCTGATCTTCCTAGTCCCCTTAGTCCTTTGTTTTTAGGTCCTCTTAGAATGTATGCGCCTGACTCTGGCTGTCTGTCTCCCTGGTCTCAGCTACCTGGCAATGCTGGGCAATGTCCTCCTATTCTTTCTTTTCACAGTCCTTGTCCTTCTAGAGACTCTGTGATCATCGTTACTGATCCTATTGGTCTTATTCCTTGTAGGCTGTGTTCTCCTGGATATGGCCCACCTGCTATCTTAATCTTGGTCTCCTTGGTCCTGGTCCTTTTTGTCCAATTGTGCTTGTTCTCATATACTTTGCCCTTTGGCCACCATGAACCTTCATGATTTCCACAGTCTTGACCCATCTGGCCCTGCTCCTTTGTGGTCCTCTTGGTCCTAGTCACTTTGTTGTAATTCTTCTCACCGTCAACCTCCTAGCCCAGGAACTGCAGGTCCTGGTCTATCTTGCTTCACATTTCCTGTCACTCTTAATCTTTGTCCTCCTGGTTTGGGTTGTCCTTGTTCTCCTGGAACTGCTCCTTGTCCGTTTAATCCTGCTGGTACTGCAGCCATTGATCCAGGTCCTCTTGATCTAGGCTCTCACTGTTCGGCTTCTCCTGAGCCTATTTGGTCTTCCAGATGCTGGTTGACCTTCTCACCTCAGATCCTCTTCACCATGGTCCTGTTACTTGTAATGATTGATCTGTCCCACTTGGTAAACCGAGCCCTGGTCCCATAGGTCCTGATAGTCATAAACCTCTTAAATCTGTTTCTGGTCCTTCTGGTAATTATACTTTTAGTTTACCTAGTCCTTTTGCTCTGTCTTTTAGGTGTCCTTAGTACTTCCCCCCTCGGTCTTCCTAATCCCTGTCCTGCTTATCCTTGGATCATGAACAAACTGGTCATTGCCTTTTAGGTCCTGATCTTCATAGGCCTCTTCAATCTGGCCCTGATCCTCCTGGTCCTCGTCCTCCTGCTCCTTGCCCGCATGGCTCTGCAACAACTTGTCCTGTCACAGACCCTCCTAACCTTTTCTATTTCTGATGTTCCTTGACCCCCGGTTCATTCTAGTCTAAGAACTCCCGGGCCCTGTACTTCCTGCTCCTGGTTTGACTGGTCAACATTCCCATGTAATCCTTCCCGTAGTCATTTGGATCCCGGGTCTCCTGTTTCACAGGCTTCCAATCCTGGACCTTTTCATCCTTAACACTCTAATTCTCATCCATCATTCCTTCTGGTCCTGCTCCCCTGGTTTATTTAGCCCCCCTTGTTTGCCTGTACCAAATCCTTCTGATGCTGGTCACCTTGGTCCATATTGTTCTAGTACTCCTTTGTCTGGCCTTTATGTATTGGTTCTTCTACTACTAGCTGGCTTGGTTTCCCTAGCCCTCCTAGTCTCTGAACTTCCTACTAGTCCTCCTGGTCTCCTGGTTTGCCTATCCCACCTTGTTCTTGTTCATCTGGCAATGGGCCCCTCTTTCATGGTCCTCGCCGTAATTATCCTATTGGGTCTGGTCTTCCTCATCCCACTGGCACTGGTCCTCCTAGTTACTATATTGTGGTTCACCCTGGTTTGGAAGCCCCCTGAATCTGACACCCCTGGACCTTCTGACCCTGGTCCCACTGGACCTAGAATTCCTTGCCCTTAATAACCTCAGGTCATTCTATTCTAGGTTTTCCAGGTCCTGCTAGTCCTGGTAATTCTGGGTGTGGTCTTTCTGGTCTTGGTCATTTTGCTTTTGGTCCCATGGTCCTCCTTGATCTAATATCTGTAGTCTTGGCCCTCTTGTCTCTGATCCTTGTCTCCATTGGTTTCCTGGGACTGGTCATCTTTGGTCTGCTACTCCTAGCCCTGATTGTCCTGATCCCTCTGGTCCTGGTTGTTGCACACATGTCCTCATAGCCCTCCTTGTCATTATAGTTCAGGACATTCTGTTCCTTCTTACTCTGACCCTTCTATACCTTCGGACCCTTGTCCACTGGTCCCATATTCCCCTGTTTCACATCCTTATGTCCCTCCTGATCCTTCTAACCCTGGCCCCGCAGTGCTGCTTTTCATTGCCCTGTTTCTTATTGTCTATTTGTTCCTGGTCCTCTTTAGCATTGGTGAACCTGGTCCTTATAGGTTAGGTCTCCCTGCTGGCCCTCTGTTCGCCCGATGTCACATCAGAAGCGGTCGTTCCGACTGCAGTATTATGATGCACTACAATACGTAGCTTACCGAACAATGCTTTGGGTCCTTGCCCGTCGCAGGCACTTGGCCCAACCACAAGAGCGTGGTACCATTTTTATCAGGAAACCTAGGGGAACGCTGGGTGGTAGGAAATTTGTGTCAGCCCGGTCATCCCACAACTTTCCCACACAGAAATATGTTGAAAATTTGATTTTTTTCAGCTAAATTTGAGAATTGTTGGGGATTCTGGGTAGGAAAACGTTGGGGGCTCCACACAGGTCATACCTCCCTGGACTCCCCCAGATGTCTAGCTTTCAGAAATGTGTGGGTTTGGTAGGTTTCCCTAGATGGCTGCTGAGCCTGGAACCAAAAACGCAGCTGCCCTTGTTGCAAAACCAGATTGTTTTGTGATGGGTAATTTTGATGTCTCCACAATACGTTTTGGGCTCTTGCCTGTCGTGGGTACTTTGCCCACCCGCGCGAGTGAGGTGCCATTTTTATCGGGAGACCTGGTGGAATGCTGGGTGGTAGGAAATTCAGTGGCGGCTCGCCGAGGGAGTGCTGCGAGGCAGAGGGCAGGGTGGGGGGCGAGTAGAGTCCGACATACGATGGACAGGAGTAAGGTAAGTAATTAAATAAATAAAACAATTTAACTTGCGCACGCTGCATCGCCAACTCGGCGATGCAGCGCACGCACGATAAATTGTATAATTTATTTAATTACTTACCTTACTCCTGTCCGCTGTATGTCGGACTCTACTACCCCCACCCTGCCCCTCCCCCGCCCCACCTCACCACCACACAGCACTCCCTTAGCAAACCACCACTGAGGAAATTTGTGTTAGCCCGGTGATCTCACAACTTTCCCACACAGAACTATGTGGAAAATGTGATTTTTTACAGCTAAATTTGAGGTTTGGAGGGATTCTGGGTAGATGAACATTGGGGGCTCCACACAAGTCATACCGCCCTGGACTCCCCCGGGCATCTAGCTTTCAGAAATGTGTGTGTTTGGTAGGTTTCCCTAGATGGCCACTGATCCCGGGACCAAAAACAAAGCTGCACATGTTGCAAAACCAGATTGTTTTGTGATGGGTAATTTTGATGTCTCCACAATGCGTTTTGGCCCTTGTCTGTCCCGGGCACTCGGCCCACCCACACGAGTAAGGTACCATTTTTATCAGAAGACCTGGGGGAATGCTGGGTGGTAGGAAATTTGCATCGGCCCAGAGATGTCACAACCTTCCCACACAGAAATGTGAAAAAATCAGATTTTTTTAGCAAAATTTGAGGTTTGCGGGTCATTTTGGGTAGGAAAATGTTGGGGGGGGGGCAATGCAAGCCATGCCTCCCTGGACTCCCCCGGGTATCTAGTTTTCAGAAATGTTTGGGTTTGGTAGGTTTCCCTGGATGACTGCCGAGCCCAGGGCCAAAAGCCAGGTGACAGACCTTGAAAAGCCAGGTTGTTTTGTGCTAGGTAAATTTGATGTCACCACAAAACGTTTTGGGCTATTCCCCACTGCCGGCACTTGGCCCACCCAGACCAGTGAGGTACCATTTTCATCTGGAGTCTTTGGAGAATGCAGGGTGGCTGCAATTTTATGGATTCACGCAGATTCCAGAACTTTCCATCACAAAACGATGAGGAAATATTTTTTGTTTTTCCAAAGTTTGAGATTTGATAGGGATTCTGGGTAACATAACCTGGTGAGAGACACACAAGTCACCCTATCCTAAATTCCCCTGGGTGTCTAGTTTCAACAAATGTATAAGTGTGCTAGGTTTCCTGAGGTGCCAGCTGAGCTATAGTTCAAAATCCACATCTAGACTATTTGCAAAAAAAAGGTCCGTTTTCACTAAAAAAAATGTGATGTGTCCATGTTGCATTGTGGGCTGTTTCCTGTCACGGGCACTAGGCCTACCCACACAAGTGGGAGAGTTTGGGAAATACGGGGTGGTGGAAGTTTGTGGATCGTCACAGATTCCAGAACTTTCCATCAGAGAAATGTGAGGAAAATGTTTTTTTTAGAAAGTTTGAGGTTTGCAAGGGATTCTGGGTAACAGAACCTGATGAAAGCCACACAAGTCAACCCATTCTGGATTCCCCTGGGTGAATAGTTTTAAAAAATGTATTGTTTTGCTAGGTTTCCCTGGGTGCCAGCTGAGCTAGGGCCCAAAAACCACATCTAGGCACACTGCAAAAAAAGGGTCAGTTTTCACTGGTAAAAATGATGTGCCCTTGTTGTGTTTTGGGCCATGTCCTGTCACAGGCACTATGCCTACCCACACAAGTGAGGTACCATTTTTATCGGGAGAGTTAAGGGAACACGCAATAGTAGAACAATTGACTTTCTATGCATTCCTCCCTTCCAAATGTAAGACAGTGTGTAAAAAAAAATTAATTTTCAAAAATGCTCTCTTATTCGCATGCTGGAATAGGTACCCACATATATGCTTCTAAACTCCATATGTTGTTCCCATTTCGGAAATTCATAAATTTCCTTGATACCTATTTTTCACTCTTTATATTTTACCAAGTGAATTGCTGTATACCTGATACACAATGAAAAACCATGGCAAGGCGTAGCTTAGTTATTGGCTCGGCACTTCGGGTTCTTGGTGAACCTACAAGCCCTATATACCCCTGCAACCATAAGGCTCCAGTGGACATAACAGTATATTGCTTTTAAATATCTGTCATACTTAGAAGAAGTTACAGGTGAAAATGCAGGCACAAATGGCTGTTTCTTTTAACTCGTTTTCAATATGTTTTAATTTCAACTGTTACTTCCTACATAAAAACCTTGGGGGATCCTCACAAATGGCCCTTTGCTGAATTCAGAATTTTGGCTACTTTGTAGAAATGTATAGCTTTTTGAGATCCATTATTGGTTTTATATCAATTTCTAGCACTATCTGAAAGGAGGTTGCAAGCACAAAAAATAGAAAAAATAGACTATGTCCCACTAAAATGCCAAAACTGTGTAGAAAATTTAGGGGCATATCAACAAGGGCCTTATCCACACTTTTTTGGCTTTAAAAGCCAAAAAAGTGGAGATAAAACTATCGCCCTATTTACAAGTGGGTGCTAACATGCATTAGCGCATGTTAGCACCCGTTTTCCCGACGCCTCGCTTTGCATCCCTAATGGGATGCAAACTCGGCGTCACTGGGCAGTACTGCATGTAAATTATCGCTGATGTGCACATCGCGATATTTACTAGGAGGCCCACGCATTTTAGCAGACGTTAGTTTTTGGCAAAAACCGCGGTTTTCGTCAAAAGCTAACGTCTGCTAAAATGCTGACTTACATATACTAAACATTGGGGGTGGATTATGCTGATACGACCACAGGGTCGTATCAGCAAGGTTATCGCCGTTTTCCATGGAACATCGCTGGAAAACCAGCGATGTTCCATGGAAAACACCGCTGTCGCTGGAATAATTATCGCCATTGCGCTATGCGTTGTTAATACAGCGCTAGCATGGCGATGATTTCCAGCGCTAGCTGGCGAAAAATCATTTCACGCTAATCGCTGCCAGCTGGGTAATATGCCCCTTAGTTTTTCTAACAAAATTCTGCCTGTTCCTGAAAGTTGGGACAATGGTGATTTTATCACCATAAACGCCTTGTTCACACCATTTGCAGGGAAAAAAGAGACACTCTCTTCTTCGGCACTTTTTTAACATTTTTGACAAAAAAAACAAGATTTAGCTGTATTTTGGCTAATTTCTCATTCCCCTCCGGGGGCATCCACAAACCTTGGGTACCTTCAGAAGTCTCAGGATGTTGGAAGAAGAGGATGCAAATTTGACGTTGATACTCTATGTGGACAAAATGTTACAGGGGCCTAAGTGCAAACTACCCCAAATAGTCAAAAAAGGGCTCAGCACTGGGAGGGAAAAAGCCCAGCAGTCAAGGGGTTAATATAGTTTGATAAGTCACCATCAAGATGTAAGAGTCAGGGAATAGGCTATTTCACATGGATCACATTACAGTTGCATATTGGTCCATTAGCAGATGTGTAACTCATATAGAAGTTACACACGGAATATAGGCATTGCAAAGCAAAAATGTATGTCTACAAGTATTGTGTCATGACAGCATAGTGCAATAATCAAATGAACTGTAGGTAGATTGCAAACACAAGTTTGCCAGGTAAACACAGCTTATCACACTGCCAACGACAATGACGGAATATTACTTCAGGGACATGTGGCGTACTATACCACCAGGTCAGCCAGAATCATTGTGTGACCACAACTTAGTGCAAAACATTTTACTTGATACCTTTTGCCAACACTTATTATCGTGTACATCTTGCTGATGTCCACATCTCACAGGGACAAGTCAGACTAACCTTTCATGATAAACATCATCATTCACATAATGTCTTGGTTAGATGCTGTTGTGTTCTTCACCTGAACGTATCTGCCCTTCTCAAATGTCGGTGAAGCCACATTTCCAGATATCTGACTTACAGTGCTTAACCAGTTTTATTTGCCTACAATATTAGTGTCCCATGTAGCAACCATCAATACCATTTGGAATGTGTAACTTTCACATGCATGTACTTAACTCACAGACATCTGTTAACGCCTACACGTAGCCAAAAACATGGAATCTGCTTAAAATTAAATAGGATGTATTCTGTCACTCACTTTTGGTAAGGTCAAGTCTCAAATGTGCCATCAGTACACATAAGTCTAAACATTTCCAGCTGCTCCATTGGACAACAGATGGCACCTGCGCTGTTTGTAAAATATTTCACATTGGTACCTGAATGTATTACATGGTCAAGTTCACAAGCGTCAAATAACACAAAAGTGTTGTTGTCTCAATACGGAGACCAGGGCAAACAATGGTATTTGGGATGAACTATGTTGAGCATCTCAGAAATACGTAAAGGTTTTTTTCTGCACATTGAGGTGTCATGTGTCCAATATACAATGGAATAGCACTACTGGCAATACCCAGCCTATTTTAGTCTTACATGTCCCTGATTCAAGGGACCTAACCATGCACAAACAACTATTGTTGCATATGTTACATGTTACACATTACATAGGTCTTGATTGTCTCAAAACATAAAAGTCATAACACTGGCTGCAAAACGTGAACATGGATGGTATTGTATGCAGTTCATCAAGGCACATACTCACCCCCTCCTTGCTGCTGTGTTGCTCTCAACTGCCCATCAAGGTTGGGATATGCCACAGTCAAGATGCAACACATTAGGGGGGTCAGGGTGTGGCGTGCGCTCCTTATGTATGGAGGTGCCAGGCCCAGATGGACTCCGGTGATTTTCTTTGCCTAGCCTCCCAGGTCCTGCCACCATTTTTGGCAGTGGACACTGCGCAGAGTGTGACCTCCCCTCTACCCCCTCAAGGAACGCATTTTCCTTGGGTGATAGTCCTCCACAGGAAAACCTTCTAATATGCATGGATTGACCTGTAAGGATGACATGGTTTTGGACACTTAGGGGCTGATTAGAATGGCAGGCGGACATAACCTAAGGGAAATGGGACCTCCCGACTGGCTGTCGGCGGTCTCAACATCGGCATTATGTTACAGCACCCGCCGCAATTCAAAATAGGGGCACCTGACATTATCCATGCACTACGTGGCAGGCACCATACGGTGCCTACCACATGGTGCAGGGATTTGCAGGCAGGCACCATAGTTGCCCCCCAGTGCTAATATCGGAGGGCAAAGGGGAAGGGGGGCTAAGTACGTGCCACCAAAGTTCCTTTCTGCCTGCCATGAAAAGGCGGGCGGAAAGACCGCCACCATGGTAGGGAATGCAGCCCCCACCGGTGGGCTCAAGGAGCCCGTCAGATGAGTGCCACCACCCTCCTGCAGTTGAAATTTGTCGGGCAGATAAGATGATTCCGATGGCAGTGGGACCGCCACCAACAGGTTGTCTGTGGCAGTCCCACCGGCATCATAATCGGTCCCTAAGTAAACATGCATGATGTACATATGCAGGTACCTCATCAAATAGGTCATGAATAGCTACCTTAGCCAATATCCAAGTTAGCACACTAGAATTCTCAGCACTGCACCTGTTATCAAACATGCAATATTTACATATTTCATAACACATTTTCATTTCCTGTTGACACCACTCAAACCTGACCTTGCCCAAAGTGACTATGCAACACCTCTCACTACACTGTGGATGGGAGAACAACACAGGTGGTATGAAATCTCATAACGGCTAACCTCAGCACACCTATGTCTTCTGCAGAAGGGAACAGTAGCATTTTGGCCTTGTACATACACCTACCTAGTATGGTTATTTACCAATGATTACACTGTGTCAATAAAAAATCGTTCAACACGATCTGCACATGGCCTGAATAGATATAGCCCATACACCTGGTCACCTTCATACATCTGACATGACCATTGTTGAACACTGTGATTTGCTATGTGAGGGCTAGTGACGTAACTGACAAAATGCTGATATTGCATCATGTGTGTGGAGTTGTTGCTGTGACTGTATACATTAACAACTTAACCACATATGCAAATGACATTTCACACTCACCATTAGAGTTAGATTAGCTATGACTCAACAAGCAAGGTTATTTTGAAATAGGACAGAAAACAAGACCTCATTATGTCAAATTGATGTGTACATGCCTAACTATTACACCATACAAAGTTTGTGGTTGAGGATGAGATATTCACATGAAAACAGTGATATAAAGTCCAGAACAGTACTGACACACATAAAGCAGTGAACTTGTCCATCACATTTACAAATACACGTTTAAACAATTGTCTACAGATTCAGATGTGTGTCTCATTGCAACAATCTGCCCCATGTGCATGGCTAGCTGACATTTAAAATATGTATTCTGTCTAAATTGTTCTCGCCTGCTCCTCTGATGTGCCATACAGCTGCTTGTACAGGGGAAGGACCGTGTTTACCAGCATCTGCAGCACCTCTGGTGTGAAATCAGGGGCCCTGCTACCTGTACAGCGAGACATAGCTCCCAGAGGATGTGAACAGAACCAAAGAGATGGCGAGCTCTGTAGAAGTGCAGGTTCTGAAGGCAAGTGATCTGCATAGCAAAACGCAAGACTTATATGTAGACTTCATAGGAGATCTGTGTTGGCGGTCAAAGGGATATGTCTGCGTCGGTCTGATTTTTCGAAGTTGTCCAATGGATCCAATTGCTGACTGACACTTCACTTATTACACAGTTCTAAGCAGCCGGCGGTCCGCGAGTAAGATTGCCACATTAGCAATTGAAGATTACCGCATCGGTCTTCACTGTAGGTGGACACAATCAGCGCTGTGTCCGCCTCAGTTCCGAACCACCTGTCGCAACTTTGGAATAATGGTTTGGTTGGTGACAAAAAGCGTGCAAATGTTGTTTTGTACCAAACCATGCCTGGATGCACTATATTGTGTGTTGAAGGAGCATACAAATTAAATGCCCAAATTCACATGATGAAGTCACCTTGAAAGGACCCTGAAACACTTGTTTGCAAGCTAAACCAGCATGAAAGTAGACAGTACAGTTTCTGATTTTCGACTTTCTCTCAGGCAGTATGAAACCCATGTCCATTAACATGTGTAAATACACCATATAACAGTGTTGGAAGCCCCTTTCACCCAGAGTGTGATCTGTGTGATGTCCAGGAGGAAAGGGTGTGTGTGTCTGATGTGCAGAATTCTACCTTCCTAGGGGGCGAATACAATCAAATGTTCCAGCACCCTACTGAGGCATTGAAGATAAATGGGACATTGTAAGTGGTCTTTCTGTACTATACTTAGGTGTACATCTGCATATTAAGAAAGATGTACACTGTCAATGGGTTGTGTGACAGTGTCCATCATGTAAAATTTGTTTGCATGAAGTGCTGAGTGAAACTCAAGATGCATGTGTGTTTACGACAAAACTTGCTCGGTCATAAAAAATACCTTGTCATGTGTTCTTGGCTTGTGGGATTTGGCCTATGTCCTGCTCTATTTTACCTCAAAAAGCTGTCAGTGATATGAGTTTAGTGTACGTTCCTTCACTTGTAATGGTACTTTTGATACATTTTCAGAAATTACATGTATGCTGCGGTATGTTTAACATCTTTTTGTTCTGTGAAATCTGCTTTGCACTGCCATGGACTGTCATGTGTGGTTACTTGGTCTTTGGTTTTTGTCTAAGTACATGCTGCTGGGGACATAGTGAACTAACACCTACTATGTTTACACTTCACAAATAGATATGGCGGAGGAGCCATAAGACAGCCTACCGTCTACATGCCCTTTCCTGATCTACAGACTATGGAAGAGAGGGATGTGATCAGAAAATACTGTCTCAATAAGGTGACAATAAATGGTTGGTGTCAGCATTGGCACCTTCATTGCGTCCACAGCGCTACTGTCCTACATCACTGATACCGAAAGTTAAGGTGATGGCTGTGCTGCATTTCTTGGCCACAGGGTCATTCCCGTACACAGTGGCAACATCTGGTGAAATGTTCCAGCCTATGTTTAGCAATGTACATTGGGTTGTACTGCAGGCATTGACCAGAAACATGGCCAGCCATATCAAGTTACCCAAACCAGGGGAATTTACCATTATCAAAGCTGAATTTTATGGGTTTGGGCAAATCCCACATGTCATTGGATCAATTGATGGACACATATTGCTTTGATTCCATCACAGGCCAATGAACAAGTATATCGGAGCAGGAAGCACTTCCACTCAATCAATGTGAGGGTGGTGTGTTTGCCAGATATGTGTATTTCCCTAGTCTGTACCAGATTTCTCAGATCAGCCCATGACTCGTACATTCTACGCAATAGCGCCATACCCCGTTTGATGACTCAACTACTTCCAGAGCATGTCTGGCTTGTTGGTAAGTAAGCTTTTTAATAATGTTTGTTGAGAGTGGTTTTGTGTGTCTATTTCATGAATGTTTAATTGAACATTGTACTCATGTCTAACTTCCATTGATGAGACACAGGATACCCCAACCAGCCATGGATACTAACGCCATTGCGGAATCCAGTCACCCTAGGAGAATTTTGCTTCAATGAAGCCTGTGGAAAGTGGAGCGGACCTATGGCCTCCTGAAGGCAAGATTCCGCTATCTTGACAAAACTGGAGGGTCCCTACAATATTCTCCTGGAAAGGTGTACTAGATCACTGTTACCACCTGCATGCTCCACAACTTGACAATTAGGAAGAACATCCCTCTGATTGAGGATGAAGGAGACCAGCAGGTGCCACCGGCTGAGGATCCGGGACTAGGCAATGGAGACAGTGGTGAGGATGAAGAAGTTGACCTGCGACAACAGCTTATCAACAACTTCTTTCATGGCTGTAAGTATGCACTGAGATGTATTTCCAATTCAACAGTGTTTCTTGTTGTGTAGCTGTGTGGACTATGTGTATGTACACATCAGGATGTAGGATGATTGTGCCAATGTTTATGCAGGACAGGTCTGGGCTATGGTTATATTTACATGCACACTTTGTCATTCATGCCTAACTAGGGTTTACAGTGACATTGTTCTGGCTGAAGTTTCAGTTTGCCCTTACTTGTGAGAGATGATTTGTCCTTGCTAATCATATTTCATTTTGTTGTTTCAGTTCACTCTGCCATGTCATCAAATAAGGGGAGTTTCTGAGTTGTGCCATCACCAGTAACATGATGCTGTGTCTGAGTACAACCTGAAGGATCCTGGTAATGTCCCACACAGACTTTAAAGATACATATATGTTATGACACTTGCTTGCAATAGTAGGAATGTAAGTTGCCACAATGCCAATGGACTCTCATCCCATTGTGTGTACTTTGTTTTGTAGTATGTGTACCATCGTGTGCTCAAAAACAATGTGGTTGTTGGAATAGTCCATGATGATTTCCATTCATATTACCTCGATAATCAATGTGGGAAAACGTAGCGGCAGATGTGTGTCCTTATTGTATGTCACATTGCAAGTGCCACACCACTGACATATGCTTTTAACCTACCTAAAGATGCAGCAAAACTTGTTGTAATGGGACCTGTTCGCACTGGCCATTAGTACAGTCCTGTTTGCTTTGCTTTTGTCTACTGATTGTGTATGGCTTTTATGGTGTTTCTGATCTGCTATGAGGTGTTCACAAAAAAATAAAAATGGTGTCTCGCATTGAAGTTGACATTGTCTGATGTAGCTCATCCTAAATTGTTGTTTAGTTGATTGAACATGACAACACAAGTTGATGGCATAGTTTGTTGAGTGCAATGTCAAACTGTGATGAGTATTCATACAACTGACTATCGGTGAATAGGTACAGTGGACTAAAGTTTGTATGAGACACTGAATCTGTATGACTATCTTGTGGTGCCATGTTTTATTGATTTTGTGGCACTCTTTCATCAGAGTGATCACATAATAGTTACAACAATTTGAGATAGATGTCAAAGGCACAACATGAGCTGGAATTGATGTGCAAAGTGTTTTTATTTGACACATTTTGTGAATAGGTCATGGCACACAATATGGATCAATATAAAAATTAAAATATCAACTTAGAGAAGTTGAAAGGGTTGTTGGATGAAATCCAACAAATCATAGCCACAGTTATCAGAGTCCAAAGTCCAACAGTGTACTTTAATCTGATGTGGTACATTTGGTATGAATAATCAACAAAGTGATTGGCAAGCACATACAGAAGAATATTGGGTACGCTGTTTTTTTACTGGCTGGGGGTTCTGCACTACCATCAGACCCCCTCTTATCTTTCTTTGGATGACCCACCGTACATTTGGCAGCGGGACAACAACTGCAGGCTACTGTGGTACTGAGGATTCTCCAAAACCAAAGGGGATGATGGACGGAGTGCTGAACAATGAAAGCACTCACCTCCAGTCAAGCTGAATTTTATGGGTTTGGGCAAATCCCACATGTCATTGGATCAATTGATGGACACATATTGCTTTGATTCCATCACAGGCCAATGAACAAGTATATCGGAGCAGGAAGCACTTCCACTCAATCAATGTGAGGGTGGTGTGTTTGCCAGATATGTGTATTTCCCTAGTCTGTACCAGATTTCTCAGATCAGCCCATGACTCGTACATTCTACGCAATAGCGCCATACCCCGTTTGATGACTCAACTACTTCCAGAGCATGTCTGGCTTGTTGGTAAGTAAGCTTTTTAATAATGTTTGTTGAGAGTGGTTTTGTGTGTCTATTTCATGAATGCTTGATTGAACATTGTACTCATGTCTAACTTCCATTGATGAGACACAGGATACCCCAACCAGCCATGGATACTAACGCCATTGCGGAATCCAGTCACCCTAGGAGAATTCTGCTTCAATGAAGCCTGTGGAAAGTGGAGCGGACCTATGGCCTCCTGAAGGCAAGATTCCGCTGTCTTGACAAAACTGGAGGGTCCCTACAATATTCTCCTGGAAAGGTGTACTAGATCACTGTTACCACCTGCATGCTCCACAACTTGACAATTAGGAAGAACATCCCTCTGATTGAGGATGAAGGAGACCAGCAGGTGCCACCGGCTGAGGATCCGGGACTAGGCAATGGAGACAGTGGTGAGGATGAAGAAGTTGACCTGCGACAACAGCTTATCAACAACTTCTTTCATGGCTGTAAGTATGCACTGAGATGTATTTCCAATTCAACAGTGTTTCTTGTTGTGTAGCTGTGTGGACTATGTGTATGTACACATCAGGATGTAGGATGATTGTGCCAATGTTTATGCAGGACAGGTCTGGGCTATGGTTATATTTACATGCACACTTTGTCATTCATGCCTAACTAGGGTTTACAGTGACATTGTTCTGGCTGAAGTTTCAGTTTGCCCTTACTTGTGAGAGATGATTTGTCCTTGCTAATCATATTTCATTTTGTTGTTTCAGTTCACTCTGCCATGTCATCAAATAAGGGGAGTTTCTGAGTTGTGCCATCACCAGTAACATGATGCTGTGTCTGAGTACAACCTGAAGGATCCTGGTAATGTCCCACACAGACTTTAAAGATACATATATGTTATGACACTTGCTTGCAATAGTAGGAATGTAAGTTGCCACAATGCCAATGGACTCTCATCCCATTGTGTGTACTTTGTTTTGTAGTATGTGTACCATCGTGTGCTCAAAAACAATGTGGTTGTTGGAATAGTCCATGATGATTTCCATTCATATTACCTCGATAATCAATGTGGGAAAACGTAGCGGCAGATGTGTGTCCTTATTGTATGTCACATTGCAAGTGCCACACCACTGACATATGCTTTTAACCTACCTAAAGATGCAGCAAAACTTGTTGTAATGGGACCTGTTCGCACTGGCCATTAGTACAGTCCTGTTTGCTTTGCTTTTGTCTACTGATTGTGTATGGCTTTTATGGTGTTTCTGATCTGCTATGAGGTGTTCACAAAAAAATAAAAATGGTGTCTCGCATTGAAGTTGACATTGTCTGATGTAGCTCATCCTAAATTGTTGTTTAGTTGATTGAACATGACAACACAAGTTGATGGCATAGTTTGTTGAGTGCAATGTCAAACTGTGATGAGTATTCATACAACTGACTATCGGTGAATAGGTACAGTGGACTAAAGTTTGTATGAGACACTGAATCTGTATGACTATCTTGTGGTGCCATGTTTTATTGATTTTGTGGCACTCTTTCATCAGAGTGATCACATAATAGTTACAACAATTTGAGATAGATGTCAAAGGCACAACATGAGCTGGAATTGATGTGCAAAGTGTTTTTATTTGACACATTTTGTGAATAGGTCATGGCACACAATATGGATCAATATAAAAATTAAAATATCAACTTAGAGAAGTTGAAAGGGTTGTTGGATGAAATCCAACAAATCATAGCCACAGTTATCAGAGTCCAAAGTCCAACAGTGTACTTTAATCTGATGTGGTACATTTGGTATGAATAATCAACAAAGTGATTGGCAAGCACATACAGAAGAATATTGGGTACGCTGTTTTTTTACTGGCTGGGGGTTCTGCACTACCATCAGACCCCCTCTTATCTTTCTTTGGATGACCCACCGTACATTTGGCAGCGGGACAACAACTGCAGGCTACTGTGGTACTGAGGATTCTCCAAAACCAAAGGGGATGATGGACGGAGTGCTGAACAATGAAAGCACTCACCTCCAGTCAACTGATCTGGGTTTAATCCATCATCATTCTTTAGCTCATTCCGCCACCCCAGTTCAGACATGGCCATATGCAAATCAGTCTGCCTCTGTGCCTCATGGGAACAGTCCAGCCTGAACTGCCAAGCCATGTCTTCTCTGGACCAGAAACAAGCATCCTGGGACCGGTTTCTGGCTAATCAGCTGTCATCAGCCAGGCTAGCTTGAATCCAGTGGCAAAGTGAGCAAGCGACACACGTCTGGGCATACCCTGCAAACTTAGGGCGAACAAAACAAAACCAAAGGGGATGATGGACGGAGCTTTGAACAATGCAAGCGCTCACCCCCAGTCAACTGATCTGGGTTTAATCCATCATCATTCTTTAGCCCACTCCGCCACCCCAGTTCAGACATGGCCATATGCAAATCAGTCAGACCCTGAGCCTCATGGGAACCGTCCAGCCTGAACTGCCAAGCCATGTCTTCCCTGGACCAGAAACAAGCATCCTGGGACCGGTTTCTGGCTAATCAGCTGTCATCAGCCAGGCTAGCTTGAATCCAGTGGCAAAGTGAGCAAGCGACACACGTCTGGGCATACCCTGCAAACTTAGGGCGAACAAAACAAAACCAAAGGGGATGATGGACGGAGCTTTGAACAATGCAAGCGCTCACCCCCAGTCAACTGATCTGGGTTTAATCCATCATCATTCTTTAGCCCACTCCGCCACCCCAGTTCAGACATGGCCATATGCAAATCAGTCAGACCCTGAGCCTCATGGGAACCGTCCAGCCTGAACTGCCAAGCCATGTCTTCCCTGGACCAGAAACAAGCATCCTGGGACCGGTTTCTGGCTAAGCAGCCGTCATCAGCCAGGCTCGCTTGAATCCTGTGGCAAAGTGAGCAAGGGACCCACATCTGGGCATAGCCTGCCAACTTAGGGCGAAGAAATCACAACTAAAGGGGATGATGGATGGAGTGTTGAACAATGCATGCACTCACCCCCAGTCAACTGATCTGGGTTTAATCCATCACCATTCTTTAGCTCACTCCGCCACCCCAGTTCAGACATGGCCATATGCAAATCAGTCTGACCCTGTGCCTCATGGGAACAGTCGAGCCAGAACTGCCAAGCCATGTCTTCCCTTGACAGGAAACAAGCATCCTGGGACTGGTTTCTGGCTAATCAGCCATCATCCGCCAGGCTAGCTTGAATCCAGTGGCAAAGTGAGCAAGGGACCCACGTCTGGGCATACCCTGCCAACTTAGGGTGAACAAAGCAAAACCAAAGGGGATGATGGACGGAGTGTTGAACAATGCAAGTGCTCACTCCCAGTCAATTTATCTGGGTTTAATCCATCATCATTCTTTAGCTCACTCCGCCACCCCAGTTCAGACATGGCCATATGCAAATCAGTCTGACCCTGTGCCTCATGGTAACAGCCCAGCCTGAACTGCCAAGCCATGTCTTCCCTGGACCGGAAACAAGCATCCTGGGACCGGTTTCTGGCTAATCAGCCATCATCAGCCAGGCTAGCTTGAATCCAGTGGCAAAGTGAGCAAGGGACCCATGTCTGGGCATACCCTACCAACTTAGGGCGAACAAAGCAAAACCAAAGGGGACGATGGACGGAGTGTTGAACAATGCAAGCACTCACTCCCAGTCAACTGATCTGGGTTTAATCCACCATCATTCTTTAGCCTACTCCGCCACCCCAGTTCAGACATGGCCATATGCAAATCAGTCTGACCCTGTGCCTCATAGGAACAGTCCAGCCCGAACTGCCAAGTCATGTCCTCCCTGGACCAGAAACAAGCATCCTGGGAACGGTTTCTGGCTAATCAGCCATCACCAGTCAGGCATGCTTGAATCCAGTGGCAAAGTGAGCAAGGGACCCACGTCTGGGCATACCCTGCCAACTCCACCAGTCTCAGCGTCTCTGCCTTTGGCTTACACAGATTTTGAGGACACAGATGGAGACATCCTACAGGGACGGGTACTTATCTGTGAAAATCCTGGTGGAGGGTGGTACTGATCTCTCTCAGCACCCCTATGACCTCCTCTATTTGCTCCTTGAAGCGCCCAAGTCTTTGGTCTTGGGACGCCCGCAGTTGTTCAATGTTCCGGAGGTGTTCAGAAACCTGGTCCATTGCTCCCTGGTACCCCTCATAGGCATCCAGTACCCAGGAGAGCTTAGACTAGGCATCAGTGGCACCAGCTGTTTGCTGACATGATCCACACATCCCTTCCCACCACCACTACCCCCACGGGCTGGCACGGTTTGTGCCTGCACAGACAAAAATGATCCTCCTTCCTCATTGATTGGGTTTGCGTTCGTCAACTCCAGATTGGACTGTGTTGCCTTGGTGATGTTGTTGCCCATGGTTGATTGTGTATCTGTTATGATAGGGGTCAGCTGTGTGTTAGTAACTGAGATGGGAGATGTGGCAGTGGATCCTACTGGAAATGCTGGTGCCGTCTGCTGAGCCAAACCTAATTGGCAGAGTTCCTCTTCCTCGCCCAAGTGTACAGGAGAGTCTTCCTCACCGGGAAGCTCATTCAGGGTTGGAGACTGAGCCTGGCTGATTTCTTCACTCGGCATGGAGGTGTTCCCAGATTGCCCTGTTGGTACAGATATGACACAGTCAAATATGTGATTATACATTGTACCTCAACTGGTACACATTCTGTAAATCCCTGGATCCTAAAACAGTTTTAGATGGAGGAATTGACACTCATCCCCATGATGTTAGCCTTTATTAGGCATTACTAATGCAACTTGATCATTATGTGGATTATGGTTTTGCTCCACCTCTGTGCTGATATGGTCATGTTCTCAAATTTAATTGTAACATGTCTACTGACATTAACTTGTACTGGACGCTCTGTAGATGGCACTTGAGGATAAGTGAGATACACATCTAAATAATTGGCATGACATACATACTCCTCAATTAGAAATTTTATTTGTTGTTATTCCTGTGTGTTGTGCATGGTCTCCGTATCACCAGACACATTGAAGTTAGATAGAAAGTTGGCTGACAGAGGTGCATGTAGTTTTGAGTCCAAGGCCTGATAGGATTTATGGTCCGTAGAATGTGTCCTCTTCCCACCCAGCACACCCAGCAAACCCGGGTCTATTGCTTCCTGCCAGTGAGGGAGACTGAAGTAGAGAATTGGCTGACCAAGTCACCTGTGATTTGGACTTGAAGGTCTGCTGGGATGTGTGGTCATTTCTAAAACTTCTCCCTCCCTCCACTTGACAAAAGACTTCCTGCCAGTGAGGAGGAGTGTAGTAGCAAGATGGCTGACAGAGGTCCCTGTAGTTTGAGTAGAAGGCCTGCTGGGATGTGTGGTCATATCTAATACTCCTCCCTCCACCCACTTGACCAGAGACTTCCTGTCAGTGAGGGAGAGTGAAGATAGAAAGATGCCTGACAGAGGTGCATCTACTTTGGATTCCAAGGCCTGATGGGATTTGTGGTCAGTGGAATGTGTTCTCCTCCCACCCAGCACACCCAGCCCACCTGGGCCTATTGCTTCCTTCCAGTGAGGGGGAGTGAAGTAGAGAGTTGGCTGACCTAGGTGCCTGGCCTGTAGCTTGGAGTAGAAGGCCTGCTGGGATGTGTAGTCATTTCTAACTCTCCTCCCTCCCCCACCACTTGAACAATTACTTCCTGCCAGTGAGGGGAGTATAGTAGCATGATGGCTGACAGAGGTGCCTGTAGTTTGGAGTAGAAGGCCTGCTGGGAAGTGTGGTCAGTGCAATGGGTCTTCCTCCTCCGTTCACAGCCAGCCTACCTGGGCCCATTGCTTCCTGCCAGTGAGGGGAAGTTGCGAGGAGAGATGGCTGGCAGAGTTTTTCTTAGGTGGATTGTGAGTGGCTGATGGTAGGTTTAGTCCTTTCCTGTTGGGAGATCGAATTACTTGATGAAATGGTTGGCATTACATACCTGATAACTGCTTACTATAGTTAATGGTCATTTTATGGGAATGTTGACAGATTTTGTTGTTGGTGCCATGATGGGTTAATGGGTATACACTGACAGCCTACATGTAAATGTGATTGTTTGGCTAATTATGGATGTTCAGTGCAGGTATACGGATTGTCAGCATTAGTTACACATATACAATACTTTGGCTACTGCTTCGTACAAAAAAATCATAATTTTTAAAATGGACCATTGCAGTTATATGTGCTAAGGTGTTATGGCTGACTTGTGGCAGATATTTAGTGGTTACTTATCAGACTCCATTCCTTTCAGTATTCCAAAAAAGCTCTCCGGCAACATGATGGCATACAACTTCGCCTCCCAGGTAGTAAAGGGAACAGGTGGCACGGGAGGGCCACCACCAGTCTGTTCTGCGACTCCGTGGTTTCCGTTGACCATGAGATTGACCTTCCTCCTGACATCGTACCACCGCTTCTGATATCCTCCATTGTACGCAGGGTGCTGGCTACTACGCTCACCTTGTTGACTATCTTGTCCCACATCAGGTTTTTCTGGGTGATGGAAGTTTGTTGGACTTGGGTCCCAAATAACTCTGGCTCAACTCTGATGATTTTATCCACAAGCACTGTTAAGTCCTCATCTGAAGAACGTGGGAGCAGGGGGGGGGGCAGGAAGATGGGGGGAGGGTGGGGAGGGCGGGGAAGGGAGCAAAATGGGGAAAATGCTGACAACTCCAAACAAAGGAACTCAAACTATCATGACACATCATAAAATATTTCGGTATTACAAGACAAATCTAGAATCAAATTCCATTACTAGTAAAAAGACTGAAACCTTAGCTATATGGGGAGGATAAGTATCTGTTGCTGGAACATTGCAGGGCTACACGACAGAGGTAAGCGAGGGCGGCTTTCTGAGATAGTAACGCAAAATTCATTCGATATTATTTGTCTGCAAGAAACACACCTACCTTGGTCAATGCGAAGCCTATTAAAAATACAGGGGTACAACCTCTTGGCCACTACAACTCAAACAACTAATAATCGAGGTGTGGCGATATTAGGTAAGAAATATTTAGGAATCCCTATACGCCAAGCAACTGACCAGCATGGCAGGTGGATAATTGTTGAGATTGCTATAGGGCTAACCATCTGTGCTGTATATGGACCAAACATAGACGATCCATCTATGTTTGAAAGCTTAGAAGTAGAATTGGCTGATTGGCCAGGCCCGCTGATCTTGGCTGGCGATCTCAATATCACACTAGATTCAGTTCGGGAAACTCTAGGCAGGCATAGGTATTATGGTCGTCAACCTAGGGTGTTTAAAGCTGTTAATTCACTCCTTACGAGTCATAATTTAGCCGATATCTGGCTGGTCAAACACCAAGGGGATCCGGGGTTTACATTTTTTTCAAACCCACACAATAAATACAGCAGAATCGACTATATATTTTCCACCAGAAATATCTCCAATTCAGCAACCATCGTCAAATATCCTAAGTTAGTCTCTGATCGTAACGCCCTAGTGCTTACTATCAATCTAACAAACACCACCAGGAAACCTTCAGTCTGGACGTTTGATAGGAAACTACTGGCCAACAGTGACTATGTTGATTTTATCAGGAATTGGGCTCAGGGGTATTTTGATATTAACCGCTATAGCGCCCCTAGAAACATAGTGTGGGATTGTTTTAAGGCCTCGCTTAGAGGGGAAACCATTAGCTTTGTAGCTCGGACCAAGAAACAACAGACCGCCGACCTCACTAATAAATTGGGCGAACTAGCCAATTTAGAAACCGCGCATACCATATCACTAGCACAAAAAACGGATGGCTCAGATCTACTACGACAGATCCTGATCTTAAAAAACGACCTAAATAAGGCAATTTCAAAAAAGTCTGCTGAAACTTATAGAACACAGCAAAGAAATCTCTACGAGAATGGCGAAAACGTCGGCAAGCAATTGGCCTTACGGGCAAGACAAAAGGCATCTCAAAACACTATCTCCTTAATCAAATCAAACGGACAAGATTATACGCAAATAAAAGATATAGTTGACATTTTCCAACACTACTACCAGAACCTCTATCAGAACGACATCTTGTATAATAAAGAGGATATTAATACATTTTTGGGTAACTTTGTAGCTTGCTCAGGTAGGAGACTAGATAATGCTATCAAAAATAATCTGGAGAAAGAAATATCAATAACCGAGGTAGAACTCGCCCTGGCAGAACTAGCACCGGGGAAAGCAGCAGGCCCAGATAAACTGCCGTTAGAGATCTATCGAGTCTTAGGTAAAATAATACTACCATTTTTATTAGATCTATTTCTCGGATTCCAGTGGAACGGCCACACGCCAGCATCATGGCAGGACACAAATATTGTCATTTTTGCTAAAAAAGGCAAACCTACTGATTCTCCATCCTCCTACCGCCCAATCTCACTGATAAACTCAGATTCGAAACTCTACTCAAAAATACTCGCCAATCGGCTCAGGGGGGTCATTGGGCTTCTGGTCACGCCATGGCAACATGGCTTCATCCCAGGAAAGGGCACTACCGACCACATCCGTAGAGTAATTACATTATTTGATATCACTGCAACAACGGGTGGCCAGATGTCAAAGATTCTCCTCGATGCCGAAAAAGCATTCGACAGAGTATCATGGGAATTTATGTGGGCTATTTTAGAACGGTTTAATTTTGGACAAGGGCTTATCAAATCAATCAAGGCAATGTATATTGACCCAAGGGCTAAGCTTCACGTTATGGGGTGCGAATCTAACACCATCCAAATCTCAAGAGGAGCAAGGCAGGGATGCCCGTGCTCCCCGATATTATTTGCCCTCTACATTAATCCTCTGATACTCAAAATGCTAGAAAGTAACAGGATTACACCGGTGGTGACAGGCCGATATGAAACAAAAGTCCTAGCATATGCAGATGACATTGCTATTGTTACACGTGATCCCGAGACAGCCATAACCGAGATAGAGGAATTCACACAGCAGTTTGGTGCCTATTCAGGATACTCCCTGAATAAAAATAAAACCATAATATTATGTACAGCAAACACACAGTGCGCGGATGTGAGACGGGCCGAACTAGCAACATATTTAGGGGTCCATATATGTACAACAGCACAAAATATTATCAAAATTAAATATGAACCACTGATTGACTCAATTAGCCAAGATCTCACAAGGGTAAATAGTTTGCAGCTATCTATTATAGGGAGAGGGAACTTTATCAAAATGACTGTTTTTCCTAAAGTATTATATCTATTTTGTGCTATCCCTTTGCTAGTAGACGATACAATTATTAAAATTCTGGATTCACAGTTCTCTAAATTCGTTTGGCAAAATGGCAAGATCAGAAGATCGCTGAAATACTTGTCTCTTCCACTTGACAGAGGGGGGCTTGCCATTCCACAGCTACTTCTTTATTTCTGGGCTTGCTTTTTGAAACAACTCACCCTAATGGTTACCCTAGCAGATAACCGGGAAGAGCTAGATATTCCGTCCATATATGAACTAGCCCTCGGACATAATGCAAGAGGACTTTTGTTAAGACAACTCGAGCCCAGTTACTATAAGAAAGTCAAATTCAAGATTGTCATCGGGGCATGGAAAGTCTGGTGCAGAATCAAAAAATTTATGAATATCCCCAGACTTAGTCGATATACTCCACTCTGGCATTCATGTTTATTACCGCAAAACATGAATGATGCTATCTCTGCCAGGTGGGAGAGACAAGGAATTATATCCCTTTATGATTTCCTGGGTATAGACATGAAGGCCAATTTTACTACTCTCCAAAATCAATTTAATATACCTGCGACAGATTACTTAAAATTTCTCCAAATTAGATCAATTATAAACTCTCAGTTGCACAACGTAAGCTGGACTAGAAGCCCTCTTATTGAAGCCACCACCAGTCCTTCTTCCAGAATCGGCATGATCTATACGTTTCTACACGAGAACTCACCAGATGATATAATACAGACAGAACTACAATGGGTAAATAGGCTCGATAACTCAGATATAGACATCAATTAGGTTCTTGCCATGTCAACACAACTATTACTTTCCACTAATCTGAGGTCCCAACTCTACAAAACTATCTATAATCTTTATTTCACTCCAGCTAAGCTATTCTCATGGGGGAAAAGAACCAATGATCAATGTCCAAGGTGCAATTGTGGACCCGCAACGTTAACCCACATGTTCTATTATTGTGCTAAGCTGACATTATTAAAAAAAATGATCTGGGAATTTTGGGAGGCGATCTTTGGGCATAAATTGCCCGAGTCCCCTACGATTTGCTTGCTTGGATATGATTGTACGCTAAAATTGAACTCCAACGAGGAAGCTATCCTTTTCATCGGAACTGCGATATATAGAATTATTCTTGCTGCTCTATGGAAAAATTGTGATGCCCCTAGTTTCCAAATGTGGCTCTCTAGATTTCTGTCTGTATATAATTACGAGCTTGCAATATACGCAACTAGGGGCCCTAAGGCCAAAAGAAAAGGAGATAAGATTTGGTCCCCCGTCACTTTATGGTGCATCGCAGCTGTCCCAAATTAATTTATAAACCCTTGGTACTAAGTTTCTCACAATGCAACAGTTCCTATTGTCTATTTTGGATTATATACAAATTCTTATGCTCCCATTTTTCACTTCGATTGTACCGGCATTGATGTAAGTTTGGCTTCCTATTTCTTTTTTCTTTTTTTTTCCTTTCGCTATTGATGATCTCATTGTCTGTGATTTTTTGGGAGTTGTCTAATTAAAAAAAATTAAAAAAAAAAAAAAAAGTCCTCATCTGAAAAACGTGTCTGCCTCTTTTTGGTCATCATGAATTAGTGAGTGTGAGTGTGAGGTTGAAGGGGTGTACAAGACAAGATAGAACCAAAAAACTGTGAAATGTGCAGTGAGTGATACAATAGGGGTGCATGAATGTGTGAAAGGCTGGCTGCAGTGTAACTGGAAACAGCAATGTGCTCTATCAGACTCTACTGGATTGTGATAGCAAAAGATCATGGTCTGGAAATGTTATTTTTTTATAGTTGGATTGGTAGGTGTGTCTTCTCTTTGAATTGACATCAGCTGTGCAGGTTTGTAAAGGCATACTATGGTTGGTGTTGTGTTAACTGGCATCAGTCTCTGTGATTTATACTTGTCATGTGGCAGACCTGCCGCCATGGAACCGCAACTGCGTCGGATGCATCATAATCGGCTCGGCGGTACAACCGATACATTTGTGGAGTTCGAATACATATAGAACAGCCTTTCTGACGACACGGTCATATCAGACTCCTTTACGACCGACGTGGTCGTGTCCGAGTCATCTCCGACCGAGGCAGCCGGAAAATTGCCTGATATATGTCAGAATCTCACAGTGACCTAGGGGCATATTATCAAGACAGTCGATAAAATTATCGCCGCTTTAGCGGCAGAAAACCGCCGCTAAAACGGCGATAGAGGGCTTGATAATATGCTCTATGGAATTCCAATTGAAGCTCAGGTTAGATGTCCTTCACATCTAACATGGGCTTCAAATGGAATTCCATAGAGCATATTATCAAGCCCATTATCGCCGTTTTAGTGGCAGATTTCTGCCGCTAAAGCGGTGATAATTTTATCGCCTGTCTTGATAATATGCCCCCATGTCGGTCAGACGGTCATTTCAATCAACACCATAATCAGGCCCCAAGTCATAAATGTACATGAGAGTTAAATAATTAATTACTTAGATATATTATTTTACTTTAGAAATAATCATTTTAAACAATAATAAAAAAAACACTAAACGTTTACTTTTTATTTAATATGCACTATATGTTGTCAAAACTTGTGCTTAATTAATTGAAATTATTCCTAATTTTAAAAGAAAAGTTAAAGTTTGTTTAAATGTTGAAATAATTTAATTTAATTATTTCCTAATGGAAGTTATTTTATTTCCCTCCTTCCACTGTTCTCTATGGGAATGTGTATGAGTACCTTTGAGTGGTGATGTGTGACGCTACACTCACTCCAAAGCTGGGCTGAAGTTAAATACGTCCTTTTTTCACACCTTTAGCGCCTTAGCAGCTTGGTGAATAGCAATCGTCTTACTGTTTTGTTGGTGTGTGTTTGTATCAATATGTCCCTCACTAAACCCCTCAATAAATTTCCTAGAATCTCTCCCAATTAAGAGTAACTATTTCCCATTCTCCAGCCATCACCCTCTGTCCCCCCACATTTACTACTGAAATGTATGCCTGCATGTGTTGCAGTCCTTTCCTCCGCACAGAAAAGACAGGACAGGAAGAGGTCCTGGCTTGTGAATAGCATTTTGTAGTGCAGGACTAGTATTGCATAAGTGATACTTTACATACTACAAAATGCAGTGTGCGAATAGATCCCATTCTTGTATCCACTAGGTTAGGTCCAAATGCTGTCTTCACAATACATTCCCAGTATGGTATCTTTCCTGACTTTGGTGAGAAGAGCGAAAGTCATAGTGAAAGAGGGGTGAATATGACCATCATTACCATGCACTCCACTTGGAATGCAATAGTAAGTAAGGGTTATAACTCTGATGGAAAGCAGTAAATTGTGGTATGGGGCCATAAAAAGATGTAATGCTAGTCTGCCTTTGTGAATTTTTTTTGCCGTGGAAGGCAGCATTATCCTATCTAGAGGAATACACATCTATACAAATGTGGTATATGTATTTCAGAAATGTGTAGAAATAGTTAGGGCTTTGCAGAATTAGTGTGGCCTTATATTAAATCAACAAATTCCTATATAATGATATGACAGGTAATGGTAAGGTTATCGTGATCCTTTTTTGGTATTTTTCTGCCACTTTGTGTAGAGTTTGCGCTTTAAATCTGTTGTTTCTTTTCAGCTGCTGAGTAATAAGATAGAGGTATCATAGGACTGAGACTAATATTGAAGATGAAAATCTCCAGGGTTTGCTTTGTGTTTTCATTCATTCGTTGTAATAAACTGAGTTCAGAGAGTTCAAGCGAAGCATGGCGAATTTCAGAGTTTTTTTATGCTGGTTCAAGGACGTTCTATGCTTTATTGTATTCTAAGATCCTTAAAATAAAGGGGCTGTCTGAGCGGCACTAGAAAATGTATTGCATATGCTAGACTCAGTCTTTTATAACATTCTGGTTCTACAGCAGAAACCTCGCAGAATCGTAATTGTATTTTGAGTTTCTTGTGCGTCAGAAACATGGCAGTGAAAAGAAACAGTGATCAGATAGCAGCACAGAGATTAGAGGATCTGAGGTCACAAAGCACCGTGGGCCCGATTCACAGAAGTAATCTGAGACGAAAGTCTTACTTTATGACTTTTGGTATTCACAAAGGGCGTGTACGAGTAGTAAAGTTAGACTTTTGGTTTAAGTTTAAAGCAAAAGTCTAACTTAGACCAAAAGTCCAACTTTGGTAGTAGTAAAGTTAGACTTTTGGTCTAAGTTAGACTTTGGGTCTAAACTTTGACCAAAAGTCTAACCACTACTTGTAAATGCCCTTTGTGAATACCGAAAGTCATAAGGTTAGACTTTCGACTCAGATTACTACAGGTTCACAATGTTTTTTGCATACCAACTGCTGACCTGAGTTTTGCACTGTGACTTACGCTCAAATCTGCTCTATTTATGCGGGAAAACTTTCTTTTTTTAAGTGCACTGGTATTTGCTATGCTGAAAATAACCTATTTTGCCAATTTGGTTCAGCAAATCTAAAGTTAATGCTGACTGCCTACCACGACCAATCAGATGGCCAGCATTTCATTTTTGGCATTCCTAATGGAAGCACTGCTGGCAAAATGATCGCCCTCAAAGTGGTCTAAGTAAAGCTGCGTAGCTTCAGGGAGGGTGCTTGGGGTGTTACACACACATAATAAATGTATTATTTAATAAATAGTGGGGTACAGGAGCTTTCAGTCTAGTATGGTAAGGTGTCTGTCTGATTTCACCTGGAATTTTTAAATACTCACTCAGATAAAACTCACACTTTTGTTTGAAGGTCTTAAAAGATTGGTATTTTACAAATTACTATGTTTGAAGTAGACCTCACAGTCCGCACTCCTTTCCCTTTCCATTGACCCTTAAGCCTCCCTAATGCTTCTCATATGTTCAAATATTACTTAACATTATGTAGCGTGATTGTCAAGCGACCCTACCCCTTCCCCCCCAATGCACACTGACCAAGCTATGCCACTGTCTAAGTATTATGGTCTGTGGTCTTGACATGGAAGAGGGAGGTCAGGATCCTGAAAGAAGTTCTTCCTGAGATAGCCTGTAGGGGACATGTCTGGCATTCGTATTTGTTTTGGAATCAAGTTCCACTTTCATAAAATAAGCAACTACAAATGCAGGCAGCTAAACCTCTGTTTTCTTCTGCTAGGAATTTCCTGAGACAGGTATATGCACCAAAATAGATCATGAAGAGACCCAGAGCTTTTTAGTAGGGGCTAATGCCAAACTTCAAATGCATCTGGGCATTAAACTAAGGTCTGGTGATTTATCTGGCGTGCTCTCTAAGGCCTAGATTTGCATAGAACTAACAAAATGTAGTGCAGCAAGTAAAGTTGTTGGCTGCGCTGCATGAAAGAGAGAGAGAGGAGGAAAGCACCATCTCCTCTAAGATGTGGCACTTTTCTGCTCTTTTCCTGAGCTGGTGCACTTTTGTCTACAATGCACCAACACCAACACCCTTGGGCCATAGAGCAAGGTTGTCTGCATTGTAGGGAGCATAGATCATGTAGTGAAGGGAGTTCCTTTCAGTACAAAAACTATGGTTTACGGTGTTTCCCACATTGCATGTGTGCTGTATAATGCAGCATACATGCAAAGTGGGAAAAAGAAGAGAAAGCGAAAACATTTCTCCTCATTATGTCTGTATCAAGGAGGCGCAGGATTTGTACACACATTCTTTTCTACAATTCTTTGTAGTTAGGGATTTGCATCAAAAGCCATGGGAGGTTTATTTCTTAGAGTTTTATATAGAGCAAACTAGACCTGAGGCATTGGGTATCAGAGCGCTTTACATGAGCACCAGTTTTGTTACAGATAAACACATTCATATTTGTTAGGCAGGGAGAGATTAAGTGATTTGCCCACAATCACAGGATGTTGATCGTCATTGCCGAGACTCAAACCCGGTTCCCCAGGTCCGAGTTCGACCGCTCTAGCCGTAAGGCTACATCCTCTACCCTAGGTTGCATGGGAATGCCCATGGAACACACTCTTGATGCAGAGTAACCCAAGGTAGCGCATTGCACACACTTGCCTTTCTTTAGGTTTCAATGCAACGCAAATTGCGATTTGAGTTTGATTGTAAATTCCACCACACCATTTTGTCTCTGGTTTGTGTTAAAAAACAGCGGCGTCACTAGGATTGGTGTCACCCAGTGCGCAACCCATGGTGTCACCCCCTCACGACTTACCCCATGATCGACCTCCTCCTCCAAATTGTGCGCAAAACAGAGTTACTAAAGAAAACGTTTTCTGGAGCGGTTTCTTGTAGCTGGATTTTGATGTGACTTTTAGCGCTCACCTCACCTGAGATAAACTCTTGTTTTTACAGACATGTTCTGTATCCCTCGCCGAGGCAGGTTGGTTTGGTGCATTCACTCTGATTACTGGCTCCGCCGTGAATTCCATAATAGATGACACAAATGCACAGTCTATAGGCATGGCTAAAAATATCTTTAACACTGCAATTGGGACAAAATGCTGTGGTGCGTCTGGCAGGAGGCCTGGGGGGAGGAATCACGGTACCAAAGCTGGGACAGACTCCCAGTGATGTTTTCAAATAGCAACGTGGTATAAGTCATAGGTGTATAGGCGCCACTAAAAGATTCACACACTAGTTTCCTGTTCTCTACTTCTATGACGGTGCTGAAAGGTGTGGAGAACCACAAACTCTACAGAAGGAAGCAAAGCTAGCACAAATTATTCTTATTCCCCAGCACACGTAAATATGAAACCTTTAAAGTATATGTTTGTTAACAGCAATTACAGCAAACCAAAATGTATCGAAGAATGATGAGTCAAGTCTTCTTCTTTTCTTTTTTATTCAAGAAGCCTTCATAAAAAACTCCACAGCCAACACGTGTTTCGTCGTATAAGGATAGTAGTCCCACGACTTCCTCAAGGCTGTACAAGCAAAAAATACAAGTAAAAGGCCAGTACATTGATCCAAAATTTCCAATATAATGGTTTCTATCGTGACTAGTTAAAATGATAAAGAGTGGAGAGAAATTCCATAAATTAAATAAAGCATTTCAATCACAAATCTCACAAAAACCAGTGAGTGGAATGGTGAATACATGTGACAGCTAAGAAATTGAGGCTATGACCCCAAAAGGATGGAGAGAGAAAAGATTATCAAATCGCAAACACCGGAGATGGTAAACCCATGCTCCGCGAAAATGAGTGATCTGAAAAGTCCCTTATGCCAACGTCAAGTGTCCCTCATGTTACACATGCAAACTCGTGATGGCTTCCACAGCCATATTTCACCAATACTATTCAAATTTACCTAAATTCCTCGTTTTGTCTTACTCCTGAAATTAGATGAATTGTGGAAAGAAGTGAAAGAAAACGTATCAGAAACAATTCAAATCGAGTCCGGTTATATCCTTAATTGTGCTAATATTTCAGGACAGTCACCTACTTGAAATGTGGTATAAATTCCAAACCACACAGGGTTCTAATATTCGAGTGTGATAAGGCAAAATTATCACAATCCTGTTCACTCGTGTTACATCAAATCCACAGTAGGCTGTAAAAATCAAAAGTAAATGTATTTCTGTTCCAAGAGAGATGGTATAGGCAGAAACAAGGTGTCGCAATGGGCTCTAGATTTTCTCCCTCGTACGCGAATCTCTTTATAGGATGGTTCGAGGCGATGAGAATCAGGGGCTCATTGGGCACCGAGTGGAATGACTCCATACTTTACTGGGGAAGATACATAGACAATTGCTTCATGAAATGGACTGGGTCTCAGACCAAACTGACTGACTTCATCGGACATCTTAACTCGAATGAATATAATATTCATTTCACCTCTGAACAGAGCAGAGATAAAATCTCGTTTTTGGATGTAGAATTTTATGTGAAAGACAACTGTATACAGAGTAAACTGTTTAGAAAGGAAACAGCATGCAATTCTTTACTTCACGCCTCTAGCTCACACCCACCTCACCAGATACGCTCCATCCCCTACGGGGAGCTAGTGAGGGTGAGGAGTAACTGTAGTTTAGACACTGACTTTGAGACATTTAAAAGGGGAACCCTTGCGAGATTTAAGAACAGGGGGTACAATCAGGAAACTTTGAGGAAGGCGGAACATAGAATTGATCAAGTTAAAAGGACTGACACTTTGAAAGAACGAGTAGGAGTGACTAAGGATGAAAACAAGATAAGGATAGTCACGGGATACAACAATTGGTCAGGGGTGCTCAGACGAAGCTTGAATATACAGTGGCACCTGCTTAAGGCTGATAGATCCCTTAAGGAAGTCATCACAGACAAACCAGACATTACCTACAGATGAGGCCTCTCGTTAAAGAACATTTTGAGCCCTAGTTATCCCACACCCAAGAATAGAGGAAATTGGTTGACCCAAAACTCATGTGTTTTTTTTGGCTGTGGACGTTGCACGGCATGTAAATGGGCACATCCTAAGATAACTGAATTTCAAGGACCTGGTGGCAAAACATATAAGATCAGGACCAACATTACTTGTCTTACCAAGTTTGTTGTCTATGCCATTGAGTGCAGATGCAGTAAGAGATATATTGGCAGCACAATCAGGTCACTACGGGACAGAATTGGAGAACACATACGGGCTGTGAAACACGGGGACATGAGATACCCTCTAGCGGCACATATGTCTGTATGTTCAGAACAGACTACCAATAGACGTTTTGAATTTTATGGAATAGATCACATACCTAGACACCCGAGGGGTGGGAATAAGGAACTGACATTACGACGAAAAGAAGCTCTTTGGATTCTGAAATTGAGGAGTACAGAGTGTGGTTTGAATATTGATCAGGAGCTGCACTATTTCCTAGGCAGATAGAATGTCTGTGGTCATGTCTGACAGGCATTGATATTCGTATGAGTTGTTGAACACCTGATCAGGAGCAGGCTGTGATGTAATGCTAATCACTGTATCCAAGCTGGAGAACTGTATACGCCTGCCTCCTGACTCAATAAGGGAAAGTAACTGGAAGAGTATAAATAAGATGTCTTATATCTATATTGTACTGTATGTATAACCTGTCTCTCATTTTACTGAAATGTATCGTTTTTTTTACTGGACATGCAACACGTTTGACTAATTAGAGAATAGAATTGAATTTTGTAATGACCTGAATTGATGGAGAGATTAAAGGGCACGGAATTTGAAATCCACACAAAATTTGTGGAGCGGCTATTTGGAGATATTTCTTTACCTAATCGCTTTATTAACGCAACATGTTTGACGTCGATTCACATCTTAAGTAAGAAATTAGAAATTCACTATCACCTTTGATTCCTATTTGAGGATCTATAATTTTGGATAATTACATAGTTATAAACAGAGAGATATCTCTTCAAACATACTTCTTTTCATAACTCGAAATAGAGAGATTCTAAGACACTACGGAGTCTTCTTTCTATGTTTATTACTAATGGATGACGCGATACGTTAACGTCACCAGGGGGAGTTTCTTCCGTTTGTAGAATATTCAAGGTCTTGGTGGAAATGGCCAGGAGACAGGCTGCTGCACTCGGCTTAGCCGTGGTTTCAGAGGACGGTGTACCCACACTCACAACCATACTGATAGGTGAGATAACGTAAACATTTCTGGGTAGAGGATTTTGGTCCTTGTTTATAGTGAGAGTATATAAGAGTGATTAATAGTAGTTGAATAACGCATGTTGTGACGGATGTGGTAGCAAAATTTAGCCACCTTTGTGTCCAAACAGTAGTACTCTGCGTGTTTTCGGGTTGAGTTTTGGTTTTAACCCGTTTAGTTAACAGAGCATATTGGCCCCTTAGAGATTGAAGGATGTTCTTGATGATTTTTCCTGATACAAAAGAGCCGGGTACTTGATATGAGTTTTCACGGTGGTTTATTTTTGATTTTTACAGCCTACTGTGGATTTGATGTAACACGAGTGAACAGGATTGTGATAATTTTGCCTTATCACCGTCGAATATTAGAACCCTGTGTGGTTTGGAATTTATACCACATTTCAAGTAGGTGACTGTCCTGAAATATTAGCACAAATAAGGATATAACCGGACTCGATTTGAATTGTTTCTGATACGTTTTCTTTCACTTCTTTCCACAATTCATCTAATTTCAGGAGTAAGACAAAAGGAGGAAATTAGGTAAATTTGAATAGTATTGGTGAAATATGGCTGTGGAAGCCATCACGAGTTTGCATGTGTAACATGAAGGACACTTGACGTTGGCATAAGGGACTTTTCAGATCACTCATTTTTGCGGAGCTCGGGTTTACCATCTCCGGTGTTTGCGATTGGATTATCTTTTCTCTCTCCATCCTTTTGGGGTCATAGCCTCAATTTCTTAGCTCTCACATGTATTCACCATTCCACTCACTGGTTTTTGTGAGATTTGTGATGGAAATGCTTTATTTAATTTATGGAATTTCTCTCCACTCTTTATCATTTTAACTAGTCACGATAGAAACCATTATATTGGAAATTTTTAATCAATGTACTGGCCTTTTACTTGTATTTTTCGCTTGTACAGCCTTGAGGAAGTCGTGGGACTACTATCCTTATACGACGAAACACGTGTTGGCTGTGGAGTTTTTTATGAAGGCTTCTTGAATAAAAAAGAAAAGAAGAAGACGTGACTCATGATTCTTCGATACATTTTGGCTTGCTGTAATTGCTGTTATCAAACATATACTTTAATGTTTTCATATTTACGTGTGCTGGGGAATAAGAATAATTTGTGCTAGCTTTGCTTCCTTCTGTAGAGTTTGTGGTTCTCTACAACTTTCAGCACCGTCATAGAAGTAGAGAACAGGAAACTAGTGTGTGAATCTTTTAGTGGCACCTATACACCTATGACTGATACCACGTTGCTATTTGAAAACTGTTATAAATAGGTGGCAGCCCAAAAGGCACAATGACTTCAAATGCAAGAGATAGACCTGATAGGGACAAGGAGGCGGAAGACCTCTTTAGTAACATTGCAAATAACGCACCTTTAAATACACTTGTACAAGGTGGACTAACTTCTAGAAAAGAGGGTTTAAGAGAAATTCGTCAGATTGGAAAAATTAAAGAAAAATGAGCTTTCACGGTGGTGGGACGCTGCCACTCTGAAAAAAAATATTAAGCTCAGAAGGATTCCGAGAGGTTTGAGGTCGCAAATCATTCCTACATATGAAGATCTTGAAGCCGACCTATTAACAGAGTGGGAGAAAGAATTGAATAACAACTCGAATAAACTCATGGGGATTTTGAAAGAAAACTGTGAAAGGAAGGTTATGCAGTTACAGAAAGATATAGATCTATTAGAATCAGAAATCAAAGACCTTAATATACCAGAAGGTACCACTAAAAACTATGCCATCTTAAATGACATCATTGAACGCCACGTTTCGGATATCAAAATACGCAAGGCACGAAAATTACGAAGGGACGAACATGATTATTGTGACGGTCGCATCTTCACGTTCGCAAGGAAGTATGATCACCTAATACCTAAAGAGAAACAACAGATGAACACTGAGCGGCTATATTGGCTCTAGCTCTACCTCTCTAGACACGACACACACAAGTGGTAATGAATTAGAAGAGAATAGTAATGCCTCTACTATTGGTAACAGTTTATTTTTAGCGGTAACAAGAATCAAAAAGGGCAACAAAGAATACAGGCGACAACCACAGGCAGAAAAACCAGGAAGAGCAAGAGAGGGGGCACGGGCAGAAGAACAGCCAGGAGTCAGGACCAGGTCATGGAACCGGAAGAAGTAGATAACGTCAATATAGTGAATATGACTGACATGCAACTCTCGGAAGATGCCATTTCTGTGCTAACCAGGGGAATGAGCTTTTGCCCGAACACTATTGGAAATGTGTGTGATGTTAAGATAGACCTGTTTAAATTTATCAGGTGGATGAAATTAAAAAAGCACTTTGAATCTATGAATGATGGCAATAAAAGTATGCAGAGGAATCTGGGTATGTCATTGTTGAGTGATAATTCAATTCAATATATTTTGGATACTAGGCTGCTTTTATCAATAACAGATTGTGAGGATGAAGCGATGACTGCAGATGTGATTATGAGAGACCTAGATATCACTACTGATTATGGCATTTCTAGTAATTTAAAAGAAAAGTCTAAATGGACCCCGACGTTGGTTTCAGGTAATAATATTGACTTATTCCACAAAATGGTATTAGCAGATCTAGACAAACATGATGATAGGAACACTATATCTAAAACCAAATCAAACAACCTCTCTGTGAAATAACGTATTGCCTTAAGAGAATTAAGTACTAATAGTGATATCACTATACGTGAGGCGGATAAGGGAGGCAACATGGTGATTATGCATAGTAAAGATTACAACAATGAGATTCTTACCCAACTCGAAAATCAAGAATGTTATGAATTACTACACATCAACCCGATTTGGGCTCTCACGGATCATATTAACACACATTTGAAACGTTGGCACGGACAGGGTTTGATTGATGATAATGAACTCACATTTTTAAAGGTGGACAGGCCGAGATTTCCGTGCATGTACACGTTACCAAAGATTCATAAGGTAGTTCCCTTTCCCCAAGGTAGACCCATTATATCGGGAATTGGGGACCCTACTGAAAGAATATCCGAGTACGTGGACATATTTCTCAAACCTATGGTGATAAATCTACCATCCTACATTAGAGACACCAAACACATTCTTAGTATACTGGCTGACTTCAACTGGGATGAAAACATGATTATGGTGACTCTTGATGTTACAGCATTATATACCAGCATTAAAAGGGAAGTAGGGTTGATGGCTATCAGAAGAATGTTGAATAACAGATCGGCTAATGCTTGGAGTCACACAGAATTGTTAATGGAGATGGTAGAATTGATACTGGATAACAATGTATTTCTGTTCCAAGAGAGATGGTATAGGCAGAAACAAGGTGTCGCAATGGGCTCTAGATTTTCTCCCTCATACGCGAATCTCTTTATGGGATGGTTTGAGGCGATGAGAATCTGGGGCCCATTGGGCACCGAGTGGAATGACTCCATACTTGACTGGGGAAGATACATAGACGATTGCTTCATGATATGGACTGGGTCTCAGACCAAATTGACTGCCTTCATCGGACATCTTAACTCGAATGAATATAATATTCATTTCACCTCTGAACAGAGCAGAGATAAAATCTCGTTTTTGGATGTAGAATTTTATGTGAAAGACAACTGTATACAGAGTAAACTGTTTAGAAAGGAAACAGCATGCAATTCTTTACTTCACGCCTCTAGCTCACACCCACCTCACCAGATACGCTCCATCCCCTACGGGGAACTAGTCAGGGTGAGGCGTAACTGTAGTTTAGACACTTACTTTGAGACATTTAAAAGGGGAACCCTTGCGAGATTTAAGAACATGGGGTACAATCAGGAAACTTTGAGGAAGGCGGAACATAGAATTGATCAAGTTAAGAGGACTGACACTTTGAAAGAACGAGTAGGAGTGACTAAGGATGAAAACAAGATAAGGATAGTCACGGGATACAACAATTGGGTAAACAGACATGATATCGAAAATTTAATATCGAATAACAATAATATCGAAGTTGAAATATCGATATAACATTAATATCGAAGTGTAGAATATCGATGTAAGTAATATCGTTTTTTTTGTGTTTAGTAAAATATCGAAGTATGAAATATCGATGTAGTAATATCGTTTGTAGATAATATCAATTGATTAGTTTTGTTAGAAATATCGAAATATAATATATATAGGTGTAGATTCCGATCCGGGAAAAACCGGGTACGAACCGTCGGTCGGAGCGTATTCCCCGTCCGACTCGTACCCGGTTAAAAAACATTACAAACATGCAAGTACGATTCGCACGGAAACACCATTTCCGTACGAATCGTACAAATCACCGACCGACGAAAATATACATGCAAATGTGATCCGGGAAAGCGCCGACGTGACGTCTGGACGCTTGCAGGCTGCGTTTCACGAACCAGGAAGTACGATCCGCACCGACGTCACCCCGCACGGATTAAATTCTCCGCCTGCCAAAAACTGCCGGGAAATCAGGACGACGCGCACAAGGAGCACCTGTACGCGACGGACAGCCATGGACCCGAACCTACGTGTCATCCCAGCCCTCATAGCAGTCCACCTGCTCTACAGGAACCGACGCAGACGCCGCAGAAGGTCAGAACAACACCCAGGGGCAAAGGGGGGGGGCAGGGGCAGGACACAAAACCCCCACCCAAGTCACAATGCATACATGCCCTGGACATACCTGACCTTCAGGGCCTGGTCACTTCGAGGGGGTGGGGGCGTGTCTAGCAACGGATGTGGATGTAGACGCGAACCGGCAACACAACAAGTCCGGTACGTACCGTACCCACGCCTTAAGAGCGTGGGTACGAGTCGTACCACGCCCACCCCTACGTCACCCCAATAATGGCGGTACAGCCCGTACCCACGTTCTAAAGGCCTGGGTACGGGCCGTACCCCCACCCGTGTATGTACGGCACGTACCAACACCCCACCCGTGGATGTACGGACCGTACCCACACCCACGTACGTATGGAGCGTACCCCCACCCCAACAGTGTATGTATGGAGCGTACCCCCACCCCAACAGTGTATGTACGGACCGTACCCACACCCGCGTACGTATGGAGCGTACCCCCACCCCAACAGTGTATGTATGGAGCGTACCCCCACCCCAACAGTGTATGTACGGACCGTACCCCCACACCACCAGTCCATGTACGGACCGTACCGCCACGCGTGTATGTATGGAGCGTACCCCCACCCCAACAGAGTTTGTACGGACCGTACCCACACCCACGTACGTATGGAGCGTACCTCCACCCCAACAGTGTATGTATGGAGCGTACCCCCACCCCAACAGTGTATGTACGGACCGTACCCCCACACCACCAGTCCATGTACGGACCGTACTGCCACCCGTGTATGAATGGAGCGTACCCCCACCCCACCAGTGTATGTACGGACCGTACCCACACCCGTGTATGTATGGAGTGTACATGGCCAGACACAGGAGGGGTGTGTGCAGAGTCCTCCCAGCAATGCCCAGACACAGGAGGGGTGTGTGCAGAGTCCTCCCAGCAGTGCCCAGACACAGGAGGGGTGGGTGCCTATCACTCCCAGCAGTGCCCAGACACAGGAGGGGTGTGTGCAGAGTCCTTCCAGCAGTGCTCAGACATATGAGGGGTGGGTGCAGAGTCCTCCCAGCAGTGCCCAGACACAGGAGGGGTGGGTGCCTATCACTCCCAGCAGTGCCCAGACACAGGAGGGGTGTGTGCAGAGTCCTCCCAGCAGTGCCCAGACACAGGAGGGGTGTGTGCAGAGTCCTCCCAGCAGTGCCCAGACACAGGAGGGGTGTGTGCAGAGTCCTCCCTGCAGTGCCCAGACACAGGAGGGGTGTGTGCAGAGTCCTCCCAGCAGTGCCCAGACACAGGAGGGGTGGGTGCAGAGTCCTCTCAGCAGTGCCCAGACACAGGAGGGGTGGGTGCAGAGTCCTCCCAGCAGTGCCCAGACACAGGAGGGGTGTGTGCAGAGTCCTCCCAGCAGTGCCCAGACACAGGAGGGGTATGTGCAGAGTCCTCCCAGCAGTGCCCAGACACAGAAGGGGTGGATGCAGAGTCCTCCCAGCAGTGCCCAGACACAGGAGGGGTGGGTGCAGAGTCCTCTCAGCAGTGCCCAGACACAGGAGGGGTGGGTGCCTATCACTCCCAGCAGTGCCCAGACACAGGAGGGGTGTGTGCAGAGTCCTCCCAGCAGTGCCCAGACACAGGAGGGGTGGGTGCCTATCACTCCCAGCAGTGCCCAGACACAGGAGGGGTGTGTGCAGAGTCCTCCCAGCAGTGCCCAGACACAGGAGGGGTGGGTGCCTATCACTCCCAGCAGTGCCCAGACACAGGAGGGGTGTGTGCAGAGTCCTCCCAGCAGTGCCCAGACACAGGAGGGGTGGGTTCCTATCACTCCCAGCAGTGCCCAGACACAGGAGGGGTGTGTGCAGAGTCCTCCCTGCAGTGCCCAGACACAGGAGGGATGTGTGCAGAGTCCCCCCAGCAGTGCCCAGACACAGGAGGGGTGGGTGCAGAGTCCTCCCAGCAGTGCCCAGACACAGGAGGGGTGGGTGCAGAGTCCTCCCAGCAGTGCCCAGACACAGGAGGGGTGGGTGCCTATCACTCCCAGCAGTGCCCAGACATATGAGGGGTGGGTGAGAGTCCTCCCAGCAGTGCCCAGACACAGGAGGGGTGGGTGCCTATCACTCCCAGCAGTGCCCAGACACAGGAGGGGTGTGTGCAGATTCCTCCCAGCAGTGCCCAGACATATGAGGGGTGGGTGCAGAGTCCTCCCAGCAGTGCCCAGACACAGGAGGGGTGGGTGCCTATCACTCCCAGCAGTGCCCAGACACAGGAGGGGTGTGTGCAGAGTCCTCCCAGCAGTGCCCAGACATATGAGGGGTGGGTGCAGAGTCCTCCCAGCAGTGCCCAGACACAGGAGGGGTGGGTGCCTATCACTCCCAGCAGTGCCCAGACACAGGAGGGGTGTGTGCAAAGTCCTCCCAGCAGTGCCCAGACATATGAGGGGTGGGTGCAGAGTCCTCCCAGCAGTGCCCAGACACAGGAGGGGTGGGTGCCTATCACTCCCAGCAGTGCCCAGACACAGGAGGGGTGTGTGCAGAGTCCTCCCAGCAGTGCCCAGACATATGAGGGGCGGGTGCAGAGTCCTCCCAGCAGTGCCCAGACACAGGAGGGGTGGGTGCCTATCACTCCCAGCAGTGCCCAGACACAGGAGGGGTGGGTGCAGAGTCCTCCAAGCAGTGCCCAGACACAGGAGGGGTGGGTGCCAATCACTCCCAGCAGTGCCCAGACACAGGAGGGGTGTGTGCAGAGTCCTCCCAGCAGTGCCCAGACATATGAGGGGTGGGTGCAGAGTCCTCCCAGCAGTGCCCAGACACAGGAGGGGTGGGTGCCTATCACTCCCAGCAGTGCCCAGACACAGGAGGGGTGTGTGCAGAGTCCTCCCAGCAGTGCCCAGACACAGGAGGGGTGGGTGCCTATCACTCCCAGCAGTGCCCAGACACAGGAGGGGTGTGTGGAGAGTCCTCCCAGCAGTGCCCAGACACAGGAGGGGTGGGTGCAGAGTCCTCCCAGCAGTGCCCAGACACAGGAGGGGTGTGTGCAGCGGCCCCCAGCAGTGCCCATGGAAAGAAAAAGGTTGGAGTACCCACAGATCCAATGGCCACAATTGTCAGTCAGGTGCACAAAGACCCTGCAGTACATGTAACACATGTGTGTGAGGCTAGGAGTACACACATGCATACTGCCTAAAAGGGAACATGTCCACATGAAGTCATGTCAACAGTCCACATACACAAGTACAGTGATCACCAAGGATGCCACGAAGGATGCAGGTGGAGACATCGCTCTGCATGCATGGCCAAAGTTGAAGGGGTCCGTCACACACCCAGCTAATGTACACACAGCTCAGCACAACATATTGGAAACACCCTGCAGGGAAGATGTCAGGGTACACAGAGGAAGGAACACACCTTGGGACAATTTCACCATGCAGTAACTGCTTACATGAACAAAGAAACTTAGCTAACACCTTGTGATGGCACACAGATACCAGGGTCCCCCCTATGACCAGCACACTACTACATTTCCCACACACCCAACACATGATCACCACCCAAAATCATGTAGCAGCCCCACCAACAGCAATATCAGAAAAGCAGTAGTGTTCAAAGGAAACAAAAATGGCTTTAATCAGCATGATCAAAAATTGTTTGTTCGTAGAAAGTTCAATATTTACAAAGCCCATAGGGCAGTCCATGAGTCACAGCTGGATGGGGGACACAGTGGGAAGCGTGCCCCCTAGCTTGCCTGCACAGTTCTGACCACCCTGTCTTCCACTGGGGGGGGCATCATGTGGGGGGGAAGGACCAGGCACCGCAGGGACAGGAGGGGCAAGGGCAGGCGTTGTGGGTGCAGAGACGGAGGACTCCACCACAGGGGGTGGGGCAGCGCCAAAGGAGGTGGTGAGGATGGAGCTGCACACGGTTGCAAGGTCCCCCATCGTCTCCCCTGCACCCGAAGGAACCACAGGCCCCAAGGAGGGAGGGCGGATGAATGGGTCGCAGCGCCACTGGGGGAGGGTGTGGACAGGGGGGGCACTCAACCACCCTGACCGGGGACTCCTTTGCCCGCTTGCGGGGTGGTGACACTGTTGGGCTCAGGGACAGAGCGGCCATGAAGGAATCCTTGCTGGATTCGTGGCCAGGAGAGCTGAGGGGAGTGGATTTGGAGGGAGTGGATTTTGCGGAATGCGGACTCCCACTCTGGCTACGTGACTTACGTTTGCCCCCCGACCCAGTGGGTGTGCCTACCTCACTCTGTGTGTGCGTGCCAGGAGGTGTGCGCTTGCCCTGCCGTGCTGGTGTGGTGCCTGTGTCTGGTGGGGTGCGTGCATGCTGACGTCTGGGTGTACGTGGGACAGGCATGGGAGTGGGAAGTGTGGATGGGGCAGGGGTAGGGGGTGGGACGTAGCGCTGCAGGAGACCCACTGCTGCAGTCAGTGTCGAGTCTATGGACCTCAGCAAGTTGCGTTGGTCAGACTGTGCGGCTGAAATGCCCTCCAAGTATGCCTCCATGTGGTTCAGCACTTGGCTGTGGCCATGGAGGACATTAAGCGTCGCAGTCTGACCAACCCGCAACTGCCGCAGGATGTCCACAGACTCGGCATTGGTGGCAGCAGTGGAGACAGGGGCAGGGGGTGCGGTGCCTGGCAAGAAGGAGACACGTGGTGACCGAGCACGGCGGGAAGGGACACGAGCAAGTGGGAGGCCGGTGATCGGAATGGAGGGGGCGGGTAGTGATGGAGTGCTGGTGTCAGCTGTGGGACCAGCCACTGCCCCCTCGGAGTGCTCAGCCTTGGACCCGTCTGCGTCATAGTCGCTGGTGGTGTGACTGGACAGGTCCTCCGCTGCACTCCCGTCGGCCTCAGTGCCACTCGATGTGCCAGACAGCTCGGCACTGCTGGCACTGGTGCTCGCTCCCTCCACACGGTCCGTGCCAGTGTCTCCCTCGGTGTCCCCCGACGATGCTGTGGGCAAGGTGAAGAGACAGAAAATAATCAGACACCTGTATACATATGTCACATGAGTAGAATCCACATAGGTCACAGTGCTATTCCTGAAAAGCAACATGAGTAACATCTACAATACAAGGTACATATGTAGGCCCTGCAACACACAGTTGGTTGACCCACCATGCCACTGAGCAACTATGGAGAGCATGACACAAAAGCAAATAACATGATATGGATTAGGACAGAGGAGCCAGGCACTGGGGACAATACAGCACAGCATCTGCGGCACACAGCTTTGGAGTAAAAAGGGATGAGCAGGAACCATGTCTATTAACTGTAGGCACATGCTGCAAAGGTAATACTTAAAAGCATGCCCAACATTAATGGGTCACTGCACCTTGAGTGTATGTCCAGACAAACATCACACACTGCCTAGACCTAGCAAGGAGACTCCAGGTTTAGACATGTAGGCCTTGCCCGCACCAACCACCCCCTACATGAGACAATTTTTGGAGACACAGGAAGCACTTACATCTCTTAGTCTGGAATAAAAACACATGGCCTGCAAGAAATCCTGATTGGACACAAAAAACCCCTGGTGCGCCGGTACAAATACATCATCTACAAATGGCCATCATCAGACCATTTTACCAAGACACACAGGCTCTGGCCCCCGTGAGTATGAACAAGGGACATTTGGTCAGCCTGTACAGTGGACACATGTAGCAGAGTTCACGTAAATACAAATGGTGGCAGGGTACAATGGCACAGAGCACAACCTATGCTGTAGACACGGAGAATGTCGACATTTTTGGATTACACACATGATACCTAGGAAAAGATGCCCCAGGGGACAGTAGTGGCCACACTACTCCATGGTCCTGAATGGTACTGACTGCAACACAAGCCACCATCCCTGCACTCAGCATATCTCACACTCATGCACATCATGTCACAGGCCACAAGATAGGACACTCCTATGTCTGGACTCAGCATCAGTGCCAACTGACATGGACCCCACAAGTACTGAACTGGACAGGGCACAGGCAAGGTCCCAAAACCTGTTACACACCACCCCCACACATGAAGCTGCAAGCATTGGGCACATCGATAAACTGGCAGCCTAGATAACCTTGTGCAAGTGTGACTACACACAGACCAGGGTACACATGGCAAGGAGGGGAAGGGAGGAAGGAATGCACCGCTACACTTTGGGGACCAGGAACTGCACTGCACATGTAAACCCTGGCAGTGTATCCATGCAACTGTGCACTTACAAATGCTGGTGACACACAACAAACACACATGTACCTACCCCCTTCCTGCTGCTGCTTTTCCTGTAAGCGCCTGTCCATGTCAGGATAGACGACCGCCAGCACACGCTTGTGGATGTGGGTCAGACGGCGGCGCCCATGGTTCTTTTGGCTCACAGGTGAGTCCCCCAGCAGGACCCGTGCAATCCTCCGCGTCCAGCACCAGATACCCTGCCAGCGTTTCCTCACCTGGGCTAGGCGCCGCTTCCGACCATCGGTCTGCCTCACGGCACTGACGGCGTCCTTCCAGATTTGCTCCTTGGCACAGGTGCTTACCTGTGAGGAAGAAAAAGTGAGACAACATCAATACACCTGCGACATGTCACAGAGACACACATTAGGACAATTTGGCTGGTTTTAACAGGGCATAGAATGCATCAAACTCATTACACCTGTGTCATAGGGACATTTTCCTCTGTGGAAGGCAAAATGCACTAGGTGGCATTGTAGAGTACACAGGTGGCATGAGGGGTACGACACAATCAATCATCCAGCCACACACTGTGCATCACAAGCGACACCAGGATTATGTGTAGCACCTCAAAGCAGTCACATGCCACAGGCCACTGAGGCGCCCTCAGCAGAGTACACAGACACACACAGCCACGGGACAATCACCTGCCATTGCCGACTGCAGCTACACACCTCACTCTGCACATGTGCCACTAGACTGGGGGGTGTCACAGGTGTGGGGCTGGCCCATCACCGCAGACACACAGCACTGCTCCCTGCTCACATCAGATGGGCAGGGTATATCCATCCCTCATGCAGCTGGGGTGCTACACTCCACATATGCACTCACCCACATGACAGGGGACTTACACCCACCCACCAATGTCCAGGGGACAAACACATCATTTGTACACTGTCAGCACAGGTACACTAAACAAACACACATCTGTGGGTACTGCCACCTGTCACACTGGGGGGAGCACAGATTCACATTAGGACTGTAGTAACAACATTCCCAGGAGGATTAGACAGGCAGAATGTGTAATGCCACATGCAGTGATTGTCACAGTACACACAATGCAAGTGAGGAGAGCAGACATGCACCACAGCCTGCTCTGGCTGGGAGACATTAGGCATTCCCCCACCCGTGACCCACCCTACAGTACATTGCATGTGTGTTACACCTGGACACAATGGCAGAAGTCACAGTCACAAAAAGGGGCACAGTCTTTGCTAGTGGACTCAGCACTCACCTGAACCCCTGGTCGACCATACAGCATGGGGTACTGTGGGAGGATCACATCCAGCAGGGCTTGGTTCTCCTCCTGGGTGAAAGGCTGGGCCCTCTCCACAGACCTGGACATGGTGCCAGAGAAATCAGAGCAGCAGCTGTGGTGTGGAATCAAAGGTAGTGCAGGCAAGTGCTCTCTCATGGGACCTGGCTGCCTTATATCTGCCTAGCTGCCCTGTTTCATGCACAGGAGTACAGAGTGATTGGTCACTCACATTTGCATCCTATGTTTCCTCCAATAACTTTAAACCTACCACAGTCAGTGCCTTAGCATTTTTTTTAAATGAGCATGATGTCAACTCTACAACCACTTTGCAACAATGTAGATTCTTTCAAACCGACTTTAGCTGGGCAACTGATGAAAAAATTCAAACTTGAAACTCGGTCTCCATGACAACCAGCATGCATGTAGGGCTTTATACTTGTCCCTCATGTGTCCCCTATGTAATTTGGACATTCACACACAGGTACGGTGAGTTCCAGGGCCCTAGGGAACCCCAAAAGCATAGAAACGGCCCGTACATGCGTGTGTACGGGGCGTATCACTATGGGTACGCATACGCGAGCAAAGCCATAGTGAAACAGCCCGTACACGCGTGTGTACGGGGCGTATCACTATGGGTACGCATACGCGAGCAAAGCCATAGTGAAACGGCCCGTACACGCGTGTGTACAGGGCGTATCACTATGGGTATGCATACGCGAGCAAAGCCATAGTGAAACGGCCCGTACACGCGCGTGTACGAGCCGTTTCGCTATGGCTTTGCTCGCGTCTGCGTACCCATAGTGATACGCCCCGTACACATGCATGTACGGGCCTTTTCACTATGGGTAGGCCTACGGCAACACTCCCATAGTGATGGGGAACGTACACACGCCCTCAGAGCGCATGTACGGTGCATTTCACACCTGACAGTGGTGACAGGCAGCACACAGAAAGGAATAGAGCTGACATACTTGTCCAAGGCTGGACATCAAGGCATTGTCTGTGCAGTACTACATGTGTGGGGCACAGGTGTGTCAGGCTGTAATGTGGCACATTACTCCTGAGTTGTGAAGGCAATAGATGTATGATGAGATGTGTACAGATGTCATGTGTGATGGTGGACTGTGTGCCAGACATCCCCTTCACTCCTTTGACATGTGTGCATGTAGTACAGAACACTTGTGAAAAGCGTCACTGCCATGGCACAGTCAACAACACACGCAACTGTCCCCTGATGCCAGCTACAGGGGTTTTCACACCTGACATGTGACTACCCGCGTTGCACGATGTGACTATGTCATGTATGTGTCGTGTGTTGCCATTAGCTTGCTGTAGGTGTTTGGTCAAATGCATCTGCAGTTGCTGCAACCAACATGCGTCTGTGTGTAGATGGCCATGGCACAGTGTTACGCATACCATGCCACATGTGGAATCCGACGTAAGGTGTGTGTGTATGCGTCGACACGGAGTTTCAAAATAAGGACATATCTGCATCCTCTCAATGTATGTGGGATCTTTCTTGAAATGTAATCCTTCATGGCAAGGTGTGTGGTCTGTCCTTTTTCTATCACATGTGACCTGTGCCTCTAGTGTTCCGCAACCGGTCTGTACAATAAACATCCTTCCTCTGCACATATTTGGTTGTCTGTAACTCCTGCAATGCGTCTGCCTGCTCACTTACACTGGCCCACAGCTAGTTTCATGGCATGGCATTATGAGGTTGAGAATAAACGTTTGGAGCTGTCTCTTGGTAGGAGTGTCACATGGCTGGCAAACGAGTCCAGGGCATATTGCACAGACCTGACTCTGTATGTAGCATATGTGTATTGCCTGTTGACCATGTGCTCAGTACATTGACATTGGTGGTGTACTGGACTCACTCTTCGTTGTCCCTTCTAATTCACTGCAGGGCTCTGCCTCTCCCTCGAGCAATTCCGGACTTGGCTGATATGCGGGAAAATGACTGTACACGCCGCTACCGCTTCCCCCAACGTTTGATTCAGGACTTGACGACACGGCTGGCAGCACACCTCCAACCGCTACACAGGTATCCTGGTGCACTGACACCCAAGGTGAAGGTGATGGCAGCCCTACATTTCTTGGCCACGGGTACCTTTCAACATACCATTGCCCATGTGGGTGGGATGTCCCAAACCATGTTAAGCCGTGTTCTGCATGATTTTTTAGAGGCCATGTTGGAGCACCTTGATGAGTTCATAAAATTCCCAACTCCTGAGCAGTTGACAGCTGTCAAGCGTGAGTTCTATGCCCTGGGAGGGATGCCCCTTGTCATTGGGTCCATAGATGGAACACATGTGGCTTTGGTACCACCACAGGCACAGGAGGTAGCCTTCCGTAACCGCAAGCATTACCACTCCATTAATGCCCTTGCGGTGTGTCTTGCCAACATGGCGATTTCACATGTCTGTGCTCATTTTCCAGGATCAGCACACGATGCGTACATCATGAGGCGTAGCAGGGTGCCTGAAATGATGCTGCAGCTGCGAAACGAACAAGCATGTATTGTTGGTGGGTATACTCTGGCAGTCCTGTATTTAACGTCATCTTCCTGTCTTACTGCTTCTCCTGACCCACTCTTGTCCATGATGTTTCCATGTAGGGGACGCTGGCTATCCCAACATGCCATGGCTGATCACGCCTCTCCGCAACCCCCTCACGGCTGCCGATCACCGCTACAACAACGCCCATGGGTGGACCAGGCGAGTGATAGAGAGGACGTTTGGCCTCCTGAAGAGCCGATTCCGTTGCCTCCACAAGCCCGATGGCGCACTCCCATATGCACCGGTGAAGGTCTGCAAGATATTCCTCATGTGCTGCATGCTGCACAACATGGCAGTGGAGAAAGCTGTGCCACTCATCCTGGATCCAGATGAGCAGGACCATCCACCCGTGGAGGATGAAGGGCTTGGGCACGAGGCAAGTGATGTGGAGGAGGAGGATGCGGCAGAGGACATCCGGAGTCGGCTCATACGCGACTTCTTTGCTTAGTGGTGAGTTCCAGTGTCTGAGTGTGCACGCATTGGGCTGTGTGTGGCATCCGGCGACCAGGCCACATCAACATCAAACAGAGATGGGGGGAGTGGATCACTGCCAGCTGCAGGATGACCTTCTCAATCCACGCACACCCTCAGGATGCAGCCCACACCCACAACACAACCTTGTGGCACTGTGATCCAACACCCTATTGTGCCATCTCCATGCATCCAACCTTGGCTGGCCCGCCATTTGCCATATCCACCTGACTCAAGCATGCAGGACATGGTTCTGCCACGTGTCTACACATACCTGGGACTCCCAGCACAGGACACTCCACATGATCCTGCTGGGGTACGTGTTTGGGGGGGTGACAAGAGGTGCTTGGCGGGAGTGTTGAATCCAAAGTTCACAGGGGGAGTTGGTGTCCTTGCCATTGACAGTCATCAGAGTCTGTGCCACAGTCTTTGTCAACATTGGTCAGACAGTGACCAGCAAGGCCATGTGGCAGAGAATGTCCTTTGCTGCTGTGCTGCTGTTGGGCCATAGGGCCAGGTGCCAGGCCAGGTGACCTGGGAGATGGTGATGTTCCGCTGACTCTCACGTTTTCTTGCGTGGACGACCCACCTTCCTGCGGGGACCCTCAGACGCCTGGCTTGACGGTGCAAGGGACGCTCCGTCAGATGATTCCTCCTCCTCCTCCCTCCCTGGGGCTGGTGCTATGTGTAGAGTAGCAAGATGCAAGCTGTTTGTCAGGGATTAGATTCTGTATTGTGCATGATGTCCATGGCTGTGTAGGTTTTGTGGCCTGTCAGTCTCCACGACGGCCACTGTGCCGCATGTGAATCCATTGTGTGTGTGTGTGCCATGTTGAACCAGACATTCCTTCCTTGACATGCACCTTTTGCATGGTTCCTTCCTGAGATCCTTGTCTTTGTGTGCTACTTGTGGCATTGTTTCCTTGACATGGTGCATGCTGCTGCAGGCCCTGCTGCAAGGGCACCCAGTGTCCACGCAAACGAGCTGGTGTGCATCATGGATTGCTTGCTGACATGTGCTATGCTGATCAGCAGCATCTGTGCCTCATGCGGCAGCACACTCTGCATCATGCACTAGATCCCCAGTTCCATCCACCTCAAGGCAAGAGGGAGACCATCCCCCAGGTCAACTATGACATCCGTGTCTACTCCTACCCTTCACTCTACGGACATGTGCGTTAGAAATCCCATGATACTTGTCCACATCCAGGGTGCATCTGCACAGCTCTGCTACTACATCCGGCGACCAGGCCACATCAACATCAAACAGAGATGGGGGGAGTGGATCACTGCCAGCTGCAGGATGACCTTCTCAATCCACGCACACCCTCAGGATGCAGCCCACACCCACAACACAACCTTGTGGCACTGTGATCCAACACCCTATTGTGCCATCTCCATGCATCCAACCTTGGCTGGCCCGCCATTCGCCACATCCACCTGACTCAAGCATGCAGGACATGGTTCTGCCACGTGTCTACACATACCTGGGACTCACAGCACAGGACACTCCACATGATCCCTGACCTCTGCGCATGACTGTTGCTCTTCTAAATAGGTCTGTGGGCACAGTTGTGCGGGCACCCCCTCAGCTGGTTGGGCCCATCACGGGTGAGTATGGTGCTCCATGTCTGTCTTGGATGGTACGTTGTGACCCATGTGTGTCCTGTGCCAGACTCAGAACCCAGGGTATGGTGGTTCTGAGTTAATTCAGGAATCAGGCATGGTTTGACTTTACAACACACACATGTAGTGGAATAATGCAAAATGAAGGCATCATCTTGTGATTGTGATGAATTTTATTAGTGCTGGGGTACGTGTTTTGGGGGGTGACAAGAGGTGCTTGGCGGGAGTGTTGAATCCAAAGTTCACAGGGGGAGTTGGTGTCCTTGCCATTGACAGTCATCAGAGTCTGTGCCACAGTCTTTGTCAACATTGGTCAGACAGTGACCAGCAAGGCCATGTGGCAGAGAATGTCCTTTGCTGCTGTGCTGCTGTTGGGCCATAGGGCCAGGTGCCAGGCCAGGTGACCTGGGAGATAGTGATGTTCCGCTGACTCTCACGTTTTCTTGCGTGGACGACCCACCTTCCTGCGGGGAGCCTCAGACGCCTGGCTTGACGGTGCAAGGGACGCTCCGTCAGATGATTCCTCCTCCTCCTCCCTCCCTGGGGCTGGTGCTGCTCTACGCCTGCTGGCACAGGGAGGGTTTGCCAGGCTTTGGGCGATCTGACGGAGGGATTGGCTCAGGTCCCTCTGCACCGCCAAGTGCTCTGCATGTCTTGCCTCCATCCTGGCATGATGCTCAACCTGCAGGGCCTTCATCTCATTGAGGGTCTCCACTACCTGGGAGATGCCTCTGGAGTCACGCCGTTATGCGTCCAGGATGGTTCTGACATGTGCCATAGCCGGCTCCTGAGCCAACTGGGCAGGTTCGGGCCTCCGCCGTCCTCCACTCCCACCACCCCTGCCCACTTGCGCCTGGCCTGCCGTTGTGGGCACATCGAGTCTCCGGGACCCCTGAGGGATGGCATTTGCGGTGTCGCCTGCCTCCTCCTGGGTGCCCGAAGAACCTTGTCCCTCCTGGACAGACTGGCTGCGTTGTTGTGTGCGGACAGGGCTCCTGGGTGTCTCCTGGGATGTGGCAGGAATGGGGGTGGTGGTTTGCACAGTTGTACCTGACGCAGGTGCTGCAGGTGGTTGGACACCAGAGGGGCCATGTTGGTCTGGGTCATCCACGGAGTGGTGAGAGTCGTCGCTGGTGTTGGGGTCCTCTTCACGCAGAGCCTGGTCCTGTGAGTCTTCCCCCCCAGTGTTGGGGGGAGATCGACGACGTTGACCTGTGTGTGAGAGAGACAGTGTTAATTGTGTTACATGCGACATCCATGTTTCATTCTTTTTTGATTTGGCACAGTTCCTCTGGGTGGTTGGATTTGGCTAGCATTCCTCACACAGTGCACTTGTGCATGGGTATGTCCCTTGGCCACAGCTTTCGACACTTTACCTATGTGTGACACAATCTTAGTTGATGCATATTTTGGGAACGCAGTCAGCAGTGTAGTGAGCGGCCGAAGCAAGCCATGCTGAGCCGCCTTAAGTGTTGCACTGTACGTGGCCAAATGGTGTTTTTTCCATGCTATTTGAGAATGCAGGTAGGTAACTTAACAATTTGTGACAGGGTTCTGACGAACACAGTGGGTAGGTATACTGGGTGTACGGTTCTGTTTGTGCCTGCAGCACGGATGTACTCGTGCACAGATTGGTACATGGCCTAGTGTTTATCAAAGGTAGAAGGGGGGGTTAAGGCACTGCCAAACCTTGTCTACATGCACACAGTCCACCTGCTGAAGAGCGGACATGGCCACACCACCCAAGGGTGATTTGGTCTCCCTCTATCTCCCTTTCTCCCTCCCTCTGTCAGCCTCCTCCCTCTGTCCGTCTCCCTTTCTCCCTCCCTCTATTAGCCTCCTCCCTGTGTTCGTCTCCCTTTCTCCCTCCCTCTGTCAGCCTCCTCCCTCTGTCCATGTCCCTTTCTCCCTCCCTCTGTCAGCCTCCTCCCTCTGTCCGTCTCCCTTTCTCCCTCCCTCTGTCAGCCTCCTCCCTCTGTCCATCTCCCTTTCTCCCTCCCTCTGTCAGCCTCCTCCCACTGTCCGTCTCCCTCTATCTCCCTTTCTCCCTCCCTCTGTCAGCCTCCTCCCTCTGTCCGTCTCCCTCTGTCTCCCCTTCTCCCTCCCTCTGTCAGCCTCCTCCCTCCCTCTGTCTGTCTCCCTGTGTCCACCTCTGTCTGTGTCCCTCTCTCTGCCCCTCTCCCTCCCTCTGTGTGTCACCCTCTGTCACCTCAGCCCAGCTTCCTGGGCACACACAGTTTGCAGGTCTTGCAAAGGCCATTGGCTTGTTCATGTGGGTTTGTTTCTTCTCTGCGGGCACCCATTGGGCGGAGTGTCTGAGTGTGCGCTGCTGCTGTGGCGGTGTGTGCTGACACTCTTTCAGTGTGCTGCGTCTTCATTGGCTGCTGTTATGTGCAAATTGTGCCTTCATACCCATGTCGTCCTGCAACGCGGCCACCATTAGCAGGCAAAACAGTACTGTGTGGGGATACACTGTTGGTATGGCTGTGCCCTAAGCCATATGGGCTGAGGGCATTGTTGTGTGCTTCAGAGTTGCTCTATGTTAGTTTTGAGGCCCACCCTCCCGGCATCAGGGACATCCTGTCTTGTGTTGGTGTTTTGTGTGGCCTGTGACTTGGCATGGCCTTGCTTGGGGCATGGGGCATGGAGGCGCTAGTGGCATGTGTGTGTTTTTGGAGTGTGGTTGTGTCCGGTGCTGGCTTTGGGGGGGTTGCGTGCATGATTGGTATTTGGGTTGTATATGGCGTTCCCCCCATGTGAGGTGAGTTGTTTGTGTACTCACCAGGCTCTCGGACTCCTTCTAGTCCGTCACTTGCCAACGGCTCCAGCGTGGTCATCACCTTCTCCTCCCAGGGATGGTAGTGTACCGGTCTGCGGGATGGCCCTCCTCCAGTGATGTTGGCCTGGTTGTGCTCGTCCGTCATTTTGCGGCGGACCGTCCTCCACAGATCGTACCACCTGGCTTGGCACTCATGCCTGGTCCTTCTGGTGGACCCAACAGCATTCACGGAATTGACTATCCTCTCCCACATGGCAGTTTTTTCTGATATGCTGGTCCGTCTGACCAATGTTCCAAAGAGCTGTGGCTCGACTCTGATGATTTCGTCGACAAGGGACTCCAGCTCGTCCTTTGTGAACTTTGGATTCTTGTTGGTGGGCATGGTGTGGGGTGTGGGTGTGGATGGTTGTGGGGGTGGGGGTGTGGATGGGTGTATGTGTGGATGGTTGTGGGTGTGCAGGTGTGTGTGTGTGAATGTGATGAGGGTGTGTTTGTGATGGTGGTTGTGTGAAGGAGTGCAAGTGTAAGGTGTATTGATGGTTGAAGTATGGTGCAGTGCGTTGTCTCTGGGGTCTGGCAGCAGTGGATCTGTTGCAAAGGATCATGGTTTGTGTGTGTTGGGCCTTTTTATTGGTCCATTTGTGGGTGTGGCTGTGTTTGAAATTTGGGTGGGTGTGTTATAAGGAGTGGTAGAGGTTTGGGCCTCTGTTTATCTGTTGTTTGTCAGTTGCAGGTCAGTGTATAGGATGTATTTGTCCTTGTTGGATATGTTTTGTGGTGTTGTGTGCCTCGGATTGACTGTCCTTGTGTTTTTTTGGTTAGTTATGGTTCAGTAGGAGTGTTTTTGGCGTCTGTACGGTGCGTACATGGGCCATGTTGTTGTACAGTGCTGTCCTTTGCTATGGCTTAGTACGACTCGTACATGCCCGATGTTGGGTGAGGGTGCTGGTGTGTGGGCCTGGGGTAGGGTGCGTACGAACACGGGTGGGGTGGGGGTTCGGTCCGTACATACACTGGTGGGGTGGGGGTACGGTCCGTACATACACGGGGGGTACGGTCCGTACATACACTGGTGGGGTGTTGGTACGCTCCATTCATACACGGGTGGGGGTACGGTCTGTACGTGCACGGGTGGGGGGTGTGGTCCATACATACACTGGTGGGGTGTTGGTACGCTCCATTCATACACGGGTGGGGGTACGGTCCGTACATACACAGGTGGGGGGTACGGTCCGTACATACACTGGTGGGGTGTTGGTACGCTCCATTCATACACGGGTGGGGGTACGGTCCGTATGTGCACGGGTGGGGGGTACGGTCCATACATACACTGGTGGGGTGGAGGTACGGTACGTACATACACGGGTGGGGGGTACAGTCCGTACATACACTGGTGGGGTGTTGGTACGCTCCATTCATAAACGGGTGGGGGTACGGTCCGTACGTACACTGGTGGGGTGGGGGTATGGTCCGTACATACACTGGTGGGGTGGGGGTACGGTCCGTACATACACGGGTGGGGGTACGGTCCGTACATACACTGGTGGGGTGTTGGTACGCTCCATTCATACACGGGTGGGGGTACGGTCCGTACGTACACTGGTGGGGTGGGGGTACGGTCCGTACATACACTGGTGGGGTGGGGGTACGGTCCGTACATACACGGGTGGGGGGTACGGTCCATACATACACTGGTGGGGTGTTGGTACGCTCCATTCATACACGGGTGGGGGTACGGTCCGTACGTACACTGGTGGGGTGTTGGTACGGTCCGTACATACACTGGTGGGGTGGGGGTACGGTCCGTACATACACGGGTGGGGGGTACAGTCCGTACATACACTGGTGGGGTGGGGGTATGGTCCGTACATACACTGGTGGGGTGGGGGTACGGTCCGTACATACACGGGTGGGGGGTACGGTCCGTACATACACTGGTGGGGTGGGGGTACGGTCCGTACATACACGGGTGGGGTGGGGGTACGGTCCGTACATACACGGGTGGGGTGTTGGTACGCTCCATTCATACACGGGTGGGGGTACGGTCCGTACATACACTGGTGGGGTGGGGGTTCGGTCCGTACATGCACGGGTGCGGTGGGGGTTCGGCGCGTACATCCGCGGCCGGGGGGCATTTTGCGCATACATGCGGGGTCTGTGGTGGGGTGTTCGGCGCGTAAGCGGACACGTGTCTCCATGCTTGCTGTGGGAGTTCGGTCCGTACGGTGTTTTTAGCATACAGTTGTAAAATCTAAAGGACGGGAGTGATCGTACTAGCGCGGTCGGACTTCATTTTTCCGACTCGTACGGTAAATCGTCCGGGGATGTGTCGGACACATTTTCCGACCCGAGGACGTGTGGGGGAGTTTTCCGGATGTGATTCGTATGGAGTTTTTCCCATGCGAATCGTACTTGCCAGTTTGTATGGTACTTGAGCGACTCGTACGTAAAAAAATACGGATGCGAGTCGTACGGTATTTTATTTTTCCGAATTGGAATCGGCACCATAATGTTTAAAATGTCTATTTAGTGTATATTGAATGAGTACATTGTTTAATTATATGTAAAATTACGTTATTATTTTTTAAAATATAATTAATAGTGTTAAGTAATTTATTGTATGATATGTTTTAGGAGCTGGATGTTGGGTTATTAGGGGATAAGGGTGGGGAGTGTTTTAAAAATATTAGTGTAAAACCAGATAATAACTTAAAAATATTAAATATTAAATAATTATGATTTTTAAATTGTAATGACATTTCGAAATTATATATTTTTAATTTAGAAAATAATTTCGAAATTATATTTATATTTTAGGAGCGGGATGTTGGGTTATTAGGGGATTAGGGTGGGGAGTGTTTTAAAAATGTTAGTGTAAAACCAGATAATAATATAAACTTTTTAATTTTTAAAGAATTCCAAATTTCTAAATTGTAATGTAATTTCGAAATTATATATTAATTTTTTTGAAAATAATGTAGGAATTATATTTATGTTTTAGCAGCGGGATGTTGGGTTATTAGGGGATAAGGGTGGGGAGTGTTTTAAAAATATTAGTTTAAAATCAGATAATAATGTAAAAATATTTAATATTGAAGAATTAGAAATTTCTAAATTTTAATGTAAATTCGAAATTATATAATTTAAAATTAGAAAATTATTATGAAATGTTATTTTTGTTTTATGGGTGGGATGTAGGGTTATTAGTGTATAAGGGTGGGGAGTGTTTTTAAAATATTACAGTAAAATCAGATAATAGATTTTAAAATTTAATATTAAAGAATTAGAAATTTATACATTTTAATGTAATTTAGACAAAAATTTGTTAAATTTTTTAAATTAATTTCGAAATTATATTTTTGTTTCATGGTTGGGAAGTTGGGTTATTAGGGTGTAAGGGTGTGGAGTGTATTTAAATTATTATTACAAAATTATAGATTAATTACTAAAGTTTTTAATCGGAAATAATTTAAATTTGTGAAAATTTAATGTAAAATCCTAATTATATACTTTTTATTGGAAATTCTAATTTCTATTTCTATTTTGTATTTTTGGGTGGGATGTGGGTATATTAGGGGAGAAGGGTGGGGAGTTATTTTTAAAAATAATAGTATAAAAATAGATATTAAAAAAATTAAATTGATTAGTAAATATTGTGAAATTTAAAATGTTAAAGAACAATTTTAATTAAATAATTGTATATTTGCAATTTTTAGGGAAAAAATATTGTACATTTTTTATATGGAATTAGGGTTAATATGGGATAGGGGTGGGTAGTGTTGTAACGATATTATTGTTAAATTCGATTGTTTTTAAAATATTTTTTATAGTTAATAAATTTATATTTTTAATATTTTAAGTGATGTTATAACCAGCACCTTCTCTGACTTTGATGTTTCTGGAGTGGGAATAGTAAATTTTATTGGGTTAGTGTCCAGCACCTTCCCTGTGTTTATGTTAACTGGAGTGGAAATAGTAAATTATATAGGGTTACTGTCCAGCACCTTCCTTGACTTTATGTTAACTGGAGTGGGAATAGTAAATTATATAGGGTTAGTGTCCAGCACCTTTCCTGACTTTATGTTAACTGGAGTGGGAATAGTAAATTATATAGGGTTACTGTCCAGCACATTTACTGAGTTTAATGTAGTTGTATTGGGAATAGTAAATTATATAGGGTTGGTGTCCAGCAACTTCCCTGACTTTATGTTAACTGGAGTGGGAATAGTAAATTATATAGGGTTACTGTCCAGCATCTTCCCTGACTTTGGTGCCGATTATGATCCTGGAAAAAAATACCCCGTACGACTCGTATCCGGTCTTTTTACCGTACGAATCGTACAAGTGCCGTACAAACTGCCAAGTACGATTCGCATGGGAAGAAGTCCATACGAATCGCATTGGGAATAATTCCCCACACGTCCTCGGGTCGGAAAATGTGTCCGACACGTCCCCGGACGATTTACCGTACAAATGTGAAAAGTGAAGTCCGACCGCGCAAGTACGATCCATCCCATGCGTCCGATGGTACAACCGGATGGAAAAAACACCATCCGCACCGAACTCCTATAGCAACCATGTTTCTGGAGTGGGAATACTAAATTTTATTGGGTTAGTGTCCAGCACCTTCCCTGAGTTTATGTTAACTGGAGTGGAAATAGTAAATTATATAGGGTTAGTGTCCAGCACCTTTCCTGACTTTATGTTAACTGGAGTGGGAATAGTAAATTATATAGGGTTACTGTCCAGCACCTTCCTTGACTTTATGTTAACTGGAGTGGGAATAGTAAATTATATAGGGTTAGTGTCCAGCACCTTTCCTGACTTTATGTTAACTGGAGTGGGAATAGTAAATTATATAGGGTTACTGTCCAGCACCTTCCTTGACTTTATGTTAACTGGAGTGGGAATAGTAAATTATATAGGGTTACTGTACAGCATCTTCCCTGACTTTATGTTAACTGGAGTGGGAATAGTAAATTAAATAGGGTTACTGTTCAGCATCTTCCCTGACTTTGGTGCCGATTATGATCCTGGAAAAAAATACCCCGTATCCGGTCTTTTTACCGTACAAATCGTACAAGTGCCGTACAAACTGGCAAGTACGATTCGCATGGGAAAAAGTCCATACGAATCGCATTGGGAATAATTCCCCACACGTCCTCGGGTCGGAAAATGTGTCCGACACGTCCCCGGACGATTTACCGTACAAATGTGAAAAGTGAAGTCCGACCGCGCAAGTACGATCCATCCCATGCGTCCGATGGTACAACCGGATGGAAAAAACACCGTCCGCACCGAACTCCTATAGCAACCATGGAGACATGTGCCCTCATACGCGCCCAACACCCCCCCAGCCCCCGTATGTACACGCCCAACCACCCCCCCAGCCCCCGTATGTACGCACCCAACCACCCCCCCAGCCGCCGTATGTACGCGCCCAACCACCCCCCCAGCCCTCGTATGTACGCGCCGAACCCCCACCCGTGCATGTACACCCCCGTACGTAAGGACCGTACACCCACCCGTGTATATACACCTGTGTACGTACGGCCCGTACCCCCACCCGCGTATGCTTGGAGCGTACCCCCACCCCAACAGTGGATGTACGGCCCGTACCCTCACCCGCGTATGTATGGAGCGTACCCCCACCCAAACAGTGTATGTACGGACCGTACCCTCACCCGCGTATGTATGGAGCATACCCCCACCCCAACAGTGTATGTACGGGCCGTACCCTCACCCACGTATGTATGGAGCGTACCCCCACCCCAACAGTGTATGTACGGACCGTACCCTCACTCGCGTATGTATGGAGCGTACCCCCACCCCAACAGTGTATGTACGGGCCGTACCCTCACCCGTGTATGTATGGAGCGTACCCCCACCCCAACAGTGTCTGTACGGACCGTACCCTCACCCGCATATGGATGGAGCGTACCCCCACCCCAACAGTGTATGTACGGACCATACCCCCACCCGCGTATGTATGGAGCGTACCCCCACCCCAACAGTGTATGTACGGACCGTACCCTCACCCGCGTATGTATGGAGCGTACACCCACCCCAACAGTGTATGTACGGACCGTACCCTCACCCGCGTATGTATGGAGCATACCCCCACCCCAACAGTGTATGTACGGACCGTACCCACACCCGCGTATGGATGGAGCGTACCCCCACCCCAACAGTGTATGTACGGACCGTACCCCCACCCGCATATGTATGGAGCGTACCCCCACCCCAACAGTGTATGTACGGACCGTACCCTCACCCGCGTATGTATGGAGCGTACCCCCACCCCAACAGTGTATGTACGGACCGTAGCCCCACCCGCGTATGTACGGAGCGAACACACACCCCACCAGTCTAAGTACGGAGCGCACCCCAGGCCCCAACACCAGCACCCTCACCCAACATCGCGCATGTACGAGTCGTACCAAGCCAGAGACAAGGACAGCACTGTACAACAAAATGGGCGATGTACGCACCGTACAGATGCTAAAAACACACGTACACAACCAGGACAAAGCAAAACAACACCAGAAGACTCCATTTGAATCGCACAAAGCCACAGAACATGTCCAACAAGCACAAATACAACCTATTCACTGACCTGCAACTGCCAAACCCCCAAACAGAGGCCCAAAACACAACCACTCCTTATAACACACCCACCCAAAGTTCAAACACAGCCACACCCACCAATGGACCAATAAAAAGGCCCAACACTCACAAACCATGATCCTTTGCAACAGACCCACTGCTGCCAGACCACACAGAGAAACAACTGCACCATACTACAACCTCCACTACACCTTACACCTGCACACCTTCACACAACCACCTTCACAAACACCCCCTCATCACATTCACACACCTGCACAACCACACCCACACACCCACAACCATCCACACCCACACCCCCCACAACCATCCACACCCACACCCCTCACCATGCCCACTAACAAGAATCTAAAGTTCACTAGCCAAGAGTTGGAGGTCCTTGTCGACGAAATCCTCAGAGTCGAGCCACACCTCTTCGGAACATTGGTCAGACAGACCAGCAATTCCGAAAAAACAGCCATGTGGCAGACGATTGTCGATGCTGTGAATGCTGTTGCGTCCACCAGAAGGACCAGGCATGAATGCCAAGCCAGGTGGTACGATCTGCGGAGGACGGTCCGCCGCAAAATGACCGACGACCACAACCAGGCCAACATCACTGGAGGAGGGCCGGCCCGCAGACGTGTACAATACCATCCCTGGGAGGAGAAGGTGATGGCCATACTGCCGGTGGTGGCAGTGGAGGGAGTAGAAGGACTCCAAGAGCCTGGTGAGTACACAAACAACTCACCTCACATGGGGGAACGTCATCCACAACCAAACACACAATCATGCACGCAACCACCCCAAAGCTATCGCATGACTCAACCACACTCCATAAACACGCACATGTCACTAGCGCCACCATGCCCCATGCACCCAGCTGGACAATGCCAAGTCACAGGCCACAGAAAACACCAACACAAGACACGCTAACCCGGATGGCGGGAGTGTGGGCCTCAAAAATCACATAGTGCAACTCAGAAGCAGACAACAATGCCCTCTCCCCATATGGCCTAGGTCACAGCCAGACAAACAGTGTGTCCCCACACAGGAAAGACTTGCCTGCAAATGGCGGACGCCTTGCATGAAGACATGGGGGTGAAGGCACTTTTTGCACATGACAGCAGCCAATGAACAGCCAACACTGTGAAAGAGTGGCAGCACACACCACCACAGCAGCAGCGCAGACACAGACACTACCCCCAATGGGTGCCTGGAGATCAGAAACAAACTCACATGAACAAGCCAAGGGCCATTCAAAGATCTGCAAAAAGTGTGTGCCTAGGAAGCTGGCCTAAGGTGACAGAGGGTGACACCCAGAGGGAGGGAGAGGGGGAGAGAGAGGGAGGGAGACACAGGGAGACGGACAGAGGGAGGAGGCTGACACAGGGAGGGAGGGAGAGGGGGACAGAGAGGGAGTGAGAAAGGGATACACAGGGAGACCAATTCAGCCTTGGGTGGTTTGGGAATGTCTGCTCGTCAGCAGGTGGACAGCGTGCATGTAGACAAGGGTGGCCAGTGCCTGAATCCCCCTCTCTTCTCCATGGCAAAACACTGGGCCATGTCTCAACCTGTGCACGAGCACAACGCCAGCTACCTGCATCATATAAGTGCGTGGAACAACTCAATGTGCCCACGTACAGTGCAACACGGAAGGCGCCAATGCATGGCTCGCCACACCTGCTCACTCCACTGCTGACTGCAGTCACAACTGACGCAGCAAGTAAGACTGTGTCACACATAGGTAAAGTCTCAAAAGCTGTGGCCAAGGGACAGACCCATGCACAAGTGCACTGTGAGTGGAATGCAAGACATATCCAAATACCCAGAGGAAATGTGCCAACTTTGAAACGAATGAAACATGGATGTTGCATGGAACAAAAATAACATTGTCTCTCTCACACACAGGTCAACGTCGTGGATCACCCCCCAACACTGGGGGGGAAGACTCACAGGACCTGGCTCTGCGGGAGGATGATCCCACCGGCAGCGACGACTCTCACCACTCTGAGACCGCGACCAACCTGGCCCCTCTGGTGTCCAACCACCTGCAGCACCTGCGTCAGGTACAATTGGGTCAACCACCACCCCCACTCCTGCCACATCCCAGGAGACACCCAGGATCCCTGCCCCACCACCACAACGCAGCCAGGCTGACCAGGAGGAACACGGTGTACCGGGCACCCAGGACTAGGCAGGCGACAACGCAAATGCCACCCCTCAGGGGTCCCGGAGACCCGATGTGCCCACAAGGGCAGGCCAGGTGCAAGTGGGCAGGGGTGGTGGGAATGGAGGACGGCGGAGGCGCGAGCCTGACCAGTTGGCTGCGGAACTGGTATATTCCCATGTAAGAAACATCCTGGACACATACCGGCAGGACACCACGGGCATGAGCCAGGTTTTGTCCACCCTCAACGAGATGAAGGGGACCCTCGAGGAGATCAAGACCCAGCAGGCCCAGCAACATGCGGAGCAACATGCCTGTCAACTGCGACACCAAGGACGGATGGAGGACAAACAGGCTGAGCTTGTGACGGTGCTCACAGGAATTAACCGTTCACTCCGTCGGATTGCCGACAACATGGGCAACCCTCCCTGTGCCACCAGGCGAAGAACATCACCACCCACAGGGAGGGATCAGGAGGAGGAGGATACATCCGACGGAGCATCCCAAACATCGTCACGGCCTGCTTCTGAGGGTTCCCGCAGGAGGGCGGGTCGTCCACGGAAAAGCCCGTGAGGGTCGGCGCAACAGCACCATCTCCCAGGACACCTGGCCTGGCACCTGGCCCACTGGCCCAACAGCAGCACATCAGCAAATGACATTCTCTGCCACATGGACTTGCTGGTCACTGTCTGACCAATGTTGACAAAGACTGTGGCATAGACTCTGATGATTTCCAATGGCAAGGACACCAACTCCCCCAGTGATCTTTGGATTCCACACACCCGGAAAGCCCCTCTTGTCATACCCCCCCCACACGTACCTCAACACAAATAAAAACTTACACGATCAAGAGATGATGCCTACATTTTGCATTATTACCTGTCATGTGTTTTGTAAAGTCTAACCATGCCTGAGTTCTCATATGACTTCAACCATCCATACCCTGGGGCCTGAGTCTGGCACAGGACACACATGGGTCACAATGTATTAGGCAAGACAGACATGGAGCACCATACACACCCGTGATGGGCCCAACCAGCTGAGGGGGTGGCCGCACAACCGTGCTGACAGACATATTGAGTACAGCAACAGTCATGCGCAGAGGTCAGGGATCATGTGGAGTGTCCTGGGGGGCACCCAGGTATGTGTAGACAGGTGGCAGAACCATGTCCTGCAAGCTTGAGTCAGGTGGATGCAGAGAATGGTGGCCTGGCCAACGTTGGATGCATGGGGATGGCACATGTCACAATACCCACACAGTCATGGACATCATGCACAATACAGAGTCTAATCCCAGACAAACAGCTTGCATCTTGCTACTCTACACATAGACACATAGCCACTATCACTGAAAACCATGCCAGACATGCCGTATGCACCGTGGCAACACACCAGCATTGACTGAGAAGAGGCACCTTGGAGGCATAGGGACACCTTTATTAGTCATGTATTCCGGAATGCAGAGGCAACTCGGAGTACACATACACAGGTCATGTGGAGTGACATGTGAGTCCAACACTGGCACCCCCCTTCTGCACCACAAATGCTTGATATCCATGGAACTGGCACACAAGTGTCGGGTAACAGCTAAACACCCCCTGCTGCTCACGGAGAGCCTGCCATACACCATTGATCCTCTGATGTGGAAGTCCCACACCATGTCAAGCCAATGCAAACCGTATGTGTCCGAGGGCAGTGTTACACACATGGAGGCCATCATCACAATCCACTATCCCATTACAGATGACTGTCAACAAGTCTGACCATCTATTCAGGTGTATCCAGCGACATGTCATGTGTCCCATGGTGATGCGACATGTCTGCAGAGGAACCAAACATCGACAGGGGCAGTGTGCACACATCGGAAACAACTGCCACACCCAATACACCCCTGATGCATCCCTTACCCTAAGGAGACTTCCAAACTTGTCCGTGCGTGTAACGCTGAGTCAGCACACGATGACGTGTCCATGAGGAATAGCAGTGCCACAACAATGCAACCAGCAGACGGCATGCGCAAGTACCTGGGGATGAGAGACACACAAGAAGTCAGCCACAAAAAGCACATCCACTTGCATGTGCATGTACTCGACACATGTAAGGATGACAACATGCTAGGTCACAATTATGACTGTGGAAATACACTCATCACTGGCACCATCACTCGAGTGACACATCCACACACACCTCTGACTCACGTGGCATACATGCAGATGGACACACACATGCCACACGGGGACCAATGCGTGCACACTCAGACACTGGTACTCACCACTAAGCAAAGAAGTCGCGTATGAGCCGACTCCGGATGTCCTCTTGCGGTACCACATCCTCCACATCACTAGCCCCATTGCCAAGCCCTTCGTCCTCCACAGGTGGATGGTCCTGATCATCTTGATCCAGGATGAGTGGCACAGCTTTCTCAACTGCCATGTTGTGCAGCATGCAGCAGACCATGAAGATTTTGCAGACCTTCGCCGGGGCATATGGGAGGGCGCCGCCGGTCTTGTGTAGGCACCTGAATCGGCTCTTCAGGAGGCCAAATGTCCTCTCTATCACTCGCCTTGTCCGGCCATGGGCGGTGTTGTAGCGGAGCTGGGCCGGCGTGCTGGGGTTGCGGAGAGGTGTGATCAGCCATGGCATGTTGGGATAGCCAGCGTCCCCTACATGGAAACCACATGGACATAAGTAGGACAGGAGAAGCGGTCGGGCTGGAAGTCTATGCAAAATACAGGACAGACAGAGTGTACCCACCAACAACACATGCTCGTTCGTTGCGCAGCTGCGTCATAATTTCAGGCACCCTGCTACGCCTCATGATGTAGGCATCGTGTGCTGATCCTGGAAAACTAGCACAGACATGTGAAATGACCATGTTGGACAGACACACCACAAGGGCATTGATGGAGTGGTAGTGCTTGCGATTCCTGTACGCTACCTCCTGTGCCTGTGGTGGTACCAAAGCCACATGTGTCCCATCTATGGACCCAATGATATGGGGCATCCCTCCCAGGGCATAGAATCCACGCTTCACACCAGTCAACTGTTCAGGATTTGGGAAATGGATGAACTCATCCAGGTGAAGCAACATGGCCTCTAAAAAATCATGCAGCACACGGCTGAACATGCTCTGGGACATGCCACCAACATGAGCTATGGTATATTGAAAGGTACCCGTGGCAAGAAAATGTAGGGCTGCCATTACCTTCAGCTTGGGTGTCAGTGCCGTAGGATACCTGTGCAGCGGTTGCAGGTGTGGTGCCAGCCTTGCCGTCAACTCCTCAATCAACGGTTGGGGGAAGCGGTAGCAGCGTATACAGTCATCCTCCCGCATGTCAGCCAAGTCCGGAATTGGTCAGGGAAGAGGCGGCGCTCTGCAGTAATTTGGGAGTGACAAGGAAGAGTGAGTGCACTACAACAACAATTTATATGTACTGAGCACATGTTAATCTGTCAATACACATATGCTACATACGGAGTCAGGTATGTGCTACATGCCCTGGACACGTATGGCTGCCAGGTGACACTCCTACCAAGACCCAGCTACACACGGAGATTGTGAACCTCCTCATCCCATGGCATGGGACTAGCTGTGTCCCAGTGTAGGTGAACAGCCAGACGCAATACAGGAGTGACATACATCAACATATCAGCAGAAGTAGGATGTTGATTGCGGAGACAGGTAGCGGAACACTAGAGCCACAGGTCGCATGACATTACACTAGGACAGCCTACACACCTTTCCATGAAGGTGTACATGTCATGACTGACCACACATACATTGAGAGGATGCAGACAGGTCCTTGTTACGCTACTCCGTGTCCCATGCATACATACACACCCTACATCAGATACCACATGTGGCCAGGTGTGCGTAACAGTGTGCCATGGCCATCTACACACAGACACATGTTGGTTGCAGCAACAGCAGATGCTTTGGAGCGAACACCAACATCAAGCTAATGTGAACACACCACACATACATGACATAGTCACATCGTGCAACGTGGGTAGTCACATGTCAGGTGTGGCAACCCCTGTAGCGGGCATCAGGGGACACTTGCGTGTGTTGTTGACTGTGCCATGCCAGTGACACTCATCTCAAGTGTGCTGTACGACATGCACACATGTCAAAGGAGTGAAGGGCATGTCTGGCACATAGTGCACCGTCACACATAACATCTGTACACATCTCATCATACATCTATTGCCTTCACAACTCAGGAGTAATGTGCCACATCACAGCCTTTCACACCTGTGCCCCAAACATGTAGTACTGCACAGACAATGCCTTGATGTCCATCCATGGACAAGTATGTCAGCTGTATTCCTTTCTGTGTGCTGCCTGTCACCACTGTTATGTGTGTAAGGCACCGTACATTCGCTCTGAGGGCGTGTGTACGTTCCCTATCACTATGGGAGTGCTGCCGTAGGCCTACCCATAGTGATAGTGAGCGTACAGGCATGTGTACGGTCCGTATCACTATGGGTACGCATACGCAAGCAAACCCATAGTGATAGTGAGCGTACACGCGTGTGTACGGTCCGTATCACTATGGGTATGCATACGCGAGCAAACCCATAGTGATAGTGAGCGTACACGCGTGTGTAAGGTCCGTATCACTATGGGTACGCATACGCGAGCACACCCGTAGTGATAGTGAGCGTACACGCGTGTGTACGGTCCGTATCACTATGGGTACGCATACGCGAGCAAACCCATATGTGATAGTGAGCGTACACGCATGTGTACGGTCCGTATCACTATGGGTACGCATACGCGAGCACACCCATAGTGATAGTGAGCGTACAGGCGTGTGTACGGTCCGTATCACTATGGTTACGCATACGCGAGCAAACCCATAGTGATACGGACCGTACACACACCTGTACGCTCACTATCACTATGGGTGTGCTCGCGTATGCGTACCCAGAGTGATACGGACCGTACACACGCCTGTAGGCTCACTATCACTATGGGTAGGCCTACGGCAGCACTCCCATAGTGATACGGACCGTACACACGCGTGTACGGGCTGTTGCCATGCATTTGGGTTGCCCTAGGGCCCCGGGACGCACTGTACCTGTGTGTGAATCTCCAAATTACATAGGGGACACATGAGGGACAAGTATAAAGCCCTACATGCATGCTGGTTGTCATGGAGACCAAGTTTAAAGTTTGACATTTTTTCATCAGGTGCCCAGCAAAAGTCGGTTTGAATGAATCTACTTTGTTGCAATGTGGTTGTGGAGTTTACATCATGCTCAAGAAAAAAAATTAGCAAAGCCACTGACTGTGCTAGGTTTAAATGGATTGGAGGAAACATAGGATGCAAATGTGAGTGACCAATCACTCTGTACTCCTGTGCATGAAACAGGCCAGCAAGGCAGATATAAGGCAGCCAGGTCCCATGAGAGAGCACTTGCCTGCACATCTTTTGATTCTACAAGACTGCTGCTGCTCGTGATTCCCTGGCACCATGTCAAGGTCTGTGGAGAGGGCCCAGCCATTCACCCTGGAGGAGAATCTGGCATTGCTGGATGTGATCCTCCCACAGTACCCCATGCTGTATGGGCGACCAGGGTTTCAGGTGAGTGCAGAGTCCACTAGCACAGACTGTGTCCCTTTTTTGTGACTGGGACTTCTGGCATTGTGTCCAGGTGTGACACACATGCATTGTACTGTAGAGTGGGTCCCGGGGGGGAATGCCTGATGTCTCCCAGCCAGAGCATGCTGTGGTGCATGTCTGCCGTCCTCACTTGCATTGTGTTTACTGTGACAATCACTGCATGGTGCATGCCACATTCTGCCTGTCTAAGCCTCCTGGGAATGTTGCTTCTACCGTCCTCATGTGATTATGTGGTCAGCCCAGTGTGACAGGTGACTGTACCCACAGATGTGTGTTAGTTCAGTGTACCTGTGCTGAGAGTGTCCACATGATGTGTTCGTACCCTGGACATCGGTGTGTGTGTAAGTCTCCTGTCATGTGGGTGGGTGCATATGTGGAGTGTAGCGCCCAAGCTGCATGAGGGATGGATATACCCTGGCCATCTGATGCGAGCAGGGAGCAGTGCTGTGTGTCTGACATGCAGAGCCAGCCCCACACCTGTGAGCCCCCCCAGTCTAGTGGCACATGTGCAGAGTGAGGTTTGTAGCTGCATTTGGCAATGGCAGGTGAATGTCCTGTGCCTGTGTGTGTCTGTGTACTCTGCTGAGGTAGCGTCAGTGGCCTGTGGCATGTGACTGCTTTGAGGTGCTGCACATAATCATGGTGTACCTTGTGATGCACAGTGTGAGTCTGGATCATTTATTGTGTCGTACCCCTCATGCCACCTGTGTACTTTCAATGGCACATGGTGCATTTGCCATTACACAGAGAAAAATGTCCCTATGACAAAGGTGCAATGCTTTGGCTGCATACTATGCCTTGTTGAAACAAGCTAAATTGTACTAATGTGTGTCTCTGTGACATGTGGCAGGTGTATTGATGTAGTCTCACTTTTTCAACCCCACAGGTAGGCGCCGCTGCCAAGGAGCAGATCTGGAGGGACGCCGTCAGTGCCGTGAGGAGGACGGAGGGTCGCAAGCGGCGCCTGGCCCAGGTGAGAAAACGCTTGCAGGATATCCGGTGCTGGACGCGGAGGATCGCACGGGTCCTGCTGGGGGACTCACCTGTGGGCCCTAAGAACCATGGGCGTCGCCGTCTGACCCACATCCACAAGCGTGTGCTGGCGGTGGTCTTTCCAGACATGGACAGGCGCTTACGGGAGAAGCAGCAGCAGGAAGGGGGTAGGTACATGTGTGTTTGTTGTGTGTCACCAGCATTTGTAAGTGCGCAGTTGCATGGATACACTGCCAGTGTGTAAATGTGCGGTGCAGGTCCTGTCACCCACAGTATAGCGGTGCTGTCCTTCCTCCCGTCCCCTCCTTGCCATGTGTTCCCTGGTCTGTGTGTAGTCACTCTTTCACAAGGTCATCTGGGCTGGCAGTTTATCCACGTGACCAATGCTTGCAGCATCATGTGTGGGGGTGGTGTGCAACAGGTTTTGGGACCTTGCCTGTGCCCTGTCCAGTTCAGTACTTGTGGGGTCTATGTCAATTGGCACTGATGCTGAGTCCAGACATAGGAGTATGTCTCTGAAGTGTAATGCCTTACAGCAAGCATGTCCTATGTTGTGGCCTGTGACATGATGTGCATGAGTGTGCGATACGCAGAGTGCAGGGATGGTGGCCTGTGTTGCAGTCATTACCATTCAGGACCATGGAATATTGTGGCCACTACTGTCCCCTGGGGAATATTTTGCTAGGTATCATGTGTGTCATCACAATATGTGGACACTCTCAGTGTCTACAGCATAGGATGTGCTCTGTGCCATTGTCCCCTGGCACCATGTATATTTACGTAACGTGTTCTACAAGTGTCCACTGTACAGCCTGACCTAATTTTCCTCGTTCATACTCACGGTGGCCAGTGCCTGTGTGTCTTGTTACAATTACTGATGATGGCCATTAGTAAATGAGATCGTTGTACAGGCGCCCATGGGGTATTTTGTGTCCAATATGGGTTTCTGGCAGCCCATGTGTATTTCTCCCAGACTAAGAGATGCTAGTGGTTCCTGTGTCTCATCAAATTGTCTCATGTAGGGGGTGGTTGGTGCGGGCAAGGCCTACATGTCGACACCTGAAATCTCATTGCTCGGTCTGGCCAGTGTGTGATGTTTGTTTGGACATACACTCAAGGTGCAGTGTCCCATTCATGTTGGGCATGTCTTTAAGTATTACCGTTGCAGCATGTGCCTCAAGTTCATGGAGATGGTCCCTGCTCATCCCTAGTTACGGCAACGCTGTGTGGTGCAGATGCAGTGCTGGATTGTCCCCAGGGCCTGGCTCCTCTGTCCAAATCCATATCATGTCATTTGCAAATGTGTCATGCTCTCCATAGTTTCTCAGTGGCATGGTGGGTGAACCAACTGTGTGTTGCAGGGACTATATATGTACCTTGAATTGTAGATGTTACTCATCTTTCTTTTCAGGCTATGCACTGTAACCTATGTAGATTTAACTCATGTGACATATGTATACAGGTGTCTGATTAATTCCTGTTTATTCACCTTGCCCACAGCATCGTCGGGGGACACGGATGGAGACACCGGCACGGACCGTGCGGAGGGACCGGGCACCAGTGCCAGCAGTGACACCTTAGCTGGCACATCGAGTGGAACTGAGGCCGAGGGGAGTGAGCCGGAGGACCTGTCCACTGCCACCACAGATTATGAAGCTGACGGGTCCGAGGCTGAGCACTCCGAGGGGGCGGAGGCTGCTCCAACAGCTGACAGCAGCACAACATCTCTCCCCGCCCCCTCCATTGCCATCGCCGGCCTCCCACTTGTTCGTGTCCCTTCCTGGCATGCTAGGTCACCACGTGTCTCCTTCCTGCCAGGCACCGCACCCCCTGCCCCTGTCTCCACTGCTGCCGCCAATGCCGAGTCTGTGGACATCCTGCGGCAGTTGCAGGTTGGTCAGGCTGCGATGCTTAATGTCCTCCATGGCCACAGCCAAGTGCTCACCAACATGGAGGCATACTTGGAGGGCATTTCAGCATAGCAGTCTGACCAACGCAACTTGCTGCGGTCTATTGACTCGACACTGACTGCAGCAGTGGGTCTCCTGCAGCACTTCGTCCCACCCCCTACCCATGCCCCATCCACACTTCCCACTCCCATGCCTGTCCCACGTACACCCAGACGTCAGCATGCACACACCCCACCAGATACAGGCACCACACCAGCAGGGAAGGACAAGCACACACCTCCTGGCACGCACACACAGGGTGAAGTAGGCACACCCACTGGGTCGGGGGGCAAACGTAAGACACGCAGCCAGAGTGGGAGTCCGCATTCTGCAAAATCCACTCCCTCCAAATCCACTCCCCTCAGCTCTCCTGGCCACAAATCCAGCAAGGACTCCTTCATGGCCACTCTGTCCCTGAGCCCCACAGTGACACCACCCCGCAAGCGGTCAAAGGAGTCCCCGGTCAGGGTGGTTGAGTCCCCCCCCCTGTCCACACCCTCCCCGGGTAGCGCTGCGACCCATCCCTGTGACCCCGCCCCCTCCTTGGGGCCTGTGGTTCCTTCGGGTGCAGGGGAGACGCTGAGCGACCTGGCAGTAGTGTGCAGCGCCATGCTCGAATCCACCTTTGGCACTGCCCCACCCCCTGTGTTGGAGTCGTCCGTCCCTGCACCCACGACACCTCCCCTTGCCCCTCCTGTCCCTGCGGTGCCTGGTCCTTCCCCCCAACATGATGCCCCCCCCCTGTGGAAGACAAAGGAGTATGACTGTGCAGGCAAGCTAGGGGACACACGTACCACTGTGTCCCCCATCCGGATTGGAGTCATGGGCTGCCCTATGGGCCTTGTATATATTGACATTTATGATGCTTATAACTTACATCCTGCTGAATAAAGCCATTTGTTTTTTCCTTTGAACACTACTGTTCATCTGGTATTGCTGTTGGTGGACCTGCTCCATGATTTTGGGTGGTGATAATGTGTTGGGTGTGTGGGAAATGTAGTCATGTGCTGGTCATAGGGTGGACCCTGGTATCTGTGTGCCATCACAAGCTGTTGGCTAAATTACTTTGTTCATGTGAACAGTTACTGCAGGGTGACATCGTCCTAAGGTGTGTTCCTTCCTCTGTGAAACCTGACATCTTCCCTGCAGGGTGTTTCCACTATGTGGTGCTGAGCTGTGTCTACATCAGCTGGGGGTGTGACGGACTCCTTCAACTTTGCACATGCATGCTGAGCGATGTCTCCACCTGCATCATTCGTGGCATCCTTGGTGGGCACTGTACTTGTGTATGTAGACTGTTGACATGACTTCATGTGGACATGTTCACTTTTAGGCGCTATGCATGTGTGTACTCCCAGCCTCGCACACATGTGGTACATGTACTGCAGGGTCTTTGTGCACCTGACTGACATTTGTGGGCATTTTATCTGTGGGTACTCCACCATTTGCGTTCCATGGGCACTGCTAGGAGGACTCTGCACCCACCCCTCCTGTGTCTGGGCACTGCTGGGAGGACTCTACACCCACCCCTCCTGTGTCTGGGCACTGCTGGGAGGACTCAACACCCACCCCTCCTGCGTCTGGGCACTGCTGGGAGTGATAGACCCCCACCCCTCCTGTGTCTGGGCACTGCTAGGAGGACTCTACACCCACCCCTCCTGTGTCTGGGCACTGCTGGGAGGACTCTACACCCACCCCTCCTGTGTCTGGGCACTGCTGGGAGGACTCTACACCCACCCCTCCTGTGTCTGGGCACTGCTGGGAGGACTCTACACCCACCCCTCCTGCGTCTGGGCACTGCTGGGAGTGATAGGCCTCCACCCCTCCTGTGTCTGGGCACTGCTGGCAGGACTCTACACCCACCCCTCCTGTGTCTGGGCACTGCTGGGAGGACTCTACACCCACCCCTCCTGTGTCTGGGCACTGCTGGGAGTGATAGGCCCCCACCCCTCCTGCGTCTGGGCACTGCTGGGAGGACTCTACACCCACCCCTCCTGTGTCTGGGCACTGCTGGGAGGACTCTACACCCACCCCTCCTGCGTCTGGGCACTGCTGGAAGGACTCTACATCCACCCCTCCTGCGTCTGGGCACTGCTGGGAGTGATAGGACCCCACCCCTCCTGCGTCTGGGCACTGCTGGGAGGACTCTACACCCACCCCTCCTGTGTCTGGGCACTGCTGGGAGGACTCTACACCCACCCCTCCTGTGTCTGGGCACTGCTGGGAGGACTCTACACCCACCCCTCCTGTGTCTGGGCACTGCTGGGAGTGATAGGCCCCCACCCCTCCTGCATCTGGGCACTGCTGGGAGAACTCTACACCCACCCCTCCTGCGTCTGGGCACTGCTGGGAGGACTCTACACCCACCCCTCCTGTGTCTGGGCACTGCTGTGAGTGATAGGCCCCCACCCCTCCTGCGTCTGGGCACTACTGGAGGACTCTACACCCACCCCTCCTGCGTCTGGGCACTGCTGGGAGGACTCTACACCCACCCCTCCTGTGTCTGGGCACTGCTGGGAGGACTCTACACCCACCCCTCCTGTGTCTGGGCACTGCTGGGAGTGATAGGCCCCCACCCCTCCTGCGTCTGGGCACTGCTGGGAGGACTCTACACCCACCCCTCCTGCGTCTGGGCACTGCTGGGAGGACTCTACACCCACCCCTCCTGTGTCTGGGCACTGCTGGGAGGACTCTACACCCACCCCTCCTGTGTCTGGGCATGTACGCTCCATACATACACTGTTGTGGTGGGGGTACGCTCCATCCATACGCGGGTGTGGGTACGGTCCGTACATACACTGTTGGGGTGGGGGTACGCTCCATACATACACGGGTGGGGGTACGGTCCGTACATACACGGGTGGGGGTACGCTCCATATGTACACTGTTGTGGTGGGGGTACGCTCCATCCATACGCGGGTGTGGGTACGGTCCGTACATACACTGTTGGTGTGGGGGTACGCTCCATACATACACGGGTGGGTGTACGGTCCGTACATACACGGGTGGGGGTACGCTCCATATGTACACTGTTGTGGTGGGGGTACGCTCCATCCATACACGGGTGGGGGTACGCTCCATATGTACACTGTTGTGCTGGGGGTACGCTCCATCCATACGCAGGTGTGGGTACGGTCCGTACATACACTGTTGGGGTGGGGGTACGCTCCATCCATACGCAGGTGAGGGTACGGTCCGTACATCCACTGTTGGGGTGGGGGTACGCTCCATACATACGCGGGTGTGGGTACGGTCCGTACATACACGGTTGGGGTGGGGGTATGCTCCATACATACGCGGGTGAGGGTACGGTCTGTACATACACTGTTGGGGTGGGGGTACGCTCCATACATACGCGGGTGTGGGTATGGTCCATACATACACTGTTGGGGTGGGGGTACGCTCCATACATACGCAGGTGTGGGTACGGTCCGTACATACACGGTTGGGGTGGGGGTACGCTCCATGCATACACGGGTGGGGGTACAGTCCGTACATACACGGGTGGGGGTACGCTCCATCCATACGCGGGTGAGGGTGCGGTCCGTACGTACCCATGCCCACGCTGTGGAGTGCTTGTGCAGCCCGCACCCAGGCCTTTGGCACATGGGTACGGGCCGTACCACCATTGTTGGGGTGACGTGTGTGTGGGCGTGGTACGACTCGTACCCACGCTCTTAAGGCGTGGGTACGGTATGTACCTGTATTGTTGTGTTGCCGGTTCGTGTCGTCGCTCACTTCCGTTGTGGCGGACGCTGGCATTGCTGGACTGTTAGACCCGGCCCTCGTAACATAGTCAGACCTGACCCCTGCACCTCACACCAGCCCGAGCCCCTGGCCTGGCCGATCCTTCCCACCAGAACACACACACCCGACCCGCACTTCCCCCGTCCGTAGGCCTTCCTCCTTCGGCCACCCCGGGCCTGCGTGCCCACTTCATGCACCAAGATGGCCGCCCGGCCCCAGCGCGACCCTAGCCTACAGGCGCCACTCCGGCTGGAGGACATCACGCTTGGGATGAGAGAGGGAGGAGCAGTTTCATCACACCTCTGCACTTCCCTGGGAAGGTGGGTTTCGATCGACCCGCCGGCCTCCCCGAGGGCTGGCTCCATGCCTGCTGGGTGTCTGGGGCTCCTCCCGACCCGGCCCTGAAAGGATCAAAGGACAATGGCAGGAAACCCCCAACAAGCGACCCCCAGGTGACAAGACCCCTGCCTGCACAGACTCCGGACATCAAAGAGGAGTCGCCCTATAACAAGGGGTGCCCTGGGACTGTCCGGCAGATTCGCCTTGGAAATACCTGAGCCCTGCTGAGTGACTCGCGGCTCCCTGAAGATCGTAAGACCTCCGAACTTGTGCTTGAGCCCTGCTGAGTGACTCGCGGCTCCCCGAAGAACGTAAGACCTCCGAACTTGTGCTTGAGCCCTTCTGAGTGACTCGCGGCTCCCTGAAGATCGTAAGACCTCCGAACTTGTGCTTGAGCCCTGCTGAGTGACTCGCGGCTCCCTGAAGATCGTAAGACCTCCGAACTTGTACTCAAGCCTGCTGAGTATCTCGCAGCGCCCCCGGACTCCCTTGGTCCCGCCGGACCCCACGACGACAAGCGTAACCCCCAGCTCGAGGATTGTGAGCTGTGCGCCGGATACGCTCCTGCATTGGATCCATTCCCCCAAAGACTGTCCCGCTACCTCCTAACCCCCCTCCAAGACTTTGTGAGCCCGCGCTCTACTTGTATATATATTGCCTTGCTGATTATAAAGATCTTACCACTCCGATCTGATAAAGATTTGCTCTTAAGAACTCTCAGTGTGGTGTCTCTTTGTCGTGTGGTGCCGAGTGTACGATCCTAGATACGAGATTCCTCCCCTGAGGAGTCTCCCACCAGTGCCCGGCTACGATACCTCGAGGGTGGGTCTCAGGACAGTCAGGGCCCCCTCCAGGCCCCTCTGAGGTCGCCTTCTAACATTGGTGGCAGCGGTGGGATTCGGGCCCATAATCTAGAGATCGTACCGTGAACGGCTGACGCACTACCGACAAAGATGGCAGAAGGAAACACCGTGGTTCCCGTAGAAGACGACGCCAGTACCGTGTTCCAGGTGGAACAGCTGGAAGAGTACACTCACAGGGAACTAAAGCAATTCTGTAAGGAACTCAGAATCGCTACCACTGGTCTCAACACCAAAGAAGATATGCAAAAGGCACTGAAAGCTTGGGTGGATTCGGGAGCCCCCCGCCCAGAAGGAGCGGTGGAGCCCCACGACGAAGCAGGACCCTCCCAAGGAGAACGCAGAAGCAACCAGGTGCGAGGCTTCGTACCAGACGGGGGCCTATCCCCGGAGGAACTCGCAGACAGAGAAAAAAGTCGCCATCACGAGCTCGAATTAGCCAACTCAAAATTGAGGGCGAGTTGAAATTAGCCGAGAAAAAGCTAGCAGTAGAACAGTTGCGAGTGCAAGGAGAACTGGAAGAGAAGAAACTCCAACGAGAACACGAGGGAAGGAGACTTCAACTAGAACATGAACGCAGTTTGAAGGAAATAGAACTGAAAGCAAGAAGCGAAGAAGCGCGGCCCCCGGGGAACCGGGAGGCGGCCGCCCCAACGGAACAGAAGGTCCACATCCCCAAGGATGTGGTCAAGGAATATTACAAGAGTGATGACATTCAGCAGTGGTTTCGGGCCTACGAGGTCGCCATGACCTCCCACCGGGTCCCGCAAAAGGATTGGGGGGCTGGGTTATGGGGACGGTTCCTGAGCGAAGGAAGAGACACCCTGCTCGACCTACCCACCTCCATGCAGACCTCATATGAACACATGAAAGCGGCCCTCCTCACAAGGTACGGCCTCACCCCGGAGATGTACCGCCAGCGGTTCCGGGACTGCCGGAAGATCCCGGGTACCACCTGGGTGGAATATGTGAATTTCTTCAGCCGTGCCTTCGATGGGTGGATCAAGGGCAGCAAGGTAACCACCCTGGAAGAACTAACTGACCTTATGTTATGGGAACACCTGGCTGCCAACTGCTTTGTGGAACTACGCCAGCATCTGCTCGACAGCAAGCTCACGGACCCGAGAAAGCTGGCTGTCGAGGCGGATCGCTGGACCAACACCCGGGTCTCCCGGGGCCCTGTAGGAGAGTACCCCCGAGCCAGTCAGGGACCACCCCGCCAGAGAGGGGGGGAAACCAGGGAGGGCAGAGAGAGCCCCAGACTAGCCCCCCGAAGTCCCAACCTCCGCCTTTCCCGGCACCCCCACCAGCTGTATCCGGCCCCCCCCTGAGACGGGGGCACCGGGTAACCATCACTTGTTTCCGTTGCCAGAAGCCCGGGCATTACGCCAACGACCCTGAATGCCCCATGGCCCCACGCACCAACCAGGCAGCACCCCCCGCTAGACAGATAGCCAATGTAGCCCTGGGGGAGGAGGTTGAGGAGGCCGAGGAGTGGGAACCCGCCGCTATGGCCCTAGTGTCCTTAGGAGATAGAGAGATGGTCCCTTGGAGCCTCCTGCCCTCTAACACAAAGAAATATGGGCAGCTCGTCACGATCAATGGCCACCAAGTAGAAGCCCTCCGTGACACCGGGGCCAGTATCACCGGTGTCCTCAGCCATTTAGTCCACGAGGACCAGGTCCTCCCCAACGTATTTTGCCCTGTCATTTCAGCCGATAACACAGAAAGCCTATGTAAGGTAGCCCTGGTGCCTTTCGAGTGGGGAGGGGTGGTTGGTAAACTGAAGGTCGCAGTGAGAACATCCCAGCCCGTCGACTGTCTCCTGGTGAACGACCTGGAAAGTTCCCCCTGGGGGCAAGTTGAGCGCAAGACCCACCTAGGGATGATGGGCCTCCCTGAGTGGGTGTGCGCCACCACTCGATCCATGGCGGCTCGACTGACCCCCCTGAGGGACGTCGATGACGCCCCGACCCCTGAAGATGGGATGGCCCACATCCCCCCACCAGAAGAGTCGCTCGCCAGTGACGAACCACCGCCTTCCGACTCCACCCCAAACACCGAGTTAGGCGATCTGCCCGAATTAGCACAGTGGCACCACGAAGGGGGCCCCTCCCGAGAGGAGTTCTGCCGAGAGCAGGCTACCTGTCCCTCCCTGGTCGGGCCCCGGCAACAGGCAGAGGCCCAGGCCGCAGGCGACCAGACGGGGACGCACCGGGTCTATTGGGAGAATGACCTTCTGTAGAGCGAACAGAAGTCGGTGGAGCATGGGTCCGGCCGAGTGCTGGTGGTACCTCTATGCTTCCGAGACCTCCTCCTGGGCTTGGCCCACGACGTCCCCCTCGCAGGCCACTTGGGTCAGGACAAAACATACAGTCACCTCGTGACTCACTTCTACTGGCCCAGAATGAAAGCAGATGTAGAAGCCCACTGCAAGTCCTGTCCCACGTGCCAGGCCAGTGGGAAGAGTGGAGGGAAGCGCAAGGCTCCCCTCCAGCCCTTCCCTGTCGTCAGTACCCCTTTTGAGCGGGTCGGGATCGACATTGTAGGACCTCTGGACCTCCCAACTTCCCAGGGGCACCGGTTCATCCTCGTCCTGGTGGACCATGCCACTCGTTACCCTGAGGCCATCCCCCTGCGCACCGTCACGGCCCCCGTGGTGGGCCGGGCGCTGATGGGGATCTTCTCCCGCATGGGTTTTCCCCACGAGGTCGTGAGCGATCGCGGTACCAACTTTATCTCCCGATACATGAGGTCCTTATGGCAACAGTGCGGGGTGTCCTACAAGTTCACCACCCCATACCACCCCCAAGGAAACGGCCTGGTAGAGCGGTTTAACCGGACTCTGGAAGAGCCCCTCCGGCGTAAGTGGGACCTCCTGCTCCCCTGCCTCCTATTCGCATACCGAAAAGTCCCCCAGAAATCCTTGGGTTTCAGCCCCTTCGAGCTACTCTACGGGCACCCCGTCAGGGGGCCCCTCAGCCTGGTCAAAGAAGAGTGGGAGGCGGCGCCCGAGGCACCCCCCGAGACGTGTTCCGTTACGTCCTGACCCTCCGCAATCAGACTAGGAGGTTCCAGGAAATGGCAGAGGCCAATCTGGAGGCAAGTCGGGAGGAGATGAAGCGCTGGTACGACCAGAATGCCGCACTAGTCGAGTTTCAGCCGGGCCAGCTGGTGTGGGTCATGGCCCCCGTGAAACCCTGCGCTCTCCAGGATAAATGGACCGGGCCCTTCAAAGTAGTTGAGCGAAAGAGCCCGGTCACGTACTTGGTAGACGTCCAGTCACCCCGGGACCCCCTCCGGGTCCTCCACGTGAACCGCCTCAAGCCCCACTTTGTGCGGACAGAGCTGAGCCTCCTACTGGCCACTGACGACGGGTCCGAAGAAGAGTCGGATCCTCTCCCCGATCTTCTATGCACCAAGGAGAAGGACGGCTCCGTAGAAGGAGTGAACCTCTCCCCGTCTCTCACTCCCCAGCAACGTGAGGATTGCCGCCAGCTCCTAGGGCAGTTTCCGGACCTTTTCTCCCTGGTCCTCAAGGTCACCGACTGGTGTGTCCATGATGTGGATACCGGGGACAGCCCACCAGTGAGACACCGAGCCTACCGAGTCCCCGATCGGGTCCGGTCCTGTATCCAAGCCGAAGTCTCGAAAATGTTGACCCTAGGCGTGATCGAACCCTCAGACAGCCCCTGGGCCAGCCCCGTGGTCCTGGTCCCAAAAGCAGCCGCCCCCGGGGTCGCCCCGGAACTCCGCTTTTGCGTGGACTACCGGGGACTCAATGAGGTCACCCGAGCCGATGCCCACCCCATTCCACGAGCCGACGAGCTCATTGACCGACTCGGAGCTGCACGGTTCCTCAGCACCTTCGATCTCACATGCGGCTACTGGCAAATTGCGCTCACAGAGGGAGCCAAGGAGCGGTCCGCCTTCTCCACCCCGGATGGGCACTATCGCTTTCGCGTAATGCCCTTCGGGATGAAAAATGCCCCGGCCACCTTCCAGCGACTGGTAAATAGAGTCCTGGCCGGGCTGGAAAAATTCAGCGCTGCATATCTCGACGATATCGCAGCTTTTAGTTCCGAATGGAGCGAGCACCTCCAACACCTCCGGAGGGTGCTAACCGCCCTACGCCAGGCGGGCCTCACCGTGAAAGCCAGCAAATGCCAGATTGGGCAAGGTTCGGTAACCTACCTGGGGCACCAGGTCGGAAGCGGGCAGGTCACCCCTCTACAGCCCAAAATCGACGCCATCCTCGCCTGGGAACCTCCCACTACCCAAACAGAGGTCCGAGCCTTTCTGGGCCTCACGGGCTACTATCGGAGATTCATCCGGAATTACGGTAGCCTGGTCGGTCCCCTCACGGGGCTCACGTCCAAGAAGCAGCCCAAGAAGGTACAATGGTCCCCTGCCTGCCAAGAGGCGTTCAATGCCCTGAAAACGGCCATGTGTACGGCCCCCGTCCTCCAGGCCCCCGACTACAAAGAGTTTGTGGTACAAACTGATGCCTCCGAGCATGGCATCGGGGCCGTCCTCTCCCAAGTAAATGACCAGGGTCTGGACCAGCCCGTGGCCTTCCTCAGCCGAAGGCTGTTGCCCCGGGAACAGAGATAGAGTACCATCGAGCGCGAGGCGTTCGCAGTAGTCTGGGCCCTCTAGAAACTACGCCCTTACCTGTTCGGCACCCATTTCAGGGTCCAGACCGACCATCGCCCCTTGCGATGGCTCATGCAGATGCGAGGAGAAAACCCCAAGCTTCTGCGGTGGTCAATCTCCCTCCAGGGGATGGATTTCACCGTGGAACATCGCCCTGGTACGGACCACGCCAACGCCGATGGCCTCTCCCGATTCTTCCGCCTCAGCGAAGAGAACCCCCAAGAAGATGGGTAGTTCTCTCCGGCTTTCAGCTGGGGGGGACGCGTGTTAGACCCGGCCCTCGTAACATAGTCAAACCTGACCCCTGCACCTCACACCAGCCCGAGCCCCTGGCCTGGCCGATCCTTCCCACCAGAACACACACACCTGACCCGGACTTCCCCCGTCCGTAGGCCTTCCTCCTTCGGCCACCCCGGGCCCGCGTGCCCACTTCATGCACCAAGATGGCCGCCCGGCCCCAGCGCGACCCTAGCCTACAGGCGCCACTCCGGCTGGAGGACATCACGCTCCCCTTGGGATGAGAGAGGGAGGAGCAGTTTCATCACACCTCTGCGCTTCCCTGGGAAGGTGGGTTTCGATCGACCCGCCGGCCTCCCCGAGGGCTGGCTCCACGCCTGCTGGGTGTCTGGGGCTCCTCCCGACCCGGCCCTGAAAGGATCAAAGGACAATGGCAGGAAACCCCCAACAAGCTACCCCCAGGTGACAAGACCCCTGCCTGCACAGACTCCGGACATCAAAGAGGAGTCGCCCTATAACAAGGGGTGCCCTGGGACTGTCCGGCAGATTCGCCTTGGAAATACCTGAGCCCTGCTGAGTGACTCGCGGCTCCCTGAAGATCGTAAGACCTCCGAACTTGTGCTTGAGCCCTGCTGAGTGACTCGCGGCTCCCCGAAGATCGTAAGACCTCCGAACTTGTGCTTGAGCCCTGCTGAGTGACTCGCGGCTCCCTGAAGATCGTAAGACCTCCGAACTTGTGCTTGAGCCCTGCTGAGTGACTCGCGGCTCCCTGAAGATCGTAAGACCTCCAAACTTGTACTCGAGCCTGCTGAGTATCTCGCAGCGCCCCCGGACTCCCTTGGTCCCGTCGGACCCCACGACGACAAGCGTAACCCCCAGCTCGAGGATTGTGAGCTGTGCGCCGGATATGCTCCTGCATTGGATCCATTCCCCCAAAGACTGTCCCGCTACCTCCTAACCCCCCTCCAAGACTTTGTGAGCCCGCGCTCTACTTGTATATATATTGCCTTGCTGATTATAAAGATCTTACCACTCCGATCTGATAAAGATTTGCTCTTAAGAACTCTCGGTGTGGTGTCTCTTTGTCGTGTGGTGCCGTGTACGATCCTAGATACGAGATTCCTCCCCTGAGGAGTCTCCCGCCAGTGCCCGGCTACGATACCTCGAGGGTGGGTCTCAGGACAGTCAGGGCCCCCTCCGGGCCCCTCTGAGGTCGCCTTCTAACATGGACACGCCCCCACCCCCTCGCAGTGACCAGGGCCTGGAGGTCAGGTATGTCCAGGGCATGTGTGCTGTGTGACTTGGGTGGGGGTTTTGTGCCCTGCCCCTGTTCCCCCCTTTGCCCCTGGGTGTTGTTCTGACCTTCTGCGGCGTCTGCGTGGGTACCTGTAGAGGAGGACGACTGCTATGAGGGCCGGGATGACACGTAGGTTCGGGTCCATGTCTGTCCGTCGCGTACAGGTGCTCCTTGTGCGCGTCGTCCTGATTTCCCGGCAGTTTTTGGCTGCCGGAAAATATTCTCCGCGCGGGATGACGTCGGTGTGAATCGTACTTCCTGGTTCGTGGAACGCAGGCTGCATGCGTCCCGACGTCACGTCGGCGCTTTTCCGGATGTCATTTATATGTTTATTTTCCTCGGTTGGTGTTTTGTACGATTCGTACGGAAATAGTGTTTCCGTGCGAATCGTACTTGCATGTTTGTAAAGTTTTGCAACCGGGTACGAGTCGGACGGAGAATACGCTCCGACCGACGGTTCGTACCCGTTTTCTCCAGGATCCTGATCGGCACCTTTATGTTAACTGGAGTGGGAATAGTAAATTATATAGGGTTACTGTCCAGCACCTTCCTTGACTTTATGTTAACTGGAGTGGGAATAGTAAATTATATAGGGTTAGTGTCCAGCACCTTTCCTGACTTTATGTTAACTGGAGTGGGAATAGTAAATTATATAGGGTTAGTGTCCAGCACCTTTCCTGACTTTATGTTAACTGGAGTGGGAATAGTAAGTTATATAGGGTTAGTGTCCAGCACCTTTCCTGACTTTATGTTAACTGGAGTGGGAATAGTAAATTATATAGGGTTAGTGTCCAGCAACTTTCCTGACTTTATGTTAAATGGAGTGGGAATAGTAAATTATATAGGGTTAGTGTCCAGCACCTTTCCTGACTTTATGTTAACTGGAGTGGGAATAGTAAATTATATAGGGTTACTGTCCAGCACATATACTGAGTTTAATGTAGTTGTATTGGGAATAGTAAATTATATAGGGTTAGTGTCCAGCAACTTCCCTGACTTTATGTTAAATGGAGTGGGAATAGTAAATTATATAGGGTTACTGTCCAGCATCTTCCCTGACTTTATGTTAACTGGAGTGGGAATAGTACATTATATAGGGTTACTGTCCAGCACCTTCCTTGACTTTAAGTTAACTGGAGTGGGAATAGTAAATTAAATAGGGTTACTGTCCAGCATCTTCCCTGACTTTATGTTAACTGGAGTGGGAATAATAAATTATATAGGGTTACTGTCCAGCACCTTCCTTGACTTTATGTTAACTGGAGTGGGAATAATAAATTATATAGGGTTACTGTCCAGCATCTTCCCTGACTTTATGTTAACTGGAGTGGGAATAATAAATTATATAGGGTTACTGTCCAGCACCTTCCTTGACTTTATGTTAACTGGAGTAGGAATAGTAAATTATATAGGGTTAGTGTCCGGCACCTTTCCTGACTTTATGTTAACTGGAGTGGGAATAGTAAATTATATAGGGTTAGTGTCCAGCACCTTTCCTAGACTTTATGTTAACTGGAGTGGGAATAGTAAATTATATAGGGTTAGTGTCCAGCACCTTCCTTGACTTTATGTTAACTGGAGTAGAAATAGTAAATTATATAGGGTTACTGTCCAGCACCTTCTCTGAATTTATGTTAACTGGAGTGGGAATAGTAAATTATATAGGGTTACTGTCCAGCACCTTCCTTGACTTTATGTTAACTGGAGTGGGAATAGTAAATTATATAGGGTTAGTGTCCAGCACTTTTCCTGACTTTAATGTAGGTGAAATGGGAATAGTAATTTGTATAGGGTTAGTGTGCAGAATGTATATGTATTGTGTTAATGAAGTATGTTTTTTGATTTAATGTTGGAAAAAATGTGATTATTAACATTTTTAAACAATTAAATTAGCTAAATTATACATTTGATAGTAATAAATTATGAAATTAAATGACACATTTTATATTTTTAAATAAGCTTTATTTTTGTTGAGGAAAGTAGAGAGATGATTGCTTTTTTTTATTTACAGAATGGAGCATACATTAGTAGATATACAGCAAATATCCATACATTTATGCATTTTTGCAATGTTTTAAGGAAAATAAAATGTATTGATATCATCACATTTTATAACAGAAGTATTGATAATTAAAAATAAACATACATAACATTTATTACTTTTTTACATTGTTTGCAAATAAACATATTCTTACAGTATTGATATAATAATGTTTTTGTTGGATATATACATTAAATAAATCATTGCATATTTAATTTCTGAAGAATATTGTGTCATTTTTATGTTGTTGTTGTACATCATTACTACATGACAAAAAGTATATTCTTATGGTATGTATTTTTAATGATGATTAATAATATTATTCTAGGACATATTAATATTATTAATTTTTCTATTTTATAATTATATGGGGAAAAAAAAATTTCAACATGTAAGTTTTGTAAAAAACAAATTAAATAATAAAATAAAAGTTTTTATAGTTTGTACAGTTGTGAAAAAAAAATTACTGTATTATAATCATAATAATAATGTCTTTATAATTATTATGAATATAATTTTTAAAGGTATTGTTTATTAGAAATTCCTTTTTATAAATTAAGATAAATTAATGTTATATTTATATATGATTATAATGATGTTTTTATTGTTTTAATGTATTTATACTGATTTAAGTAGGCATTTTAATTTTAATGGGATTATTTTGTAACCGCTTCATGTTATTTTGGGTCATTTTGGACTGAGGAAGCTCGCAGTTGGAAGCTGCGTCGCGTTGAGCAAGGTAAGGGGTGTTTTAAGTATTAACTGTTATTAAATACTTATGTTTAGGGTAGTTAGGATGTTTATAGTGTATTTATTGATAATTTCAATTGTTTTGGGTGTTTTGGAGGTGTTAGTAATGTTTTAGTTACGTGTGGTTGTTTACTGATTGTGACGTAGTTTTTGATGTAAATATTGTGATTAAATATGTGTTGTTTTGAAATAATGTAATTGTATTTAATTCATGTATTTGGGTGTTATTGTGTGGGTGGGTATGTTTTGTTCTTTTTTCAGGTAAATTTTGATCGATGTTTTGTCGAAGACCAAGACGCGTTTTTTTTTTTTTAAGTGTGTGTTACTTGATTTAAGTAATATTGTTAACACACTTTTTAACCAGTTACGGGATTTCATGGAGCGTTTATTTTGATTTTTCACATATTTTCGGGTTTTTTAGGGTTTGGATATTATGCTGGAAAGAGAGACGTAATTTTTTTTTTAACAAAAGTGTGTTTTAGTTAATGAAACTAATAAAGTTATCTTTTTTTTCCCCGGGATTTCCAGGAGCGTTTGTTACTATTTTGACCTATTTTTCGGGTTTTTGAGGGTTTCACGTTTTTGGATTTGTCGAGGATGGATTTACATTGGATGTGTTGATTTTTTGCATTTTTTGGGGGGCTAAATTTTTATTACTACTATGGATTGACATACAAATGGAAGGAGTCTTACTTGGTGGAATTCATCTTCTATGGCTACATCAATGGTAAGTTATATTTTTTAATAATTTGGGTGGGAAATGTTATTATAGTTTATTGTTATATATATTATATTTAGAGAAATAATATTTAATTGTACATATATATTTCCTATATGAAAAAGAAATGTATATGACAATTATAAATTATTTAGGAAAATATAGTATTAATATATGATTGCAATTGTTTATTGTATTGACCAATTTCATTTATTAGCTGTGGGTATGTTCATTATAAAATGCTTTTGGCTATTAGTGATAGGCAGTCTAGGCCACTTGTTGATGGGTATAGGTTTACTTGACTTTGTAGTAGATCAAACATTTGTTTGGTTTGTTTAGTTAATTTAGGACCTATTTGAGTAACAGATTGTTGCATCCGTAATTCTTGGTAGCTTTGTTCTTTTTGTAGAGATTCCAGGAGTTTTTGTAGGGTAGGTTTCACTCTGCTTGTAGTTAGTTGGAAGGCATTATGCCATCCTTCAACACTATTGTTTGTTTTGGATTGTTTATTTAAGGTACTCAGGTATACATTCCACCAAGGAATGTGGAACTTTGGTTGTCTTCTATGTCCTGATCGGTGTAATCTTCCCACCCAGGTGTCCTCAAAGTAGTCTAGGAGTTGGCTTAATTTGTCTTCGTTCTTTTTGTAATAGGGACTTTCTATTAGAATATTATAGTGTTCTGCTAGATCTGTTACAGGTACGTATGCTAGTGCTATTAGTTTTTTAACCTGGTAGGCAAAAGTACTATCTGTAGCGTATTGTACACATCGGTGCCAATTACGATCCTGTAAAAAAATTCCCCGTACGACTCGTATCCGGTCTTTTTACCGTACGAATCGTACAAGTGCCGTACAAACTGCCAACTATGATTCGCATGGGAAAAAGACCATACGAATCGCATTGGGAATTATTCCCCACACGTCCTCGGGTCGGAAAATGTGTCCGACACATCCTCGGACGATTTACCGTACAAATGTGAAAAGTGAAGTCCGACCGCGCTAGTACGATCCATCCCGTGCGTCCGATGTTACAACCGGATTGAAAAAACACCGTCCGCACAGAACTCCCATAGCAACCATGGAGACATGTGCCCGCATACGCGCCCAACACTCCCCCCAGCCCTCCTATGTACGAGTCGAATCCCCACCCGTGTATGTACACCCGTGTATGTACGAGACGTACCCCCACCCGCGTATGTATGGAGCGTACCCCCACCCCAACCGTGTATGTACGACCCGTACCCCCACCCCAGCCGTGTATGTATGACCCGTACCCCCACCCCAACCGTGTATGTACGACCCGTACCCCCACCCCAACCGTGTATGTACGACCTGTACCCTCACCCGCGTATGTATGGAGCGTACCCCCACCCCAACCATGTATGTACGACCCGTACCCTCACCCGCGTATGTATGGAGCGTACCCCCACCCCAACCGTGTATGTACGACCCGTACCCCCACCCCAACCGTGTATGTACGACCCGTACCCTCACCCGCGTATGTATGGAGCGTACCCCCACCCCAACCGTGTATGTACGGACCGTACCCCCACCCCAACCATGTATGTATGACCCGTACCCTCACCCGCGTATGTATGGAGCGTACCCCCACCCCAACCGTGTATGTACGGACCGTACCCCCACCCCAACCGTGTATGTACGACCCGTACCCTCACCCGCGTATGTATGGAGCATACCCCCACCCCAACCGTGTATGTACGACCAGTACCCCCACCCCAACTGTGTATGTACGACCCATACCCTCACCCGCATATGTATGGAGCGTACCCCCACCCCAACCGTGTATGTCCGACCCGTACCCCCACCCCAAACGTGTATGTACGACCCGTACCCTCACCCGCATATGTATGGAGCGTATCCCCACCCCAACCGTGTATGTACGGACCGTACCCCCACCCCAACCGTGTATGTACAACCCGTACCCTCACCCGCGTATGTATGGAGCGTACCCCCACCCCAACCGTGTATGTACGACCTGTACCCCCACCCCAACCGTGTATGTACGACCCGTACCCTCACCCGCGTATGTATGGAGCATACCCCCACCTCAACCGTGTATGTACAGACCGTACCCCCACCCCAACCGTTTATGTACGACCCGTACCCTCACCCGCGTATGTATGGAGCGTACCCCCACCCCAACATTCTAAGTACGGAGCGCACCCCAGGCCCCAACACCAGCACCTTCACCCAACATCACGCATGTACGAGTCGTACCAAGCCAGACACAAGGACAGCACTGTACAACAAAATTGCCGAAGTACACACCATACACACGCTAAAAACGCACGTACACAACCAGGACAAAGCACAACAACACAAGAATACACTATTCGAATGGCACAAAGCCACAAAACATGTCCAACAAGCACAAATACAACACATTCACTGACCTGCAACTGCCAAAATCCCAAACAGAGGCCCAAAACACAACCAGGCCCACACACACAAACCATGAGCCTTTGCAACAGACTCACTGCTGCCAGACCCCACAGACAATCTACAGCACCATACTTGAACCTTTACTACACCTTACACTTGCACACCTTCACACACACACCTTCACAAACACCCCCTCATCACATTCACACACACCTGCACAACCACACCCACACACCCACAACCATCCACACCCACACCCCCCACAACCATCCACACCCACACCCCTCACCATGCCCACTAACAAGAATCCAAAGTTCACTAGCCAAGAGTTGGAGGTCCTTGTCGACGAAATCCTCAGAGTTGAGCCACACCTCTTTGGAACATTGGTCAGACAGACCAGCATTTCCGAAAAAACAGCCATGTGGCAGAGGATTGTCGATGCTGTGAATGCTGTTGCGTCCACCAGAAGGACCAGGCATGAATGCCAAGCCAGGTGGTACGATCTGCGGAGGAGGGTCCGAGCCAAAATGACCGACGACCACAACCAGGCCAACATCACAGGAGGAGGGCCGCCCCGCAGACCCGTACAATACCATCCCTGGGAGGAGAGGGTGATGGCCATACTGCCGGTGGTGGCATTGGACAAATTAGAAGGACTCCGAGACCCGGGTGAGTACACAAACAACTCACCTCACATGGAGGGAACGTCATCCACAACCAAACTCACAATCAGTCACGCAACCACCCCAAGCTATCGCATGACTCAACCACACTCCATGAACACGCACATGCCACTAGCGCCACCATGCCCCATGCACCCAGCTGGACAATGCCAAGTCACAGGCCACAGAAAACACCAACACAAGACACGGTAAGCCGGATGGCGGGAGTGTGGGCCCCAAAAATCACATAGTGCAACTCAGAAGCAGACAACAATGCCCTCTGCCCATATGGCCTAGGTCACAGCCAGACAAACAGTGTGTCCCCACACAGGAAAGACTTGCCAGCAAATGGCGGACGCCTTGCATTAAGACATGGGGGTGAAGGCACTTTTTGCACATGACAGCAGCTAATGAACAGCCAACACTGTGAAAGAGTAGCAGCACACACCACCACAGCAGCAGCGCAGACACACACACTACACCCAATGGGTGCCTGGAGATCAGAAGCAAACTCACATCAACAAGCCAAGGGCCATTCAAAGATCTGCTAAAAGTGTGTGCATAGGAAGCTGGGCTGAGGTGACAGAGGGTGACACACAGAGGGAGGGAGAGGGGGAGAGAGAGGGAGGGAGACACAGGGAGACGGACAGAGGGAGGAGGCTGACACAGGGAGGGAGGGAGAGGGGGACAGAGAGGGAGTGAGAAAGGGACACATAGGGAGACCAATTCTGCCTTGTGGGGTGTGGGAATGTCTGCTCGTCAGCAGGTGGACTGCGTGCATGTAGACAAGGGTGGCCAGTGCCTCAATCCCCCTCTCTTCTCCATGGCAAAACACAGGGCCATGTCTCAACCTGTGCACGAGCACAACGACAGCTACCTGCATTATATAAGAGTGTGGAACAACTCCATGTGCCCACGTACAGTGCAACACGGAAGGCGCCAATGCATGGCTCGCCACACCTGCTCACTCCACTGCTGACTGCAGTCACAATTGACAAAGCAAGTAAGACTGTGCCACACATAGGTAAAGTCTCAAAAGCTGTGGCCAAGGGACATACCCATGCACAAGTGCACTGTGAGTGGAATGCAAGACATATCCAAATTCCCAGAGGAAATGTGCCAACTTTGAAACGAATGAAACATGGATGTTGCATGGAACATAAATAACATTGTCTCTCTCACACACAGGTCAACGTCGTGGATCACCCCCCAACACTGGGGGGGAAGACTCACAGGACCCGGCTCTGCGGGATGCCGATCCCACCGGCAGCGATGACTCTCACCACTCTGTGGACGACCCCGACCAACCTGGCCCCTCTGGTGTCCAACCACCTGCAGCACCTGCGTCAGGTACAACTGGGCCAACCACCACCCCCACTCCTGCCACATCCCAGGAGACACCCAGGATCCCTGCCCCACCACCACCATGCAGTCAGGCTCACCAGGAGGGACACGGTGTACCGGGCACCCAGGAGGAGGCAGGCGACAACGCTAATGCCAACCCTCAGGGGTCCCGGAGACCCGATGTGCCCACAAGGGCAGGCCAGGTGCAAGTGGGCAGGGGTGGTGGGAGTGGAGGACGGCGGAGGCGCGAGACTGACCAGTTGGCTGCGGAACCGGTATATGCCCATGTCAGAAACATCCTGGACACATACCGGCAGGACACCACGGGCATGGCCCAGGTTGTGTCCATCCTCGAGGAGATCAAGACCCAGCAGGCCCAGCAACATGCGGAGCAACATGCCTGTCTACTGCGACACCAAGGGCGGGTGGAGGACAGACAGGCTGAGCTCGTGTGAGGTGTTCAGGGGAATTCACAGTACACTCCGTCGGATAGCCGACAGCATGGGCAACCCTCCCTGTGCCGCCAGGCGTAGAACATCACCACCCACAGGGAGGGATTAGGAGGAGGAGGAGACATCCGACGGAGCATCCCAAACATCGTCACGGCCTGCTTCTGAGGGTTCCCGCAGGAGGGCGGGTCGTCCACGGAAAAGACCGTGAGGGTTGGCGCAACAGCACCATCTCCCAGGACACCTGGCCTGGCACCTGGCCCACTGGACCAACAGCAGCTCATCAGCAAAAGACATTCTCTGCCACATGGACTTGCTGCTCACTGTCTGACCAATGTTGACAACGACTGTGGCATGGACTCTGAGGATTTCCAATGGCAAGGACACCAACTCCCCTAGTGAACTTTGGATTCCACACACCTGGAAAGCCCCTCATGTCATACCCCCCCCCCACGTACCCCAACAAAAATAAAAGTTACACGATAAAGAGATGATGCCTACATTTTGCATTATTACCTTACATGTGTCTTGTTAAGTCTAACCATGCCAGAGTTCTCATATGACTCCAACCATCCACACCCTGGGGCCTGAGTCTGGCACAGGACACACACGGGTCACAATGTATTAGGCAAGACACACATGGAGCACCATACACACCCGTGATGGGCCCAACCCATAGTGAGCGTACAGGCATGTGTACGGTCCGTATCACTATGGGTACGCATACACGAGCACACCCATAGTGATACGGACCGTACACACGCCTGTACGCTCACTATCACTATGGGTACGCATATGCGAGCACACCCATAGTGATACGGACCGTACACACGCCTGTACGCTCACTATCACTATGGGTACGCATACGCGAGCACACCCATAGTGATACGGACCGTACACACGCCTGTACGCTCACTATCACTATGGGTACGCATACGCGAGCACACCCATAGTGATACGGACCGTACACACGCCTGTACGCTCACTATCACTATGGGTACGCATATGCGAGCACACCCATAGTGATACGGACCGTACACACGCCTGTACGCTCACTATCACTATGGGTACGCATACGCGAGCACATCCATAGTGATACGGACTGTACACACGCCTGTACGCTCACTATCACTATGGGTACACATACGCGAGCACACCCATAGTGATACGGACCGTACACACGCCTGTACGGGCCGTTGCTATGCTTTTGGGGTGCCCTAGGGCCCCGGTACGCACCGTACATGTGTGTGAAACTCCAAATTACATAGGGGACACATGAGGGACAAGTATAAAGGCCTATATGCATGCTGGTTGTCATGGAGACCAAGTTTAAAGTTTTAATTTTTTTCAGCACATGCACAGCAGAAGTCAGTTTGAATTAATCTACTTTGTTGCAATGTGGTTCTGGAGTTGACATCATGCTCAAGAAAAAAACACTATCAGAACACACTGACTGTGCTAGGTTTGAAGGGATTGAAGGAAACATAGGATGCAAATGTGAGTGACCAATCACTCTGTACTCCTGTGCATGAAACAGGCCAGCAAGGCAGATATAAGGCAGCCAGGTCCCATGAGGGAGCACTTGCCCGCACATCTTTGGATTCTACGACCCAGCTGCTGCTACTGATTCCCTGGAACCATGTCAAGGTCTGTGGAGAGGTCACAGCCTTTCACCCTGGAGGAGAACCTGGCATTGCTGGATGTGATCCTCCCACAGTACCCCCTGCTGTATGGGCAACCAGGGTATCAGGTGAGTGCAGAGTCTACTAGCACAGACTGTGTCCCTTGTTTGTGACTGTGACTTCTGGCATTGTGTCCAGGTGTGACACACATGCTATGTACTGTAGGGGGGTCCCGGGGGGGAATGCCTGATGTCTCCCAGCCAGAGCATGCTGTGGTGCATGTCTGCCGTCCTCACTTGCATTGTGTTTACTGTGACAATCACTGCATGGTGCATGCCACATTCTGCCTGTCTTGTCCTCCTGGGAATGTAGCCTCTTCAGTCCTCATGTGATTATGTGGTCAGCCCAGTGTGACAGGTGACTGTACCCACAGATGTGTGTTAGTTCTGTGTACCTGTGCTGAGAGTGTCCACATGATGTGTTCGTACCCTGGACATCGGTGTGTGTGTGTAAGTCCCCTGTCATGTGGGTGGGTGCATATGTGGAGTGTGGCACCCGGGCTGCATGAGGGATGGATATACCCTGCCCATGTGATGTGAGCAGGGAGCAGTGCTGTGTGTCTGACGTGCAGAGCCAGCCCCACACCTGTGAGCCCCCCGTCTAGTGGCACATGTGCAGAGTGAGGTTTGTCGCTGCATTTGGCAATGGCAGGTGAATGTCCTGTGCCTGTGTGTGTCTGTGTACTCTGCTGAGGTAGCGTCAGTGGTCTGTGGCATGTGACTGCTTAGAGGTGCTGCACATTATCCTGGTGTAGCTTGTGATGCACAGTGTGAGCCTGGATCATTGATTGTGTCGTTGCCCTCATTCCACCTGTGTACTTTCAATGGCACGTACTGCTTTTGCCCTTCCCCAGAGGATCATGTCCCTATGACAAAGGTGCAATGCGTTGGATGCATACTATGCCTTGTTGTAAACAGCAAATTTGTTCTAATATGTGTCTCTGTGACATGTGCCAGGTGTATTGATGTAGTGTCACTTGTTCATCCTCACAGGTAGGCGCCTCTGCCAAGAAGCAGATCTGGATGAACGCCGTCAGTGCCGTGAGGAGGACGGACGGTCGCAAGCGGCGCCTGGCACAGGTGAGGAAACGCTGGCAGGATATCCGGTGCTGGACGCGGAGGATCGCACGGGTCCTGCTGGGGGACTCACCTGAGACCCATAAGAACCGCGGGCGCCGCCGTCTGACCCACATCCACAAGCGTGTGCTGGCGGTGGTATTTCCAGACTTGGACAGGCGCTTACAGGAGAAGCAGCAGCAGGAAGGGGATAGGTACATGTGTGTTTGTTGTGTGTCACCAGCATTTGTAAGTGCACAGTTGCATGGATACACTGCCAGGGTTTAAAGGTGCTGTGCAGATCCTGTTACCCACAGTATAGCGGTGCTCTCCTGCCTCCCTTCCCCTCCTTGCAATGTGTTCCCTGGTCTGTGTGTAGTCACTCCTTCACAAGGTTATGTAGGCTGGCACTTTCTCCACGTGAACTATGCCTGTAGCATCATGTGTGGGGGTGGTGTGTAACAGGTTTTGGGACCTTGCCTGTGCCCTGTCCAGTTCAGTACTTGTGGGTTCCATGTCAGTTGGCACTGATGCTGAGTCCAGACATGGGAGTTAGTCTCTCAAGTGTCATGCCTTACAGCACGCATGTCCTATGTTGTGGCCTGTGACATGATGTGCATGAGTGTGCTATACGCATAGTGCAGGGATGGTGGCGTGTGTTGCAGTCATTCCCATTCAGGACCATGGAGTTGTGTGGCCACTACTGTCCCCTGGGGCATATTTTCATAGGTGCCGTGTGTGTCATCACAAAATGTGGACACTCTCAGTGTCTACAGCATAGGTTGTGCTCTGTGCCATTGTCCCCTGGCACCATGTATATTGACGTAATATGTAGTACAAGTGTCCACTGTATAGCCTGACATGATTTTCCTTGTTCATACTCACGGTGGCCAGTGCCTGTGTGTCTTGTTACAATCATCTGATGATGACCATTTGTACATGATTATTTGGACAGGCGCACCTTGGGTATTTGGTGTCCAATCTTGCATTTATGCAGCCCATGTGTATTTCACCCAGACTAAGAGATGTAAGTGCTTCCTGTGTCTCAACAAATTGTCTCATGTAGGGGGTGGTTGGTGCGGGCAAAGCCTACATGTCAAAACCTGATGTCTCCTTGCTAGGTCTGGCCAGTGTGTGATGTTTGTCTGGACATACACTCAAGGTGCAGTGAGCCAGTCATGGTGGGCATGTTTTCAGTATTACCTATGCAGCATGTGCCTCAAGTTCATGGATATGGTGCCTGCTCATCCCTATTTTCGGCAACGCTGTGTGGTGCAGATGCAGTGCTGGATTGTCCCCAGGGCCTGGCTCCTCTGTCAAACTCCATTTCATGTCATTTGCTATTGTGTCACACTCTCCATGGTTTTTCAGTGGCATGGTGGGTCAACCAACTGTGTGTTGCATGCCCTACATCTGTACCTTGTTTTGTAGATGTTACTGATCTTTCTTTTCAGGCTATGCACTGTAACCTATGTAGATTGGACTCATGTGACATATGTATACAGGTGTATGATTAATTGCTGTCTCTTCACCTTGCCCACAGCATCGTCGGGGGACACGGAGGGAGACATGAGCACAGACGGAGCGGAGGGACCGAGCACCAGTGCCAGCGTTGACATCGTGGCTGGCACATCGAGTGGAACTGAGGCGGAGGAGAGTGAGGCCGAGGACCTGTCCACTGGCACGACAGAATATGAAGTTGACGGGTCCGAGGATGATCTCTCCGAGTGGGCGGAGGCTGCACCAGCAGCTGACAGCGGTACAACATCTCTCCCCGCCCCCTCCATTGCCATCAGCTGCCTCCCACTTGCTCGTGTCCCTTCCCAGCGTGCCCGGTCACCACATGTCTCCTTCCTGCCAGGCACCGCACCCCCTGCCCCTGTCTCCACTGCTGCCGCCAATGCCGAGTCTGTGGACATCCAGCGGCAGTTGCAGGTTGGTCAGGCTGTGATGCTTAATGTCCTCCATGGCCACAGCCAAGTGCTGAACAACATGGAGGCATACTTGGAGGGCATTTTCTCATCGCAGGCTGACCAACGCAACTTGCTGAGGTCCATTGACTCGACACTGACTGCAGCAGTGGGTCTCCTGCAGCGCTACGTCCAACCCCCTACCCCTGACCCATCCACACTTCCCACTCCCATGCCTGTCCCACGTACACCCAGACGTCACACCAGCAGGGAATGTCATACGCACACCTTCTGGCACGCACACACAGGGTGAAGTAGGCACACCCACTGGGTCGGGGGGCAAACGTAAGACACGCAGCCAGAGTGGGAGTCCGCATTCCACCAAATCCACTCCCTCCAAATCCCCTCCCCTCAGCTCTCCTGGCCACATATCCGGCAAAGACTCCTTCATGGCCGCTCTGTCCCTGAGCCCCACTGTGACACAACCCCGCAAGCGGTCAAGGGAGTCCCCGGTCAGGGTGGTTGAGTCCCCCCCCTGTCCACACCCTCCCCCAGTGGCGCTGCGACCCATCCCTCCGCCCCCCCTCCTTGGGGCCTGTGGTTCCTTCGGGTGCAGGGGAGTCGCTGGAGGACCTTGCTAAGGGAGGACTCTGCACACACCCCTCCTGTGTCTGGGCACTGCTGGGAGGACTCTGCACACACCCCTCTTATGACTGGGCACTGCTGGGAGGACTCTGCACACACCCCTCCTGTGTCTGGGCACTGCTGGGAGGACTCTGCACCCACCCCGCCTGTGTCTGGGCACTGCTGGGAGGACTCTGCACCCACCCCGCCTGTGTCTGGGCACTGCTGGGAGGACTCTGCACACACCCCTCTTATGAAAGGGCACTGCTGGGAGGACTCTGCACACACCCCTCCTGTGTCTGGGCACTGCTGGGAGGACTCTGCACACACCCCTCTTATGACTGGGCACTGCTGGGAGGACTGTGCACACACCCCTCCTGTGTCTGGGCACTGCTGGGAGGACTCTGCACCCACCTCGCCTGTGTCTAGGCACTGCTGAGTCCCCCCCCTGTCCACACCCTCCCCCAGTGGCGCTGCGACCCATCCCTCCGCCCCCCCCTCCTTGGGGCCTGTGGTTCCTTCGGGTGCAGGGGAGTCGCTGGAGGACCTTGCTAAGGTGTGCAGTGACATCCTGGCCTCCGCCTTTGGCCCTGCCCCACCCCCTGTGGTGGAGTCCTCCATCCCTGCACCCACGACGCCTACCCTTTGCCCTCATGTCCCTGCGGTGCCTGGTCCTTCCCCCCCACATGATGCCCTCCCCGCTCTGGAAGACGAAGGAGTCTGACTGTGCAGGCAAGCTAGGGGACACGCGTCCCACTGTGTCCCCCAACTGTATTTGAACTTTGGATTGCCCTATGGGCATTGTACATTGTGAACTTTCAAGGGACATACAGATTTTTGGATGCTGAAAAAAGCAATTTATTTTTCCTTAGTACACTACTCTCTGTCTGGTGTTGCTGTTGGTGGACCTGCCCCATTATTTTGGGTGGTGATTATGTGTTGGGTGTGTGGGAATTGTAGTCTTGTGCTGGTCATAGGGTGGATCCTGGTATCTGTGTGCCATCACAAGCTGTTGGCTACATAACTTTGTTCATGTAAGCAGTTACTGCATGGTGACATCGTCCCAAGGTGTGTTCCTTCCTCTGTGTAACCTGACATCTTCCCTGCAGGGTCTTTCCAATATGTGGTGCTGAGCGATGTCTCCACCTGCATCATTCGTGGCGTCCTTGGTGGTCACTGTACTTGTGTATGTAGACTGTTGTCATGACTTCATGTGTACATGTTTTCTTTTTGGCGCTATGCATGTGTATACTCCCAGCCTCGCACACATGTGGTACATGTACTGCAGGATCTTTGTGCACCTGACTGACATTTGTGGGCATTGGATCTGTGGGTACTCCACCCTTTTCTTTGCAGGGGCACTGCTGTGAGTGTTAGGCACCCACCCCTCCTGTGTCTGGGCACTGCTGGGAGGACTCTGCACACACCCCTCCTGTGTCTGGGCACTGCTGGGAGGAATCTGCACACACCCCTCTTATGACTGGGCACTGCTGGGAGTGTTAGGCACCCACCCCTCCTGTGTCTGGGCACTGCTGGGAGGACTCTGCACACACCCCTCCTGTGTCTGGGCACTGCTGGGAGGACTCTGCACACACCCCTCTTATGACCGGGCACTGCTGGGAGGACTCTGCACCCACCCCTCCTGTGTCTGGGCACTGCTGGGAGGACTCTGCACACACCCCTCCTGTGTCTGGGCACTGCTGGGAGGACTCTGCACACACCCCTCTTATGACTTGGCTGGGCACTGCTGGCAGTGTTAGGCACCCACCCCTCCTGTGTCTGGGCACTGCTGGGAGGACTCTGCACACACCCCTCCTGTGTCTGGGCACTGCTGGGAGGACTCTGCACACACCCCTCTTATGACTGGGCACTGCTGGGAGGACTCTGCACACACCCCTCCTGTGTCTGGGCACTGCTGGGAGGACTCTGCACCCACCACGCATGTGTCTGGGCACTGCTGGGAGGACTCTGCACCCACCCCGCCTGTGTCTGGGCACTGCTGGGAGGACTCTGCACACACCCCTCTTATGACTGGGCACTGCTGGGAGGACTCTGCACACACCCCTCCTGTGTCTGGGCACTGCTGGGAGGACTCTGCACACACCCCTCTTATGACTGGGCACTGCTGGGAGGACTCTGCACACACCCCTCCTGTGTCTGGGCACTGCTGGGAGGACTCTGCACACACCCCTCTTATGACTGGGCACTGCTGGGAGGACTCTGCACACACCCCTCCTGTGTCTGGGCACTGCTGGGAGGACTCTGCACACACCCCTCTTATGACTGGGCACTGCTGGGAGGACTCTGCACACACCCCTCCTGTGTCTGGGCACTGCTGGGAGGACTCTGCACCCACCCCGCCTGTGTCTGGGCACTGCTGGGAGGACTCTGCACCCACCCCGCCTGTGTCTGGGCACTGCTGGGAGGACTCTGCACACACCCCTCTTATGAAAGGGCACTGCTGGGAGGACTCTGCACACACCCCTCCTGTGTCTGGGCACTGCTGGGAGGACTCTGCACACACCCCTCTTATGACTGGGCACTGCTGGGAGGACTGTGCACACACCCCTCCTGTGTCTGGGCACTGCTGGGAGGACTCTGCACCCACCTCGCCTGTGTCTAGGCACTGCTGGGAGTACTCTGCACACACCCCTCTTATGACTGGGCACTGCTGGGAGGACTCTGCACCCACCCCTCCTGTGTCTGGGCACTGCTGGGAGGACTCTGCACACACCCCTCCTGTGTCTGGGCACTGCTGGGAGGACTCTGCACACACCCCTCTTATGACTGGGCACTGCTGGGAGGACTCTGCACACACCCCTCCTGTGTCTGGGCACTGCTGGGAGGACTCTGCACCCACCCCGCATGTGTCTGGGCACTGCTGGGAGGACTCTGCACTCACCCCGCCTGTGTCTGGGCACTGCTGGGAGGACTCTGCACACACCCCTCTTATGACTGGGCACTGCTGGGAGGACTCTGCACACACCCCTCCTGTGTCTGGGCACTGCTGGGAGGACTCTGCACACACCCCTCTTATGACTGGGCACTGCTGGGAGGACTCTGCACATACCCCTCTTGTGTCTGGGCGCTGCTGGAAGGACTCTGCACCCACCCCGCCTGTGTCTGGGCACTGCTGGGAGGACTCTGCACCCACCCCGCCTGTGTGTGGGCACTGCTGGGAGGACTCTGCACACACCCCTCTTATGACTGGGCACTGCTGGGAGGACTCTGCACACACCCCTCCTGTGTCTGGGCACTGCTGGGAGGACTCTGCACACACCCCTCCTGTGTCTGGGCACTGCTGGGAGGACTCTGCATCCACCCCGCCTGTGTCTGGGCACTGCTGGGAGGACTCTGCACCCACCCCGCCTGTGTCTGGGCACTGCTGGGAGGACTCTGCACACACCCCTCTTATGACTGGGCACTGCTGGGAGGACTCTGCACACACCCCTCCTGTGTCTGGGCACTGCTGGGAGGACTCTGCAAACACCCCTCTTATGACTGGGCACTGCTGGGAGGACTCTGCACACACCCCTCCTGTGTCTGGGCGCTGCTGGGAGGACTCTGCACCCACCCCGCCTGTGTCTGGGCACTGCTGGGAGGACTCTGCACCCACCCCGCCTGTGTCTGGGCACTGCTGGGAGGACTCTGCACACACCCCTCTTATGACTGGGCACTGCTGGGAGGACTCTGCACACACCCCTCCTGTGTCTGGGCACTGCTGGGAGGACTCTGCACACACCCCTCTTATGACTGGGCACTGCTGGGAGGACTCTGCACACACCCCTCCTGTGTCTGGGCACTGCTGGGAGGACTCTGCACCCACCCCGCCTGTGTCTGGGCACTGCTGGGAGGACTCTGCACACACCCCTCTTATGACTGGGCACTGCTGGGAGGACTCTGCACACACCCCTCCTGTGTCTGGGCACTGCTGGGAGGACTCTGCACCCACCCCGCCTGTGTCTGGGCACTGCTGGGAGGACTCTGCACACACCCCTCCTGTGTCTGGGCACTGCTGGGAGGACTCTGCACACACCCCTCCTGTGTCTGGGCACTGCTGCGAGGACTCTGCACCCACCCCGCCTGTGTCTGGGCACTGCTGGGAGGACTCTGCACCCACCCCGCCTGTGTCTGGGCACTGCTGTGAGGACTCTGCACACACCCCTCTTATGACTGGGCACTGCTGGGAGGACTCTGCACACACCCCTCCTGTGACTGGGCACTGCTGGGAGGACTCTGCACCCAACCCTCCTATTTCAGGATATGTACGCTTAGAACATACACGGGTGTGGGTTCGCTCCATGCATACGTAGTGGGGGTACGGTCCGTACGTACACTGTTGGCATGGGGGGTACGCTCCATGCATACGCGGGTGAGGGTACGGGTCGTACATACATGGTTGGGGTGGGGGTACGCTCCATGCATACGCGGGTGAGGGTACGGGTCGTACTTACACTGTTGGGGTGGGGGGTACGCTCCATACGTACGCGGGTGAGGGTACGGATTGTACTTACACTGTTGGGGTGGGGGGTACGCTCCATACGTATGCGGGTGAGGGTACGGGTCGTACTTACACTGTTGGGGTGGGGGGTACGCTCCATAAGTACGCGGGTGAGGGTACGGGTTGTACTTACACTGTTGGGGTGGGGGGTACGCTCCATACGTACGCGGGTGAGGGTACAGATCGTACTTACACTGTTGGGGTGGGGGGTACGCTCCATACGTACGCGGGTGAGGGTACGGGTCGTACTTACACTGTTGGGGTGGGGGGTACGCTCCATTCGTACGCGGCTGAGGGTACGGGTCATACTTACACTGTTGGGGTGGGGGGTACGCTCCATACGTATGCGGGTGAGGGTACAGGTCGTACTTACACTGTTGGGGTGGGGGGTACGCTCCATCCGTACGCGGGTGAGGGTACGGGTCATACTTACACTGTTGGGGTGGGGGGTACGCTCCATACGTACGCGGGTGAGGGTATGGATCGTACTTACACCGTTGGGGTGGGGGGTACTCTCCATACGTACGCGGGTGAGGGTACGGGTCGTACTTACACTGTTGGGGTGGGGGGTACGCTCCATACGTACGCGGGTGAGGGTACGGGTCGTACTTACACTGTTGGGGTGGGGGGTACGCTCCATGCATACGGGGTGGGGGTACGGTCCGTACATATCCGTACCCACACTATGGAATGCTTGTGCGGGCCGTACCCAGGCCTTTGCCACGTGGGAACAGCCGTCCCGCCATTGTTGGGGTGACGTAGGTGTGGACGTGGTACGACTCGTACCCACGCTCTTAAGGCGTGGGTACGGGACATACCTGTGTTGCCGGTTCGCGTTGTCAAGCACTTCCGTTGTGGCGGACGCTGGCTTTGCTGGACACGCCCCCACCCCCTCGTAGTGACCAGGGCCTGGGGGTCAGGTATGTCCAGGGCATGTGTGCTGTGTGACTTGGGTGGGGGTTTTGTGGCCTGCCCCTGCTCCTGCCCCCCCCCCTTTCCCCCCTCCCTTTGTTGTTCTGACCTTCTGCGGCGTCTGCGTCGTAACCTGTAGAGGAGGTCGACTGCTATGAGGGCCGGGATGACACGTAGGTTCGGGTCCATGTCTGTCCGTCGCGTGAAGGTACTCCTTGTTCGCGTCGTCCTGATTTACCGGCAGTTTTTGGCTGCCGGAAAATATTGTCCGTGCGGGATGACGTCGGTGCGAATCGTACTTCCTGGTTCGTGATGGCAGGCTGCGTGTGTCCCGACTAAGGGTGGGCGTAGTGGGCGTAGTGGGGCTACGTGAAGCAGCACGTAGTGTGCCCAAATCTACGCACACTACGCGCTTCGCGTAGCCCCACTACGTGCCACCCACCTCCCGCCCGCCCTTCTTTTAAATAATATAAGCAATGAAAAATAAATTAAAGTAAGTCGACTTACCCGTAAGCGCGGCGTCTCCGGGGCTCCCTCTTTCTGTTTCTAATTTCTTCTGGCAAATGCGCATGCGCGGACGCCCGCGCATGCGCATTTCTCGCGAGAAATGCGCATGCGCGGGTGTCCGTGCATGCGCATTTGCCAGAAGAAATTAGAAACAGAAAGAGGGAGCCCCGGAGACGCCGCGCTTACGGGTAAGTCGACTTACTTTAATTTATTTTTCAATGCTTATATTATTAAAAGGAGGGCAGGCGGGAGGTGGGTGGCGGGTGGCAAGCAGCTACGCTTCGCCCTCGGCGTGTGCGTAGCGCTGCCCTGCTTCGCCTACTTCGGAAAGTGCGAAGCAGGCAGCGCTACGTACACTACGTGGGCGAAGCGTAGTGCTACGCCCGGGGTTAGTCCCGACGTCACGTCGGCTCTTTCCCGGATCACATTTGTATGTTTATTTTCGTCGGTCGGGGTTTTGTACGAATCGTACGGAAATAGTATTTCCGTGCGATTCGTACTTCCATGTTTGTATATTGTTGCGACCGGGTACGCGTCGGACGGAGAATATGCTCCGTCCGACGGCTCGTACCCGGTTTTTACAGGATCGTGATCGGCACCATCGGGTGGACTTTTGCAGATGTCTCCATAGACTCTGGTTAAAATGATAATAGCAACCTTGGATTGCTGTGTGTGGATAATTTTTTAGTATTGAATTGATAATGGCTAATTCGAAATCAATAATTATTTTTTGTGGGAAATAATTATTGGTTTCTTCTTTTACTTTGGTTAACATTTCTATGTATGTTGTTTGCTGTTTATTTGGTAAGAGGGCATAGATTAATGGAATGTTAGAATGTTGGTACAATCCATGCACTGTGTACAGCTGGTAGAATGGTTTTGGACAAACTTTAAAAGTTCCATCCATCATCCAAGTGTGACATTGTTGTAATTTCACTAAATTGTTTGCAGTAGCAAACATAATTATTCTTTTATCAGGAGATTTGTTATAAAAAAAAAAAATGGTTCATTAGTGTGAGTTATGCTTAACTCTGGGGGAATGATTACTGTTTCAAATGTTTTCGGGGTAGGTAGAGTTTTGGTAGTTTGTTTTTTTTGGCTAGCAATAGTTCTTTTTAAACAATCAATTGAGGGTAATTGTGCTGATGCATGGTGTGGTATTTTTAATAATTGTTCTTTGAGTATTTGGGTGGTGGGTTTATCAGTGCTAGTACTTGCTTCTTTAACGTTTTCAAGAGCATTTCTAACTTCTATCTCTGTTATATTGGGGGGGGTGATTATGTTCTTTTACAGAAAGAACAGTGGTTTCTTTTGTAATAGCTCTCACATAGCATTTGTTTGAGTAGTATTTGCTACATTTCCAAAACATTTTCAGACCACTTTGCTTTTCCTGTGTATATACATAACCCATATAACAGAACAACATTTTATTTTTTTGAGACGTTATAAATTCTGCACCTTCAGTCATGTTGTTCTGTATTATGCTAGGGGAGATGAAAAAATATTTTGTAAATATAAACAATGTTATAGATATTTTAAATATATTTAAATTTTAGTGAATATACTTACAATGTTTAATTTGATGTGTTGAAAGATGTTAATTAGCTGATTTCAAGCTTTCAGTTTAATCTTGAAGATAGATTTTCTGTTGGTAAGAGAAAAAAATTAGTTAATAGTTGGATACATTTTTTGGAATGTGATACTTTTTTAAGGGGAAAGTAACATTCTGGCTGCGTATTTTAGGCTGTTTAATGATTGAGATTTATATACTTACTTATTTCTTTGGTCCAGTAGGTGATTGTGTAGAAGGTCATTTTGGATGGTTTTGTGATTTTCTGTAGAGGAGAGAAATAAGTAATAAATATGTTTTAGAATAATTTTTTTAATTAATACTTGTAGGTGGGTAGGAAAAATTTAAAATATACTTACATTGATTAATATTAGAGTTGTGGGGATGTCGAAAATATTTCTGTCTGTTTAGAAGGTATCTGTAGAGGAGATATGAATGTAATTAAATAAAGTGTAGTAAATTCATTTATAGAAATAGTTTCAGCTGTAGCATTCTAGATTTGTTGCTTTTTAAATAGAGTTTAACTTACTTTCTGTAGTTGTAAAATTTTCTTTTGGACTGTAAATCTTCTTTCAGGAAACAGTTGAGTAGAGTTTCACCTTATTTGTTCTTTTCAGTTTGTAGTGTGAAAGAGATGTTGAAATGTAGTGTTTTTATAGTGTGAAATTAATTAGTTGCTTCATTTCATTGGTTTAATTTGAAATGTGAGCATTTCATTGGTCCACCTTGATGTTTTTTTCTTTTTTGGCTGTTTGTTTCCATGTAAGGGAAACGCTAATTAGCAACTTATTAGTAGTAAGTGATGGTTTATTTGTAGTATTAAATGATTTAAAGATATTTTTAAATGTGGTTTAATGCATGTATAATAATTATAAAATTATTTATGTTGTGAAATTTATTCATATTGCTTATGGAATGTTTATTTTTAAATGTATGTGTTTGAACAAAAATGTTTAATGTTATTTAAGTGTTTTATTATGTATTACCATGCTAATGTATGTCTTGTGCTAAAAGTATATTTTCTTCATAGTTTTTTAGATAGTCGATATTGTGAAATATTCTATATTTTGGTTGTCTATAGTTCGGGTTTCGATAATTTTGTCATTTAGATAGTTATTTAAGGTTAGACGATATTTTTGTTAACGATATTTATTATTTCGATATAATGATATACGATATTTTGTAAAGACGATATTGTGTACTCGATATTTTAGTATTTTCTTTAATAAGTATAGTGAGTCGATAATATTGTAGTCGATAATTTGCCAACGATATTTTATGTAGTCGATATTTTGGTAATCGATATTATGTTAGTGATCCAACAATTGGTCAGGGGTGCTCAGACGAAGCTTGAATAAACATTGGCACCTACTTAAGTCTGATAGATCCCTTAAGGAAGTCATCACAGACAAACCAGACATTACCTACAGACGAGGCCTCTCGTTAAAGAACATTTTGAGCCCTAGTTATCCCACACCCAAGAATAGAGGAAATTGGTTGACCCAACACTCATGTGGTTTTTTGGCTGTGGACGTTGCACGGCATGTAAATGGGCGTATCCTAAGATAACTGAATTTCAAGGACCTGGTGGCAAAACATATAAGATCAGGACCAACATTAGTGCAGATGCAGTAAGAGATATATTGGCAGCACAATTAGGTCACTACGGGACAGAATTGGAGAACACATACGGGCTGTGAAACACGGGGACATGAGATACCCTCTAGCGGCACATATGTCTGTATGTTCAGAACAGACTACCAATAGACGTTTTGAATTTTATGGAATAGATCACATACTTAGACACCCGAGGGGTGGGAATAGGGAACTGACATTACGACGAAAAGAAGCTCTTTGGATTTTGAAATTGAGGAGTACAGAGTGTGGTTTGAATATTGATCAGGAGCTGCACTATTTCCTAGGCAGATAGAATGTCTGTGGTCATGTCTGACAGGCATTGATATTCATATGAGTTGTTGAACACCTGATCAGGAGCAGGCTGTGATGTAATGCTAATCACTGTATCCAAGCTGGGGAACTGTATACGCCTGCATCCTGACTCAATAAGGGAAAGTAACTGGAAGAGTATAAATAAGATGTCTTATATCTATATTGTACTGTATGTATAACCTGTCTCTCATTTTACTGAAATTTATCGTATGTTTTTACTGGACATGCAACACGTTTGACTAATTAGAGGATAGAATTGAATTTTGTAATGACCTGAATTGATGGAGAGATTAAAGGGCACGGAATTTGAAATCCACACGAAATTTGTGGAGCGGCTATTTGGAGATATTTCTTTACCTAATCGCTTTATTAACGCAACATGTTTGACGTCGATTCACATCTTAAGTAAGAAATTAGAAATTTACTATCACCTTTGATTCCTATTTGAGGATCTATAATTTTGGATAATTACATAGTTATAAACAGAGAGATATCTCTTCAAACATACTTGTTTTCATAACTCAAAATAGAGAGATTCTAAGACACTACGGAGTCTTCTTTCTATGTTTATTACTAATGGATGACGCGATACGTTAACGTCACCAGGGGGAGTTTCTTCCGTTTGTAGAATATTCAAGGTCTTGGCGGAAAAGGCCAGGAGACAGGCTGCTGCACTCGGCTTAGCCGTGGTTTCAGAGGATGGTGTACCCACACTCACAACCATACTGATAGGTGAGATAACGTAAACATTTCTGGGTAGAGGATTTTGGTCCTTGTTTGAGTATATAAGAGTGATTAATAGTAGTTGAATAACGTCTGTTGTGACGGATGTGGTAGCGACATTTAGCCACCTTTGTGTCCAAACAGTAGTACTCTGCGTGTTTTCGAGTTGAGTTTTGGTTTTAACCCGTTTAGTTAACAGAGAATATTGGCCCCTTAGAGATTGAAGGATGTTCTTGATGATTTTTCCTGATACAAATGAGCCGGGTACTTGATATGAGTTTTCACGGTGGTTTATTTTTGATTTCTACAGCCTACTGTGGATTTGATGTAACATGAGTGAACAGGATTGTGATAATTTTGCCTTATCACCGTCGAATATTAGAACCCTGTGTGGTTTGGAATTTATACCACATTTCAAGTAGGTGACTGTCCTGAAATATTAGCACAATTAACGATATAACCGGACTCGATTTGAATTGTTTCTGATACGTTTTCTTTCACTTCTTTCCACAATTCATCTAATTTCAGGAGTAAGACAAAACGAGGAAATTACTAAAAATTTGAATAGTATTGGTGAAATATGGCTGTGGAAGCCATCACGAGTTTGCATGTGTAACGTGAAGGACACTTGACGTTGGCATAAGGGACTTTTCAGATCACTCATTTTTGCGGAGCACAGGTTTACCATCTCCGGTGTTTGCGATTGGATTATCTTTTCTCTCTCCATCCTTTTGGCGTCAGAGCCTCAATTTCTTAGCTCTCACATGTATTCACCATTCCACTCACTGGTTTTTGTGAGATTTGTGGTTGAAATGCTTTATTTAATTTATGGAATTTCTCTCCACTCTTTATCATTTTAACTAGTCACAATAGAAACCATTATATTGGAACTTTTGAATCAATGTACTGGCCTTTTACTTGTATTTTTCGCTTGTACAGCCTTGAGGAAGTCGTGGGACTACTATCCTTATACGACGAAACACGTGTTGGCTGTGGAGTTTTTTATGAAGGCTTCTTGAATAAAAAAGAAAAGAAGACGTGACTCATGATTCTTCGATACATTTTGGCTTGCTGTAATTGCTGTTAACAAACATATACTTTAAAGTTTTCATATTTACGTGTGCTGGGGAATAAGAAAGACTCCCAGTGATGGCTCGAACCAAACTCACGTGTACGCGCCTCGTCCTCAGAGCACACTAAGGACAGCTCCTGATGTACTCACTGGTACTAAAGGCTTAAAATGCTTCATGTTGTATTCGAAAAGCGAGCTTTAGGGTCAGACTTGGGCTGCACATTTATCCATCATATACGACCATAAGGGGAGCCCCCCGCTACACCTTCTTCCCCTTCGGGACTCCTCTCTACCCCTTTCCGCAGGATTCCTCGCTAAGGGAACATCAAATAAGGAGGGATTTAAGAGAGTTGTTTGTAGATTCCCTCTTATGCTCTCCATGCAGTTTCAATGACTCATAGGAGACGAAACTGGGAGAGACTCAGCCCACGGAAGAGTCACTAGGTCACAATTTCTAACTCTGGCAGGGCTGACCCAGACTTCCATCCTCCCGCAGTTACTAACCTTAGGACCATTAAAACTGGTTAAAAGGAAAGCGCTTTACTTAAAGCGCTTTGAATAGACACGTGTGGTATTAAGCAGGCTCATGCCCCACCTGCACTTGAAACTGACCTGCAAGTTGCACCCGTCACGGTGTAACCCCATGTGATGGTGTCACCCGGTGCGGTCCGCACCCCCGCACCTCCCTAGTGACGCCCCTGTTAAAAAAGTAAGGCAAACCTGATGAAAATGTTTGTATTTCTGGGCCTCTATGTGTACTGCACCTTTTGGCCACTCTAAACACATGCAAGTTATAGCGCGCACATTATCCCACCAGTATTGTTTCCGCCTGTATGAATCAGAGTACCTCTGCAAACTACTGCAAACACATAGGGCTTTAATTGTCTCCTTTTTTCAAAATAGCAATTTCAAATCAGGAAGGACAGTCTTCCAACTGCTCACGAGACTGCTCAGCTCGCAGGGCACTGGCAGATGTAGACATTTGTTCAGGAAATGACTTCATCACTCACAGTACAAGAGAGTCAGTGGCTGAAGAGGGCTGGCCCATTGCCCCATGCAGTGTGCTGTGATGGGCTTAAGCAAAATGTGAACACAATGTGCTGACCCAAGGCACCTCTATCTATGCACATACCTATATATCTTTTATTTATGATTACATAGGAAATGACACATTAAAGCTGTCTGTAGTCAGACCTGATGAGGGTTTCATTTGCAAGGATATCAGTTAGACAATTACTTTCAGGAGCTAATGAACGATAATTCTCGCTCTGAGCACAAAACAGTAATTGAAACAATCTGTATAACACGCTAATTTTAATCTATGCAGCCCAAATTGCTGTTATTTGCCAGGGGGTTTGCCTAGGCCTCCGACTATCAACAATATAATTGGAAATATAGCCAAGGTTGTTTTGTGCCTCTAGAACGTCAGGACCCAAAGGCTTTATTTGTTTGCAGTAGACCAGGCAGTCCATTCCATGAAAGGCAGGGCTGTGAAATATGTTCGTTAAGGGGAGAACATAATACCATGTAACTGTAATATGCACTGTAAGAAACCAACCGCAGACGAAGATCATCTATAACTCCAATGCATCTAAATTATTAAATGAATTGTTAGTACAGTATTCATTTTAGAAATGCCACTGCTCACCCAAAGCAGATATATTATTTATGTTGATTGCCAATTAACGGGTGTATTTTTATGGTGCATTGCCTGATAAATAACCTTGTTGTTCTACTACATGTTGAGTTTTAAATTAGCAAATTATATATTTATATATCTCTCTTGCAATGGGAAAAACATCACTTCGATGTTTGAGGGTTTTTTTCTTAGCTAAAAGTGGTGCAGAGGAAGGTTGCGGCACACCGTGAGGCATCCCAAACGTGATTTTAAAGCATAAGTTGGATTTTTCATATTTTACTTATTCATTTTTTTAATGTTTTTTCAGTTTATGGCTTTTGTAAAAATGCGAAAGGGCGTCTGTGCTACCGCTCAGACTAGTTCGCAGATGGAAAAATAGGGAAGTAACATATGTGTGAAAGAGCAAGATGTTGCACATGTACTCTGGTATACCCGTACTCATGTTCAAGGCAACCAACATGAGCTGCTGGCAGTGCTTAATTTGACCCAGTGGTTGCAGGTGAGGCCCACCAGCACTTATTTTTGGGCACTTATTTTTCCTCATCAGACTTTGACCAAGAACAACAGAGAGAAAAACACAAAAGGGGGACAAAGAGGAACGAGAAAGATGTGAAAAGTGTGCCAAAAGAAGAAAGCTGGGAGGAAAAGGGCGTGCATGAGTGAGTTTGAAGGGTAGACAGTGTCTGGTGATGGATAAAGGATGCATGAGGGTAATTAAGACTAAGCAGACCTGATATTCAGACCTGGGCAAGCTGAGCAAATGTTTGGGCCCCAGCAGTTATTATTTTGCAAATTAAGCACTAGCTGCTACCATTATGTCGAAGTCTTAGCAGTGTGCGGCTGACTGAAATCCTGCAGGATAAAGGTTAAGGCAATTCAGGAAGGAAACAAGACTGTGGAAAGGGATTGACAGGACCGTCTACTATTTATAAACAAAGTGGTAGAGATGTGTCTCTGGTCGCTGTTGTTGGTCTGCTTCAAGCTTGTCTGTGGTGGAAACATGTTCCAGGGTGCGAAGTCTCAGCGATAAAAGCATTCCTGTCATTCAAACTCTCTATTATGTACATGGTTCAGAAAGCCAATACCATTTCTTCAAAGTTGCAGACCTCATATCCAGTATGCTATTGAGAATCATAATCCATATACACAGCCGTGGTCCGTGCAGGTAACAGCGGTGGGGCTGTGGGGCCGGGTGGGTGGGGGTTTTTCGAGGAACGATACCGATAATTAATGTTCCCTCTGCATCGTCCGTCGGATTCACCCCTATTCGGCCCCACTGCTCCACAGCTGTTACCTGTACGGACCGCGGCTGTATTTACAGCCTTGCTCAGAAATAACGCTTGTGTACTGCTGAGAAAGTCTCTTTGAGTTTAGTGGCTCCTAATGAGACCAACTGTAGGAAAATGTCTCTTTTTGTATGGCCTCTCCCATTTTGTCTGCAAGGATGCTGCTGTTTTGGCTCTGCACACCGAGACACTGCTAACCAGGCCCCAGTGCATGTGTTCTGACCCTTAAAACATATCACAATTAGCTACACTCCTGATTGGCACATGTAACCTATAAGTCCCTAGTATATTGTACAGAAGTGTACCCAGGGCCTGTAAGTTAAATATCACTAGCGGACTGCAGCACATACTGTGCCACCACTAAACTGATCATGCAAAGCATTTCTCCAGACTTGCCCCTGCAGCCTGGGTAGACAGTTTTAAAAACTGCCAATTAGACTTGGCAAAATAAACCTTTCACTAGGTCTAAACCGTATAAACGTATAAGTCATCTCTAAAGTAGGTCCTAGATGCCCATAGAGTAGGGAGCTTGGTTTATAACATGTAGGACATGTGCACTTATGTTTTACACATCTTAGCAGTTAAAAATCTCCAAAGTCTTTTCCACTGTGGTAAGGTTGGCTCTCCCAAAGGAAAACACTGGGTTGCATTATCACGCCTCATGATGCATAACCTCAGTTTGGTAATAGCTAGAAAAATAATTCAAGGACTCACACAATGGTGATTTAAAATTTAACTTAATGGTCAAGTCGGATTTTAGATTACTATCTTGCAAATAACACATTTAGAAAGTCGTCATTTTCCTGCATGAGCCAAATATGTCTTTCTGCCACTGTTTTCAGTGTTAACTGACTATTAACAGCTCGCCTGTGGTAAAAATGGGCATTACTCCCAGACAGTGGACAACGGGCTTGGGTGTGAGGAAATATTTTTTTCCTGACAGGATGGTCGTCTGGGCTGTGGCCAGGAAATTAATTAACTTCAAAAGGCCCTTACTCTGTCACAGGCAGATGTACCTCACACCTTGGTCTGTCACCTCCATTGTCCTGCTATACATCGAGGCACCAATCCCAGTGGGAGAGTGGTTGCCCCTAGAACTGGTTTTAAGTGACCACATGGGAGTATGTGGTCCATTATCATAGCCACACTTTTGGTTGGGCACAGGGAGCTCTGCACAGGGTAAGAAACTTTCTGCCATGTTTGTTTTAGGTAGAGAGGGGCACTATGGGATAGTTTCAAGGAAAACACACAGAAAATGCAACAAAAGTTGTAGGGTCAACCCTGGAATATTTTACCCTATTGGTAACGGAGTGCTTTAGAGTTTTCCACACCCAAAAACTGGCTATGGACATAAAGGTGACGCCACTAGTAAACTCTTCAGATCACATCAGGACTTGTGGAAGACGGAAGAAGTACTGCACCTGATTTTGTGACTCGTGAGGAGACCCTCAAGGGCTGGTCCTGCTCCTATGTTTGCCCTGGTTGAGAAGTGGACTTAAAGGGTCATTTGGTTGACCTCCTGTTAAGTTACAGGGACACAAAAGCTACAAGAAGCCCATTTTCCTGAAAAGCCTAGCTGACCAGTTCCAACTGGACCTGCCCAGGACTCTGCTGGTAGTTTCTCCTGGAGTAAATACTGCCCCCTTAGTGGTTGAACCCCAACTGAGATTCACCAACAGAGAACCCTTGCCCATGAAAACTGGCATATTTGGATTTTAAGATCTCAGTGGTCTTTACCAAAGCCAAGACTATGAAAACCTGAATATCTGACTTGATTAGGAGGGATGGTTAGGTTTCTAATGTTCTTATTATTTCTAATGCTTCAGAAAAACGTGAAGGCACTGGTTGTTTTTCACAGTTTAGCCTGTTTCCAACATGTGAGGATTTCTCTAGAGGTGAAGCGCTATAAAAATTAAAACTACTTACTTATTAGAACATGATGGACTTGGCAACAAATTGCAACAGTGAAAGCAACTAATAAATGTCATCATCACCTTACAAATTACTTAGTTAGGAAAAAACAAAATGAAATATCGAAAGATACAAAATGGGACTATTGAAATTTCTTTGGAAAGTTTCTCCCTGTGCTGCTTAGTAGAGACATTCAGATTGTGTTTGAAGTTTAGAGTTCCAAAATAACCAGTAAGTATACTTACCTATCAAATTAATAAAAAGCTTTTGTAGCATCAGTGCTACCTGATAGAAATAAGCTTAGTATGGAAAACAGTATTAGCGATGATCTGAGATTCTTAATGGCAATGAAAGCTAAACCAACTTGAAAGTAATTCTTGCTGAAAATTTTGACTTGTCCTGATAGCCCCTCATCCTAAAGATGACATTGATAGATTGTCCTCTCTTGAGTCTCTTCCTTCATTTCCTCATTTGCACTTGATTCCAACATCTATTTTATGCATTCACTAGTGTAATGTTGCTCCTTTGGATTCTCTTTATGGGAGTTTGTGTGGATGTTTCATGATTTGCTATACCATCAGTGATATATCATCGTGCACCCCATTTACTGCTACCCAAAAGACTGACAGTAATTTCTGTATTAGAGTTATGTGCCGAAGACCCTGAAACAGTATGGCATGAAACACAGGTATGTACTTCTATAATTGTTAGAATATTTCCTGTTGGTTGTATGTATGTATTTAGGAGCATATGTTTGGCATAAACCTTGCTGGGAAGCAATGAACAGTGAACAGGAGGGTACGATCCCAATGTCCATTTTTAAGAATGCTATGTGTGGGGCGTGGCTTGCGTGCCGAAGGAAATGGCGGACCTGTTCTGAGCTCCGCTACGTCGTGGGACTCTGACCTTTCTTACGAGCCTTGTATGCCTCTTTTATACGTAACGAGTGCTGGATTTGGGATTACAAGAAGGCGGTGAATCGAAATGACGCTTTCATGCGCTTCGGCATGCGTCTTTTCTTCAGTTTTATGTCGGCGGTAATTATCCCCTCACGGAGACGCGAGCGGCCGCCATTCTGGGTCGCTGAGCTTGCGTCTGGTGTAATGCTGGAGGCTTTCCTGCTCAGGTCTTCAATACCGTGAGTTTTGGCCACGTCTTCATTTTAATCCTCTCAATTTATGGAAAATATGAACGAGGGCACAATAACAAGGGCTTTATTTGTGTCACTTTCATTCATGCCCTTCATTTTACCTTAGATCAAACTTTTATTTTAGAAGCGACTTCTTTCATTAAGGACTTTTTTGCTTTTAATAATTCTTCAGACACTTCCTTACAAAATAATTGGGATGCATTCAAAGCATCTTTTAGAGCCTTCACTATTGCATACTCCTCTAAGAAGAAAAAGTTAATGCACACTAAATATAAAGAGACCCTATCCCGTTTGAAGACATTAGAACATAATTATTACTCTTCTAAATCTACATCATCACTACAAGAATTAATGAAAGCCAAATCCTCTCTGAATAAAATAGTCACGGCTGATGCCTGTAACATCCTCCTTAAAATTAAATCGAAATATCACGGAGGCCAAAACAAAGCAGGAAAAATGCTAGCAAATTATTTAAAAATCAAATCAGAACGTAAAGCTATCGGCCCCATTCATTCAGAATCTAACAATGTACTCCTCTCCTCTGACTCTGATATTAGTCTCACATTTCAATCATACTATAATCTCCTATATACAGAAACTACTATGCCCTCGGAAGAAGACTTTACTTCTTTCTTTCGAGATATTCCCAAGCCCATGACTGCACAGGATATTTTCAAACCCCTTGAAGAAGACATCTCTCTACAAGAATTAATTGATTCTCTTAAATCTTTGAAAAAAGCTAAGGCCCCTGGCCCTGATGGATTTTCAGTGGAACTACTTAGCTCTTTTTCCTCAATTTTTGCCCCTAAATTATTAGAACTATTTAATTTGTTTATAGCTAACTCGCAAGCCTGTGGTTCTTTTCTGGAAGCCCTTATCATTGTAATCCCCAAACCAGATAAAGACCCCTCCTATTGCAAAAATTATCGTCCTATTTCACTAATCAATTATGATTGTAAAATTTTTGCAAAAACCTTAGCTTCTCGTTTAGAGAAAGTTATCCCTCTTCTCATTAACCCAGATCAAGTTGGCTTTGTTAAAGGTCGTCTGGCTTCTGACAATGCCAGAATGTTTTCCAATATTCTTGCTCTTAGTAAAAAATATCCATCTCCACTAGCTGCATTATCCTTGGATGCAGAAAAAGCCTTCGACCGAATTAATTGGGACTTTTTGATTCACGCACTACAATGGTTCGGTTTTGGTCCAAAGTTTATTTCATATGTTAAATTGCTATATACCAATCCAAAAGCATGTGTTTTCGTTAACGGTCTTTTTGCCCCTTATTTTTCTCTTCAAAGAGGTACGCGTCAGGGCTGCCCCCTGTCCCCATTGCTTTTTTTGTTATGTCTAGAGCCCTTTCTGGAACGTATTAGAAGTAATCCTCTCATTACTGGTTTTAGTTTCAAAACCCAACAAATTAAATTGTCTGCGTATGCAGATGATGTTCTCATCTATATGTCCAATCCTGTGTCCTCCTTACCACCCTTCTTACAGGAAATCTCATCTTTTGCTAAGGTTTCAGGCTATAAATTACATTTCTCTAAAACAGAGATTTTACCCTTAAATTCTTCATGCTATAGGCATATGTTTGATTTGACCAACTTTACATGGTGTCCTCAAAAAATTAAATATCTTGGCACATGATTCTCCTCAAATATTCGTGACACATTATGCCACAATTTTTCTCCTTTAAAGCTTAAAATTACGAATCTGTTAACCCTTTGGTCTCCTTTATTCCTATCATGGTGGGGCAGACTTGATACAATTAAAATGATGATTGTCCCTCAGATTCTCTTTATTTTATCCATTTTACCTTTTAAAATTCCTAAATATTATTTTTCCCAGATTAATTCGATTTGCACTAAATTTCTCTGGAATAACAAACATGCACGCATTGCTCTGTCTAAATTGATTCATCCTAAAAACGAGGGAGGGGGGTAAGATTTCCTAATTTCATTTTGTACCATAATGCCTTTCTGATTCGTCAATTTTATGGTCTGTCTAAAGATTATCAGGATTTGCCTACACCTTCATGGGTCAAGGTTGAATGCTCACTGTTAAATGACTTTTCAATACGAGATGTTGTTCACATGTCTAATTGTACTTTTATTTCCAAATACCCTATTCTAAAACATTCCCAATCCTTGTTGCATGCTCTTTTCTTTAAGAATTTTAATGATTATCAATCTTTCCTAGCGTCATCACTTTGGTTTAATAAATACATTAAGTTTCGTTTCAAATCATTCTACTACAAACAATGGAAAGAAAAGGGTATTTTTTATGTCAACCAACTGATTGTTAATAATGAGATTCTTTCTTTCCATCAATTACAAGAGACTTTTCATTTACCTGATTCTTGTTTTCAGCAGTATAATACGTTAGTTCCATTTCTGCAGAAATGTTTACAGAATTTCAAGACTCAACCAATCCCTACTGCCTTTAATCCTGATGCTCCACTATATCAAGTGTCTGCCGATACTAATCCTAGGGCCTCCTTTATATATAAATCTTTATCTACCCCTATTGGCACACGGAATAAATCGAAGGTGGAACTTGAATGGGAACAGGATTTATCCCTGACACTCTCTACACTTCAATGGGATCAGTTTTGGCAAAAACTATTCAAGACATCCAAAGCTGCTAGTATCACACAGTCTCTCTATTTTATTTATAATAGAGTTGTCATTACTCCACTTTTGGTACATAAATTTAACCACTCTACTACATCATCTTGTTGGTCGTGTTTTACTGCTGAAGGTTCTTTATTACATTTATTGTTCTATTGTCCTAAGGTATATGCTTTTTGGAATGATGTATGGTCAAAATGTATACTGATTTTTTCTTATAAGATCCAATTTAATATCCACAATATATTCCTAGGTACCATGTCGCCTGATTTTGCTCAAGTCACCTCAAAATCAATTTTATTTGATTTATTTCTTGCTGTTGCTTTTAAAGTTATATTAACCTGTTGGAAAGACAACTCTAAATTGTCTTTTTTACTTTGGTGGAATTATATATGTGATGAACATAGAATTGCATCTATTCCTCAGTCTTCCATCCACCTACAAATTAAATCTGATGTACTATGGCTACCCTTTACTAATTTTCTATCATCGTCATTCTAATCTCTCTTTATCCCTATTATTTATTTCTTATTTTCTTCTTTTCTTTCTTCTATCTCCCTTCCTCTTTTCCTTTCTTTTTCTTCTGTCTTCCTTTACTCCTTTTCTCTTTCTATTTCCTCTTATAAAAACTTCCTTCCTTTTTTACACTGTGTTCATGCTAGCATTTACACAGGTTCTTTGTATTCCAGTATAGTATAACATGTTAATCCCATTTTCACTATGTATCTTTTTTTTGTGTTTTTATCTCTTCTTGTTACCATTTTAAGTATATTACTATACTGTGTTAAAATATTTTGACACCTTTTATGTATAATTCACCTATTCTGCAGTTACCATTTATCTATTCTTGTACTTGCACTCTTTGATTGATTTTGACTATACTGGTATTTATTTCCCTGTGTTCCTTTATCTTTAAATAAAAATTATTTAACTAAAAAAAAAAGAATGCTATGTGTAAAGCACAGAGAGGTTAAGTACCTAATAAATGAAGCGTCAATGTGCTATGAAGAAGTGAATCTTCAGTTTCAACCTAAATTGCAGGAGGGCAGGAGCAGTTCACATGCGGATGTGAATGTTGTTTCAGAACCAAAACGTAAAAACAGGGATGTAGATTTACATTACAGTCTGAGTGTACTTTTCAGATTTTTTCTTTTTGTTAGTGCCTAACATTCTTTAAGTATGCATGTAAGCTGCACCAGGCACAGCTCTCCAGGGATCCTTTTGGAAATTTCATGTCACTTCTCCCAAAGGCTTCTATTCTTCCAGTGTTGAGTTTTTCATAGGGCAGAACTTTGCACAGGGAAATGGTGCCATTTGTACAAATGAGCATTCCTTTTCTCCACAGGTAAAACATGTTCCTTGTGAAAACACATTCCCCTAAAAGCACAGCAAATTTGTTGATAATCTGATCCCATTTCCATCCTGAAAGGGGGTTGTTCCAGCCAAGGCTTGGAATACATGTCTGACCATTTGCAAGATGGAATGGCAATCAGAGGAGTTTAAGAATGCCCAGAAATTTTCATTCATGGAGAGTTCCATACTTACAAGGTAAACCACACCTCAGAATGCCCACTTCCCATCGCTTGAGTGGAATTCCCAGTCAAAGGTTTCTCTACACTGCTGACGGAGAAACCACATTAGTAAATACATTTTAATGTACTCTAAGAAAAAAAGGCAAATCAGGTTATAAACTTACATTTACAGCTTAAGGAATCTTTGTAAATTGGCCCATTGTTCTGTATTTTGTTCCACAAATGACCCCATTTTAATATGCTGAGGCTGCCCTGCAATACCCTCGAAGACCTGGCTCGTGACTGCCCGGCTCATGCGGGTAATGGTGCTTGCCAGTGACGTATATAATCAGCACGTATATTATAGAGGCCTGACAGTAAAATAGACTGCCTGAGAACCGTGAAGGTTTTCTACACAACAAAAGTGGTTCATACACTGGTCTGGTTTGACCTGGTAGACCGGGAAGGTGATCTGAACCCCTCGAAGGAGAAGTTACCAGCACTGGTACAGTCAAGTTGATGATTTGTCCAGAGAGGCATTAAACTGAGAGATACAGACCTAGGCCTCAATCCTGATCGAACATGGTGCATAAAAAAATTCCCACACCCTGGTCAATCTAACCAGATTGACAAATACATAGTTCCCCTTTGGGGGTGGCGGAAGAGACTGAGGACACCCCCAAACAGTCTGTGGCACCTGGATGAAGGAATCAGGTGCTAGATCCCACATTTAGAGACATTATGAAAGCAATAAGAGACCTGAGAAATACCCTTGAACCTAAACTTGATGTGGTGACTGAAGAGGTAAACCTACTCTGAGAGGATTTCCGAGGAATGGGAGAGAACGTGTCCGTGATGGAAACAAATATAGGTTGCCCACAATCCAATACGAAATTCCCAGAAGAACAAGTAACTAACTTACCAAAACAGCAGGGAGATTTATTGACGAGGCTTGAGGATCAAGAAGGGAGAGCTCAACAGAACAATATCCGAGTTGTGGGGGTCCCCGAAGGGGCAGAGGGACAGTCTGCTGACCTATTCATGGAAAACCTGATACTTAACACACTCCGCCTGAAAAGACTGTCAAATTTCTTCTTAGTGGAGAGACCACATCGGGCGCTGGGACCACCGCGGCACTCTGGGCCCCGCATAGTATCATAGCTCGTATCCTTCATTTCAGGGACTGTGACGCTATTCTGCAAGCGGCCAGAGTTGCATGGGGACTTACAATATAAAAACACAATGATTAGGTTCGCCCTAGATTTCACTCTCCAGGTACAGCACCAACACCAAACGTTTGACTCTATAAAAACGACCGCCGGAGAGAAAAATATAAAACACATGATGATGTAGCCAGCCAAATTGCAGATACTCGCTGAGGGAAAATCCCACCTAATTGTGACTCCAGAAGAAGTATGGGACTGGCTGGAGGGCTGGAGCATAGTGGAGCGCAGATGAAACAAAAAGGAAGACTCTTGACCAGGAGAGACCTCAGACTTGTAGAACTTGAAACCCCCGTCAAGCCCTTTGGAACACAGAGGAAGATCTGACCCAGACTGATTATTAACAGTACCTTATGCATGAGCGTAACCTGGGTAAAGGGGGGAGAAAGATTAGAAAGCTGGGCAGTATTCGATCAACGTGGCCTAATTAAGTGATTCCTATGGTTTAACCTCAGCTGGAGAAAGGGGGGATGAGTGGCGGGCCTGCACAGAAGTAAGTGTTATGATGAAGTTCTACTGTATAGGGGTGACTATTATTGACAAGTTCTGATTCGTAAATGTTGCGGACCGAGGTAACGCCTTCTCACTGTTGGGTGACAGACACTCTGCAGGTTGGGGAAGTGGGAGGTTTATAACTCACTAAGCAGGAAGGGGGAAACTGTTGGGGAAGTTTGCAGTTTCTGAAAAGTTATATGGTTATGCTCATCTAAAACACAGATCATGGGTAGCGGGGACGAGGAGATTGTTGTCATATATGTGTTTCGCTGACGCTCAGAGAACTGAGCTATGCCTAAACTGATGGAAAGGTTCAAATGAGTTCACATATAGACATGGAACGTAAATTGGCTGGGCAACAAGATCAAACATACCCTAGTGCTCCAGCATATTAAATGTCACTCCCCTTTTTCTTTCCTGCTTCAAGAGACACACCTGAGGGGGAATCATTATAGAACACTGGACCATTTTGGATATAAACTTCTGGCCCATGTATGCTACTCCACAGATTCAGGGGAGTGGGCATTATAGCCAAAACTTCATTACTATTTGTAGCATCTAAGATGTGGTGCGATGCCCAGGGCAGCTATGCGGCCATTACAGGTGTATGGAAAGGTCATACCCTGAACCTATGCTCTGTATTTATCCCCCCAGACTTCATGCTAGTGTCCTCCCTAAACTAGGGGCTCTCCTCTGGGAGCTTCCGATTGGGACACTACTGCTGGGGGGTGATATGAATGCTGTAATGGACCCTGCCCATGATAGATTGGGGGGTCCCTTCAGACCTTTGTGTCAGCAATAGGGATGACAGATCTTAGGAGACTTCATAACCCTCACCAGTCTTAGTATACATTTTTTTCTGCCCCCCATGGTTCCCTTTCACGTCTTGATTAACTCTTCGCTCGCCATGATCAGGTGGAATTTTTACAGATGCTAGGCACTATGCACGAGGAATATCAGACCATTCTCTGGTAGGAGGCACTCTCAGGGGCTCAGACATAAGCCAGATAGCCTTTCCCAGACTTGACCCCTGGCATCTCCGGGATGAAGAAATAAGGGATATGTTATGTACGTCCGCAGAATTACATTCTCTAAAAAAACAGGGATCAGTGTCGTCCCCATGCATACTCTGGGAAGCATTTGAAACCATGATCTGTGGCCAGGCTCATGCCTTGATGGGGGAAAGAAGAGGGAGGCTGCGATTGATTGCACACATCCTTGCCCTCAAATGGAGGTTGCGAGGGGTGGTGACCCGGAGGTGCAATACAGACTGTGATTACGCCAGCACGACTTGCGGTCCATAGCCAATAATGCTGCGAGGTTCTACGCTCTGGCGACACAGCATTGTCTCCATGATGTTGGAGACAAGGCCTCCAAACTACTGGCCTGGCTGGAGAAAAGGGATAGAGACAGGACGTGGGTAGTGGGAGTCAAAGACAGATTGGGAGTCCTACAAATGAGTGCTAATATAGCTAACACATTTGCCTCCTACTATGCTGACTTATACACTCCGATTAGTACCAGAACAAGAACAGATTGTGATGAGTTTCTAAAAGATTTCCCCCTCTGGACTCTCCCCACTGAGTTAGTGGAGACCCTTGAAGCCGACCTTATGACTGAGGCAATAACAGAGTCCCTTAGAGCTCTCCGATCTGGGAAGGCAGTAGGCCGAATCGGTTGCCAGTGAAGCTTTTTAAAAGTATGACCAAGACAGTACCGCGTCCAATGTTAGAGATGTTTAGGGCTGCTAAGGAATTGGGGTGATTGCCTGATGATCAACGTACAGCCATAATTGTGGTAACTCACAAAGTAGGCAAACACCCAGAAGAGTTCGATTCATTCAGACCAATTTCTTAACATGGAGGCAAAGGTTTTTCCCAAGGTTTTGGTGACGACGATGACTCCGGTCCTTTCCTTGCTTATTCACATAGACCAATTTGGTTTTATGCCCTGCAGAAGCACCCATCATAACTTACAAAGACTGTACGGAGTCCAGCACATGACAGCTCTACCACAGGCGGCACTGTCAGCGCTGTTGGTGCTAAATGCGTCAATGGCATTTGACAGTATAGAGTGGCCGTACATGTTTGCCCTTCTGGCTAGACTGGGCTTCAACCCTGGGTTCTGCATGTGGATAAGGTTGCTATACCAAACCCCTCTGGCAAGAGTGAAGGTAAACGGAGCACTATCTAGACCCTTTCCACTGAGGCGAGGCATCAGGTAGGGATGCCCGCTGTCGCCTCTGATGTTTGCCCTAGCACTGGAGCCTCAGGCAGCCTGGATCAGGGCCGATCCGATGGTGTGGAGAATCCCTTCGAAAGGGGGTTGGGAAGAGTGAATCTCCCTGCATGGTTACAGAATTAATTGGGCTAAGTCGGTGATCTTTCCCCTGTCGGGTCCCTCCCCCAGGTTGCCAGCACAATGTGAGGCCCTGGTTGAATTAGTGGGCTTCAGATACCTTGGATCATTCATGACAAGAGATCAGTCCCTATTCCTAGAGCGTAACCACACCCCTCAACTAAAACAGCTTCGATCGGATATGTCGGATTGGCTTACTCTCTCTCTATCCTTACCAGGGAGAGCTGCTTTATATAAGATTATGTCCCTTCTGAGGTTTCTCCATGTTTTTCAGAATTTGCCTTATCCCATACCCCAATTATTGTTCAAACAAGTAGAGCGAGAGCTCTGTACGTTACTATAGCAGGGAGGCGCACTCCAAATCACCCTTGAGAAACTCCAAAGAGGGATCTATGATGGTGGCTTCAATCCCAGATGTCAAAATGAACTATTGGGATTTGCAACTTCTGGTGATTAACGATTGGATATACACAGGCTGGGACGAACCTGCCTATAGGGTAGATAGTGATGCAATACCAAATAATAACTATTAAACCATTCTATTCACTCAAAGGGGAAGGGAGGGCCTCCCTATGCATACTGCCACAGTGGTGAAATGCTCGATAGACACTGAGAATCATGTGGGAGAGCGAGATGCCCTGTTGGCCATGACTCCCCTCTGGCATAGTGATAGACTGGCAGAGGTCTCAGACTGACTGGCTTCTCAAGGTGGGCAAAAATAGGTATTGGGCATCTTGGGGATACATGGAGAAATGGAGCCTTTATTTTTTTTGAGACCTTAAGACAAGAATTTGACTTAGCAGTCTCCCAGACACTCCATTCCTAACAGCTGGGGCATACCCTTAGCACACATATTCAAGAAAGTATGAGCCTCTTCCCTGGAAGACCGCCTGTTGGCGGACCCGATCCCGGATGGTAGTGTCTCAGTGATCTGTAAAAAATGAATGAATAACTCCCCTGACCCGCTAGGCCCCCTGAGGGTGGCTTGGACAGATGATATCGGTAAAATAGCAGATGAGGAATGGGTGGAGGCACTTCACGGCCCCTGGGACAAAGTGATTTGAGTACAGTTGAGGCTAATACAACTTAAGATCCTTCATAGAATATTTTACTGTGGCACTTTACTTCACAAAATGGGAACTGTGGTAGAGCCCTTATGTATAAGGGAGTGTGGACACATAGGCTCCTTCTACCACATCCTATGAGAGTGCCCACTGATACACACTGACACACACTGAGCGACCCTTGACCTCCTGGTAGGTCGCTTCCCCCCGCTGCAGCTCCGCCTGCACCCCCGCTGTCGCTGCTCACTGATCGCTGCTGCTGCCACCGCCGGTGAATTCGAGGCCCTCCTCCACCCGCAGGCTTCCACCTGAGCCTCATCCCTGGTGGCCAGTGGTGGCCCTTAGGTTCGTTTTCACTGTTTCATTTTTCACTGTTTCCTTTTGCTGCCGTTGCTCTGTTCCTGCATCTGGCTGTGCCCCCTGCCCCCGCTTGCCGCCCTGCTTTGTGCCCCTTGTACTTGCATTCTGTATCCCAATCACCGCTCTGCTTTGTGCCCCTGTATTTTGCATCCTGATCGCCGCTTTGCTCTGTGCCACCTGCCCCCCGCTCGCCGCTCTGCTTTGTGCCCCTTGTACTTGCATTCTGTATCCCAATCGCCGCCCTGCTTTGTGCCCCTGTATTTTGCTTTCTGTATCCTGATCGCCGCTCTGCTCTGTGCCCCTGTGTTTTGCATTCTGTATCCTGATCGCCGCTCTGCTTAGTGCCCCTGTGCTTTGTATTCTGTATTCTGATCGCCGCCTGCTCTGTGCCCCTCTGCTTTTGTACACTTTTCACTCCTCCGTGCCCCGCACTGGTCTCCCGTCCTCCGTCCCCGCCGCTGCGTCCCCTGCGGCCCCGCCCCCTCCATGCCCATTCGCCACACCCGTCCCTCGCCTCCCGCCTCCCAGCTGCTCCTCCCTCCCCACCTTCCCATATATGGCAGCCGCTGCACGGCCGCGCCGCTGACGCACCGAAGGCATCCCTAAGGCAAACCCGTCTGCGCCCTTCCACGCCCGGACCGCACCCAGCGACAGAACCCCTGGCCCACGCACCTGCCAGGACCACCTCCGATACGACGCCAAGACCCTCATCGCTCTCAACCCAGGGAGAAATCACACCTGCTGCAAGGCCGCCCGAGGCGCACCCACGGCCCCTTCACCTGCCGGAACTGCAGCTTCTCCTGCCTCGTAAGCGCCAATACACCCTCCACAACGGAAGCCAACCAGCTTAGATGCATCCTGATCAACACCCGCTCCACACACAAACACGCCGTCGAACTCTGGGACCAACTCAACACCACATCACCGGATATCGCCTTCCTAACCGAGACCTGGATGAACGAAACCTCCTCGCCAGACATTGCCATAGCCATCCCAGACGGGTACAAGATAACCCGCAGAGACCGTACCAACAGGGCCGGAGGAGGAATCGCCATCGTCCACAAAAACACCATCAAGATCTCAACTAACACCAACAACACCCTCAGCACCGCCAAACACATGCACTTCCAGATCCACGCGAACCCAAAAACCACCTTAAGAGGCACCCTCGTCTACAGACCCCCAGGATCCCGGCCTCAATTCTGCGACTCCATCGCCGACCTCATCAGCACGCACGTGCTGACCTCCACCGACTACATCCTCCTCGGAGACCTGAACTTTCACCTGGAGAACAACAACGATAGCAACTCCTCCACCCTGATCGCCAACCTCGCCAACCTCGGACTGAAACACCTCGTCACGACGCCAACCCACACGCTAGATGTCATCTTTTCCTCAAGCCCCCATGTCATCTTCAGCCATGCCTCCGAACTCACCTGGACAGACCACCACTGCATCCACTTCTCCTTGCGTAAACCGCCCACACACCACCGCACCCTACAGACCCCCCGCCGCCGCTGGGGCAAAATCACTGAAGAACAACTACAAACAAACCTCGCACTCAACTCCCGGACGACCCCAACCAACCCGGATGAAGGGGCACTCGCCCTCGAACGCTGGATGAACGACTGCGCCAACACCGTCGCTCCACTGAAAACCCCCACCAACACAGACACCAACAGAAGAGTCAGCTGGTTCACCCCGGAACTCCTCAACTCCAAACGCACCTGCCGGAAACTGGAACACATATGGCACAACGACAAGACGCCAGACAGCCGCACTGCCCACAAAGACGCCATCCGCAACCACCACCACCTCATCCGGTCAGCCAAAAGAACCTCCTTCACAGACCGCCTTGACAACAACGCACAGAACAGCAAGGAGCTCTTCACCATCGTGAAGGAACTCTCCAACCCCAGCTCCAATGCCAACGACATCCCACCATCGCAAGCCCTGTGCGAGTCCCTCGCCACCTTCTTTCACCCAAAAATCACCGACATCCATGACAGCTTCAGACCCCGGACGACCGCTGCCGACCAAACCACACCGAACCCACCGCACCCCACCGCCCACGACACCCTGACTACCTGGGCCAACATAAGCATCGAGGACAGAATCAAGACCATGGGAACAATCCAATCCGGATCCCCATCCGACCCTCTCCCGCACCACATCTTCAACAAAGCCAGCAAGTCCACCGCTCCCCACCTGCATAAAATTATCAACCTGTCCTTCAAGACCGCCACCTTCCTGAGATCTGGAAGCATGCAGAGATTAACACCCTACTGAAGAAACCCAAGGCGGACCCTAGCGACCTCAAGAACTTCAAGCCCATCTCCTTGCTTCCGTTCCCAGCTAAAGTCATCGAGAAGATAGTAAACACCCAGCTCACCCGGCACCTCGAAGACAACAACATCCTAGACCCATCCCAATCAGGATTCTGCAGGAACCACAGCACCGAGACAGCCCTCATCGCCGCCACAGACGACATCAGGATCCTGCTGGACAACGGCGAGATGGTTGCCCTCATCCTCCTGGACCTCTCAGCCGCTTTTGACACCGTCTGCCACCTCACACTACACACACGCCTTCATGACGCAGGGATCCAGAACAAGGTCCTGGACTGGACCACCTCCTTCTTCTCCGGCAGAACGCAGAGAGTCCACCTCCTCCCGTTCCAATCTGAGGCCTCCAAGATCATCTGTGGCGTCCCTCAAGGATCCTCCCTCAGCCCGACACTGTTCAACGTCTACATGGCACCACTAGCATGCATCGCCCGATAGCACGACCTCAACATAATCTCATAGCGCCGATGACACTCAGCTGATCCTCTCCCTCACAAAGGACCCCCTCACCGCCAAATCCAACCTTCAACAGGGAATGAAGGCCGTCGCCCACTGGATGGAGGACAGCCGCCTCAAATTGAACACAGACAAGACGGAAATCCTCATCCTCAGATCCAACCCCTCCGCATGGAACGACTCTTGCTGGCCCACTTCACTGGGTCCCCCCCGGCCCCCACCGACCACGCACGCAAACTGGGAGTCATCCTCGACTCGAAACTCTCCATGACCAAACAAGTCAACGCAGTTTCCTCCACCTGTTTCAACACCCTCCACATGCTCCGCAAGATCTACAGATGGATCCAGACCAACACGAGGAAAACAGTCACCCAGGCCCTAGTCAGCAGCAGACTCGACTACGGAAACGCCCTCTACGCCGGAGCCCCGTCCAAGCTCATCAGCAGACTACAGAGAATCCAGAATGCTTACGAACACCTGATCCTCGACGTCCCGCGCCGCGACCACAACACCCCCCACCTGAGGAACCTGCACTGGCTCCCCATCGACAAAAGAATCTCCTTCAAACTCCTGATCCACGCACACAAAGCACTCCACAAAACTGGCCCAGCCTATCTCAACAGTCGACACTCCTTCTACGTACCCAACAGGAACCTCCGCTCCGCTGACCACGCCCTGGCCACAGTCCCACGCATCCGGAGAACCACTTTCGGAGGCAGGTCCATCTCCCATCGAGCCGCCAAGACCTGGAACACCCTCCCCCTCGGCCTGCGACAAACCGAAGACTTGCTATCTTTCAGGAGACAACTCAAGACCTGGCTCTTCGACAAGTAACAGCACATCCCCTCCCCCCACCCAGCGCCTTGAAACCCTACCGGGTACGTAGTGCGCTTTACAAATTATGTGATTGATTGATTGATTGATTGATTACACAGATACTGGTTCACTGACAGAATATCAATGTAAAAAATATAGATGTAAAAAATATCAATGAAAAAATATAGAATGCAAAAATATCGACTCCCTATACTTAAACAGGTAAGTACAAAATATCGCGATTTATCAGGTTTATCAGGAAACCAAAACGTTCCACACAGTTTTGGCATTTTACTGGGACATAGCCTATTTTTCCTATTTTTTGTGCTTTCAACCTCCTTTTAGTTAGTGGTAGAAATGGGTGTGAAACCAATAATGGATCCTAGAAAGCTATACATTTCTGTAAACTATCAAAAAGTTTGAATCCAGCAAGGGGTCATTTGTGTAGATCCTTCACATTTTTTTTTTTTATAGAAACTAACAGTTGAAAATAGAACATATTGAAATTTAGTTGGAAAAAACTGCCCTTTGTGCCAACATTTTCACCTGTAACTTGCTCTAGTTAGGAAATGTTTTTTAAAGAAATATACTGTTGAGTCCACTGTACCCTTCAGGTTGTGGGAATATATAGGATTTGTAGGTTCACCAAGAACCCGAGCGACCCAGAGCCAATAACTGAGCTGCATCTTGCAATGGTTTTTCATTGTGTACTGGGTATATATCATTTTATTTGGTCAAATATAAAGAGTGAAAAATGGGTACCAAGGAAACCAATATATTTCCGAAATGGAAACAAAATATAGAGTTTATCAGCAGGGGTTTTTTGCACATTTTCAAAATTGTGGGTACCCATACAAGTATGTGAATTAGAGGTCATTTTTCGAAATTACTTCAATTTTTACAAATTGTCTTACATTTGAAAGGCAGAAATGCAAATAAAGTCAATTGGTAATAACACCTGTTCTACTATTCTGTGCTTCCCTAGGTCTCCCAATAGAAATGGTACCTCACTTGTGTGGGTAGGCCTAGTGCCCATGACAGGAAATGGCCCAAAACACAACGTGGACATGTCAAATTCTTCCAGTGGAAACTGAGCCTTTTTTACAATGTGCCTAGCTGTGGGTTTTGAACCCTAGCTCAGCTGGCACCTAGGGAAACCTAGCAAACCTATACATTTTTTTAAAATAAACACCCAGGTAAATCCAAGATGGGGTGACTTGTGTGGCTCTCACCAGGTTTTGTTACCCAGAATCCCTTGCAAACCTCAAACTTTGTCAAACAAAACACATTTTCCCCACATTTCTGTGATGGAAAGTTCTGGAATCTGAGTGGATCCCAAAACTTCCACCCGCCCTGCATTCCTCAAAGTCTCCTGATAAAAATTGTACCTCACTTGTGTGGGTAGGCCTAGTGCCCGTGACAGGAAATGGCCCAAAACACAGCATGGACACATCTAATTCTTCCAGTGAAAACGGACCCTTTGTTTTGCAATGTGCCTAGCTGTGGATTCTGAAGCCTAGCTCAGCTGGCACGTAGGAAAACCTACCAAAACTATAGATTTTTGAAAACCAAACACCCAGGGGAATCCAGGGTAGAGTGACCTATGTGGCTTTCAACAGGTTCTGTTACCCAGAATCCCTTGCAAATCTCAGAGTTTGTAAAAAGCAACACATTTTCCTCACATTTCTGTGATGGCAAGTTTTGGAATCTGCCTGGATCCACAAATTTCCACCCACCCCACATTCCCAAAAGTCTCCCAGGGGAGTCCAGGGAGGTATGGTTTGCATGGACTCCCCAATGTTTTCCTACCCAGAATCCCCTGCAAACTTCAAAATTTAGCAGAAAAATCAAATTTTTCTAAAATTTATGTGCGGGAAAGTTGTGGGATCACCATGCTAACACAAATTTCCTACCACCCAGCATTCCCCCAGGTCTCACAATAAAAATGGTACCTCACTCATGTTGGTGGATCCACGTAAGCCATACCTTTCTGGACTCCCCCGGGTGTCTAGTTTTCAGAAATGTGTGGGTTTGGTAGGTTTCCCTAAATGGCCGCTGAGCCTGGGACCAAAAACACAGGTGACCCCCCCTTGAAAAACCAGGTTGTTTTGTAATTGGCAATTTTGATGTCTCCACGTTTTGGACCCTTGCCTTTTGCGGGAACTTGGGCCACCCACAAAAGTGAGGTACCATTTTTATCAGGAGACCTGGATGAACTCTGGGTGGTAGGAATTTTGTAGTGGCCCAGTGATCCCACAACTTTCTAACACAGAGAAATGAGTAAAATGTTAATTTTTTGTGTGCTAAATTTGAGGTTTGCAGGGGATTCTGGGTAGAAAAATGCTGGGAGATCCACACAAGCCACACTTCTGTGGATAAAACTGCCCCCCCATGGCCAGAAACCCAGTCCCCACCCCAGTCCGGCCATGTAGCAGGCACCATCCATGCACACTGCCTGCCAAGCACCAGTCCACATACACCACCAGCCAAGCGCCACTCCAAGCACACCACCAGGCAAGCGCCAATCTACACACACCATCATCAAGTGCGAGTCCACCCACACCATTAGCCAAATGCAGGTTCACACACACCGCCAGAAAAATGCCAGTCAAAGGTAAGTACATGCAGACTGTCAGCCAAACTCCAGTTTTGTCGTGTACCCGCTGGTTTCTTCTCCTCAGGATGACGCTGATGCTAATAAGGGTCCACCTCCCATCTGCCCCTAGTCCGGAGGATGTATAACACACTCGGACGGAGGGGGCAGGTGAGCGAGGGAAGGAAGGATAGGGACGGCTGGGAGGGAGATCTGAAATGAGATAAGCATACAATGAGTGAATGCCTACGCTAGTTGTCTCCCCTGATCTTCTTTAGAGGGTGACTCGCTTACCTGACGTCTCCTCCCGCCTTGTTGTTGGGGTATGCGAAGGGAAGTAGCTCCTTCTCTGTGGCAAAGGAATGAGGTGGAATTCAGGTAGTGCTGGATGCACGGCCTCAGGTTCCGACCCCCAGCTGGGTGTTTGCGCCTCTATTCTGAGGCGGTCTGGTGGGGGTGTCTTAGACGGCGCTGCTACTGCAAGGCTCCTTTAGGTTTTGCGAGCCGAGGAGCGCGACACCCTGTATTCTCTGTGGCCCGGAAATCCGAGGGCAGAGCGGGAACGCTACCACTCGATGCTTCCCGATGAAGCCCGAAGCAGAGGAGCGTAACCCGCCTAGGTGCAGCCCTGTGATCCGTGGGCTGTGGTGGAAACACGGCGCTGCTACTCGCAACTCTCGGAGGAGCCGGGAGCCGGGGAGCGCGGTCTCAGGAGGAGCCCACGGCTAGCCGCTGGGGAGGAGTAGGATCTTGCAGTGCCCCCTCTCGGAGGAGTCGGGATGGGAGGAGCACACCTGCAAGGCAGGAACAGCCTTGGGTGTCCACGGTTCCCCGGGCAGGTGAGGTTTCCGGGAGAGCCGAGGCGGAGAGTTTCGGGTCAAGGGTTGTAGAGGTTTCTTCGCCGAGTGTACGTCTACGCGTACCGAAGGTCACTGGACACATCCGGGAATATTCGGCGCCAGCCTGTTAGCGGGTCGAGCCTTTATGCGTTTGGCCATGTGACCTGATTACATAAGCTCGGGAATGTCCGGAGGGTTTCTGGGATATGTAGTCCGTGGACGCACGGGTCGTTTCGTCCCCGGGTGAGGCGCGCGAGGCACTCAGCGCCTGTACTGAGTGCGATCATGACAGTATATCCCCTCTCACCCCTCAGCGGGTGCGAGGCTCCGGACCGGGTTTGTCCGGACATCGGCGATGGAAAGCAGCCACCAGACGGTCTGTGTGGAGCGACGATGCCGGTTCCCATGAGTTCTCCTCCGGTCCATACCCCTTCCAGGCCAGGAGATACCAGATCCTTCCACGCACCGTCTTGGAGTCCAACACCCGTTGGACCACGTATTCACGTTCATGGTGGACCCATACAGGAGCAGGGAGTCTACGGACTGGGCCGAGCGAGGGTTTAAGCAAGGAGACGTGGAACACAGGGTGGATACGGAACCGTGCCGGAAGTTTCAATTGCACAGCCACAGGATTTACGTGTTTCACGACTGGATAGGGGCCTATGTACTTTGGGTTGAATGGGCTGGGATGTTTAAACTGGATGTGCCGTGTGGACAGCCATACCTTATCCCCCTTGTGGTACACCGGATCGGGCCTGCGCCGCTTGTCGGCCTGGTGTTTGTATCGCGCCTTTGCGGACCTAAGGTTCGCGCGCGCCTTCGTGAGGGTTGAACGTATGGAGGTTAACCTGTCTTGTACGTCTGGTACGGTGAGATCAGTGTGAGGGAGCAAAAAAGGTGTGAATCGTGGATGGAACCCTGATGAGAGAAAAAACGGGGTGTGTTGTGTGGAAGCGTGTACGGAATCGTTATAGGCCACTTCAGCGACCCACAACCAGTCCACCCAAGCGTTGGAGGCCTGGTCCACGTAGCACCGGAGATACTGTTTCAGGGTTTGATTGAGTCTCTCGGTCTGTCCATCGGTCTGCGGGTGGAAGCTGGTGGATAAGGAGGATTGAATCCCTAGTTCGGCACACCATACCTTCCAGAACCTTGCCGTGAATTGAGAACCCCGGTCCGAGACGATGCCAAGAGGAAGGCCGTGGAGACGGACGACGTTGACCAACAGAAGTCTTGCGAGGGCACTGGCCGTGGGTAGTTGTTTACATGCCAGGAAGTGTCCCATTTTCGTAAGGTAGTCGACCACCACCACGATGGCTGTACAGTTCTGGTCTTTAGGCAATCCAACGATGAAGTCCACCGAGATTCTCTCCCAGGGCGTACGGGGAGTTGGCAGGGGACGCAAGAGACCTTGCGGTTTGCGATGGTCGACTTTCATTCGGGAGCAGATGGTACAGTGAGCGACCCATGTCAGAACGTCCGGTCTGACCGAGGGCCACCAGAAGTTTCGAAGGATTTTTTCGAGGGTTTTTGCGCCTCCCAGATGCCCGGCACAGGGCAGTTCATGACACCAATGGAAGACAAGCTTCCGGAGCTTGAGCGTGGGGACCAGCACTTGCGAGCCTCTCATGGGGATGCCGTTCCGAAGGCGCCAGTCCTTGTGTCTTTTCAGCCACGAGATCCATGAAAACGAGGCGACCCCTCGCTTTACCTCGCTGAGGAAGGTTTCAGATTCCGTTCTTCCGATCACTTGTCCAGGGGACAGGATAGCCTGCTGTGGCTCCACCGCGGGGTTGCGGTTCGTGTCTTGTCGGGACAAGGCATCGGCCTTCTTGTTCAGCGTGCCTGGCAGGTAGGTGACGACAAAGTGGTATTCGGCGAAGAAAAGCATCCATCTTTTCTGCCGGGGAGAGAGGTGGCGAGCCTCCCTCAGGAACTGGAGGTTTCTGTGGTCTGTGAAGACAGTGACCTGATGTTGGGCCCCCATCAGCCAGTGTCGCCACTCCCGGAAGGCCTCCCGAATGGCGAGGAGTTCCTTTTCGGAAACAGGGTAGTTTTGTTCGGCGGTGTTCAGCTTTCGAGACATGTATGCAACCGGGTGAAGGTGTCCGGTATCCGGATGTCGTTGGGAGAGAATCGCTCCCACCGCTATGTCTGACGCATCCGTCTCCACTATGAAGGGGAGGTCGGGTTTGGCATGTCTCAGGATAGGAGCGGATGTGAAGGCTTCCTTAAGTTGATCAAAGGAGTTTTGGGCATCGGAAGACCAGTGGAATGGTACGTTCTTCCGCGTCAGTTTGGTGAGAGGGGAGACCAGATGGGAGAAGTGATGAATGAACCGGCGGTAAAAGTTCGAAAAGCCCAGGAAGCTCTGGATGTCTTTGACCGATCTTGGTTGGGGCCATTGCTTCACTGCTTGTACCTTACGGGTGGACATCACCTGTCCGGTGGGGGTTAGGTGGACTCCGAGGAATTCCACGGTGGTAACATGGAATTCGCACTTCGTGAGCTTGCAAAATAGGTGGTGGTCTCTCAAGGCTTGCAACACGAGCCCCACATGAACGACGTGCTCTTCCTGAGAGGTGGAAAAGATCAGGATGTCGTCAATGTACACCACGACAAACCTATCCAGGAATTCCCGCAGCACCTCGTTGAGGAAGAACTGGAAGGCTGCCGGGGCGTTGCAAAGCCCAAAGGGCATCACCAAGTACTCGAAGAGTCCAAAACGTGTTTTGAATGCGGTCTTCCACTCGTCGCCTTCTCTCATTCTCACCAAATGATACGCCCCTCTGAGGTCCAACTTGGTGTAAATGTGCGCCTCGCGCACCTGCTCCAACAGCACTGGTATCAGTGGTAAGGGGTATCTGTTCTTGATCGGTAAGGCGTTGAGAGCGCGGTAGTCAATACAACAGCGCAGCTCGCCATTGGCCTTTGGGATAAAGAAAAGTGGCGAGGCGGCCGGCGACTGCGAGGGACGTATGAACCCCAGCTTCAAGTAGGTGTCCAGATACTCTCTGAGGTGGCTTGTCTCTGGCCCGGTGAGAGCGTAGATTCTGCCACACGGGACTATGGCACCCGGTACTAAATCGATGCGGCAGTCGAATTCTCGGTGCGGGGGAAGTTCTTCGGCCTTTTGCACGTTGAACACTTCTTGATATGACGAATACCAAGACGGGAGCTGGACCTCCTTCTCGGCGGCTGTAGATACATGTTGAGCGGTAGGCAGACCGGTGACTAGGTTGTCGGCCTCGCGAATGCAGTGAAGGCGACAGAACGTGGACCGGAACGAGACGGTGTTGGTGGACCATTCGATCATGGGTTCATGTCTTCTTAACCAGGGTAACCCAAGTATGAGCTTGCATCGCGGGGCTTGAATGATGTTAAACTGCAGCCACTCGCCGTGGTCTGTTCCGATGGTTATCCAGAGAAACGGGGTGACGTATCGTATGGGCCCCGACTCCAGTTCCTTCCCATCGACCGCAAAAACAAGTTCGGGCGGTTCCTTGGGCGTTAAATGAATCCCTAGTCGGTCTGCTTCGAGTTTATCCAGAAAGCATCCGGTAGCTCCGGAGTCTATCATGGCTCTGATGGTTCGTGTTCGTTGGTTAATTACCGCTTTCAGCGATATAAAGAAATGGTCTGGTTCTTGCGCTTGGGCGGATTCCATCGAAGGGATGAAGTGTGGGCTTGAAGGCTTCCCTCCCTGGTCCTTCAAGCTTTGTAGTTTCCCTTGGCCCCTTCTTCTTCTGTAGTGAGAGCGGCTTGACTGGGACGTGATTTGTTCGTCTTGGGTCTGACTGGACATTCCCTCAGGAAGTGGCCTTTTTTGCCACAGTATAAACAGAGGCCCTGTTTGCGGCGATGGTCGCGTTCGCTCAAAGTCAGCGAGGCCCTAACCGTCCCGATCTCCATAGGATCCGATCGGGGACCTGCTGGGTCGGGAGCTCGGGGATTATCAAAGGCGGACGGCATTTTGTCCCTCCGTTTCGGGTCTCCTTTTCTTTCCCGGAGACGATGCTCCAACCGGGAAGCCAATTCGACCATGGCAGAGCAGGTCTGAGGTTGCGGGTCGATTTGGGCGATGACGTCCTTCAACTCGTCCGTGAGCCCTTGGTAGAAGATGGCCGACTGCTTGGTTTCAGGCCAGTCGGTTTCTGCCACCAACCGACGAAAACTGTTGAGGTAACCTATGAAGTCGTTGGGTTTTTGCCGGAGGGTTAGGAGGTCGCGGTCAGCTGAAAAGGTGTCTGCTCGGCGATCGAAGGTCCCTTCAAACGCACAGCGGAAGGCGTCCCAATCGTATAGCAAGGCTTCGTCCCTACGCACTATCGGAACGGCCCATTGTGCCGCGTCTCCTGCCAGGTAGGATATCAGAAAGGCAACCCGGGCCTGGTTGGTTATGAAGAGTTTTGGTTTGCAGTGGAAGTGTAGCATGACTTGCGTCATGAAGACTTGGACCTTGTGTATGTCCCCATGAAAACGTTCGGGTGGAGCCAATGGAACATGGGCGGGTACTTCTACCACTACCTGCGGGGTCTGCGGGGAAAACGGGGTTCCTGCATCGAAAGGGTTCTTCTGCATACGATCCATGCGTGCGTGTAAGGCGGCCGTCTCGGACCGGGAAGCAGCTAACTCCGCCTGCATGTTGGCTAGAGCGACCAACACGTCGTCTAAGGAGGCCATCGCTAGATCAGCGTGATCAGGAGGATAATGAGTCGTGGGCCGAATATTCTGTCGTGTACCCGCTGGTTTCTTCTCCTCAGGATGACGCTGATGCTAATAAGGGTCCACCTCCCATCTGCCCCTAGTCCGGAGGATGTATAACACACTCGGATGGAGGGGGCAGGTGAGCGAGGGAAGGAAGGATAGGGACGGCTGGGAGGGAGATCTGAAATGAGATAAGCATACAATGAGTGAATGCCTACGCTAGTTGTCTCCCCTGATCTTCTTTAGAGGGTGACTCGCTTACCTGACGTCTCCTCCCGCCTTGTTGTTGGGGTATGCGAAGGGAAGTAGCTCCTTCTCTGTGGCAAAGGAATGAGGTGGAATTCAGGTAGTGCTGGATGCACGGCCTCAGGTTCCGACCCCCAGCTGGGTGTTTGCGCCTCTATTCTGAGGCGGTCTGGTGGGGGTGTCTTAGACGGCGCTGCTACTGCAAGGCTCCTTTAGGTTTTGCGAGCCGAGGAGCGCGACACCCTGTATTCTCTGTGGCCCGGAAATCCGAGGGCAGAGCGGGAACACTACCACTCGATGCTTCCCGATGAAGCCCGAAGCAGAGGAGCGTAACCCGCCTAGGTGCAGCCCTGTGATCCGTGGGCTGTGGTGGAAACACGGCGCTGCTACTCGCAACTCTCGGAGGAGCCGGGAGCCGGGGAGCGCGGTCTCAGGAGGAGCCCACGGCTAGCCGCTGGGGAGGAGTAGGATCTTGCAGTGCCCCCTCTCGGAGGAGTCGGGATGGGAGGAGCACACCTGCAAGGCAGGAACAGCCTTGGGTGTCCACGGTTCCCCGGGCAGGTGAGGTTTCCGGGAGAGCCGAGGCGGAGAGTTTCGGGTCAAGGGTTGTAGAGGTTTCTTCGCCGAGTGTACGTCTACGCATACCGAAGGTCACTGGATACATCCGGGAATATTCGGCGCCAGCCTGTTAGCGGGTCGAGCCTTTATGCGTTTGGCCATGTGACCTGATTACATAAGCTCGGGAATGTCCGGAGGGTTTCTGGGATATGTAGTCCGTGGACGCACGGGTCGTTTCGTCCCCGGGTGAGGCGCGCGAGGCACTCAGCGCCTGTACTGAGTGCGATCATGACAAGTTTACACATACTCACAAACTCTTCCTGGTTTCTAGTGGTTTATTGCCCCAGCTTGGGTGCAGATGAGACTACAAATATCACGGAAACAGCCAAAATGTGTGTCTAAGAAAAGGGAGCACCCCTTGCCTATGGGGCTTCTCACTGGCATGCCCATAAACATATCATTGGTGCCTAGTGGGCTTTCTGCACCCATGGGGGGCAGCTAAGGGGCTTTTGCCCTGATCTGCCACTGGGGGGGCAGAAATACATTTTTGAGGTTAGGGGCATTAGCAAGCCCATTCATGGCAGCCCCAACCCCTACGTATAAAAACACCCCCAAAGCTCTCGTGCCTAGTGGGCTTTCTGCCCCCCGGGGGCAGATTGGGGACTATTGCCCCCATCCGCCTCCCAAGGGAGGCAGAAAGAGTGTGACTAATTTGTATGGGTGGTGGGGCATTGGCATGCCCATTATTGGCAGCCCCCACTCCTACATATAAAAAAATGAGAAGTCCCTGTTGCCTCATGGGCTCTCTGCCCCCAAGGGGGGCAAATATGGGACTATTGCCCCAGCTGCCTCCCGGGGTGCAGAAAGACTCTGTTAAATTTTTTGGGGGGGTGAGGTCATTGGCATGCCTATTCTGGACAGCCCCAGCCCTTCATATAAAAAAAACAACATAATCCCTGGTACCTAGTGGGCTTTCTGCCTCTGTGGGTTGCAGATCAGGGGATAATACCCCATCTGCCTCCTGGGAAGGCAGAAATACTTTGTCAAGTTTCTTTAGGGGTGGGGGCATTTGCATGTCCATTTTGGGGATCCCCCGCCCCAATGTATAAAAGAAACAATCCCTGGTGCCTAGTGTGCTTTCTGCCCCGCGGAGGCAGATTGAGGGCTATTGCCACCATCTGCCTCCCAGGGGAGGGAGAAAGGCTGTAGCAATTTTTTGGGGAAGGTGGGAGCATTGACATGCCCATTTTGGGCAGCCCCCACTCCTACATATAAACAAAAAAACAATCCCTGGTGCTAAATGTGTTCCTGCTCCCTGGGAGGCAGATCAGGGGCTATTTCCCCATCTGTCTCGTAGGGGGGCAGAAAGACTGGAATTTTGCAGGGGTGGGGTATTGACATGCCCATCTCATGCAGCCCCAACCCCTAAATGCAATAAAAGAATAATCCCCTGGCCTCTAGTGGGCCTTATGCCCCTCAGGGGGGCAGATCAGGGGTTACTTTCCCCATCTGCCTCCCAGGGGGCCAGAAAGACTGGAATGTTGAGGGTGTGGGGCATTTGCATGCCCATCTCAGCAGCCCCACCCCTAAATACAATATTTAAAAAATCCCTTGCATCTAGTAGGCTTTCTGGTGGGAGCAAAGGCCCTTGCTCAAGGGGCCGCTCCCCCCTACCTGGTGTCCAGTGGGTGAATCCCTGCTTAGGGATTGCCCTCCTGGGGCAATACCCAATCAGGAATCCACTAGGGAGGGGTACCATTGGAAAGGGGAGATTTTTCCCTTTCCAATGATACCTCTCCAGTTGTTCTACTTTCTCAGGGGCTGAGATATCTCCCTGAGCATATAGAAAGTGAAACTGAAATTAGCCTATTGGCTCATTTCAGTTTCGGTTTCAGAGAAAGGGCGTCAGCGCGACATGCGCCCTGATCATCATTTCCCTGAAACCAGCAGAACAGCCTCAGGAGTTGGGAAAGTCCTTCCTCCCCAGGCTGTTGGGGGAAAGGAAATCCCTCTGTGCCCGCACCAGAGGGATTTCCAGTGCCATGTGCTCGGTGGGCCGGGAGCCGCCCGACGTACATGAGCACTGGTGTGTCGGATGACTCCCAGCCGTCCAACACACCAAAGGGGTTAAAGAGAATAAAACTTTTAAAACTGACTTAAGGGGGCATGGCCAAGATGGTGACCTGGTGAGACATGCTTTCTTGTCTCTCCTGCCCTGTTGCTGATTCCCGCAGCAATCTCATGCCAGACTGCCCGGCTCCAGGCTCCTAGCACCCACCGGGGCCAGTGGAGTGGTTGTGAGCTGCGGCCCAGACCGCGGGTGGGACGAGATTCGTGGAGCAGTCCTGGGCTGCAGGCTGACATCGGGGCTGAGGGCTCGCCATGGGATGTACCGCAGCAGGCCCATGTGAGGCCCGGAAGTCAACAAGCAACGGAGTGGCTCCTGCCTACGTGCGGACCCAGGGCTCGGTCTACGCAAGAAACACTGAATCAGCTAAGAGTGCAAAGCCACAGGGGAAAACACAGCCACGGAGGTGCCGGCCCAGGCCGCACCTGGTGGATGTGGCAGCCAGGTCTTTGGATGCAGACCCCACAGAGCAGGCTGTCACGCTCCATCTATAGTGGGTCGAATCACCACTTTATCTGACCACGTAGACTCAGTGGAGCCCCCATGTCAGACTGGCCTTGGCCTTAGGCTAGGGTGAGCTCCACACAGGGGCCAAACTTAGCTGCCATGAGGGAAAGGCCTCCAAGCCCAGCTGAAGCAGGTAGGGCCTCGCAGACCGGAATTCACCACGACTCAGGCGGAGACTGTTCGTGTTTATCTCACGAAACAGAATCCAGTCTCGCAGCTCAGTTTCCTATACAGGGAACTTAAATCTCGATCCCCTATCTGGATATCCAACTAGCAAGCTCTCTCCAGAAAATCATAGACATTAACTACCCATCTCTACATAAGCACAAAAATTTGAATTGACCCGGTGGGGCCATCTCCAGACATCATGGCTTTGAATAATTGCAAAGAGTTCCAAACACTCCCCCTAATCCCAACCAGTGGGGATACTCAATAAGCTAAAGGCTGAATTCCACAGCTATGTTTAGGCTGATAAAAAGCCGTGGATGCGGAGAGAGGTCACCTACCTCTCCCCACATGATGGGGGCTTGGGCATACCTAACCTTCAATTATATTTTGACGCTGCCAAATTACGATACCTGATCAAATGGAATAGGAATGAATCCGAATGTCACTGACTATTCCAAGACCGGGCAGTGGCCAGAACCTCCTTATGGAAGATTCCTTTCATGAAAAAAACCACACCACCCCCAGAACCTATATCTCTCACCCATCACTAAGGTGACTATGGATGCCTAGGTTCGGTGTAGTAGATGCTATGGGCTGTCATCCTTCCCCTCCCCGTTGTCCCCCTTATTTGCTAACCTGGAGTTTTCCCACTGGAATAACCCAGGCGTGTTAGCGGTTTGGCGACAGACCAGTTGCTGCTCCATGGGGCACATGATAGACTAAGAAGGGGTAATTCGCTCGCCACAGCAAATGCTCAGACTTTGATCTCCCAGGTATGGAACGCTTGCATACCTCCAACTCCGTCACTGGCTCCTACACCCCCCGACAACAAGGCCACAACTCAGAGGCATCTCACGGTCTATGAAAAATGGCTGATCATGAAAACCTCGGACAAGGGGACAATCTCTGACTTGTACACCTTTTTACTCCAACCCATGAGGCACACATACAAGCTCAACCAAATGTGATGGGAAAAGGGGATTGGGAGACAACTGTCCAAAGCAGATTGGCCGAAAATGTATCGAAGAGCCCAACACACGGCTCGCCATGCCACCCTCACCAAAACATTTACTAAAGTAGTTACATATTGGTACCTCACCCTCAAGAGATAACACAGGATGGAACCATCCAAAACAAAGAATTGTTGGAGGGGTTGCGGAATGGTGGGCTCATTGACGCACCTCCTGTGGGAATGCCTGCTGATTCAGACATATTAAACACAAGTACTCAACGATATTGTCGCCATCTGGACACCAAAAAACCTGTTCGTCATCTGTTCAGCACTAAAACCCCGGGAAATAACACTCAGCTGTCCATTATATCCTGGAATGTAGCTGGTCTAAAACGACTTCTTGTGTACAGCTTAGTGAGTAACTATTTTTGCGAAAATTATGTCTTATGTCTACAAGAGACCTGGGCCACTGAATCTTTAATTCTTCAAGGCTTTTACGAATTACATACTACAGATATATAAAACGCAACATCTTCGGGAGAGCTTCTGGTGGGCTATCAATCTTCATAAACCAAGCTCGCAGACTAGAGACAACTTTTATTCTAACTCACACCCCAGACTTGCAAGCGGTACTGATTAGCAGACTGAGAATTAACAAAAACTCAATTCGTCTCTTGGTAATTAACTGCTATGTAAACCCTGCCTCCCAGCAAAAAAAACAAGTATTAAAAACACTGACAATAAAAATGGACCAGCTTATAAACAAATATGATTCACACTTTCCCGTTATTGCTGGTGACCTTGTGGAAATGTGGATTTTCCTGATCAGTTATGTCCCCTATCTTGGACCCCAACGGTTCTATATGCATGTTACAAGTACATGTATGTTCCCTCCAGTTCCAGTTTCTAAGACGCAAACATATGTGTGTCTACCGTCGACATGTTCTCTGTCAGATCCGCCATCACAGGGTTGGATATTCGATTCCTAAGTATGAAAGGCCACCGACTTTATATGGCTAAGTTACTTCATTTTTACAGTTCAGGCAAGTAGGCCCGATTCTGTCCTCAAGCCTTTCCCTGCTCTCTGTCTCTGACAGCTTCAGCTTGAGCTCGCATCTGTATCCATGAACTTTGTCCTACTCCCTGTGCAGCTAACGGTGCCTGCCTCGGCCAGTTTTCGCCTGTCTGCCAAGAAGTTGTATTTCACCTTCGAATTATCTATTTTGCTCTCCAGCCGATGCATTCCTGTCCAGTGATTTAGGTAAACATTTCCTTTAGCTCACAAGCAAAGGACTCAGCCTTTCCGTCCTCCTGCAAGTGATTCATAGCCCTGTTGCCATGGAAAGTTTTCTATCCCTCGCATCTCATATAGACACTTAGACGCTTGTACACGTACACAGTCAGTATAGAATAGATTCTGTCCGAGAGTCTCTTCCTTGTGGATAACATAGTTCTTTAAACATAGGATGTTAGATATGATTTGGGATTAGGTTGACTTGACCCCCAGACTTCTCGTCTCCACATGTAGAGCTAAATGTCAAGTCCCCTTCACCCCCTAGTTGCACGTCAATTACACGTCATGCTGCCGCGCGCGCATCTATGCCAAGTATTATCTTATAGATCCACCTATGTCTGATAATTCTAACCAATCATGTTTCTTTTATTCCTTATTACGCCTAGTTTCGATTATGTCACTGTTTTGTCACTTTTCTTATCAAATGTTACGCCTTCTACATTCGTTTCATTGTAATGTACTTATTATAAAAATACATGTCTGTTAATAAATTATTGTACTTCACTTCCTGAACCCTCGTGGTGACGGAACCTGAAGGCCGCGACTCGAGTCGGCCATTTTGAATGGAATAAAGCCCATTAGAAAACCTCTTATACCACGGATTCTGCCTCTTGTTATTTTGAGCTATTTACTTTATTTTGAGATTCCGTATGAAATTCAGTCCGGTATTTTTATTTACCACATAATGGCGCCCGAACAGGGACACTTTCTCATCTCACGCGCCGGCGGTGCGTTGCAGGCCCGGTCTCCTGCCACAGCTGGACGGACCATAAACACGTACCAGCAGGATTTCCTGTAAGCTCCCTCCGGTCAAGCGGGGGCGACTGAGGCTGCGATCAACCCAGACGAGGCGGTGAGAAGTGCGAAGTATCCCGACCAGAGCCTAGCTGAGAGAGCAAGATCCGAGGTATACAGAGGCCCACCAGGTTTTCCGAAATCCCGACGTCCAGAGGGTCCGATGTCCGCAGTTATCGAGTCCTGTCCATTCTCTGAGGCCTTCCGTTTCAAGGAGCTACTCGGTGAGTACCATCGCCGGGGAGGCGTGTTGACGCGCACATAGGTTGTGCCGGTCAAGACGGATTTGGGTACACAAATCCGGTCTGCACTGTTTAGCAGTGTATATGTACTGTTTAGCAGTATATCAAGTATTCCGAAGTATTCAGTTATTGTCAAGAATTCAGCGTGGTGATTAGTTAGGCAGACTGTCATCATTGTCGATCATTGTTATAATGTTTAATGTTTAATGTTTAAAGTATTCAGAAATGTCTTGCATATTGTGGTATGAATGACTGTTCATTGTTCACTGTTCATTTATGGTGTTTTTCGTATTAAGAAAATTCAAGAGTAAGTATCAGATCAGTTGTCAATATGCCGCTCTTCTCGAAGTTAAGACAGATTACTACCAGAAAAGGGGTGCTTGAAGAAGCAGTTCCTATTCCTCCTAGGGACACCCCAGGGCATTTTATGTACCATAAACATGGCTTAGATGCCATATTGTTTCTTGATCTATGGGTAGATTATACCAAGGGGTTACCGGAAAGTCAAAGGTGGCCCGCAGCGGGAACCTGGGATGCAGAGTGCATCATGAAAGTGGAGGAAGAGTTATGGAAAAGAAAGGTCAGACAGTCACAGAAAGACGCTGTTGAGTTATGGCGTAAAGAATCTCATAGACGAACAGAAAAAGCACGTAGACAAGAAGAGAGGAGTAAAGAAAGTTCAAATAAAGTTCAAGAAAATCTATTAATTGAGGAAGGTATCCGAGTGAAATCAGAACAAGTGAATAGACAAAGAAATGCTCTTATGAATGGTATGTATCCCCTTCTAGCCGAAGGACTACCTAAGGCTGTTACAGAGATGCCAAAAGACTTGCCACCCCCATTATTTCCAATTAAGGTACATCCAAAGGGGCATCCCAGAACCGCAGAAGATGTTTTTCTTTCCTCATATCTAGACGATGCAGCTCCCGAGTATGCTAACGCCACACCACATAGACCGTCTGGCGGAGGGGTTCAACGTCAGGATCAGGTATCTGTCCCCGTGCAACAGCAAGTCCCGATACAAGCTTCGGCAAGCACATCTGTTTCCGCATCTGTCTCCGCAGTCGATCCTATAGGGGTATCGACACCCGTAGTTGCTGTGTCACGTTCAACGAATCCATTCACACCCGACGCCCCAGATGGGGCCACGGGAGGTGCTAGCAGTACCTTTACACCACCTAGAATAAATAAACTTGTCTTTCAAGAGTCAACACATTCACGTACACCTAAATTCGTAAGTGAACGTACGCTTAAGGAACTCCTTGTAAATTGTAGATATGACCCAGTGGTTGGTAAAGAGGACGAAATGGTCCTGGCATCATTACGTATCAGGCGAGCCGCAGAGTATTTAGCAAGGTTACCAGGGATGACTACGCATCTAGATAACATATATCATTTTGTTCAAACAGGACGAGATCCAGGATGTATTAACAGAGCTATGGAATTCCAGAAAGTAGAGATACAGGGGGAACTGTTACGTTTCCTCATAAACTGTGTAATCAGAAATCAAGATCGTCCGGGGGTAGACCCGAATGCAATGCTTATTCTTACAAGATGGAGTCAGAATATATCAGAAGGTAGACACGATAAGCAAAATTGTATAATAGCCATGTGCCGAAAAATACGTAAAGAAATAGAGCGTATTCATGAAGAGAGATTGGGAACAGAAGAGTTTGAGCAAGATGAAGTGTCCGAATCAGGGAATTCCGCAAGACAGTCAGAGACCATAGCCTATGTAGGCAGAGGAAGATACTGTGAAAATACTAGATGTTTTTCTGATCCCATACACTCTGTATGTCCAAATAATAGCAGAACGTATCCGACGCCTGTAATAAATCTGAAATCTCCTGAACATTCGTTTCAAGCCGCAGATAAAATACTACGAGAACGAAGAGGTTACCACCTCCTCGATTCCATGGATGAGCAAGAATTAGCCAGATCAGCCGTTCACTGGATTGACAGTCCTGAAAAATACGGTGATGAGACCGTAGCACACACGTTTTTTAACCTCAGTACAGATGAACAACGTTTAGCTGGAATATATATGATTCAGCAACTCCTCATATTATATAAGAGCCAACATACTGACCCTGGTCCTTTACCTGATATATTAACGGAACTACTCACGAACAGATGGAGAGGTTCTAGTAACAAGCTAATTAAAGAGATATTAGTGTCACGTAAGCAGTATGTCCTTTTTGTAAGTCCGGATTCTCTCTCGCTGCCCCACAGAGAAAGAGCGCCGTACTATATGGATAGACAAAATCCCCTACGAGAAGTGCACCCAATAAAAGGCGAAGACAATGAGTTTCACCGTGTATTTGTTTACACACCCATATCAAAAATGGAATTATTAGAAATGAAAAAAGTAGTACCTAGTCATGACAAAGACCCAGCGGGTTTCCACCGAGAAATTAAAGACATGTTACTGATGGGAGAGTACACCTTTCCTGATATTATGACGATATTAAAGGTGCTTTTGCCTGCTGGCATATATGAAAAACTGAAAGAAAAAGAGTGGGAAGTGGGAGACCAAAAGATAGACTGGACAGCATTAGCAGAGGAAGAAAGGGGCCGAGCTGCAGGTTCAGGGCTCGGGGATAAAGTTAAACTATTACCAGGTTTACTAGTACAGGTACTGCCACGTTTATTAACTACAAAAAAGGAAGATTGGGGTGCAATCACAGCCTGTAAACAAAAGCAAGATGAAGACACAAGCGATTATTATGCTCGATTTGAAAAATGTTTTGGTATAAATAGTGGTATAAAAGCAAGTAGTGATTCATATCCACATTTATTTGTGACAAAATTAGTGGAAAATGCATTACCTCCAGTAAAAGAATAGAATATTGAAATTCGAGAGTACCTGGCAAAGTAACACTCCGTCGCAAATGCTACAAATGTTACAGTATCATCACAATAGAATTAGGGATGAACAAGAACACGAGCATAGACGCATGAAGGATACAAAAATGAAAATGCTAGTTTCTCAGACAGTACCAGCAGATGGTCACAAAAAGGGTGTGACACATTCTGGTGATTCTGCAGTTCCTGTAAAAGGAACCTGCAATTACTGTAAACAACTAGGCCATTATGTACACGATTGTCCAGTCCTGAAACGTAATATAGCTACAGGTATTGCAAAAGAGAGACCACGATTAGTTAGACAAGATCAGAATGAACAAGGAGCTATGCAGCATGGACAGTCCATGCCAGTTCAGCAACAGTCCATGCCAGCCTCACAGCAACCCATACAGTTTGTGCCAGCTGCACCACCGTTGCCTGCTACTGCCACACAAACCACAACACGACAAATGTATCAGACTGCACAGTATGAATACCCTGAGTATCAGCGTTACGCATGAACCAGCCTAGAGAGGGAAGTTGACTTACCGCTTATCGAGATTCCTGTAGATCAAGAAGGACCTTATGTACATAGTGAATTATTAGGTCAAGATAGAAAATTCTTACTCGATACAGGGGCAAGTCGAACAACCATAAAACGTAGTGAAGTTCCAGGGGCACCCCTCTCAGGCTCTCAAAATGTTTCCCTTGGTTTTTCGGGAAAACCTATTGTTAATGAAGTATCACAGCCTCTACCACTTACGATAGGACCTTTGACACGAACTACAGATTTATTGCTTACTAAATCATGCCCAGAAAATCTGTTAGGAATTAAGACTCTGAAAGCACTAGGAGCCATAATATGTTGTTCTCCGGAAGGAGTAAGGTTGTTTTTACGTGATTTTAAAGGTCACTATGTGTCCAGAGACATGGATCCCCGACTACAGACTTTACCAGTACATCTATGGGCACAAGGCCCTACGGATGTTGGCTGCATGAACATTACACCCTATCGAGTTACATTGAAAGCAGGAGTGGTACTACCACGAATGCGACAATACAAGTTACCGCATGATGCTGTAGTGGCTTTGTTGAAAATCATTGATGAGCTAATTGCCCAGGGAGTAGTTGTAGAAACAGACTCCAATGTATGTAATTCACCGATAATTCCGATTCTTAAACGAACTGATCCTACTGCTCCGCCAGTATACCGATTGGTTATTGATTTGCGTGAACTAAACAAGTGTATTGTACCACAATTCCCTGTGGTCCCTGATATATCATCATTGTTGACAGCAATTGATTCCGAAGCAACATTCTTTACTGTAATTGATCTCAAGAATGCCTTTTTCAGCGTCCCAATAGATCCGGAAAGCCAATACTTGTTCGGATTCAGTTTAAATGGGCGCAGTTTTAAATTCTCACGCGCTCCCCAAGGATTCACAGAAAGCCCCAGCATCTACAGCCAAGCATTGAAACGAGAACTTGACAGTATCCACATGCCAGTCAATACTGCACTGCTTCAATATGTCGATGATCTGCTGATCACCGCGAGAAGCGAGTCAGAATGTGAAAAAGCTTCTCTGACAGTTTTACATTTCCTAGCCGACAAGGGGCACAAGGTGTCCCCTTCTAAGCTGCAATTCTGTGTTCAGCGAGTTATTTATCTTGGTCACTCGCTGTCCAAGGAGGGAAGGCAGCTTACACCAGATCGCATCCAGTTAATTGCTAACATGTCAATACCCCGGACACAAAAGGAGGTGCGAGCTTTCATAGGCCTCACTTCATATTGTAGGCAGTGGATCCCTCAGTACGCATTTCTAGCAAAACCACTCATTCAGTTAACCACACAGGAGGCAGCCACATCGACTGTTCTCCCTTGGACTCAGGAACATACACAAGCTTTTGAAAGCCTAAAGGAAGCTTTATGTCAAGCACCTGTTTTAGCAACACCATGTTATAGCAAACCTTTTACACTCTTTGTTACAGAACGCGAAGGTACTGCCTTGTCAGTACTCACTCAGGATCAAGCAGGATCATGCAAGCCATGTGCTTATTTTTCCAGTACATTAGATCCCGTAGCTCAGGCTTTGCCTGCATGCCTGAAATCAGTGGCAGCGACAGCTTTAGCAATCAGACAAAGCGATGCCATAGTATTAGGACACCCATTGACAGTTCAAGTACCACATGCAGTAGAGGTTCTTGTGAACCGAACACAAACACAACACTTGACCATAGCAAGACTTACCGGTTATGAACTGACATTGTTTCAACCACACATAGAGATCCGACGGTGTAATACATTGAATCCTGCTACACTATTACCTGTAATTGGAACAGACCCACTAGCTCATGATTGTGTTGAAATCATTGAAATAAAGACGAAACCTAGACAAGACTTGACAGACGTTCCATTGTTAGATCCAGACCTGACGTTGTATGTAGACGGATCATGCATGAGAGCAAGTACAGGAGATTTAGTGGCCGCGTATGCAGTCACAACAGACACTGAAGTTATTGAGACACATTGTATAGATACTCTGTCAGCCCAAGCAGCAGAACTTATTGCTCTAACGCAAGCCTGTATTCAAGCCACAAATAAGAAAGTTAATGTATACACTGACTCACGTTATGCATTCGGAGTTGTACACGACTTCGGCGTGCTGTGGCGAGAGAGAGGTTATTTAACGTCCCATGGTGCCCACATTCAGCACGGGCCCCTCATTCATGCTTTGTTAGATGCAATACATCTACCCACTGCTATATCGATTATGAAATGTAAAGCACACACGAAGGTTACTGATACCATTTCTCAAGGCAATGATTTAGCTGACAAAACAGCTAAACAGACTGCTCAGAATCGCACATTAGACATGACAAAGCCAATAGTTCAGACACCAACACAGTGTATGACAATTAAGGATCCCGCACTTGACGTAATTGACATACAGACACATGCCACAGCAGAAGAAATAAAGAAGTGGACTGAACTAGGAGGGATCCAGACAGATCAAGGGTGGATGACGAAGGAGAAATCTGTATGGTTTCTCCCTGATTCCATGGTTCAAGCCATTATAGCTACAGTTCACAGTCCAGCACATTTAGGAGAGAAGGCTATGCTAGACAGCATTCAGCACATTTGGTTCAACAAACATTTACGAGCAGCAGCTAAACAAAAAGTTCGTACCTGTATGATATGTTGTCAGTTTAATCCAGGAAAGAGTGTTCCCGTAGAGCAGGGTGGATTTCAGCCTCCTGATCATCCTTTTGAAGTCCTCCAGATGGATTATATTCAGATGGAACGTTGTCGAGGATTCAAATATGTCCTCGTAGTTGTCTGCGCTCTCTCCCGTTGGACAGAGGCGTATCCCGTATCAGATTACACTGCCCCGACTACTGCCAAGCAGCTAGTTCGAGAATTCTTCCCACGGTACGGTTTACCACGTGTTGTATATTCAGATAACGGTCAGCCTTTCTCATCCGAATTAATGAAACATGTCTCACTCTTGTTGGGATATCAGTGGAAATTCCACTGTGTCCGACACCCCGAGGCAGCAGGTCTCGTAGAAAGACATAACCAGACACTGAAAATCAGACTGTCCAAAATATGTAGAGAGAAAGGTGTCGACTGGATAGTAGCATTACCAGTTGCACTCTTTTACATGAGAATGGTAGCACACTCTAGAACAGGGCTATCCCCGTATGAGGTGATCTTTGGTAGACCACCGAATATGTGGGGGACGCCTATACCACGCAAAATAACTGACATTGACTGTAACATGCTGACAGATTACTTGGCTTCCTTGATGTCTGCACTACAATCTTCTCGTTCACAGGTAGCTGCAGCCTTTCCCGACAACACTGAGGCGAAACCCCATGACGTTGTTCCGGGTAATCTTGTCTTTGTGAGAAATTTCGACAGGAAAAGTCAACTGGAGCCCAGGTGGAAAGCACCCAAGTTGGTCCTGTTGACCACAAGAACAGCCGTGAAGATCGAGGGACGCAAAGGGTGGATTCATTCAAGTCACGTCAAAAAATTTCATGGACTACCTTCAGATATAGACACTGTGCCCTGCACTCCCTCACAGACTGATTCAAAACTTCCTTTTGTTGAACAGAATGACTCTCAGTACTATAAATTAAAGCTTAGGCCCAAACAGTCGAGCAATTTGATTGTTTAAGTCCTCTCCAAGGTGAAGCGGTTGAATTGTCTCCGACATGTATCCCTTGGACCTGAGTAGAGAAAATACCCGAGAAATGTTGAAACGACAGGCGTATTGTAAATCACTGCGTAGCTACTGTATGAGGACATTATTAATTTTGTTTTTATTGAGTATTTTAGTAATTATTACGAGTGTGATTTTGCACATATATCATCCTATCTCTAGACATGTTTATAATGTTGCTGCAGAACATTCTTTTAGTGACCTACCGCCACATGAATTATCTTATAGACTTGCGCTGCGCAATAACACCTTCATTAGTATGTTACATCATTCCCATCAGACTAGTAATGCGACCAATTGTTGGGTGTGTGGCCGACTTCCTCCCTATCAGAATAACAAAGGAGTTCTGCCTTTCTTTCCACATCCATTCACACACAATGGCTCCTGTGGAGCATGGTTTAGTTTATTAAATTCCATAGACCCAGACACAGCAGTTTATCAACAACATTGGATATGGGGAAATCTGAATCTAGTTTTATTCAAAGTCTGTCACCCTAATAAGGAGGGTCACCCCAGTAGAACAGGAACTGATTTAGAAAATGAAGTGTATAAATTAGGTAATTTTACGCCTAATCTTATGATTCTGAATGTCAAATCCGAAGTTGAACTAATTCTGCCCACTATGTCAGTATTTCCAGTTAAGGGTGAATTATGTGTAAGAAAAGTTGGTTCCATACATATGGGCCATAGCCAATGCGTTACTACAGTACAATATAGTGATCAAGGTAAATCTTCATTTAGAGCTTCTCGCCATTCTTACTTCATATGTGGTCAGACGGCATATATGCGTCTGCCTCTAGATTGGGATGGTACCTGTTACATAGCATTCCTTTTGCCACCTGTTTTCCTAGCTCCTCCTGATTATTATCGACATGTTCATTTAGTACACAAAAGAGAGCGGAGAGATCTCCCAGTTGTCGATTATACTGAGACAGCATGGGACAAGTATGTAGATTTCAATAAAGGTATCTTTCCCTATATAGGTACAATATCAAATAGTAAGCTGATACGCAGACTCACCAAGACTCTTGAAGCTGTAGTAAACGAGACTATAGCCGCCCTAGGCAATCTGACAGAGGAACAATCAGTGATGAGAATTGTTGTTCTCCAGAATCGTCTTGTCCTTGACGTCATCCTGGCCGATAGGGGCGGAGCTTGCAGGGTCATCGGATCCAGCTGCTGCATATTCATACCAGAAAATTCGCCATCTGTATATAAAGCTATAACACACCTTCATAAGATTGTAAGCCAGATACACGAAAATCCAGGCACTTGGACGTGGTCCGGGTGGTTTTGGAGTGTGATATCAGCCTGGGGATGGAGAGTTTTATCCTTCCTAGGTATTGGCCTTCTTATGCTCTTCAGTTGTTGTTTATGCCTGCAAGGTGGACCAGCGATTTGTGGTCTGTGTGCCACATCATGCATTCCACATCACAGGTCCCGTTCAGAATGCCGGAAGGAAGAAGAAATGATGCTCCATGAGCAAATCAATGGAATGATGAAGATTGATGTCTCGTGAAGGGCAAGAAGGGGACAAGGAGGGAATGTGGAAATGTGGATTTTCCTGATCAGTTATGTCCCCTATCTTGGACCCCAACGGTTCTATATGCATGTTACAAGTACATGTATGTTCCCTCCAGTTCCAGTTTCTAAGACGCAAACATATGTGTGTCTACCGTCGACATGTTCTCTGTCAGATCCGCCATCACAGGGTTGGATATTCGATTCCTAAGTATGAAAGGCCACCGACTTTATATGGCTAAGTTACTTCATTTTTACAGTTCAGGCAAGTAGGCCCGATTCTGTCCTCAAGCCTTTCCCTGCTCTCTGTCTCTGACAGCTTCAGCTTGAGCTCGCATCTGTATCCATGAACTTTGTCCTACTCCCTGTGCAGCTAACGGTGCCTGCCTCGGCCAGTTTTCGCCTGTCTGCCAAGAAGTTGTATTTCACCTTCGAATTATCTATTTTGCTCTCCAGCCGATGCATTCCTGTCCAGTGATTTAGGTAAACATTTCCTTTAGCTCACAAGCAAAGGACTCAGCCTTTCCGTCCTCCTGCAAGTGATTCATAGCCCTGTTGCCATGGAAAGTTTTCTATCCCTCGCATCTCATATAGACACTTAGACGCTTGTACACGTACACAGTCAGTATAGAATAGATTCTGTCCGAGAGTCTCTTCCTTGTGGATAACATAGTTCTTTAAACATAGGATGTTAGATATGATTTGGGATTAGGTTGACTTGACCCCCAGACTTCTCGTCTCCACATGTAGAGCTAAATGTCAAGTCCCCTTCACCCCCTAGTTGCACGTCAATTACACGTCATGCTGCCGCGCGCGCATCTATGCCAAGTATTATCTTATAGATCCACCTATGTCTGATAATTCTAACCAATCATGTTTCTTTTATTCCTTATTACGCCTAGTTTCGATTATGTCACTGTTTTGTCACTTTTCTTATCAAATGTTACGCCTTCTACATTCGTTTCATTGTAATGTACTTATTATAAAAATACATGTCTGTTAATAAATTATTGTACTTCACTTCCTGAACCCTCGTGGTGACGGAACCTGAAGGCCGCGACTCGAGTCGGCCATTTTGAATGGAATAAAGCCCATTAGAAAACCTCTTATACCACGGATTCTGCCTCTTGTTATTTTGAGCTATTTACTTTATTTTGAGATTCCGTATGAAATTCAGTCCGGTATTTTTATTTACCACAACCTGAATACTCAGGAGTTAGGGAAGTTGAAAGTGTATACCTTACCGCACATCAATGTTGCCCCATTGCAGCGGCTTTTTCTTAATCATAGTTTGGTCTCCGCTCACACCATCAAAACAGCTGCGGTTCCTCTCTGGTTCCCTCTCCCCACCTTCAGGGATAAGTCTACAATAGACTATATCTTTATTTCAGATCACCTAGTACCATACTTTAACAACTTCGAAGTGGACAACAGGGATGAGAGCGATCACAGGCCACTATGGATAACCCTGCAGCTAGATGGCAAAACTGCAACACAATTGGAAGCACTGGGGGTTTCAACTGGCAAAGAATGCTCTATGGCAATAAAATGGACTACCAATCTTGGTCCAAAACTGCTGGAGTGGGTAAATTATAAAGAGTCAAATTCCATAGTCATGAGCAAAGTCCCTCCTAGGAGCACTGGGAAGCACTCCTAGTGGAATTAAAATCAGCCCTAGGGGGACGAACTGGAGGCACTCAAGTGCGGGATACCCACTCCCAGGGACCCCCTCAACAAATCAAATCAAGAGACCTAATTCACACAAAACGCAGTCTTTTAAGGGCCTTAAAGGCAAGAAGGAAAGGAATCAAAAATCCCCAAACTCAGGAAATAACAGCTCTCTGTGCAGAACACAGAAAGAAAGTTTGGGAGAAAATCGAGGCAGAATGGGTGAAAATATTTACCCTCCTTAAAGAAAGGGGTCATATTCAACTTTGAAGATACATTAAGCAATACACTAACACCGGTCAGACAAAAGGAAACAGAGTGGCAGCCTTGGAGTGGGTTAAACATGCAACGCAGCTGTACTCAACCCATCAGAATATCTTTCAAAGCCATCCTCATCAACAATCTCCAATAAAAGATAAAGTCGTCAAAACTCCCAACATCACTGCGGCTGAGGTAATTACCCTGATTAAAAAAATGAGGACAGATGGCGCTGCAGGACCCAATGGAGTTCCCACCTCAGTGTTCAAAGCTTCGCATGGATTCTGGGCAGAACAGTTAACACCACTTTTTAAGCATGCCTTCGCCACTTCCACCATTCCATCGTCGTGGAAAGGTTCAATACTTTTTCCTATTTATAAAAAAGGGGACAATACAAAATCTGAAATTTACCGGCTTATTGCTTTATTACATGTTGAAGCGAAAGCATATACCAGAATACTTCTGAAAGAACTAGAAGCCTGGCCAACAGATAACAACATCCTTCCCCTTTTTCAATCAGGATTTAGGTCTCAAAGCTCTACTATAGACAACATCTTAGTACTGGGCCATCTGTCACACTGCGCGACCCTGCCATCGCAGTCACCCCTTTTTTTCTGTTTTGTGGACTATAGTGCAGATTTTGATAGGTTGATCGAGGGAAGTTGTGGAAAAAACTGCATTCTTGGGGAATTCCCCAACAGCTCCTAAAGGCTATAATTTCTCTATATCACGGGACCTGGGTCCGTATTAAAATCAGCCAAACATCAGTTACCGCCAAGGTACCAACAAATAACGGTCTAAAACAAGGGTGCGTACTTGCCCCTATACTTTTTAATCTGTACACAGCTGACCTGGGGAAAACCCTGGAGGGGGCAAGTCTACTGCCTCCAAGACTGGGGAATGTGCAGCTTCAAATACTCCAGTATGCGGAGGACATTGTAATAATGGACCATACGAGAACCGGCTTACAGAAGGCCCTAAACGCTCTGCATGGATATAATCAACAGAACAAACTCCTGGTGAATCAGGAGAAGACCAGGATACTTATTTTCGGGAAGTATCAACGAAAGAAGACTGCATACTGGCGACTTGGTGCTCTGCAAATCAAAACAAGCATAAGCTACAACTATTTGGACTTCTGGCTATCGGAAGGGGCTAAACCTACAGCCCACCTGAAACATCTGAGAAGGAAAGGGGCTAGCATAATTTTTTCCTGAAAAAGCCTTAATCAGCGACTTCACAGCCCAACTGCAGAACCTATTTTGAAAGTTCCCAAGGCAAAATGTGTGCCCTCTCTCAACTAAGGCCATTTAGTTTTTCCCGGTGCCTTCAATAAGTTCCTCATGAACCTTCAAATTCTGGCCTATAAAAAGGTTCTAGCTCTCCCTCGACAGGCCAGGACAGCAAGAGTAAGGCTGGAGCTGGGTCTCACCCGTCCGGACATTACTTGCTCTGGCGATCTATTAAAATACTATATTAGAACTCTGCGAGCCCCAGCATTGTCATTAAAAAGGCAAATTAAAATGATCTTCAGAGAGGAAGGCTCTCCATGGCAGGTGCAGTTGGCAGTAGCTACCAGATTACTGGATATAGATGTCCAAAATCTGCACAACTCTGACATCCCAGTAATAGCCTGGAGAAAATCAGTGAACACACAGGTCAAGAGAATATCTTTTGAAAGGGACCTGGAAAGTTTGCATCACCAATCCAATCTTTCTTCACTGGACGCCTCATACATTGTGGGAAAACCGCAGTCCTACCTTGAGCAAGCTCTGACAGTCTTGGCCTGGGAAAGAATCATCTACATGAGACTTCTCGCTCTGCCTATCATGGACTTTAATTCAACTTGGGCCCGGCAGGACAACTTAGTGTCCTGTCGACTCTGCAGCTACCACCGTGAATCTTGGCTCCATCTGTTGTGCTGCTGTCCAAAGTTAGTTAGTGAGCGGCAGCGCTTGGTTCTCCCCATCTGTAGGTTTTATGGCCTTTGAAGTTGCAGAGAAGCCTCAGACCTGTACTTCTCCACTAATACAACTCAAACTTTGGCCCAATTAGGGAAATTCATAGACGCAATCCGGGCCGCACTGAAACTGAAAACTGAGACATAAAAGTAATGAGTCGGCCATCAAGTAAGAGAGACTATGATAAAACTCTTCCTTAAGCCCTATGCATAGCACCTTACTGCTAGATGGGATAATAGTTCTAACAATAGTTGTTTTATTTTTTTTATCGTTTTAACGTTTTTTTTGTCTTAGTAAAATTGAGTGAGTTTTTAAACATTTCTTTGCTTATAGATAGAATATTGCAACAATTTTAATTAATTGAAAAGTAAAGTTTCATTTGTACATTAGACACCCAACTCCCCAAATTTCCCTCCTATATTCTGCTAGGCCTCTCTATGGGGCATATCAACAACAACCGGCGATAATTATCGCTCAGCGCTCTTAGCGTGAGGATAATTATCGCCGGCTAGCGTGAATTTTTATCACTGAGATAGCGTGCTATTAGCAACGCTTATCTCAATAGCGATAAAAATCTACACGCTAACAGGCTAACGTGAGATTATCGCTGGAAACCCAGCGATAATCACACGTTACCTTGTTGATAGGGACAGGCAAACTTAGCCATGATATCCTCCTTCCATAGGATATCATGGCTAAGTCTGAAAATTAGCAGACGTAAAAAAGCAGCGTTAACCGCGGTTAGCGCTGCTTTTTTTGTCTCTAACAGGGTTAGCGACATTCTTGATAATAGGAGAAATGTCGCTTAGCGACATTTCTCGTATTATTTTACTCTGGAACGCCCCCTTTGCATCTCATTAGAGATGCAAGGGGAAGCGTAGAGTAAAAGGGTGCTAACATGCAAATTTGCGTGTTAGCACCCTGTTGTTGATAGGGTGCTAGTTGATATGCCCCTTAGTCACTCATTTACCCCCTGAAATCATTGCAAGGGTGCCAAATTGGTCTTGCGCTGGGGGCAGCCGTACAAAATATTCTTTCACACTGGGGAACAAAACACACACCCACTCACTTAGGATGGCTTCACTGCCTATTGTACATCCTTGGAATGGAAAGAATAACACTTACCAACACGAACAATGAGTTATCCTATGGCAAACTATGGCAACCATACATTTTTCTTCTGTCGCAAGACTTTTGGGAACTAAGATGCCCTAAATATCTTTGTATTTTGCATCTTACTGAACTTTCTGTAATTTCTGCTCAGGGTCGACCCCATGATACCAATTGACGACTGTGCTGGACAAAGATATGAATCGCAATGAGTGTGTTGGGGGAGTGGGCGGTATAGGGTTTTATATTTGTTTACTTGTTGGCTATTGCATGCAGGACCCCCACCTGGTGGACCAGACGTATATGTCAGATACTGCTTGGCATTTATCCTGCTGGTTGGCTTAAAAGAATAAAAAGATTTGAACCATGAAATGCACTTAAAACTCTCATCAATGACTGAACTTAAACTGTAAATTATGTTGATGATTGATCTGATTTAGCTTCCATTCATAAATGGTGCCAAAAATCTGTCACCTTGAAAGAGAAGATATAGCGTGGAGTTGGAGTCATTCTTATAAGAAAAGGTTGAACTTGTACCAGAGAGTACATTTGGACTCTTTCTGCCCTATCAGTATTCTGGTAACAGAATACAGTTCACACCTTGAATGGAACTATGAATAATTTCCCAAATTAGATTAAAATGACCTGCCTTTTTTAAAATTCAATACCCAGAACCTGAAGATCTGACAAGGCGGTATTCAAAGGCAGTTGCTGTTTGGAGGAGTGGGTATTAATAGGGTGAGACTTTGTTTATTATAATTGTGTTTTGGCCCTTTGTGTGGTGATGAATAGTGATTTGATGTTATTTGTTTAATGTGAAGAAGTTGACGGGTTTCCGAATCCTTGTTTTCTAAGATCCTGGGATATACATAATTGAGATAAAAGGATATACAGAATTGAGATGAGCCGAGTGTAGAAGGCCCTTAGAAATTCACAGTTGCAGGGTTTTGAAGTAGGGTGTGAGGTACCATCACATCAACAAATAAGATAGATCTCCAAAAAATGTTCTTGTGATTGTTGAACATTGATTGATGTTAGCAGAATCTAGTTGTACAAAAAGCGGATGCAGCATTGATTAGAGTAATTTCCCGCTGGTCGAGATTTAATTTGCATTTATAGTTTTCTGAAATGATTGAAATACTGCTCTTTACGTAGAGTAAACAAGAATTGTTATGTTTATTGTATTAGTTGTACGTTTTTTTAAGTTTGTGAAAATACAAAGAAATAGGAACTGAGGGTAAACTACTGCAAGGAGTAAAGTCAAACACCATAGGGTTTGCGCTGTGATTGATCGGTTGATGTGCATTCATGCTGGGATTTGTTGGTGATGTAAATATGCTGCACTGAGATTGGCCAGAAGTTGAGTGAATATTGCATTAAAATATGTTGAGTGGATTTTTGAAAATAGTGGCTGACTCAGGATTGGTTAAAAGATTCAGACGTATCTGGAACAATATCAAAACATTGAATATAAGTTGTTTTTGTGGTCTAATTTTAAGCGATCATGATATGTTTTAAAGAAATTAAGAGTTTGGTAAAGGGGATGTTACTATTCCAGTACCGAAGGAAAAAGAGGCATCTCCTGAGGGTACACCTGCATATACTATGACAATAGAACATGGGTTGCACACATGTTTTGGGCTTTGTGAATGGTGCAAGATCAGCTCCTGGACCTGCACAATATAAGGCTTTGCATTTATGGGAGAAAGTTGTCTGAGATAAAAAAGAATGGGAAATATCAAAGAAGGACAAAGAGAGCAGTGGGTAATTATGCAGATGCTCAATAGTATGAAGGACAACATAGATGGGCGAAAGTGATAGTTGATGGAACTAGACTGTATCCAGTCATTACAACAAAAAATTCAGGAAAAGGAAATAAGAAGAAATCATTAGAGAAGGGCGAAGAAAAGAAGGAAAAGAGGAGACATAAAGCAATTCAGTTGATGACATTTTAGAAGAAATGTTGGCTACAAGACCCCCACCTTATGCAATACCTATTGAACAAGGAGAATCGAGTGTTAGTACAAGTAGTACAGCGGCTTCTGCACCTGCAGAAATGAGTATAGTAGAGATTGAGAGACCTCTGCAAATACTTCAAATTGTTCCACCAGTTGCGGTTCGACTACAAGTAGCAGTTTCTTCTATGAGTAGTCCACATGCATGGCATAATGCAGAGCCAGTACCACCAGTAAATGTACAGACTCTGCCTAGGCCAGTTCCAAATGCCCCACAAAATGTACATTTGATGCCAGATGGTCAAGGAACAGCCTGTAACCAGATTTGTCCTGACATCACGGAATTCACAGATTGTTGTGTGGAAACTACCACAGACAGTGCAAGCATTTAGAGATGGAGGGGCAGTGGTTTTTACAGCTCCTGTAACACCCAGAGACATAAACTCTACTGAGGAGGGAGGTCTTCCAATTTGGTTGGAGGAAGCAGCAGGGATTAGAAAGACAGAAAGTGCAGAGTCGCAATAATTCTAAACTCTGAAAACAAAAGACCTTTGAACAATACCAAATTAAAAATGGCATTGGAGGAGATAATAAAAGGGTGTTTAGAGTTAGAACACTTAGAACAATATTATAAGAAGGAACTAATTTACCTGTGTAATGAAATTACTAGACAACCAGCTGTCATCTATGATAAACTGACAGAATTAACCCAGTAAAGATGAGATTGATCTTTCTAAAAATTTACATTTACAGAAAAGTTACAGGGCGCAATTGGATGATGTAGCAATTTAAAATATATGTGCAACAGGAATGCAGTTGCATATTATGGAACTAGTTAAATGCATTTGCAGATGGGGTGAGACTGAAAAATTGGAAATAAATGGGCAAAAAAACATGAAAAGAAAATAAGGGAAGCTGAAGCGTTAGGGAAGAAAGATGATGGCAATGGAGGCAAAAGCACAGCTTATCCCCTAAGGGAAACAGCAGGAGGGATGTATGCACATGTGTCCTGTAGCAGAGGAGAGCTCACAGCATTTACAATCAATTTTCCAAAGTTGAGAGACAAACCAGTGCAGGGGTACTCACAGGTAGAGCGGTTTGTAAAGATTTTGAAGTTATTGTGGGTTGATTTGGATACGTTCTTTGATATTGCAGTGCCAGGCTGAGTGTAAGACTGCTATACAATGGCCGAAAAAGGAAGCAGTGAGAAATGCTTAGATCATTGCACCTTCTCCAGTGGTTTTAGAGAAGTATGAAGCTGTGATTACTTTCTTGAAGGGCTAAGGGGCTCCAAAAGATTTGGATTTGGTTAAGATTAATAGAATAACCCAGGACCCAAAAGAATCAGTTCATGAGTTTCTTGATAGAATGTTACAGGTGTTTCAGCAGCATAGTGGATGGGAATATCCTGAAGAGAAGGATATGGGATTTCTTTTTATGTCTCAGTTCATTTTTGGGCTGAAACCAGAGATCAGTTCACAAATAACTCAAAGCGTGATCTGCTAGCAGAATAAATTGCTTGACGAGGTTCTAGGATATGCAAAGTACTGCAGTGAGGAGCTGGAAATGAAGCAGAAAAAGACAAAAGAAAAATGTGTGTTGCACAGACAAAATTGGCTCAGAAGGGTTTTCAGAATCCTTCTTTTACTGGGAATCAAGGACATATGTATGGTGTTCTTGTTCCACAGGTTGGTTTTCAGGGTAATTAAGGAGAATTAATTGTACCACAAGGTAGAGGTAGATGTGTTACAGTTAATATGAATTCAGAAACAGTGTTGCTGCTATGATGATTACTCCTTGTCACATCTGTCACAGGGTCGGTCATTGGAAGAGGGAGTGTAGATATAATCCTGACAGTGGAAATGAAATGTGCAAATGCGCAGAGGAGTACAGATGCATAATGTGCCAACAAATGCACATGCCTGTGCAGGGACAAGTTCCCATGATGCTATTCCCGCCAGCTAATATTATCCCACAAAACACGGAGAATCCTAGATTTAACTATAATCATCAAATGCCAAAGATAAATGCTAATTCATTTCAGAATGCAAAGCAACAAATTCCAAATTCGAATCCAAATGCTTAGCACCAGTACCCATTTTATATACCATATGTTGATGCTAAAGTCTATGGCCACCCAGCATAATTTCTCATAGATACAGGAGCCACATGATCTACTGTCAGAACAGTGGAAGTTCCGACCTACCCCTCTTAGGGAAAATATCCAAGTTATGGGAGTGACAAATAAACAGTTTACTACTTTATTTTCAGAGAAGGGCATGGTTAAAATAGGTTCATTTGAAGAAAAAGATCAGTTTGTTGGTTGTGATTCAAGTGCTGTAAATTTGTTAGGGGGAGATTTATTGTGCAAGTTATATTGCACACCAGATGGTGTACCTTTTAAAATGAATGATGAGGATAGGAATACAAAATGAGACAACAGCAGACAATTACAGGAATGTTTCCATTACTGACAGGTGAGGAATTACCTACACATTTAAGAAACATTATAAATGAAAAGGTTTGGGATCTCACAGTCAAGGATCTCGGACTAATTCAAGGTATAGAATCAGTCTGAATTACCATGAAGGCAAATGCATTGTATCCTAGAAACCCACCTTACAGTTTAACTGCTAAGACAATTGCAGGAATAACTCCTGTAACAGAGGACATGTTGCAGAAAGGAATTTTGAGAGAACTAATTGGGAGTCCATGTAATTCTCCAATCATGAGTTGAGAAAAGCCTAATGGGAAATATAGGATAGTTCAGGACCCGTGAAAAATAAATGAAACAGTGGTCCCATGTTGTCCTGTGCTACCAAATCCAGCCACAATATTGTTCCACATTCCATGTACTACAGAATGGTTTACAGTAATAAACCTCTGCCAGGCTTTCTTTTTAGTGCCATTGTACGAAGTTTTTCTTTTTGTTTGTATTCCAGCAAAGAGTATTAGCATGGTGTTGTGGCCCACAAGGGTATACAGAAAGTCCTTATATTTTTAGTCAGATCATGAAGGTTTAGGATGCTAGAAGAAGTTTATAACTGGTGTGTAATTTGTCAACATATGAATGCAGGAAAGAAAACTCAAGTTACACTGAGTTACATAGGGATATCAGGTGGTCCTTTCAATAGGATGCAGATGGATTTTATCAACATGCCTGCTTACAGTGGTCTGAGATATATCCTGAATATAGTGTGTGTCGTTGTGGAATTGGTGGAAGCCTACCCAGCCAGTAAAAATTTGACTTATTGTACCAAAAATGTTATTGTGAGAATTGCTTCCACAATACTGAATGCCAGTTTCTCTCGACCCTGATAGGAGGACTATTTTCAACAATGAAGACCTAAAGATGAACAGCGTTACAGATCGAGCAATGATTACATAGCAGTTCCAGACCTGAAGCTTCTGGAATTGTTTAATGAGTCAATGGAACTCTTAAGTCAAAACTAGCAATGGTTTGTGCTTCAACATCACTGAAATGGCCAGATGTATTGTCTTTGGTATTAATGAGTATCCGAAGTATCCCACATAGAAAGACTGGTTTATTGCCCCACAAGATATTGATGGACAGGGCAATGAGAATGCCTGCTGCACCTGCATATTAACTTTTGAATATCACAGATGATATGATACTCGATTACTACAAAGGTTTGACTTATGTAGTCCATTTTTTTCTTATCAGATTATAGCTGCCACAAGAGATCCGCACCAAGAACGGTGCCACAACCTCAATCCAGGTGATCAAGAAGCAAATTCAGAAGACTTGCGTGGAACTGAGATGGAAAGGCCCCTACCAGATAATCCTTGTGACAAATACTGCTGTTAAGTGTCCCAGAATTCTGAATTAGATTCATGCTTTTCACACCAAGAGTGAAAAACCCAGAAGAAGCAATTGTGGTCTTAGATCCTGCGTGAACAGCTTTGGTGACTGTGTGGTAAATAATTTAATTACCGGGGCTTAATTTGATACAGAAACATAATAAAAATAGCTCAATAAATAAGAGGCAGAATCCGTGGTATTAGAGGTTCGGAATGGGCTTTATTCCAATGGACGATTCGAATCGGTTGCTCCAAGTTCCATCACCACGAAGGTTCAGGAAGTGAAGTACATACATTATTGATAATTAATCACTTTTATACAATAGGCATTACAGTGAAGCAAATGCAAGAGGCGTAACAATTGATAGTGTAGATAAGACATACATACGTAGCAAAAGTAGGTGTAACTGGGTGTGACTAAAGAACGTCATCAGGTGTGATGTCATAATAGGGTGGTTCCATGAAAGAATTTCGCAATGTCAGCAGAAATACTTGGCAGAAATGCGCGCACAGCAGCATGACGTGTGATTGACGTGCAACTGGGGGGTGAAGGGGACTTGACATTTAGCTCTACATGTGGCGACAGAAGTCTGGAGGGTCAAGTCAACCTAATCCCAAATCATATCTAACATCCTATGTTTACAGAACTATGTTATCCAAAAGAGAGGTCTCTTAGAGTAGAATCTTATTCTATACTGACTATACTGACTGTTAGTGCGTGTACAAGCGTCTAAGTGTCTACACTAGATGCGAGGGCAGAAGTCTTCCATAATAATAAGGCTATGAATTACTTGCATAAAGACAGAGAAGCCGGGCCTTTGCTCGGTAGCTGGAAGAATGTTTACTTAAACTACTAGACAGGAATGCATTGGGCAGGGAGCGGAGCAGATAATTTCGAAGGTGAAATACAGTTTTTGGCAGGCAACAGGCTGATGTCAGGCTTCGTGAGCCGCGCAGGGAATGAGACAAAGTTCATGGTCACAGATGCAGTCTCAGACTGGAGCTTCAGAGGCAGAAAGAAAGAAAAGCTTGATGACAGAATCAGGGCCTACTTGCCTGGACTGTAAAATGGCATAAGTGAACCATATAAAGCCGGTGGCCTTTCGTACTTAGGAATGGAATATCCGGCCCATTCATGGCTGATCTGAAAGAGGACATGTTGACGGTGGACGCACATGTGTTTGCGTCTTCATAACTGGAACTGGAGGGAACATACATGTACTTGTGATTCATACATGAAACCGTTGGGGTCCAAGATAGGGGACATAACTGATCAGAAAAATCCATATTTCCACATTCCCTCCTTGTCCCCTACTTGCCCGTCAAGAGATATCAATCTTCATCAATCCATTGATCTGTTCATATAGCATCATTTGTTCTTCTGTTTTCTTCTGGGACGAATGAAATCTTGGTGATGGAATACACGATGTGGCCCACAGACCACAAATCGCTGGTCCACATTGTAGGCATAGACAGCAACTGAATAGTATGAGAAAGCCAATACCTAGGAAGGATAGGACCTTCCATCCAAAGGTAGATAATACACTCCAAAACCAACCGGACCAAGTCCAGGTGCCTGGATTCTGGTGTATCTGGCTTACAATCTTATGAAGGCGAGTTATGGCTTTATATACAGATGGCGAATTTTCTGGTATGAAAATGCAACAACTTGATCCGATGACCCTACAAGCTCCGCCCCTATCGGCCAGGATGACGTCAAGGACAAGACGATTTTGAAGCACAACAATCCGCATAGCAGACTGTTCTTCTGTTAAATTGCCTAAGGCGGAAATAGTTTCGTTCACTACTGCTTCAAGGGTTCTAGTTAATCTACGTATCAGCTTACTATTAGTAACGGTACCTATATAGGGAAAGAGACCTTTATTGAAATCTGTGTATTTTTCCCATGCTGTTTCAGTGTAATCGACAATTGGGAGATCTCTCCTTTCTCTATTGTGTACTAAATGAGTATTTCTGTGATAATCGGGAGGAGCTAGGAAAACAGGTGGCAAAAGGAATCCAATGTAGCAGGTACCATCCCAATCTAGAAGCAAACGTACATATGCCGTCTGACCACATATAAAATAGGAATGGCGGGAAGCTCTAAATGTCGACTTGCCTTGATCACTGAATTCTATTACAGTGGTGCATCTACTATGGCCCATATGTATGGAACCATTCTTTCTTACACATAATTCACCTTTTACTGGAAATACTGACATGGCGGGCAAAATTGGAGTAGCTTCGGATTCGACATTTAGGATCATAAGATTAAGCGTAAAATTACCTAATCCATATACTTCATTTTCTAGATCAGTTCCTGTTCTCTTGGGAAGTCCCTCCTTGTTAGGGTAGCAGACTTTAAGTAAAACTAAGTTTAAATTTCCCCATACCCAGTTGTCTTGATAAACTGCAGAATTTGAATCTAGGGGATTAATTAAACTAAACCATGCTCCACAGGAGCCGTTGTGTGTGAATGGGTATGGAAAGAGAGGTAGAATTCCTTTATAATTCTGATAGGGAGGGAGTCGGCCACATATCCAACAATTTGTAGCATTGCTAACCTGATGGGAATGATGTAACATACTAATAAACGTGTTATTGCGCAGCGCAAATCTATAAGACAACTCATGCGGAGGTAATTCACTAAAAGAATGTTCAGCAGTAACATTATAAACATGTCTAGAAATAGGATAATATATGTGCAACAATATACTTGCAGTAATTATTAAAAGACTTAAGAAAAACAGAATTAATAACGTCACTGTGCAATGACTACGCAGTGATTTACAGTATGCATGTCGTTTCAACATTTTTCGGGTGTTTTCTCTATTCAGATCTAAGGGATACATGTCAGAGACAAATTCAACCGCTTCACCTTGGAGAGGACTTAAACAATCAAATTTCCCGACTGGTTAGATCTGAGTTTTAGTTTATATTGTTCGTGACTACTTGATTCAACAAAAGGAAGTTTTGAGTCAATGGGTGAAGACACACGAGGTGTGGTATTTACATCCGATAGTAGTCCATGAAATTTCTTGATATGACTTGAATGTATCCAGCCTTTTCTGCCTTCGATCTTCACGGCTGTCCTTGTGGTGAGCAAGACCAGTTGCGGTGACTTCCACCTAGGATCCAGCTGAGTCTTTCGATCAAAGTTCCTCACGAGGACCAGGTCCCCCGGAATTATATCATGGGGTTTCACCTCAGTGTTGTCGGGAAAGGCTGCAGCTACCTGTGAACGACAAGATTGTAGTGCAGACATCAAGGAAGCCAAATAATCTGTCAGCATATTACAGTCAATATCAGTTATTTTTCGTGGTATAGGCGTCCCCCACATATTTGGTGGTCTGCCAAAGATCACCTCATACGGGGATAGCCCTGTTCGAGAGTGTGCTACCATTCTCATGTAAAAGAGTGCAACTGGTAACGCTACTACCCAGTCGACACCTTTCTCTCTGCATATTTTGGACAATCTGATTTTCAGGATCTGATTATGTCTTTCTACGAGACCTGCTGCCTCGGGGTGTCGGACACAGTGGAATTTCCACTGATAGCCTAACAAAAGTGAAACGTGTTTCATTAGTTCGGATGAGAACGGCTGGCCGTTATCTGAGTAGACAACACGTGGTAAACCGTATCGTGGGAAGAATTCTCGAACTAACTGTTTGGCAGTAGTCGGAGCAGTGTAATCTGAAACCGGGTATGCCTCTGTCCAACGGGAAAGAGCACAGACAACTACGAGAACATATTTGAATCCTCGACATCGTTCCATCTGGATATAATCCATCTGGAGCACTTCAAAAGGGTGATCAGGAGGCTGAAATCCACCCTGTTCTACGGGAACGCTTTTTCCTGGGTTGAACTGACAACAGATCATACAGGTACGAACTTTTTGCTTGGCTGCTGCTCGTAAATGTTTATTGAACCAAATGTGTTGGATGCTGTCTAGCATAGCTTTTTCTCCTAGATGCGCTGGACTATGTATAGTGTTAATAATAACTTGGACCATTGAATCAGGAAGGAACCACACAGATTTTTCCTTCGTCATCCATCCTTGATCCGTTTGGATCCCTCCTAATTCAGTCCATTTCTTTATTTCGTCCGGTGTAGCATGCGTCTGTATGTCAATTACGTCAAGAGCGGGATCTTTAATCGTCATACAATGTGTTGGCGTCGGGACTTTTGTCTTTGTCATGTCGGATGTTTGAGTTTGAGCAGTCTGTTTAGCTGTTCTGTCAGCTAGATCATTGCCTTGAGAAATGATATCAATAACTTTCGTATGAGCTTTACATTTCATAATTGATATTGCAGTGGGTAGATGTATTGCATCTAATAAGGCATGAATGAGGGGTCCGTGCTGAATGTGGGCACCGTGAGAAGTTAAATAACCTCTCTCTCGCCACAGCACGCCGAAGTCATGTACAACTCCGAATGCATAACGTGAATCAGTGTATATGTTGACTTTTTTATTTGTGCCTTGAATACAGGCTTGTGTCAGAGCGATGAGCTCTGCGGCTTGAGCTGACAAGGTATTTACACAATTTGTTTCGATGACTTCAGTGTCTGTTGTGACTGCGTAAGCGGCCACTAACTCTCCTGTACTTGTTCTCATACATGAACCATCTACATACAACGTTAGGTCTGGGTCTGACAATGGGACATCTGTCAAGTCTTGTCTGGGTTTCGTCGTAATTGTAATAACATCAATACAATCATGAGCTAGTGGGTCTGTTCCGATTACGGGTAAAAGTGTGGCAGGATTCAATGTGTTACAACGTCTGATTTCTATATGTGGCTGAAACAATGTTAATTCATACCCTGTAAGTCGCGCTATAGTCAAGTGCTGTGTTTGCGTTCTATTCACAAGAACTTCTACTGCATGTGGTACTTGAACTGTCAATGGATGTCCTAACACTATGGCATCGCTTTGTCTTATTGCTAAAGCTGTTGCTGCCACCGATTTCAGGCATGCAGGCAAAGCCTGAGCTACGGGATCTAATGTACTAGAAAAATAAGCACATGGTTTGTGGGATCCTGCCTGTTCCTGTGTGAGTACTGACAAGGCAGTACCTTCGCGTTCTGTAACAAAGAGTGTAAACTGTTTATTGTAACATGGTGTTGCTAAAACCGGTGCTTGGCATAAGGCTTTCTTTAGGTTTTCAAAAGCTTGTGTATGTTCCTGAGTCCAAGGGAGAACAGTCGATGTGGCTGCCTCCTGTGTTGTCAATTGAATGAGTGGTTTTGCTAGAAATGCATACTGAGGGATCCACTGCCTACAATATGAAGTGAGGCCTATAAAAGCCCGCACCTCCTTTTGTGTCTTGGGTATTGGCATGTTAGCTATTAACTGAATGCGGTCGGGTGTAAGCTGCCTTCCCTCCTTGGACAGCGAGTGTCCAAGATAAACAACTCGCTGGACACAGAATTGCAGCTTAGAAGGGGACACCTTGTGCCCTTTTTCGGCTAGAAATTGTAAAACTGTCAGTGATGCTTTCTCACATTCGTGTTCGCTTCTGGCGGTGATCAGCAGATCATCGACATATTGAAGCAGGGCAGTGTTTACTGGCATGTGGATACTGTCGAGTTCTCGTTTCAGTGCTTGGCTATAGATGCTGGGGCTTTCTGTAAATCCTTGAGGTGCGCGTGAGAATTTAAAGCTACGTCCATTTAAACTAAATCCGAACAAGTATTGGCTTTCCGGATCTATAGGGACGCTGAAAAAGGCATTCTTGAGATCAATTACAGTAAAGAATGTTGCTTCAGAATCAATAGCTGTCAGTAATGACGAGATATCTGGGACCACAGGGAATTGTGGCACAATGCACTTGTTTAATTCGCGCAGATCAATAACCAATCGATATACTGGCGGGGCCTTCGGATCTGTTCGTTTAAGAATCGGAATTATCGGTGAATTACATACATTGGAGTCTGTTTCCACAACCACTCCTTGGGCAATGAGCTCGTCAATGATTTGTAGTAAAGCCACTACAGCATCTGGTGGTAACTTGTATTGTCGCATTCGTGGTAGTACCACTCCTGCCTTTAGTGTAACTCGATATGGTGTAATATTCATGCAACCAACATCAGTAGGGCCTTGTGCCCATAGATGTGTAGGTAAAGTCTGCAGTCGGGGATCCATGTCTCGAGACACATAGTGACCTTTGAAATCACGTAAAAACAATCTTACTCCTTCCGGAGAACAACATATTATAGCTCCTAGAGCTTTCAGTGTTTTTATACCTAACAAGTTTTCTGGACATGATTTAGTAATCAATAAATCTGTAGTTCGGGTCAAAGGTCCTATCGTAAGTGGGAGAGGCTGTGATACTTCATTAACAATAGGTTTTCCTGAAAAACCAAGGGAAATATTCTGTGAGCCTGAGAGGGGTGCCCCTGGAACTTCACTACGTTTTATGGTTGTTCGACTTGCCCCTGTATCAAGTAAAAATTTTCTATCTTGGCCTAATAATTCACTATGTACATAAGGTCCTTCTTGGTCTACTGGGACCTCGATAAGGGGTAAGTCAACTTCCCTCTCTAGGCTGGTTCATGCGTATCGTTGATAATCAGGATAGTCGTACTGTGCGGTCTGGTACAGCTGTCGTGTCGTGGTTTGTGTGGCAGCAACAGGCAGCGCTGGTGCAGCTGGCACAAACTGTATAGACTGTTGTGGAGCTGGCATGGACTGTGCATGCTGCGGGGCTCCTTGTTCATTCTGATCCTGTCTAAGTGGCCGTGGTCTTTCTTTTGTAATACCTGTGGCGATATTACGCTTCAGGACTGGGCAATCGTGTATATAATGACCTGGTTGTTTACAATAGTTGCATGTCCCTTTTACAGGTCCTGCTGAATCACCGGAATGTGTCGTACCCTTTTTATGTCCTTCAGCTGGAACTGTCTGGGAGACTAGCATTTTCATTTTCGTGTCTTTCATGCGTCTTTGTTCATGTTCTTGTTCCTCTCTAATTCTATTGTAATGGTACTGTAACATTTGTAACATTTGTGATGGGGTATTACCTTGCCAGGTACTCTCGAATTTTAATACTCTATTCTTCACTTGGGGCAAGGAATTTTCAACTAATTTTGTCACAAACAGATGTGGGTATGATTCGCTACTTGCTTTTATGCCACTATTTATACCAAAACATTTTTCAAATCGTGCATAGAAATCACTAGTGTCTTCATCTTGCTTTTGTTTACAGGCTGAAATTGCACCCCAGTCTTCCTTTTTCATAGTTAATAAACGTGGCAGTACCTGTACTAGTAAACCTGGTAGTGCTTTAGTTTTGTCCCCAAGCCCCGAACCTGGACCTCGGGCCTTTTCTTCATTTTCTAATGCTGTCCAGTCTATCTTTTGGTCTCCCACCTCCCACTCTTTTTCCTTGAGTTTTTCATAAATGCCAGCAGGCATCAATACCTTTAATATTGTCATAATGTCGGGATAGGTATACTCTCCCATGAGTAACATGTCTTTAATTTCTCGGTGGAAACCCGCTGGGTCTTTGTCATGACTGGGTACCACTTTCTTCATTTCTAACAATTCTATTTTCGATATGGGCGTATATACAAATACACGTTTAAACTGATTGTCCTCGCCCTTTATTGGGTGTACTTCTCGTAAGGGATTCTGTCTGTCCATGTAATACATCGGTCTTTCCTTGATGGGCAGTGAGACATGTTCTGGGCATACAAAAAGAATGTACTGCTTTCTTGATTCTAGTATTTCTTTAATTAGCTTAGTACCTGAACCTCTCCATCTATTCGTGAGTAATTCAGTCAATATATCAGGTAAAGGACCAGGATCTGAATGTTGGCTTTTATATAGTATAAGAAGTTGTTGAATCATATAAATCCCAGCTAAACGCTGTTCATCTGGGGTGAGGTTCAAAAATGTGTGTGCTACTGTATCATCACCATATTTTCCGGGACTGTCAACCCAATGAACGGCTGACCTGGCTAATTCTTGTTCATCTGTGGAAATATGGATTTTTATGATCAGTTATGTCCCCTATCTTGGACCCCAACGGTTTCATGTATAAATCACAAGTACATGTATGTTCCCTCCAGTTCCAGTTATGAAGACGCAAATACATGTGCGTCCACCGTTAACATGTCCTCTTTCAGATCCGCCATGAATGGGCCGGATATTCCATTCCTAAGTACGAAAGGCCACCGGCTTTATATGGTTCACTTATGCTATTTTTCAGTCCAGGCGAGTAGGCCCTGATTCTGCCATCAAGCTTTTCCTGCCTTCTGCCTCTGAGAGCTCCAGTCTGAGCCTGCATCTGTATCCATGAACTTTGTCCTCATTCTCTGCGCAGCTAACAGTGCCTGACATCAGCTTGTTGCCTGCCAAAAACTGTATTTCACCTTCGAAATTATCTGCTCCGTCCCTATCCAATGCATTCCTGTCTAGTAGTTTAAGTAAACATTCTTCCAGCTACCGAGCAAAGGGCCCGGCTTCTCTGTCTTTATGCCAGTAATTCATAGCCCTGTTACTATGGAAGATTCCTGCCCTCGCATCTAGTGTAGACACTTAGACGCTTGTACACACACTCACAGTCAGTATAGAATAGATTTTGTTCGAGAGACCTTTCTTTTTGGATAACACAGTTCTTTAAACATAGGATATTAGATATGATTTGGGATTAGGTTGACATAACCCCAGACTTTTGTCTCCACATGTAGAGCTAAATGTCAAGTCCCTTTCTCCCTCTAGTTGCACGTCTATCACACGTCATGCGACTGCGCACGCATCTCTGCCAAATATTTCTGCTGACATTGCAGGATTCTCCAGGTATCCACCCACACATGACAAATTACCCATTATCATCAAGTGGACGCCCACATGGACGCCCACCTTCACGCCTACTTACACGCCCACATGCTCTTATCTCATTCTCTCTTGCTCTTTTGCTTACGTACAATTGAGAAATGTATATATACTGTACTCTGTGAATAATGTTTTGAGAATATTGAGAATACTTTTGAGCCCCTTTCCAGATCCAATTTTGGTGATGGAAATATTCTCCCTTTGACTCGAGTTATTGGAATAAATCCCTTTATGAACCTGATACCACAGACTCAGCCTCTTGCTTTATGCATGATCTTATTGATATTCTGAAATACATAGAGCGTAATATTTTATTTACCACATAATGGCGCCCGAACAGTTTAATCTCTTTCCCCACACGCCGGAGATGAAGGTCCAGTTTTGCCCCCTTCCACAGCCGTGATGGACTTCAAGCGCGCACGTCGCGGGTCTTCCCGCCAACTCCCTCAGGCCAACGAAGGGGACAGACTGCGACCAGGCATCCATACGAGGCGGTGAGGAACGCAGATTGTCCTACCCAGAGCCCACCTGCGAGAGAGCTGTGTCCGAGGTATACAGAGGCCCACCAGATTCCGAAGTTCCGAAGTATCCAGGTCACGAGTCCAGTCCAGTCCAGTCCGGTCCAGTCCAGTCCAGTTCAGTTCTGAGGCCTTCCGTTCCGAGCTACCCGGTGAGTACCATTGCCGGGGAGGCGTTCTGACGTGCACATAGGTTGTGCCGGTCAAGACGGGTTTGGGTACACAAATCCGGTCTGCACTGTTTCAGCAGTGTATCTGTACTGTTTAGCAGTATATCTAGTATGTCTGGTATATAATTCAGAATCATCTAGTTAGTGTCGAGTATTATGCTAAGTGATTAGTTCCCTAATGATCATTGTTGTTCGTTAAATGTTAAATGTTACATTCCACCTAGGGACACTCCAGGGTACTTTATGTATCATAAGCATGGCCTAGATGCCGTATTATTTCTTGATTTATGGGTGGACTACACCAAGGATTTACCAGAAAGTCAGAGGTGGCCCGCAGTTGGGACATGGGATGCAGATTGCATCATGAGAGTAGAAGAAGAATTATGGAAAAAGATAGCCAGACAGTAACATAATGATGCCATTGAATTATGGCGTAAAGAATAGCATAGACGCACAGAGTAAGCGCTCAGAAAAGAAGAGAAAAGTAGGGAGGATTCAGACAAAGCCCGAGAAAACGTGTTAGTTGAGGAAGGTATCCGAGTAAAAGCAGAACAAGTAGATGGACAACGAAACACTCTTATGAAAGAGAAAATGTAGACCAGCTTGGAAGGATGCCATTGAGTTTTGGCGCAAGGAGTCACATAGTAGGTCAGAGTAAGTGTTTCACGAAGCAGAGAGGAGTAGACTGGAGTCTGGAAAAGCCAAGGAACAGATGTTACAGGAGTAATTGGAGTAGGTAAAATGAGCGCAGGCTGACAGAGAAAGAAATACTGACGTTGCTGGTATTTATCCCGTCCTTTCAGAGGACCTAGCAAGAGTGGCCCCAGTAGAAAGACCAGTTAGAGTGCCACCGCAAGTACCACGATACATATAATAATGATATAGTAGCCCAAAGGTTCTTGAGCCACCCACCAAATGAACAGCGCATAGCTGGTGTTTACATGGTCCAACATTTGACTACGTTGTCAATAGGAAATTGAGAGGGGTGTAGCTAGAGAAGGAGCAACACCTGTGATTTGATGACACCCCTAATGTACAAAGTGCTAACGAAAAAGTAATTTTTGAAAAGTTTAGCTTGAAAAAAAAAAAAAAAAAAAAAGAATTGTGGGTATTTCGAATTTGCAAATTGTTCAAGAATACAGGTTTGTGTTCTTGGTGGTCCAGTGAGCAAATGTGCTGGGTCAAGTCGGTAAGATTATGACCCCCTGAGTGCAAATTGTATGTAAAAATAATTTTTCAATTGAGCGAATTATTGCAGTTTTTATGGAATTGAGTAGTCTTTTTGTCTTTGACAGCTTCAGAGTGAGGAGAAGGTGGGGGCTGTGTAGAGCAGTATGTGATACAGAAATCGGAGACAGATTCTGACCTTGTAGCCAGTGTAGGTGGGGGCCGGTGAGAGGAGCAGAACAGAGGCACTGCTTAGAAAGCTTCTCTGACATAGCATCTGTGTAATGCCTGCAGCCGGAACAACGAAAAAAAAGTTGGCTGGCAGCCCAGGCTCAGGCCGCGCTGAGGGGCTATTTTTAACTTCTCTGATAAGACAGGGCAGCTGAGAAATGTAAGTCGAGAAAGATTCCCTTGTTCTATTCTGTGCAAAACGAGTGCCCCGAGGAAATGTCTATGGAGAAGATTTGTTTTATTTTTTAGAAAATGCTATATTGCTTCTGGCCAGAAAGTAAAATGTTGCTCTTGCTTGGAATTTTAAGGGCTATGTGCCTATATAAAAACGATTTTCAAATTCAGACATTTTTGAATTGTGGCCACAAGCTGCCACCAGTTGCATTGGATAAATGATCCAGTGGTTAAAAGTCTGTGAGGAGAGATGAGAGGTGCGTCTTCGTCTAGGACATTGTGTTGACAAAGATGCATAGCTCATTTTTATAAAAGAAAACAAACAGGTTCGTGTGTTCTTCGTTTTTGATTATTATTGCTGATTCTGTTTTTATAAAAGAAAACAAACAGGTTTGTGTGTTCTTCGTTTTTGATTATTATTGCTGATTCTGTGTGTCAGACTTGACACGGTGATTTCAGATGGGGGTGTATAGGGCAGGTAAATGAATTATTGATTATAAGCCTGACAAATTAAGCAGGCCAGAATGTTCGCCTCTGAGCTGTAGGTACTGTAATTGCGCATCGCTGCTCATTTATATATGTTAGTGCAATTGTCTATGCTTTCTGTGCTTGGTATACTGATGGCTTGGCATATGTATTTTATATATGTTTTGTTTTTGTGTTGTATTGACCAGTCTGTTTAGCGTTTAATACCAAGTTCTCCTGTGCAAGTACAGAGATAGTCGTGACGACGGCGATCTTTGCACAGCGCTTGGCTGGAACTTGTTCACAATTACTAAATTTCACAGACGTGATATTACCTTTATCATGCTGTCAAAATAGCAGACAACACGTTATCAGTGTATGTCTAATTGGTGTTGGAGATGAATGAAATAAAAGGAAAAATTATGCAAGACTAAAATATTTTTCACATAACTGCCTTTCTCTTATAGACAGGCAGCCTCGGTCATATGTTTCCAGATTGGACATTAAGGAACAATTATGATCTGTGCACTCGCATCTTAACTCTTGAAAGGCCTGTTTTAAATAAGGACTGCCACCACAGAGTGACAAATGAGGCTCGGTATTTAGGGTAATGAGAAAATATCTGACAGGATTTCCTTTTTAAAGTTTGCTTTAGTAAGCTCATTCTTGTAAGTGGTGGCCCCAAAAGTTGACTTGTTTTTAAATTAGGCTATTTATTGTATAGGTGGAAATTATTGCAAAATGACTGATTTCCTTAGCAGATAAATTATTAATTATCAACATTAACAACTGTTCTTAAACTTGGTTTTCCGAATATTTAGGTAATTTAGCATTCCTATTAGGGCCTACTAGCATTAATATTGACTTCAGGTTGGTGTAGGTTCATGTAATAGGGACATTTGCATATGAGATGTCATTTGGCCAGCTTATGAGCTAACACAATGAGGTTTGTACATTAATTTGAAGGATTTCTCGCCGTTTCAAATACGCTGTGTATCTCCTATAATTTTGCTTACGCCCAGTAGCTACACACAGGGATTAATAGTGTTGACAAGACACAGGGTTTGATAGTGTTTGACAGCAGTGAAATCTGTTTCAGATTTCCTCCTGTCAAAAAGGGGGGGAAGGAGGAGAATATTGGCTTTCTGCTGGCCCCTGAGGAGGTTCGCTTCCCGCTAGCCCCTTAAGAAATTAAGCCCCTTAGAAATAAGCCCCCTTTGAAATTAAGTCGAGGAAATAGGTATGGTGCTTTCCCCTTTTTCTCATGTTTTATTGTGATCTTTCAGGGGAATTAGTCCAAGCCCCTAATACAGCTTCTACTAAAGTCCTCCCTTGGACACAAGAACACACTGTGGCATTTGAAGAATTAAAGAGAGCTTTATGTCAAGCACCAGTTTTAGCAAACCCTGATTACAACAAATCGTTTATGTTTTTGTGACAGAGCGGGATGGAACAGCACTATCTGTCCTAACACAAGATCATGTAGGAAAACACGAGCCCTGTGCTTATTTTTCTAGTACATTAGACCCAGTAGCACAGGCTTTGCCTGCGTGCCAAAAATCAGTTGCAGCAACGGCCTTAGCCATAAGACAAAGTGACTTGATAGTGCTGGGCCACCCTCTGACAGTACAAGTACCACACGCAGTAGAGGTTCTCTTGAACCGGACACAAACACAACACCTGACTGTAGCTAGACTGACAGGCTATGAGCCAACGTTATTTCAACCACACATAGAGATAAGACGATGCAACATACTGAATCCTGCTACCCTTTTGCCCTCCAGTACAGAAAGCGTTTCACCACACGACTGTGTTGAAGTAATACATACCGTGACTAAACCAAGACAAGACTTGACAGACGTTGCACTCCCAGACCCCGACCTAACACTATAAGTTGACGGCTCATGCATGAGGACAGGGGCGGGAGAATTAGTGGCAGCATATGCAGTGACTACTGATACTGTAATAATAGAGACTAAAAGAATAGACATATTGTCAGCACAAGCAGCAGAGCTCATCGCCCTGACACAAGCGTGCACAAGAGCTAAGCACCTGAGAGTAAACATTTACACCGATTCTCTGGCGAGAAAGAGGTTTCTTGACCTCTCATGGGGCCAAGATACAGCATGGCCCCCATATTCAAGCCCTACTGGAAGCAATACATTTACCAACAGCCATAGCTATCCTAAAATGTAAAGCACATACTAGAGCCACAGATACCATTTCCCAAGGCAATGATCTGGCAGACCGAACAGCTAAACAGACAGCTCAGACCCCACTAGACATGACAAAGTTACAGGTTCAATAAGTGTCCAAAGCCATGACAGTTAGGGATCCTTCCAAGGATGTACAAGACATACAGACACATGCTACGATGGACGAATTAAAGAAATGGTCGGAACAAGGAGGGGTACTGACTGATCAGGGTTGGATGACAAGGGCAAATCCACATGGCTTCTTCCTGATTCAATGGTACAAGTGATTATAAATACCGCACATAGTCCTACACACTTAGGAGAGAAAGCAATGATAGATAGCTTACAGAATATATGGTTCAACAAGCACCTGCGTGCAGCAGCGAAACAAAAGGTCAGAACATGTATGATCTGTTGCCAATTCAATCCAGGTAAAGGCATTCCGATGGAACAAGGTGGATTCCATCCACCTGACCACCCTTTTGAAGTGCTCCAAATGGATTATATCCAAATAAACAGATGTAGAGGTTACAAATATGTCCTGGTACTAATGAAGCAGGTGTCCCTTCTGTTAGGGTATACCTGGAAATTCCATTGTGTGCGACATCCTGAAGCAGCAGGCCTTGTAGAAAGACATAAACAGACATTAAAAATTTGCGCAGACAAAGGTGTAGATTGGATGGTAGCCCTGCCGGTTGCCCTCTTTTACATGCGAATGGTAGCTCATTCTAGAACAGGCTTATCTCCCTATGAAGTGGTCTTTGGTAGACCACCAAATATGTGGGGCACTCCAATGCCTAAAAGATTACTGATGTTAATAGTAACATGCTGACAGATTACCTGGCTTCCTTGATGTCTGCACTACTCTCTTGTTGTTCGCAGGTTGCTGCCGCCTTCCCTGACAACACCCAGGTCAAAGAATACTCCATCGCTCCTGGATGAAAGGCGCCAAAGTCAGTGCTCTGGACCACGGGGACGGCCGTTAAAGTCAAAGTGCACCTTCACCACTCTTTTACAAAGGAAAAAGACTTTGAACTTGGATTTTGGATTTTGAACACCATTTTCTAGAGGAGACTCCCCAGAAGTTTCCACAAAGCTAAACTTTGATCTAAGAAGTCAGAACCCGTTTGATCAATTAAGTCCACTAGGTGGTGAAGCGGTTGAACATGTATTCTGGCTTGCATAAGATCTTGGACTATAATATTAAAAAAAAAAGAGCAAGATGTGCATCACGATAATATGTATCAGCTTAATACTACATGCTATTTTTCCTCCTATTGCCTCACTCTTATACTCCTCCACTAATGATACCATAAAGCACACATTTAGTGATCTGCCATCCTATAAGCTATCATATCGACTTGCCTTACGCAACAATACCTTTATTCAGATGCTGCACCATTCACATCAGACTAGCAATGCTACAGACTGCTGGGTCTGTGGCCGACTCCCCCCCTATCAGAACTATAAGGGAGTTTTGCCCCTCTTTCTCTATCCGTTCACACACAATGGCTCCTGTGGAGCATGGTTTAGTTTGATTAATTCCCTAGATTCGAATTCCGCAGTTTATCAAGACAACTGGGTATGGGGAAACCTGAACTTAGTTTTTGCTTAAAGTCTGCTACCCTAACAAGGAGGGACTTCCCAAAAGAACAGGAACTGATCTAAGAAATGAAGTATATGGATTAGGTAATTTTACACTTAACCTCATGATCCTGAACGTTGAATCTGAAGCTACACCAATCTTGCCCGCCATGTCCGTATTCCCAGTAAAAGGGGAATTATGTATAAGAAAGAATGGCTCCATACACATGGGCCATAGTAAATGCACCACTGTAATAAAATTCAGTGATCAAGGCAAGTCTACATTTAGAGCTTCTCGTCATTCCTACTTTATATGTGGCCAGACCGCATATGTACGCCTACCTCTAGATTGGGATGGTACCTGCTACATCGGATTCCTTTTGCCACCTGTTTTCCTAGCTCCTCCTGATTATCATAGAAATACTCATTTAGTACACAATAGACAGCAGAGAGATCTCCCAATTGTCGATTACACTGAAACAGCATGGGAAAAATACACAGATTTCAATAAAGGTTTCTTTCCCTATATAGGTACAGTTACCAATAGTAAGCTGATACGTAGATTAACCAGAACCCTTGAAGCAGTAGTGAACGAAACTATTTCCGCCTTAGGCAATTTAACAGAAGAGCAGTCTGCTATGCGGATTGTTGTGCTTCAAAATAGTCTTGTCCTTGACGTTATCCTGGCCGATAGGGGCGGAGCTTGTAGGGTCATCAAATCAAGCTGTTGCATTTTTCATACCAGAAAATTCGCCATCTGTAGATAAAGCCATAACTCGCCTTCATAAGATTGTAAGCCAGATACACCAGAATCCAGGCACCTGGACTTGGTCCGGTTGGTTTTGGAGTGTATTATCTACCTTTGGATGGAGGGTCCTATCCTTCCTAGGTATTGGCTTTCTCATACTATTCAGTTGCTGCTTATGCCTACAATGTGGACCAGCGATTTGTGGTCTGTGTGCCACATCGTGTATTCCACCACCAAGATTTCGTTCGTCCCAGAAGAAAAAAGAAGAACAAATGATGCTATATGAACAGATCAATGGATTGATGAAGATTGATATCTCTTGACGGGCAAGTAGGGGACAAGGAGGGAATGTGGAAATATGGATTTTTATGATCAGTTATGTCCCCTATCTTGGACCCCAACGGTTTCATGTATAAATCACAAGTACATGTATGTTCCCTCCAGTTCCAGTTATGAAGACGCAAATACATGTGCGTCCACCGTTAACATGTCCTCTTTCAGATCCGCCATGAATGGGCCGGATATTCCACTCCTAAGTACGAAAGGCCACCGGCTTTATATGGTTCACTTATGCTATTTTTCAGTCCAGGCGAGTAGGCCCTGATTCTGCCATCAAGCTTTTCCTGCCTTCTGCCTCTGAGAGCTCCAGTCTGAGCCTGCATCTGTATCCATGAACTTTGTCCTCATTCTCTGCGCAGCTAACAGTGCCTGACATCAGCTTGTTGCCTGCCAAAAACTGTATTTCACCTTCGAAATTATCTGCTCCGTCCCTATCCAATGCATTCCTGTCTAGTAGTTTAAGTAAACATTCTTCCAGCTACCGAGCAAAGGGCCCGGCTTCTCTGTCTTTATGCCAGTAATTCATAGCCCTGTTACTATGGAAGATTCCTGCCCTCGCATCTAGTGTAGACACTTAGACGCTTGTACACACACTCACAGTCAGTATAGAATAGATTTTGTTCGAGAGACCTTTCTTTTTGGATAACACAGTTCTTTAAACATAGGATATTAGATATGATTTGGGATTAGGTTGACATAACCCCAGACTTTTGTCTCCACATGTAGAGCTAAATGTCAAGTCCCTTTCTCCCTCTAGTTGCACGTCTATCACACGTCATGCGACTGCGCACGCATCTCTGCCAAATATTTCTGCTGACATTGCAGGATTCTCCAGGTATCCACCCACACATGACAAATTACCCATTATCATCAAGTGGACGCCCACATGGACGCCCACCTTCACGCCTACTTACACGCCCACATGCTCTTATCTCATTCTCTCTTGCTCTTTTGCTTACGTACAATTGAGAAATGTATATATACTGTACTCTGTGAATAATGTTTTGAGAATATTGAGAATACTTTTGAGCCCCTTTCCAGATCCAATTTTGGTGATGGAAATATTCTCCCTTTGACTCAAGTTATTGGAATAAATCCCTTTATGAACCTGATACCACAGACTCAGCCTCTTGCTTTATGCATGATCTTATTGATATTCTGAAATACATAGAGCGTAATATTTTATTTACCACACATCCATAGAATCGAGTAAATGATAACCCCTTCGTTCTCGCAGTAATTTGTCAGCGGCTTGGAACGAATGCTCGGGGGACCTTATAGTTATTATAGGTGTTTGGAAATTCCTGTTATTATCTGGACATATCGGACGTATCGGGTCAGTAAAACATCTAGTACTATTACAAGATCTTCCTCTACCTACATAGGCTATGGTGTCTGACTGTCCTGTGGGCAGTCCTGATCCTTCCTCCTCGCTTTGTTCGAACTGGTCTACCGCTAATCTCTCTTCGTGTAGGCGTTCTATTTCTTTACGGATCTTTCGGCACATGGCTATTATACAGTTTTGCTTATCATGTCTCCCTTCTGATATATTCTGGCTCCATCTGGTAAGAGTTTGCATTGCTTCCGGGTCTACCCCCGGTCGGTCTTGATTTCTGATCACACAATTTATAAGGAAACGTAACAGTTCCCCTTGTATCTCCACTTTCTGGTATTCCATAGCTCTGTTAATACATTCAGAATCTCGCCCTGTTTGGACAAAATGGTATATATTATCTAGATGCACAGTCATTCCTGGTAACTTCCCTAAATACACCGCGGCTCGTCTGATACGTAATGATGCCATGATCATTTCGTCCTCTTTGCCGGGCACAGGGTCATATCTACAATCTATAAGAAGTTCCTTAAGCGTACGGGCATTTATGAGTTTGGGGGTACGTGGATGTGCTGATTCTTGAAAGGTAAGTTTATTTACTCTGGGTGGCGTAGAAAAAATATTGGTAGCACCTCCGGTAGCCCCGTCTGGGGTATCGGGCGTGAAAGGATTCGTTGAACGCGATACAGCAACTATAGGTGTGGACACAGCTATAGAAGTAGCTGTAGGAACAGATGTGGAAACAGATGTGCTTGCCGGAACTTGTGTCAGGATTTGTTGTTGTAGAGATACAGATACAGGATCTTGGCGTTGAACCTCCCCGGCCGACGGTCTATGTGGGGCGGGGTTAGCATACTCGGGAGCTGCGTCATCTAAATATGAGGAAAGAAAAACATCTTCTGCGGTTCTAGGATGCCCCTTAGGATGTACTTTTATTGGAAATAATGGGGGTGGCAAGTCTTTTGATATCCCCGGAGTAGCCTTAGGTAATCCCTCGGCCAGAAGGGGATACATACCCTTCATAAGGGCATTTCTTTGTCTGTCTACTTGTTCTGATTTCACTCGTGTACCTTCTTCAATTAATAGATTTTCTCGGACTCTATTTGAATTCTCCTTATTTTTCTCTTCCTGTCGGAGTGCTTTTTCTGTACGTCTATGAGATTCTTTACGCCATAACTCAACGGCGTCTTTCTGTGACTGTCTGACTTTCCTTTTCCATAACTCTTCCTCTACTTTCATGATGCACTCTGCATCCCAGGTCCCAGCTGCGGGCCACCTCTGACTTTCTGGTAATTCCTTGGTGTAGTCTACCCATAAATCAAGAAATAATATAGCGTCTAAGCCGTGTTTATGATACATGAAGTACCCTGGAGTGTCCCTAGGAGGAATAGGAACAGCTTCTTCGAGTACCCCTTTTCTAGTTGTGATCTGTCTTAATTTCGAAAAGAGCGGCATATTGAGAACTGATCTGATACTTGATCTTGAACAAACTTAATACAATAAACACGATAATGAACAGTCATTCATACCACAATATGCAGAACGTATTAACACATTTAACATTTAATATTTAAATGAGCAAACAATGATGATGACGATCTAAGGAAAACTTAATCACTAAACATAATACTCGGCATTATCTGGATTATTCTGAATTTATATACTTGATATACTAGATATACTGCTAAACAGTACAGATACACTGCTGAAACAGTGCAGACCGGATTTGTGTACCCAAACCCGTCTTGACCGGCACAACCTATGTGCACGTCAGAACGCCTCCCCAGTAATGGTACTCACCGGGTAGCTCGGAACGGAAGGCCTCGGAACGGAACTGAACTGGACCGGACTGGACTCGACTCGAAAACTTCGGACACTTCTGAGCTTCGGAAACCTGGTGGGCCTCTGTATACCTCGGATCTTGCTCTCTCAGCTAGGCTCTGGTCGGGATACTTCGCACTTCTCACCGCCTCGTCTGGGTGTTGATCGCAGCCTCAGTCGCCCCCGCTTGACCGGAGGGAGATACAGGAAATCCTGCTGGTACGCGTTGTTGTCCGTCCAGCTGTGGCAGGAGACCGGGCCTGCAACGCACCGCCGGCGCGTGAGATGAGAAAGTGTCCCTATTCGGGCGCCATTCATGTGGTAAATAATTTAATTACCGGGGCTTAATTTGATACAGAAACATAATAAAAATAGCTCAATAAATAAGAGGCAGAATCCGTGGTATTAGAGGTTCGGAATGGGCTTTATTCCAATGGACGATTCGAATCGGTTGCTCCAAGTTCCATCACCACGAAGGTTCAGGAAGTGAAGTACATACATTATTGATAATTAATCACTTTTATACAATAGGCATTACAGTGAAGCAAATGCAAGAGGCGTAACAATTGATAGTGTAGATAAGACATACATACGTAGCAAAAGTAGGTGTAACTGGGTGTGACTAAAGAACGTCATCAGGTGTGATGTCATAATAGGGTGGTTCCATGAAAGAATTTCGCAATGTCAGCAGAAATACTTGGCAGAAATGCGCGCACAGCAGCATGACGTGTGATTGACGTGCAACTGGGGGGTGAAGGGGACTTGACATTTAGCTCTACATGTGGCGACAGAAGTCTGGAGGGTCAAGTCAACCTAATCCCAAATCATATCTAACATCCTATGTTTAAAGAACTATGTTATCCAAAAGAGAGGTCTCTTAGAGTAGAATCTTATTCTATACTGACTATACTGACTGTTAGTGCGTGTACAAGCGTCTAAGTGTCTACACTAGATGCGAGGGCAGAAGTCTTCCATAATAATAAGGCTATGAATTACTTGCAGAAAGACAGAGAAGCCGGGCCTTTGCTCGGTAGCTGGAAGAATGTTTACTTAAACTACTAGACAGGAATGCATTGGGCAGGGAGCGGAGCAGATAATTTCGAAGGTGAAATACAGTTTTTGGCAGGCAACAGGCTGATGTCAGGCTTCGTGAGCCGCGCAGGGAATGAGACAAAGTTCATGGTCACAGATGCAGGCTCAGACTGGAGCTTCAGAGGCAGAAAGAAAGAAAAGCTTGATGACAGAATCAGGGCCTACTTGCCTGGACTGTAAAATGGCATAAGTGAACCATATAAAGCCGGTGGCCTTTCGTACTTAGGAATGGAATATCCGGCCCATTCATGGCTGATCTGAAAGAGGACATGTTGACGGTGGACGCACATGTGTTTGCGTCTTCATAACTGGAACTGGAGGGAACATACATGTACTTGTGATTCATACATGAAACCGTTGGGGTCCAAGATAGGGGACATAACTGATCAGAAAAATCCATATTTCCACAACTGGACCACCAATTTAAAGTTCGCACAGACTAGTGGCTCCACCATCACATGTACAGCAAGAGGAAGAAAAGGGTGAGGATTTGCAAGTCGACAGACAGATAGACGTACCTGAAGTCGAACTAAAAATCCATCAGTACTACTGGAAGATCCAGGGGAAGGAACACACACTTGAATAAGGAGAGTAACCCGCAGGGCTTAATGGCAACAATCCTGAACAAGAAAGACTGAGAAAAAGTACATCAGTTGGTTGCATATGGGGGTGTAGCTAGGTGCCAATGGAGTAAGAGGCTAAGCGCAGAGCTCCCCCTGGCAATTCCCCACCAACTACCATCTTGGCGACCTGATGCCCACGAAATTTACAGTGGGGCTGGGATACATAATTTACCCCGTGATAGACGTCAGTGACCCGAGACTGTACCTTAACCAGATTTCGGTAAAGAAAATAGCAACCCACGCCACTCAAAATGGCGGACACTCGGATGAGGAGCAGGCTCAGAAATGAGTGACCTGGGCGATTGGGAGACTCGGAAGGGAGCTATCTGACATCCCATGGGCTGACAGCAGACATCACAGACTGGCTGCGGAATATTGCGGATGGTGTAGCAGAGAAACGTGGTGCTTTGTGCTTAGGCTTAAGGTACAGAGACACTGTGGCACGTCCAGCACTGCAGACCGAGATTCCGACCCTCCATTGAAACCCCTGCTGAGATGACCGGATGGTGTTACAGCAAACAAATGATGGACGAAATGCCGACAATGCAAACATTCTCCCCCAGTCCAAAGATCTGGGTTAAATCCATTGTTTTTTTGCCCACTACACCACCCCAGTTTGGACCCAGCCATATGCAAATCAGTCTTGACCCTGTGCCCCATGGGAACAGTCCAGATCGAACTGCCAGGCCTCCTCCCTGGACCGGAAACAAGCATCCTGGGACCGTTTTCATGGCATGTCACCCTTCTTCAGCCAGGCTAGCTCGAATCCAGTGGCACAGTGAGCAAGGGACCCACGTCTGGGCATACCCATCCCACTTAGGGTGAAAAGTGTTACAGCAAACAAATGATGGACGGAATGCGGACAATGCAAACATGTCCGGATGTCAAGGAGGTGCTGAGTGACCTGCGGGGCCCTGTTTGGGATAGCGCAGCCAGCGAACAGCCCTTTACAGCTGATAAGAAGTGATGGGGGGGCCATTAATATAGGAGAGAGAGAGAAGCGGGCAAGACCTACAGCTGCAACTCCTGTAATGGTGGAAGCCTACATGAGGACCGGGATATAGAAGCGCCTGGACCGGTGACCCTCAGACTTCCCGAAGTAGCTCCCAGAGGTGGGCTACAGCGAAGATCACTGCAGACCTGAGGAGAAACTGCGTCAGGGAGAGGATAAAGCCTGGAGCCTACTTTCTGGTAAGCGAGCTGCGGTATCTTGTCACTAACAACGGATCAGCTGTTGCTGTTGATACGGGTATTACAGTACCCGTATCAGCATCATAGATTGGTGTGTGCCCAGACGAGTTTGAGGCGAGGTCTACGGTTCAATGAGTAAACCTGCCCAAGCATTTGGAGAGTTGATTGGTAAGGGGATTCTGAGCACCAGACGACAATGGTGACCCCTTGATGGTCCAAGAGAACTGGTGAGAAGATACACCCTGGTACACCCAAACATAAACTGTCCACTGAGCCCCATGGACCACAGGTGAGCGGGGACTCGACAAGCTGGGGCTCAGAGAGAGGCGGCAGGAAACGGTAGAGGAGTGGGCTGAACTAGGGGCTCCCTACGGGCTGCAATTAAAGCTGTGACCTCCTGCCTGGATTACGCCTGGAGACTGGCAGGAAGCAGTTAAGAAGGGAGGCTCCTAAATAGAGCTGCCCCCTCCATGTTCACAGTGGACCTATGTAGTATTAGGCACAGCAGCAAGAGTTGGAGGGCATTAAGGACTCTGAGCGAAATACTGGCCATAACCCTGGGCGTAGTGGGGCTATGTGGAGCAGCGCGTAATCTACGCACACTCGTGCGCTCCGCGTAGCCCCACTACGCGCCGCCTGCCTCCCGCCCGCCCTCCTTTTAAAATAATGTAAACTATGATAAAAAAAATATATATACAATGACTTACCTGCAGCGTGGCGTCTCCGGGGCTCCCTCTTCCTCGTTGACAACTTCTTTTCACAAATGCGCATGCGCAGACGCACTGAAAAAGAGGCTGTACTATACACTGAGTACAAAAAAAAAGCAAAATCAACCCTAGAACCCTGCCAGGCTGGAAGAGGAGATGGAGATTGGTGACCTAGGAGTGCAGATCTGGAGTAACATGGGGAAACCCTTCACGAAACGTGGGCCAGAGGGCCCTGACTCCTTATTAGCATCAACACAGACTGATGAAATGGAAGAGGCTGCCCCCCCCTCCCCGGGGAACCCTTAGAACGAATGGACGCTCTGCGACATTATGCAGGCTACCATCGCGTCCTGTCAGGCACTTGAAGCAAAAATAGACCATATAGGCACAGACCCCAATCTCCTGAAAGACGACCACTGGCACCTAATGGAAAGGGTGACCTCCACTGAGCGGACGCTGGCAGACATACCCCCTGAAATGACCTCACTACGGAAGTCGCTGTCCATCATGGAGAGTAGGTTCAAGACAATAGATTACGGCAGAGGACAGTAAAAATAGTGCCCGCAGGAACAATATACACATTATTGGCATCCCCGAACGGGTGGAAGGCGCTAACATGATGACCTACCTGGAGGATTGGCTCCATACAGAATTACCACCGGTGGGCTTATCCATGTTTTGGAGAGGGAACAAATGCCACGAAACAACACATGGTGCCCACCGTATAATATAAAATCCTCTCTTGAAATGTTAGGTGGATAAATGGCATGTCTAAATGACACAAAGTGTACGCCTATCCAGCATGGAGAGGAGTACAAATTGCCCTATTGCAAGTGATGCACATTAAAGCCAAAGAGGGGGCTGTACTGCAGTTTAGATGGCATGGGCAAGCCTATTACACAGACCACTCTGCTTTTGCTAGAGGAGTGCTAGTATGGATTAAACCTTTGGTCCCATTCCAATCCACTGGGCACCTGGTGGACCCTGAGGGACGCTATGTAGTGGTTTCTACTGTCTAGGAGCCTGGATGGTCGTGATGTCACCATAGGGAGTCTCTATGGGCTGAATGTAGACCAAGTGTCATTTTTGGCGACCCTCTCTAGGACATTGGCACCATACCTACTAGGAACGATACTTTTAGGAGGTGACTATAAATGTATCACAGATATAGCACTAGACCGATCTCACCCACCTCTGAGAGAATCCCCATCCTGTAAATCAGCTCAGGCCCTAAAAGAATGTCAATCCAGGTGGAGTCTAGTTGACTCATGGCGAGTACTCCACCCAGGAGAAAAAGATTACCCATTCTTCTCACACTTACAGGAATTGCACGTCTGGTTAGACCCGTACTATGTTCCGCAGATATATACAAACTAGTCATATTTAGTGAGTATCTAGCAAGGACGACTACCAACCACAACCCCCTTGTTAGACCTGGTACCATTGGCGTGAGTCTCCCTTCCATTTTTTTCTGATTGCCTCCTCTGTTTTTGATATGCTTTACTGGTTTAGATGCTTTTGTGGTACTTTAGAATTTGGGACCGTGTAGGATGCAGGGCCCTACCCTGCCTATTCCGGTATTAGCGAACCGCGAATGGCTAATGCGGTATGTACAAGTGATTTGTATAACGTTTCATCTTTAAATGCACTGTGTATACGATATTTTACATTAACTTCGTGGGTTCCATCTTGGAGCGGTGGCCATCTTATGGTTGCCCTCACATAGGCTACACATTACGAACAAGTACGGGCCTTTAGAACACATGTGCCTTCTGTTTGACTTCTCTGTGACCTGTGCAGCTTGGCTCCGCTGCCCCAGGTCAGTCCGGTCCCACGAGCTCCCCGTCCTACGGCCACCTGTGATTAGCATCAGGGTTTGACACACCATAAAGCCTTTTCAAACCACACAAGCCTTCGGCTAATCTCTTTCACACCTGACTCTTCCTGCTTTATGGCTTGTTTTACAAACAGGAGATGCCCGTGTTTATTGGGGTCTGTGGATATCTGATGTGGGATCTGAGCCTCGCTGGGTAAATAATTGTGGGCTGGCCTAACTGGAATGTGGGATGGTCATCATGACTCTGCCTTTTCGTTTGTAATGAATACATGTGAATGACCATATCGTAAAACCAGGAATGTGTGCCTGAAGCATGATATTTTGTATATAAGGAGAAGGCCGTTTCTGTAAGTTTAAGCAGTCTCCTGAGAACATACATTGTGCTGTACTTCTCAGACACCTGTAATTGGTCTGCAGCCAATAAATTGATCTTTGACTTCACCTAGAAGACTCTGTGTTTCTGTGGGTCTGAAACAGGAAGAACTCAAAGTCTTAGGGTGTGTTCCCCTGCACCGCTGGGCTTTAAAAACCCAGTACTTCAGTTGACGTCCAACTCGGGGCGATTTCAGCGGTACCAGTCCAAGCCAGAGGTTCGTGAGGAGCTTCGTGTGGAAATTCCGGAGGAAGGCCGCCACTTCATTGACCCCTGCATGTCGACGTGGTCCGAAAGTCTTTTCTGCGAGGTTCTCCACGTCCCGACGGCTACGAAGGACTGCTGCCCTGATTAATCGCCCTGTTTTGGACCCTTGACGATTTGGTAGAGCGAAACAATCGAGAGAGTCTTCTGGTGACGCCATCGATCATCGATATTCAGTTAAGTATAAGTGGAGCGTCTCCCAGTTTGTTTGGTATCCTTCGGGAATTTGGTATCCTTCGGGATCGCTTTTGATTTGGAACTTGCAAGTGTCAAAGCCAGAGGACTCGTGTATTCACGAGACTATCGTAATCGATAATCCTTTGAAGTTTGAAACTAGACTAGTGAGCGAAGATGCCTGGTTCTAGTGTATTTGGAAGTTTGTTTTGTTTGGGTTGTAGAAAGGACTCCCAATTAGAGGATTCATGTCCGGTTCCTCCAATTGGAACTCCAACTTATGAGCTTTATGTAAAACATGGCGTGGGCCCCATTGCATATAATGAAGTATGGATCCGATACACCAGAAAGGACGGTGTTTTAAAATGGCCCCAAAATGGTAGTTTCGATACAGATATCTTAGATAATTTGGAAGTTAAATTGTTTAAAAAGAAAGCCCGGCCGGCGATGTTTGATTCTTTACGCCTATGGCGAAAGGAAGCCAAACAGAAGGAAATTAAGCTAGCGAAAAGGAATAAGAGAGAAAAAGGTATGTCGATGATGCAAGCAGCTGTGCAATTTAAAGATAATGAGGAGGAACAAATGAATGAGCAGCTACATAGACAGCGCAAACTAGGGATCGATAAATGTTACCCAGTTTTGTCACCCCTTGTACAAGATGAGACAAAAGAGAAAGAGAAAGATTCCCTAATGTCCCATTTGCTATTTCACAACCCCCGTATGCGCAAAATGCCACAGCGCCTCCACAGCTCGTAAATGTGCAGCCTCCAGTTAATGTGCCGCAAGCCTTCCCACAACTGCCAGCTCCTCCTCAGCTGGCTCCTATCCCTGCAGTGCAGCCCTCTCAAGGGCCGCCAGTTTTGTTACCTGTTGCCCCTGCGCTTCCTGCGACTTTGCCTACTACATGAGCTCTCTCCCCTGGCGCTCTTCCTTACACTACCCAGGTACCTGTATCTGCACCCGCTTTTCTTCCCTCTGTCTTTCCCCCTGTTTTCGCCTCAACTTCTCCTTCAGCACGACAACGACTGGCTAATGTAGTTACTAGTTTAATGTTGCCTCTCTTTGGGTCATCTAGTATGACCCCTGGTTTACAACGTAAGCAGTTGCGTAGTCAGCTGCCTAATCCTGAAGAGAAAGAGGTATTAGATCATATGGCGCGTAGGTGGATTGTTGTCCCTTCACTCTATGATGTGGAATCAGTTGTTAAAGTTTTTCACCAATGGGATGCCCCGAAACAGAGGTATTTGTTTGACAAAATGTGTGAATTCCTCTGTGAGGAATTGGAGGATCATGGTTCAAACTCAAACCCGCAGGAGTTGTGTCGAGTGCGGTTTGATTTTGGAACAGGTATAATTGTGGGTCCCGATGTAGACAAAGCAGTTGCGACTTTACTGTCCTTCAGGAATGATGATTGTCAACAATCATTGTTCGAACAGGAATTCCCTGTGGGGAAAAAGGTAAAAGCGCGCCAATATCCGATGCGTGAGGTTCCCCCAGTTTGGAGACCTGCTGATCCAAATGCTGCTCCACCTGTCTTAGCACATTTTCAGCGTGTTTGGGTACATGTCCCATGGAAGCGTTCTGAGGTGTTAGCGCTTAAGCAGACATTGCCTGACCCCCGTAAAAACCCTGCAGGATATTATAAGGAGTTATCACAAACTGCAGACTCATGTGTCATGAATCTGGCTGATATAGATATGTTGTTCGGGAATGTGGTTCCACAGCCTTTATGGGGATCCATTCGTAATGTAGATCATGCTGCAGAACTAGGGGGCACATGGGCTAATATCATTGCTGCAGACACTAGACAAGTTGGTGGTGCAAAACCTGAGCCCCTGGTAGCAGAACTCCCTGGTAGACTTATCACTTACATGAAGACTTTAATGCCCGCGATGCGCGTGAATTGGGATAAACTATCCACATGCAAGCAGAAGAAAGATGAAACAGTGTCTGATTTCTTTACAAGGTTTGAAGAAACGTTTATCGACCACAGTGGTCAAGACATGAGTACTGAAGGTGGCCAACGGTTATTTGTGAATAAATTTGTGCAGAATCTACTTCACGAGTTGTGCAAGAAGTTAAAAGATTCAGAGAGTTCTTGGGCTGTTTCCTCTTCAGCGCAAATACTGGCTACTGCACAGTATTACGAAAATAGAGATAAAGACGAGAAGGATAGAACAGACAAGAAAATGAAAGAATTGAAAACGAAGGTCCTTTTACAGCAGGCTTACCCGCCACGTGGAGGACAGAATAATTATAGGCAAACCCAAGGTATCTATCAGCAACCCCAACAGTTTCAGAATAACCAGCAAATGAATGGGTATTATCAACCACGTATCCCTCTAGGTCCCAATCAATGTTCATATTGCAGAGAGGAAGGTCATTTTAAGTATAGCTGTCCTAAATTAATGCAGCGTACTAGTAATGGGTATGGCGCAAGAGGTAGAGGTGGTCAGCAAGCTCCTAGAGGTAGAGGGCGTGGAAATGTTCCCCAGAACGCGCGTCCTCTTCCGCCTCAAAATACGATAAATAGCTTTGATCAGCAAGCCAATGCTACTGGTAATACAGCTCAGTACTATAATAATGATTACTATGCAGAAGACGACAATGTGGAAGGTAATGATTACTAGGACAGCCATAGGCAGAGAGAAGGAGTTGTTTCAGTACCAGTGGATCAGAGTGGACCGTATGTTAAGGTGACTACAGCGGGTGTAACAGAGCCCTTTCTGCTGGACACTGGTGCTGCAAAGAGTTCAATTATGCATTCAAAACTCCCTGGCGCGCCTTTGTCTGGCGAAATGAATGTTTCAGTAGGTTTTTCTGGCGCCCCAGTTAGGAACCCGATTTCAAGTCCTATGGCACTTTCTGTTGGACCTTGTGAGCTAAAAGCACCCCTCATCCTAACGACAGGTTGTGGTGAAAATCTATTAGGATTGGATTTGTTAAAAAGATTGCATGCAACGCTATATTGTTCTCCCTCAGGAGTGCAACTTACATTGGGTAAGGAAGTGATTTCCTCGATGTATTTATTAAAGAATACATTGCCACCTGAATTGTCATCCCTTCCGGATGTCCTTTGGGCTACTGGTCCCAATGATGTGGGTCTCTTGGAAATACCGCCATATGTGGTCACTTTGAAAGCCAATGTCAGATTGCCACGCATTCCCCAGTATAAGATCTCCAATGAAGGTCAGAAAGCATTGTTAGCAATTGTCAGTGATTTGATTAAAAAGGGTGTAATTGAAGAGATAAGAGGCAACATTTGCAATAGTCCTGTTTTACCTGTTTTAAAACGTACGGACCCTTCACAGCCACCTGTTTACAGATTTGTGATTGATCTTAAAGAGGTAAATAAGATTGTTGTGCCACAGTTTCCAGTTGTCCCTGATATAACTGCCTTATTAACCATGATTCCAGCCTCCGCTGCATGGTTCTCAGTGATCGATTTAAAGAATGCCTTCTTTAGCATCCCAATTGCAGAAGAGAGCAGGGACATTTTTGGCTTCAGTTTAGGAGGTCGAAGCTTCCGCTTTAAATGCGCTCCACAGGGCTATTGTGAAAGTCCATCAATATACAGTCAAGCTTTAAAAGCGCAGCTTGATGCACTTGTTTTACCTAGTGGCGCTATCCTTATTCAGTACGTTGACGATTTACTAATCGCCGCGGATACTGAAAAGATTTGCAAAGAAGCTACATTGTAATTGTTGCGTCATTTGTCTGCCTCTCATCATAAAGTATCTCTCTCCAAATTGCAATATTGTCGACAAGAAGTGACCTACTTAGGTCATCTCTTATCGAAGGAGGGAAGGAAACTGACCCCAGAAAGAATTCAAGACATTGCACAATTGAGTGTGCCCAGAACACAGAGAGAAGTGAGTGCTTTCTTGGGCATTACTTCATACTGTAGGCACTGGATACCAAATTTTTCTTTGCTGGCAAAACCTTTGTTAGCATTAACATGTAAAAATACACCGAATCCTGTCCCATGGTCTGAGGAGTGTCAGAAAAGTTTTTGGGAATTGCGTAATGCATTATGTTCAGCTCCTGTGTTGGGTACCCCTGACTACAGTAAGCCTTTTACATTGTATGTTTATGAAAAAGACGGTTGCGCATTATCAGTGCTAACACAGCCCTTGGGCGACAGACCGCGTCCGTGCGCATATTTTTCGTCAACCTTGGACCCGGTAGCGAGGGCATTGCCAAGTTGTTTGAGAGCCGCAGCAGCTATGTCTATTCGACAGTCTGCTGGACTAGTGATGGATAACACATTGATTGTTATGGTTCCACATGCTGTGGACACATTGTTAAACCGGACCAAGACACAGCACTTAACTAGTGCTCGATTGTCAGGATATGAATTGACACTGTTGGCAAACCATATACACATAAAAAGATGCAACACGTTGAATCCAGCTACATTATTGCCGATTCCAGCAGACATAGATGAGATTGAGCAACATGATTGTCTGTTCAGAACAGAAGAAGAGACAAAAGGGAGAGTGGATCTCAAAGATACTCCCCGAACTGAGTGTGATGGTACCTTATGGGTGGATGGTTCGTGCTTCAAGCTTCCGAATGGTGATACGACTGCTGCATATGCTATCACGACTTTGCACACGATCGTTGAAACTGCACGTGTGCCACATAATTCGGCTCAAGCAGCAGAATTAATTGCCCTTACAAGAGCATGCGTGTTGTCTGAAGGAATGAAAGTGAACATATATACCGACAGCCAGTACGCCTTTGGTGTGGCCCATAGTTTTGGGCGATTGTGGAAGGAACGTCGGTTCCTGACTTTGCATGGAGCTAAAATTCAGAATGGCAAGTTGGTGAATGATCTCCTTGAGTCACTGACCTTGCCGTTACAAGTTGCGATTATGAAATGCAGTGCGCACAAGAAAGTCACTGATGATGTTGGTCGTGGTAATGCATTTGCTGACGAAATCGCGAAAGAAACAGCAAAAGATGTGAAGACTCGAATGTATGTTGCAGGCCCTGCAAGATGGGTTGGTGATGTTGGAATGTGTGAAGACACGATAGAGAGTGTGAGGTCCCTTCAAGCTGAAGCCACAGAGAAAGAGTTGAGCAAGTGGAGAGAAAGTACGGGTAAATTGGATGAGAATGGTTGTTGGGTTGATTTGTCAGAACATCGGCGATGGTTGCTACCTGATGCATATGTGCTTCCAGTAGTTACTATGGCACATGGAATGGCACATATCAGTGTGAAAGGAATCTGTAAGTTGTTGGCCCCAGTATGGCAGAACGCTGGAATTCCCAAGTGTGCAGAGAATGTGGTCAAGAATTGTATGGTATGTTTGAAATACAACCCTGGTAGGGGAACCCCAACTCCAGCTGGCCATTTTGCGCCTTCATCATATCCATTTGAGGTTTTGCAGCTAGATTTTATCCACATGGAAAGGTGCAACAACTTCAAATATGTACTGGTTGTTGTTTGCGCTTTCTCAAAATGGATAGAAGCATATCCCCTAAAAGACAACACTGCTTTGTCCACAGCCAAAGCCCTTGTGAAAGAATTTTTCCCTAGGTTTGGAATGCCAAGAATGGTGTGGAGTGATAATGGGAGTGAATTTGTGGGTTGAGTGATGAAGAATGTGTGTGAGGGATTAGGTATAAAGCAGAAATTTCATGCTGCAAATCACCCCCAATCAGCTGGATTAGTAGAGTGCTACAATGGCACTCTGAAGCTAAAACTGGCCAAAATCCAGGCGAGCTCCGGTCTTAAATGGCCTGACGCTCTGCCTTTAGCACTCCTATCCACGAGAATGACTGTGCATTCACGAGTGGGACTTAGTCCATATGAGGTGGTTTTTGGCCGCCCGGCCAATGTATGGGGTGTGCCAAGACCGACAAAGTTCAGCGAAATCGAACATCCAGTACTGCTTGATTATCTGTACGAATTGACGGCTAAATTGCGTGTTTTATACCAACAGGTGCACGATACTCTCCCCCAGGCCTCTGAAGCTCCCGGACACCCTATCGACCCTGGCACGTGGATTCTCGTGAAAAACTTTCAGCAAAAGAGCAACGATGAGCCCCGTTGGATCGGCCCTCACCTCGTACTTCTATCAACAAGATCAGCAGTTCGAGTGAAAGGGAAGAAGAATTGGATCCACGGCACCCACTGCAAACGGATCCCTTTGCCCCTACCATATGACCGGTGGGTCCAGGAGGGTATCGCTGACTCTGAAACTGACACTGTACCTCGTTTTGTACCATTTAGTGATGCGCGCGTAAGAGGCACAACTTCAGACCAGGAGAGTGACGATATTTTGCATGAAGCTGTGCCACCGTCAATTCGATTGGACACCACCGAGCCTGAACTCTTGTTTCAAGACCAGACAGTACCTGGCAGACACCGCTATAATTTGAGGCCGAGACCAAGGCCTATGGACAAATAAAAATTCCCTTCCCTTACTATTTTTTTAATATTATAGCTCTCCCATCTGAAGAACTTTTTGATTTTTTGTTTTTCGAACCACCATCCGGGTTCAGCCACAGGGTCGCGGTGCCAAGCCTTTGGGGTACAGGCCGAAGACGTTAGGTCAACGGTTCTGGTTAGTCTGGGGCGTTCCCTGGACTGACAGGCGTACCCATTAGCAGAAGAGACTCACCCGCCGCGAGCGGCACGATTAGAGGATGGAGTTTTTCAAGATGGAGAGACCCGCTGAGGAAATGAACTTGAAAACGAAAATCTGTAGAATAATGAAGAGCAAACGTTTTGTATTATTATGTCTGTTTATATTATTTAGTATGATGGTGTTTACTGTAGGTTATGTATTCTTCTCCTCTCAAGTACCATTTGCACCCACTGTACAGCCTATACCTCCCCCTACTGCCTCCTTGCACTCTTTTCACCCTCTGCCTGAACACAAACAAGCTAGACGTTCCGAGTTTGTAAACGACTCATTCATTCAGCTCCTGCACCAGCACCAAGTAGTCATGAATACAACCAATTGTTGGGTGTGTGGTTTAATGCCACATACCATTAACAAGGGTATTCCTTATCTAGTGCTGCCGTTTAGCTATAATGGATCGTCATGGGCATTCCAGACCATGTTTCTCTTTGCATTAGATGCCTACTCTCCGCGACAACCGCGTTCCATCAGACCTAGCACAAATAATAAAGCCTTAATGAAAGGAGTCGCCGATATGAGCAGAGATATCGACGCTTACTCATCTATTCCCAAGGATGAATTGAGAGCTTATGTAGGGTGGAACGCGACGGGGTATAGCATTAGTCTGGGTGAAAGGCAGCGAAAAATCTCATCCCCAATTTGGGTCGTACCCCACATAGGTCGGTTCTGTTTACAAGGTAATGGTCAGAATCCAAGAGCTCAACTCGGGAAAAGTGACTGTACTGAAACGTACACTTTTCCATCACAGTTTTCCCCTGCGTTTTTGGCTGCCAAGGGTACATATTTTGTCTGCAATGACCAAGCATATACATGGTTGCCCCCTGACATGTTATATTGCAAACTTGCTACCGCCAACATTTACTGCTGCCTCTGGTTATCACAAAACCAGAGTTGTAAGAGGCGTGGTTAGTAAGGAGGATACTGCCGGTCAGGAAGCGGGAGACTTCTTTTTGGGTTTCCTGCCGTTTTGGGGACCTATGGTCAATAGTAGGAACCTGAGACAACTGACTCGTGTGGTTGAATCCACTGTTAATGTTACGGCTGGTGCCCTTGGTAATTTGACAGCTGAGCTCCAAGCGGATCGCCTCATGACTTTGCAGAACCGTATGGTTCTAGACGTCATACTTGCAGACCGCGGTGGGGTATGTAAGGTCATCCAATCTAGCTGTTGCATTTTCATACCAGATAACGCTCCAACAGTTTATCAAGCCATCTCCAAACTGCATAAAATATCCGAATCTATACACGTGGATAAAGGAGATTGGTCACTGATGGGGTGGTTCTGGGAACTGATATCTGCCTGGGGTTGGAAGATTCTGATGGTCATTGGAATGATCTTAGCCATCCTTTTCCTGTTCTGTCTGTGTATTCAGTGCGCTCCTGCGATATGTGGCCTCTGTGCTACATTATGTGTAAGGAAATCTGTATCGAGGGACGAGCTAAGTAATAGGATGATGCTACAGCAACATCTCCATGACTTCATGAATATAGACCTGGACTCGGATTGAATTGAGCCTAGTTATTGCCTATGTAAGGGCAAAAGGAGGGTCTGTGGTACTTTAGAATTTGGGACCGTGTAGGAGGCAGGGCCCTACCCTGCCTATTCCGGTATTAGCGAACCGCGAATGGCTAATGCGGTATGTACAAGTGCTTTGTATAACGTTTCATCTTTAAATGCACTGTGTATACGATATTTTACATTAACTTCGTGGGTTCCATCTTGGAGCGGTGGCCATCTTATGGTTGCCCTCACATAGGCTACACATTACGAACAAGTACGGGCCTTTAGAACACTTGTGCCTTCTGTTTGACTTCTCTGTGACCTGTGCAGCTTGGCTCCGCTGCCCCAGGTCAGTCCGGTCCCACGAGCTCCCCGTCCTACGGCCACCTGTGATTAGCATCAGGGTTTGACACACCATAAAGCCTTTTCATCCCACACAAGCCTTCGGCTAATCTCTTTCACACCTGACTCTTCCTGCTTTATGGCTTGTTTTACAAACAGGAGATGCCCGTGTTTATTGGGGTCTGTGGATATCTGATGTGGGATCTGAGCCTCGCTGGGTAAATAATTGTGGGCTGGCCTAACTGGAATGTAGGATGGTCATCATGACTCTGCCTTTTCGTTTGTAATGAATACATGTGAATGACCATATCGTAAAACCAGGAATGTATGCCTGAAGCATGATATTTTGTATATAAGGAGAAGGCTGTTTCTGTAAGTTTAAGCAGTCTCCTGAGAACATACATTGTGCTGTACTTCTCGGACACCTGTAATTGGTCTGCAGCCAATAAATTGATCTTTGACTTCACCTAGAAGACTCTGTGTTTCTGTGGGTATGAAACAGGAAGAACTCGAAGTCTTAGGGTGTGTTCCCCTGCACCGCTGGGCTTTAAAAACCCAGTACTTCACTTTGGGCACTGTGCCACTGCTATTCAGTACCACAGTGCAAGTGCTCCCTATGTTAAATTGATGATTTGATTAGTGACTCCACAATTGAATTATATGGGTTACTGTCAGACCCTGGTATTGTGCACCGTGTGTGCCCGGGTCTTGTAACTCAAATGCTGCTGGTGGGCTTACAGCACCGATTGTGCCACCCACTGACGCAGCCCGTAAAGTGTAACTCTGGCCTGCCACCGCAGAGCGCCATACGCAGTCTGAGACTGCTGTTTCAACTTGGTGAGTGCACCCACTCACCGGTCCTTGAACCTTCCCTTTTTCTGCATATCAGTCACCCCTACGGTAGGCCTATGGGCAGGGTGCATTGTATGTAAAAGGTAGGTCATGCCTTGGTGTGTGTGGCATGACCTGATAGTGAATTACAACCTATTTTGTTTTTCACTATTGCACCACAGGCCAGAATGGGCAGTTTGATTATAACACCTTATAATCCTAACTGACTCAGGGAACTAGGTAGAGAGTCGAGTTTAGTATGCCTGAACTCAGAGTGATAAAATGCATTTTTTATTGAAGTTGGTTTTAGCATTCTGTGTTTGAAAATACCACTTTTAGAAAGTCGGTATTTTCTTGCCTAACCCTCCAGCCTGCCTTTGCTAGCGTGTGTATTGTATGTCTGGTTTTGTGAGTGACAGGGTCTGGGGGACACCAGGAGACAGGGTGAGTGAGCACTAGGCTGAATAGGACGATCTACCTGAGGAGTGGTGGGAGGAGTAGCACCTGGGCCTGAATAGAGCTGTGCCTGCCTTCCACCTCCTGTGGTGCGTCTGAGGACCCTGGCCTACTCTGACAAAGAAAGACGTTGAGCACTGGCCGGGTGCACCCCAAATCGGTTTGGACTAGGTACAGAACCCTCTGCCTTCAGAGGACAAAGGATTTCTGAGTATAAATATTGGGTCCCAGACCCCAAGACTTTAGATCACTTCTGGTAACACAAGACGAACCTTTGCCGAGGAGAAGCACCGAAGGAAGCTTCAGGAGTTGTACTGCCCCTCTGCCAGTGTGCTGTAGTGGGTTGGCCTACAGTGGAGTCTTCATTGCCGAGGAAAGGAGAAGGAACCATTTAAGAGGAACTTCATCATCTTGCAGAAGTCCCAGGGATACAAAAGACTTCACCCCTTCTGTTTGCATGCTGCTGGAACTTGCTTTTTCAATCGCTACAGAGGAACTCTGCAACTCTCAAGCCAGCGAACGGCACTTCCATTTGCATCGAGGTCGTGAACGCTGCTCCGACTTGAACCATAGACCGACGCCGCTGCTGTGCCGTTTCGACTCCAAGACCAACATCTGTACGGAGCCGATCATCGACAAAGGTGACCAAGAATCCATCGACCTAGCGACATCGTAGGGACCTGTGGTGCCGGTGCCGCCCCAAAGTCACCTCCTCTCCAGTCAGGACCAACGCCTCGCCCTGCCTGCACAAGCATCCAGGATAACGACGCATCGCTTTCCCCCAAAGCAAGGAACCGATGCTGCAACGCGCCAACAACAACACATCTTCCCGACGCTGTGAACTGTCTTTGTTTACTTTCTTCAGGTACTGTTCTGTGGGGGTCTGTCTTGATTCGGGGCCCGACACTGCGCACCTCGCAGTGGGTGCCGTATCTATCTGTTGCTAGAGACTATTTGAATTGAAGAGCCTATTTTTGAATTACTTCTACCATCGTGAAGTATCATCGTAAATTATCGTATTGTGGATTTTTGACGTTTGTGGTCTTGTGATAAGTCTATATAAAGAATACTTATTTTTATACATCCCGGTGTGGTGTGTTCACAAATGCTTAATGCACTGCCTCCGAGATAAGCCTGCCTGCTCGTGCCAAGCTACCAAGGTGGTGAGTAGGGGTTATCCATTAGTGCAATCCCCTTTCCCTGACATAGACGAAGGCCCTTACTTGGACAAAGTTGTATAGCATTGCCAACTAGAGACCCCGACCTCTAACACCCCCACTGGTGGGATTGCGATGGGTGAGACCCCACCCTTGGATCCCTACCTCGCGACTGAAACTGAAAACCCTCAACGACCCTGTATATCAGGCCACAATACGGACTTCCATTAGTCAATATTTTGAGGAGAACAAGGGCACAGGGTCAAACCCCCAGGTAGAATGGGATGCCTTTAAACAGTGGTTAGAGGCAGATGTATTTCTGAAACTGTGGGCGTCAGGGGGACCCTCCTCTGGGACACATTAGCCACAGAACAGCGGCTTTGGTACATGAAACAACACAGACCCGGGCATGGGGAGTCTTAAAGAGAAGGTATCTGAGCAGGTCAAAAGACTGAGATGATTTGATTACAGAAACTACATGATCAGGGCACATATGGAGAGGGATCGTACCAGGGCTGTAGTGTTGTGGCTGGCCAATCCCGCAAAGAGAGGCTTGGTAATTGGTAACTGACCTATATCAAAGCAAGGTGACCTGTACAGAAGAGGACGTAGAGGCATTTTTGAGACCAAAAATTTTACCGACTATTTTGACTGCAGATTAGGATTATTTGGGAGGAGATATTGAGCTCTCAGAAGTCGCAGCTGCCATTAAAGCTATGGCCATAAACAAGACCCCAGGCACAGATGGACTGCCGGCGGTGTCCTACTCAACATATGTGGAGGAGTTGGGCCCCCTTTTAGTGACTCTGTACAACTTGGCAAGAGAGGAGGGTAAACTTGCTGCAACTACAGGGTAGGCCTTGGTGGTGCCCCCGTTAAAACCAGGCAAATCAGCCTTTGACAAAACAGCCTATAGGCCGTTATCAATGCACAATCTAGACTACAAGGTCTTGAGTAATATTCTGGCCATGCAGCTTCTTCCGCATATGGCGACCCTCGTCCACCAGGACAAGGCGGTATTCAATCCTGACCGTAACGCGGCCATCAATGTGCGGAGACTCCTTTGAGTATTAGAGGTGGATACCTATGACAAAGAGTAAGCCGCAATATTTGAAGTGGACATTGAGAAGGCCTTTGATAGCCTGGAATGGCCTTACCTCAATAGGGTAATATTGAGATTTGGACTGGGACAGGGCTTTTTGACGTGGACCAAGTTGCTCTATACAGACTCAGTGGCTAGGGTGAGGATGGGGGGCATTATCTCAGACAGCTATCAAGTGAGCAGTGTTACTCAACATGGATGTTCTTTGTCGCCCCTCCTGTTTGACTGGCCATGGGGCACTTAGCTTGTCATGCCAGGACGGTAACCCATTACAGGGGTTTGGAAGCACTGGGGGAATGCCACCACACAGCCTTGTACGCAGCTGATCTTTTGCGTTTTCTCCAGACCATGAGAGAGGACTAATCTGGAGCAAAGGAGCTTCTTGGGCACCTTGGGAGGTTTCAGGCTTGCTGGTTAATTGGAAAAGGTTGTGCCTGTTCCCGACTCTCATTGAAAGGGACCTACCAGACGCAGTACACGATGTGGTGTGGGAACCCAGATGTCTCCTATATCTTGGAGTAAGGGTCTATCACAAACCATCAGATCGCCTGGAGGGTAATATTGGGAAAGGCCATTAGGGGTCTGAAGGCCAGTATGGATTTATGGGCTGTGTTGCCCCTTTCTGTGATAGGTAGGGTTGCCCTTCTGAAAATGATGGGTTTACCACGATTGCTGTATTTCTTCGTAGTTATCCCATTCTGGATCCCAGCAGGTGGATTTCAAGACTTGTGTTAGCTAACAATTGGTTTTATTTGGGGATCTGGCAGGCAAAGAGGGGCACTATCCATCATTCAGAGACCTGCAACAGAGGGCGGACTATCCTTTACAGATTTTGAAAGTTACTATCTGGCATCCCAACTCCAGTGGCACTTGCAGTGGGTATGAACTGGCGAAAGGGAAATTTGGGCCTCTATATACCAGACCGCCTCATGTTGCCATGATTAGTGTTGCGGGAATCCACCCTGAAAGCAGATGATGGTTCAGAGTTTCAATTGCTCCACAAGTGCTGGATCCTGAGCCCACTGGAATTTTGAACTCCCGCATGGGGGTAATTGGTGTGGACTGAGGGAACGGGCAACAGCTTGGGCATATACAATAGGGACTTTATATGAGGATGGCACATTACTACCATTTGAAGAATTCAGAGAGAGATATGAGCTCCCACACAGACACTTTCTTTTACACAGGGCACTTACAACAGCGTTCCAGAACCACTGGGGAGTGGGACTCTCAGAACCTCCATTGGCAGAAGGTTATCAGTATGTTGCATTATCCGCGGGTAAATTCAAGGCAGTCTTGTTTTTATAGGTGACTCCAGAATGAAGGGATGCTCCCACTAGACAACTTACGGCTATTTTGGAAAGAAGGCTTGCGGACCCCCATAGATGAGGTGTCGGAAGGATTCCTTTACCGCATTACCAAAGTCTTTATAAATGCCCGATTTAAGTTGATTAATGTCTATGTGCTTAATCGGCCATATCTCACACAAGGATGGATAAACCGTCACTTTGCGACGACGGAGGCTAAATGTCCCCAGTGTGGAGAATTCGGAGACTGAATTCCTCCTTATGTTTTGGAGCTGACAAGAGCTAGGTGACTTCTGGAAAATGGTGACAGACACATTGACTGAGGTAGCAGATAGGGAGGTCCACTGCACACCAGGACATTGCCTCCTCCACTGGTTCCTGCATATACCCAAGACTAAAGTAATTGGTAGTTCTCAGGACCTGGCGCTCTTCTTTGCCAAAAGGAAGATTGCCTGGAACTGGAAGGCACAGAGAGGGCATAGTGCTGAGAGATGGAGAAGGGAAGTCCTACGCTATGTGGACTATGAGGGAGCAGTACGACTCAGAGACGAAAAATTGGGTCAGGGATCCCTTGAGGCTTCCAGAGTTTGGGAGGCATTAGTAGAACAATTGAAACGGCCAGACCGCTCCTTACTCGAAGAACTCCTACATACGCCCTGATGACATGGATAACACTCTATCCCTCGGAGAGAGTAGCTATGACGTGAAGTAGTAGCCCCCCTAATATGTGCACATATAGAGGCCTTTACAACTCGGGCACTAATATTAACAATACAATGGGGCATCCCCTGACACCCTCTTCATTCCCTAATGGGCAGCACCGCAAGTTAATGATCAAGATCTTAGTGGCAACAAAGACGATATGTCAACAAAATAACCTTTCTAAATTGATAACCCTAGTATTACTGTTTGGGAGGGTCCAGTCTCCTGAATCTTGATGGGCACAAGATTGCATGCATTGTCCGCGGGTTGCAAACTGGCAGCATTTAATGTTTATACGCATATTAGATGCCAATCATCTGGTTGTACTTGAAAACAATAAAATGTTGTTTTAAAAAAAAAATCAGTTGGTCGCATACCAGCAACTATACCTGAAGAAACTGAGTCAAGTGATGAAAGTGGTATAGAGCAAAATAAACAATTACTCAGAAGATCAAGAAGAGCAAAGGTGCCTTGCCAAAGTCTTCAGCACCTGAGTGGGCATACTATGTTGATCAGGTACTGAACGTCAAACTAGATCATCTGTGTGATGTGAGATTTGAACTGTATGAGCCACCCTGGAGGAAAAGATAGTTTATTGTACTTACTTACTTACGTTATTTTGGCCGATGGACATAAAAGTAATACCATTAGTAAATTAAAAAAGCAGATAGAATATCATCTAAAAGCTGCCATGCATATATTTTTCTCAAATGGGACCATAATGGCATAGGAACACGAAGACAAGTATGCAAGTACTGACCATAGACAAAACCTAATTTTGTACATCATGCCTATTGTACTGATTATACATATCAATCTGGAATATTATATATGTGTTAAAAAAACACAGAAGCAGTAAACCCTAAGAAGAAAATAAGCATGCACATACTGCATTTTACACATAGGACATAAAACATGTTTTGCAATGTTGAACAGAGGCGGTATAAATATAAAGATACAACCAAGATTACTCGCTATACCCTGTCTTGAATGACAGCCTAAAAAAGGTGCAAGTGTTCCAACTACATTTTAATAATAAAATCAGAAGTTCTAAAATCAATAAAGACATACTGGCACATGCATCAACAATGCCATTTGCGATTCCTTACTAGCAGAAAATACGGATTGGCTAATAAGGAATAGCAAAAGGCTATGCATGTAGAAATCGCTTAAAAAATAGCGATTTCTAAACATTCCTTAATTGTGACTCGCAAATTGCGAGTCGCAATTAAGGAATACCTCCGCCATTCATTCCTATGGGCCTAGGGGCCCATAGGAATGAATGGGAAGACATTCTCAATTTGTGATTCTCAATTAGAGAATCGCAAACTGAGAATGCAATTTCAAGGGTGCAAGGGTGTCAAAAGGACACCCTGTTGCACCCCTGAAATCTGCATATGAGTACATCTTGCACACACACATGCCCCATTTGCGACCGGTTTTTGCTTTGATGCATGTGGGCCATAGTTTACAGTAAAAAAAGAAAATCACATTAAGGATTGGCAACAGCTGTGATGAAGGTAAAAGGACCTATTTTTTGACAAATTAGCCACATGCTTTCCAGATATTTAGTAATGGGAAAGACAGTGACTGTTGACATGTCCACTCTGCATCATCTTAACACTACCCTGTGTTGGGTTACACCTAAAAAACAGCACATGGGAACAATCCAACCCATACGCTGCTTTTAACACCTTGGAAAAAAAAGAAGATAACTGTCTGTTTCTTCAACACTTCCACATTTAAGACATATTTTACTTCCTCCCTGGTTACCATTTCATTTGGCAGTAAAGGTAGCAAGTGGTAGTGTACCAAGCCTGAACCTTATGTATGGAGCCTTTTGTGAATGGGGGAGGTTGATATTATTCATATTATTTTCAAAGTATGAGGTCGGCTTGAATTCTATATAAAAAACAGCCATTTGGCCCAAGCCTACCTTTTTGAAAATGTTAGCCTCCTCAAGCTCCCAATAAATGGCCTTCAGTTTCTTTGTTGTGGAGGATATAATAGTTTCAGGGACCAACAAGTATTCATGTAATTTCATAGAGTACAAGGTTTGCTTTATATAATCCAACCAAGGTATAAAAACTCCTCCCAGTGCTCTGTATAAAAAGCCTCATAGCTCCACCCTGTAGTCTGCCAACTCAGGGGTGAATCACATCCAAAGTCAATACAGAATAGGTTTCAGATGTGCTAGCTGGACAATAGGCCAAAGACCTAGGTCATGCTTAAGAATCAGTGACGTACTTTGGGGCAATTTGAGGTTTGCTATCAGAAAATTATTCTCAGCTACTTCCAAAGAATTTAAATTGCCAGGGCCCCAAAGTTCTGCCCCATATACCACCGAAGCTACTGCAATGGCCCGCCAAACCTCAAGGAGGGGGGAGATTGGGTGGAACAAGGTCTTGTTTGCAAATTTTTTGATGCATTTTGCCCTATGTGTCAATAAAAGGGTACTTTTGGTGACTTGAGGACCCCAAGTATTTGCACGAGAGAGCTGAATGCCAAGATTATCAAAATCGAGTACTTTGTCCAACTCCTCCGCTTCCAACTTTAATCATCCTCTGAAGCCTCTATGAGAGTGGATGGCCAGAAATGTTGTCTTGCTCGCATTGATTGCCAGGCTGTGATCAAGGCAAAATGAATTAAACTTGTTGAAAAGAGTTTCTAGGCCCTTGGGGTTTTTTAATACTAATAAAGTATCATCCACGAAAAGTAAGGCGGGAATTCTAATTCCCCCAAGAACCGGAGAGTAGTTATCGAAGCCTAAAAGGTAATCAATACAGCCATTTATAAAATAGCAGGAACAATGTGGGGGCGAGGACATATAGTTGCCTGACTCCTTTTTCAACCTTAAAGGGATCAGTATTTTCCCCATTTATACTCCATCTAAGTTGTTCAAAGGTGTTGTGGTGGAGCCTAGAAAATACTTAGAGGTGGGGTTTGGGAACCCCTAAATCACCTAATGTGTGCCATAACTTATTCCTAGGCACCATTTTGAATGCCGCATTAGGATCTACAAAGGGGACCTAAAGGCTACCGCTTATTACGATTACTTCTTTCCACTTAATAGTAGGAACCTAAAAACTTGGTCAACCCAGCTAATTTTGAAATGGATTCCAGCCTGGATTTGTGTTGAAAAAAGATTTGTTGATCCAGGTAAGAAGCTGGTCTAATAATTTGGGCCCTTCTTCTGTATAGGAATGAGTTTCACCCATTTCCATGAGGTTGGTATCTCACCTTAAGATAAAATAGCATTCAAAACACATATAAAATAGAGTGCCCAGATTACCAGTTTGGAATTAAAAAGGTCCACTGAGATTCGCTCCAATCCGGACACCTCTCCTGCCTTCTGTGATCTGTTGGCCACAGACACTTCAGTCTCTGTGAATGCCCAACCAGCATTACCAGTAACTGAATTAGAAGCCGGAATCATCTGGGTTATAGGGGTCTGCATGAGATAAGAAACACCAAGGTACTCAAGGGTTACTTGGAGGTTGCTATATAGAGATTTAAAATGGTTCAACCAGTCTTGTGGAAAAATGTGTGATTCTGGTTTCATCTTAGTTGTCTTTGCCCCATTTGCTGTTATATGTCAGCACACCGCCTGGTCTCCTGAGCAGACTGCAGACAAAATATTGCTCCAGATTGCTGTGTCCCATGTAGAGTTTGTCTGTTTTAAGGCTTAGTTTATGGTCTGTTCTGACTGACTTTATGTCATGCAGAAACCCTCTTTTAAGGGCACCAAGCAGTTTACTCTTAAATGACGTACAAGCCCTGTTGTACCATGTGGGGTCAGCCTTCTGTGGGAGATTCTTACATGGGGAAGGTTTAGTAAAGAAACTCATTTTCAGTTTCTCAAACCATTTGCTATGTGCAACCATGATCATATTGGAAGTTACCTCTAAGTGGCCATGGAGGACAGATTGTAAAGTAGGTCATGGTATAATAAAGCATGCTTGGACTCGTTGTCCACAATGGTCTCACACTTAATTCTCCTCTGATTATTACCCACCAAAAGGACACCTTAAGGCAGGTGATAGGTTCCACCCCCTCCTTTACAACTTTGGAAGAAACAAAGTGGGAAGTGATCTCTCTCATGTCTAGACAATACTTCCATTTCAATATTCTTTCCCCAGAGTAGAATATCTAGTAAAAATGATCAACACGGCTCTGGTAATTGTTTAGTTTAAAAGTATCCTCCCACCTTGAAGGGTTAAATGAAGACATCCCTTGGGCAAGTTTGCTGAATACCTAAACCAGATGATTGACTAAACAATGGGTCATACAGCATAAACCATTGACTGGTAATGAAGACCTGGAACAGGGCACGCATCACTGATTGATCACACAGGTAATGAAGACCCGGAGCAGGGCACGCATCACTGATTGATCACACAGGTAGAATCTGGCCCTTCTCCTCTCCTATTACCTTTATTACCCGCGACTCCATCGTCATTGACGGACCGTGATCAGGGCTCTTACTACCTCGGCTGACTTTTTTAAATAACAGGAATCTATATGTTTTTTACATACTTTCTTTATCTATATTGCCCATGACTTTATCAATATATTTATTATTTTTTTGAACCTTGTTGAATAACAACGCTACCTAGATTCCACGAGAATAATTTGATTCTCGAATGCTGAGACTGCCTAGTCACGTCACCGCGTTGCCAGATTACTGTTACTATGCAGGTGACGCTTGTTTTTTCCCGTATCCCTGAACCCGTGTAACTAACTCTATCGATATTTGTGGACCCAGCAGAATTACAACGCTCTGTAGATTACCTATGAATAGCTGTTTTCTTGATTGTTGGTTTTTTAGTCACGTCACCCTGTTGCCAGGTGACTGTTGCTACAAGACGGGACCAAGAAAACCATTACCTATTGGTTTACACTCGCGTCCCCGAACGTTGGTAGGACGTGACGTCATATTCTCTATGACTCACTATCACTTCTCCGGATATACTCGAGCCTACCATAGCGGAAGTTCACCCCACGCACTACTCCTCCTTGGCGTTTGCAGATCAACTCACATCGCTGATTGGCTCCCGGCCCTTATTTATTCCCCCCGCCAGTGACCACTGTTGTCCACCGAGCTGGCGCGGACGAAGGGTAGGAGATGAGGCATTCCACATCGCGGACTGTCGTGAGTAACACCACTATCTTTGGGTCACCTTGGACTCTGTCTACTTACATTCTATCTTTTACTGAGGACAGGGTAATAGCCCGGTTTGTATGACAACCCAGTCCTGATAAACGATAATTTCGATCGATATCCCACTACCTCTAAGATATCCATATTAGACTTAGATTCCCCCTTGGGTGGGATTTGAATATCATTGTGCAGTTAAATAATCTCGGGATAACTGCCTTTTCAGGACAACAATGGATACGTCAACGATACACATATTAGATTCATACGAATGCATTCCTTGTCCTTCATTTTGTGTCAACAGGACACTGCACTATTCAGTGTCATTGCTCAAGCGCCTCCTCGCTGGAACCTGACGCCTTTAACATCAGGGTGAGTTGTACTTACTGATCAGGTTTCTCTCAATTTTTACATCCATAATGTATTAATATCTAAACATACACCATTTCTGCAGTAACGCATACCAGACAAAAGTAACTTTTTACTTTAGCCACTAATAAGTTTGTTTGCCACTCTGTGTTATACTATGTACCCTCACATCACAAACACTGCATGACACCTTGTTGGTGCAGTAAATAAGGCGATTTGACTTAAGATTGTTCTTAGTAAATATGTTTATGTGATTTGTATGTTTGTCCTCCTGTTTTCTTTTTTTTACATAGGCGTAATTATCCTAGATTTTAAAGTAACCACTTATTAGGGTGCTGTATCAGTGGTATGTATTAGTTGCTACCACTACCAATAAGTGTGTGAACTTTTTTTCCTGAAGAATTGCGGTCAATTTGACCAATGCAAGAAACATGTTGACCACCATTCACTAGAGCGTAATTCAGACACCTTCACTGGAAGATTACGCACGTTATTGTTTTTAATTAAGAGTGGGACCTCCCTCATTAAAATTTGTTATTTAGGATCTCCACTACTTACTTTTAACACACTTAGTCTTACACACACTTCACTGTAGGGCCCTCACCTGCACTCACCAACCGGCAATGAATGGAATAAAGATCTCCACTAAAAGGCGCCATTAAGGTCGCCGATCGGGGATTGCAGGGCCGCCCCGATTCGGAGCAGACCTTATGCTGAAACATGACATCTGGGCCACATGCTGACGATATATGACAGCTAGTCTGCCGGATGTGTGAGGGTCTCTTTCCTGAAGGAGGAATTTCCTCCTGACTCATACATCTCCATAATCATTGACAGCCTTTTTAGGAACAGCATACCTTTGTATTTTTAGTTTAAAAGTAGGACACATCTCTAAGTTAGATTTAATGCTGCTGTTACAAGCCCTCAAACGAGAACTCATACAGAGATCCAACATTTGCAGGGTAATCCAAGGAAGAAGGGTTAGGAAAGGTCTCTTAATTTGAGGAATCCCCCAGCACTGAGTCACCCTGATTTTAAACCTAAAGAAAATTGGTAAAAACTGAAGTAAATAACTGAGAACTGTTGAAAGCTGAGCGAAAACAATAACTAATCAATGAAAAAGAATTGTCCTGTTAGTTCTTTTGTATTTTAATTTCTTATTTTACAGATCAACCTAGGCCGCGCAGTAGAAGAGTAGGAATAACAAAATGGAAGAACACGGATTAGGGTTAAGGATTATCTCATTAGAAATCTGAAGTGCAAATACTAAAGTCATTTGAAAATACTACCAACGAAAGTCTGGTGAACTAAGTTGCTGACCTGCTAAATTTCAAATATACCTAGCTTGATTTAAGAGAAATGTGTTGCATTGGAAGCAAGTTACATAATAACAGTAGTAATGATTACCATGGTATTAATAGGATTTTATTTATCCCTAGAAGTATATCATACAAACAATAATACAACTAAGCCACATGCATATTTACTGAGGAAGACCAATTAAGAGCGTCCTTTGTTAGTTACAGGAAAGATGATATTTCTCCAAATATTTACCCTAGATTAGTGCGTGAAAACACTCATGCTATAGACGCAAAGGACTGCTACGTCTGTGTTTATCTACCTACATTGGAAGAAGTTACTTTCACTTGTACATATAAGAGAACTCTTTGAATTTTTTTATTCTATGATCTAATTCTTTCAAGTACCCCTGATAGAAAGCATACATTTACACCCTCAAGCAAAAGAAATGGACACTTCTTGGTATTATTTTTACGTAGCTTGATTTAAGAGAAATGTGTTGCATTGGAAGCAAGTTACATAATAACAGTAGTAATGATTACCATGGTAGTAATAGGATTTTATTTAACCCCGGAAGTATATCATAGAAACAGTATGACAACTAAGCCACATGAATACTTTACTGAGAAAGACCAATTGAGAGCTTCCTTTGTTTTTACAGGAAAGATGATATTTCCAGAAATATTTACTTTAGATTAGTGCATGAATACGCTCATGTTATGGACGCAAAGGACTGTTATGTCTGTGCTCATCTACCTACATCGGAAGAAGTTACTTTCACTTGTACATATAAGAGAACTCTTTGAATTTTTTTATTTTAACTATGATCTAAAAGCATACATTTACATCCTCAAGCAAATGAAATGGACACTTTTAGGTATTATTTCTTTCATATATAGACAAATATATTGTGTTACGGCTTACAAATATAATTTGACCTGCTAGATGAAACCTTTAGAGAAGACTTACATAATGGCTTTTAAAGTAAGATACATGAACATAACACATACTAAAGATAAGCATAGTGATGTTTAGAAAAATGTTTGGAAGAAAGAAGAGGATGAATTTAGAAAGTAAATGATTTACTCAAAACTAAGATTTCTGGAAGAAGAGCACCAAAACGAACTAGATATGTAGGGATTAGTAGCCGTAAACACACTTTTGAATTGACAGGAGCAACATGGCAAATTTTACAAGTAGAAGAATCTGTGATTCTTGGAGTTTATTTTATTTTTGGGCAGAATGCTTATTTTCTGTTACCGACTGATTGGGAGGGTGTTTGCTACTTAGGTGTTTTAATTCCTAAAATGTACCATGTGCAGATCTTGGATGCATTAACAAGCACACACGCACACAAACATAAGCATAGTACTGAAACAGGAGATGAACTAGTAGGATATATATTTGGTGCAATCATTCAAACTGTAGGCATTACACAAAGTGGTGGAAAGATTAGAAAGCTATCAACAAAATGGCAACTATCACTTCAGGAGCTTTGCTAGTAGTTAACACTGAATTAATTGCTATACAATCCATGGTACTGCAGGATTGTCTTGCATTAGACATCTTACTCGCAGAAAAAGGCGGAGTCTGCAAGATGCCTAAATTTACCCATTGGTGTTCATACATTCCTTATGAGAGTTAGAAGATTGAGGGCTTTGCAAAGAGCATTTCAGGCTGGAAACCTGAATTAGAAGAATTGGAAACACCTAATGTTTTTGAAGATTTTGGAAAGGGAGTTCGAATTATTGGAAATTAGGTTACAACAGTAGGAAGAGGAATTTTAAAAGCTGTGCTAATGCCAATACTAATAATAGAGATTTGTTTAATGTTTCTGTATTCCTTATTCTTGGTCTGTAGATTTTTTCCACGAAAAAGGAGGGAAAAGGAATTTCAAAAGAGATTTGAAAAAGATTTAGCATTAAATAGTATCATAAATGATGATTATACAAATCATCAAAATATAGAAGTCAAAAAAGAAAAAAGGCGAGACTCAACAGATGTTGACAGTGCTCTTTGAAAGATTTCTCATGTGAACTGAATTTAGAATGATGGTTAATACAACCATCAGACGGGGGATTATTGAGGTAGAAGATTTGCATATAAAATTAATTTACAACAATGCTAACTTACCTTAGGTATCAAAACGAAAAACGCATTCTAAATGACACGTGGACAAATTGTGCAAAATGCACTAGGCACCCCTTTTTAGTGGTATGCCTCAAATGGATATTTTCCTTTTAACAAATAGATGTTCTTTGGGAAATGCTGAACCATGCACAAATGTATTCAATAGCTTTCCCTTAATGTGACTTGCTTAGATTTTGTAATAACTGCAGCATATGCCGAGTTTATAAAGTGTATTCCTTTCTTATGTTACATATCGTTGATGAAAGAAGCTAAACTTCCTACTTTATCACATGTTCATAAAATACTGACAAACGAATTGTGCATTTAACAATAAACAAAGGCTTATAAGAAATGTGAATGTCATTACCTAGCTGGAGATCCGCAAGCAAATGATTCTGTCTTTAGTGTAGTACACTGTTCATCAGTAAAACATTCACTAAGTGAGAGAATAGAGACTGTAATAGTTTTCCATGGGATTCAAGGTTAGACGTTCCGTTATAAAAATGTTTAGTGCAGTCGGATACAAACTGATAATGTATTGTGAACTCTATGTGTTTGTCGTGTGAAAGAAAGAACAAAGCTGCTTACTGTCAGAAGATGTCTTCTCCTTGGATGGGAGCGATCAGATCCACAACTTTGTTGTTAGCATGTTCTCATATCTTTTATATTAGTGCATGTTTCTAGTTAGTAAGCCCCATTCTTTCACTACTTTCCTTGCAACACTCCCTTGCGCCCAGAGCTATTTGCTGTGAGCTATGCTGATGGTGATTGCTGTTGCCTGACACATTGTAGGTGACAATTTCTTTATCCCATTTACCCAAATGGGTTTAGCTACTGCTGTATCTGTATCCCCATGTTTATGATTGAGATTTTTTCTGTGCAGTTTCTACTGTGACTTTATGCTAAAGCTTTTTGGAGAGATGAGACTCGGCTGAGCTTCAGGAACTAATCCTTACGGGGAGTTCGATTACTTTAGAATTCGATTTTGATGCTCTTTTGATCTAGCTTTTTTCCCAGGAACAATATACGGGTTCTGTCAGGCTAGGTTCCTTTAAATATGATAGGAATAATTCCTTTATGGAACACGCTTTTATTTTGCATTTTAACCATATTTTTACTTTAAGATTTACGTAATGGATTATCTGAATACTAATTCATAAAAAGACAAATAAAAAGAACTTAATAATCTTTTATAGCGAATAAAACTTTTAAAACTTACTTAAAACTCTCATCATTGACTGAACTTAAACTGTAAAATATATTTAATTAAAAGATTGATTTAATTCGATTTAGATTCCATTCATATATGGTGGCAAAGATCTGGTGCCTTGAAGGAAAAAAACTAGCGTGGAGTTGGATTCCATTGTTTTATGTAAAATGTTGAACTTGTACCGAGAGTAAATTTGTACTCTTTCCACACCATAACTTGCATGTACAGGACCTTCATAAGAGCGACCCATAAATTCTTGGCTAATTTGGGAGCATTGTCGGTTGTCTTTCTGGGTGTGTAGATAAGGAGGCAAAGTTTTCTATGGTTGCCTCTGTATACCAGATGAATCAGGTACAGGCCATTTCACCCTCTACACCTCCATTATTTAACCCTATTACTTTTCAGCTATGTAATAGACCTAGAACATTGTAGCTCAGGTTTATGGGATTAAAGTTAAGGGCCAACAACTCAGCTCAGGAATAACTGATCTTACCTTCTATAGTTACCCATCTGGAATTACAATACCAACATCCCACAGAGACAACGTTGACTTATCGATGCCGGGCAAAGACGGGTGCGAACGCGCAGCAAATACAGCTTTATCTGTTCCCTTCGGGTTGACCAGTGCTCAATAAGGCTAAGAGCACTGGGTTACTTGACACTCAAAATTGAGATCGCAGTTTCTCGACCCTATTTAGTAGTTCAAATTGACTGTCTTCCTCAAAAATGCGTATGCATTTGCAGACTCAGGCGTTGAAAGGCAGAAATAAGCCTTTTGTTTATCACAAAAAGTTGTCCCACAGAAAAATACGGCAAAGACTGAAACATACAGATGGAAAATAGTCAATAGTGAATCACAACCTGCTAAGAAATCACACTAATAATAAAAGCAAAACCTGTAAAATATTGTTAAGTATTGACCTCCAGAAATGGAGATGACCCCATTTTATCTAAGTACTACTCTATAACTGATGGTCACGTGCAAGTGGCCATGAACATAATATGAGGGCATTGGCATTAACGCTTGTTTTTTCACTGTGACTCCTACCTTGCTGAAAGGCTGTCAAGGCGAGTGCCCAGAGAGCAGGTTAATATACAGGACCAGGGCACAGGTGTTTGTGGTACTATACATTCTGGCATTACAGTAGCGCTGTCTTCCTACTCCATCTTCCCTGGTTCTGTTGCTGATGGTAATTATGCTTTTGCAGCTAGACCAAGTCATAAATTAACATCAACAATAATTGGATGCCATTTCATTAGGTGTGTCCTCTCTTTGAGGACAGGGCATCTCTGTCTGCACTGGATCACTCAGTAACCTGTTAAACATGTTTGCTCCCAGACTAAGCTGTTTTTGATCGCAATCACTTGGGAGCGACAGATACTTATTAAGACATATCAGTTTGACCCCTGCGGAGAATTGAGATGCAAGCACATCACTCTTAGGGGCACACATGCATGCAATGCTCACATGCTGTGAGGACCTGTGCACTGGAACAGAAACAAGCAGCAACTGCTGCCCCATGATGCACCGTGAGCTGCTTGTGTGAGTGCCTAATTACCCCCCGGCTGATCACCAGCCCATAGGAAACTGATGATATTTTTATCATATTCCGCACACACTCCTGCTTTCCGCTGCACGCTCTTACAATACAGCAGACTGTAGCACATCAGTGTATTCAAAAGATGCATGGTGATGCCACAACTCAAAAAAAGACATCACTTGATACTAAGAATCCCTCAGACTACTGTCCAATGTCTCTGCCACCAGCAGCCGCTAAACACACTTGATGTGGATTTCAACAACTGGTCTGCATTTTTCCCTAACACATTGATTGTGCCTGTGCCAGCAGATTAAGGTTTAATCATATTATTTAGAGCAGAGTCTGGGGCATATGTACTAACATTTCACACAACTGAGGGCAGCGAGCATTGTGGCTGCACTGCGCTGCTTGGCATGAAATGAAGACAGCAGAAATTTGTCATATTAGCCAGGACATGGTGCACTTTTGCTTCCTGCCAGTGCAGGTGCACCGTGTGCTACCTACCGTCAATGCAGGCACCATTGCACCATGCTGCAAGGGTGGCTGAGATGCGGGCAGGGTTGTTTTTGTGTGGGAAGGTCCAGCTTCCTGCACAAAAAGAATCCTAAGATTCATTTTCCTCTTTCTATGCACAATGCAGAATTGATCACAGATAGAAAAAGGAAATAATGAGAAAAAACATTTTTTTTTCCTCACTATGCCATCCACTGGGATTCACACCAATTTTTAAAAAAACCCACCAGATTTACAAACCTTTGTAAATCTGGGATTGCATCTGATCTATGGCTGGATGCATGGGAATGTCCATGCTCCACCACTGAAATGCATATATGCTTGAAATGTAACGTAACACAGTGCAAGCTGCTGCATTGCATTACATTTCTTTACAAAGCCACTTGGAGAGGATGTGGCCTAACAGGCTAGGGCGGGCGTTGGGGAATTGGGTTCAAGTCTTGGCAATGATGGTCAACGTCCTGTGCTTCTGGGCAAATTACTTAATCTCACTGTGCCTTATAATTTTTTTATTTTTTTAAATAAATGTGTACTTGTGTAACATAACTGTGGCTCAAGTAAAGCATTCTGATACCTTCAGCTCAAATTCGCGCTATATAAAACTCTGGAAAAAAAAAGGTGACAAGAATTGCCCCATGCTTGGCTTTGTAAATCCCAATTAAGCAACTGTGCTGCCTTGCGTCACCTTGAGTGATGTAAGGACTACACAACTCATTCATGAAACTGCCTCTTAGTGCTTTGAAACTGCATCACTACTCAGAGGTATTCGAGATATTAACTTTGACATCTTGATTTTGTAGAGCCAAAAGACAACATATCGTAGCCATGCCGGGGAGGGCGAAGCCGGACCCAATGGGGGCCTGGGCCAAACGCCGACAGAGGCGGGAAGCCCCCCCCTTCCCGGGGAGCAAGCCCGGGAAAAAGGGGTGATCGCGATTGGTCATCCCGAAGAGGACGCAGCCTCCCCCAATCAGGGGAACAAGCCGCTAGCCACAGAAGGGGTTAAGAAGGGGGCAAGCAGCACCCTTTGGCATTCAACCCCCTCCATTTCAGCTGGAGAAGAAGAATCCCACCCACCCACTCCAAAGAAAGGCAAGGAAGCGGGCGTCGCAGCCACGTGAGGTTAAGGGGAGGCAGAAGACAACCTAAAAACGATAGGAAAGGATGAGAAATTGAGAGAAGTAGACGAAAGGCTCATGCAGTGTCCTTGGGATGCCTCATGGCAGGGAGACTGAGGGAGCGAACAGTGGCTAGTAGCCGCGGTGAGAATAGATGGAAGGCTCCCGCAGGTCCCTTGGGATGCCTCACGGCAGGGGTACCAAAGGAACAGGATGTAGAACTCAGCCGCAGGCTGAATGGTTGGGACGCTCGCATGGGGTCTATGAGATGCCACATGGCAGGGACCCGGAATAGCAGGGTGGGGCCAGGTTGGCACTGAAAGCAAGCGGAACGGCACATGTGGCCCAGGCAGTGGCAGTCAGGACCGTAGCCCACCAAGTCGGTAGCAAGTTGCAGCCTAACCCCTTGGCTACAGTGGCCATGGTATTGGGGCCCCACCCCCCAGAAAGTTATCTGTCTAAAGAGCAGATGACAACCGAAATGGACAGAGTCAACAATGAATATGTATCAACGTACGAAGCAAAATGTATGAGATGTTAAATGTTTAAAAAACTGCAACCTTTTTTGGCACCAAGCAAGTTGTCCATGGTTTATTTTAAGGTTAAAGGGTGCAGTTGGAAGATGAGAGGGGGGGAGGCAACTCACCGCCTGGGAGGGGTTTGGTTTTGTAGATCTGATTGACAACATAGCTGCTATTACTCTTTATTCTTCTTCACCCCATTCCCTACCTACCGCATGCGGCGGTTAGCCCTCCTTCCGACTACTTTCAGAACCTATACTTTCAGAGTTTTCTTCTCTCTGTTCCCCTTTCTCAAGCCCCTCTCCATATTGGAAGGTCGACGCATGGAACTCATCCATCCTCACATCCTGAACAAACCAAGCGACTCACAGATACTTCAACCCTTCACTCAGAACAGGAGGGCGGAAAGCCTGGGACTGCAGGAGGAAGAGAGGAGAAAGAATCATGGAAGCCAGCATGATTCCTCTATACAGACCTTCCTATGAGGAGAAGGGTCTGAGCATGTGTAAGACAGAGAAGAAAGCACAGAAGCCGGGGACTTTAAAAGAATCCTGGTGGATGCAAAATTCCTCACAAAATAAGGAAAGGCAAGAGGAATACAAGGGGATAGTCAGGAATCATTTTTTTAAACCTACACTAGGGGAGTCCATTGTAGGTCCAGCAGGGCCGGATCCATGTCAAAGTTTCAGTACAACACTGATTAAGTAAGTAGTTCCATTTAGATTAATTCTCTGTAACTGTATCTTATTTGGATTTCCTAAAACTCTAACATGGCTTGGGCCTCACTGACCTATGCTGAACTCTCCAGCCACACACTGTGCAATGAATTGTGGTTCTTGAAGGCTCTAATGTCATGTCTTATAGAACATTAGAATGAATTGTTGACAGACACTTAAATGGAGACTTATTTCTTTTAGAAAATCGTAAAGAATGGCAAATCACTGAGCTGTTATGCATATCTGCATCTAAGTGGGCAATTTGCAATATGGGGCAGGTAAAAGCTTAAGGTAGAAAAGAAATGGCACAGAAAAAACTCTACAAGAAATTCCGCTAAGACATTTATACAGTACTCTAAGGCAAAATAGCACACTTTTAAGTGTGCGCAACTGAATAGTATCTATGTAATATATAGAAAGGTACAAATACTCGCCTTAAGTCGATAGAAGTCAATGGGTAAAATAGACTCAGACCCAAAGCTTCGAATTTAAAAGCCTAGAGAGATAGAGAAGGAACTCTTAGGGGCATATTTACAAGCCCCTATCGCCACTCAACGTCACTTTCTTTGACGTTGTGATGGCGATAGGGGCCTCGCCTTATTTATAAGGAATCATTAAGCCACTTTAATGTGGCTTAACGCTGCCTTAAAATGAAGGCACCCTTTCACGCTGTGTTTAGCGTAAAAGGGGCAGGCAATGGGTGTTGCGGTGGGTGTTCCACCGCAACACCTATTGAGTTTTACGCTGCCCCCTATTTATAAGGGCAGCGTAAATAAGAGGCAGCGCCAAAATTAACACCAGGGAAAACTCGGGGGCATATTTACAGCAGAATGGAGAAGAATGGCATTGAGCAAACATTGCTAACACCACAGCCTCTCCATTCTGAAAACGCAGGGATGTGCTGTATTCACAATAATGCGGCGCAACCCTGAGTTTCCCCCTGGTCTCAAACAGGCAGAACGAGAAGAAATGCTTTATTTCTCCTCGTTTTTGCTGTTTCCATGTGTGCTGCTTTGTGCAGCACACGTAGAAACTGCAAAGTGCCTATGATAGTTTAAGTGCAGGAAGGTCCCTCTTCCTGCACATAAACTATCATTTTAAAAAAAATGCTGTTTTGACACTTCTACGTGTGCTGCATTAAGCAGCACTCACAGAAGGTTCAAAACGGCATTTAAAGATTGTTTAGGAAGGGGAACCTTTCTGCACATAAACAGTCTTCCCCCCAATGCAGACACCTGTGCACTATGGTGCCAGGGTGGCTGCATTGGCGCTAGGCAGCTGAACCCAGTGCTAGGGGAAACGCAGAGGTGCACTACATTCTTGTGAATAAGGCACATCGCTGCGTTTTCAGAATGTAGAAACTTGACGTTAGCAATGTTTGATTAATGGAACGCTTCTCCATTATGCTATAAATACGCCCCTTAGTGTCAAATTGGCAATATTCAATTTCTTAAATCTTTCAAGATGCTTCCCAATGCAGCTTTGGAGTGTTGGCAAATTGTCGGTTTTTCATTTGCCCTTCCTACTCTACTGACTAAATAGCTATTGTTTCGAGTTGCCACTTTGATACTCCCCTTGGACGAAAATAAAAGCTCCCGAGGACAAAAGGAGCGGGTAAAGTAGGGCGACGACTCGAAACTGGATCGGACAGGTCGCTTCAAACGCCCTGCACACCTGTGCTCTCAGTTTAACATCAAACATCTCGCCTTTCCCCTTCCATTGCCTTTGAAGGCAGTTCTCCTGACTCGAGGGGCTCCGGCGAGACCTGTGCTGATTGTCTCAGCTCACCTGCTCACCCAACAAAAACACGGAGCCCCACTGTAAGAGGAACGCTCGGGGAACGCGTTCGGACAACCTGAACAGGGGGCGCATTCACTTCTGGTATGCCAAATCCCCAAGGAAATTCCAAGAAATTGTAGTTTAATACAACGAGAACTTCTGAGCTTTATTCTTCAGACTGCTCCGAAAATATCTTCCCAAGGTGTCCTCTTGGCTTCACAGCACGCACACACAAATTGACGTTTCCTTTTGGCCCCCTGGGAGGAAGCGTGTAAGTCTTTCTTTGCTTTTGTCTGCTGAATCAACCCTGGGATGATATCTGATTTCAATGGGAAATATACTGCAGAGAAAGCTGCCCTTGAATCTACGTTTATTTTGCAAGAACATAGCATTTCAACCAGAAACAGTGTCAAATATTTAATATGTGGTACTTACATTACGATTTTTGGACATCCAAACTGAATGGGCTGGCAGCCATCAGCAGTTTAAACAGGTGTAGCACTGGGCCTGGAATTGCAAAGCGGATGGTGCACAAACATTCGACACCTTTTTGAAAAAGTTGTCATCAGTGTGCCTGTCCAGAGCATAGTTACTGAGGCTTTGGGTTGGCTGTTCCAAATAACAATGGCCTACTGTGTTACTTTTCAATATGTGAAAAATCAAATCAACAACAGTGATCTGCAAATTTGTAAATGGACCCAAACTTTTATTTTGCTCCAATTTCCGAACTAAGCACCTCATTTATGAGAACTGTTGCATCGCAGTATGAAAACAGCGATGCAACAGTTTTCACTCTGCCCCCCTTGTGACAGGATGGATGCGTCATATTTAATGTACGGCGCTCCATGTCGCAAGGAGTTACAGAGACGTCAGAATTTCTGACACATTTGTAGGCGCAAAAGTGGCACATTGCTGGGGTGTGTCTGAAAACAGACGCACCTCCAGTCATGTGTCCTTTCACATGGAGTAAGCCCCATGTGAAAGGGTGTGCATCAGTCCTATGCCTGCTGTGAGGCAGGCGTAAGATATTGACGCAGAAGAGTCCTAGAAGTGTCGCAGGAAAATCTCATAGAGTGTGAATGAAAAGTTTGAGAGAGGATCGTATGTGAGAAAGAGACAGGGGGTTGGATGTTTGAGAAGAGAAAGTGTGAGGCTCTCACCTTTAAGAAAAGAAGGGGCTGAATACTAAAAAAGAGTTCAAAGAGTAGCTGTGAGAAAAGAGGATGGTGAGAGACATTGGAGCTGGGTAATTGTTTTGAGAAGAAAATACTATGTAGATGCCTAGGCTGCCTCCAGCTAGGGGTGTTATATTATTATTGTTAGCCTGCGTGGTACAGAAAATTCACCTTCAACTAGGGATAGCAAAAATCAATGTGCTGGCCTTAGGTGCTGCAGTAGGGGACAACAGTAGTAGAGACAAAGAAGAAAGAGAGGGCATATGTAAGAGAGTGAGTGAGAGAGTAGGACACATTAGAAAGTGTGACAGAGGTATGTACAACATGAAAATAAAATATATACTATAATACTAAAAATAATGCCCCAAAAATTTAATATGAGCATAAAGAGGGATAGAAGGGGGTGAGAGAGGGGCAGATGTGAATGAAAAGCATGAAGGTGTTGAGGGTAAGAGAAAAGGGTGAAAAAAGTAATTTTGGTAAAACGATAAAATAAGAGGAGGGGGAAAAGAGATAGAAATATAAGGCAAAGAGTTGTACATGAGAGAAAGAGAAGAAGAATTGAGAAGCAGGGAAATGGAAGGAAAAGAGAGAATTGATACAGTTAGAGATTGGATAGAGAGAGTGTCAGAGAGAAAGGAATATCTAAGAGAGAAAGACAGAGTATAGAGTCTGAAGGGGCAATGATGTGGGAGCATAGAGATTTTCTTTGTTTCTACCCTTACTTCTTTCGACTGGCCATACTGGGCACATTTCGCTCCCTCCTCCCCTTTCACTCCACAAGTAGGGAAATGATCTGTACTGGTATGAAAAAGGTGCAGTCTTTGACAAATGTGCTTGTGAGCACAGCACTTGGCTCTAAAGCAAGACCGAAGAATTTGACAGCAGGTGCTACAGCAGAAACAGCAGGTTGCTGAGTGACAGCAGCAGGGCTTTCAGAATGCTGACATGGAGTATCACCTAAGTAAGAACAGTGTCGGAATTTGCATGTTCACTCACTCATCCACTTACACATGCCTATTAGTTAGTTAAGCACCCACACTGAAGATCTGCCTTTAACCTGCATATCACTTATACCTTAACTGGGCATCCTGCAGGCAGCTTGCTTTGATACTTCCATGCAGTACCTAGTCTTTGAGGAGGCAAAGTGTACACTGCTCCAACCTGATTTCTGCGTGTCCTGTGATGAAGAAAACTTACACTGCTGATGCTCTAGCTCATGGGTACTCACAAACCTTTTACCAAGAGACATAAACTGTGGCCTGTGATGTGACGGAGGGAAGCATTGATGCCAGCTTGTTGGCATTTGGAGGGTGGAGGGATGGGTGGATGGCTGTAAGGTGGGTGTAGGGGAAGTGAACCATATACATCTAGTGGCTGAATTCTGAAATGTGAAACCAGAAAGCCTGGGATTAATCCTGGCTTCCACACTTAATCAAATAGTGTGATCCTAGGCAATTATATTGACCTTAAAATACAAGACTTCAGGATGTGTGCTGTACAAAACCTTCTCCTGTATTTGATTTAATAAACTATAACATTTTTCATGTATATTTGGAACCAAATCCAACAAAGAGCGCACATGACAAGTGACATGACTCTTAGTTCACTATTGGCATTGTAGTTAGGGTGCGGCGAAGAACGAATGTTTTTACATTCATTTTTAAAAAGTATCTATTTAAAAAAATACTTCTCAATGTTCTGATATAATCGGATGTACTAAGGTGAAACGGTTCTGCATGTTAATGAAATACACTTTTAACATATTGGAGACTTTATCACATTTTTACACTTTTCCTGCAATATGTATTTAAAAATGTAGGTGTTTGTTTTGTTCGGCGGTGCAGAACAACCTAACTACTTACTTTCACTAACTTCAATTAACCATTGAATACATGGTTGCCTGTTTATTTTACTTATTTTAATATTAGTGCTGAGTCGAGTAAACAGCAGGCTAGTACTGCTGTTGACTAGGGGGTTGCAGAAGGGATGCACGTGCCCCCCGGGCCGTTCTTTGAGTATCACTGCTCTAGCTATACCTATCCTCTCACAGAAGCTTACTCTGTTTCTGCCCAAGATGTTCCTGTTCTATGAAGAAAGGTTGTTTCCACTGCTGTTGCTCCATCATATGACAAAAATGATATTTTGAATGTTCTTACATAGCATGCCCTGTGAATCTGGAACTGTTTCATATATTTGATGGAAGATATCAAGAACTTTAGCCCAAGGAAGTCGTCCGACACCACAGCAACAATATTTAAGATTCTAAACATGGGTACAGAAAATAAAAGTAGTCTTGTTGCACAAGCCACTTATTTTGAATATTGTACTAGGGAGACACCAGTAAAAGAAACACTTTAGCTCAACCATGCATATGATTTGATATAGGTCTGAATTTGACAAATTAAGAACATTAATGTTGACATCAGGTGCATAAAATCACCCAAACCAGGGAAACTATAACTAGGAAACTGTATAGCAAGCAGACAGTAAAACTCTTAGATGCTTCCCAGTGTAAGATGTGGAGCACATTGATGAAGCATACCACACTAGGGGCCATATGTAGGTAAATTCAATGTTGCGAGTCCCTAATAGCGATTTTTACCGAATCGCTATTAAGGACTCGCAAAATTGAATGTAGGTAGAAATCGCAAAAATATTTGTGATTCCTTATTATTCCTTAATTGCGAATCGCAAATTGAGATTCACAATCAAGGAATCCCATCCCATGTATTCCTTTGGGCCACGAGACCCATAGGAATGAATAGGATTTGCGCCCGCAATTTGCGAGTCACCAAGAGGCACTCGCAAATTGCGGGCGCAATTTCAAGGGTGCAAGGGTTCCAAAAGGACACCCTGTTGCACCCCTGAAATGTGCATGTGAAATGAAATCACAAAATACCACCAACTTGAAGTTGGTGGAATTTTGCGATTCCTTAAGGCAAAATCGCAATTTGCGATGCATACCAGCATAGCATTTAGGGAATCGCAAATTGCGATTCTCTAAATGCTTGCGCAAAATAAGGAATCGCAATTTTGCTATTCCTTATTTTGCGAGTAGGTTTAAACTTACCTACATTGCAAGCAGCCAAATAGCGATCGCAAATGCTGAAATTCTGCGAATTTCAGCGTTTACGCTCGCTATTTGGCTTCCTACATCTGGCCCTAGGTAGGTTCACTATCCCATGTGAGTGCACAAATATATGGTAATGCATGGGAGATCTGGCTCTTTTTCCAGGACCGTTGTACTTCTTGTATGTTTATATCTGTTCTCAGAGAGCTTATAATGGTCCATTAATACCTCTCTCTTTACTGTGTTAGTGACCTGCACTGTCCCTGCTCTGCATTTGTGAGAGAACTGTTTTTTGTTGTTGTTTTACAGTTTTATATAGCGCAAACTTGACCCGAGTCGGTATCTGAGCGCTTTACATAGCACCAGTTGCATGAGGACACACTCTGTTTTGTTAGGCACGGGTAGATTAAGTGATTTGCCCAGAATCACCGGATGTTCAGCGTCATTGCCGAGACTCGAACCCAATTCCCCAGATTCGAAGTCGACCGCTCTAGCCGTTAGGCAAACTGCTATCCCCAACTGTTTGAGTTCCCTCATGCTTCTGTGTCACGTCTTTGACTTATACGGTGTGCTAGGAAAGATTGCCCTGCTGATGCCCATGTTGGACCTTTGTTGTGATGTGAAGCTTGATAGTAAAATTTCCAATATACAAAAAAAAAAAAAATTGCATTGCCAGTGCTTGTAAAAATACATGGTGTGAATGAAAGAGTGAACCCTCAGAAAATAAGTGAGCAGAGAATGCTTTTGATTTTACAGGTGAAACAAGCTGTTTTTTTTTTTAAATGGACTAGCTGGCTTTATAAAAATCTAAAACACAGGTGTCAAGTGGCTTAATGCCATTCATAGTATCTTAGGCCAGCTCTGACACTATAACAAAGAGGGTATTGCATGCTGAGGTTTTGAGCGCATAATGACAGCATTCTAAGCAAAGCTGTTAGCCCTACAATGCAACATGTTGTTAGCTTCAAAACCAGGAAGGACGGGTGGTTTTATAAATATACTGGGCCACTGGAATCATGTGCCGATAGAGGACCAAAATATGCGACAGGGTTGACCAACTTCTGCAGTTTGAAAAAGCAAATTATGTGGAATAACGTAGCACAATCAAAAGCACTATTATTTCTTGTTTAGATATCTTAACAACAATTCCATGTGTTTAGACCAAGCTATTCCTCCTCAGTACCAGTTTAATATCGAGTACCGGAATCAGCAACTGAAAAGTGACTGCTTATGCTTTTCAAGAGGTCTGCCACCCCTCAGAATAACGTGGAACACTTTTTGTCTAAAAACTTTTGATCAGTTTGAGCTACATACAAAATTACTTTTTGGGGTGAAATCTTCAAATTAAATCCATGATTATGCGCAGAAGACTGCTGCCGCAGAAACGCATAATTCGTTCGCCTTCCCTATGTCATAGATCCAATTGTCAGACTTCTGAAATGCAAAAAAGAAATTGTGCCTTTTTTTCTTGTAGGCAGTCAAGGGTTAAACAGCCTAGTCGGTGAGTGGGAAGAGAGCCTCTCAAACCAGATGGGAGCATCTCACCCTGTTGGGCCCTACCTTGAACAAGTACAGCAGTACCTACAGGTGATGCTGCCAGGGCCTCCAGTGAAAGCTATGCCCAGGTTTATTGATGAGAATAGCGGTGGAAATTGCACTGACACCAGTGCATGAATTGGCTAATGAAATATTCGCAATTGAACCGCCTGAACTGGGACACAGAAAGGGTTAGGACGAGCAGCTGAGCGTGGAAGGGATGGGCCAGTAAATTCGATCAGATGGAAATTAAACTAGCATGTGTTTCCGATAAATACCAAACAAGTGTGTCCTTTCAATTATCTCGACACTAGACACTCGGCTTAGACTAATTTGTTCAAAAGCAGTTAATTCATGTGTTTTTCTGAAAAGTTTTTAAACCGAGTTCCTGCTGTAACTCAATTGGGGTGGTGTGCCAAAGGCTGGCTCCTGCCACAGAGAATGTCCGGCCATCTCTTCCCCCTGATTCCAAACTAGGCTAATTCAAGAAGAGACACATTTATGGATAGCTGTTGCTCTGTTAAAGAGTACCTCTTGTGCAACTAGCAGCCTGGCAGCCAATTAAACCTCCACAAGGTTTTTAATATAACTTCCTGTTTTTGTGTCTTGGCAGCTTTCCTGGATGCAGAATTTTGTTACTTTGGCAGGAATAGGGATCTTTACAACTAAGGCTTTAACAACGCATTCCATTACAACGCGGTTGTTGTAACTACCGCATTGTTTCTACGCGATCCATTACCTCGCAAATCATTTCAACGACTTGCTGTAGGAGGCGCACTGGACTTAGTAACAGTATAAATATAATTTACTTTTCCAACTCCAGCATGTGCAACAGTAGGGAAGGTGTTGGAATTGTAAATTATACTATTCCTTAGGTTAGCGCGCCCCCTACAGCAAGTCGTTGAAATGACTTGCTATGTAATGGAGTGCGTAGAAACAACGCGGTCTTTGAAACAACCACGTTGTAATGGAAGCGCGTTGTGGAAACAGCGTTGTAAACGCTGTTTCCCCTTCGGCAGTCTCTTCATCAGCATTTTCGGGACCCACAGATATAAATTGTTCAAAAAAACAATTCGATCATCAATTAGAGCTCTGCCATGAATATTTCTAGGGTCTTCTGAAGAAGGGTTGGAGTTTATGAAGAGTAGATGTTGATGTTGCAAGACTGTGGATTTGGGAAGAAGCATAATGAAGACCCTTATTCTGTGCCAACCAACATCCTTCCTGGTGTCAATGGCAGAATGCAGCGTTAGACCATGGCAGTCTGAACAGCCTGCACGACTAACTGATGACGTTATCGATTGAGATCAATGAGGAGACTATGGCAGTAGCTGGGTATGTTTAGGAAATGGGGTTTTATGGGTCTTGGCTAAATGGAAGAATCCAGCAGTAACAATTGTGAATATGGACAGTTTAGAGTGAGCGTCAATGCACAGGCTGACGATATTAGCAAAGGAAAAGGGGTGATGAGTGTGTCCCGAGTAGTCATGGTTTAGGTGGATGCACACCTTCCTCTGTATGTCATTCAAACCTAGTCGATAACACTTGAAATATTTGCCTGTAGCCCTGCAGACCTTCAAATCAGTTCACGAAGATCCGAATGGCGCTTTTTGTCCAAACAATACATTCTTAATTATTTAAAACCGTACTTTTATTTGTTACATTAAAGTATTGTAAACTGTATGGATCAACTCTTGTCCATTCTATTGAATATTGGATAACTTCGTAAGGAACAATCATTGGCAATGCCAACAGCTATAGCTTTCATGTACTGCATCATGCACTCACAGAAACACAACTCAATACACTCATGTATACACTCCGATCCTCCCACACTAAGGCACTCTGCTCCGCTTACCCAGCACTCAGTACTCATAGTTCACCCTCCACACTCACAGGCATTCCACTCATTCTAAATTTCACAGGCAAACTGTTCCTCCTACACTGACACCTGCACACAACTAACCCTGTAGTAATATAAACGCTCCTAACCATGCTCCCCTCAGACATATTGCTCACCCTGCACTCAGAGCCATACCATGCACTTTAAACTTACACAGGACCACCCACACCCTGAACTCATACAGGCACAGCCCACACCCTGGACTCACAAAAGTACACATCCTAACTTTTAATCCAAACAGGCACATTTCTCACTCTATTCTCAGAGACAGAACTCTGACCCTACATTAATACGGACACACCCCTTCCCCGACACTGACAGAGGTACACCACTCCTCTTGCACTCACACAGACACTCCTCTCACTATGCACTGACAGACATGCCCCCTTGCTCTACACTCAGGCACATTACTCACCCTGAACTCACACAGGTACACTGTTTACCTTACAGTGCACAGATTGAGGCCGGACACTCACCTACAGGCAGGACACAAATGCAAGGTGGGCATGACATGGACAGACAGAGTACAGGAGAGGCGAGCAGCACCAGTGGACAATTGTGGGATGCTATGGGCAGGCAGTGGGATGGTGCAGGCAGAGGGCACAGTTGGCAGTCATAGACACTGAAGCCTTGAGGAGAACGCTTTGTCCACTACAAGAGAAATCTCAGATCGGTGGGACTGTTGTTTTGATATCATCAGCAAAGTGGCTGATCACTGCGTGAACTTTTTTTTTAGGGTAAGGCATTGAGGATTGAAGGTAGTCAGACCTGGATGTAGGAGGGTAAAAAAGCTTCCCAGTATTTAATAATACCTAAGGGTGCACCTACAAAGAACCATGAGTCAAAATAAATCCTGCAGTTATGCCAGCGTAATGAAGCTGGAAGATAGAGTTCAGGCCACCTGGATTCTCTGGCCTTCCCCCGGCTTTTTTATGTGCAGCAGTGGGCAGGGGTGCGGGCTGCTTGGCTACTTCTGGTTACCTGTGGCCGCGCCTGGTTTCACCGTCCTGGTCTGGTATGAATGCAGAGGGGTGGAGAGTGACACACTTGCTTGTGTGCAAAGTTTAAGCGGAGCAGCCAAGCTAACCGTCCTCCTCCGCTGTGCTGTTGCATTATCAGAGGCTTCTTCTATAGCATGACACTGTGTTATAACATTAGAATGTGGTGAACATGTTAGGTGAAGGTAAAACACTCAAAAACTAATAGGAATGCAATAAGCATTATTTTTCTGTGTAACAGCTACAGCTTCGGATCAATCAAGAGCTCTACTCAAGGAAACCAACAGGAGGGCTGTGCCAAAGTCTCTTTCTCAGTAGGGCTTCCATGCTCTTTTTCTCATGATCACAACAAAGTCTGGCAACAGCGGCGCTATAAAGCCTGACCTAAAATTGTTAGTGGAAATAACATCTGTATATACATCACAGAAAGAAACCTGCCTTGGCAAAATCAATAGCTCTGACATTTTGTTGGGAACTGGGCAACTTGGGTTGTGATGTCCCTAGCTGTCCTGGAAAAACATCCATGTTGAAGCAACTTCTTAGGCTTCAGCACGGTAGAAATTGGAAGCTGGTTCTCCTTCCTGAATAGAATACATTAGCAGGCTTAGGTTGTACCCTCAAAGAAGAGTGTGACGAATAAGAGCAAGAAGGAAATCAAGTTTGTGAAGTCAAAAGGCATACGCTGGCGAATCTTGACTAGAAGAAATTTTTGGAAAAGGGCCAACATTTTCATTGCATATGTAAGAAGTTCTGTATCTCTTTACTTTGTAAAAATAAAGAGCTGTAAATCCAACATGGTAGCATGGCAGAAAAATAAAACAAAAAAAAAACCCGCGGGGAGGGAGGGGGTTCTGAATAGTCCTATGTTTTACAATAGACTTAAGTGTCCAAAAAGAGCAAGCACTTCCTAAACCAAAAAGCCATTCACCAAAATTTGAAAAGTAGTTTTAGAGCAAAGTAAATATATCAAAGAGCACACTTTGTGGCAGATTTATGTTGCCTGGCGCATCCCTGCAAATCAGCAAGGATGCGCCAGGAATGATGCGTCACGCAAGTTTACCCTTGCGCCACACATTATGCGCCGCATTTACAATGCGGCGCATCATGGCGCAGGAATAAACAGATGCGTGACGCATCCGATGGCGTAAGGTTGGCGCAGTGCTTCAGTTGCGTCGCAAGCGCGACGCAACTCCAGCACTGTTCCAACCTACCCTATCCCTAACATGGTGCGTCAAGCCTTACGCCTGCTTCAAGCAGGCGCAGGGTTTTGGCGCATCAGTGTTGGGAAAGTGACTCAGTCAAATCTTATAGATTTGACTGAGTCACTTTTCAGGGGCGTTCCTGCGACGGAACGCCCCCCCCTCTGTCGACACGACCACGTGAAACCTGACGCAGGTTTTACGTGGCGCAGGGCTTTACATCGTGACGCATCTCCATAGATGCGTCACGATGTAAATATGGCGCAACGTGGCGCAGGGTTTACACCGCCGCTGCGTCACAAAAGTGACGCAACGGCGGCGTAAAAGTGGCGCATCTCCGATATAGATCTGCCCCATAGTCTTTAGTGTAACCAAAGTCTTGGTTGAGCCTCATCACCAAAGGGGATGATGTAGCCATCCACAAAATTCCACAGCCTTGATGTACAGGTCAATGCCATGAAAAACACATGAAATCAAATGGCTGATTGGGGCTTACCCAACGCCTACTCTAGTGTCCCTTTTAACCTAAAGCTGTACCTACCCAGACTTCAAAAGAGAGTAATTATTTGACTGCAGGTTTCAACGTTTGATCAAAAATAGCAAGATTAATGACAAACCAAAAAAAAATTATAACTAAAGACTGTTTAAAAAAGACTAATACATTATCAGATTGACATAAGTTACAATCCAAGACAGGAGGAAAGTGACTATGGGGGTCATTACGATAGCGGGCGGATTGCCACCGCCCGTATGGCGGTGGCGATCCACCACATTACGATGGCGGAGGGACTCAGGGGGACGGGAAGACCGTCCGCCGGTTTTCCGCCGGTAGGCAATCCACCCGATTGTCTACCGGGCGGAAAAGCCCAGGAATATGGTGGCGGTGCTTTGCAGTCACCGCCATCCTTATTAGAATGATGGCGGGGAATTGCCTTTCCATGGTAGAGACTCCGCCATGGAAGGGCAGGCGGTTTTGGCTTTGGGGGCCTGTTGCGGGCCCCCAGGGTGTTCGGGGGGTGAGGGGTGCACAGGGGGGTACCTATGGTACCCCCCTGCATTGTCATGGACATGGTGGCAGGCACCTCGCGGTGCCTGTCACCTTGTGCATGACAATGCACACGGTGCATTCCCAGCACTGTGGCGGGCGGTGCTGTGAGCACTGCCCGCCACAATGCTGGGAATGGAGGACGCCACCGCCTCGGTGGCAGTGGCATCCTAATTGCAGGTGCGGTACCTCCGCACCACTGGCAGCCGGTCCCAGCATCCTAATGGGCTTCTATGTTTGGAATATTTGTGAGTAATGGGATGCTGTGAAGACCATTATACCTGTACAACCCTTGGTGGTTCAGCTGATAGTAAATGCAAAGTAGTTAGATAGAGAAAATCTATATTATTTTGTTGCGAAAAAAGATTGACTATAATACTGAGACCTGAAGCAAGAAGCTTCCAAAACTAGAGTTGCATGATCTGAAAATGTGTTCCCACATTTGTTGGGAGCCAAAAGGTGGGAAACAAAGGCAAGCTGAGTATCAATAGATCAGAAGAAGCAGGCAGAAATGCAAGACAGAGGGTGATTGTTCCCAAGCGAGGTGCTTAAACCACGGAACACAATGTGCAATACAGAGACCTTCAGAACTAGAGGCGTCAGCAGGGTCGGACTGGGCAAACGGCTCGGCTGCACTACCCCCTCCCCCCCTGGTGGGCCAGCCGAGCTGTTTGTAGGGCCAGTTTCGGCTGATTTTGTTACAGGGGGCCGATATTGCCGACCCCCGGTAACAAAAACGGCTGCCCAGTGACCCAAAACCAGCCCCCACCATGGCGGCCCATCGGGGAAATGCCCGGTGCCCGCTACGGTCAATCCGGCCCTAGAGGCGTGGGAAAACCGCATCAGAAATCCTGCACCCAGAACTAGTGATACGGAGGAAGTTAATTCGAAAGGTCAAGTTTATCAGGCAATTTCAGACCTCATTCTGAGTGCGCTAAACCGGTATTTCCACCCCTTGAATTACTGATCCTAGGGTGAACTACAGGCTGATTACAAGTGGGACCCTGAAGGAACCTGAGAAATTATGAATTACCTGGTGAATTAGTAATTCAGGTCCTGATTCCACTGGCAATTGCTCATTTTCCACTATGGTTTTCCCGTGTATTTAGATGGTGAAAAGTGGCAGACCTGGACTGTTCCCATTGACTTGGTAAGCCTGATAGGGCCATTAACATGGTTTTCTGCTGGCTCTGTATTACTGTAATTCTCCAACTGAGGTCCACAGAATCTTAAACTGAGCTGGTTTATACAGAGATAAGGAGTGCTAGGACATGTGATATCCCAGACGTCCCCTTTTTCCAGTTGATAATGTGTTTCGTAGACGTAGTGAAACAAACAAGCATTTGCAATGCAATCGGTCTCGCCTTTGGGACCTTATATGTATTTACCTATGCAGCACAATAGCCTGGTTGCTGAAACATCTTCTGTTCTTTAACATGGAAGGAAAGTAAGCACCAAACGTCGTGACACGCCAGGTATAGGAGCACATGGAGAGAAATATTGCCTTTCAGTGGGAAATGGTATGGTCCAAAGCTCTGTTTTCAATATAAAATCAGGGCCTTTGGTGGTCATATCACTTAAAATACAATATTTGAAAAAAATATTATTGTTTACGGGTGCTCGTGGAAGACAATTTCTATTGATTGGAATCTAGAGAATGCTAAAGTGATTCTGGTATTTTACTTACTTCTTATGCTGGTCTGTTTCTATCAAGAAAACTAAATAGAGGCAGTTGCCAGAATTTTTTTAAAAAGTAAGTCCATCAGCAGAAAGCAATTCTGGTATTTTACTGACCTCTTCTGGTCGTTTTCTATCAAGACAGTTAAATAGAGGCAGTTGAACAAAAAAAAAGCCCCTAAGTGGAAGCAGACAAGTCCTAGGGCTGATCTCCAGAGCTCACAAAGTACATAGATATATAAGTATATAATAAGTATATAATAAGTATATACTAAAGTATATACAAGAGATCTCGAAGGCTCGACCAAAAAATATGCAACAAGAGAGGCCATTGATAAAGCAGAAACAAATCTACGCTCTAGATCAGGCTTCTCCAACGAGTAGCTCGTGAATTACTGGTAGCTCTCAAGCTACCAGTAAGTAGCTCTTCTGTGTGAAGCCCTGTGAACTAAATTAGAAGCTTTTGCTTGGCTGAAATAGCGTATGTCTACTAACACTGAAAAGCATGAATTTCAAGACTAAAATACGTGTTTTCAGGACTCATTAGCTGATGTTTGTGGAAAATTGTTGAATTTCCTAGATACATTTAAAGCAGATATTTGAGTGATAAAAAAAAATGGTATTGGGAGGAACTTATTGCTTATATTAACAAGGTGAGTTGCAGGATTTACTTTTTATTTCACACATGCAGAGGCATTCCACATTGGCAATGCATTTTCACATCATTGCGGACTATCCTGCCTGATGCACTGTGGGGATCAGAGCTGGTAATCTTGCGTATGGTGGCCACTAATAAATGTAATCTTGTCTTATGTGGTTATTATTCCATATCTAATAACATAAGTAGCTCTTATTTCAGAAAAGGTTGGAGAACCCTGCTCTAGATAAATTGAAGAGGTGTGTGTGGGGATCTCAAAGCAGACAGCCACACATGCCAAATATCAAAGTTAGTCTTACTAACTTACTTTAACCCTTTCACCGCGGCGGGAATTCCGCCGCGGTGCTGGGGGGTGCGGGGGGGCAGCGCGGTGGCGCTGTGCTCATGACGTCATGAGGCACGGTTGAGCTGTGCTCAGGACGGAACGGTTCCGTCATGACTCCGCCCATTTGCGTTGTCCGGCCGCACAGGCGGGGAAACAGCGCCGCGTAGGCGGAGCGGCCGCCAACGGCCGTAACATGACGGAACCGTTCCGTCATGAGCACACGGCAACCGTGGCTCATGACGGAGCGGCTCCGTCATGAGCAGGGAAGGGGTTAAGAGGCTTTTTAGAGTTAGGCGGAGCAGAGGAACTGCCATAAATTGGAAGTTCACTCACACCACCAAACTGTAAGGTCCCCTGCACCATTTAGAGATTTAATAAATGTGAGGTTTCTGTTATTGAATCCTCAACTGACTCTGTCAGCAGAAATCCATCACTGGCTCCTAGGTCACATGGTACTCATTCCACCCTATTAGGGCAATAAAACCATCAAGATTACCTTCCTAGGACTGCCATGCAAGGCATGTATTCGGGTAAAGGAAAATGCTCAAATTTCCATCGATGCATGGAGTAAAGTCACTCTGCCTCAGGAAGATTTGTCTTTTGCTTTGCAGCATCTTCTCTCAGCTTGGGCGTTTTGCGGTTGGTTTAAAAGACTATGATGGTCCCCTGGGGAAGTGACAGTTGCAGACTAGTCTTTCCCCAGGGTGATTCGTGCTATTATAATGAGGCATTAGGCAGGGGTAGATTAAATTAAGGGACAGGTAGTTTGAGCAGGTATAAAGGAGTCATGAAGGATGGGTTCAGAATCTTCCTGACTCCTAAGCACCACTGGGAGGGCATAGACGAAGGAATGAGGCTACATGTCTGCAGCATGTCTGAGGCCGACAATGAGGTGGTGAGGCCGCACTGCACACTCTCTGTTCTCTACCAGGCATGAGTTAGGATGTGATGCCCGACGTGCTCCACATCTGGCGGTGTGGGGGCTGCAGTCATGGCCTGTTCTACCCCACGGGGGAGTGCTAACAGCAAGAAAGCTGAGGCGGGGCGCAGGAGGAGTATGCTGTGATCAGCGGCCAGATAGAAGAATATAGGGAGGAGCCCTCAGCCTCCCCACTAAACTTGATCAGCTGGTCAAGGCACGGGCAGGCCAGGAGAGTTGGGAGGAGGTGGGGCCGTGCCTGAGTATCCTTGTGCATGCAGGCTTTGAGCCGGGATGGACCAGCAAGCTCAGGAGCACCCAGGGACATATCGGCCAGGCCTACCACCAAACTCCAATTACAGCTGATTGGCTCATTGGGGACACGAGTACTAGATGTACATTTCCATTCATTTTGAATGTGAAACAAAAACAGGATGGGTAGTGTGTAACGCTCTAGAGTTGGATCACCCAGAGTACTGTGCATTAATTCTTGGACTTCATTGTCAATAGATAGTATGCAGTTAACTATGGCAAAGGTGCATCAAATGTTTACCTTTACAAATTGCAATTGGTGCTTACCCAGTTTAATAACAGGACGACCAATTCAGCTATGGGTGAAGGAGTATATGTTATAGGCCATACATTTGTAATCAGGGAGACCTTAGATGCTCACTGAGATCCCCAAGCATCACTTTCAGGCTCTGCTCAAGAGCAACAGTTAAAACAAAAGACTTTATGGGGTATACCTATTGTATTATACCTAATTCCTGTTGAATATGACATAGGCCTTGATCTGGACCTCTTAAAAACTACACTAAATGATAATGGCGTCATGAGCCAGCATCCCATTACTCACTTACCTCCTTTTTCTACGTACAAGTCTAGGAAAAGTAGTGGCCCTACAATGGCAGAGCTGCCAATTTGTTTTTGTTTTATTCTCAAATGCAGCAGAGAAACTGGAGCACTCCAAGTCAAGCATGAGGGACTCTTCCTGGATGATGGTGACAAAATCATCTTAGGGCTACAGGATCACTATGCTGGATTCAGCACCTGAATTTACCAAGCTCTAATTACAATGCATTGCACTTGAATGCGATTAGATGACAAAGTGCAACACTGATTCACCTCAATCATGCTGGTTTTCAACGTTTCTTCAAAACAGGTTGAAACTGCTCCATTTTTACCAGTCAACTGCTTAGCAAGACGTAAGTCTTATTTATTTATTTTTTTGTCTTTCTTTCTGAGCTGCGTTCACACTTATAAACATTACATTTTGCTTTCTGTCAAACTGTTTACCCTAATCCCTCCCCCCCCTCCCAAGCCATAGCCATCTCCCACTGGCTTGGCAGACTATCAACTCGGTAACCCCCCCTCCCAGTCCCAAACATAACACCCATTGTGATTTACACTCGAGGGCGATGGGTACCACCAACCAGATTTCTCCCTCTGACCTATTATGCCTATCTAGGCACATATTCCAGTTACTACTGCAATTTCGTTCAGACATTTCAAAACCGCCTCCCGCGTGTCCCTACTAGATCTATCTGCACCTGCCCTCAACAATGAAATACTACACATTGCATATTTGTTACATTACTATTCAGTGAAGCGCATCAGTTTCTAGCTACCCTTCGACTTGTGTGAAGTTTTTTACAATTCCACAAGGTCTATTTCTGAGGCTTGATACTCTTACTGCCCATCTCATTCTGAGTCCCCTTGCGTATCTGTCTCGTTTTCCACCGTCTTCTATGCTTTTTTCTTCAGCTGCTCCTTGTTGCGCTTTTTAAGATCTTGTTGCAGTATCTGCAGGTCGTTATATATTTTAGCCTTTCCGTCCAGTGTGACTTGCAGTCTAGCGGGATATAGCATGGAATATTCTATATTCAGCTCACAGAGTTTCCGTTTCATGGGCACAAACTGCCTCCACGCCTCTTGGACCAGCGGCATAAAATCAGGGAGCAAGGCGAGCTCAGAGCCTTCATATTTCTGGACATGCAACTTCCTTGCTTTCCGAAGAGCCACATCTCTGACCTAGTAGTTGAATAGTCTTCCCACTACTGGCCTCGGTGGGGCTACAGGGGCCGGCTTGGGGGCCAAGGAACGATGAGCGCAATCCACCACAAATACTGTTGAAAATGTTTCTCACCCCAACATAGTCACTAGCAACTGTTGTACAAACAACTCCATGTTCCCTGTCAGTGTAGTTTCGGGCAGGCCCAGAATCCGCACATTATTGCACCTGTAGGGCGCTTTCAAATTCTCTGCCTTATCCCTCAGTGCTGTAAGCTCTTTTCCCAGCTGGATCTGCATGGTCAAGGCTTTCGTTTGCAAGTCCTCCGCTTCTGGCACTCTGCACTCCACCATATCCAATCTCTCAGCATGTTTATCCACTCTTTCTGACATGCGATCCATCCTGTATGCGAGCGCATCTATTTTTCCATCAATGGAGGTCAGACTTTGTTGTATCACTGCAAGTAGTTTCTTAAGGTCCTCGCCTGTTTCAGTTGCTACATTTTCTTGGTCCACCCCAATGTAGGATCCATGTCCTCATCCCGTGTGTCGATTGTTTTGCACTTTTCGAAGGTTAACTTGGGTTGCGCCCTATCTGTTTTCCTCATCTTGTGGGATCAAGTTCTCTCTGCAGTTACCCTTCTGACAATATTCATGGGATGCACCCTCACCTATGCCGCTCTAGCGCTCCGTCACCTCCGTTGTAAGGCAGCGTGCTCACTTCGAAGCGCTGACTGCAACCTTGTGCATTATGCCTCATATACTAGAGAGGGGTGCCACACTGTTACTTCTACAGGATCTGCTCAGCCCTTATCAGACCGCAGCCCAGCGCTGGTACTTTCTCCCACAGGTGCTTTAAGTGTTTTTCCTTTGAGGTAGGCCGGCCACTTGTCTCTCAGAGGTAGTGTGCACCCGCTCTGGGGCTCCTTCCCCCTTACTGTCACAGTGCTGTGGTCCAGCATATCGTGTAGTTTACATTATTTGGGGTCTCCCAATGCGCCCCAAGTTGTGCCTCCCCTATTGCCTCTGGGTGCTGCAATTGTCCGCATCACGCTCTCCGGGCCCTGTGCGCTCCTTAATTCCACTGCCCCCACACTGTGCTGTGGCCCTCTGTACCGCCAGTATTCGCCCCACGGCTATCAGATCCTTCTTGCCCTCTGTTACAATCCAAAGAAGGATCCCCTGTGCTTCCAATAGTACGCTGCTTCAATGCAGTTTTACCGCTTGTGCTCTGCAGGCCTCCCTTGGCTTTGCATTTTCAGAGGTGTCAATCTGGCAAAGGGGGTCAGGGGAGGGGCCCTCGCTAGCCGCACCCCCGCAATTCTCTATGCCGCTGTGTCCTGCTGTGTCCCCCACCGCTGTGGGGGGCCCCTTCCGATGGGACTGGTGTAAGGTGCGGTCGCTCTGCTATGCCTAAACAGGCACCATGATCACAATCTGCTGGCCACACTTCACCGCTCTCCTATAGGGTACACCTCGTTACTGCTCCAGGCCTCGCACTCCCTTCACATAAGTCACCCTCCGGCTCGATCCTGCGTCAAGCAGGAGGGCCTCCGCGGCCTAGCGAAGCTCTGTGCCGCTTTGTCGTGCTGTGTCTCCCACCGCCATGGGGGTTTCTTCCGATGGGGGCTGGCGTATGGAGCCGTCGCTCTGCTATGCCTTCTCACGATCTCCTGGCCGCTCGCCGCTGTTCTCCTATAGCCCACACCTCATTACTGCTCTACGCCACGCACTTCCAAAGTCCGCTCACGAGTCGCTCTCCAGCTTCATCCTTTGTAGTAACGCATTTTTGCAATGCAAAAACCACAAGGATCTCTTGAGTTGTGCTTTCAGCAGTTTTGAACTAGAAAGAAGGCATATTCCTAACAAATTTATTGGGCAGTCGTCGGAGCTCGTTTACTCCGCTGCCATCTTAGGTCCTGGCAAGCTCCGCCCCCCAGCAAGACGGAAGTCTTAATTAAAAATATGCATTGGCAAATGGCCAAACTCATTTCATTCAGTCTTGTATATTTTGGGCGTAGCATGATTCAACTCCATCTAGACTGTAATGTCCTACGAAAGCTATTGGAACTACCACCTACAAATTGGCTGAAATGGATGTTGACACTGGTTACCATTTGGTCACTCTTCAGACCAAAACCAGGGAAGAGCTATGTTCCATTTACATCTGGAGATAGTTCTTTTTGATACAGGAGCACGGCCTTAGTCTCGTCTCTACTTCTCAATTCAGCTTCATAAGGCAAGAAATTAAGGGGAACAAGGCTGCCTGAGATCCAAACTTTCTGCCCCGATCTTGGTTCCATCAGACACTCAAATCCACCTCAGACAGCCACTCGCCTGTAAGCATCTCACTATTTAAATTCTCTTTGTGCACATCAGTCCAATAAATCCTGCTCTGTGCAAGGAGCTCCTGGCACAATATTCCTAAATTGCAGATAGCGCATGAACAGCCTAAGAAGAAAAATCAGAAGAAGATTATTCTTTCGCTTGCATGCCAACAAATCCTCTCAAAATCAGGCATAGGTAAGCTTGTTCCAGTTCATTTAAAAGGCAACTGAAAGTAGCAAACCTGGTAAAAATTCAGAGCTAAAATCTTGATTGAGCGCTAAGGACTCAATACATTGAGAACTTCCTTGGTGCAGTGAGAGCTAAAGACTTGATACCTCATAAAAGAGAAACTGTAATGGTGACTGTACTGTTCAACAGACAACATCAGAAGTTTTTTTTGTTAGGCAGCAAGAGGCTAATTTGATTAGGCCCGTTTAAGAAATACGCCCTTTTGATGATAGGAGGATAAATTAAAAAGGTGATCTGTTACAGGGCATAGAGAACTGTGGAGTGATCATTATAAAACTGGTTACAGACCTTGGTCACTTGCTGTGAGCTAAGATGTAGAAGAAGCAGTTAAAACAGGGATGCGCCTTAGAAAGATAACTTACCTGCAGAAGATACGAAACAAAACAGGCAGTGAAAAGTTTCTAGCACATTGTCTAATCTGTGTGATATGTTCTGTGTGTGTGTACCAGAACAGCTAACCATTGACTAGCTTTTCAGACAATGCTCTGCAGTCTCTTAGTATTCTTGTAAATATGGCGCATCCCTGTGTTTTTGAAATGACCCATCGTAGCACTGCAAAATTTGTTGCTCCACCATTTCCTCGTAATTATGCCCCTGAGTGAGGTGCAGAAGGGCTGGTGTTGACCACGTGCCTCAGTGTCTCTTTTTTCTAAACCTATTCCCCCTTGGAGATATGGGGGCCGATTACGATCCTGGAAAAACCCGGTACAAACCGTGGGTCGGAGCGTTTTCTCCGTCCGACTCGTACCGGGTTGTAAAACTTTACAAACATGCAATTACGATTCGTACGGAAACACCATTTCCGTACGAATCGGAAAAAAGACCAACCGACAGAAAAATACATACAAATGTGATCCGGGACACCGCGGATGTGACGTCCGGACGGAGTTAGGCATGTTTTTACATACCAGCAATTACGATTCGCACCGACTGCAGTCCGGATGGGAATATTTTTACGGCACCTAAAAAGTGCCGGAAAAGCAAAGTACGCAGCGATGCGAGCTGATTAGGGGGCCCGGTACGCGCCGTACCCCCCCCCGCCGCCCGTATGTTCGCGCCGTACCCCCAGCCCCCCTGCGGATGGGCGCGCCGTACCCCCCAGCCCCCCGTATGTATGGAGCGTACCCCCCAGCCCCCCGTATGTACGGAGCGTACCCCCAGCCCCCCGTATGTACGGAGCGTACCCCCGTACCCCCCAGCCCCCGTATGTACGGAGCATACCCCCCAGCCCCCCGTATGTACGGAGCGTACCCCCCAGCCCCCCGTATGTACGGAGCGTACCCCCGTACCCCCCAGCCCCCGTATGTACGGAGCATACCCCCCAGCCCCCCGTATGTACGGAGCGTACCCCCCAGCCCCCCGTATGTACGGAGCGTACCCCCAGCCCCCCGTATGTACGGAGCGTACCCCCATACCCCCCAGCCCCCGTATGTACGGAGCATACCCCCCAGCCCCCCGTATGTACGGAGCGTACCCCCCAGCCCCCCGTATGTACGGAGCGTACCCCCGTACCCCCCAGCCCCCGTATGTACGGAGCGTACCCCCCAGCCCCCCGTATGTACAGAGCGTACCCCCGTACCCCCCAGCTCCCCGTATGTACAGAGCGTACCCCCCAGCCCCGTATGTATGGTGCGGACCCCCAGCACTGGGGGTCCGCACCGTACATACGGGGGTGGGGGTACGCTCCGTACGTACGGGGGACTGGGGGTACGGGGGTACGCTCCATACATACGGGGGGCTGGGGGTATGGGGGTACGCTCCGTACATACGGGGGGCTGGGGGGTACGCTCCGTACATACAGGGGGCTGGGGGGTACGGGTGTACGCTCCGTACATACGGGGGGCTGGGGGGTACGCTCCGTACATACCGGGGTGGGGGTACGCTCCGTACATACGGGGGGCTGGGGGATACGGGGGTACGCTCCATACATACGGGGGCTGGGGGTACGGGGGTACGCTCCGTACATACGGGGGGCTGGGGGGTACGGCGCGCCCATCCGCGGGGGGGCTGGGGGTACGGCGCGAACATACGGGGGGCGGGGAGGGGGTACGGCGCGTACCGGGCACTTGTTTGGACATCTCCATGGTTGCTATGGGAGTTCGCTCCGGACGGTCTTTTTTCCATACAGTTGTACAATCGGACGGATGGGACGGATCGTAATTGCGCATTTGGACTTCAGTTTTCCCATTTGTACGTAAAAATGTCCGGGGACGTGTCGGAGACTTTTCCCGACCCGAGGACGTGTGGGGGAATTTTCCCAATGCGATTTGTATGGACTTTTTCCCATACGAATCGTAATTGGCAGTTTGTACGGCGCTTTTACCATTTGTACGGAAAAAAGTCCAGATTCAATTTGGTTGGGGAAATTTTTTCCAGGATCCTAATCGGCACCATAGTGTGAAAATCAGCTTCCTAGATGAAGCATGTATATCCTCGGGAAGGTGGGCTACCATTGCTCCTGCTGGATCTGGTGCCTTATGGCCAGTGGCACCATTGCATCTATTGCATATTTTACGTGTTTTCTGACAACCTGACAAAGACTAAGTTCAGCTTGTTGCCAACAATAAACATTGATGGAGTCACCTCTTAAAGAAATAGATCACCAACTTTTAAAGGCTAGGCTATCTAAAAAACTAAATTACACATCGGCACAGGACTAAATTGTACCAAGATTACGATTTTAATGCACCATACTCTGACCGTTAAAGTGAATCTTCAGATCAACGTAATCCGAAGAAAACCATTGAATGAACATGGGAAAGGACTTAAAATATAAGCATTGCACACTCCAAATGAGAAATCGAAGTAAGGAAACAACTAGTTTACCGGACTACGAGTTCCTCAAACAATAATAGAGTAGCTTGTAACTGAGAAACTGGCAAACTGGCATGTGCTGCAATTTGGAGCATTGAGGATTATAATATCCCCATTTCCCTTTAACCGCAAAATGATTTTAAATCAACAAGTAATAAAAATGTATTAAATGCTTATAAGTGTCAGGAAAGACAATTAGAGGAGCTTGGGCTGGGACAAAAATAGATGTTATTTCCCTTTTCAGAAAGCAGGTGAAATATTTTCCTTCGCTGCCTCCTTTACTAGTCTAATTAAAATTTAGATGATTAAAATTGATAATCATATCTGCATGTGGAACCCCCAGTTTCTTCAAACCGCACATTTGGGTGCCAATTCCGATCCGGTAAAAAAATTCCCCGTCCGACTCGTATCCGGATTTTTTTCCGTCCGAATCGTCAAAGTAGCGTACAAACTGCCAAGTACGATTCGAACGGAAAAAAGTCCATACGAATCGCATTGGGAAGATTTCCCCACACGTCCTCGGGTCGGGAAAAGTCACCGACACGTCCCCGGGCGAGAAACCCACCGTGCGGAAAAATAAAGTCCGACTGCGCAAGTACGATCCCTCCCGTCCTCCCCATTTCACAACCGTACGCAAAAAACACCGTCCGAACCGAACTCCCATAGCAACCATGGAGACATGTGCCCGCATACGCGCCGAACACCCCACCACCCCCCGCCCGCGTATGTACGCCCCGAACCCCCACCCGTGTATGTACGGACCGAACCCCCACCCCAGCAGAGTATGTACGCCCCGAACCCCCACCCGTGTATGTACGCACCAAACACCCACCCGTGTATGTACGCCCCCGAACCCCCCCCAGCCGTGTATGTACGCACCGAACCACCAGCCGTGTATGTACGCCCCCGAACCCCCCCCAGCCGTGTATGTACGCACCGAACCACCAGCCGTGTATGTACGCACCAAACCCCCCCCCCAGCCGTGTATGTACGCACCGAACCACCAGCCGTGTATGTACGCCCCCGAACCCCCCCCCAGCCGTGTATGTACGCACCGAACCACCAGCCGTGTATGTACGCCCCCGAACCCCCCCAGCCGTGTATGTACGCACCGAACCACCAGCCGTGTATGTACGCCCCCGAACCCCCCCCCAGCCGTGTATGTACGCACCGAACCACCAGCCGTGTATGTACGCCCCCGAACCCCCCCAGCCGTGTATGTACGCACCGAACCACCAGCCGTGTATGTACGCACCAAACACCCACCCCAGCCGTGTATGTACGCACCGAACCACCAGCCGTGTATGTACGCCCCCGAACCCCCCCCAGCCGTGTATGTACGCACCGAACCACCAGCCGTGTATGTACGCACCAAACACCCACCCGTGTATGTACGCCCCCGAACCCCCCCCCAGCCGTGTATGTACGCACCGAACCACCAGCCGTGTATGTACGCCCCCGAACCCCCACCCCAGCCGTGTATGTACGCACCGAACCACCAGCCGTGTATGTACGCACCAAACACCCACCCGTGTATGTACGCCCACGAACCCCCCCCAGCCGTGTATGTACGCACCGAACCACCAGCCGTGTATGTACGCCCCCGAACCCCCCCAGCCGTGTATGTACGCACCTAACCACCAGCCGTGTATGTACGCACCAAACCCCCACCCCAGCCGTGTATGTACGCACCGAACCACCAGCCGTGTATGTACGCACCAAACACCCACCCGTGTATGTACGCCCACGAACCCCCCCCAGCCGTGTATGTACGCACCGAACCACCAGCCGTGTATGTACGCCCCCGAACCCCCCCAGCCGTGTATGTACGCACCGAACCACCAGCCGTGTATGTACGCACCAAACACCCACCCGTGTATGTACGCCCCCGAACCCCCCCCCAGCCGTGTATGTACGCACCGAACCACCAGCCGTGTATGTACGCCCCCGAACCCCCCCCAGCCGTGTATGTACGCACCGAACCACCAGCCGTGTATGTACGCACCAAACCCCCACCCCAGCCGTGTATGTACGCACCGAACCACCAGCCGTGTATGTACGCACCAAACACCCACCCGTGTATGTACGCCCACGAACCCCCCCCCAGCCGTGTATGTACGCACCGAACCACCAGCCGTGTATGTACGCCCCCGAACCCCCCCAGCCGTGTATGTACGCACCTAACCACCAGCCGTGTATGTACGCACCAAACACCCACCCCAGCCGTGTATGTACGCACCGAACCACCAGCCGTGTATGTACGCACCAAACACCCACCCGTGTATGTACGCCCACGAACCCCCCCCCAGCCGTGTATGTACGCACCGAACCACCAGCCGTGTATGTACGCCCCCGAACCCCCCCAGCCGTGTATGTACGCACCGAACCACCAGCCGTGTATGTACGCACCAAACCCCCACCCCAGCCGTGTATGTACGCACCGAACCACCAGCCGTGTATGTACGCCCCCGAACCCCCCCCCAGCCGTGTATGTACGCACCGAACCACCAGCCGTGTATGTACGCACCAAACACCCACCCGTGTATGTACGCCCCCGAACCCCCCCCCAGCCGTGTATGTATGCACCGAACCACCACCCGTGTATGTACGCCCCCGAACCCCCCCCAGCCGTGTATGTACGCACCGAACCACCACCCGTGTATGTACGCACCAAACACCCACCCCAGCCGTGTATGTACGCACCGAACCACCACCCCACCAGGGAATGTACGGACCGCACCCCCACCAGTGCATGTACGGACCGTACTGACGCCAAAAAAACACGTACTGAACCCGGACAAACCATATTTACACAAGGAGAGTCAAGTAGAGTTTCCCCACACCACCAAACAGGCCCAACAACCCCACAAACATCACATACACTCACCTGCAACTGCCAAACTGCCAAACAGAGGCCCAAAACTCAATCACTCCTCATAACACACCCACACAAATTTCAAACACAGCCACACCCACAAATGGACCAATAAAAATGGACCACACACACAAACCATGAGCCTTTGCAACAGACCCACTGCTGCCAGAGCCCACAGACGACCCACACCACCATACTTGAACCTCACACTTGCATACCTTCACACAACCACCTACACAAACACCCCCTCATCACATTCACACACACACCTCCACTACCACACCCACACACCCACAGCCATCCACACCCACACCCCCACACCCACACCCCACGCCATGTCCACCACCAAGAATCCAAAGTTCACAAAGGAGGAGCTGGAGATCCTTGTCGACGAAATCCTCAGAGTCGAGCCACAGCTCTTTGGGACATTGGTCAGACAGACCAGCATATCCGAAAAAACCGCCATGTGGCAGAGGATCGTCGATTCTGTGAATGCTGTTGGGACAACCAGAAGGACCAGGCACGAGTGCCAATCCAGGTGGTACGATCTGCGGAGGACGGTCAAGAGGAAGATGACTGACAATCACAACCAGGGGAACATCACTGGAGGAGGGCCGCCCCCCAGACCGGTACAATACCATCCCTGGGAGGAGAAGGTGATGTCCACGCTGGCGGTGGAGGGACTACACGGACTGCCAGGACTCCCAGACCCTGGTGAGTACACAAACAACTCACCTCACATGGGGGGGATGCCATACACAATCAATCATGCATGCCACCCCCCCCAAGCCACCACCGGACACAACAACACTCCACAAACACACACATGCCACTGGCGCCTCCATGCCCCATGCATCAATCAGGGCCATGCCAAGTCACAGGCCACACAAAACACCAACACAACACAGGATGTGGTCGATGCTGGGAGTGGGGGCAGCAAAACTAACATTGAGCAACTCACAAGCACACAACAATGCCCTCAGCCCATATGGCCCAGGGCACAGCCATACAAACTGTGTGTACCCACACAGTACTGTCTTGCCTGCAAATGATGGCTGCCATGCAGGATGCCATGGGTCTGAAGGCACAATTTGCACATAACAGCAGACAATGAAGATGCATCGCTCTGATAGAGTCTCAGCACACACCGCCACAGCAGCAGCCTACACTCAGACACACTGCCCAATGGGTGCCCGGAGAACAGGGACTAACTCACATGAACAAGCCAATGGCCATTCAAAGACCGGCTAACTGTGTGTGCCCAGGAAGCTGGCCTGAGGTGACAGAGAGTGACAAAGAGAGGGAGGGAGAGGGGGAATGAGAGGGAAGGAGACAGAGGGGGGACACAGGGAGACAGACAGAGGGAGGGAGTAGGGTGACAGAGGGAGACCGACAGAGGGAGGGAGGAGGGTGACAGAGGGAGGGAGGAAGGGAGACACAGGGAGACTAAATCACCCTTGGGTGGTGTGGCCATGTCCACTCGTCAGCCGGTGGACTGTGTGCATGCAGACCAGGTCTGGCAGTGCCTCAACCCCCCCTTCCGTAGATGAAGACCGGTCCATGTGTCAATCTGTGCACGAGTCCATCCGTGCTGCAGGCACAGACCTAACCACACACCCAGTATACCCACCCACCGTGTCGGTAAGAACCCTGTCACAAATGCTTCAGTCCCCTACCTGCAACATCAAATTGCCTTGCCAAAACACCATTTGGCCACGTACAGTGCAACACGTAAGGCGCCTCTGCATGGCTCGCTACGCCCGCACACCACACTGCTGACTGTGTACCCAAATAGATGCATCAACTAAGATTGTGTCTCACACATGCGTAAAGCCCTGACAGCTGTGGCCAAGGGACATAGCCATGCACAAGTGCACTGTGAGAGGAATGCAGGACAGATCCAACTACCCAGAGGAAGAGTGCCAAATCAGAAATGCATGCAACATGGATGCCACATGTGACACTGTTAACATTGTCTCTCTCACACACAGGTCAACGTCGACGAACACCCCCCAACACTGGGGGGGAAGTCACACAGGACCAGGCTCCGCGGGATGATGACCCCACCGCCAGCGATGACTCTCACCACTCCGTGGATGACCCAGACCAACCTGGCCCCTCTGGTGTCCAACCACCTGCAGCACCTGCGTCAGGTACAACTGTGCCAACCACCACCCCCATTCCTGCCACATCCCAGGAGACGTCCAGGAGCCCTGCCCGCACACGACCACCCAGCCAGTCTGCCCAGGAGGGACACGGTCCTCCGGGCACCCAGGAGGAGGCAGGCGGCAACGCAGATGCCATCCCTCAGGGGTCCCGGAGACCCGATGCACCCACAACGGCAGGCCAGGTGCACGTGGGCAGGGGTGGCGGGAGTGGAGGACGGCGGAGGCGCGAACCTGACCAGGCAGCTCAGGACCCGGTAGTGTCCCAGGTCAGCAACATCCTGGATACATACCGGCGTGACACCAGGGGCATGGACCAGATTGCGTCCACCCTCAATGACATCAAGGGGACCCTCCAGGAGATGAAGACCCTGCAGTCCCAGCAACATGCCTGTCAACTGCAACACCAAGGAAGGATGGAGGATAGACAGGCTGAGCTCGTGGCGGTGCAAACCCAAATGACCGGTGTACTCCGTCGGATTGCCGACAACATGGGCAACCCTCCCTGTGGCACCAGGCGAAGGCCATTACCAGACACAGGGAGGGATCAGGAGGAGGAGGATTCATCCGACGGAGCGTCACAGACATCGTCACGGACTGCTTCCGAGGGTCCCCGCAGGAAGGTGGGTCGTCCACGAAAAAGACTGTGAGAGTCAGCAGAACATCACCATCTCCCAGGTCACCTGGCCTGGCACCTGGCCCTCTGGCCCAATAGCAGCACATGACATTCTCTGCCACATGGACTTGCTGGTCACTGTCTGACCTATGTTGACGAAGACTGTGGCATGGACTCTGACATTTTGCTACGACAAGGATACCAACTCCCCCAGTGAACTTTGGATTCTACACTCCCGCTGTGCACCTCTTGTCATCCCCACAAACCCGTACCCCACCACAAATAAATTAATCACACTTACAAGATGATGCCGTGATTCTACATTATTACAATACATGTGTGTGTCGTACAGTCAAAGCATGCCTGATCTCAGAATTAACTCCAACCATCCAAACCGTGGGGTCGCAGTCTTGCCCAGGACACACATGGGTCCCAATGTCTCATCTGATACAGACATGGAGTACCAAACTCACCTGTGCTGGGCCCAACCAGCTGAGTGGTTCCCGCACAACTGTGGCTACAGACACATTCAGGGGAGCAACAGTCATGCGCAGAGGTCAGGGATCATGTGGAGTGACCTGGCTTGCCGCTCCCAGGTATGTCTAGACATGTGTCCCTACAATGTGCAGCATGCTTGCGTCAGGCGGATGTTGAGAATGGTGGCTAGGCCAAGGTTGGATGCATGGAGATGCCAGAATGCAGTTTAGGATCACTGTGCCACATGGTTGTGTTGGGGTTGTGGGCTGCATCATGAGTGTGGGCGTGGATCTAGAAGGTCATCCTGCAGCTGGCTGTGAAACATTCCCCCCATCCCGTTAGGACGTTGATGTGGCCTGGTTGCCCGACGCAGTAGCAGAGCTGTGCAGATGCACTCCGGATATGGACAAGTACCATGGGAGTCGTGAGGCACATGTCCGTAGACTGCAGGGTAGGATTCGACACGGATGTTGTAGTTGCCCTGGGGGATGGTCTCTCTTGCCTTGAGGTGGATGGAACTGTGCATCTTGTGCATAATACAGTTCCCACTCCCTGACAAACCCCTAGCATCTTGTCACTCTACACATAGACACATATGCACCACCTATGAAAACTATGCCAGACCTGCGGCACGCACAGTGGCAACAGGGCACCATTGACAGGGAAGAGGCACCTTGGAGACAGAGGGACAAATTTATTAGTCATGTGTGTTGGAATGACAATGATACTCTGTCAACACATACACAGGTCATGTGGATGTACATGTGGGAGCAACACTGGCACCCCCCATTGCAACACAGATGCTGGCATCCCATTGACCTGGCACACAAGTGACGGATAACAGCTAAACACCCCCTGCTGCCACGGAGAGGCCGCTATACACCATTGAGGCCCTGATGGGGCAATCACACACCATGTCAACCCGGTGCAACCTGTATGTTTCTGAGGCCAGTGTTACACACAATGATGGCCTCATCACAATCCCCAATCCCCTGCCACATGACAGTCACCAAGTCTGAGCATGGCTCCAGGTGAAGCCTGCCCCATGTCATGTTCCCCATGTAGGATCACCATGTATGCAAATGGAACACACATGAACCGGAGAAGTGCACACAGACTACAAACAATTCACACACCCAAAACGACGTGAGGCATCCCTTACCCTGAGGAGATTTCAACACTTGCCCGTGCATGTGACGCTGAATCAGCACATGTCGCTGTGTTCATGAGGAGTAGCAGGAGCACAACAATGCCACCAGCAGACAGCATGCACATGGACCTGTGGAAGAGAGACACACAAGGATTCAGCACAAAGGAGCACATCCGCAAGCATGTACTTAACACGTATCATGTTGTCAACATGACAGGTGACAATGATGACCCTCAGACAACATCCTTCCATTGCGCCATCACTTGAGTGACACTTCAATACACACCACTGACTCACTTGGCAGACATGCAGATGGACACACACATTGCAACACATGCCACACACGGCCCAATGCGTGCACACTCAGACACTGGAACTCACCACTAAGCAAAGAAGTTGCGTATGAGCCGACTCCGCATGTCCTCCACAGCCTCCTCCTCCTCCACATCACTTGCCCCGTCACCAAGCCCTTCATCCTCCACGGGTGGATGGTCCTGGTCATCTTGATCCAGTATGAGTGGAACAGCTTCCTCCACTGCCATGTTGTGCAGCATGCAGCAGACGATGATGATCTTGCACACCTTCACCGGGGCATATGGGAGTGCTCCGCCGGTCTTGTGGAGGCACCGGAATCGGCTCTTCAGAAGTCCAAACGTCCTCTCAATGACTCTCCTGGTCCGCCCATGTGCGTTGTTGTAGCGGTGCTCGGCAGCCGTGCTGGGGTTGCGGACAGGCGTCATCAGCCATGGCATGTTGGGATAGCCAGCGTCCCCTACAAGGAAACATCATGGACAGAAGTGTGTCAGCACAGGCAGTGAGATTGGAAGATGACGCCAAACACTGAACTGCCAGAGTCTACCCACCAACAATACATGCTCGCTCGTTCCGCAGCTGCAGCATCATTTCTGGCACCCTGCTACGCCTCATGATGAAGGCATCGTGTGCTGATCCTGGAAAGCGAACACAGACATGTGAAATCACCATGTTGGACAGACACACCACAAGGGCATTAATGGAGTGATAATGTTTGCGATTCCTATACACCACCTCCTGTGCCTGTGGTGGTACCAACGCAACATGTGTCCCATCTATGGACCCAATGACATGGGGCATCCCTCCCAGGGCATAGAACTCACGCTTGACATCTGTCAACTGCTCACGATTTGGGAATTTAATGTACTCATCCAGGTGAACCAACATGGCCTCTAAGAAATCATGCAGAACACGGCTGAACATCGTCTGGGACATGCCCCCGACATCAGCAATGGTATGTTGGAACGTACCCATGGCAAGGAAATGTAGGGCTGCCATCACCTTCAACTTGGGTGTCAGTGCACTTGGATACCTGTGGCGCGGGAGGAGTTGTGCTTCCAGCCGGCCAGTCAACTCATCAATCAACCGTTGGCTGAATCTGTAGCGGCGTATACAGTCCCGTTCATGCAGGGCAGCAATGTCTGGCATACGTCGAGGGAGAGGCGGAGCCCTGCAGTGAAATGGAAGGAACACCTAAGAGTGAGCACTGTACAACAACATCGTCAATGCACTGAGCACATGTTACACAGCCAATACACATATGCCACGTTGTGAGTCAGGTCTGTGCCACAGTTCCTGGACACGTACGCCAGTCAGGTTACACTCCTACCAAGGGACAGCCACTAACGGAGGGGGGCAAGATCACGATGACATGGCATGAGACTAGCTGTGGGCCAGTGTAAGTGAACATGCACACGCATCACAGGATTCACAGACATCCACACATGTGCAGAAGTAGTATGCGTATGGTACAGACAGGTAGTTGGATGCGATATGCACTGGTCACATGTCATAGGAATAGGACAGGCCACACACATTGCCTTTGAGGAGTACATGTCGAGACAGAACATACATAGGGAGCATGTGGATATGTACTTGTGTTGATACTCCGTGTAGTTGGATACATACACACCTCATGGCAAATCACATATGTGGGCTGGTGTGCGGAACAGTGTGCCATGCCCATCGACACACAGACACATGTTGGCAGCAGCAACTGCTGACGCATTGAACCACACACCTACAGCAAAATCATGGAAAGACATGCCACACACATGACATGGTTGCAGCATGCAACGCAGCCATACACGTGTCATATGTAATATTCCGTGTACCTGGCATCAGGGGACAGGTGCGGGTGTCCGTGACTGGGACATGCAAGTGACTCATGGCTCCACTAGTGTGTACGACATGCACACATGTCAAAGGAGTGCAGGGGATGTGTGGTACAATGCGCACCATCACACACGACATGTGTACACAGCTCATCGTACATGTGCTTTGCCCACACCTCAGGGGTAAAGTGCCACATCACATCCTGACACACCTGTGTCACACACAGGTGGTATTGCACAGACAATGCATTGGTGTCCACCCTTGGCAATACCTGTCCGCTCCATTCCTGTCTGTGTGCCGCCTGTCACCACTGACAGTTGTTATACGCACCGTACATACGCTCGGAGCGCGTGTATAGGGTCCCTGGGCCAATATTGCCGCTGGCGTATGCGTACGCCACAGTAGTACGGACTGTACACGCGCTTGTACGGTCCGGATCACAATATGGGCGCTGGCGTATGCGTACGCCACAGTAGTACGGACTGTACACACGCTTGTACGGTCCGGATCACAATATGGGCGCTGGCGTATGCGTACGCCACAGTAGTACGGACTGTACACGCGCTTGTACGGTCCGGATCACAATATGGGCGCTGGCGTATGCGTACGCCACAGTAGTACGGACTGTACACACGCTTGTACGGTCCGGATCACAATATGGGCGCTGGCGTATGCGTACGCCACAGTAGTACGGACTGTACACGCGCTTGTACGGTCCGGATCACAATATGGGCGCTGGCGTATGCGTACGCCACAGTAGTACGGACTGTACACGCGCTTGTACGGTCCGTACTACTGTGGCGTACGCATACGCCAGCGCCCATATTGTGATCCGGACCGCACAAGCGCGTGTACAGTCCGTACTACTGTGGCGTACGCATACGCCAGCGCCCTTATTGTGATCCGGACCGCACAAGCGCGTGTACAGTCCGTACTACTGTGGCGTACGCATACGCCAGCGCCCTTATTGTGATCCGGACCGCACAAGCGCGTGTACAGTCCGTACTACTGTGGCGTACGCATACGCCAGCGCCAATATTGTGATCCGGACCGCACAAGCGCATGTACGGTCGGTATCACTGCTTGTGGGGTGCCCTAGGGCGTGGAACGCACCGTACCTGTGTGTAAATGTATGAAAACACATAGGGGACACATGAGGGACAAGTATAAGGGCCTAAATGCCTGATGGTTGCCATGGAGACTGAGTTAAATTTTTGAATTTGAGCACCAGGTGCACAGCAGAAGTCAGTTTGAAAGAATCTACATTGTTGCAATGTGGATGTTGACTTGACATCATTATCAAAACTGAAACCATGCAAAGCCACACACTGGGGTAGGTTTGAAGGGATTGGATGAAACGTAGGATGCTAATGTGACTGACCAATCAATCTGTACTCCTATACATGAACAGGCCAGCCAGGCATATATAAGGCAGCCAGGTCCCATGAGAGAGCACTTGCCTGCACATCCATTCATCCATGACCACTGCTGCTGATAGTGATTCCTCTGGCACCATGTCCAGGACTGTGGAGAGGTCACAGCCATTCACCCAGGAGGAGAACCTTGCCCTGATAGATGTGATCCTCCCACAGTTCCAGAGCCTGTATGGTCGACCAGGGGTTCAGGTGAGTGCAGACTCCACTAGCTTAGACTGTGCCCCTTTTGTGTGACAGTGACTTCTGGCATTGTGTCCATGTGTGACAGACATGCACTGTTGTTTGGAGTGGGTCCCAGGGTGTGGAAGGCCTCATGTCACCCATGCAGAGCATGCTGTGTTTCCTGTGTGCACTCCTCACTTGCATAGTGCCTACTGTGACAATGAATGCAAGGTGCATGCCACATTCTGCCTGCATACTCCTCCTGGGGATGTTGTTTCCACAGTCCTGATGTGATCCTGTGTTCCCCCCAGTGTGACAGGTGTCAGTACCCATGGATGTGTGTTTGTTCAGTGTACCTGTGCTGTGAGTGTCCAAAGGCCGTGTTCGTCCCCTGCACATTGGTGTGTGTGTTAGTCCCCTGTCATGTGGGTGAGTGCATATGGGGAGTGTTGCACACAAGCAGCATGAGGGATGGATATGGCCTGGCCATCGGATGTGAGCAGGGAGCAGTGCTGTGTGCATGCCGTGCTGAGCCAGCCCCACACCTGTGACACCCCCGTCTACTGGCACATGGGCAGAGTGAGGTGTGTACCCGCAGTTGGCAATGCCATGTGATTGTCCTGTACCTGTGTGTGTCTGTGTACTCTGCTGAGGTAGCATCAGTGTGCTGGGGCAGGTGACTGCTGTGAGGTGCTGTACATAATCCTGGTGTAGCCTGTGAGGCACAGTGTGATCCCTGGTCAGTGAGTGTGTGGTACCCCTCATGCCACCCGTGTGCTTCCACTGGCACGTAGTGCATTTGGCCTTCCACAGTGGATAATGTCCCTATGACAAAGGTGCAATTAGTTGCATGCATACCATGGCCTGTTCATAATGAGGATTGTTCTATATGTGTGTCTCTGTGTCTTTGCTCATGTGGATTAATGTATTCTCTCTTTTGCATCCTCACAGGTAGGCGCCATTGCCAAGGGGGAGATCTGGAGGGAAGCCGTCAGTGCCGTGAGGGGTACAGAGGGTCGGAGGCGGAGCCTGTCTCAGGTGAGGAAACGCTGGCAGGACATCCGGTGCTGGACGAGGAGGATTGCACGGCTCCTGCTGGGGGACTCACCTGAGAGCCGTAAGAACCGTGGCCGCCGTCGTCTGACCCACATCCAGAAGCGTGTGCTGGCGGTGGTCTTCCCCGATATGGACAGGCGCCTACAGGAGAGGCAGCAGCAGGAAGGGGGTAGGTACATGTGTGTCAGTTGTGTGTCCCCAGCCAATGTAAGTGTGCAGTTGCATGGATACACTGCCAGGGTTTGATTGTGCAGTGCGTCAACTTCTCCACAAAGTAGCACAGTGCTGTTCTCACTCCCTCCCTTCCCCTCCTTGCAATGTGTTCCCTGGTCTGTCGCCACTCTTGCACAAGGTTATTTAGGCAGGCAGTTCATGCAGGTGCCCTATGCTATCAGCATCATGTGTGGGGGTGATGTGCCACAGGTATGGGGACCTTGCGTGTGCCATGGCCAATTTCAGTCATTGTGGTGTCCATGTCACTTGGCACTGATTGTGAATCACGACATAGGGGTGTGTCTCCAAAATGTACAGCCTTCCAGCATGCATGTCCAATTGTGTGCCCTCTGACATGATGTGCCTGAGTGGGAGGCCTGCTAAGTGCAGGGACGGTTGCTTAATTTGCAGTCATGTCCATCCTGGACCATGGAGGAGTGTGGGCACTACTGTGCCCTGGGGCACCTCTTCCTAGGTATCATGTGCGTCATCCAACAATATGGCCATTCACTGTGTCTTTGCCATGGGTTGCGTAGGGTGGCATTGTACCCTGGGCTCAACTGTTAGGACCTACAGGTTGCTACATGTGTCCACTGTACAGGGGGACCCATTTTGCTTGTGCATACTCACAGTGGGCATTACCTGTGTGTGTTGTTGAGACAATCTGATGATGTTTGCCTGTCAATGATGTGTGGACATGGCCACCAGGGGCTGTGTGTGTACAGTCATGAATTAGTGGAGGCCATGTGTTTCCATCCCAGAGTAAGAGGTGTACATACTTTCTCCGTCTCAATGAGATTGTCTCAGGTGTGGGTGGTTTGTGCGTACAAGGCCTACATGTCAGAAGCTTCATCCTCCTTGCTGGGTTTAGCCTGTGTGTGATGTTTGACTGGACATACGCTCAAGGTGCAGTGACCCTGTCATGTGTGGCCTGGTTTCATGTATTGCCTTTGCAGCATGCGGCAAGAGTAAATGGATATGATTCATGCTCATCCCTTTTTGACGACGCAGTGTGGTGCAGGTGCTGTGCACATTTGTCCCCAGAGGCTGACTCCTCTCTAAAATTTCAGGTGCAGTGATTTGCTGTTGTGTCATGATCTCCATTGTGTCTCAGTGGCATGGTGGGTAGAAAAACTGTGTGTTCCATGGCCTACATGTGTACATTGTTTTGTAGGTGTTACTCCTGTTGCTTTTCAGGCTATGCAATGTGACCTATGTATATTTGACTCATGTGACATAAGTGTACAGGTGTCTGATTTTCTCCTGTCTCTTCACCTTGCCCACAGCATCGCCGGGGGACACGGAAGGAGACACTAGCACGGACCGGGAGGAGAGATTGAGCACCAGTACCAGCAGTGCTGTCCTGTCTGGCACATGGAGTGGCACGGAGGCCGAAGGGAGTGAGGCGGAGGACCTGTTGACTGCCAACACAGACTATGACGCAGACGGGTCCGAGGCTGAGCTCCCAGAGGTGGCGGAGTCTGCCCCCCCAGCTGATGGCAGCCCTCCACATCCCCCCGCCACCTCAGGTTCCATCACCGGCCTCCCACATGCTCGTGGCCCTTCCCTCCGTGCTCGGTCCCCACATGTCTCCTTCCTGCCAGGCACCGCACCCCCTGCCCCTGTCACCACTGCTGCGGTGAGTGCGGAGTCTGTGGACATCCTGAGGCAGTTGCAGGTTGGTCAGACTGCGATGCTAAATGTCCTCCATGCCCACACCCAGGTGCTGACCCAGATGGAGGCATACATGGAAGGCATGTCGGCTGCGCAGTCTGACCAACGGCAGTTGCTGAGGTCCATAGACTCCACACTGACTGCAGCACTGGATCTCCTGCAGCGCTGCGTAACACCCCCTACCCCTGCCCCATCCACAATTCCCACTCCCGTGCCTGTCCCACGCACATCCAGACGTCAGCGTGCACGCACCCCAACAGACACAGGCACCACACCACCAGGGAAGTCGAAGCGCACACCTCCTGTCACGCACACACAGGGTGAGGAAGGCACACCCACTGGGTCGGGGGGGAAACGTAGAACACGCAGCCACAGTGGGAGTCCGCATTCCACACAACCCACTCCCTCCAAATCCACTCCCCTTAGCTCTCCTGGCCAACAGTCAGTGACAGCATCATCCACTGCGAGTGTGCCCCCCAGCCCCAGGATGACACCACCCCGCAAGCGGTGGAGGCGGGACCCGGCCAGGGGAGTTGAGTCCCCCACCCTGTCCACACCCTCCCCCAGTGGCGCTGCGACCCATCCCTTTGCCCCCCCCCCTCCTTGGGGCCTGTGGTTGGATTGGGTACGGGGGAGTCGCTGGGGGAACTTGCCGACGTGTGCAGCGCCATTCTGTCCTCCACCTTTGGCGCTGGCACCCCCCCTGTGGCAGATTCATCCCTCCCTGCACCCACAACACCTACCCTTTCCCCTCCTGTCCCTGCGGTGCCTGTTTCCACCCTCCCCCCTGATGCCCCCTCTTCTGTGGATGAAATGGACTTGTGAACTGTGCAGGCAAGCTAGGGGACACACGTCCCGATGTGTACCCCCCCCCCGGACATTGCTGCTGGGCTGGCCCATGGCCCTTGTACATAGTGGACATTTTCTCTGATATATTTTCCTGCTGAATAAAGCCTTTTCTTTTTGTTTTGCACACTGATGCTTTCCTGGACTTGCTGTTGGTGCTGGTGCTCCCTGCGTTGGGGTGGTGATAATGTGTTAGGGGTCTGTGAAATGTTGGAGTGTGCTGCTCATGGGGTGTACCCTGCCATCTGCGTGCCATCACAAAGGTCTCTGCAAATGGTATTTGGTCATGTTTGCTCTCACTGTATGGTGACATTGTCCCAAGGTGTGTTCCGTCCTCTGTGGCCCAGGCCATTTTTCCTGCAGGGTGTCTCCCAAATGCTGTGCTGTGCTGTGTCTACATTTCCTGGATGTGTGAGGGTTGCCTTTCAATATAGCCATGCTGGCTCAGCGATGGCTCCGCCTGCATCTGGGGTATCACCCTTGTAGGTCACTGAACTTGTTGATGGGGTATATTGTCCGATGTCTGGGCACTGCTGGGAGTGATAGGTACACACCCCTCCTGTGTCTGGGCACTGCTGGGAGTGATAGGCACACACCCCTCCTGTGTCTGGGCACTGCTGGGAGGACCCTGCACCCACCCCTCCTGTGTCTGGGCACTGCTGGGGGTGTTTTGCACACCCCATTCTTATAGCAGGTTCGGTGCGTACATGCACGGGTGGGGGTTGGGTGCGTACATACACGGGTGGGGGTTCGGTCCGTACATACACGGGTGGGGGTTCGGGGCGTACATACTCTGCTGGGGTGGGGGTTCGGTGCGTACATACACGGGTGGTGGTTCGGTGCGTACATACACGGCTGGGGTGGGGGTTTGGTGCGTACATACACGGCTGGTGTGGTGGTTTGGTGCGTACATACACGGGTGGGGGTTCGGTGCGTACATACACGGGTGGTGGTTTGGTGCGTACATACACGGCTGGGGTGGGGGTTTGGTGCGTACATACACGGCTGGTGTGGTGGTTTGGTGCGTACATACACGGGTGGGCGTTTGGTGCGTACATACACGGGTGGTGGTTTGGTGCGTACATACACGGCTGGGGTGGTGGTTTGGTGCGTACATACACGGGTGGGGGTTTGGTGCGTACATACACGGGTGGTGGTTTGGTGCGTACATACACGGCTGGGGTGGGGGTTCGGTCCGTACATACACGGGTGGGGGTTCGGGGCGTACATACTCTGCTGGGGTGGGGGTTCGGTCCGTACATACACGGGTGGGGGTTCGGGGCGTACATACACGGCTGGGGTGGGTGTTAGGTGCGTACATACACGGGTGGGGGTTTGGTGCGTACATACACGGCTGGTGGTTCGGTGCGTACATACACGGCTGGGGGGGTTCGGGGGCGTACATACACGGGTGGTGGTTTGGTGCGTACATACACGGCTGGGGTGGGGGTTCGGTCCGTACATACACGGGTGGGGGTTCGGGGCGTACATACTCTGCTGGGGTGGGGGTTCGGTCCGTACATACACGGGTGGGGGTTCGGGGCGTACATACACGGCTGGGGTGGGTGTTAGGTGCGTACATACACGGGTGGGGGTTTGGTGCGTACATACACGGCTGGTGGTTCGGTGCGTACATACACGGCTGGGGGGGTTCGGGGGCGTACATACACGGGTGGTGGTTTGGTGCGTACATACACGGCTGGGGTGGGGGTTCGGTCCGTACATACACGGGTGGGGGTTCGGGGCGTACATACTCTGCTGGGGTGGGGGTTCGGTCCGTACATACACGGGTGGTGGTTCGGTGCGTACATACACGGCTGGGGTGGGTGTTAGGTGCGTACATACACGGGTGGGGGTTTGGTGCGTACATACACGGCTGGTGGTTCGGTGCGTACATACACGGCTGGGGGGGGTTCGGGGGCGTACATACACGGGTGGTGGTTCGGTGCGTACATACACGGGTGGTGGTTCGGTGCGTACATACACGGCTGGGGTGGGGGTTTGGTGCGTACATACACGGCTGGTGGTTCGGTGCGTACATACACGGCTGGGGGGGTTCGGGGGCGTACATACACGGGTGGTGGTTTGGTGCGTACATACACGGCTGGGGTGGGGGTTCGGTCCGTACATACACGGGTGGGGGTTCGGGGCGTACATACTCTGCTGGGGTGGGGGTTCGGTCCGTACATACACGGGTGGGGGTTCGGGGCGTACATACACGGCTGGGGTGGGTGTTAGGTGCGTACATACACGGGTGGGGGTTTGGTGCGTACATACACGGCTGGTGGTTCGGTGCGTACATACACGGCTGGGGGGGGTTCGGGGGCGTACATACACGGGTGGTGGTTTGGTGCGTACATACACGGCTGGGGTGGGGGTTCGGTCCGTACATACACGGGTGGGGGTTCGGGGCGTACATACTCTGCTGGGGTGGGGGTTCGGTCCGTACATACACGGGTGGTGGTTCGGTGCGTACATACACGGCTGGGGTGGGTGTTAGGTGCGTACATACACGGGTGGGGGTTTGGTGCGTACATACACGGCTGGTGGTTCGGTGCGTACATACACGGCTGGGGGGGGTTCGGGGGCGTACATACACGGGTGGTGGTTTGGTGCGTACATACACGGCTGGGGTGGGGGTTCGGTCCGTACATACACGGGTGGGGGTTCGGGGCGTACATACTCTGCTGGGGTGGGGGTTCGGTCCGTACATACACGGGTGGTGGTTCGGTGCGTACATACACGGCTGGGGTGGGTGTTAGGTGCGTACATACACGGGTGGGGGTTCGGGGCGTACATACCAGGGTGGGGTGGGGGTTCGGGGCGTACATACACGGGTGGCGCTTGGGTGCGTACATACACGGGTGGCGGTTCGGGGCGTACATACACGGGTGGGGGTTCTGGGCGTACATACACGAGTGGGGGTTCGGGGCGTACATGCACGGGTGGGGGTACGGGCCGTACTTCCACGGGTGGGGGTACGGTCCGTACATACACGGGTGGGGGTTCGGGGCGTACATACTCTGCTGGGGTGGGGGTTCGGTCCGTACATACACGGGTGGTGGTTCGGTGCGTACATACACGGCTGGGGTGGGTGTTAGGTGCGTACATACACGGGTGGGGGTTCGGGGCGTACATACCAGGGTGGGGTGGGGGTTCGGGGCGTACATACACGGGTGGCGCTTGGGTGCGTACATACACGGGTGGCGGTTCGGGGCGTACATACACGGGTGGGGGTTCTGGGCGTACATACACGAGTGGGGGTTCGGGGCGTACATGCACGGGTGGGGGTACGGGCCGTACTTCCACGGGTGGGGGTACGGTCCGTACATACCCCTGCCCACGCTCTGCGTGCCTGGGTACGGGCCGTACCCATGCCTTTGGTGTGTGGGTACGGTGCGTCCCACCATTGTTGCGGGCCGTGGGGTCCGCACCGTACACAGGCCTTGGGGGCGTGGCTACGGGTCGTACCACGCGTACCCCTACATGACCCCAGCAATGCTGGTACGAGCTGTACCAAGGCCTTTCTGACGTGGGTACGGGCCGTACCGCTATTGTTGGAGTGACGTAGGGGGACGCGTGGTACGTTCCGTACCCACGCTCTTGCGGCCTGGGTAGGGTACGTACCGGTTCGCGTGACCATCCACTTCCGTTGTGGCGGACGCTTGCGTTGCTGGCCTCGCCCCCACCCCCTGGAAGTGACCAGGCCCTGATGGTCAGGTATGTCCAGGCCATGTGTGATTTGGTACCATGTGTTGGTGTTGTGTGTCCTGCCCCTGCCCCCCCCTTTGCCCCTGGTTGTTGTGCTGACCTTCTGCGGCGTCTGCGTCGGTTCCTGTACGCCAGGTGGACTGCTAGGAGGGCAGGGATGGCACGTAGGTTCGGGTCCATGTCTGTTCGTCGCGTCCAGCTGCTCCTTGCGTGTGTCGTCCTGATTTCCCGGCAGTTTTTGGCAGCCGGTAAATATTTTCCGTGCGGGATGACGTCGGTTCGAATCGTACTTCCTGGTTCGTGAAACGTAGGCTGGATGCGTACCGACGTCACGTCGGCTCCTTTCAGGATCGGAATTGTGTTTAGTTTCTGTTCGGTCGGTGTTTTGTTCGAATCGTACGGAAATGGTGTTTCCGTATGAATCGTACTTGCATTTTCGGATGGATTTCGCACCGGGTACGAGTCGGACGGAGAAAAGGCTCCGTCCGACGGTTCGTACCCGGTTTTTACCGGATCGGAATTGGCACCCTGGTGTTAAGCTCTGTTTAGGAAAGACGTTTATTATTTTGACATCCTGACAAACATTTTTGTGCATTATGTCATAAACCACCAAGTTATTTAATCAGTTTTATGCTTCACTACTAGTACCAATCTATTATGATGACTTTAGAGATTAACTTGACAGATTCATAAAAACATTGTTGTCATCAGTGCATGTCCTATGAGGCGATAATGAAGTTATCCCTATCCATTAGGTGATTTCTCCCATGAAGCACAAAATTGGAAAATGAAAACAATTACCCTGACCAGGGAGGCTCTGAATGCTGCGTAGAAGTTAGGTCAATATTTTCAGGAATGTGTATCCCTAAGCCTGAAGATTAGAGAGTGTCTTAATGGTCATTATCAATCTGCCAAATATTTAGCTGTGTTGTAAACAGTCCCTAAATGTCAGATGAATGTGTATGCATACTTTGCATGGCATGTGTCAGATTTTTTCTCAGTCCTTGGGGTCACAGAGAGACTATGTAAATAATAATGGGGAGAATCTGATTGTTCTCAGAAATCTAAGAGATGCAATATTTAGCACCTGATTACGGGTTTGGAAGTCTTCCTGTGGCTGCCATGCCAGCACCCCGTAGGAAGACTGCCAAACTAGTAGTCAGACAGCCTGCCCGCCAGATTACAAGTTGAATCCTAGTGGCTGGAGACTGCTGCGTGGTCCCATGGCTGTGCCTGTCTAAGGCCCAAAGGAGAAAAGGCACCACCATGGAAGTGCTGCAACCTGCACAGGAAGAAATGCTCCATGTCATGCATTTCTTCCCTGGCAGGAACAGAAGGTGCAGAAATAGAAGAGGGTGCCCCTGTATGCGCCCCAATGTACATAGGTGACAGGGGACCCTGTTAGGGACCTCTTAGTTTCCACACCGCTAACCTTTTCGTAAAAGCACACTGCCATGAAAAGAAGGGCGGTGAGGAAACTCGTAATATGCCCGGTGGTGCTGCAGTGGCAAAGACGGCATATTACTTCTGCAGACCGCTGCGCCACCGCCGCGAGATTGCACATCTCCAGCGATAGCAGCAATCCAGTAACAGTCCAAATACCAAAGTCGTTATATGAAAAGTGAACCGCCAGTCTGGCGGTCCACGGAGAGCCACTGCGACTATGGTGGTCTAATGGACCTCTGTAGCCGTAATCAGGCCTATGGTCTGCAAAAGAAAGTTGGTCTTCCGAGACCCTGGAGGGTAGTCTTTTCAGCAGTTCATATAAAGCTTAAAGTATGAGGTGTAAAGTTTGAGAATAGACTCAACATAACATCATCACCTCTGTTACATTAAAGATTGACTGTCTAGCCAGAGGTATTTTGTTACAAAGAGCTACCCTTTAATAATAACTTTGGGATGTATGTACATGTGCAGTAAAAACAGTCGCATTCACAAACTCACAATTTAAGCAGCAACAAAATATCACAAAAAATGATATGTTGTCCTAATTGCCACCTTCTGTATATTGAAAATATACTGTTTATATTTGCTAGTTGATTGTGATCACTGTGCTGTTCCTAATTATTTTATCAAAATTATGGTAACTACTTATGCACTGTTGTAACCGCTAACATCATTATTACCTTTATGTACATTGCAATAAACACAACATGATGAATGTCAGTAAAGTGAAATCAAGTGAATCCACGTGTGTAGTTATTCGCCCAGCAAAGCAACTTTGTCCCTTGTTTTATATTCAGGGTTTCACACTATCTTTACATCTGAATATCTCATGACAGAAAGGTGGCAGCATCACCCGGTCAAAGGATCGATGTCCAGCGTGAAAGCTTGTCTTATAGAAGGGAGTTAAAATGGGTCATACCTTTGAGAGAAAGTGGATAGGAGCCTCAGAGGCAAAAAAGACACTCCCAAGGACTTCTTTGATAGAACAATTTGGCTAACACTCAAGCCAGCTGAGGACTCGACCTCTAAATAACAAGACAGTTTGTGGGAACTTCCTGGTGTGGCACCTCTGACAGCACCAGTGCCACCGAGAGTGCTCATGGGTCTGTGCAGACAGAGGTGACAGAGGTAGTCCACTGAAATATTATTTCAAGAGTATTGTGAGATACAAATATGTCAAAAATACTGTAGAATCAAAAATATCTTGGTGCAGAATATAGAATGTAAAAATATCGTTTTTAAGTCATTTAAAAAAAAAAGCTTATCATAATATTAATGTTTTCATTATTTAGTTGAGTTTTATTCGTTTTGCGTTAGAAGCTGTAATCATTTTAATGTTAACTATGTTAAGTATGTGTAATTATTATAGTGTGTGCTTTTTGATTTGCTCTTATATTTTAAATTGTTTCCAATTTATGTCAACATTTTATGGTGGGTGGTTGGGTTTCTACAGAAATCGGATGGGACATTTTTAAATATTTATTTTTAAATCGATTTTTCACTTTGTTAATTAGGTCATTTTAATTATTTAATAGATAATGTTAAATGTATGGTTATATATTTTTCATTTAATTGGTTTGTTAGATAATTGGTTGTATTAAATATTTAATTGTTTCAAATCATTTGGGTATTATTTAATTATGTTTACGTTTTGTGTATAATAATCGATGTTATAGTTTAAGTATTTTTGCAATAATGTGTGTTGTTATTATTTTCGGTTTCAATTTTAGAGTGGGAAGTAATCTATTTTTAATGTACATGATTTGTTTTATATAATTGTATGTATAATTTTATATGTTAATTTCATGTTTGCAGTTTTTATAAATTTTAATGCATCACATAATGTTAACTATTTCCATGTGGTTATAGTTATATATTTCAGGTTTATTTATTTTATATATATGTAATTCATTTTGCATTAATTTACGGTAGGGAACATTAAATGTGACCACTCCAAAGTTCAACATTTTCTCTTCTGTTGTTTATGTTGAAGCGGAAATAGTAAATCTGACCCATCCAAAGTCCAGCACTTACCATACTGTTCCTCATATTGGACTGGGAATAGTAAATTTTACCCCTCCAAAGTCCAGCACTTTCCCTACTGTTGCTTACTTTGTAGTGCGAATAATAAAAATGACCCTTCTAAAATACAACTCTTTTCCTATGGTTACTTATGTTGGAGTTGAAATAACAAATCTGACCCATCCAAGTCCAAAACTTTCCCTATTGTTGCTCATGTTGCTGTGAGAATACTAAATTTGACCCCTCCAAAGTCCTACACTTTCACGCCTGTTACTTATGTTGGAGTGAAAATAGTAAATCTGGCCTCTCCAAAGTACAGCACTTTCCCTACTGCTGCTTATGTTGGATTGGAACTAGTAAACTCATACGGCCAAGGTCCAATACTTTCCCTACTGTTGCTTACTTTGGAGTGGGAATACTAAATATAACCCTTCCAAAGACCAGCACTTGCCCTTCTGTTTATTACAGTGCAGTGGGAGTAGTAAATGTGACCCCTTCAAATTCCAGCACTTTCCTACTGTTGGTCAGATTGGAGAGGGAAAAATTAATTTTACCCATCGAGGGCAATTTTTTTCAATAAGTTTTGTTGAAAATACTTGTTTGTTTCCAGTTTATAAGTTTAATGTAATATGGTTTTTATTTTCAAGTAATGCTGTTTTCATTATTTTATGTTTTATGTTTGTATGTGTTATGATAATGTAACTATATATATATTCACTGAAAAAACCATAGGTTTCAGGGGTGTTATAGTTAGCTGGACTTTTCACTTGTACAAAACCATTGAAATTCCCCCGTTATAGTTAGTTCAGCTAACTATAACTCGCGCGCCCGCAATGCACTGCTGATGACGTCACATATTACATCACTCATGACATGGTCAGTGACATCACTCATGACATCACTGATGACATCTCAAATGACATCACTGATGACATCACTGATGACATCATCCAGTGAATGTGTGTTATTCTGAAAATTAAATATGTTTTATATATGTATATCTCAAGGTCGATGGAAGAATAAATGGGTGTATAAGTGTCTAAATGGATGATTTGTTTTTGAAAAATTGATTGTGTAACTGACTGATTAAGTGTATCATAGTGAATACATGGCTTAGTGAGTAATGTTTAAATATGTAAATATCTGTATCAGTCTCTCACTTTGTGTATAAGTGGCTGCATGGGTTGGTGAGTAGCTACATGGGTGTCTATATAGGTTATTAGTTGGTTTTTTGAGTATCAGTCTGAGTGTCTGCATGGTTCGGTGGGGGTATTACGTAGTGCATAGGTGCATGAATGAGTGACTCACTGTTTGTATGTGTTGAACACAGTATGTGTGCAGGACTGTATGGGTGGATGAGTGTGTGTATGGGTGTGTTAGTGAGTGAATGACTGTCTCAATAGTGTCTTTATGAGTAACTACATATGTTTTAAACTAGTATATGTGACTATTGGTGTATATATGTGAGTATATGTGAGAGTGAGAGATTGAAAGAGTTCCTGTATGAATAAGTATGTGTTTCTATAAGTGATTGTTTAAAAGACTAAGTATGTGTAAGTTTCCGTAGAAGTAAGTGTGGTGGTGTGTGTATAACTGTATATGCAAGTAAATGTATGTTTGATTCTTTATTAGCATGAGTGACTATGTGTGTGAGTAACTATGGATGAGTGGCATTGTGTAACAGGATGTATAGGTGTATGAGTACATATGATGAGTGAGTACATGTATGAGTGACTGTATTGGACTGTTGGTGAATGAGTGGATGTGTATGTGGATCTTAGAATTACTGAAGAGGTTGTTGTAACTGGTATTGGTATGTCCATTGTTTTGAAAATTTTAGTCTCTATTTTTGAATGTGTGTATCAAAGGTTATATTAGGGTGAGAGGAGGTCTGCCACTCTATCACAAGGATGATGTCATCAGTGATGTCATCAGTGATGTCATTTGAGATGTCATCAGTGATGTCATGAGTGATGTCACTGACCATGTCATGAGTGATGTAATATGTGACGTCATCAGCAGTAAGGGTGGGCGTAGTGGGCGTAGTGGGGCTACGTGAAGCAGCACGTAGTGTGCCCAAATCTACGCACACTACGCGCTTCGCGTAGCCCCACTACGCGCCACCCGCCACCCACCACCCACCCACCCTACTTTTAAAAGATTAAATTAATTTGTAATAAAGCAAATTAAAGCCGCACTTACCTGACGCGCGGCGTCTCCCGGGGCTCCCTCTTCCTGTTTTTCAATTTTCCTGACAAATGCGCATGCGCGGACGCCCGCGCATGCGCATTTCTTGCGAGAAATGCGCATGCGCGGGCGTCCGCGCATGCGCATTAGTCAGGAAAATTGAAAAACAGGAAGAGGGAGCCCCGGGAGACGCCGCGCGTCAGGTAAGTGCCTAATTTCCTTTATTACAAATTAATTTTTTCTTTTAAAAGTACGGCGGGCGGGAGGCGGGTGGTGGGCGGCAGGCAGCTACGCTTCGCCCACGTAGTGTGCGTAGGCGCTGCCTGCTTCGCCTACTTCGAAAACTGCGAAGCAGGCAGCGCTACGTACACTACGTGGGCGAAGCGTAGTGTCGCGCCCAGGGTTAATCAGCAGTGCATTGCGGGCGCGCGAGTTATAGTTAGCTGAACTAACTATAACGGGGGAATTTCAATGGTTTTGTACAAGTGAAAAGTCCAGCTAACTATAACACCCCTGAAACCTATGGTTTTTTCAGTGAATTTCTGAGGTTTTTTAAATGCTAATTCCTAACTATAACGTGCCTGAAACCTATGTTTTTTTCTGTTAATTTCAAAGGTTTTTTAAATGCTAATTTCTAACTATGCCTACAGAGATAGGACATGTGAAGAAAGAAGAAAAAATGCACAGAAAGAAACAAAAGAAGTGCAGAAAGAAGCAACAGAAGTCCTCAAATACGAAGATAAGTGCAGGAAGAAGGATAACGTGCAGAAAGAACAAAAAGAAGAGCAGAAAGAAGCCTTGTTGCAAAATCATCCTGTACCCTCAACTTTTTCAGACGGATACTGGTGGTAACTGAGTCTGACTAACCAGTCCTAGAGCCAGTGCTATGTTAAAAGACACTTAGAATACAGTGAAAACACCTACATACACTAGGGAACATTATGCGTTGGGGTCCCCCTGTGATTAGCCTCACCTCCTCTATAAGCCCCTAGTATATAATAGGGCATGGGGATTAAAACTACCTCTTAAAACAGGCCACAGGGCGTTTTTGCACACGTTAACTCAGGCCCTGTCCCCTCCTTTCACCATTGTGTAAACACGCCCTGTGTCCGTTTTTAGTTGGGAGATTAAGTTCATTTGAGTCCTGAGGGTCCCTAGGGTCCAACTAGCCCACTAGGTACCTCCAGTAAGTGCCACAGAGCTGCGTTGCAGAGAGGTGTAAAAAGTGGCACGGCCTGGACCACCTCTCTGCAATGCAGCTCAGTGGCGCTTACTGGAAGCACTTGGTGGGCTAGTTAGCCCCCAGGGGCCCTCAGTATTGAAGGGAAATTATATCCCCAATTTAAAACGTGCCATGGTGCGTGTTTGCACACGTCACCTCAGGCCCCGTCCCCTCCCTTCACCACTGTGTAAACGCGCCCTGTGGCTGTTCTAAGTTGAGAGATTAAGTCCCCTTGAATCCTAAGGGTCCCTAGGGTCACACTAGACCACTAGGTACCTCCAGTAAGCGCCACAGAGCTGCGTTGCAGAGAGGTGTAAAAAGGGGCTTGGCCTCAGAACACCTGTCTGCAGCGCAGCTCCCTGGCGCATACTGGAGATGCCTGTTGGGGGCGCGTTTGCAGAGTGCTGCATGGAGGGGGCATGGCCTCCGGCACGATGCCAGTCTTTTATTTATTTTATTTTTTTAAGAAGGGGGGCTGTGTGGTTCCCCTTCTTATTCTAATTTATTGGCCCTGATGACCCCATCCCCCAGGGCCTGTCTCCTAATTATATTTTTTTGACCCCAATCCCCAGGGCCGGCCACTGTTTTTTATTATTTTTAAAAAATATATATTTATAGACACACCTAGGACATGCTGGACAAACCGTACGTACCTATCACCATGACGATTTGCGTGATATTCATTAAAAGGCGACTATGCATGCAATTAATCCACGTGGAATGTATTTACAGCACTAGTGAAGCTCTGACATGTCTGATGCTCTACCGTGCCTAATCCCGGTAGACACCCTTGTCGTTTATTTATACAAACATGGGTAGCTATTGACGGGCACATTTAATACACATGCACACCAAGCCATTCAAAGGGGATTCGACAAAAATTCGACCAAAACTATGCAAGAAACCCCCCTCACAGTTAATAAAACACACATCCACTGCCGGATGTGTAATACTTTTTATTTTACTCTCTGGAAAGGGGACGAACATCACTTGCGAGTCACAGCGCGCTCCTGACAGAGCCCAATGCTGTGTTACACCCACCATTGCCTGCCGAGTGCCACACACCTCTGTATTGTATTCCACTAGCTAGTGCATATGCTATGACACTCTCTAGCCCATGTGCACTGTAACACCACCCCGTGAAAATGTCATGCCACACTTGTCTTCGCACGGGTTATATTGCCCCATCTAACGTGCCTTCCTCGATGCCTATGTTATAACGCACAGTGCTATGCCATACATATTACAATTTGGGATCCATATCTTTGTCACAGTGCATATGCAACGTTACACTCCCCAGCACATATTTTATATTACAACTTTAGAGACTAGTTAGGTTACACAACACTGCCCTGTGCATATTACACTCCAAGGCGCATATCGCATAGCACACGCTAGTGCCTGTGCTATCTCGCGCTCTCCAATGAATCTGTCATTGCGCACAATGTATTGCATATTATATTTCACGCCTGGTTCATCTTATATCACACTTTTTGGTGCATAGTTTATACCATACACTATATCTAGTTTTCATTTTCAATCGTGCTCTCAGGACTATGTTCTATATAACACTGTGTTCACCTACCCTTTTCACGGGCATTACATTTTGCAATAGGGGGTGGAGGGTCAGGGGGTGTTTTTGCCAAGTGAGCCCGGAGTCACAGTCACTAACGTCTTCTTCTTCCTGAATAAAAGTGAGATTATGCTGCATACTTGTTCATATTTTAAGTAGTTTGCACAGACAAAATGTTTTAAAAACAATAAAGTTTCTAATACCCGCCTTCTCTGAACAGTTAGCTTTCTGCCTCATCCCCCTCCTCCCTATCCTCTGTTGTGTGAATCCATGGACTAGCCTCCTTCCTCCTGCCATGCATGGTCTGATGTGCTGCCACTGCCCTCAATTTAGTATGATGTACCAGTCCACTCCTCCTGCCCTCCATTGCCCAATTCTATGCCCCATCATTGACCTCCTGCTTAAACTCTGTGCTTAGCTTGCTGCCCCTATTCTCCTTCCCCCTGCCCTCCGATGTCTTTGTGCATGCCCCTGCTCCATCCTTTTTGCCCACCATGTCCCATGGACCTGCCACTCCTATCTACTCTGAGTGTTCTGTTGAGCTGCCACTCCCCTCCCACCTGCCTTGCATTGTCAGATGACTGTAACCTGTCCCTGCCACCTCCACCCTGCCTGTCCACATGCCATGCCTCTATCCTCTTCCTCCTGTCCTACATGGTCCATTGTACTGCCACACCCTTCTGCCCTCCCTGGTCTGTTGTGCTGCAACTGCTCCTCCTGCCTGCCCCGTGTGGTCTGTTGTGAGGCCCCTTCCCCTGAACTTTCTTGTCTGTGCACAGGTCCTGACCCTCCCTTCTATCCTCCATCGTCCTTTGTGCATGCCCCTGCACCCTCCTTCTTGCCCATCATAGCCATTGTGCTGCCACTAACCCTCCCACTTGCCATGCATGGTCTTCTGTGCTGCCATGGCCCCTCCCACCTTCCCTGTGTGGTCAGTTAGCTGCCCCTGACCCCCTCCCACCTTCCCTCCATGGTCTGTGTGTATGCCATCACAGTCTCACTGTTGCTCTTCATGGTGTGTCTTGCTTCTAGTGCCCATCCTGCCTGACCTCCATGGCCATCTTGCTGCTCCTGCCCTGCCCCCTTGCCCCCAGCCCTCTGTTTACATGTGCAGACCCCTACTCCCTCCCTCCTGGCTTGTCTGTTCCATTGTAATGCCCCTGATCCGTCCCTCCTGCCCTTTATGGTCTGTTATGCTGCAGCCTTCTCTCCTGTCTGTCCATTATGGTCAGCTAGCTACCATTGCCTCTTGCCCCTCTGTTCTCTGTTGTCCATGTGCATGGTCCTGTCCCCTCCCTCTTGCTTTCTATGGATTGTTGTGCTGCACTCCCGTCCTGCATGCCCTGTGTGGTGTATTGTGCTGCTGCAAACCCTGATGCCTGCCCTGCAGGGTCAGTTTGGTGCACCTCTCCATGTCTCTCCTGTCCTCTGTTATCCAAGTCCATGTCCCTATCCCATTTCCTTCCATGATCCAATGTACCATACTTGCAAACATTTTGAACTTGGTAAGAGGGAGATTTTGAAAAAAAACTGGGGTATTGATTTTCCCCTTTGAGTTACATTGAAAAAGAGGATATTGTAGACAGGAGACAGATCAAATAAAGCCCATTTGAGCTTAAAAACATTGGACGTTTCCTGGCTGAATCGGGTCTGTTGGCATGTATGGTTGTACTACCATTGCCTCTTCCTTCTGCCCACAATGGTCTATTACATTGCCACAGCCTTGAAGGAGGGTAGATTTTGTATCACAGGGGGCCCCTGGCCCGTTCTGTCCACACCTGAAGTATGAGACCCTTGTCCTTGCCCTGCCAGCCGCATTTGTAGGCCGTATTAAATTGACCAGCGGGTCCTGTGTTGCTATATAATTATCCTGAGACATCCTTACCACTCAGCCAGCATAAAACCCCTGTGTAGGCCCTTCTGTTCAATATGTAGGCCTCTTTGTTAAATTGACCATAGCTCTGCAATTTTAGTGTATAGCAGTCTGAAGGCAGGTCTGCGAGGCCTTCTGCTCCAAACTAGTAGCCCCCACCCTACCCGAGTGCTCCGTGCTCGGTATCAAAGTTCAACATCCCCCTGAAGCTGTCGACATACAGTAGGCTGCATCCTGGACTGGTACTTGCTTCCTGGGCAGGTTTCCCGCTTTTAAGGAAGTGGCAACCGCAGAGCGTCAAGTTAGGAGAACTGAGGAGATTTTATACATGAATATATTGAATTCCTGTACAATACCCATTATTTTCTGCTTGCTCTATGGAACTTACGATAAGCGATTGGCCTGAGAGACTGACCTTTTCACCCAGTCCATTGTCAGCATTAAGTGGGTAAATGACGAAATGTCTGGTAAAATCTGCAGACGAAGCTTTTGGGTAGCATACGTAGGTAGATGTAGCGTGCAAAGGAGCCCACAAAATGATATAAAACGGGAGCACCCACAGATATCGACGGACAACCTCGCCGTCTGTATGTAGGTTAACAGGCTGTGCAGGTTTTCCCCAAGAACTGGGAGCTCTTGTCTTCCTTTGCTTAAAATGTCTTGCTCGGCTTTGCTTGAAGTATCTTATTCTATTTTACCTATATGAAATGTCATGTTATGTTTGACCATTGTTCTCTTTACTTTTGCATTTAAAAGATGTTGTATTGTAATTGCAGGAATGCTTGCTCTAAGAGTAAATGTGAGTGTCCCTAGGTAACATTTTCCTTGGTGTAACTTGTTTCTCATGATGCATTTATAGATGTGTTTTCTCTCTCTCTCTGTCAGTCCATTAATTGAGATACAGAGAATATCATGACAGCTGTATGATTATCTGGATTCTGTATTTTGTACTTTAGGTCTCTATTCTGCGGTTTCTTTGAAGTTGCATCTTCTCATTAAACTGCCATTGTATTCTGCCTCCAATTCCATGTCTCATATGTCTGTTTTCTTCATTTTTGGAGCAAGCGTTCCTAGGCACCCCGGCTCAAATTAAGGTGCCCCTTTTGTCCCTGACTCACTCTCCTGCTCAGTTCTGTGGTGGCTCCCGGGGCTCTGGGGACCGCCCCTAGCTTCCTTGACCCGTAATAGATCTTCCCTCCAACAGCCTCTCTTGCAAGTCCTGTATTGTTGGTTTGTTGCCCCTGCCCCCCTTTCCACTGCCCTCCATAGTCTGTTGTGCTTCCACGGCCCTTCCTGCCTGCTCAGTGTGGTTAAATTGTTGCCTTTGCACCCTCCTACCTGCCTTCAATTTTCAGAGTCCGTGCCCCTGGCCTCTGCCTCTCAACAGTATCCTAATGAACAACTAGATTGCTAACATTCTATATTTATTACAAAAGTGTGGAGCGCCTGACATCATCTTGATGTAATCAAAACTGTAATACCTAGAGCATTCCTTTAGAAATTACATATATGAGAGGGTCTTATTGGCATCAAAATTATGGTTAGTGCTCTAAAAGACTAAAATAAGGACATATTTTCTGAGTTTTCAAATAGCGACAAAGCACTTTTAAATTATTTGTTATCTTTATGTTTTTTTATCTAGTTGACAACTTGATTAAATGTTGCACATAGGGGAGAGGATGTGGTGTTACTTCCAGAACTGCAGACTTTGCAACTGGGGAACCAGGTTGAAGTTTCTGCTTCAGCTCGACATTCTGTGATTCTGGTCAAATCACTTAGTCTCCCCATGTCTACAACCAAAATGAATTTGTTCTTGTGTGATGTAACCAATGCTCATGTAAAGCACTCCAATACCTGACAAGTCTGCACTATATAACACTGCAAAAACACAAAGTAATAAGTGTTTTGCACACTTCTGTCATTGGGCTATATTTGGGCTATATCTGGGTGATTTTGGGCTACATTTGGGCTCTTTTGTCTCCGGTGGCCATCTTGGGAGATTTATTTGTTATGAAGTTTCCTAATTTCCTCATGTACTGCAGTCTCCTCAGTCGGAAATGCTTTCAGTTTTTTACTTTGATTCCATCATGAAGGTATTCAGATATGTCACACATTTGCCATGAATTCTGAATGTTAGCACTCTAGTTGCTCATTAGATCACTGTAGTAAAACTACTGCTCACCATGGAAGTCTGCTCCTGGTATTAAAAGTGCATGTTTCAGTCTGCATGTCAGAATTTTTTAATGAAATAGAAGAGGATTTGAGAAGTCACTCAAAATGTGCCCTCATTTTCTTTCTTCAGCATTAATCATAATTTCTATGGCAAAATGAACCCCCTCATTGTGTTCCTTTTTAAATTAAATGTTTTAAGTGTTACCAGTTTATTCCAATCAAGATGGCTTCAGGTGTGCCATACTTTTGTCATAATGAAGACAGTAAGTGCTCTAGTTGTTTTTAAGAACATTCTTGGACATTCTGTCATTGGGCTATACTTGGGCTACATCTGGGTGATATTTGGGCTACATTTGGGCTCTTTTGTCTCTGGTGGCCATCTTGGGAGACTTATTTGTTATGAAGTTTCCTAATTTCCTCATTTACTGCAGTCTCCTCAGTAGGAAATACTTTCAGTTTTTTAATTTGATTCCATCAAGAAGGCATTCAAATGTGTCACACATTTGCCATAAAATCAGAATGTTAGCACTCTTTTTGCTCATTAGATCACTGTAGTAAAGCTACTGCTCACCAGGGAAAACTGCTGCTGGTATTGAAAGTGCATGTTTCAGTCTGCATGCCAGGATTTGAGAAGTCACTCAAAATGTGCCCTAATTTTTCTTTATGCAGCACTAATCATACTTTTTATGGAAAAATGAACCACCTCATTTTGTTCCTTTTTAAATTAAATGTTTTAAGAGTTACCACTTTAATCCAAGCAAGATGGCTTCAGGTGTGCCATACATTTATCATAAGTAGGACGGTTAGCGCTCTAGTAGTTCTTTGGAACACTCTGGAAAGCTGCAGTAGAACACAAAGGAATCAACTGACAGTCTCTGCCCTTGTTGGATGTACATGTTTTACTGAGAATGTCAGACTTCATTCTCACATGACTGAGAAAGATAATGTGAATTTACAGAAAATAAGCTCTCAGTTTAGCTTATAGATCACCTTCCAAACCTCTGTGGTAAAAGCATGAGAAAATATTTTTCTCTCAATCATGATATCGCAGCAGAAGGCTTTTTCACATGGTGAAATCACCTTAGAACATACCACAATTCCTAAAATGAGTATGGTACCATCAACAAATGATTTATAATGTAACTAAAGTCTTAAAATCTTCTATTAACTGCAATGCTTTTTAATGAGGTGCTATCATGTATATTGGTCCCAAGATGGCTGCCAACACTTCTTGGATGAAGTGCTGACAGCCAATCAGATCTCAGGATGAGATGTGTGGTTAGGCTCCGCCCACATATATATATTGATTTAAATGCTATTTTCTCAGGAACTACTGAACAGATTTACACCAGACCTACAAAAGGCACTTCCTTGACCTGAGGACTACCTCTCTGCCAAATTTCAAGTAACTCTGTTCAGCCGTTCGGGCTGTAGCTGTGTCTAAAGGTCCTATGGAAAAATGCATGGGAAAAACGCGTTTTGGGACCCCCCTTTTTTCTCAGCCCCCGCTTGACGAATCCCCCCGAGACTTTCAGGGTAGGAGCGGAGCGTAGCGCCCCACCTATTTTGAAAATTTCGCGAGGATTCATCGACCGGCGCCAAAGTTATTCCAAATAGAATGTTGCGGATTTCCTATGGAAACAGGGTCCTAACTATAACTATCTACTGGCGACCGCCAGTAGATAATATATATATATATATATATATATATATATACATATTAATTTTTAAATGTCAAGTGTTTGTAATTATATTTAATTTTATTAGTAATTTAATTATGTTTAAATTACAGGTTTTTAAAAATATTTATTTTATAAAATATTTGTTATGCATTGTTTATATTTATTACATTCTATGAGTTTTTTAACTGTAATACTATTTTCAGAGTTAATATATGTTTAAAATTAACATTGTATACAATAGTTAAAATTTGATCTACTCACCTCTTTTTTTATGATAATGTGGTCTTCTATATGTTTGTTATCGATATTTTTGACTTTCCCTACAAAGTATGTAAAGTCGGTATTTGTCTCCTCAAATTTTTTTTTTTAAAAATTCCCAATATTTTTGCTGCCAATTATTTTGCTGACGACATTTCGTCATAGAACTACAACACCCACTGTAAAAGGGCAAGGTGTGACCTTTCCACAAAGTATGAAGCAGGCACAGTTAACACTCAACTCACCTACACATGTAGATGGATTTGAAGTGGCCCCCTCTGGTCTTTTGTTTGGAAACTTCCCTATTATTAATTTAAAATTTAAAATTTTTAAAAAGGCCAGGCCCCGAAGATGGGGTTCCTAGGGCAGAATTTGGCCTAGGGAGGGGGGCTGCACGCCCCCTTACCTATTTAAAAAATAAAAAATAATAGAGAAGTGGCCAAACCCCGGGAAATAGTGTCCTCGGAGCCAAAATCGGCCCAGGAGAGGGGCCGCTCGGCCCCTTTCCCTTTACTTAATTATTTTTTTTTTTAAAGGTCTGGGCCAGGGGGATGGGTTCCCCAGGGCTCAAATCAGCCCAGGAAAGGAGGGCCACCCAGCCCCCCTCCCTTAAGAAATAAAAAAATGCAGGACCAGCAAGTCACCGGAGGCCTCACCCCCTTTCTCCACTACTCAGAAAATGCGCCTTCTGGCACATTGCTGGTTTGGGGATGCTGAGGGTTCTTGGAGACCAGGAACTCCAACTATTATCTCCAGTAAGTCTCACACAGTGGGATTACTGAGAGGACTTCAGAGGCCACGCACCTTTTTTCCAGCACACTGCAAACACATCTCCTGGAACACTACTGGTTGAGGGATGAGGTCCCCTTGTCTCCTGGAGGTCCTTGTATGGTGGAAATCCCTCTTGTTGCCTCCAGCAAGTCCCACACAGTGGGATTGCTGAGAGGTGGTAAGAGACAATGACCCCTTTGCCCAACACTCTGCCAACGCACCTTCTGGTGCACTACTAGTTGGGGAATGAAGTCACCTTGAATGCGGAGGGTCCTTGTGGGCCAACACGCCCTCTTGTTACCTCCAGTAATTCCCAATAGGCAGGATTGCTGAGAGATCTTCAGAGGCCATGCCCGCTTTCTCCATCAGTCTGCAAACACGCCTCCTGGCGCACTACTGATTGGGGGATGAAGTCTCCTTGGCTGCTGAGGTCTGGGGGGCCAACAAGCTCTCATTTTACCTCCAGTAAAACCCACACAGCAGGATGGCTGAAAATTATTTTGAGGCCACGCCCTTTTTCTCCACCACACTACAAACACACCTCCTGGCACACTACTGATTTGGGGATTAAGTCCTGTTGGAAGCTGATGGTCTTTAGGGCCCAAGAAGCCCTCCTGCTACCCAAAGTAAGTGTGACACAGTGGAAGTCGAGAGAACTGATCAGAGGCCCCACCACCTTTCTACACCACTCTACAAACGTGACGTCTAGTTAGAAAGCCATACAAACTTACGGAAAAGACCAAAGGTTACAGGGATGTTATAGTTAGGCTCAGATTTCACTTGTACAAAACCAGTGAAAGTCATCAGTTATAGTTACCCACTCATGACATGGTCAGTGACATCGCTGATGCCATCACTGATGAAATCTCAAATTACATCACTGATGACATCATCCATCATTCACAGAACCGCTGACACACCCACTCACACCCCATCCAACCTCATGCATGCCCACTCACACACCCCCACAACTACCCACATACCCATTCACAGACCCATACCAGTAATCACACACCCACTCACTCCTCCATAGAGGCACTTACACACCCACTCACTCATACAGCCACTCACACAACCATTACCTCACTCATACAGCCACTTATACCACCAGACACTCACCTGTACAGCCAGTCACATACCCACACACGCATCCATAGAGCTAGTTTCTCACCCACATATTTACCTACACAGTCACTGACACACCCTGCACCTCCCCATGGCTAGACATATTGAAATGCGGGGGCACGCAGCCCCTCTGCATCCCTGGGGACAGCCACCTCCCTGGGCACAATGTTTTCAAACAAAATGCAAGGGAGGCCCTAAGACCTCCCCCACTGCCCCAGGGACCACCACCTCCTCAGGGCACATAGATTATTAAAATATAAAAAGCACAAATATAATAATTAGGGGATCCATAGAGGACCCCTAGGAACCACCACTTCCCCGGGGCTTAATTCACAAAGGAGAGGGCCTGCCAACCCCCCTCGGGGAGCCCTACATGGTCCTGAGGCCCGCCACCCCCCAGGGCCAGCTCCAGCAATGTCCCTGGGTGCACACCCCTGGGACATTGCAGTTTGCAATAGCTTGGCAGGAGCAGTGCCAACGCAAACAAGTGCTCTGCTTTCAGCAAACAAAAACACAAAATGCTCTCGCTTTCTAAAAGCAGAGCAGTATCTGTTTCCCTGCCCATTGTGAAGCAAGCAGGGAAACAGACAAATTGTTTTAGGATTCAGGAAGCTGCACGTCAGCAGCTCCCTGGATCCCAAAGCAATGCCGGCTCCCGTAGGAGGCAGAAAGCTGGCAGGGACTGCGGAGGCCTTCAGGCTCCCCCGTGGTCCCCAACATTGGCAGCAGGTGCCCTGGTTTGGGACGTGTATGTAACAATGGACAGTGTCTCAACAGGTAATATATTGTTCTCAAAAACAGTAGAAAAACAGCACTATATTAGATTGAATGTACGTGTAACCTGTACAAACTTGTGTACATGTGTGGTCGTGATAAAGGTGAATTTTTTGTGGTTCAAAATCATTAACAAAGATTAGAGAAAGGTCAATTATGCGGTGAACCACAGAGTGTGCACCAAGAAATTGAGTTGGGGGATCTACAGCGTTTCAGCCTGTTGTGATTGCAGGTCATCTTCAGGACCAGGTTAGGGAGTTGTAACTGCTGAGGGGAGAGAAGGAATGGACAGAGTAAGAAGATGTAGGAGGAGAGTCGGCATTCCTAATCGGGGATAAAAAAACAATAATACCTGCATACTAGTGCAGAGGGGCAGTGAGGTAAGCAACAAAGGGCAGTGTGCTAGGAGAAGCATGATGTCTACCAGAATATCCAGGGGAAGACCTGTTGAGGGAAAGGGGGAATAAGTGAGGTAGTAGTAGGGTCCTATCCATGATGCTATGGTGCACAAGAGTTAGAGAGGAAAACTAGAACCAGTGACAGAAGAAATGCAGTTGAGTGCTTGAGGTGCTGTGCTGATCGGTACAATGTTATAGACTCACCGTGGTGTTACAAATTGTAGCTATACTACAAGTATCTCACGTAGGGGGCTGGTGGACTACAAGGAATCTGGCATTGAGAGGGAGAAGCCCCTGGAGCTGGATAGCAATTACTGGGGGTCCGGCGTCAGGGTAGGCGACATCCGGTAGTGTGGCTAGGGAAAAAAAAGACGGGGGACTGTTGAGTGCCAAGCATGGACAGAGACGGGAGCTGAATGAAATCAGATCCAGCCACCGAAGGACGGACTCACAGTAATGAATATTTACCAGATGTTGAAATTTGCTGGACGGAGGTCTGACAGGACAGTAAGACAGTAAGACAGTAAGATCATCCAGTGTTCCAATAGACTGCGGTATAAGTGTGAGCGGAGCCGGTGGGATCGATGTGGTAAGGATATGGAGAGCAGGGATGTCCTGTGAGCATCACGACAGAGGAAACATCCGTGCGCTGCATCGGTGGTGGGACAGGGACGCCGGACAGGAATAATAATCAAGGGGGATGTGAGAGGGAAAATGGTGAAGCAGAAGAATTTGCCTGGAACAGAGATATATTTTGAAAAGTTAATTCTTTGATACAATTTTCATCTAGACCAGTGGCAGTACAGTTGTCCTAAATATGCCAACTACTGGTTGGCAACCACACCACTGGTGATGGGCTAAACTATGTATATAACAAATAAGCATGTTTGTCATACAAAGAAGAAGGCAGTATACTTGTCATAAATATGCCAAAAACTAATCAGGTACTGCATCATTCAATATAGATCATGGAACAAGGACATATATGGCAGGGCCATACAAAGGAGCCAAGGTTGCTGTCAAACAGTATTATCAAATGCATTGTAATAGTGAAAACGATCTGAAAGTTAAATGAAACAGGGGTTATTTGGCATGCATGCATCTAATCCAAATATTTGACAGTGCACGTCTCTTCAACGCAACTCTGTTGTGCCTAATGGAGGTAGCTGGTGGGCTATTTGGGCCCCAGGGACCTTCAGGATTCAAGGGGACTTAATCCCCCAACTTAAAATGCGCCACGGGACGCGTCTGCACACTTGTCACATCAGGCCCGCCCCCTGCCTCCACCACTGTGCAAACGCGCCTCATGGCGCGTTTTAAGTTGGGGGATTAAGTCCCCTTGAATCCTGAGGGTCCCTTGGGTCGAACCAGCTCACCAGGTACCTCCAGTAAGTGCCACAGAGCTGCGTTGCAGAGAGGTGTAAAAAGGAGCGTGGCCTTGGACCACCTCTCTGCAGCGCAGCTCTGTGGCGCTTACTGGAGGTACCTGGTGGGCTAGTTGGCCACCAGGGACCCTCAGAATTCAAGGGGAATTAATCCCCCAACTTAAAACTCACCAGGGGGCGCTTTTGCACAGTGGTGAAGGGAGGGGGTGGGCCTGATGTGACATGTGTGTACTTATCCAATCACTCCACCAAAACCCAAGCACTCATAAATTCACCATGCACTCTCCTTGCAGTACTCTAATCGTCCAGTCAGTACCCATGTACTCATGCAATGACCCAGGCACTAACTAATTGCAAATACAGAGGAGGTCATGCTAATCACAGGGATACCCCAACACATAGTGTTCCCTAGTGTATGTAGGAGTTTTCACTGTATTCTGAGTGTCTTTTAGCATAGCACTGGCTCTAGGCCTGGTTACCACCAGTACCCGTCAGCAAAAAGTTGGGGGCACAGGAGGACTTTCTGCTCCTCTGCTGGTTCTTTCTGCACATCTCTTGCTTCTTCCAGAACTTTTCTTCGTCTTGCTGGACTTCTGTTGCCTGACTCTGCATTTGTCTTGCTTCTTTCTGTGCTTTTCTTCCTCTTTCTTCACATGTCCTACCTTTGTAGGCATAATTAGAAATTAGCATTTAAAAAACCTTTATAATTCACTGAAAAAAACAAAGGTTTCAGGGACGTTATAGTTAGATATTAGCATTTAAAAAACATCAGAAATCCACTGAAAAAAAACAGGTTTCAGGGACGTTATAGTTATAGTCTTCGCGCGGGTTATATTGCCCCATCTAACGTGCCTTCCTCGATGCCTATGTTATAACGAACAGTGCTATGCCATACATATTACAATCTGGGATCCATATCTTTGTCACAGTGCATATGCAACATTACACTCCCCAGCACATATTTTATATTACAACTTTAGAGACTAGTTAGGTTACACAACACTGCTCTGTGCATATTACACTCCAAGGCGCATATCGCATAGCACGCGCTAGTGCTTGTGCTATCTCGCGCTCTCCAATGAATCTGTCATTGCGCACAATGTATTGCATATTATATTTCACGCCCGGTTCACCTTATATCACACTTTTTGGTGCATAGTTTATACCATGCACTATATCTAGTTTTCATTTTCAATCGTGCTCTCAGGACTATGTTCTATATAACACTGTGTTCACCTACCCTTTTCACGGGCATTACATTTTGCGATAGGGGGTGGAGGGTCAGGGGGTGTTTCTGCCAAGTGAGCCCGGAGTCACAGTCACAAACGTCCTCTTCTTCCTGAATAAAAGTGAGATTATGCTGCATACTTGTTCATATTTTAAGTAGTTCGCACAGACACACGTTTTAAAAACAATAAAGTTCCTAATACCCGCCTTCTCTGAACAGTTAGCTTGCTGCCCCATCCCCCTCCTCCCTATCCTCTGTTGTGCGAATCAATGGACTAGCCTCCTCCCTCCTGCCATGCATGGTCTGATGTGCTGCCACCGCCCTCAATTTAGTATGATGTACCAGTCCACTCCTCCTGCCCTCCATTGCCCAATTCTATGCCCCATCATTGACCTTCTGCTTATACTCTGTGCTTAGCTTGCTGCCCCTATTCTCCTTCCCCCTGCCCTCCATGTTCCATGGACCTGCCACTCCTATCTACTCTGAGTGTTCTGTTGAGCTGCCACTCCCCTCCCTCCTGCCTAGCATTGTCAGATGACTGTAACCTGTCCCTGCCACCTCCACCCTGCCTGCCCACATGCCATGCCCCTATCCTCTTCCTCCTGTCCTACATGGTCCATTGTACTGCCACACCCTTCTGCCCTCCCTGGTCTGTTGTGCTGTAACTGCTCCTCCTGCCTGCCCCGTGCGGTCTGTTGTGAGGCCCCTTTCCCTGAACTTTCTTGTCTGTGCACAGGTCCTGACCCTCCCTTCTATCCTCCATCATTCTTTGTGCATGCCCCTGCACCCTCCTTCTTGCCCATCATAGCCATTGTGCTACCACTAACCCTCCCACTTGCCTTGCATGGTCTTCTGTGCTGCCATGGCCCCTCCCACCTTCCCTGTGTGGTCAGTTAGCTGCCCCTGAACCCCTCCCACCTTCCCTCCATGGTCTGTGTGTATGCCATCACAGTCTCACTGTTGCTCTTCATGGTGTGTCTTACTTCTAGTGCCCATCCAGCCTGACCTCCATGGCTATCTTGCTGCTCCTGCCCTGCCCCCTTGCCCCCAGCCCTCTGTTTACATGTGCAGACCCCTACTCCCTCCCTCCTGGCTTGTCTGTTCCATTGTAATGCCCCTGATCCATCCCTCCTGCCCTTTATGGTCTGTTGTGCTGCAGCTTTCTCTCCTGTCTGTCCATTATGGTCCTGCCTCTTGCCCCTCTGTTCTCTGTTGTCCATGTGCTTGGTCCTGTCCCCTCCCTCTTGATTTCTATGGATTGTTGTGCTGCACTCCCGTCCCGCATGCCCTGTGTGGTGTATTGTGCTGCTGCAAACCCTGATGCCTGCCCTGCAGGGTCAGTTTGGTGCACCTCTCCATGCCCCTCCTGTCCTCTGTTATCCAAGTCCATGTCCCTACCCCATTTCCTTCCATGATCCAATTGACCATACTTACGAGATTTTGAAAAAAAATCTGGGGTATTGATTTTCCCCTTTGAGTTACATTGAAAAAGAGGAGATTGTAGACAGGAGACAGATAAAATAAAGCCCATTTGAGCTTAAAAACATTGGACGTTTCCTGGCTGAATCGGGTCTGTTGGCATGTATGGTTGTACTACCATTGCCTCTTCCTTCTGCCCACAATGGTCTATTACATTGCCACAGCCTCTCTTGCAAGTCCTGTATTGTTGGTTTGTTGCCCCTGCCCCCCTTTCCACTGCCCTCCATAGTCTGTTGTGCTGCCACGGCCCTTCCTGCCTGCTCAGTGTGGTTAAATTGTTGCCTTTGCACCCTCCTACCTGCCTTCAATTTTCAGAGTCCATGCCCCTGGCCTCTGCCTCTCAACAGTATCCTAATGAACAACTAGATTGCTAACATTCTATATTTATTACAAAAGTGTGGAACGCCTGACGTCATCTTGATGTAATCAAAACTGTAATACCTAGAGCATTTCCTTTAGAAATTACATATATGAGAGGGTCTTATTGGCATCAAAATTATGGTTAGTGCTCTAAAAGACTAAAATAAGGACATATTTTCTGAGTTTTCAAATAGCGAGAAAGCACTTTTAAATTATTTGTTACCTTTATGTTTTTTTATCCAGTTGACCACTTGATTAAATGTTGCACTTAGGGGAGAGGATGTGGTGTTACTTCCAGAACTGCAGACTTTGCAACTGGGGAACCAGGTTGGAGTTTCTGCTTCAGCTCGACATTCTGTGATTCTGGTCAAATCACTTAGTCTCCCCATGTCTACAACCAAAATGAATTTGTTCTTGTGTGATGTAACCAATGCTCATGTAAAGCACTCCAATACCTGACAGGTCTGCACTATATAACACTGCAAAAACACAAAATAATAAGTGTTTTGCACACTTCTGTCATTGGGCTATATTTGGGCTACATCTGGGTGATTTTGGGCTACATTTGGGCTCTTTTGTCTCTGGTGGCCATCTTGGCAGACTTATTTGTTATGAAGTTTCCTAATTTCCTCATTTACTGCAGTCTCCTAAGTAGGAAATACTTTCAGTTTTTTACTTTGATTCCAAAGGCATTCAGATGTGTCACACATTTGCCATAAATTCAGAATGTTAGCACTCTTTTTGCTCATTAGATCACTGTAGTAAAGCTACTGCTCACCAGGGAAAACTGCTGCTGGTATTGAAAGTGCATGTTTCAGTCTGCATGTCAGAATTTTTTAATGAAATAGAAGAGGATTTGAGAAGTCACTCAAAATGTGCCCTAATTTTTCTTTCTGCAGCACTAATCATACTTTCTATGGCAAAATGAACCCCTCATGTTGTTCCTTTTTAAATTAAAGGTTTTAAGAGTTACCACTTTAATCCAAGCAAGATGGCTTCAGGTGTGCCATACGTTTATCATAAGTAGGACTGTTAGCGCTCTAGTTGTTCTTTGGAACACTCTGGGAAGCTGCAGTAGAACACAAAGGAATCAACTGACAGTCTCTGCCCTTGTTGGATGTACATGTTTTACTGAGAATGTCAGACTTCATTCTCACATGACTGAGAAAGATAATGTGAATTTACAGAAAATAAGCTCTCAGTTTAGCTTATAGATCACCTTCCAAACCTCTGTGGGAAAAGCATGAGAAACGATTTTTCTCTCAATCATGATATCCCAGCAGAAGGCTTTTTCACATGGTGAAATCACCTTAGAACATACCACAATTCCTAAAATGAGTATGGTACCATCAACAAATGATTTATAATGTAACTAAAGTCTTAAAACCTTCTATTAACTGCAATGCTTTTTAATGAGGTGCTATCATGTATATTGGTCCCAAGATGGCTGCCAACACTTCTTGGATGAAGTGCTGACAGCCAATCAGATCTCAGGATGAGATGTGTGGTTAGGCTCCGCCCATATATATATATGATTTTACTTTTGATTTTCTCAGGAACTACTGAACAGATTGACACCAGACCTGCAAAAGGCACATCCCTGACCTGAGGACTACCTCTCTGCCAAATTTCAAGTAATTCTGTTCAGCCGTTCGGGCTGTACCTTGGACTAAAGGTCCCTATGGAAAATTGCATGGGGAAAATGCGTTTTGGAACCCCCCTTTTTTCTCAGCCCCCGCTTGACGAATCCCCCCGAGACTTTCAGGGTAGGAGCGGAGCGGAGCGCACCACCTATTTTGAAAATTTCGCGAGGATTCGTCAACCGGCGCCAAAGTTATTCCAAATAGAATGTTGCGGATTTCCTATGGAAACACGGTCCTAACTATAACTATCTACTGGCGACCGCCAGTAGATAATATATATAAAGATATCTCGCTCTTCAACACTTCTCATCCACAGGAGACAAACGAGAGCAGACCCAGGAAAAGTGCTATTTTCCGTTTATTGCTTTGAAAACAGTGTCGCCATATATATATATATATATATGTATTACCTACTGGCAGTCGCCAGTAGGTAGTTATAGGTAGAACCTAGTTTTCTATCTTTGGCGCCGTTTGACGACTCTCCGCGAAATTTTCAAAACTAATGGGGCTCTCCGGTCAACTCCTGTCTTGACAGTTTTGGGGTGATTCGTCAAGCGGGGCCGAGAAAAAAGGGGGGTCCCAAAACGCGTTTTCTCCATGTTAATTTCCATAGGAACTTTTGTCGCAGCTACAGCCCAAACTGCTGAACGGAATTACACTTAATTTGGCAGTGAGGTATCCCTTGGTCCAAAGTGCACTCTTTGCTTTAAATGGTTTAAATCTGTTCAGTAGTTCTTGACACATTTAAAAATAAAAAATATCGATATGTGTTGACCGAGGAGGATTTGCGAACCCTCCCGATCACAAATTTCATTCTGATTGGCTGCCAACACTCCAAACCAAAAAGTGTTGGCAGCCATCTTGTGACTCAGTAAAACAAGTCACAAGAAAACAGTAAAAGAAAAAAAACAAGAAAGGGGGACAGGGTAGCAGCACCCTGAACCCCACAAGGACCCCCAAGCCCCAAAAAAACATTTTAAAAAAAGAAAAAAGAAAATTGGCCATTGTCGCGCTGGGTGCACGAATCTGGTAGGTGATTTTTAAAATAACAAAGCACAGGAATCCGTGCTTCGTTTTCCTTGAGCCCCCGGGTGGGTCAGGTCCCAGGGGCATGAGGGATAAAAATTAGATTACCCGTGCACAAGTGGTATTGGACCTATGTTATGTTAGCATGATGTATCTATATGTATACTTTCTGCTTGATACACATGCCTTTGGCTAGGAAGAAACCCTCCTTTCCTTCCATGTAAATCTGCTTCCAGATGAATAGGCCAAGAACCATACCAACGCCATTTTCTTAACATGTGCTGATCACGTGCTGATCACGTGCTGTTTTCAAGCTTCCTGTTCATCTGAGTTATTGGTAGCAGCTGAAGGTAGCCTGTTTACTTTACTGTTTTAGACTCAAGGTTGCATCTGGCTTTGGGAGTGATTAGTAAATACAAAAATATCTGCTGTACCTATAGTTATTTTATAAACGCATCTAAGTCGTTTCTTAAGACAGAAAAAACCACTCTATCTGGACCGTGTAGAGATTACAAAACACATAGAAATAGGGTATTAATCCATGTTTTAATTTCGACCTTATTTGAAAAAGACTTATTTGATGAATACGTAAGATTTATACATTACACCAACATTTTTATACAAACAAAACCAAGGACCTATTCGTCCTACAATACATTGGTACCCATGGACAATCTGTGGAATAAAATTATTCACACATACTCATTCATACTAAGACACATTCATACAATGTAACAAAAGACACATGACCCTAAAAGCTAAAAGTTGAACAAAATACAGGCCCAAAATAATGGTAGGCGAGTCTTCTTAAGTGTAAAACATACACAGAGGGATACAGAAAAGAAGAATGGCATATGGTAAACAGAATGGAGTAACAAGAAAATGTGTTCTTGTAATGTCTTAATAAATCTGTGTGGTGAACAATCCAGTTCAATATGCCGACGCGCGTTTCGGTGTAACACCCCCTTTAACCGGGGCAACACCTTCTTCAGGGCGAGAAATTATTCAGACATAAGTTCCATGGGACCAAGGGATCAGTTGGGAAGATAAGAATATATATATCTCTCTCTCCTTAAGTTTAATGACACAACCTCAGTACTTCTTACGGTGAACAAATATAGCAATGTAGTGGAACTTTTCAACTTATTGGCATGAGAGATCTGAAATCAGCGGTTTATAGGTGTTCTCTGTTTGCACTTTTTAGGTGATGAATATGAGTCAATGAGTTTAGGTTTTTAGAGAAAGCACCTCGTAATTCTGGCTCGATGTGCACCTATCCTCACGCTTCCAAGGTTGGTGAGGAAAAAGGAAATGGATTCTGCCACAGCGTCGTTTTAGTTTAGGGAAGACATCTCGCTGTCCTTCGCCTCAGTCCGGATACGCAGATCAATGTAGACGCTGCTCCGCATGATATGCATGATATGCGAGTAACTCAAAAATGTAATTAATCACCGTTTTAGTTTAGGGAAGACATCTCGCTGTTTCGGTTTAGCGTGTGACTGGGGGAAAAGGAATTGGATTCCGCCGCCGTATCGGGAGGAAGTTTTCTAATGCTTTCAGTCCTTCGTTTCAGTCCAGATACGCAGATCAATGTAGGCGCTGCTCCGCTGCTGGTCAGCTGCTTTCTGCGAAGGGAGCAGTAGGTAGTTATAGGTAGAACCTAGTTTTCTATCTTTGGCGCCGTTTGACGACTCTCCGCTAAATTTTCAAAACTAATGGGGCTCTCCGGTCAACTCCTGTCTTGACAGTTTTGGGGTGATTCGTCAAGCGGGGCCGAGAAAAAAGGGGGGTCCCAAAACGCGTTTTCTCCATGTTAATTTCCATAGGAACTTTTGTCACAGCTACAGCCCAAACTGCTGAACGGAATTACACTTAATTTGGCAGTGAGGTATCCCTTGGTCCAAAGTGCACTCTTTGCTTTAAATGGTTTAAATCTGTTCAGTAGTTCTTGACACATTTAAAAATAAAAAATATCGATATGTGTTGACCGAGGAGGATTTGCGAACCCTCCCGATCACAAATTTCATTCTGATTGGCTGCCAACACTCCAAACCAAAAAGTGTTGGCAGCCATCTTGTGACTCAGTAAAACAAGTCACAAGAAAACAGTAAAAGAAAAAAAACAAGAAAGGGGGACAGGGTAGCAGCACCCTGAACCCCACAAGGACCCCCAAGCCCCAAAAAAACATTTTAAAAAAAGAAAAAAGAAAATTGGCCATTGTCGCGCTGGGTGCACGAATCTGGTAGGTGATTTTTAAAATAACAAAGCACAGGAATCCGTGCTTCGTTTTCCTTGAGCCCCCGGGTGGGTCAGGTCCCAGGGGCATGAGGGATAAAAATTAGATTTCCCGTGCACAAGTGGTATTGGACCTATGTTATGTTAGCATGATGTATCTATATGTATACTTTCTGCTTGATACACATGCCTTTGGCTACGAAGAAACCCTCCTTTCCTTCCATGTAAATCTGCTTCCAGATGAATAGGCCAAGAACCATACCAACGCCATTTTCTTAACATGTGCTGATCACGTGCTGATCACGTGCTGTTTTCAAGCTTCCTGTTCATCTGAGTTATTGGTAGCAGCTGAAGGTAGCCTGTTTACTTTACTGTTTTAGACTCAAGGTTGCTTCTGGCTTTGGGAGTGATTAGAGCATTCCTGAAGGCGCCGCCTCTCCTTTCCCAAGCACAGAGACGACAGGGAGTCACCCCTCCTGCCCTCCCTAGTAATAGATAGCTGTGCCTTTGTTCTTATCCGAGCTGTGCCATATATGGTCCTTTCCTGGAGCTCCAGGGCCAACTGGTGCTTTTCCATGTACTGTATTATATGTGTTGAACTGAAAAGTATATAACCTCATGTTTGAATGTGAGTCTTCAGTCTTCTTCGGCGCACCTGATGGGTGAGGATCGACGAGGCTCCTCTATATAGAGTTTGTTCTGGCCAATAAAGAGTTTGAACCTTCTCCGTTGCCAACTGACTATTATTTGGAAAGATATTGCGGGCCACTGGTAAGTGTGGCCCTTGGGATTTTTGTTTAAGTACTTCAGTTGGCGACTCCGCCGGGACCCCGTGATAGGGTCTTTTCCTCCCCCGTATTCGGGTGGTAGGATTGAGGGTGTCCTGGTCGGGCGGGTGGAGAGGAGGGATTTTATTTTTTCCCTTCTCCCTGACTTTTGACACTTCCACTCCGCACTCCCGATCAGGGTGTCCTCTGCTGCTAGTAGCCCTTCACCGGGGTCCTACGGGCCTAACCCAGGAACTGACCGCATTGGTCCCAAGAAGTTGGCAGCGGAGAACGAACATCCGTACCTGGGTGCACCCGGTGAGTAATTTGTTTGTTTTGATGCACGCTTTGAGCGGTGCATTTGGAACAGTTAACTGTATTTTGATTTGGGGGTCATGGGTTCCCTAGGAGAATTACGGAGGTCTTGCAGGGTGGTCCGGTAGGGACTGACTGTAGAGACTCCACGGATTTTTTGTGATTTAGAGACACTGATCAGATGCCTAGTTGTTACCTGTGTGTAACACACGGCTGGATTGTATTCAGAAAAGCCTGTGGCTGTAATTGGGTAGCCATGAGACATAACTGAGGTAAGGCTCGCACCACATCAGAACGGTCTCAGTGGTGAACCAAGGAGGTCATGGGATGGTCTGTAGTCCAGTCCGTGGTCGCACCTGTCTGACTGCCTCTTGCCAGTCTTTTTGGAAGACTGCTCGTTGTGATTCTGTCGGTCCGGTATTTTGAATAATTCTCCACGAACGGGTGTCGACGGGCTCGGTTCGTTTGTTTGTGATGCATCAAGTTTGAATAAGTAGGTTGAGGTTGAACTGCAGAAATCGTTATATAGGAAACATCAATATGTGTTATATGTGATACAAGAATTTGTTTGTATGTTGTTGGTGTTTGCTAACTAACATGCCGTGCTTCAGTAAATTGAATTGTTTTGGTTGTTGTTGTCGGACTAGCGGCTCTCGTCTGGCCGAAATCCAGCCTGCCCCACCGGAAGGCAGTCCTAGCCATTATATGTATATAAAACATGGAATAGCTCCTTTTGTTTAATGCATTGTGGCTGTGAATGTGTGAGAAAATTGGAGAAGTGAAATTGTCAAGGAGTGAGTTTAATTTGGCCTCATTGCCATCAATGCATCGCAAAAGGTAATTGAAAGGGGTGTAGCTAGGAAAAGAGCACCCCCTGTGACTTGATGATACCCTTGATGTACAAAAAGGACTAATGAAAAGTAAATATGGACAGATCAAAAGTTCAGTTTAAGAAAAAAATGTGTGTGCATTTGGAATTTGCATGTTGTTCCCATCTGGGGTTGTTTTTTATTTGGTGGCTCAGTGAGCCAACGTGCCTGGTGCAGAGGTTTGTGTTTAACATCATGGTTGTAGGTCCTAATTCTAGCTGGACCTACTGAGACTTTCATCAATTTGAGGTTGATAAAATGAGTACCATTGCGTGGGGTAGTAACAAACATCTGTTCTATGCTGGTATGTTATGTTATTATGTTCTGTGAATTATTCACAGTAAGTGTTTTCATAATTTGAGGATAGAAATAAGTTGAGGCCCCTAAAAGGAGATAGTATATAAAAATAAAATAAGAAAAAGTGTATTTTTAAATGGAGTTAATTATTGAAGGTTAGAAAGAATTATGAAGGCTTTTTGTCTTTGACAGCTTCAGAGTGAGGAGAAGGTGGGGGCTAAAGAGCGCAGAATGCGATGCAGAAATTGAAGGCAGATTTTGACCTTGTAGTCTGTAAGGTGGGGGCTAGAAATAGGAGCGAGTAAACCAGGAGGTGAAATCATTGCTTAGAAAGCTTCTCTGACATGGAAATGTGTAATGCTTGCAGCAGGAGAGCCTTGGAAAGAGGTGGGGGCCAGGAGTGCTTGCAGTGGCTGGCTAACAGCCCAGAAAGTTCCGTGCTGAGGTGCTATTTTTAGTTTTTCTGATAAGATAGGACAGCAGAGAATCGAAACTTACGGAGCCCTGTCTGTTCCCATATTTTTCAAGACAAATTAAAAAAGGGTGCTGAGAAGGAAAAGATACATTCGTATTTTTGCTTTTGAAAAATAATGTCCACGTAGTTGCCTTCATTTAACAAATGTGGCATTATCCTTAGACAAAAATTAAGATGAAGCTCTTTCTTAGAATTTTGTGGGCTACATGCCTAGGTAAAAATGATCAGCAAATTAAGATTCATTTTTCACAGGAGGAATTGTGGCGCAAGGGAACACAGAGTGTCTGTAAAAATGCCTTCCTTTTAGACAGTCAAAATTAAGGTGGCTTAACATGCTTACATGTTTTAGTCATTGCAAAATATGACAAGATGGTTACAGTTAAGTACCACTAGGTTTATATTTTCTATTTTGTGTTTTGTTAATGTGTGTTATGTGTGTCTTCTGATTAAAAGTTATAGTTGATATTTTTGGTGTGTTATGTGAAGTGTTTTTCTTTTGTGTGTTGTGTTTTTTCTTTTTTTTACTTCTGCCCTCAGATCATTCATGGATTGTTCTGGGTGGTTCTAGGCCTGGCAAGACTACAGTTGGACACGTGAGTTGGTTTGACGAAGACGTCATAGTTGTGAAAGGATAATGGTGAAATGAGCGCCTTGAATGGCTATAGGCAGGAAATCAGGGTGAGAGAAGTCTAGAACAAAGTGAGAATGTTACAGTAGGTGCAGAGGAGTAGTGAAAAAAGCAGGTGTCAATAGCAAACGCAACAGCGATGGTCCATATCATGAGGTGGTGGAACGAGTGTTCCATATGTACCTGTGGGAACTAATCAATGCGCAAATTGCAAAAAGGAGGGTGCTGTCAGCTGTGTGTTGAAACAGATGTGTTTTTTGCATAACTTCTTTGGAAAGAAATGTTTGTGTTTATTTTTGTGCACTGTGTCTTTCTATGAATTGTTCCTGCTGGTCCTGTGTGTCAGAAGCGACACAGTAAGTTTTGGTGACCTGCTGTCAAAGAGGGGAGTAAGGAAATGGAATATTATTCTTGAGCCTGACAAATTAAGCAGACAAGAATATTAGTTGTTGGGTTGCAGGTTCATTGTGCATGAGGTGCATGCCATAGTGTTGTGCGTCACTGCTCATTTACATATTATATTGAAATTTGTCTATGCTTTCTGTGCTTGGTATACAGCAAGTATACCTGATGGCTTAGCATGTGTGCTTTTATTTTATGTACGTATTTGTTTTTGCATTGTTTTTACGCTTTTGCTTTTAATACTATTACAAGCTCCCCTGTGTTGTGAGGGGATGGTCATGACGATGCCCATCGCTACGCAGCTGTTGGTTGGACTTGTTCTGGTTACTAAATTCCACAGATATGATATTTCATGCTGTGAACATGACAGACAGCACTTCACCAGTGCATGTCTATTTGGCCATAATGGTATTGAAAAATAAACAAAAGAGATATACAGGATTAAAGGTGTGTCACCTGCAGTTAGTCATGTTACTGCTCCTTCCTTTAAGGGATGAGCAGCCTGGATTGATGTTCCCTGATTGGACCCTAAGGATGAACTATAAATCTGTGGCTCTTGCTAAAGGTGACCTAACTTTCCTTATGATATTGCACTTCTACATGTAGTCATAAGAGGCACCAAGAGTTTCTTATTTGCTGTCCTGAGTAGCAGGACTGTGATTTTAAGTGGGTATAGTTCCCCCTCCGGACAGGTGACTAGGGAAAGGATAAATTGTAGATCAGACACCAGAGACCTGAGAATTATTAGACTAGGGTGACAGGTATTCTCAGTGATCATGAGGAGACATTGTTTAGCCTGTGTATTGCATAGTGCACAATTATTAAAGGGAGGTATCTGCATGCCCCTGATAATTTGTATCATGCGTTTCCCCTTTTGAGGTGTTCTGGATAAGGAATGTAGAGACCCACAGATGTAGTAATTTAAGAGATGTTTATCACATTAGATAATGTTGCTATGTGTGTGAGGTACAGTCAGGATACAGCCCCTGGGGAAGACCTGCCTGCAGGGGATATAAATTACCCTCATTGCACCAGGGTCTCCCCCAGTGGGCTTGTACCCGATATCATCACAGCCTGCCTTTTCACAGATGAATGTTCTCTGTGCCCATCAGAAAATCATGAAATGAATATTTGTAAATCCATAAGGGACTGGCCTATCTGTACAACTGGTGCCACTATGAACCACGTCCAGTTTTACTAATGATACCAGAATGTTTTATTGATTGGTTATTGACTTTGCCTTTTGGATTCCCCTCCTTTATATCTGTCCTACCTCATGAGCACTTTCCTTTTTCACACTCCCCTTGGAGCAACCTCTTTCTCTATTTGGAGCATTTAATATAGTGATCCGTTCTAAAAGTCTCTTAATTTTCTCTGGTTTGTATCATACCCTGTTCTCCTCAGACTTTGAGCTTTCTTTAATAGGCACCTTCTCTGAGATTGATTCTGTGCTTGACTTCACCTCAGAGTGCTACTTTGAAGATAAGGTCGAGCTACCAGTGGCTCCCGAGCTACTCGTTGGAGACCCCTGGACTAGAAGTACTGCTTTTGCCCTTGCATCCTATGAGAGTGACTGTGCATCCTAAACCAGAGTTGTCCCATGGCTTCTGGCCACTCCCTTGAAGATTGCAGGCCACCTGCCTGCAGTCCTATTGTTAAATACAATGAATTCTTTTTGTACTAATTTGAAGGAAACTAACAACTGTGTCACGTTCTTATATCACCAGGTTCTGCAGGATCTTCCAGAGTAACAATTTGGTTTGTATGGTATTCTAGAACATACATAATTTTAGATTTTGCATAAATGCATACAAGTGTTTAATTTAAATTGGATTGAGTAGACTTTTTTCCTTGCCTAGCCTCACAAGAATACTGGGTGAAGAACATTTGCCAATATATCTGATGTTGCTCAAATTTCTAAAGGAAGCATTCACCTCTCTCAAATTATTTTTTTTAAATGTATACAAAAGAATACAAAAAAGAATGAAAAGACACATTATGTCATTCAAGGTGTGCACTTTTATATATGAAATATTTCAACTTGAATGTACATAAAAGTTGAATAAATAAATGAAAGAATGACTAGCATTTCATCTGAAAAATGAATGTAAAAATTCTATGCCGGTAACACTACACTAGCAAGGTAAATCACAATCAGTACTAGACTTCACGGAGTGCTATGTTTGGAGTAGGACTAATGACAAATCTATTGACAGTGAAACCAAAAAGCTCCTGTGGGTGGATGAAATACAGAAAAGTTGAGGCACCACAAATAGGAGCAAGGCAACTTAGATTTACACAAAAGACACTCAATCTACAGCAGGAATAGGCTCTGTGGAGTATGGTATTCAATGCTATCTGCGTTAGACAGCTAAACCTGTCTGTGCCAAGTTTGAAACAATTCTTTGCAGATTGCACAGATAACTCTATGAAACTGCCCAGATTTCTCTCATATGTTTAGTTTTATAACTTTCATACCATCTCTTGAACATCAGTTTCTCAAAAGATGCAATCACATTCTCCGTTTGTAGCCATTGTCTAATGTAATGCTGGCCTTTCAATTATCACAGATGAATCATGATTCTCTAAGAAACCACTTAAGCCTATTATCAGAAATCTTTAGAATGATTTTGCTGGAATATTAGTTATTTGGAATGGCTCAAACCTACTGACTTCAAAGGCTGATGAATCCAGAATCAAGTTAATACCTCAAAGAGTCAACAAGAGTAGGTTTTTACTACATAGAAAAAACATAGAAACCAGAGATCCATCATCCACTACTGAACCCCAAGCTCAGTCAATTTCACTAAGTCCCAAAGATGCCATTTATTCTGGAGACCATTCTAAAAGGCAAATTACATAACAATTTAAAATTGATCCTATGAACATCTTTCCACTCATCGCCATTCTTTTTGACATGCAATTCTATCTTTCACCATTTAGTGTATTCACCTTTTAGAAAAGTTTGAGAACAGAGATCTCTTTCTTGTTACTGTGTGTCTCATAACTATTGTTAGCTTGCATACATCCTGTTTCTTTGATCCTTTGACATCTTACACCTATATGCAAATCCAATACACTTTGGGTCTCATTTTCAAAAGTAGTTGCAGATTTAATTCTAACTTACATGCAAAATACTTCAAAGTAGCCTGTTTCACAATTGTAAAAGAATTTGCTCACATAGAGGTTTCCATGAGTTCAAATCTCTTACTGTGCCTTGAGATTGGGGACTCCAGGATGGAAATGACCTAGAACTTCGTGTACAACCACAAACATACATGTTTATGGATATTTCAAGCAATTTTCTCTCACCCACTCTATAAAAGGTTGAAAATGTACTACTGTCACAGGAAAGAAGAACCCCATTCTGGGTGAGGTGAACACCCCTTGAAATTTGTATAAGGTAGCATAGGAGGTTACTCAAAAGGGAAAATGTCTTCCTGGAGTAAGACATCAAGAAAAAGTTATAAATTGTTTACACTTGCTCTACTCTTTTGCCAGGCAAATAAATTGTATGTATATATGTCCAAGTGAAAAAAACAGGAATTCACAAGCCTTTTTCAGGCTCACATCTGGAAATCTGGGACTGGAGCATTTACTCAGAGGTGACTTGGAAACATTTTGGTAATTCCACAGTCTGCACCCACAAAATGTTGGAAAGTTATGTATTCAGACAGTTTTAAGAATTGGACCGATTATTGAAAATGAAATACAAACAAATCCGTCCCGATTGCCCTTTGAGGATATCAAATAGTAGACAGAAAGCCATGATTTCTCTTTTTGTTTTGCTGTTTATTGATCACAGATTCGATTTTATATTGTACTGTTTTGTATTTGTATTTATTTAATGCATTTTACCCCAGGCCACAGTCTGATACACTTTTGCATACAGGTAGCAGGCTACTTTATGGGAGTGCCACGGATGAAAGTGTGTGTCTGTGGCATGTATAAGTAGTATAGATAACATGTCTAGTGAAAAGAGTTGTGCTCTTATCGTGTTTTTCTGTCACTGTGCCTATGCATAAACTTGAAGAGAAAAGGCAAATCATTTTCTTAGGTCCTGGGAACAGGTTAAAGACTGAGGCCCGATTCACAAAGGTACTTACGCATACTCAGGGATGAATCTGAGTGCGCCATGTGCAGATTTTGCCACAAATGCAGAGACTCCACACTAGTAACTTCACTATCCGTAAATACCTTTGTGAATAGGGCCCTGCGTAAGGAGGTATAAAGCGAGTAACTGACATCAGCTGGGTAGATTTTCCACAGACCTGCATGTGCCCCCTGTTGAAAACCAGGGGTAGGGAGGGGCATGTTTATTATTATTTGAGTCAACTCAGAAGAGTAAAGAAATGTGCTGTGGTGTGTGTGAAAGGGCAAGAGCAGACGTGATCCATATTTACAATAATATGAAGCACTTCTTCTCTTTCCTTGCTGTTTGTATTGTCTTGCACCCGCACAGGCACGTTTGCACCATAGTTCAGGGGTGCCTGATTCCAGGAAGGAATGTTTTTGTGCAGGAAGGGATTACTCTTTCTATGTGTGCTGCAGAATGCAAGGCACATGGAAAGAGGAAGTAACAAGGAGAAATTAAGATATTTTTCTGCGTTCCACATTGTGCCTGTCCCTGGTGGATACACCATTTTGGCGCAAACCCAGGTTTACAAGTCTTTGGCAATCTGGGTTTGCGTCAAACTACATGGGTGGATGCATTGGAGTGCCCATGCACCAGTCAGGTGACACCTCCCTGACACAAAAACGCATGGCAGCACTATGGGTCGCCTTACTTTGTATATACTAAGCCACGCAAAGTAGCATAGCTTTGCCTGGCTTAGTAAATATAAAAAATGAGTTTGCATCAGGGCCTTGCCATAAAAGTAACGCAAAATGTAAAAAGTAGGTCTTCTCCAGTAGTTTAAACCAAGAAAGGTTTATTAGGTTACAGAGATAATAAAACCCCATCTATCACCAACTCCTGCAACTGCCAATCTCCAGTTGCTAACATTCTACCCCACCTGGAATTCCACTCATTCCAAGGTCTAATTCCAATGGCATAGCAACCTAGAACAAATGCTTATGCTAATGTAAGAACACTACACAACCCCAATACAAAATCATTGTAAATATGGCCCTAAGTTTCTACAGTGTAAGGGAATGCCGTGCAAATGTGTAATGGATCATTGAAGAGCAGGTAGGGCCGCGCTAAATGAGCAGTGGCAGGAGTATGGCAAGAGTCTGCAGCTCATATGGACACTTTCAGAGATGGATGGGAATGATTTCATCATCTTACAAAATCCTGAAAACAGTCCCCTCAGCAGAAGCTCCCTGAATGGAATCGCCTGGCTGACAAACCTAACTCTGGTTTTAGGGAAATGTAGCAGTCTAATAAACAATATGGGGCATATTTACAATAACTGGCGCATCCCTGCATATCAGCAGGGATGCGCCAGTTATTGTGCGCCACAGCTCCGCCACCATGGATGCGCTGCATTTACAATGCAGCGCACCATGGGGCCAAAACTGCACAGATGCGTGTCGCATCTGTGCCATAAAAGTGGTGCATTGCTGAGTTGCGTTGCAAGTGCGATGCAGCTCCAGCAATGCTCTGGGGAGCCCTATCTTGTGAATGCTGCATCAATCCTTACGCCTGCTTCAGGCAGGCGCAGGGTTTTGACGCAGCATGGGCCTAAAAGTGACTGAGTGAAATCTTGTAGATTTCACACAGCCACTTTTAGTAGGCATTCCTGCGACAGAACGCCCCCCCTGCGCAGGAACGCCTACTTCTGGCGCAGGGCTTTACAACGTGACGCATCTCCCAGATGCGTCATGTTGTAAGTACCCCGCACCATGGCGGAGGATTTGCACCGCTGCTGCATCACAAAAGTGACGCAACAGCGGCGTAAATGAGGCGGAAGGGGCTTGCAAATCTGCCCCTAGGCATTTGGAGGCCAATAGCCGATTACCTATTGTACCATAAAGTAGCACTAAATAGTTTAATGCTAGCACGTGTCATTTATAGCACTTAGAAACGACAGACATTCAGTATGAAGTGCTACCTAATAATACATTATTACAGTGGTTGGCAAAATGTTAGCAATAGGCAGGACAAGTGGTAAATAAAAACAGTCCAGTACCTAGAGCCCTGAGATTTTGACTAAAGATGCTGGTAATCACCACAGTTTATAGCTGCTAGGTGAGGTGTATCTGGAGATGATGATGTAAATTTGTGCTGCAATAGAGCAATCTGTTTAACATGACATGGAGCACGCAAAGCGTAATTCATTTTGTGCCCTCTTTTACATTAAAGTAAAACTTATCGTTGGCACACCGTGTGAGGGTATGCTATTAGGGCGATGCATCTAAAAGTACTTCGGTCCTGATTACAAGTTGGGAGGAGTGAAATTCACCCTTAGAATTCCACTCTGCTCAATTATAAGTGGGCAGAAGTTCCTGCACCAATATTCCCAAGTTTGGAAAAAATGTTGCCAACTGGAAAATCCGGCCAGTGAAACTGCATTGAGAATGTGTTGCAGTGCAGCTTGGCTCTGGTCTTTGACCCCAACCCAAAGGATGGGTGGGGGAGCATATCAGGCAACATCCTCTAGTTCCATTGTTCACCCTCCACAACAGCCTTCGCCCCCTCTCTCCATTGGCCTCTTCGCAGATGCTTACCACCTGCTTAAAGGTGGTGGGAGACAGCGTTAAACTCTACAGAATTGGAAATCCTTGTCAGAATTCCACCCCGTAAATGCACGTCTGCAAACTTATTTTCCGTTCTGTGTGATCTACCTTGTAAATAATAGACAGATATATGTGTGGACATACCAGGTAGTTAACAGACCTGACAACTCACATGGTGCAGTGCCACTGTGTGTCACACAATATTGGCTCCTTTCACACGGTCACCTGGTGAGGAGCCGATATCACACAGTGAGCGCCCAATTAGCTGGAAACCCATGCAAAGAGCAGATTTCTAGCTAATTGTTTGGAGGTTTAGATCAGCCAGCCCATGTCCATAACAAGGTGTGAAACCTCCCCAGGACATCAGCGGCAGCCTCAAAAGCTTTGATTTAGCTTTTTTGGGGAGGGGGACGTTGTAGGTGGGGGCTGTGCATTTACAGGTGTCTTGGCTGTGCTCTGCAATAGGCCCCACCCCCTTCATGACCACACCTCCTCTCCACACGGTGAAAAAAAATTAAAAGTTGTCAGGTCTGCAGTAATTGAACATCCAGCCGCCAAAATCTCTGCACATATATTCTCCGATAAACCTTCAATTATGGACTTAGAGTTCCGGTGGTTTCACATTTAGCCAGGATGCTTGTTTACAGTCCAGGGAGGACCTGGCCTGGCAGTTCGGCTGAACTGTTCACCATGGGCGCAGGGTCAAGACTGATTTACATATGGCTGGGTCCAAACTGGAATGGGATGGTGAGCAAAATACGATGGATTTAGGCCCAGATCTTTGTACTGGGGTGAATGTATGACATTGTTCTGCATTCTGTCCATCAATTGTTGTTTTTGCAATTTTCACCCCGAGTGGGACGGGTATGTCCAGAGATGGGTTCTGCACTCTAAATGCCACTGGAGTCAAGCTATTCTGGCTGATGAGGGCTGAAAGCCCGAAACCAGTCCTACCATGCTTGTTTACAGTCCAGGGAGGAACTAGCCTGGAATTTCGGGCTGAACTGTTCCCAGTGGGCGCAGACTCAAGACTGATTTTCATATGGCTGGGTCCAAACTGAAATGGGATGGTGAGCAAAAAAACGATGGATTTAGGCCCAGATCATTGTACTGGGGTGCATGTATGACATTGTTCTGCATTCTGTCCATCAATTGTTGTTTTTGCAATTTTCACCCCGAGTGGGACGGGTATGCCCAGAGATGGGTTCTGCACTCTCCATGCCACTGGAGTCAAGCTATTCTGGCTGATGAGGGCTGAAAGCCCGAAACCGGTCCTACCATGTTTGTTTTCAGTCCAGGGAGGACCTAGCCTGGAATTTCGGGCTGAACTGTTCCCAGTGGGCGCAGAGTCAAGACTGATTTGCATATGGCTGGGTCCAAACTGAAATGGGATGGTGAGCAAAAAAACGATGGATTTAGGCCCAGATCATTGTACTGGGGTGCATGTATGTTGTTCTGCATTCTGTCCATCAATTGTTGTTTTTGCAATTCACATTTAGCCAGGGCACATGCCGGGGGTACATGTGGTTCACTGGGACACATTCAGCAGCTCCTGCACGTTGTCTGCTGCTTTCGATCCCTAGAAGTGGGCCCATGCCTCACACCTGGATGTAAATGCAGTGGAGGAGAAACAGAGATACACACCTTGTTAGCACTTCACATATACTTAAGAGAGGCAGCTTTTGACTTTGTTCAGTCCTGGTATAGGAAATATGCATGCACTGTAAGAATGTCAGATGTGTTGGTCTTTCCCAGTATTTACACAAAATAAATTTAATTTATATAGTGCTTACTACCCCTGATGAGGCATTTAAATAGCAATGTAATACCACTATTTTTTCTTTTATATCGCTGCTCATCCCAATGCAGGATGTCAGAGCACTTTACATCATACGTACACATTACATATGAAATTAACATATACTTTTTTAAATCAATGTATAGAATATGTAACATAGGACATCGGGGGTAACAAAGTGTAGAAATCACACATCATCCTTCATAATTCACTGTGCTGTATTAGAAGGATTACAATGCAACTGCAAGTAACATAACAATCTCTGTGTGCAAAACAATACACTTACCCGCCTACATAAAATACAACGTCACCTGCATGTTCCATGATGTGCTTTGCAAGAGACATATTAACCCTCCATGCTACTTTGAGTCAAAACAGAGACTAGACAAAACACAGATCTTTCCAGCAAGTGCATTAACCTCTAGAGTTATCTTATTATTATTATTCACTCAGATTTACTGAGAAAACACAGATCTCTGCAGCAGGAGTCATAACCCCATTAGATATTTTAAAATCCAGTCTTTGCAACTAATTAGAACAGATTTACTGTCAGTGTTCTCCTTATTGCCAATTTCTTTGTGTCAAAGTTTAAAAAAACATATATGTATAATTTGATGCCCAGATTTTGCATATGGGTTGCATGGCTTTTCTAGCACAACCCTGTTGCAAAATCTATTTTGGGATTTAAAGTGCCACACAAATCCCGCAAGTTAGCACATTGCCCTACCTTGCAATACCTTACATCAGGTAGATATTATATGCATGGTGCTTGGGCATTCCCCTGCATCCATTCATGTATTTTGATACAAACCCATATTTACAAAGACGTGTAAACATAGGTTTGCTCCAAACTGGTGAATCTACCTGAGGCTGGCGTAACAAGGAAAAATATTTTTATTTCTCCTCGTCATTTCCTCTTTGCGTGTATGCTGCATTCTGCAGCACACATACATAGAGCAAATAGCCTCATAGGATAGTTTTTGTATGGCTTAGTAAAAACGAAAAAAGCCTAACACATAGCAGCACTTTGCGCTGTCGTGCGTTACCATACGTCAGGTAGGAATTACATAAGTGGGCCATTGGCTTTCCCGTTCATCCACCCATGTATTTTGTGTACACATAATATATACAGTCGCTTTGTAAAAAAAAAAAACTAAAAGCCTTACATAGGGCAGCGTATTGTGAGACAAGAAAGTATTACACATGTGGTGCATTGGCGCTCCCATACACCCACCCATGTATTTTGTGTACAAATCATATACACTGTCTTCGTATGGCATGTACACTAGCTTTTCCTGGATCAGATCTCAAATTCCAGTTCATTGTTAAAGGATTGATGTTATTCGCTATTTATGTGAGGTGATATTCCATCTAGGCCCCACTAGTGACTTCAAGTCTTGGAAGTACCATGATGGCTTTGAGAAAGTCAAAGTGCCCCCGCACTGTAGCATGTCAGTCAGACCAATCCCAGGATTGGCAGGCCAAGATTCAGTCTTTCCGATTTCGCTGGAGTGGAGGTTCACAGTGTCCTGGCATGCATCTGCAGCCTGTCGGTGAGCAAAACACTGGATGTAACAGGAGTGGCAGCATGTTCGCTCATCTACGTGGTACGCCTCCGTGAATCCGATGACGGGTCTTGGGTCCTACTGTATTGTTGCGTGGTTAAATCATTGCTCTTCCTCCGCGGATAATGGCTTGCTTCTCCTTCACAGCTGCATGCTTCTCCAGGGCACCAACCGTCTCACATTACCACAGCCCCCTCCTGGCATTCCGGGTTTGTGACAGTGCACACAGGAAAATGGGCCCTTCAGGTCGCCGCATTGCACAGGGTGATGGCCCTCTTCTCGATAGATAAATGCACATGGGTAACAGCCCTCATTCATCACCACGACCCCGACCTGGCATACAGAGGTCATGGGCACAAAGAGGTCTTCTGCATTCCCTTTGTGCAATTTATCCAGTAAATGGACATCTCTTTATTTCTCCTATTTCACATCAAAGGTCAATGTTTTGTCTTTAAGCTGGCAAGCAGAAGCCACATGAAAGTCAAGTGTCAAATGCATCCTATATGTGGCCTAGATTCTGATTACTAGATTCCAAGTAGGAAGACGAGAGAAATGATACAGAGCTCACTCACCTTTCCAAACACCTAAACATACAAAAATAACAGGAGGAAACCCCAACTGTGTTTAGTCTATCTTTCCATACCAGCCCAAGGGGATCACCCAATGATATTAAAAGTACTCTCACTCACTGGAATTGCATGTGGCAAGCTTCATCATAGAGTACCTGTCCAGATATCTAGTGTATCTGGGTGGGTTCAACCTTGGTAGCCAAGAAAGCTCTTTGGTTATTGGGTAGTATCCCAGATGTAAAATATTCTAGGACGTCGTCCTGAGGAATAATTATATTTTCAAAGGGCACCCTGCCAGAGTTAAAATCAGGTAGGGATGCTCTAAGGAAAATATTATCCTCTGTATCCCTGGGTAAAGTTTTTTAGTCATCACACCAATGCCTCACCGGATTAGTTGCCTTTCTTCAAGACCTCACAAGGATCCCGTTAGTATCCTATTGGTGTGCATTCAGTTGTGAAACTTCCATTCACCACACTCATACTTGCCAGATATACAGACCCATTTGGTTCACATTTCTTTAGTAGCGTCCTATTTGGAGCTACATAAGGGTAAGGAGGCAGGTGGACCATGTAGTCAAACTTTCATCAATGGTCTCTTCCCGGCCGTGAACCTATTTGGTTCCTCCTTTTTCTGCACCCTAGATTCCTATCATACACGTCACAGCCTATTAAATCAAATGAAAGAGAGAGATTTGCCTAGGATCACAAAATAACACAGAGTAGCTTTGTTGTTATGGTGCTTTTAACACTGGGAGACTGATGTAAATAAGATTTATGCTATTTTTGAAGTGAAAGATTATGTGTGCTTACTTAGGGCTGGCTCCTTCAGGATCAGGTTATAGTGAATAGGTGAGCCCAGGGGATCAGAGTAAGTCAAGTAGGCTGCTTCTGGTGCACTATGTTCGCAGTGTAACATGTCTAGGAAATGAAAAGTTCTTATTAGCGAATGTGGTCTAGTATAGAATCTGATTACTGGCCATAGTTTGTGGTGTCTTTCGCTGTTCCTACATCTCCCGACTTGGATAGTGTTTCTATGCAAACTAGTAATATTTCCTTCTGAGGGCCAATATTTTCGTGAAAATCCCAGTTGGGGTTGGAATTGCAAAATGCCTTTTTCTTGTAATTTACCTTTGTCACCATTTCCTTCTCATGCTTGGATACTGTGCGGTTTACACGTATTTTGAATGCGGAGCTGATACCTCTTACTTTGAAAGTTAGGGTCCATTCTTGGTGTGGTCATTCTGGTGGTACTGATTTCAGGGTAAGTTGTCCGGTCGCGCTGGTGAATGTGAAGGCTGTTTGGATATAGCAATCCCAACAATAAGAACATGAGAGATGTCTGCTGTAAAATGAGGAGGTGACCTTTTAAAGGCAGTGTGTGATTTGTAAAAACATAAATGCAGAGCCCCAACAATTTTCTTAGGGTCCTATTGCTGAATATCAAGGTTTCCATAACCTTTTTCATTCACTACCCCACAACTGTTAATTCTTGCAGGATTTTTTATCCCCCTTTTCTGCCTTCATCATTGTTTTCTACTTTTCTTATCTCTCTTTCTCCTTTCTTCCCTCTCTGTATTTCGATCTTGCTTGGGTCATGGTCTGGTGGTGAAAAATGAGCCCCTGTCTCGTAAAATGAGTGCAGGTGAGTAAGGCTGAGTAAGAACACTTCACATAGGCGAGTGGTCTAACATCTGGAGAGGGCAGGCAGCTATAGCAATCACATCTATATGAAAATGTGCTTAATATGGAATATTGTGCCTGGTTCAGTAGACTGGCGGGGAAGTTAGTTTGTTCAATCCTTGGGTAAAGGAAGCTTTACGCTGACAAAAGACAGCATTGATTTATGTATGGCTTACAAAAATGTGAGTCTTCTGCCTAAATCAGGAGGGTTTGCATGTATACTCGTAATGCTAAACACGCATGTGACATCTTAAGATCTGATGTCACTTCTTTGTGACGCCACTTCCTGGAAGAGACATGGCTTGTGATGCCACTTCCTGTGATGTAATTTCCGGTGATGCCACGTTGATGCCATGCGCCGTGATGACACGCACGGTGATGTCACAAGCTGTGATGTCACTTGCACACTGCCTAACTAGGTTAGTCCCCCACTTCTTTTTTAGGGCTTGTGCCCTGCATTTAGCACTACATGTATTTCTACTTCTCAGATGGACTCTCGATTGTCATGAAGCTTCTGTTTAACCATAAAATGTATATAAAAATAGCCTGCAAATACGTTGGCGAGGGAATATAAATATATATGTTTAATAATAAACAGCGTCAATGGCAGACAGCACGGATACTGCTTCCTTAGCCTGGCGAGATCCACCTTCTTGAGTAAATTATCTAATTAGACGTGGAACATGGACGTGATAAGATTCTCACGATCTGTAACCACAAATTCGTGTCACAGTTTGCATTATTCGAGCTGCATGAGTGGGTGGCAGGGGCTGATTTCACGGTATTTTGGGACTAACTGGTTGTGGAGCTCCGAGATCCCGAGGCTACTGCTGAGCCGGCATGTCTCATTTTCTCCAAAATGTTGTCTTTGAACACAGATTCTTTTCCCACAGGCCCCGGCACCGGTTTGATTATTTCTGAGCCACACTGAGAGAGGAACATCGTCCTCGAGGCCGCCCGTGGTGACAGCCCTGATTATGCAGGATGCCAGGAATGACATCTCTCTTAGAGCACACGCCAGCCCTACTTATGCGACGTTAAAGGGTTACTGTGTCATGCAGTGACCTGCAGGCTTGGGCCCACAGGCATTGAGGTGGGCTCTCCTGCAGTGTAACTAGGGGTGCTCCAGGATGAAATACTTGCAAGTCCCTTTAGCAAGTGCTCATAGGGAAGTTATATCTCCTAATGATTTCATAAACAGAGCAATAGCCTGAGACATTGTGAGGAATGGGACCAATTTATTTGAGTCTCAACTGCAGCTTTTTGTCAAAGGCGACTGTTCAAGTTGGAAAACACACACATGAAGCAGCTGACTGTTGCATACCATGGTGCACAATATTTTGGAATGTTGTAGATTTGCAGTACATTTTGTTACCTAACGCAGAGTTTTCTACATTATAAATATTGTCATATTTAGCACGAAAAAGGCTGTTTCACCTAAGGAGTATGCAGCAGCCGCTCCTTCGCAATGGCGGGGAAGCGTCGCCCGCTGGCTCAGAGCCAGCAAATGAAAAATAAGATTATATTTCATTATCAGTTCAGTTCATACTTTATTAATGTTTAGACACCGTCTTTAAAACATACATTCCTTAAAAACAATAACATTTTATATATAATTACACCATATAAATACCAATTCATCATACTTTAGCTAAAATCCCCAAACCCCTACTATCGAACACTATGACACTAATCCAAACATTTTTTAGAAATTTAGCCAGTGCGCAAGCCACATCAAAGAATTCCATCCTTAACAAAAGTGCTAGTGCCTCATTTCGACAATATGTATTATATTTTTTTAAAAGAGGTTTTTAAAAAAATCAAGCAACGGAACCTATAAAAATGACGACAATCAATTAAAACATGAACATTGAAATTATGAGATGGCAGTCCGCATGTACAGTTATTCTCCTGATCTAGAAGGGCTTCAATTTTCTCAGCTCTTACATAACGCATATTTAATGCAACCCAGAACTTTAGTAGTAATAATCGTAACCGGGCATCTGGGAATGCAGATAAGTACGGAAATACATTCATATTTTCCCATGATCCTACCATTTGTTTTGCGGAGGGTTTATTCCTTACATATTTCAAGTCCGCCAACCTAGATTCTTTTTTACAGGCTGTTTTTAATTCTGCTTTGGAGAGTGAGGCTTCAGCTATTTTTAATTCAAAGAATAAGGGGACATATTATCAAGCACGGCGTTAAAATTATCGTCGCTTTAGCGGCAGAAAACTGCCGCCAAAGCGGCGATAATGGGCTTGATAATATGCCGCAGAGAATTCCAATAGAAGCCCATGTTGACACCAGAACATGGGCTTCTATGGGAATTCTCTGCGGCATATTATCAAGCCCATTATCACCGCTTTAGCAGCAGTTTTCTGCCGCTAAAGGGCGATAATTTTAACACCGTTTCTTGATAATATGCCCCAAGGTTCCTGCAATGTCTTCCAATCTTTTCTTTACCTTCTTAGCCCACTGTAATTCACTTCTTTCTATTTCAGTGGCACAGCAGGCTGATATCTTCTGTGTATTCGGGTCCAAAACAATTTCCCGGAAACCCAGGGTTGATTTATAGGCTAGAAAGTTCCAGGCTTGCAATTTAGCTTCTAATCTTATTGCCCGAGACATTGGAAGGGCCAACAATTTTTTCAAACATTTGCTTTCACACCTCTCCCAACTTCCATCCATACTAATGGCTAACAACTCGGCCCCATAGAGGCATTGCGTGGGGACCATTGCGTTTTAAGCAGTTAAAAGGGGAGACCAAGAGGAGCCACCATAAGTCTTTTTAAAGCGAACAAGTCCCCCTATCGTGGCTAATGCCCTCAACTCCACCGATTCTTTATGCAAGTTCAAACTCAGCTGATTGGTAAATGTCATCCCCAGATACTTGTAGGAGGGCACGACCTCAACTCTACTATTGCCTAACTGCCAGTTATATGGTTTACTTTTTTTCCCAACCATTATTATATTTGTTTTTCCCATGTTTATCTTCAATTTATTAGCCTCGGAATAATGATTAAACTTCTTTAACTTCCTCTGCAGGACTACTTGGGTCACGTCCAGAACTGCCAAGTCATCTGCATAGAGTAGGCACGACACATATCTTCCTCTCAAAACGAATGAGTCTCTGCCAGCTCTCCCGGAAGGGCAGCTAAAAATAGGGAGAACAATGTGGGAGCCAGGACACAGCCCTGCCTTAATCCATTTCCTCAGGGAATTCTACCCGAGAGGTCCCCGTCTAAGTCAAGTTCTACTTGGGTCCAATTCCTGGTATGCAATTCCTGCAGAATTGTTATTAAGCAATTAGGAATACCCTGACATATTAGTTTCGGCCAAAGTATACTACAATCGACCAAATCGAACGCTGAGCTGAAATAAAAAAAAGCAACAGAATAAGTTCCCTGTTGTGTCTTTTGCCTTCTTCCCCAAAGCCCATATATTGAAACAATGGTCGATTGTAGAGTGCCCAGCTTTAAAGCCTCCCTGCTGCATTGGAATAATTCTGTTTCCTTCTTTCCAATTCTTTGAAGCCCTTAATATTACTTTGGAGTACAGCTTTGCACCCACATCCAACAGACGAATAAACTGGTAATTCCCTGGGTCGTCCTTAGCACCTAGGTCCTTAGCACCTTAGCATGTCCTACACATCTAACCTGGGCTTCTATTGCAATTCTATAACACATATTAGCAAGCGCATTATCACCGTTTTAGCGGCAGTTTCCTGCCGCTAAAATGGCGATAATTTTAACGAGGTTCTTGCTAATATGCCCCTTGGTTCCATCTTTCCGAAAATGCATGAAACCATTTTGATGAAAATCCTCACCTGCCAACCATGTCTCCGCGAAGCAAATTATCTTGTTCCCCACCCATATCTCTACAAGCTCTGTTGTTCTTACTAAATTCTTTAATCCTTATATTTCATTATAATTCTGTTTCTCAGGCGCTGGCTGAGCAATGCTTGTGTGGGGAGGGGTGGGGTGGGGCCCTGGCAGATGGGAGGAGTGGTGGGAACTTATAAGTGCGAAAGTCAGTTACAGACATGCACACTTAGGTTTTTCCAACCCAGCTGTATTCTACAGCCAGGTAGAGAAAAGGCACAGACTCCATGTGCCTGAGCGAGCATCAAACCAGCCCACTCAGGCCAATCCCGGTGCTTCTCATAGGATGACAGCAGTGTCTGAATTGCATGGGGAGTCTGTCCCAGTGACTGCCTGGAGCAGCAGGAGACCAGAGGAGCACCGAGGCACAAGGCCGCCAGCAGCAATAGGTAAGTCTTTTTTTTTAATGAATCCCCCCCACTTCCGCTGCCACCACTGCTGCTGCACTGCCCCCCCGCCACTGCATATTGGCAGCAGCAGTGACTGGGAGTAGGGTTTGTGTGAGGTTACCCGTCCTATGGCCCTCAAAGACATCAACGAGTTGACCCATTTTCTCTATTAGCATTTCAACAGTCTCATTCCCTGCTGAAGGGTTAAGGGGAGGGGTTGAAGTTGAATGTACAGAAAGTAAAAAGAGTTCTACTCACCTTTGTTGCTGGTGGTGCCTTCATTACCTCTTAGGCCAAGGGAGCAACAACAGAGGTAGGAGTACAAAGAGCAAGCCAGTTGTAGCAGCTGTTTACCATGGCTACTTCCATTTCCATATGAGAATCTTTATTTGATCAACATGTGATCATAGAAGAATCGTAAAACCAATGAAAACATCTAAAACTTTTCAATAAAGAATACATACATAAAAAAGAGTTCTTCAAAATGTGACTGAACCCCGCTGCCGTATAGCACGTTAAATATATGTAGCAGTAAAAAAGCAAATCCTCGCTACTTACAATGACTGGAGAAATGCTAAAGTGGCCCTACAATATCTAATGCTGGCCTGTTTTAAAAAAGGTAAAATATACAGCTTTCTCAGTGATGCATAGTATTTACAAAAGAACATAAAGTGCAACATGCTTTGTACAGAGCAACCATCACAGAGATATGGGGGTAAATTGGTAATAGGACCCTTGCATAAGATAGGCCACTAAAAAATGAACATTATTCAATCTCAAACTCACTAGCATGAACCTATGATGCAGACTACTGACCCAAGTTAAATACCGCTCAATACCATTGCTAGTGCATATCTCAGCACATGCCTGAACTGTGAGCTTTTAAGCTTCTATGCGCAGTCTATTGTCCTTAAATTTGGCACATTTTTTTGTCTTCAACGTGTTCAAGAAACTAGCTTCAAATGTTCCTGGGGTCTTAAAGAGATCTACTAAGTCCAGGCTGATGCAAGAATTGTAAATGTACCAAATCCAGGAGATTATCAGAAAATAATTCAGCTTTAGCCAGTCGGTAAAGAACGCTCAGTTAAAAGAGGTTTCGCTCTTTGTCCAGATCGTAAACCATAGAAGTGACTTCATCTTTATAGTATCACAAATAAACCCTAGCTCAGTTTCAGAGTGACAGATAAAGGAGCTAGTGGAAAGAACTTCTTAATAAGGCCATTTTAGATCCTCTCTTGCCCAGTTTGGTCATTGAATCCCAAGAGACCAGCCCCATAGCTGGCATTTCTACAACATTTAGCTTTATATATAGTAGGTAGATGTTTAATGAGCTGTGTCCTAGCCCGGTGGCAAAGCTAAAAGTCTCCTCTGCGTTGTTTGTGAGAGCAGCAGCCCTAATAGACTTCAGTGGACCCTAAGTAAGTTTCTCATCAAATGGTATCCCAAGAGAAAAGACTGTGGTAACAGTGCTAACTGTATTGTTATTCGCCTTGAAGGCAGAACTGCTCTTTTTTTCTGGATCCAAACACCATTACATGGGTTTTTGCCTGATTGACCACAAGATCCAAACTGCCCATAAATGTGCAAAATCAGTCAAGCAATCCCCGTAGTCCAATTGCCATCCTGGCTATTAAAACTGTGTCATCGGCATAAATCAATGCCGAGACACTGCAGTTGCAAAATTCTACACATTATCTTGGCAGTTGAGTTGACAGTGATATTGGGCTGTAGCACTGCAGGTTGCCCTTGGAATCTTTTTTAAAGATAAGGGTAATGGTCTCATGGGACCACGCCTTCCTGGTCCTGTTTTTAGGATGGCCTTAAGAATGTTTGTCAAAAGGGGAGCCCACAACAGTATGTTTGTCTTAAAAAGATCAGTTCGTATTCTGTCTGGCCCAGGGAGATTTCCCCACGTGGAATTTGCCTATTACAACTATTATGTTACTCATTTCAATCTCCAATCCGGAGGATGGCATAGCCAAGGGCAGAGAAAGACCTGGGGATGCTCCGTTCAGGATTACATCAGCATCTGTAGAGGTGGAACCATCCATGGAGGCAGGGTCAGAATAAAGATAGCTACTTCCAATTAATGTCCTTAGTAGGCCTGGGCGTAGTTCGCGCAGTTTTGCTACGCGGAACTTCGCGAAGATACAAAAAGACTCCGCGAAGTTCCATGAGTGGCGGAGTGCAGTGTGAACTGCAGTTTGTGCCGCTTGGGTAGAAATTGTACCTGAGCGGCATCTCGGGCACGCAAACTTTTCATCAGCGATCGCAAACTTACCGTTCGCAATCGCGAGCAGGGAAAAAACTCTGCTGCACATCGCAAAGCAGACTTTTCTGCACTCCGCGAGCTCCATGGAGTGCGGAGTGCAGAAAACTCTGCAAACTCCGTGGACGGAGAGAAGTTCACTGCTCAGGTCTAGTCCTTAGTTAGGATTTGTAAATGGTGTTACTAGACATAATACAGTGGGTTAAAAAAGGAAGCACTCTAACAAGTGAAGTACATGACCTTTTCATGTTTTTTTTACAATGAATCCACTACTAGCCTATCATATTTATTTCCCTTTCAACTTTGGTTTTTGTAGGGATATCTATTGCTAATTGGCATATGATGAAGTGTGTAGATTCAGGCATAGGAATGAGAGTAGGAGAAATTGCATATGATGACGTGTGTCCTGGCTTAACATGCTGGCATTGTATATGTATGATATGTTGGCATATGATGCTGGATGTGTGGCCATATGACATTGGTTGTGTTGATTTGTTCTGCTGAGTGTGTTTTTGTATGAGGGCATGTTTGTTGGTGTATGATGTGTGTGTGTACGTTTGATTGTGAATGTGCTGGCATATGGTGTATTGTCTGGACATATTGGTTGGGTATAATGGTGGCTGAACAACGCAGGCGTAACCATGGTCGTTCAAACCACGCATTTGCCTATGCATATGCGTGTTTTAGACATTCTTGGTAGTTAGCGAATTAGTGATCTGGGCGAAGGGTCGGAAGTGAGCTGGTGAGTACAATTGTTTTGACTAGGAGGCCATTTTTAGGGTGAGGTGCTGGATAGTTGGGACAGGGATATTTTCTTGGCTGGTGGTTCAAGGGTAGTTTTGTGGGCTTGGGGTGGGTCAGGGTAGTTTAATGGGCTAGGGAGGGTCAGGGTAGGTTTGTGGGCTGGGGGTGGGGGTGGGGAGGGGGTAGTTTATGGCTCAGGTCAGGGTTATGGGATGTTTTTTGAATATAGGGTCAAGGTTTTAGAGCGGGGGTCTGAGTTGTTTTTCACGGCTGGGGGATGATTTTGGGGCTTAGGGTGGGGAGCTGAGGTGTTTTTTGCGTCCGGGGTTAAGGATTTAGGGGTTAGGGGTCAGGGCAGGGGGGGTTAGGGCTCAGGGTGGGGGCTGGAGTGTTTTTTAGGTCTGGGTCAAGGATTTAGGGCTCAGGACAGGGGGGTTCTAAGTAGAGTTTCAATACTTGGGCTGGGTTTTAGGGCTAAGGGCACGGGTGGCTGGGGTGTTTTTAGGGCTCGGTGGGGTTTGCTTTTAGGGCTGGGGTCTGCTTTTAGGAGTTAGAACAGGGGGTTGGGCTATTTTTAGAACTGGGGTTGGGTAGAACTCGGGCAGGTGACTGAGTTTTAGGACTCAGGGCGGGTGCTAGGCCATAATCTTAACCACGCATATGTTTTACCAATTATGCCATTACAACTAAATTTGATATAAAGGCATGCGTGGTAAAGGCATGCATGGTTAAGACGCGGTCGTTATTAAGACCGCGTTGTTTAGGCATGCGTGGTTATGGAATTCATGGTTCCAACACACAACCAGAAAGTTGACGTCAACATGAATAACAATACATTCATTTATAAAAACGAAATTGCATCTTTATTGACAAATTCACCCATTGTGGACTCCACATTAACCCACACTCAGAAATACATGGTTAGGCAGGCCCTGAGATCCAGGCCTGAGGATTACTCATGGACAGATCACAGCTGGGGGTAGCACGTACACAGAATACAAATGCGCAAACACGAAATCCCAGATCGATCCCACAGATAGGTGCAGTGACACCACAATGGTCCATGGAGATGTTCCCAAATAAAGCACACACGGCCAGAGGGCCAAAACATCATAAAGTCAGATGCCACATGAAGTTAGGACACTTAGCTAATCAAGACACAACACAGTACACGCAGTGATCACACGCTTCCCAGGCCCGACATCTGGGCACGTTACCCACTGGCCGCATTGAACCCACGCAAGGTCGAGGCTCACCTGGATTCCTCATGCAATACTCTCATTTATGGCTCCAAAGACAGAGGTACACATTCCTTTCCAAAAAAGGATCGCTAGAAACATTTTACTACATTCAATGAGCTGTATAAAAGTCTGTGTTAGATCAACTATAAATTGAGACAGTCTTCAGACCCAATGCCTGTGATTGTGCTCCTGGCCACATTGTTTAATAAAACAAGCTGTTCCTGTCTCGCCAAATGTTTTTGTCTCTTATTTTTTCAAGGTATTTCATGTTCAAGCAACAGATGCAATGGGATATATGCTGTTGGTTGTGTGGATGTAACATCAAAATATGAGTAAATACAGTCAATTAAGTAAAATAGCCCAGTCAATAACTGAGTTCTAGATCAGCAGAATAGTTAAAGAGTTTAATTGTAAAATTCAAAAGTAAGGTGATACAAAGTTAATTCCATTAAGTTTTTCAATGAATAGGGTGATAAGTTCCAGGTAGGCAGCAAAATTGAGAAAGAAACAGGTGCTATCCCTAGTAGAACAGGAACGTTTTTCTGGCTCACGCTGAAAATTGAGGGTTTTTTTTACATTATATTCACATATGAAATTAGCAGAACTGTAGAATCACTTTGGTGTGGGCAAATGTATAATTTTGTGCAGGAACAGGGGCGGGTTAATATATATATTTTTTTTAAATAAAGGTAATTAAAATTACCTGCCCGGGTCCTGGGTCCTGCATCTTCTCTGCTCTCCTGCTCTCCAGGAACAGGAAGCAGAAGCAGGCAGCCAGGCTCCCTCCCTCCCCTAAGCCAATCACAACGCTGCTCAAACAGCGTTGTGATTGATCAGGATGCCAATCAGCCAGGGGCTAATGGGGGGGGGGCATTTTGTCCATGTAAGCTGCATGCAGCCTACATGGAGAAAAGGCAGAGTGCGCTTGACTGATTTGGGTGGCCCCAAGGGGCCGACCAAACAGTCTTTGCACACTCGGGACTGTGGGCAGGCACACCTCTCCTCCCCTGCTCTCAGAGTAGCCCGCCCACCTGCCTGCCTGCAGCAAAACATAAAATTATAATAATGGAAAGTTATTACCACTTTATGTTTCTGCTTCTCGCACTGCGAGAAGCAGTAGGGCAACATTCCTCGACTCTAGTGGAGGAGCCGCCCCTAGATCCATTTTTGAAAAAGATGGCAATAACGCCCAAACTGAGGCTTAGTTAACCAGGGTCAGAAAAACCCACTTCTAAACACCATAATAATTTGTTTCAAAGACAACAGTAGCATATCAGTGTGTACATGTGAAATCATGTTTGAAAATACATTCTGTACGCTGTTAATGATGCACAAAATTACAAACACGTGCACATATGATGTTGGGTTGATGGTGGGTGTGTTGGTCTATGATGTTGTTTGAGTGGATGTTTTATGGTGAATGTGTTAGTTTACGATGTTGGTTGTGTGGTTGGTGTATGTGCCGTGTGACCCTGACCCCAGCCCCTCTGTATGTCCCTTTGCTCCCTGCAGCCTCTCTATGGATCCCACTGCAGTCCCTGAAGACCCCCAGTGTGTCATCCTGTCCCTTCAGTCACTCTTTATAACCCATGTCTCCCTGCAGCCCCTCTGTGTCCTCCCTTGCATCCCCTTTATGTTCCCACCAAACCTGCAGCCACTCTGTATGCCATAAACCCCAACAAACAATGTATGATGATCTGCAGCTCCTCTACTTGCTCCTCTCACCCCCATGGTGCTTCTGTATACTGTACTGTCTCCCTGCAGGCATTGTGTGTAACCCTGCCCTGACCTTGCAGCCCACACTCCCTTCTGCCCTCTCATGCAGCCACGCAATGTGAACTCCAATCCCCGCTTACCCTCTTTGTGTTGCTCAGCGCCGCCTCTGCCAATTCTTTGTGAGACCCCCCCTTCATTACTTTCAACACCAAGTGGCATAAATGAAACTCCATGCCATAGACATCGCCTGTGACATTGCTTGTTTAAAAAATGTCTTTCAATGTTTGTGACCATCAGGAGAGGTTTTTCTGTATTAAGTCCAAGAATTGAGTGATAGTTCCTTTACATTCCCCACATTGCATTACATTTTTTTGTGGGTGGTTTGTTTGTTTATGTTCAGGACTCATTAGGTACTTCTTTCTCACTGCTTTGCTCAAAGACGTCAGGTTTATCTTGACTATTGCCTATGTTTTGTCCAAGACATCAGGCAGCGTGTGCCTCCACACCCAACCTTGCTCAACAGTGGGGTTGTTTTAACTGTATCACTTTACCAAGGGTGAGGGGGGTTTTAAACGAACAACACAGGACAGCTAATAACAACAGTGTTCCATCATGTATTGCCTAAGGGTGATGGCTGCAGCGTCTAAATTTGCAGAGCAAAGTTGATCATAGGGCCTGGACTGCACCCAGTCCCTGTCCTCATTCCTCAATGTGGCTAATGCATGCTGCAAATGACCAGACATAATGCACAGCAGAGGCTTAGTTCAAGACCTAGCAAGCAGCCACGCCTTATATCTAAACCACCTGTCAGTCACCAACCCGCTGCACGACTTCTGGCGGGGGGTCATAAAATCCTCCACAGAACTATGAATCTTGCATTAAATTCAGGGAACACATTTTTGAAACCACATTTGCTTATTTTTCAAATGTATAATCCTTTGAGGGTTAAAGGCTCCTGATGCACAAAGTAAAGTAAAGAAAAGTTTCTGATATCACTAAATGTAACCCTTCAGTGCCACCCACAATCGTTTTGTAATGCAAATTTATCAAAATCTGTTGAAGGATTTACATCAAGCCAAGCAAATGCAGCAATCCTCTAAGTAAAGTTTTACTTTCATACCAAATGTGGTCAATTTCAAAGTGTACAGCAAAGTTTCTTCTGAAATTTAAAATGGAAGCCTTCGCAATTGCCACCACTTCATTTCTTCCCAAAGGGTATGCACAAACTTAACATGCCATATTATTCTCTTTAGCTATTAGATTTGATAGTTTGTGCTGACTGGTCAAATGGCACCAAACAGGACCACAGAAATGAGAAGTGCAGCAAGTGCAGTGTCACCATGACCCTTGCGAAGGGGGACGTTTACCCAGCGCATACTCCAGGCATTCCAGAAGTAGAAGCTCGGCCTGATTCACAAAGATAAACTTACACTTTTGCGTATGTTTATGGTTGTTTGCTCTTCACAAAGATATATCACTAGTAGTATATTTACAACTGTAGAGTCTCTGCACATAAAAAGATTGGACTGTGCAGTTGAAATGAGTGAATCTGCATCAGGAATGACAAGGCGGTCTGGCCACACTTGGTGTTCTACAAAGAAGCTGAGCTGCAGAATACTGGGTGATCTGCAGTTTAGCCAACCAAACATTTGGAGTTCTAGATATGCAGGCCTCCTTTTTTAGAGTCAATCTTACATAGTCCCTCAACCATTTGGCGCCTGTATTCCTGCTCTAATTTGCTCAGAGTCCACACCTTTTGCATTATATTGTGTCATTCTTTCAATAGAGTGTAAAATTGCAAAAGCGAATATGGTATTTGTAAATATGAGCAGTGACGACGTAGACTGGTGTCAGCACTGTCAGGGGATTTGTGTTGCATGCAGTGTGTCTTTCCTGCATTTCAGGTGAGTGTAGGCTGATGTTACAGTACAGATCTTGCTACTCTCAATGGAAATAAAGCAGTTGTCTTCTATTTCTCCTTGTTACTCTCTTTAGGGAATAATGCAGCCTCTTTATATTTCACATTTCTGTTCGAGGAGGACAATTCTGCATGTTTCTTTTCTCCCATTCTCTTGCTATAAGGCGAATGATGCAGCCCTCGCTGGGAATATAATTCTCCATCATTAAATGTTCTTCTTGCCAATGCTGAGTGAAAGTGAAATCTGATAATAGATCAGCACTGCAACAGCAATGTCCGTTCTTTGTGTCCAGTGCTTAATTTGTAAAATAAACGCCAGGGCCCTGGCCAGGATGCCACTACACCTTGCACCACCCATTGCCCGTCATTGATCCCAATTACGGTACCAAAACAACTCTCTCGCCTGCAAATGCGACAGTTCAGATTATTCGAGGCCCCCAAAACTAAAGGCATGGCTGGGGTAGTAGGTATTAGTAATTTTCAATGTTTATTGTATTAATAAACAACCCTTGTTCTGCTCATCTCTAAATTAGATGAGCAGCGCCATCATGTGGCAGACTGTCATAAGTGTGGTGTTGACAATTAAGTGCTGGTGCCGAGCACCGGAAACCAATTTAGTGCGGTGTGGAGCACCAGAAAACACCAGCTCAAATTAAGCAATGTCTGTGTCTATCTTTTATTTCCACTTAGTTAAAACTAACATACAATATTCTGGAAGATGTGTGAGAGACTTTATCCTCAAAAACAGTTTCATGCATATGTTGGTGGTGATCAACACACATTGTATATATCAACTTATCTACACAGACGTCATCTACTCTCGAGGCAAGAATCAGCTGTAAAGTCATTTTGAACTGTTCTACCCTAACTAGGGTTTCTACCAGGGTACAAACTACTAGATAAAACAGAACATATTGTTGCTGGAATTTTTTTACAAATCTTGATAGATCCCCGTTTTTGCTCTCTTTCCCTTTCACCACATCTCGCTGCTATTTCAGTCCTGCGGACTGATGAAAATAGGGCCCTCATAATAAGTCTATTGCCGCCTGAAGAGAAAATAATAAGAGGGAATATTGGATGTGGCCACTCGGGAAAGCTGGATTTCCTATATGTACTCGCTTGAAAGACGTGCCCACTGCAGTGAATGAGAAGCTGTCTGCATAGGGCCTACCTGTGCATTCTGCATATCCAAGATATATACATTGAAAAGAGGTGCAATATGGTTTAAAAATAAGTGTAGCATACTCTGTACTACAAAGAGGTACTCATTAAAAGACAGGCTCTTTCTTTGTGCACAATTACATGCATATTGGAGCATTGTTTTTGTAACATATGTATTTAGTGTTTTCCTAAATTAGTCTTTATTTACAGGATGTGACTATACAAAGTGGACACATTTTTTTGTCCTACATGCTCTGACTGTTTCCACATCCTATGTCCCAGCCTGCACACTTGTGTGTAGTGCCTTTTGAGGACAAAGAGCAATAGCACTTGATTTCAGTGGTGCAAGGGTTCCACTACCCCCAAATTATGTTACTCAACCAGTAGTTGCGGGGGGGGGGGAGGGGGCTATTGCACCTTTATCTTATTACTCCGCTGGTTATCTGGAAGCGCAAAGATCCCCTGACCACTAGACCCATCTTCAGAGATTATTATTTTGGTTTGAGAAAAAGGTTGGGGTTGAACTCTCCATAAGGTAATTAGCTCCTTCTCTGAATTTGAGTAGCCTGTCTCAAAGATGTGTCAATATCTCTTTAGGCTGCCATCTTGAATCTTCCTAGAATGGTGTGTAGGGGAATTGAACTGTCAGTGTGTTGTTCCCAGAAATGGCAGTTGGGGTAGAAGTGAAGGAGTTATGGCATCTATTTTGATAGGGACTTACCCCTTTCAGAACCGTCCACCTCCTTTTTTTAAAACCCTACATAGGGAAAAAACTTTGAGTAAAAAAATTAACTGAAGCAGAAGGAAACATGGCAACTAGATAATTAATCTCTGTCTGGAATGTTTACCCTGTGGATTTTGTTGGCTTTGGTCTCCAGAGTAAGAGTACTTTCTCACCTTCCTCTTGGGGCCAGTGGAGGGTAGATTTTTGAAAAGCATGAAAGAATGTTGTCTCCTTAGACTGGTCTAGACTTGTCCTGGCTGTGTGTGTGCTAGGAGTGTGGGCTGCAGGGACACAGATGCTTGCCGCTAGTGTTGGAAATCACCTGAAACCATCAAGAAAATATCAACAGTTTTAGATCTTAGGAAGCCTCAAAAACACTCCTGCTGACAAGAGGGTACCAAGAGATTTAGGATGCACCAAGTGGTATGTGAATTCGTGCATTGAGGCTAGAAATGTCTTAATTTGAAGAGGCTGCTTAATCACTGCCTCCTTGCTGCTTCCAGAAGGGGTTCGGTGAGGCAATAAGGGACATACGGGCCTATGCCCTCAAGGGAAAAGAACCACAGTCACACTTTTTGCAAAATCATCTCCCATGTTGGAGGTGGGGGAATACTGCCGCCGCCCCCATGACCTTGCCCTGTGGCAGGATTTCCCGGACCAGGGCATCTTGGAGCAGGAATTAGTGGATATGTATGCTGCACCCTCCCACAATTGGGGGGAGGGAGGAGCAGCAGGGCAACCTGGGGCACATAGAGTGAGGGCATCTGGTCCTAAGAGTAGTGTAAACAGGAGCCACGGGTGTACCAGCTGGAAAGCTTTGCTTGGGGAGTAAGGATTGGCAGTGGACTGGCAACAGACACACCGTGTGGCCCTCAGTGTCCCCTTATGGCAGCAGGAATTGTTTCCAAATGCTGAAATCGACAGGATCTGCCATAATTATCAGTTTTTTAAACGTCAAAGGTTTGTAGTTTGTGAAGTTCCTCTAGTTTTTAGAGAATTATCTTTGTATACCGATAAATAAATGTTTCATCGTGAAAGAGGAAGACAAATCAAGGGTTGTGTGCAATAAAATAAATTAATCAGTCCAAAAAGTGTCACTGCGAGCACTATTTCCCGCAAAACCAAAATGCAGTATCTCAACAATAAATTAATTGAAGTCCACAATAATGATCCAACTCCGTTAGACCAAACCCAGGACTCACCTCTGAGTGATCTACATTTTATCAAGTAAAATCAATAAACAAGATCAAGTATATTAATTAATCAAATATATAAACACTTGAAAATGAATTTGCCTTTCAGATTTTCAATTGCACATCTTTTGCTTAAAGTATGCCAAAGATTTAAGCGAATTTAAATTGTGCTTAAAAACACCATTCAATTATATGTGAAAACATATGCTGTGAATTCATTATTTTAGCGCCATCATTAAACATTTATTACTCACCACCTCACACTCCACATCCTAATTAGGTACAGAAAAGCTTTAGCTCACGCCTCAAAAGACCATTTCAGCCTTTATTCCACAATACAGAAGACAATCAGCAGGTTTTTGTCAATTATTACAACATATTTATTTCATCAACATTTTCACTATTGCAATTAAATGAGACTGATTAGCATCATACAATGTTGCAACTTTAAAGATAATCAAAACCGATAACACAGTGTTTTGCCATTTAGCATAGTAAAATATAATAAATAATACACATTTCTTTCTAAGGGTTATTTAAACGTAAGAAAATATCCATTCATTTTCTAGATATTCCTAAGTACCAATCATAAAAGTGCATTTATTGCCTCACGAGGAAAAGGCTTAGGGCTTGATTCAGCTCTCGGTGGACGGGTTACTCCATCACAACGGTGAAGGATATCCAGTCTGCCGAAATATAAATCCCATTATATATAGGGCTCCCGGTTTTATGGTATTTATTTTTTGGCCATTCCCATCTGTATTTATCCATATTTATTTTGTGGCAATTTTATCTGTATTTATCCATATTTATTTTGTGTTTTGCGAACAAATGAAGTTATAAAACTGTACATTTCCATATCTATTTAACTGATAGAAGCGCACTCATACTTTAATGTCTGTTGTGTTTTAGCTATTTAAGCTGCCAAATATTACAGAACAATAAATCCACTGGTAAATACTAGCATTATACCATAAGTGTATATTGACATATGGCGTTATTTAAAGAAATTTAATCCTGTTTTTGAATTTCCCATGCTGTCCATCTGCTCAGCTGCTGGCCTATAATTCATGAAAGACAGCATGGAAAGTCACTTAAAAGAAGCACAATTTTCTGTATTTATCCACTTTTAAAAATAAATGCAGACAGAAAACACACAGTTTCTGGCTGTATTTATCTGTAAAAATCTGTAAAAACAGAAAACAGGGAGCCCTAATTACATACTATGTGACGGAGTAATCTGTCCGCCAAGATCTAAATCAGGCCCTAAGTCTGCTTTAAACACAGTCTTAACTAAAAAAAACATTAAATACTGTTTTTTGGGTGAATTTTTACGTTTAAAATGCCCTTTCTGGGAGAAATCGTCCGATTCGTTTTAGAGGTAGGTATCCACCTCAAGTCATAACCCCAAAATCTTTGTCAGGTTGAACTCCACAAGGGGCATATTATGAAGAAACGGCGTTAGGATTATCGCCGCTTTGGCGGCAGAAAACTGCCGCTAAAGCGGCGATAATGGCCTTGATAATATGCCCTTGAGAATTCCCATAGAAGCCTCTCTCTGTGGTAAAACGTGGTAAGATTGGTCTACACCTGTTTGGCGTATTTAATTTACCTATTAGTCCCTTGTAAAGTGGTATCTCATATACCCTTGGCCAGTAAATTGAATGCTACTTGTGGGCTTGCAGCGCTGCTTGCGCCACCCAACAAAGTGGCCTTTCAAACCTGTCTCAGGCCTCAAGCGGCCTCCCCAGGTGTCTACTCTTTTTTTTCTGGAGTGTGGAGGAGGGGGGTTTGAGAGAGCTGGAACGGTGTTGCCCACTCCCAGGTCCCCTCCCACATAGTTCCAATTTGCGGTAAGGAGACCGCCGAGGCCCTGGTGTGTGGGGCCTGTGGGGCGCACTGTTTGTGCCCAGTTGTTGTCATAGCTGCACCGCCGTATTGCTGGCAGCTGCAACATCGGGGGCAGTGGTTTGACTGTATCTGCAGTTAGGGGGCTAGTGGAAAGTCCTGTGTCCATGGAAAGGGACACACAATTTGTGAAACCAACCTACTCTAAGGTGGCATTGTGGTGGCCCCCGCTTGGAAACACTGACTTACGGACAAGTAACCCTGTGAGCCCTGGAAGTGGCCCTATGCACATGTGTTGGGCCCTGATGGAATTAGACTGTGGATGAGGTGTGTACATACTATGTGCACCTCTTAAATTTGGTACTATGGTGTATTGCTGGCAAGGTTTAGTAATTCCCCTAATGTGTGCACTCCGCCAGTGTAAGGTGTAGCAATAATGTTTATGCCTAAAGGGGGGCATGATGTGCTTGGGAATAACGCATTGCTGACTATGATGTATACCTAATGTGTTTATGCTAAGTACAGTGTTTTACCAGTAGTTACTGTTTGCTTTGCTAACTGTGCATTCTAATGGTTATGAGAGTGGCCCGATTGGCCCTGTAATGTATATAATCCCCTGTAAAGCCATACCTAATGCCAGGTGGCACAGTGTACATATGTGATTGCGTTCTAATGTGTTTTATGAGCAATACAAAGGCTATTTTTTTTAATATAACCTTGTGTGGAGTCCCTTTTGTGGTGTGCCTAGTGTGTCACTGCTGTGTGAGTGTGTTGCACAAACGCTTTACACATTGCTTCTGGGATAAGCCTGACTGCTCTGCCAAGCTACCAAGGGTGTGAGCAGGGGTTATATTCAGTGTGTAACTCTCTTGCCCTGACTAGAATGGTGGTTTCTGCCTGGCTTAGGCACTTGCCCTAGCCAACCAGAAATCCCATTTCTAACAAGCGCCATGAAGCACAAAGCGATAAGGATAGTCAATGGTCACACTAGAAAATTAGCTTGGTGCAATTTGATGCTAGGCAAAACCAAAGGGAATGATGGACGGAGTGTTGAACATTGCAAGCACTCACCCCCAGTCAACTGATATGGGTTTAATCCATCACCGTTCTTTAGCCCACTCTGCCACGCCAGTTCAGACATGGCCATATGCAAATCAGTCTGACCCTGTGCCTCAAGGGAACAGTCCAGCCCGAACTGCCAAGCCATGTCTTCCCTGGACCGGAAACAAGCTTCCTAGGACCGGTTTCTGGCATTTCAGCCGTCTTCAGCCAGGCTTGCTTGAATCCAGTGGCAAAGTGAGCAAGGGACTCACGTCTGAGCATACCCTGCCAACTTATGGCGAACAAAGCGGTACAAAAGGGGGTGGTGATGGACGGAGCATCAGAACCAATCAAACACTCACACCCAGTCAACAGATCTGGGCTTGATCCATCACCGTTCTTTACTGTGACTGGGGGTGAATGTTTTGCCAATGTGAAACATTCCGTCCATCATCTTGTGTGTTTTGCTGTTCGCCCTATGTGGAAGGGTATGCCAGACTAGGCCTGGGCGGTAAATTCCGTTCCGTTCGCGGAATTTGCGGAATTTGGGTAATTTCGCGTTCCGCGGAGAACGCGAAATTGCCCAAAAATCTGCGTTCCGCGACTTCGCGTAATTTTTGCTTGTTCGCGGTCTCAATATGCGTGTTCGCGAGATATTTCACCCCGAGCACGCAAACAGCGATCGTGAACAGGAAAAAAGTATCGCGAACAAGCAATTCCGCGTGTTCGCGGAATTTCTGCGTGTTCGCGGAGATTTTTTACCGTTTCGCGGAGATTTGCGTAACGCGAATACGCAAATTCCGCCCACCCCTATGCCAGACGTGGATCCCATGCGCACTACGCCACTGGAGTCAAGCTATCCTGACTGAAGAGGGGTGAAATTTGATGCTAACCACAATGCAGCATGGGTCAGATACACCAACCAGGTTTACCCTGGACAAAATATTCTACTGTCTGACTTTTGTCCTTTAAGTCTCACTCCACCACATGAGTACACTTCTGAAGCCCCCAGAACCTCAGGAGAGGCACTTAGAGACAAACATAGTGCCAGACAGGGGCTAAAGCAGGGTGTGGGCTTCTGCAGCACCCCATCCATGTTTCCTGACCACACCGAACACAGTCTTTAGGCCTGGACATTGTCCATTGGGCACACAGCATCTTGACCACTGGCCCCAGTTGCACCTTATCCTCCTGCAGCAAACCACTTTGCACTCAGACTTCAGTTGCATACAGAGGCCACTGTACACAGAGAGAGACCTTTAGTGAAGCACTGTGCCCAGTCTTCATGCAGCCAAATTCACTGTGAATGTCCTTTGGCCTTGCTTAGTGAGCACAACATGCATCCTCCAGCCATGCTCTAGCTATAGTCTCTCTGATTATTTTCATAATATGCATAAACTTTAGCCAAGTACTACCACTGTTGCACAGAGAGCATTTGGCTCCACACTGTGCTCTCTAACCAGTCGCACATAGTTTTAGACTATACTCACTGACCCCATGGTATGCTGTCGACCATGCTCAGCACACCTTGCACATGACCATTGTCCATGTAAAGCAGTCTCTGGTTACAGGGGTGACCTCAGACCACACTCTGTGCTCTAGTCTTCTCCTCACAATTTCTAAAGGCACACCACTTTGCCATGCACAACAGATGCTGAACATAGGATCTGACCTCCAGTCATGTCTAGCACCTAGACCTCGTGCCCCCCAATTAACCAATTCACAGTCTCCAGCTGCTACTGGCAAGTGTGCTGTTTGTACTTATCAACAAGTCACATTGGCAGCTCGTATCTGCACTTTTTGTGGGAAAAATGTAGAGTCCTGTTCCCAATTGCCCACACACTGCCATGGCAGCTGTCAGATGCCCTGGTGCTCCTTCTGCTGCATGCTATTTTAAGAGAGTGGGGGCAGGCCAACTGACAGCAGTCCTAATGCCATTGTGTCATAATAACAACCACAAAAATTACATGAGGCTGCTGTCAGTTGCACAACTGCTTATCTGCATTCTGATAAAGAAGAGGAAATGAGGCACAAACTAGCTCTTCACACCCAATAAATAAAACCTTAGAGGTCTAGTTGGGGGCTTCATGAGAGAAAATGGCCTTGGCCAAGACCCACAAGAGGTATTTGTTATGGCAAAACAATTGTTCCATCCCTAGGGCAAGGCTTGAAAAATGAGAGTAAGGGCATCATAATGAGTTTGGTGGTGCAGGAGCGGGACCGCCCGCTCCGTCAAACCCATGTACAAACTGCCCGCCAGATTTGGAGTTTTCTCCTGTCTGGCGAGAAGTTCTTTGGTGTTCCCAGGGCAGTGTCTATGAAATAGGCTCCGGAATGGGAACGTCGGAGGCCGTACCTGCACAGCATGGACTGCTGTAGTCCATGCTGTTCAGATACTGGTGTGCACATGTTGTGCCCCCCTGTGTGTATCCACATGGCGTGAGGCAGAAGGGGGACCTGTTTCCCCACTGCCACACTTTTATGGCGGTTGCACTGCCATGAAAAGTGTGGCAGTTCGGAAACTCGTAATATTTTTGGCGGGGCTGCAGCCTCCCCCCCAAGCATATTGGGGCCCCAACACCACCACAACACAACCAGGGTTCTCTGCTCTCTGGCGGTTGTGGTGGTCCCAGGGCAGCCCGACTGCCCTGGTCATAATGGGGTGGCCTGTGGAAAGCCAAACTCGTAATAAAGCCATATGTTTACGGGAACATGGAATCACCACTAGGCTTTATAACCAGCTAATGCGTGTTCTATCAGGCTTCTGCTCTTCACAGAATAATACAAATTTACAAAGCTTGTTCCTGTTTTCGGTCTTTTTCAGTGTTCTTAAACACCATGACAGAGTGGAAAAAAGAAAGCTCTCATCAATGGTGCTGAATTACAACCCTTTCACAAGTGTGGTTCCTGAATAATTGTACTTTGACACTTTTAACATTTATTTCCTTTTTAATCTCTGTAGTTGATCACAAGCATGAACAGACTTCTTTTTCATTTAAGTTTGCTTATAATGCTGGGGGCCATTGATGTTTATAACTTCCTGATGCAATGATACAGCTAAAGCAGGGAATGGTTAAAAACAAGACCTCATTTTTCTCATCATCGGCTAACCCCCACTGCATAATTTTTCTACTCAGGTTGATGGATCTTTGCCGCTGTTTTGGAGAAGATCAAAGCTGTACATTACATAAATTATCATAATCTCTATCAAGCAATAATGAGCATTTGTTATGAGTTAAGTGGTTTTATTATTCAAAATGTTTAGTAAGTCCTCTTTATCAAATCACAAAATGAATTAATCAATCTTAGTCATTAGAATCTCATTAGTAGTCAATAAGTAATCAATAAATCACAATAAAATGCATTAAGCATGTTCCATAAAGGAAAGAAAATCCCTACTGTGAGAATGAAAAGAAAAAGGTGTCAGTCCCAGCAACCCATAAAGAGTTCTTATGTCGGGGGAAGCCACAAAGCATAAAGCTTCAGCATTAAAGTCAGCTCAATAAATCACTATTCAGTCAAAGCAGAACTTCGATTCATTATACTCCTTGAAATCCCAAGCACTCAGAAAGCCATGGTGCCTAGAAAAATAATGCAAAAATTGTTTTGATCCATATTGTTTAAAAAACAGGCCAAATCATTCTAACCATACGGAAAAGCCAATTGTTTATGTGTTCCAAGTGGTTGACACAACATTGCTGTTGCTTGCAACCGCAGACGAATTTCCTAGAGGCGCACTTCGAAGCAGGTTTATTAAGCAAAGGTGATTCCATCCAGTTCCCACAGCAGCCCCTTAGGGAGGGACTGCATCCTGTAAGCGTATCGTAGAGCAGGTGTCCATTTCACTAGGAGCCAAAAATTCCCAGTGTGGCTTGAAGAATGCATTCTTTAGCAATAGAATACACTGGGGACAATATTACTCATGGGCCTTTAAGAGGTCCATCAGTACTTCAATGTCCAGTGGCGCAACCGATTGTGATCCAAGTCATAGATCCAATAGGCATTCATGGCTGCAAAGTCGGCAAGAGAATACAGGTTGTACACAGTGAAGCCAAACTGGCCTGAAGACAAGAACCAGTGCTCATTCAGTTCTCAAAGCCGAGGTGTGCCGAAGCAGTGTACCATGTGCTCACAGCATCACAACAGAAGCAGTGCTGTCTCCATTCCGGGCTGAACTGGTACATCCATTGTGGAGCAGAAACATTTAAATCAGGATTCCTGCCACAAGTAGCAGGATACACGGGAGCCCTCAAAAAACGCTTTCCAACAAAGAGCGTATGAAAGAAGGCTTTACTCTGAGAATCGTCTGAAAGGTGCTATCCAATTCAGAGCCATACATTTAAAAAAAAAAGTGCACTATTCCCTTCGTATCAGACATGATAAAGATATGGTGGACAAGCACCCCAAAATACAGAGGGAAGTTAGTATAGAGTAGCGTCTGTATCTCGGACGAGGACCTTGCAAACTGGAGAACAAATGTCTCTCTGGCTGATGTTAAGGCCATATCTTTTTTAAAAAGCATGGCTTTCAGTTTACTCAGAGAATCAAAGCGTATGTTGGAAACATTAACCGAAGGCCATAGCGTAGCTCCCTAACTGTGCGGCAGGTGGAATCAGTACTTGTGTGCACCAAGTGACTGTGGACTTAACCGTTACCAGATAACTTATGCCCGGTTCCATTTCACAGCAACCTTGATCATTCAGCATCAAATAGCTCCTATTCAAGAGCATCTTGAATATCAGATGTATCACAGCAGCTGGAGAATCCTTCAGATGGCAGGATAAGTTCACAACTGAAGCATTGCATGCCCCATGAAGAGAAATGTCCTTGCAGACTAAGGACCCACTTAAAACATCCTCACAGTTGGAACCACTAAGGAAAACGTCTGTGCCCCATTCCTGCATCTAAATGTGAATGGTAATTCCCAGTATCAATGCACATAACCTTCCCCTAGCACTTCATATCTGCCTACTTGTTGGTACTGTAGACAATTTTGGAATTGGAAAGTCGTGACTGGTAGGGTAATGCAGCCATGGGTTATCCAGTCTGTGGATTGTGTCTCAGCCATGGTGAAAGGTAATTGTTCTAATTTCTCAATGTGCAACATGGTATATTTTGCACCTCTCCGTGCCATCACTATCTGTCTTTCCGATAGATCATATGCAGAAAACAGACTCCTGCTGTTGATGTAACACCACGGCACGTGGCCAGAACGTAATGTTTGTAAGGTCCAGCTTAATAATAAAATGAACCATAGTTGTGATTGTCTATGCTGTAAAATAGACATATCTTGTTGTATGTAATATGTCAACTGCAGATGATACTATGTTGCCCAGTGAATAAATTCTGGATGTTAATGTGGTCATAACAATGTCGACCACAGCCAAAGCCTTTTCAAAATTAACCCTATCAATCTTGTGCAGTCTAGCATCAGCTTCCTGTTGAGAAACTTTCCACAGCTCGTTATATATTGCATACAAAAAGCGATGTTGGCGTGGGTTCATGGGGCCTATCAAGACATCCATAAGATCCATGTCATCAGGAAGAAGGGACAAGTGTTTCTTCACCTGAGAGAGTGTTAAGGCTTTTAGCCAATCAAGGCACAACGTCTCAACACTATATGATATCACCACCCCGAGTGTTCTGACAGCACATATCACGGTTAAGGCCAATTTATTCTAAACCCTTCGGTGTTACCTAGGAATCTAAATTGACACCCATTTGTGTTCACAGGCCAAATCAACTATCCCTTCAAATCAGGGTCTGATGAATTGTAAGAGCTATTTTGTACTATGGTATCTAGTGTATCCTCACTGTATTGTGTGTAATGCTGCCAGTTCTCAAAACGTGAAAATGCAGGAATACGTGGTGTGTTAAAATCCTTCAGTTTGGCTTTTCCAAGACAGGAAGTTTGTTGCACTGTTTTATTCAGGAAAATCATTTGATATGGTAAGAGGCATGCTCTGAAGAAAGCCACCATTTCCTGAACCTGCCAAACTTTTGTCCCCCTGACAGATTTTGTGTCTATGATGTCTTTCCAAAAGTCGAAACCATTATAGACAGTTGGGAGATTAAGGAAGCAGAGTATATCATCTTGGTGTTTGTTAGCATATTTTTCTTTGCAGGTGTAGGTGCAAGCCTATAATAGTAAGAGGCGGGGTATGCTGTGTCAAAGCAAACACAATATAATGATGGACAGACCGCTGAAACTTTTCAGACAACCACCTCCAGTCATTATTAGATCCTGGTTAAATCCATCATCGTTCTTCTGCTAACTTTGCCACTCCAGTTCAAACCAAGCCATATGGAAATCAGTCTAGACCCAATTCCTCATGGGAACAGTCCAGCCCGAACTGCCAGGCCAGGTCCTCCCTGGACCAGAAACAAGCATCCTGGGACTGATTTCGGGGTGCCACCCCTCATCAGCCAGGCTACCTTGATTCCAGTGGCAAAGTGAGCAAGGGACCCACATCTGGACATACCCTGCCACCTTAGGGTGAACAAAGCAAACACAATATGATGATGGACGGAGCGCTGAAACTTTTCAGACACTCCTCCCTAGTCACTATTAGATCTGAGTTAAATCCATCATCGTTCTTCTGCTCACTTTGCCACCCCAGTTCAAACCCAGCCATAAGCAAATAAGTCTTGGCCCTGTTCCTCATGGTAACAGTCCAGCCCAAAAACTGCCAGGCCAGGACCTCACTGGACAACCATCCTGTGACCAGTTTCAGGGTAACACCCCTCATCAGATGTGTCAACAAATCAGAAAAATAAGCAAACTTTTGGGCACATGTTTGTGAACTACCTTTTGGTGGTGTTGGGCAATGTTCCCATTGAGTGTAATTGTAAACAGTGTGTGGGATACTAGCTTTTTGTAAAAAATGGTGACCATAATGTTAATAGCAAAACATGTCGCCAAAATAGAATGTACCATCATACAATTCATCATTAGAAAATGCAGCTGATTGCTCTAGATCTGCAAGCGAATTGTGTACAGTTTCAATGTCCCAATCATCAGAGAACGTACTAGAGGTGATATCATTTAAGGACATTTTAAACAAATAGGGTATTTGCCAAAGTTCAGTAGGACCATACACATCATACGATACCCTGTCCCACACTATTCGTTCCAGAACTTAAACTGCTTTAATGTTCACTGGGACAAGTCCTTATTTCACGGTGCGATGGTGCATGTGGTTTCAGGACCAAGTTCACAAGTTGTAGTGAGGAGCTTTCTGGGAGATAGTATCCATTCAGAAGCAGAAAAAAGACAGTTACCAAACTAATCCAAGGACCAGGAATGTCATCCAATTGTGATACAGAGATGTAACTAGGGAGGAGCAAAGTAGGTATTTTTCAGCCAAAGATAGAGGGCATTCACTCATAGCTTGAAAGGGAGAGTTGGTGGTATCTCAAGTTCACTTGAATCCAATGAGAAGTCGTCATAATGCACAAAGTAGCCAGACGCCATCCAGTCTAATTTTGTCAGCTCAGCTTGTTTTGTAGAACTGGGAGATTACTTGATCTGTGGCATATTCACGTAGACGCCGTAAATATTCTGAATTTAGATTTGTGTTTCTGTACTCATTGACTGTACAGTTGTTTCAACAGGAAGAAGTAATACTTCTTTTTTGTTTACAGTTTCTCTCAGGAGAGGGGAATCTTCTGTATTTATTAAAGCTTCCATCTGAACTTCCTGAATGGTAGCGAGAAGAGTGTGGCGGCTACCCCGAGGCCTATGCAGCCTTCTGTTTAGTATTGGCTACATAGTGTGGATTGAACAGATCAATGCAGACAAACCTTTTGCCTGTGCGACCGGCAAGAGACAGAAGAAGTACAGTTCTGGTACCTTCGACATTTTCTGTAGGATGGCCCGAATTCTTTTTTATCCACAAATTTTTCACTGAGCAATTCCCCAATCTTCTAGACCCAGCCTGTTCTTGCCAGGACGACCTTCACTTCTCCTGCGGCAGTACGTTTTACTTGAACATTGCTTTCTGCACCCCATAATTCATTGAGTTCCTATAAAACAGTCAAATGTTCATTGATGTCAAATAGTCTATCCGCCACCACTGCACTCACAATATTGAGGTCTGGTCTCAACATTATCAGCATCTCCTTGTTGGCTTTATAACTTTATATAAGAGCCCTCTTTTGAGAGTGAAAAAGCCTTTATTTATTTTATTTTATTCTACTGGCAGCCTTAGTTTGACTTGCCTGTGTACACGCGTCGCTAAATAAAGTTCTTTACAAGAAAGAAGTTAGTGTTCCAGTATTTTCTCTCTGACCACTACTTTTTTCTTCCTCTCAACAATAACAACGTTGTCGCTAAACTGGCGTTACATTAAGATTTTTTTTACCATTAATCTGGTCCGTTCTAATGATTCCGATATCACCCTGTCTTTGTTTTTCTCTTTTATGTATAAAACTCGTAGTGAAAATGAAGGTGGGGTTAGCGCTCTAGCCCTTCTAAGCCAGTCTTTCTGTTCCTTCCCTTGCGATTGGCTATTAAGAGGTCACGTGACGTATGACGTCACCCGGTACATCTTTACTTCTGCACCTCACAACAAGTAATATGCGACCGTGCGGGCACCCATTGGTTGTTTCTGATATTTAAATCACAATATCGACCAATACCGGCACCTACGGGATCCAAGCTGGAGGGAACTCTAGGTGTTCCAGCGGGTGCAGCGCTTTGATGAAGTAAGTAGTCTTGTGCGATTTTACAGCTTGCGTCCCCTTTTTTTCGGTTACCGGCAGGTAACAATCAAAACTTCTTCTTTCAGAGTGTGACTACAAGTGCGCACCCCCCTCCTGGGTCTATGATGTGAGGCTGATTAGCTCTAAGTAAGTTTTTCGAATGCTTCCCCCACCATTATCTATCACTAATGATCACTTTGGAGTTTTTGTTTTCTCCTGATGACACTCTTGGGGATTTTGAAGTTACGTGACTTTTTAAGTTGAGTTCTTGCTTCTTTTTTTATGGCATTATTACCATAAAGTGCAACCTGGAATATAAGGTTGTGAGACAGTCGCTCTTTTTCTGAAGTTAATTAAATAAAACGCATGCTGTCTATGACGTAGAAATGTCTACATTTCAAGCACTTTGGGCACAACAAAGGTTTGGCAGCCACTACCTGATGCTAAATACTTGACCAATGGGTTTTTCAAGTATCATGGTTTTGCTGAATTCAATAGTTGGAATCTGAACAGCTTTCATGAAATATCAACTCTTGGTATTTTTAAATGGTGAAGGGAGTTATTCGCCAATCACATTCACATGAAATTGTGTGTTATTTCTTTAAACAAACAGTATATCTATATCTGTTTCTTGTTTTTCTGTTTACTTTTGCAGCCACATTGCCTTCAGAAATCCTGAAGTAATCCGGTAACAAAAACTGTGAGTTTTTTAAGTATTACTGCCAACTGTTGGGTGCACCTTAGCGTGTGCATACCACCGGGGCAGTAGGATCCTGACGAATGCCTGGTGAACACGCTAAAAAGACAGAAACATGTTGACCACTTTTTTATTATTTTTCTCACTATAAGGGATAACTAACCAGATCTGGTATTTAGTTATTACAACCCCCTTTTTTAATTAATGCCAGGTTTACCCCAATAAAGAATTTTGGTTTAAAACCTCGACATTTTTTATCTCACTCTGCACATCACTCTGCACTTATACATCACACTCAATCGCCAGCTCCGCTGTAAACAGGCGTAGTAGCACACCGGGGAGGTATTCGACCTCCCTGGTGGGAGCCCAATGATGAAGCATGTCACCAACCAGGTTGGTGAGTGAGGGCTCTTTTTACAAATCTGATTGATTTTTTCGTATTGGCCTTACTCCCTCTTTTGCAGTATTTTCCTCATACTCTTTTGTTGTTTAATAGTACTCAACATTATCACACCAAACAGGATTTCGTATGGAGTACGAAACCCCCAGGGATTTTCTTGGCATTTTATTGAATACGCTCTAGACCCCATATAGGTCATTGACCTAACTGCGACCAAGCCTAATACCCTAGCTGTTGAGTACTGCTTTAAGTCCCAGTTTTTCCTCTCAACTATCGAATTTCCCTCTGGATGATAGGGAGAGGAGTACTAGAAGGCCACACCTAAATTTCCTATAGCTTCTTTGTAAGCCAGAGAGCTAAAGCCGGGCCCTTGTTGGAATGTAGTGTGCCAATTGCGTATGTCCCGATGAAGACTCGCAAATCCTTTATAACAGTTTGAGCATCTGCCGAGCACTGTGGACAAACCCACAGGAATCTGGAGCATGAATCCACCGCCACCAAGATGTACTTGTAAGTCCCATCAGAGTGTAAGGGGCCGGCGTGATCCAAATGAACAACCGCTGGAGGCTTGTCTGAAATCAATAGGGGTGTCTGTGGAGGACGTGCAATGTTTGAGCCCATCATCTGCCAGCAGATATCAGATTTAAATGAAGTCCTTTATCTGTTATCTTAGACCTGGCCACCAATATTGCTGCTTCAATAATGAAACTGGAGCAGTAACCCCAGAGCATGCTGAACTCAGACCTTCATGTGCAGCTAGTATTAAACCCAATCTGTGATCAATGTTTGGTATAACTCTATTATCCCCCACTCCTGGAATCTGAGAAATCGGTATATTTTGTGCATCGAACTTGTAGGAGTACTTGAATGGAAAGCATTTCAGGAGGTGGGTATCGCTGCGAGCCGAATTGACGGCCACATGATGTCTCTGTCTAATCTTGTACTGGAACAAGTGAATGTAGCAACGGCGCAGTGCGGACTGTTACTTTATCGGCTTTATCAGCCATGGAATTCAATTCAATGTCAACGCCAACACGTTGATGACTCAATGTGTGGATAACATGAGCCCTTGGCAAGCATTCTTTCAGCTTCGCCACCTGTTCCCAAAGCAGCTTGTGCTTGATTGTGCAACTCTTGGAACATCAAAATCCATTCTGGCTCCAATAGAGAAGATATTCATTATGGGACTGGACACAATAATATGAATAACACACTATAAGCATGAGTAATCCATGATCCGTACTCTGTAGTGCCAGAATTAGGGCTTTGGGTTCTGCCAGCTGCACTGCACAGTCCCGTATTTACTATAAGGGTGTTTTTTCAAGACAGAACTTTCTGTAATGCATGCAGCCCTTTACTATTGTGCATGCTGAGGAATATTGGTGTCTTGTCCCTATGGCGGGCTGAGCAGATCCAACAGTGTACATGATGTAATCATATCGATCTAGGGTCATTATTACATTCAGCAGAGGATATTCTTGTGCGTACTGCAGGAATGCCTGTGTTTATTATGTAGAATCGAATCTGTAATCGACATCTGTTGCAGTGAGAGAGTTAGCCCATTGAATCCATTGTGGATGTAATGCTTTAGACTTTGGAACGCTTGCGTAAGTGGTGGCCTCTAATGTCAGTACTGGAGTAACGACAATTTTTCGCTTACCCTGAGCGAGTGCTCTCTCTCTCTCACTACAGCAGTCTGTACCGCTGTGAGAATTTTCATAGTGGGTGCAAAACGTATTTCAGCGTTCATGTACAAATGTGATTTGTATGCAATAGGTACTGTATCATCTTCATTGAAAGTGATATAAGTGTACCCGCTGGGTCCAGCGACTATGTTGATCACCAGGTTAGTTGTGTTTACACGTGTGTGTAAATGTTCGGAAGCTATCATATGAGCTTGTACGGAACATAAAATGTTTGTATGTTCCTGTGTCCAATGGTTGATTGAAAAATCAAGTCTGATTAAGTCATAGAACAGTTTTACTCGTTCTACATAATCCACAATATCTGTTCTGCCAAAATTTAAAAACCCTAAAATGGATTGTAGTCTTTTCTAAAAATAAATATGCCATCAGGCTTTTGCATTCACTTGACAACTCGTATCCCAGAAGCAGGACATTGTTATGGGCAATATTTGATTTCTTGAAATTAAATTTGTAACCCAGGTGAGAAAACCCCAGGATTGTGTGTGTTCCATTAACTCATCGTCCATTAGCTATATATCGTCTATATAGGATAATGCCTCCTCATCAAAAATTTTAAGTAACTCTATTATACTGTCTGAGAACAGCCTGGGCTGTTCTTATACCCTTGAGGAAAATGGCAAAGTTGACGCTGTGAACCGAGCACTGAAGATGCTATGAAATATTTGCTTTCAGGTGCTATATTCTGGCAGAAGTATCCATTTGAGATATTTAGTATTGTTTTGTATTTCTTCCGTTTAATGTTTTTCGTCAGTGCAGCACTATGTACATTTTGTACATCAAATGTGTGTGTTAATGTGTTTAAATGTCTTTAATCTAAGACTAGACTATATGAATTGTCTGGTTTCATTACAGGAAACAAGAGATAATTTATTGATGAGGTACAATTCTCTATTACACCCTGTTATTCAAGTTGTTCTAGGATTTCCCTAATTAGTTTTTTTTGCTTCATGTTTAATTGGGTACTGTCTCTGGGGTTGAGGAGTTAATTTTAATGGGATTTTGTGATGAGGTGACTCATCATCTCACCCAGCATGATTGTGGTAAAGTACATGAGCTGGTGCTAACGACCATGGCTTGGTGTATGAATGTTTAACAGATTCTGGAAGAAGGTCAGAGAAAGCAGATAAAATTACTGTTTCCCCCATTGGGCACTCCATTACGAATTCAAGAGGCCAATCCTTTTCAGCAAAAAGAATATCGTAACCATATGTCAAGTTCTCCTAAAAGAGAGACTTGATGGTTCTGGGTATGTCCCCCTCGATTTGGAGTGTTATTTCGTATCAACGATGTGGGACACTTACCCTTGTATCGGGTGTTTGCACTGTGATATGCTCATTCAGCGCTACTACCACCAGATAATCCATTAGGTTCCAGTGAGCTTTCATGACTTATGCCATTCTGTCCAGCATCGTCACTGCCCTGTTCAGAATCAGAGTACTCAGTAGCCTAGACATGTGTTATTTTAATCCCTGCTCGAATTGAGGTTTAGGAGTCTTTTGTTTTTCTTCTTTTTTAAGGATGTAGTCTGAAGTGTGATGTGTTTCCCTTTTCGGCTTCACATGCTCTTCTGATCTGCGCTTTGACCGTCCACCTCTCTCTGAATTTGTATCGGATGAATCTTGAAGGGAATAAGAGGAACCTACTTGAGTAGCCTGATACCGGTCAGGCTTTCTAATATTATCATGGTTTCTTAAATTACTCTTCCTGTCAGTGGTTTCCTGTTGAGGAGACCCACCCCATGACTCTGTCTTGTTTTGTTTATTTTTTTGTTTATTGTCCCATTTCTTCTTAGAAGAATCAGGTGCTTGCTTAGAGTTATCTTTTTCAGAATTACTCTTAACCTGCGGTTTCCTGTGTTTGTCTTCCAAATTATCTCTACCTAGCGTGGCATAGATATCTTTGATAATTTTAGGTAATTTCCTTTCCTGCTGGGCAGGAGTGAACTCCCTCAGGTGTTGATGTATAGCTAACACAGCTGCATCCCCTTCTATGTTACTCAGCATAATGGTGGATATTGCAGCAAAATTGCCCATCAGTTTCATCCCTAAGTCTAGGGGAGGTGCTGCCCATTACTCATTCATGAGCTGTTTCAATACATCAGGTAAGACTGCCAGTGAAGGGGTACCATGAGTTCTGGTGTAAACGGCAGTGAAGACTGTACCCCAAGTGGCATAATCTACCACCGGGGGAGGCCTCCTCATTGGCAAGTAAACTGATAATATTCTGCGGTTTTCCAGTTGGCGAGTATGGGGAAAAACCACTTCCAGCTGGATTGTTTTTTGTGCTATCCAGAACGGAATCTGCTCCTGACTGGTGGGAATCTTTCCCATTAGGGCATTTAGTGTATGCGGGCTGATACCCGCAGTAGCCAAGTGTGGTAGTGCAGCCTGAGCAGTCCGCTCTGGGTTAACTGTGATAGTTCGCATTATGAACTGGGTGAGATTTCTGTAAATCTTTACTAGATCTTTATATAGTGTTGTTAATTCTGCTGCATCCAAATTAGCAATGTTAGGATGTGGTATTAAAGCAGCTAAGACCGGTCAAGTCACTCCTTCTTTACTGAGTGGTCTGACTCTCACATTTTCTATGGTGTGTGGGAGCGTTCCTTTAAACTAGTTTATGCGTAAGTTAACAGAATTTATATGTCCACATATGCTTCAATGTCCAGTGGCGCAACCGATTGTGATCCGAGTCATAGATCCAATAGGCATTCATGGCTGCAAAGTCGGCAAGAGAATACAGGTTGTACACAGTGAAGCCAAACTGGCCTGAAGACAAGAACCAGTGCTCATTCAGTTCTCAAAGCCGAGGTGTGCCGAAGCAGTGTACCATGTGCTCACAGCATCACAACAGAAGCAGTGCTGTCTCCATTCCGGGCTGAACTGGTACATCCATTGTGGAGCAGAAACATTTAAATCAGGATTCCTGCCACAAGTAGCAGGACACACGGGAGCCCTCAAAAAACGCTTTCCAACAAAGAGCGTATGAAAGAAGGCTTTACTCTGAGAATCGTCTGAAAGGTGCTATCCAATTCAGAGCCATACATTTAAAAAAAAAGTGCACTATTCCCTTCGTATCAGACATGATAAAGATATGGTGGACAAGCACCCCAAAATACAGAGGGAAGTTAGTATAGAGTAGCGTCTGTATCTCGGACGAGGACCTTGCAAACTGGAGAACAAATGTCTCTCTGGCTGATGTTAAGGCCATATCTTTTTTAAAAAGCATGGCTTTCAGTTTACTCAGAGAATCAAAGCGTATGTTGGAAACATTAACCGAAGGCCATAGCGTAGCTCCCTAACTGTGCGGCAGGTGGAATCAGTACTTGTGTGCACCAAGTGACTGTGGACTTAACCGTTACCAGATAACTTATGCCCGGTTCCATTTCACAGCAACCTTGATCATTCAGCATCAAATAGCTCCTATTCAAGAGCATCTTGAATATCAGATGTGTCACAGCAGCTGGAGAATCCTTCAGATGGCAGGATAAGTTCACAACTGAAGCATTGCATGCCCCATGAAGAGAAATGTCCTTGCAGACTAAGGACCCACTTAAAACATCCTCACAGTTGGAACCACTAAGGAAAACGTCTGTGCCCCATTCCTGCATCTAAATGTGAATGGTAATTCCCAGTATCAATGCACATAACCTTCCCCTAGCACTTCATATCTGCCTACTTGTTGGTACTGTAGACAATTTTAGAATTGGAAAGTCGTGACTGGTAGGGTAATGCAGCCATGGGTTATCCAGTCTGTGGATTGTGTCTCAGCCATGGTGAAAGGTAATTGTTCTAATTTCTCAATGTGCAACATGGTATATTTTGCACCTCTCCGTGCCATCACTATCTGTCTTTCCGATAGATCATATGCAGAAAACAGACTCCTGCTGTTGATGTAACACCACGGCACGTGGCCAGAACGTAATGTTTGTAAGGTCCAGCTTAATAATAAAATGAACCATAGTTGTGATTGTCTATGCTGTAAAATAGACATATCTTGTTGTATGTAATATGTCAACTGCAGATGATACTATGTTGCCCAGTGAATAAATTCTGGATGTTAATGTGGTCATAACAATGTCGACCACAGCCAAAGCCTTTTCAAAATTAACCCTATCAATCTTGTGCAGTCTGGCATCAGCTTCCTGTTGAGAAACTTTCCACAGCTCGTTATATATTGCATACAAAAAGTGATGTTGGCGTGGGTTCATGGGGCCTATCAAGACATCCATTAGATCCATGTCATCAGGAAGAAGGGACAAGTGTTTCTTCACCTGAGAGAGTGTTAAGGTTTTTAGCCAATCAAGGCACAACGTCTCAACACTATATGATATCACCACCCCGAGTGTTCTGACAGCACATTTCACGGTTAAGGCCAATTTATTCTAAACCCTTCGGTGTTACCTAGGAATCTAGATTGACACCCATTTGTGTTCACAGGCCAAATCAACTATCCCTTCAAATCAGGGTCTGATGAATTGTAAGAGCTATTTTGTACTATGGTATCTAGTGTATCCTCACTGTATTGTGTGTAATGCTGCCAGTTCTCAAAACGTGAAAATGCAGGAATACGTGGTGTGTTAAAATCCTTCAGTTTGGCTTTTCCAAGACAGGAAGTTTGTTGCACTGTTTTATTCAGGAAAATCATTTGATATGGTAAGAGGCATGCTCTGAAGAAAGCCACCATTTCCTGAACCTGCCAAACTTTTGTCCCCCTGACAGATTTTGTGTCTATGATGTCTTTCCAAAAGTCGAAACCATTATAGACAGTTGGGAGATTAAGGAAGCAGAGTATATCATCTTGGTGTTTGTTAGCATATTTTTCTTTGCAGGTGTAGGTGCAAGCCTATAATAGTAAGAGGCGGGGTATGCTGTGTCAAAGCAAACACAATATAATGATGGACAGACCGCTGAAACTTTTCAGACAACCACCTCCAGTCATTATTAGATCCTGGTTAAATCCATCATCGTTCTTCTGCTAACTTTGCCACTCCAGTTCAAACCAAGCCATATGGAAATCAGTCTAGACCCAATTCCTCATGGGAACAGTCCAGCCCGAACTGCCAGGCCAGGTCCTCCCTGGACCAGAAACAAGCATCCTGGGACTGATTTCAGGGTGCCACCCCTCATCAGCCAGGCTACCTTGATTCCAGTGGCAAAGTGAGCAAGGGACCCACATCTGGACATACCCTGCCACCTTAGGGTGAACAAAGCAAACACAATATGATGATGGACGGAGCGCTGAAACTTTTCAGACACTCCTCCCTAGTCACTATTAGATCTGAGTTAAATCCATCATCGTTCTTCTGCTCACTTTGCCACCCCAGTTCAAAACCAGCCATAAGCAAATAAGTCTTGGCCCTGTTCCTCATGGTAACAGTCCAGCCCAAAAACTGCCAGGCCAGGACCTCACTGGACAACCATCCTGTGACCAGTTTCAGGGTAACACCCCTCATCAGATGTGTCAACAAATCAGAAAAATAAGCAAACTTTTGGGCACATGTTTGTGAACTACCTTTTGGTGGTGTTGGGCAATGTTCCCATTGAGTGTAATTGTAAACAGTGTGTGAGATACTAGCTTTTTGTAAAAAATGGTGACCATAATGTTAATAGCAAAACATGTCGCCAAAATAGAATGTACCATCATACAATTCATCATTAGAAAATGCAGCTGATTGCTCTAGATCTGCAAGCGAATTGTGTACAGTTTCAATGTCCCAATCATCAGAGAACGTACTAGAGGTGATATCATTTAAGGACATTTTAAACAAATAGGGTATTTGCCAAAGTTCAGTAGGACCATACACATCATACGATACCCTGTCCCACACTATTCGTTCCAGAACTTAAACTGCTTTAATGTTCACTGGGACAAGTCCCTTATTTCACGGTGCGATGGTGCATGTGGTTTCAGGACCAAGTTCACAAGTTGTAGTGAGGAGCTTTCTGGGAGATAGTATCCATTCAGAAGCAGAAAAAAGACAGTTACCAAACTAATCCAAGGACCAGGAATGTCATCCAATTGTGATACAGAGATGTAACTAGGGAGGAGCAAAGTAGGTATTTTTCAGCCAAAGATAGAGGGCATTCACTCATAGCTTGAAAGGGAGAGTTGGTGGTATCTCAAGTTCACTTGAATCCAATGAGAAGTCGTCATAATGCACAAAGTAGCCAGACGCCATCCAGTCTAATTTTGTCAGCTCAGCTTGTTTTGTAGAACTGGGAGATTACTTGATCTGTGGCATATTCACGTAGACGCCGTAAATATTCTGAATTTAGATTTGTGTTTCTGTACTCATTGACTGTACAGTTGTTTCAACAGGAAGAAGTAATACTTCTTTTTTGTTTACAGTTTCTCTCAGGAGAGGGGAATCTTCTGTATTTATTAAAGCTTCCATCTGAACTTCCTGAATGGTAGCGAGAAGAGTGTGGCGGCTACCCCGAGGCCTATGCAGCCTTCTGTTTAGTATTGGCTACATAGTGTGGATTGAACAGATCAATGCAGACAAACCTTTTGCCTGTGCGACCGGCAAGAGACAGAAGAAGTACAGTTCTGGTACCTTCGACATTTTCTGTAGGATGGCCCGAATTCTTTTTTATCCACAAATTTTTCACTGAGCAATTCCCCAATCTTCTAGACCCAGCCTGTTCTTGCCAGGACGACCTTCACTTCTCCTGCGGCAGTACGTTTTACTTGAACATTGCTTTCTGCACCCCATAATTCATTGAGTTCCTATAAAACAGTCAAATGTTCATTGATGTCAAATAGTCTATCCGCCACCACTGCACTCACAATATTGAGGTCTGGTCTCAACATTATCAGCATCTCCTTGTTGGCTTTATAACTTTATATAAGAGCCCTCTTTTGAGAGTGAAAAAGCCTTTATTTATTTTATTTTATTCTACTGGCAGCCTTAGTTTGACTTGCCTGTGTACACGCGTCGCTAAATAAAGTTCTTTACAAGAAAGAAGTTAGTGTTCCAGTATTTTCTCTCTGACCACTACTTTTTTCTTCCTCTCAACAATAACAACGTTGTCGCTAAACTGGCGTTACATTAAGATTTTTTTTACCATTAATCTGGTCCGTTCTAATGATTCCGATATCACCCTGTCTTTGTTTTTCTCTTTTATGTATAAAACTCGTAGTGAAAATGAAGGTGGGGTTAGCGCTCTAGCCCTTCTAAGCCAGTCTTTCTGTTCCTTCCCTTGCGATTGGCTATTAAGAGGTCACGTGACGTATGACGTCACCCGGTACATCTTTACTTCTGCACCTCACAACAAGTAATATGCGACCGTGCGGGCACCCATTGGTTGTTTCTGATATTTAAATCACAATATCGACCAATACCGGCACCTACGGGATCCAAGCTGGAGGGAACTCTAGGTGTTCCAGCGGGTGCAGCGCTTTGATGAAGTAAGTAGTCTTGTGCGATTTTACAGCTTGCGTCCCCTTTTTTTCGGTTACCGGCAGGTAACAATCAAAACTTCTTCTTTCAGAGTGTGACTACAAGTGCGCACCCCCCTCCTGGGTCTATGATGTGAGGCTGATTAGCTCTAAGTAAGTTTTTCGAATGCTTCCCCCACCATTATCTATCACTAATGATCACTTTGGAGTTTTTGTTTTCTCCTGATGACACTCTTGGGGATGTTGAAGTTACGTGACTTTTTAAGTTGAGTTCTTGCTTCTTTTTTTATGGCATTATTACCATAAAGTGCAACCTGGAATATAAGGTTGTGAGACAGTCGCGCTTTTTCTGAAGTTAATTAAATAAAACGCATGCTGTCTATGACGTAGAAATGTCTACATTTCAAGCACTTTGGGCACAACAAAGGTTTGGCAGCCACTACCTGATGCTAAATACTTGACCAATGGGTTTTTCAAGTATCATGGTTTTGCTGAATTCAATAGTTGGAATCTGAACAGCTTTCATGAAATATCAACTCTTGGTATTTTTAAATGGTGAAGGGAGTTATTCGCCAATCACATTCACATGAAATTGTGTGTTATTTCTTTAAACAAACAGTATATCTATATCTGTTTCTTGTTTTTCTGTTTACTTTTGCAGCCACATTGCCTTCAGAAATCCTGAAGTCTTCCGGTAACAAAAACTGTGAGTTTTTTAAGTATTACTGCCAACTGTTGGGTGCACCTTAGCGTGTGCATACCACCGGGGCAGTAGGATCCTGACGAATGCCTGGTGAACACGCTAAAAAGACAGAAACATGTTGACCACTTTTTTATTATTTTTCTCACTATAAGGGATAACTAACCAGATCTGGTATTTAGTTATTACAACCCCCTTTTTTAATTAATGCCGGGTTTACCCCAATAAAGAATTTTGGTTTAAAACCTCGACATTTTTTATCTCACTCTGCACATCACTCTGCACTTATACATCACACTCAATCGCCAGCTCCGCTGTAAACAGGCGTAGTAGCACACCGGGGAGGTATTAGACCTCCCTGGTGGGAGCCCAATGATGAAGCATGTCACCAACCAGGTTGGTGAGTGAGGGCTCTTTTTACAAATCTGATTGATTTTTTCGTATTGGCCTTACTCCCTCTTTTGTAGTATTTTCCTCATACTCTTTTGTTGTTTAATAGTACTCAACATTATCACACCAAACAGGATTTCGTATGGAGTACGAAACCCCCAGGGATTTTCTTGGCATTTTATTGAATACCCTCTAGACCCCATATAGGTCATTGACCTAACTGCGACCGAGCCTAATACCCTAGCTGTTGAGTACTGCTTTAAGTCCCAGTTTTTCCTCTCAACTATCGAATTTCCCTCTGGATGATAGGGAGAGGAGTACTAGAAGGCCACACCTAAATTTCCTATAGCTTCTTTGTAAGCCAGAGAGCTAAAGCCGGGCCCTTGTTGGAATGTAGTGTGTCAATTGCGTATGTCCCGATGAAGACTCGCAAATCCTTTATAACAGTTTGAGCATCTGCCGAGCACTGTGGACAAACCCACAGGAATCTGGAGCATGAATCCACCGCCACCAAGATGTACTTGTAAGTCCCATCAGAGTGTAAGGGGCCGGCGTGATCCAAATGAACAACCGCTGGAGGCTTGTCTGAAATCAATAGGGGTGTCTGTGGAGGATGTGCAATGTTTGAACCCATCATCTGCCAGCAGATATCAGATTTAAATGAAGTCCTTTATCTGTTATCTTAGACCTGGCCACCAATATTGCTGCTTCAATAATGAAACTGGAGCAGTAACCCCAGAGCATGCTGAACTCAGACCTTCATGTGCAGCTAGTATTAAACCCAATCTGTGATCAATGTTTGGTATAACTCTATTATCCCCCACTCCTGGAATCTGAGAAATCGGTATATTTTGTGCATCGAACTTGTAGGAGTACTTGAATGGAAAGCATTTCAGGAGGTGGGTATTGCTGCGAGCCGAATTGACGGCCACATGATGTCTCTGTCTAATCTTGTACTGGAACAAGTGAATGTAGCAACGGCGCAGTGCGGACTGTTACTTTATCGGCTTTATCAGCCATGGAATTCAATTCAATGTCAACGCCAACACGTTGATGACTCAATGTGTGGATAACATGAGCCCTTGGCAAGCATTCTTTCAGCTTCGCCACCTGTTCCCAAAGCAGCTTGTGCTTGATTGTGCAACTCTTGGAACATCAAAATCCATTCTGGCTCCAATAGAGAAGATATTCATTATGGGACTGGACACAATAATATGAATAACGGCCTATAAGCATGAGTAATCCATGATCCGTACTCTGTAGTGCCAGAATTAGGGCTTTGGGTTCTGCCAGCTGCACTGCACAGTCCCGTAGTTACTATGAGGGTGTTTTTTCAAGACAGAACTTTCTGTAATGCATGCAGCCCTTTACTATTGTGCATGCTGAGGAATATTGGTGTCTTGTCCCTATGGCGGGCTGAGCAGATCCAACAGTGTACATGATGTAATCATATCGATCTAGGGTCATTATTACATTCAGCAGAGGATATTCTTGTGCGTACTGCAGGAATGCCTGTGTTTATTATGTAGAATCGAATCTGTAATCTACATCTGTTGCAGTGAGAGAGTTAGCCCATTGAATCCATTGTGGATGTAATGCTTTAGACTTTGGAACGCTTGCGTAAGTGGTGGCCTCTAATGTCAGTACTGGAGTAACGACAATTTTTCGCTTACCCTGAGCGAGTGCTCTCTCTCTCTCACTACAGCAGTCTGTACCGCTGTGAGAATTTTCATAGTGGGTGCAAAACGTATTTCAGCGTTCATGTACAAATGTGATTTGTATGCAATAGGTACTGTATCATCTTCATTGAAAGTGATATAAGTGTACCCGCTGGGTCCAGCGACTATGTTGATCACCAGGTTAGTTGTGTTTACACGTGTGTGTAAATGTTTGGAAGCTATCATATGAGCTTGTACGGAACATAAAATGTTTGTATGTTCCTGTGTCCAATGGTTGATTGAAAAATCAAGTCTGATTAAGTCATAGAACAGTTTTACTCGTTCTACATAATCCACAATATCTGTTCTGCCAAAATTTAAAAACCCTAAAATGGATTGTAGTCTTTTCTAAAAATAAATATGCCATCAGGCTTTTGCATTCACTTGACAACTCGTATCCCAGAAGCAGGACATTGTTATGGGCAATATTTGATTTCTTGAAATTAAATTTGTAACCCAGGTGAGAAAACCCCAGGATTGTGTGTGTTCCATTAACTCATCGTCCATTAGCTATATATCGTCTATATAGGATAATGCCTCCTCATCAAAAATTTTAAGTAACTCTATTATACTGTCTGAGAACAGCCTGGGCTGTTCTTATACCCTTGAGGAAAATGGCAAAGTTGACGCTGTGAACCGAGCACTGAAGATGCTATGAAATATTTGCTTTCAGGTGCTATATTCTGGCAGAAGTATCCATTTGAGATATTTAGTATTGTTTTGTATTTCTTCCGTTTAATGTTTTTCGTCAGTGCAGCACTATGTACATTTTGTACATCAAATGTGTGTGTTAATGTGTTTAAATGTCTTTAATCTAAGACTAGACTATATGAATTGTCTGGTTTCATTACAGGAAACAAGAGATAATTTATTGATGAGGTACAATTCTCTATTACACCCTGTTATTCAAGTTGTTCTAGGATTTCCCTAATTAGTTTTTTTTGCTTCATGTTTAATTGGGTACTGTCTCTGGGGTTGAGGAGTTAATTTTAATGGGATTTTGTGATGAGGTGACTCATCATCTCACCCAGCATGATTGTGGTAAAGTACAGGAGCTAGTGCTAACGACCACGGCTTGGTGTATGAATGTTTAACAGATTCTGGAAGAAGGTCAGAGAAAGCAGATAAAATTACTGTTTCCCCCATTGGGCACTCCATTACGAATTCAAGAGGCCAATCCTTTTCAGCAAAAAGAATATCGTAACCATATGTCAAGTTCTCCTAAAAGAGAGACTTGATGGTTCTGGGTATGTCCCCCTCGATTTGGAGTGTTATTTCGTATCAACGATGTGGGACACTTACCCTTGTATCGGGTGTTTGCACTGTGATATGCTCATTCAGCGCTACTACCACCAGATAATCCATTAGGTTCCAGTGAGCTTTCATGACTTATGCCATTCTGTCCAGCATCGTCACTGCCCTGTTCAGAATCAGAGTACTCAGTAGCCTAGACATGTGTTATTTTAATCCCTGCTCGAATTGAGGTTTAGGAGTCTTTTGTTTTTCTTCTTTTTTAAGGATGTAGTCTGAAGTGTGATGTGTTTCCCTTTTCGGCTTCACATGCTCTTCTGATCTGCGCTTTGACCGTCCACCTCTCTCTGAATTTGTATCGGATGAATCTTGAAGGGAATAAGAGGAACCTACTTGAGTAGCCTGATACCGGTCAGGCTTTCTAATATTATCATGGTTTCTTAAATTACTCTTCCTGTCAGTGGTTTCCTGTTGAGGAGACCCACCCCATGACTCTGTCTTGTTTTGTTTATTTTTTTGTTTATTGTCCCATTTCTTCTTAGAAGAATCAGGTGCTTGCTTAGAGTTATCTTTTTCAGAATTACTCTTAACCTGCGGTTTCCTGTGTTTGTCTTCCAAATTATCTCTACCTAGCGTGGCATAGATATCTTTGATAATTTTAGGTAATTTCCTTTCCTGCTGGGCAGGAGTGAACTCCCTCAGGTGTTGATGTATAGCTAACACAGCTGCATCCCCTTCTATGTTACTCAGCATAATGGTGGATATTGCAGCAAAATTGCCCATCAGTTTCATCCCTAAGTCTAGGGGAGGTGCTGCCCATTACTCATTCATGAGCTGTTTCAATACATCAGGTAAGACTGCCAGTGAAGGGGTACCATGAGTTCTGGTGTAAACGGCAGTGAAGACTGTACCCCAAGTGGCATAATCTACCACCGGGGGAGGCCTCCTCATTGGCAAGTAAACTGATAATATTCTGCGGTTTTCCAGTTGGCGAGTATGGGGAAAAACCACTTCCAGCTGGATTGTTTTTTGTGCTATCCAGAACGGAATCTGCTCCTGACTGGTGGGAATCTTTCCCATTAGGGCATTTAGTGTATGCGGGCTGATACCCGCAGTAGCCAAGTGTGGTTGTGCAGCCTGAGCAGTCCGCTCTGGGTTAACTGTGATAGTTCGCATTATGAACTGGGTGAGATTTCTGTAAATCTTTACTAGATCTTTATATAGTGTTGTTAATTCTGCTGCATCCAAATTAGCAATGTTAGGATGTGGTATTAAAGCAGCTAAGACCGGTCAAGTCACTCCTTCTTTACTGAGTGGTCTGAGTCTCACATTTTCTATGGTGTGTGGGAGCGTTCCTTTAAACTAGTTTATGCGTAAGTTAACAGAATTTATATGTCCACATATGGAAAGTATTCCTCTGGTGTTTCATCGCCAATATAAGAGTGCCACAATGTTGTGCGAGCATCAGCATCTGGGATGTAAACCAAGAGTGAATACCTCTGTTCTGAATGCTTCTTGTGCCTCAACCATGAAGGTAATGTCACCACTCATCGCCGGGAGGCCGTATTGTAGGCATGGGTGGTAAATTCCGTTCCGCTCGCGAAATTTGCGGAATTTGGGTAATTTCGCGTTCTGCGTAGAACGTGGTATTGCCAAAAATGCCTCGATCCTCGGCTTCGTGGAATTTTTAGCTTGCTTTTGCTTTCAAAATGTGTGTTCGTGAGATATTTCCCCCTGAGCACGCAAACAGCATTCGCAAACAGGAAAAAAGCATCGTGAACAGGCGGAACAAGCAATTCCACGTGTGCGCGGAACTCTGCGTGCTTGCGGAGATTTTTTACCGTTTCGCGGAGATTTGCGTAGCGCGACTACGCAAATTCCGCCCACCCCTACTGTATTGTAGCAATTTCATAGTAACTGCATGTCTGCAATTTTCTGTAATATTTAGAGTAGCTACTTCTTCTCCTCCGGCTTCTCTGTTCACGAACATTGTGTGAAGAGAGAAGGGATTTAGTAAATTAATTTCTAGAGATAGGGTTTACACAAAGGGGTGAAAATTGTTATCCGTTATGCTTGACTAATCTACAGCCAATACATATAGTATATCTACTCAGCTGAGATGGATTAGCTGAGATGGATTTCCCTACCACCACAGACATCTCTGGTTTGGAGGTGAGTAGGGGTCTCCGAGAAAAACACAACTAAACTACTCATATAGACCATTAAATAAGAACCCAAGCAATGTTGGGTGCCATGTCATGTAGTTCCCACTAATTCGTAGGACCTGCATGTTTGTTGGACAACATAAACTTTGGGTGAGGTGCCTAGACTGATTCCATGTATCACGGCAGGGTATGTTGACCTTGAGAACAGCTAGCTCACCCGGCCACCACAAGCCCCTTAACCTTACCAGGGAGTGAATGGTCTCAGCCAACCACTGAACCTGACAATTCTGACCCCCTCAGGGATCGTGGAAACAGATCAGACCCTTTCGCTCGTCACTTGTGCTTAATTGTGCTCAGAGAAATATACAGAGAATACACACTAGAACTTTCTCAATATATTTATTGAACCAACATTATTCTTGCATAGAATACATGTGCTGCGATAATCAGTAGACAGATGCAGATGAAAGTGATTAAGAGCACCAAAAGAGTAAATAGTAGATCAAGTTCTACTCTAGTGCTAAAACAGTGTATATATGCAGGCATATAAACAAGGCAGTAATCAGGCGTACTATTACTATGCAATCCCTACTATGAGTGTACCTACAGTGTGTGTAGGTGTGAAGCCAATAATCCCCCTGAGGGATGATCCAACCCCATTACCTGGCAGGAGACAATGTAGGACCCCCGTCTTGATCACAAACTGGACACCCTCACGAGATGTCAGACCGCTGCCTGGTGAAGACTCAGCATACAGGAACCCTCTATGCCACTGAAGTACCTCCTCTGTTAATCTTTTGAGATACTCATTATTCATAATAGAAAGCATGCTTGTGATGTGCGCATAGATTAGCGATGTTATGGATATGTAGATAGCAATGTTACCCAGTGAAAGAAGATAGAACGACTTTTTTACATGGTGCATCAAAAAGCCTTTTACATGGTGTTCGAGGCATCGTGACAATGTTATGCAAAGCTAGCTGTGTAAATAAAGTAGTTCACAAGAAACAAATCCAAAATTGTTGCACATATGTGCAAAATGTCACAGCAGAAATGTTATTGTGCAAAATTAGAACATTGAAGCCAAATGTGTAGCTCCGTTACTTGGGCCTAACACGGGCACATAAAAACTACAAACCAGTTCTGAGGGCAGCTCCCTTCCCACTGGGATTGGTGACTGTCTGATGAAAATATGACATTAGAACGCAAACAATTACAACACATGCTTTTACAACGCAGTTTTTACACCGCAACTACCATTACATCGCATGATTTTACAATGCATGACATTACAACACATTTTTAAAAACTACCATTACAACGCATACCATTACAACGAATACCATTACAATGCATACCATTACAACGCATAATACTTTTAGGGCAACCGTAGGGTTGGATAATGTAGGGGTAAAAATTACTATTCCCACTCCAGTGAGTGCAACAGTAGGGTAAGTGTTGGATAGTGTAGGGGTAAAAATTACTATTCCCACTCCAGTGAGTGCAACAGTAGGGATAGTGTTGGATAGTGTAAGGGTAAAAATTACTATTCCCATCTACCCCAAAACCCATACCCACCCTAAAACTAAAAAATCTCCATCACTTACTTTATGCGTTGTAATGGCATGCGTTGTTTTGGAGTGCGTTGTTATGGCATGCGTTGCAGTGACATGCGTTGTAATGGCATGCGTTGTAATGGCATGCGATGTAAAGGCAGTTGCGTTGAAACAGCTGCATTGTAAAAGCAGTGAGATGTAATGACTGCGTTGTAATGGATGTTTCCCGTGTCTGACTAAGGTAACAAAAGAAGGTACCTGTCCAGGTACCATGTGACAACTGCTTGTGACAAGGGAGGGCCCTTTGAAGTAATTTATCATCCTGGGCAAAGTCTAAATGGTCATCCTGCCAGTGGAACTAAAACTCCTACTCATACACACCCTTTTGTCTCTGCTCTAGGAACTGTTTTGATACGTCGTTCAGGGCAACTCACCAGCTGGGTAACAGTTGGAAGGCTCATGAAAAGTAGTTTTGGGGAATTTCTGGCTGGAAAAAGGTAACTTTCTAAAAATTACTTTCCCCTAATATTTATCAAACATCTGACTTCACGATTAAATTTTACCTTTGATAAATATTAGCAAGAGTTGTTCACTCAGATCGCTAGCTGGTCCCTACTCTGAGATAGCAGAATCAATATTTAATATTGCTTCCTGGTATTTCTGGCCTGCAAACCTTCCTGCAGTGAAAATAGATTTTGCGTGCTAGTCATTGTAAGGAAACGTTAACATGAAATATCTACATGTTATACTTTTAAATACCATGTGCTTATTTTTTGAGCCACAAGGACTACGTAACATTAAGCATGGGGTTTTTGCTTGTCAAAACGGTTTATTTTGACTAGTCAGGTTGCAGTTTTAAAAATGCAGCAGCCAGGCTAAAGTAGTAGGCTAAGAACCACATTTATCTTCTCTATGCCTGGGCGTAATATTCCGCTCCAATTGCAGAGTTTGCGGAATTTGGCAACCCGGTGTTCCGCGGAGAACATGGAGTTACCGATAAAAACGCGTTGATGCTTTGATTGTTTGATCTCATCACAGATTAGCGACAAGTGCAACACTGTATGGCTATCATTTTTTTAAAACATGTTCTGATCCGATAGTGTGCATTTTTATTTACTGATTTATCTTGTGTCTGATTACTGTGATGTTTTCTCGATTGGAAATTATTTTTTCCTGCTGTTTTTCTCACTTGCTGCTGTGTGTTTTTTAGCTGTTTTTTATCCGGTTTGTACTCATGATTGTTGTTTGGAATATAATGAAATATTGATGCATGTAATTTTGCTATAAAATACTGGATTTCATGTTATTATGACCAATTGCTTGTGCATATATACCATTTTAATGAATTTTATATTGAAATACCTTTTTGACTTGATTATTAAGCTCATTTATTTTGCACCTCTGAGTTTGGTTGGATGATTCTGTTATTGTTTAAGAGTGTATGTGAATATTTGTGGGTTTATTTGATCAGTTCTCCAAGGGGTTTGTTTTTTGACTTTGGTGTTGTGGTACCCTACCCCTTTGGTGATATAGGGTCCCTCTCTCTTTCTTTACAAAATTTGGTACAGTCCATTGGACTGGAGAGTCTCCTGTTGGAGTTAATTAGACCTCGGTTGAGCCTATGGAACAATTTAAGACATTTAGTTTTAGTGAAGATCAATATAATCGAATTATTAATGCCAAAAATAGTAACAAGATAGTAGTTATCAATGGCAAAGGAGAAAGCTGGGGTAAGTTGGTTAATCTTAAAAAGAAACGTATTCGTACAAAGGCCCATGCTGATTTTCTTATTGAGTATGTTAAGTCAGGAACCATTCCGATTGGGCTCCAGGTGCGAAATGAACCGGGGCTCTTCGTAGAAAACCGAAAATTCTTAGAGACTTGGACCATGATTTCAAATAGATGTAGTCGGGACTGGATCCTTTTAATCATTGAGACGGCCCAGGAAGCTATTGAAAAGTTGGAAATAGAACTTAGAGGTAGTTTGGCTGTGGATGAGGCCAAAAAGATATTGGAAGATATTAATAGGGACATAGATAGATATAGGGATTATCTAATAAAGAAAAAAACGAATAAATTAACAAATAAATTAAAGAAAGATATGGAAAGATTGAATCAGAAAGCTACATACCCGTTTTTAAAAGAAAACTATTATCAACAGAGACAAGAATCAGGGTGGGAGACACCAGTCAATAGACCCATGTATTATAGAGGAGGTAAAAAACAGATTACCTTTTCTGACACCTCAGGATCGAGCAGAGAAGATGAGGTAGAGAATAGAGAAGAGAGCAATAGTAGAAACAATCTCAAAGAGTATGGTTCTTCTTCTTTTTTAGACTCACGTCCCCGGAGAGGTCAGGGATACAACAGGAATCCAGGGAGGGGACAACAGAATCGAGGTCCTCCCCATCCACCTCAAGAATAGATTCGGACACGAAAACAGAGCTATTGGTGATAGATGCAGCACCAGTTATTAATTTATCAGATACGGAGCTTAGTGAAGTAGAAATAAGGGTATTGGGAAAAGGTTTCAGTTTTGTTCCTTCCACTCATGTTAATAATTTTGAATAAGAAAAGGATCTGCGTGCCTTTTTTCGTAAAGTCCGTTTGAGAAGGTTTTTTGAAAATCGACCCCCTAGGGATGTGGTTAATTGTTCTGGACTTAAACCAAAATCCTCCTTTACACCCACATTGGGGATGGTAGGTAGGAATCTAGGAACATTTGAAAAGGCAGTAGAGAGTGATGTTCAAAGAATTCTTAACGATAGCCATAAACAATTTTTTCCATACAATATTCAAAAAGAGGAATGGGAAGCCATTAATTCCTTGAAGAATAATGACAGGTTAACCATAAAGCCAGCAGACAAGAGTGGGGGAGTAGTTGTTTTTAACACTACTGATTACAATGAAAAGATTCTCACAATGTTGAGAGTAGCAGAATACTATGAACCCACCCGTAGATGCTCTCTTACTATATTGTCTAGTGAGTGTCTAAAACTGCTTACAGAAGCAAAAGAAAAAAACTGGATCTGTGATGATGAATTAAAGTTTTTGAATAATGTAGAACCTAGGATTCCTGCATTATATGGTTTACCCAAGGTGCACAAGAGTCCTTATAATCCCCTTATGAGGCCTATCATTAGTAGTATAGACTCACTACTGGAGCCTCTCAGCAAATATGTGGACTGCTCTTTGCGTCCACTGGTGAGTGGTCTCAAATCCCATGTTCGGGATTCCTCTCACATTATCTCCTTGTTGGAGGGCAAACCGTTTTGTGGTGAGACTCAGTGTCTGGTTACCCTGGACATTGAGTCTCTCTACACAAACATCCCACAGGATGACACTATAGAGATGGTGCGTGAATCGTTGATTGAGGTGAACCTGGAAGGGGTTAACAAAGAATTTATTGTGGAAGGTGTAAAAATGATTTTAAAAAACAATATTTTTCTTTTTGGAGATCAACTCTTTAAACAAAAGAAGGGTACCAGTATGGGGTCTACATGTGCCCCAAGTCTGGCCTGTCTCTACGTGGGTGAATTTGAAAAGAAACATATTTTCAATGATCTTGCTCCCTTCTCTGAAAATTTAGCGGTCTGGTACCGCTATATAGATGATATTTTTTTTATCTGGAAAGGTGATCTTGATCTTTTAAATGAATTTTTGACGTGGCTTAATTTGGGAGACTGTAATTTTAAATTCACATCCCATAGTAGTAGAGTCAGTGTGGATTTTTTAGATATTACCATTAAAGGAGTTAATGGGGTTCTAGAAGTGGAACTTTTTACGAAGCCAACGGACAAAAATACTTTGCTACACTATTCGAGCTATCACCCCAAATCCCAAAAGGACAATATCCCCTTTAGCCAATTCCTCTGACTTCGGAGGAATTGTTCTAATTTAGGGGATTTTTATAAACACTCTGAAGTTCTTAAAAAGAAGTTTAAGGATAGGGGATATCAAAAGAAACTGATTACTCATTCTTTCAAAAGGGCGAGGTTTTATAATAGGGAGGCTTTGTTTGAGAAAAATGATCAAGAGAAAAAGAATAGGAATCAGAATAAGTTAGTATTTGTGAGTAATTTTTCAAATGTGAGCAATAGAATAAAAAATGCTGTAAACAAAAATTGGCATATTCTCAACTACGAGGAGGAATACAAGTTAGAGAAACCTCTGTTTGCGTTTAAACGTAATAGAAATCTTAGGAATGAACTCGTACACACTTATCGTGAAGAGTATAGAGAGTCTCAGAAAACTATTGTTGGCACTAGAGCTATAGGAAACGTGAAATGTGGTACATGTAATGTCTGTGCTCTCTGTATACAATCTCAAAGCATGGAGTTGAATGGTAGACACCTGAGTTCCAGAGCCCTTAACAATTGCAAGAGCAAGAGTGTCGTCTCCCTGATATGTTGCCCATGTGGACTTGGCTACGTGGGAGAGACGAGTAGAGAATTACGGGTTAGAATCCAGGAACACAGATCAGCCATAAAAATGAGAAAAGAGAATGCACCACTAGTGTCCCATTTTATTGAAATGGGACATGGTGAGAATGAGTTGGGGTGGTTTATACTCGAAAAAGTAACCATTGGGAGACGGGGTGGCAATCTCGAAACAAAAAGAACATCTCAAGAACAATGGTATATTTCTCACCTGAACACTAGGAGCAATGGTTTGAACTCTAAGGAAGAATGGGAACAAATAGTAGGGTCATTTTAAATGTCTATATGCCATTTGCTACAGATAATATACCTTTCCTTTTTTTCCCCCCTTCCCCCCTTTTTTTAGGGGTACTATGGAGGGGGATCTCAGTATAGATTATTGCCTCTAATTTTTGTGGACGGGGATTGAAAAACCCTCCCATTAATTAGTATGAAAGTAGATAAAATTATGCTGTTCTCTAGGCCTGAGGGAATTTAAAAATACGCTAGTTTTAGTTTGATAAGTTGTATAATAGCATCTTTCTAAATAACAGGAGGCGTCTTGTATTCAATTCACCATTCCAAAATGGCGCCTCCGCTAGGGACCTTTAGACACACGATATTCTTACATTAGCGAATTTTAGAGAACAAAGTAGATAAATAGAAGTTGCTGTCTAGGATTGGTGTAACTCATAATATGTCATACTCTTTAGGATAACAAGTTGTAGATCAGAGTATTTCTCGAAGAAAACAGGAGGCGCCTTGTATTTAATTCATCGTTCTAAGATGGCGCCACCTTTAGGGATTGGAAGACACGTGACCGGACAACCTCAGCTGTCTTGGGTTCAGCCCGTAGTGCAATTAGGAGAATGGCGGGTTTTTCTAGCTTAAATAGCAGTGGGTTAGGGTGATTCAAGGTAACGCGTACGGAGGCAGACTACCCCGTGTTGGAACCCCACTGGAGGATCTAATATACTGGCCGGATATGTAAGTATTAGGGGCGGCATTTGGGGGTTTAGTTCGTTAGTTTGGTCTCCATGAGGAAGTATTTACAAAGTTTACGTATGGGAGTGCAGGCACTGATTAGGGTGTAGTCTGTTTCCAGGCATGGTTCCAGTGTTATGTTACTTATTGCTATAGGTGAATTACTGTAGGGGGGCTTGGAACTGATGAGAATATATTCAAAAAGACCATCATTTTTGTGATTGATATAGAATATATATATATATATATATATATATATATATATATATATATATATATATATATATATATATATATATATATATATATATATATATATATATATATATATATATACATATATTGGGGTCCCTGTATAGCTAATAATTAAATGCTGTCGGACCAATATGGTACTAATGTGAGTTATATATGTATAGTGTAGCGGATTAGGTAACCATTAAGTTCTTATATTTATTTTGTAATTCTTACTCATTTATAGATATGCCTGTATTTGAAGGAAGTGAGTGGAGTGAGAATAAGCATTCCCTCCTTCTGATAAAACCCAAATAGGTTTACCAGCCTGTAACTTTCTATAAAGTAGGTAACTATGTAGGTACCTTACAATATGTGGCACTTGTAGTGGAAGTTCTATGGTTATCTGTAAGGCGCATTAGTTTGATATATTGTTCAATTATTTTTTTCCCGCTATAGATTGGGATATTAGAGTGACCTACCAAGAAGTGACCTGCTGACTTGAAATCCAAAGTGCTACGGTTTCCTGTCCGGACCAAGGTAGACATCTATAGAAATAGAGCTTTTTCTATAAAGCAGATAATAAATAGGACCTATTATTAGTTCTAATTCCCTGGATATTTTATACAGTTGTGTCCACAGGGGAACGCGAAAAAATTTGTTGGGAACTGTTTCTGATCAGGGCAGTGTCCACATCTGGAGGTATGTTTTGCCCCTGGTGTCTAATGCAAAATAGTGTATATTTGATGATGAGTTGAATAATCGAGGACTTACATCGTTGACAGCTCTATGTGAAGCTAGGTTTAGCCCACATCGCCTAATTTAGGATGGATTGAGTGTTTGGTTTGTTTTTTAATATATACTTGGCTAATATGTGGTCACTCTTGAGGAATGAATGTAGTACGGGTGTCATCAGTGATAATATTTACATTAGGGTGATATGGGTTTAGACTAGAGGTGGGCGGAATTTGCGAAATTAACTTTCGCAAATTATCGCGAAAATGTTTAAAATTATCGCAAACAAGCGGAAATATCGCGAAGATGCGGAAGTTTTTTTCCGGCATGTTCGCGAGATTTTCTGCATGGTTGCGGGTCGCCAACTTACCCATGTGGTTGCTTGTGGGCGCGGCCATCTTGTTTTGAGTTGTCTCGCGGTGCATGATCGCGAGAAGAAAGACGTGATCGCGCGACGCATGACGTCACTGCGGGCACGAACTGTCGCGAGACAGCGCAAATGGCTAAAAACAATACAACATCTCATGGAGAACGCGACCGGATCAAGAAAACTTGTCGGCGAACGCAGGGATTCAGGTAAGGCGATCGCGCGCGCGCGAGAATGTATTATTTTACAGCGCGAGCAAGAAACAAATTATCGCCAAGCTGCGGTAACCGGAATTTTTGACATTTTCGCGCTCTTCGCGGAACGCGAAAATGTCAAATTATTGCAATTTCCGCGAACGGAACGAAATTTTCGCCCAGGCCTAGTTTAGACCTATGTTTGTAATGAGAGTCTGGTATGATGATGGTAATACTTACAGAGGATGCCGATTGAGAGCTTTCTAATCAATTTAAAAATGGTTGCTTTTTTTCTCTAGATTTAGAAACAATTTTAATACGAGTGTGGAAGATATTTTTTCTTTCCTGAAGAAGGTGGGGGTCATAAAAATCCTCGGACCCACCGAAACGCGTTGATGCTTTGATTGTTTGATCTCATCACAGATTAGCGAAAAGTGCAACACTGTATGGCTAACATGTTCTGATCCGATAGTGTGCATTTTTATTTACTGATTTATCTTGTGTCTGATTACTGTGATGTTTTCTCGATTGGAAATAATTTTTTCCTGCTGTTCTTCTCACTCGCTGCTGTGTGTTTTTTAGCTGTTTTTTATCCGGTTTGTACTCATGATTGTTGTTTGGAATATAATGAAATATTGATGCATGTAATTTTGCTATAAAATACTGGATTTCATGTTATTATGACCAATTGCTTGTGCATATATACCATTTTAATAAATTTTATATTGAAATACTTTTTTTGACTTGATTATTAAGCTCATTTATTTTGCACCTCTGAGTTTGGTTGGATGATTCTGTTATTGTTTAAGAGTGTATTTGAGTATTTGTGGGTTTATTTGATCAGTTCTCCAAGGGGTTTGTTTTTTTGACTTTGTTACCGATAAAAACGCAGCGGAATTCTTTTTTCCATTGGTGCACTCATCACATCCTTTCGTCCACACAGGAAGTGCAATGAGACTTAACGGGTGCTCGCCAGCAGCCTTGCAACCCTCAGCAGCCAAGGGGAGTTCATGCCCCAACCAGTAGTGTGCCAGGAGTCCCCTTTGCAGAGTGGTTGAGAAAGGGGGCAGGGCCTCTGACGACATCTTAGCAATCCCGCTGTGGGGAACTTACTTGTCTCAACAAAAGGGGGTCTTGGCCCCAGCAGCCAAGAGGACTTCACCCCCAAGTAGTGGTGCGCCAGGAAGCCCCTTTGCACAGTGGTTGAGAAAAGGGGCAGGGTCTCCGATGACGTCCCAGCAATCACACTTTGGTGGACTTACTTGTCGCAACAATAGGGGTTCTTGGCCCACAATGACCCTCAGCAGCCAAGTGGACTTCATTAGGGTTGGCAGAGCAATACTCTGCCCATCACATAACTCTGCAGCAACTCTGCGCAATTCCGCGGAGTGAAACTCAGCGAGTTCCACTCAGGCCTAATCTTGTCACACTAATGGATGGCTTAGTAGTGCATCAGTCCCCAGGTGACATTTAACCCTGCATGCCATGATGGTATTTTGGGACACCATATACTATGGGTTTATAGGAAAATATACCAATTAGAGTTTAGCCAATTTTGACAGGGGTCCGAGCACATGCACTGGGGCCTGGTTGGCAGTATCAGTATAAACACGCAGGTCCTACAGATTAGTGCGAACTACATGACATTAGTGAAATAAAAACCAGAAGTACCAGTCCACACAAAATAGGACTGACCACGCAAAAAGATAACCTATGTTTTTTAGGTAAATGTATGGGTTTTTTATAAACATTTTGATGTGTTATAACCAAAGCTAAACATAACTTTACTATAACCTTTAATATTTTCAGTGAATTTTTTTATCATAGACCATATCCAAGTATGCCTCGGGACACACACCCAACAGATGGATAACCCTTACTGTGCACCACGTTTGGCTGTTGCAGGGCAGATTGGCCACCTGTGGGAGGTTTGGCACAGGTAACTGTTGGCCTTGCATTGCCTTGCTGCATGCACCCGAAAAAAACCACAAGCAGCCAAACCCCTGCATAAAAAACAAATTGCACTGTGAGTGGCCAATCTACGTTGCACAAGGCTAAAGGTCAGGCACAGGGGAGGTTGATCAAGCATAGCTATGGCGTACCTAGGGGCCTGCCCATTGGGGCTTAGGTGTCAAGGTAGGTTAACTGTACCCCTTTATGCACTTTGATTGTATCTGTTTCAACGCGTTGATCAGCGCACTGTGTTGGGTAATGGTGGCCATGGCAGAAAATTTGTTCTGATGTCTAAGCAGACAATCAAAGGAAGTGTATTTTCAAATTTGCAGCAAAGTTCCAGATTCTGCAATAAACAATTGGAGAGAAAGCTCCCTAGTCCAATGATGTGCCTTCATATTTTAAATTTTATTTGTGAAACCTCTTTGGATTCGCCATTCCACATAAGATCATTGGATTAACAATTCAAATATTTCAAAATTGCAATCTCTTTATGCCCAGGCCAAAGCACGTTTTAAATACTGAGGGGGATATTCACAAGGACTTATCTCCAATTTATCACCACCTTAACGCATCAAAAGTGGCGATAGATTTAACACCCCATTCACAAGCTGGTGCAGACTGCAGACAACACCAGTATTCCCGCGATAACTGCCCCAAAATGTATCTCCATGGTGGACACCACCAACTAATCCTAATGAAATGCAGAGTAGGCATTCCCATGCAAAAACACACGAAAAAACCACAACACCACAACGAGCTGCCAGATCCTGCGACCCTTGACCTTGCCTGGTAGGTTGCTTCCCCCCACTGCGGCTCCGCCTGCGTTCCTGCTGCCGCCTGCTCCCAGCGCTGAAGTCGAGGCCCTCCACCACCCGCAGGCTACCACCTGCGCCTCATCCCTGGTGGCCAGTGGTGGCCTTAGGTTTGTATCTGCTCTCTGTTGTGCCTGTATTCTCTCTGCCCGTCTCTCTTTTGTACTCCTCTGCCCTCCTTCTGTACACCCGTTCCTCTTCTGTACCCCCCTGCCCCACGCTCGCCGCTGTGACCTCTTTTACTTCTGTGCCCCCACTGCCCGGTTTTCTCCCTCGGTACCTCGTCTGCCTCCCGCCCCTGCTGCGACATTTCTGCTCTGTGCCCCCTGCCCATCTGTCCGGCTGCTGCTGTGCCCCCTTTTCTGCTTCTGTACCCCTTTTTGCCTTGTTTTCCTACCTTGCGACAGCTTCGCTTCCCTGCTCCCGTCCCCGCCACTGCATCCCCCGTGGCCCCGCCCCCTCTGTGCCCATTCACTGCCCCTGCCACCCGCCTCCAGCCTCCCATCTGCTCCTCCCTCCCCACCTTCCCATATATGGCGGCCGCCGTGTGGCCGCGCCGCTGGCGCACCAAAGGCACGCTTAAGGCAAGCCTGTCTGCGCCCGTCCGCACCTGGACCGCGCCCAGCGCCAGAACCCCTGGCCTCCGCACCAGCCATGAAGACCGCCTCCGTTACGACGCCAGCACCCTCGTCGCCCACACCTGCTGCAAGGCCGACCCTGAAGCGCACCCACGGTCCCTTCGCCTGCCGGTACAGCAGCTTCTCCTGCCTCGAAGGCGCGAGACACCCGCCACGACGGAACCCAACCAGCTCAGATGCATCCTGATCAACACCCGCTCCGCACACAAACACGCCGTCGAGCTCTGGGACCTACTCGACACCGCATCTCCAGACGTCGCCTTCCTGACTGAGACCTGGATGAACGAAGCCTCCTCTCCAGACATCGCCGTAGCCATCCCCGACAGATACAAGATCACCCGCAGAGACCGCACCAACGGAGCCGGAGGAGGAATCGCCATCGTCCACAAGAACATCATCAGGTTCTCAGCAAACACCAACCAACCAACCGCCGAACACATGCACTTCCAGATCCACACGGACCCCAAGACCACCCTAGGAGGCACCCTCGTCTACAGACCACCCAGACCCCGACCACAATTCTGCGACTCCATCGCCGACTTCATCAGTACGCACGCGCTGACCTCCACCGACTACATCCTCCTCGGAGACCTGAACTATCAACTGGAGAACAACAACGATAGCAACTCCTCCACCGTGATCGACAAACTCGGACTAAAACAGCTCATCACGATGCCGACCCACATTGCCGGTCACACGCTCAATGCCATCTTCTCCTCAAGCCCCCACGTCGCCTTCAGCCACGCCTCTGAACTCACCTGGACAGACCACCACTGCATCCACTTCACCTTCCGAAACCCCCTCACAGCCAGCCTTATCAAAGTTCATCACACCTGTCCTGGATGCCATCCTCAGCTACATACCCCAGTACCTTCACTTCCCTCACACTGCGCAGTAACAGCACAAGACCAATCAAGGCTTCTGCGCCATAGCTGGATTCCCGGCTGTGTTGGGGGCAATAGACTGCACAAATGTCCCACTTGTGCCCCCTGCGGATACTGCACACCACTACCGCAACAGAAAGCACACGCATTCAATCAATGTGCAGGCAATAGTGGACCACCGGGGAATGTTCACCAATGTCGTCGCAAACTACCCCGGCAGTGTGCACAATTCCTACATCTTCCGACAGTCCATCATCAACCAGCGCTTCCAGGATGGCACATATGGAACTGAACTGCTCGTTGGTAAGTGCCAAATCAACACACCACACACCTCAAAGCCACCATCACACAACGCACAACTGTGGGAATGCACACGTGACCTAACCACATATAACATGTCACTCAACATGCCCACCTACCAGACACAACAACACTACTCCATGGTGATCCTGGGCTACCCCTGCACACAATACAGCTATATCATGGCACCACAGCCACACAACAGCTGAACGTGTGTAGATGCGGAATGCAGCCATGTGCGAAGGATGCAAGTGACCCGTGAATGGGAATGTACACAACGACAAGTGAGGCGTGGATGTGCAGGACAGACATGGGTATGCAAACCACAGATATGTCCATGCACACCACAACTGCTGGTGACTGGAGAGTAGTGAACAGTGGACGCAACCATGTCACCCCAGGCCATGCGTCAGATAGAGGAAATTACGCTCACTGCATCCCCCTCTGTGTGCATGAGCATAGTGGGTTGGACCTGAGTATGCCAGGGCTGTGCAGGGGTGTGGACAAAAACCACGAGGCCAACGCCGTGAGCAGCGGTGCCTGCGACACTGTGCGCCTGCTGCACCCCAGGACGCTGATACCCAGACCAGGCCTGCCCGCCCCAGTGCCCCAAGTCTGCACTGCTCACCTGCCGACAATGTTGTGTGTCAAAGAGGGCCCATCACGTGCCGGGGCAAGCTCCAAGCCCCAGTCCCGCAACCTCTTCACCCTCCGCAGACCATCACTGGCACCCACGACGCTGGCACACATCACTCCTTTCTCATTGACATACTCCACTGGCATCCTCTTCGTACCAGTAGGTCCCACATGTGGAACTGTGTTCTGAGTCCTGAATGGCAGACACCCCAAGTCCGTGGCAGCAGCCACAGCACCAGACTCCCTTTGATCAGTGAGGCATAATTCCATATCGCAGGTCTGTGACACGTGGTGCCACTAACCCTGTTCAATGGAAGCATGCGACACGTGATGCCACTAACCCTGTTCAACGCAAGCCTGTCACACATGGTGCCACTAAGCCTGTTCAACGCAAGCCTGTGCAACGTGGTGCCACTAACCCTGTTCAACGCGAGCCTGCGACACATTGTGCCACTAAACCTGTGCGCTGTGAGTGACCGTAAGCCTCCGGTGGAACATCGTTGGTGTCTGAGCCTGTGGCCTGGGGGTTGTTATCAGCAATGGGCAGGTACGGACTTGGTGTCTGGCAGGAGTCTGTGGCGTTCATATCCATCATGTTGCCAGACACAGCTGGCATGTTCCTTCTGCATCATGCCCTAGGGGTAGACCTCCCATTCTACCCCGTGACACTCTGCAGAAGGCACCTATGACACATACGAGACCCTGCTCTGCCCTCATGACCCTACCCCAGTCTCACACACGTCAGCGTCCCGTGGCGGTGGGCCCGTGTCGGCTGCTGTGCATCCAACTCAACTAACCCAGTGCGACTCAAGTCATCCCCCCTTGCTGTTCTGACATTGCATTTCTGTGTGCCTGATGACTGTTGGAGTTGTTGGCAGCACCAGCTACTCCCTGAGGTCTGGCTTACACTCACCCCACACACAGCCAGCACAGGCGTCACTGGATTAGTGGGCTTGCCATCACATCCTGCCGAACCAAGTATTGACTCTTTTCTCCCTGCATTCTCACAGGTGATCAAGGATATGCACTCTGCCCTTGGATGATGACACCCCTCCTACACCCCTCCGAGACCCGAACACACCCGCCCAGAGGCATTACAATGCGGCCCACATATGCACCAGGGGCATCGTTGAACGCACATTTGGCATGTTGAAGTCACGTTTCAGGTGCCTGGACGGCACAGGTGGAAAGCTCCTGTACAGCCTGGACATCGTGTGCAAGATGATCGTTGCATGTTGTGTGTTGCACCACATCTGTGTATGCACCAATTCCCCATGAATCCCAGTTCCAGAAGTACCGAACGATGATGGGGACGATGGGGCAGGTGGCCCACATACCACTGCAGCTGTGGCAGGAATGGCCCGTAGGAACACCATCATTGACAATTACTTCTCATGAGCACGTGACAATATGGTCATCCCTGGCAATCATGCAACAGTACTAAATGTCCATAAGCACAGCATGTGTGAATAAAACATATTTGCAGGTTACAGGTTGTACTTGTACATTGTCATGTCACACTTTCCTGCTGTGCCAGATGTGATTTGCCATGTTGTGCACATTTGCAGCACCAGTTGTGTCCTGTGTTCCGTTGTGGAGGTGTTGCTGTTTATACCAGGATGTTGTCAATGTCGAGGTGCACTTACACTTATGTGCGTATTCTGCACGGTGTGTGATTCGCTTCTGCGGCTCTGATTTATCTGCCACTGGTCCCTTTCATGCGGTGTGCCTGTCAGTTCTGTGCTTCCACGGTGCTGAGGTGTTGCAGACATTGCTAACTTGTGCTCTTTGTCGAGTTGTGACCCTTGGGCATGGTTTGTCCACAGATGCGTCGTTGATGTCAGGGGTTAATTGTGCAGGTGGTTGTGTCCGAGTGTGACCTACTCCTTTCCGGTTGTTGTCCGCACACAGCCACCTCAGTGTTGTGCTGTGTACATTGTCATGGTGATTAGACTGCAGCCATGCTACTCGTCATGTGGTGCCTCTTGCATTGTCAGTGTGGCTGACGTATATGCATGTTTACTGTGTTTCGCACATGTGCATGTGTTAGTTGTGTGCTTGCTGATGTGTTGTGTGGGTGCCCCTTTTGGCACATGGTGTATGTGGAACTACTTGGTGTTTGTGTGTGTGCTGAAGTGTTCCTGTGGGATCAGGGACATGATCCTGAGTCATTGTGGGTGTGCAGTGCGCTCTGCTTAATTGTGCATGTGTGCCATTGGGCCCATCTCCCCCGTTCACCAACTCCCTGGCCGGTGCACACCCTGTTGATGTGGTGTGGGGTCATGTTGGACAGTGTCCGGATCCCCGACTCCTGTCACCGTCTCCTGCCTGGTGACTGTGGCCACCATATTCTCCATGTCATTCAGCTCCTGGTGTTCTGCTGGCCCCCCTCCTCCGGGGTGCATTGCTGCTTTCGTGTTGGCAGCGAGTTTCTGCTTGGTTTTGCCATTCACGTCAGTCCAGGGCCTCTTGTGCTCTTCCATTATCCTCCTCTGCCATGGGACGGCATTCACATGGTCCGAGGTGGTGTGCCATCTTTGCCTCTTTGTTGCCAATGACACGTTGGAGGTGACGTGCAGTTAGTGGTGGTGTTCTGGCTCATCCGTGGCTATAATCGGGTTTTCCTGGCGACTGTACCCCGTCTTCCTCTTCCTCTTCTCATTGGCCTTCCACGAGCCCTGTATTCCTGGGTGTTCCTCCGTGGGGATTGTGGGGTTCATGTTGTCCTCTGCAGTCAGTCGGGGTGCATCCGTGGTACTCCGCAGTTGATGTCGTTTTTCAGTGGCATTTTCCGTATGCTGTTCTTGTGCTTTTTCCCGCATTACGCGTGGGTATTGCTGGCCTCTTGCTGGTTGTCACTGTTTTCTTATAGTGTTTGGGCACATCGTACTTTTTTTGCATTGAGGTTTGTGTTTTTATCTCCGTCGAGGTGGTTGTATCGTGGACATTAGCCGTGTTTTCGGCGGACTATTGCATGGTACCGCCGTGTTGTGAATTCCACGTTGACACGGGGTTATTTTCTCGCGATAGGCTGCGATGTGTAAAGTTGCGTTAACATTATTTGGAGATGTTTATCACACGTTCTTGTGAATATACCCCTGAATCCGTGAAAATAACTCAATGGATTAACACCAAAACAAGCAAGAAAGTTCTAATTTCATGCCATGTTAGGTGTCATTTTGTTCATCCATTTTATCTGTATTGAGTGGCAAAATCGTCTGTTGAATTAAAAAAGGGAAAGGTCACTTTTTGGTATCCCTCCTTTTTTGGCTTCTACTTGATCAGCATAAAACTTGTCACAAAGAAACCAAAGTGAAAAAAACCTTTATATTAGAAGTTTCAAGCTGTTTTATTGAATGGAGCCAAAGTTATTCTCAAATCAAAAAATGCCTTTTTAATGGAATGTCTGACTTAACATAAATACACGATGCTTTATAAACAACCACACTATAAGAAGCGAAAGTGCTACAAATAGTCCGATCTATCTAACAGATTTTTTTTTTGAAAAGTTGACGAGTGATGACACAATGTAAGTAGTGGCAAGTTTTAATTTCCAACTCAGGACTATGTAATAAACTGTTGTGTAGTATTTAAGTTTCAGAAAAATGAAGCTAGATATAGGTTTTTTTCGCCATTTCTCTGCGATGATCGTGAAACCATAGCAAAAACACGCCGACAGGAACCTCATTTCGAAAGAGATGGAAAGGGTTAACGGATGCTAACCATTCACAAGTGGAGATGCAGTAGTCTTTAGTGAAAGACATGATTTTATTTGCTGCCTTTCTCATGATGATAGAGTGGAAAGTTGAAGAGGTTGCCATTTTAGACTTGCTTTGAGAGTGGTGTACCATTCTTGTGCTTAGTTTTTACAAATCTTAACAGTATCAAAACTATGCAGAAAGAGCTAAAACAACAATGTAGTCTACAAACTAAATTCAGTGGTATGTATATAACTTTGTAATTATCTAAAAAATGTACATTAAATGGAGTTGTATATGGGAGTTTGATTAAAAGGAGTATCGCAGTGATGAGAAAAGAAATTATGAGATGAACTGTATCGATTAGAGGGTATGTGTTTTTAAGAGGTTAGTGGTGAATGATTTGGGAAGTAAGAGAAAAACAAACATTTGCAATGCAATAGGTCACACATTCACACGAGTTTGAGCTATTGACAATGTAAATGACAATGCCTTTAATTTATGTTTTGGGCTTTAAAACATAAATAAAAGGCATTGTCATTTAAATACTAATAGCTTAAACGCTCTGTGAGACCCATTGCATTGCAATAAAGGGCCTTCTTGATGGCTTATTAAATTGCAAATATCAGAGGAAGAAACAGGCCTGTGATGTCTTCAAAGTGGTGATAAATAGTGCAGTGAAGAAGATGTGTAAGTGTGGTAAATTACACAAACACAAAGTGTGAAGTGAGTGTTACATATGATCTGAGTTATAAACACTAACTGAGGACTCCAACACATTTTGCTCTGTGATTACACTGTCATGGCTCAGGAGGAAGAGCGGGGAGGGCAATTCACTGCCCTTTCGTGATTTGAGTGTGCAGTGTGGCATTGTGTAATGTCACTGCTATCTTTGGCCTAATAAAAAACACTCCAGCTTAGGTAGCAGTAGGGCCCTGGCTTCACCTCCTGGTGCAGGGTGGGCTATGCTTTATGGCAGGCATGGAGGGAGGGATGGTCTCCGCTGCAGATTCGATCTCGTACAGTGCCCCTGTTATTACTAATGAGCGAGAGGCACTGAGTTGTTGGTATTGGTTATGGTGGTGGTGGTATTGGTGGCATTGGTATTGGTGGTATTGATGGTGGTGGTGGTGTTATTGGTGGTGTTGTGATGGTGATATTGGTGGTGCTGGTATTGGTGGTATTGGTGGTGGTGGTATTGGTGCTGGTGGTATTGGTATTGGTGGTGGTATTGGTGCTGGTGGTATTGGTATTGGTGGTGGTGGTACTGGTATTGGTGGTGGTGGTATTGGTGGTGGTATTGGTTGTGGTGGCATTGGTGGTGGTATTGGTGGCATTGGTGGTGGTATTGGTGGCATTGGTGGTATTGTTGGTATTGGTGGTGGTGGTTGTATTGGTGGTGGTGGTGGTGGTGGTAGTGGTGGTGGGGTATTGGTGGTGGTATTGGTGGTAGTGGTATTGGTTGTGGTGGTGGTATTGGTGATGGTGGTATTGGTAATATGTGATGTTGCAATGCCAACCTTTACCCCAACTTTCTGTTGGAATAGATTAATTTCCACTGCTGCACACCTTTTGCGTTGCAATGGCATGCGATGTAATGGCTTGCGTTGTAATGGTTGCATTAAAAAGGCTATTTCCCTGGTATTGGTGGTGGTGGTATGGGTGGCGGTTGTGGTTTTGGTGGTGGTATTGGTATTGTTGGTGGTGGTATTGGTGGTGGTAGTTTTGGTGGTGGTGGTGTAGGTATTGGTGGTGGTATTGGTTGTATTGGTGGTGGTATTGGTGGTGGTGGTGGTATTGGTGGTGTTTAATATTGGTGATGGTATTGGTGGTGGTGGTATTGATGGTGGTGGTGGTATTGTTGGTGGCGGTATTGGTGGTATTGGAGATGGTGGTATTAGTGGTGGTGGTATTGGTGGGCTGGTAGTATTGGTTGTGGTATTAGTATCTGTGGTGGTTGCATTGGTGGTGGTGGTGGTGGTATTGGTGGTGGTGGTTTTGGTGGTGGTGGTGGTATTGGTGGTGGTGCTATTGGTGGTGAGGGTGGTGGTGGTATTGGAGTGGTGATATTGGTGGTGGTGGTATTGGTAGTATTGGTGGTGGTGGTATTAGTGGTGGGATTGGTGTTAGTATTGGTGGTGGTGGTGGTTTTGGTGGTGGTATTGGTATTGGGGTAGCGGTGGTGGTATTTGTGGTATTGGTATTGGCGGTGGTATTGGTATTGGTGGTGGTGGTATTGATGGCAGTGGTGGTATTGGTGGTGGTGGTGGTACTGGTGGTGGTGGTATAATAACTTCTGCCAGAAAATGAAAATGTTTATATTCTGAGTGTGTGGGTGGGTGGGGTGAAAGTGTGTGGTGTGGGTTGGGGGCGGGGGTGTCACAGGTGAATTTTTATTTTGACATACCAAGGGCATTAAATTAAAGTCCTGAAACGCTAACAGGGGCAGAAGTCTACATGCAACAGAAGCGGGGTCACCTGTGCTCAGAGATGGGCTGTGCTGTGTGAAGGGGCACCCACCAGCTCCAAGAACAGCTCTAATTTCTGAGAGGTTTCTGTTTCCATACCTCAGATTCCTGCCTAAAGCTCTGTGTCAAGCTTTGCTCTGCCATTTGGGAAGATGTGCCCGAAGACGATGCTCTGTCCTCTCCACACACCCTTCCTACCCTTGAAATGATGTAGCGTCCCACAAATGACACCATGTCGCCGTGTTGCGGCTTCCATGGCACTCTGAGGAGCGGAGAGAAGGAACACCCCGCTCAGAGCCTCCTGCCTTCACGTTCCTTTCCTTTCTGCGCTAAAGACGTTTAAACAAATAAATATTTGCAATGCCATAGGTCTCGCATTTATGGCATTGCAAACAAACGGCCGCCATTGTCCCTACTTTGAAAGTGAAAGCTGGAATGGCGACCTGAATGTAAGCGAAGCACGTCACCGTGCCTAATGTAGGAGAAGCTCAATAAAGAAGAAAAGTGCACGTACCATGTAACAACCAAGTTAAGGTGCTAGTAGACATGGGAGTGTGCGAATGACGAAATGGCCGTACTAACGAGGGACTAACAAGCCTATTAAGGAATCAAACATCAGCATTTACAAAGGACAAAGGCACAAGCCAATGAAAAATATTGGCGGGGCTTCTCCTCCGTACTTTACCTGCAACAGATCACCAGAGCAGCACTTGCGCGCTGTCTCAGGCTCGACCTGATGAATTAGTGCCTGTTTATTTCATTGTGTATTTAATAGAAAAATATCAGTATAGTCTTGTGGAAAGTTGCAATGAGGAACTAAGAATGTTTTGAATGTCTAAACTTTATGTGCAGAATAGATACATCTTTCATTTGCATTTTGGGAGTTGTAGTACTTTTAGTAACATTATTAACCCCTTCGGTGGTCAGGACGGCCGGGAGCCATCCTGAGCCACGATGCTCATGTGCTCAGGACAGCTCCCGGCCATCCTCACACATTGCACTGGAAATCTCTCTGGTGTGGGCACCAGAGTGAATTCCTTTTCCCCCCCCAACAGTCTCAGGAGCAGGGGAAGAGCTTTCCCAGTTCTCGAGGCTGGTGCCCTGGTTTCTGTGAAATGACCATCAGTGCTCAATGGTACCCATCCCTAGTGGATCCCTGCTTTGGGATCGCCCCAGGAGGGTGATCTCCAAGCAGGCATCCACCCACTAGACACCAGGGAGGGGAGAGTGGCCCCTTGGGCAAGGGCCTTTGCTCCCGCCAACTTGTTTTCAGGCAATACAGACTTTCTGCCACCTGGGGGCAGAAAGCCCACTAGCAACCAAGGATTTTTTTTGTATTGATGTTGGGGTGGGGGCTGCCCAAAATGGGCATGACAATACCCGCCCCAGTGAAATTCCAGTCGTTCTGCCCCTTTGGGGGCAGATGGGGGAAGTAGCCCCCAATCTGACCCCCAGGGGGCAGAAAGCCCACTAGAAGCCAGGGATTTTTTTATATTTGATTTAGGGGTGGGGGTGCCCAAGATGAACATGCCAATGCCCCCACCCCCCTTAGCAAAATTCCAGTCTTTCTGCCCCCAGATGGGGCAGTATCCCCCAATATGCCCCCGGGGGAGCAGAAAGCCCAGTAGAAGCCAGGGTTTTTTTTTACATTTGATTTTGGGGTGGGGGTGCCCGCGACGTGCATGCCAATGCCTCCACCCCCCAAAAAATGCCAAAGTCTTTCTGCCTCCCCCTGGGAGCAGATGGGGCAGTAGCCTGAGGGTGGCAAAATGCCCACTAGGAATCAGGAATTATTTATTTGTTTTATTAATAGGGGTGGGGGTTGCCCAGAATGGGCGTGCCAATGCCCCCACCCCAGAAATAATTGCCACGGTTTTTTTGCCCCCCGGAGGTAGAAGGGGGCAATAGCAAAATGCCACAGTCTGTCTGCCCCTCAGAAGACAGGTGGGGCAGTAGCCCCTGATCTGCCTCCCCCTGTGGGGTGGCAGAGAGCCTACTACACACCAGCGATTATGCTGGCTTTTTTAAATGTGGGGTGGGGGCTGGCCAGCATGGGCTTACCAATACCCTCACCAGCCAAAAAAGTAGCCACAGTCTTTCTGCTCCCCTTGGGGGCATATCAGGGCAAACTCCCCTGACCGCCGATTTCCCACCCCCCAGGATGGCAGAAATCCCACTAGGCACTGCATTTTTTCTCGAAATGTGCCTACTTGTGGATTTTGGGCCCTAGCGCTGCCGGCACCTAGGGAAACCTAGCAAACCTGGACATTTTTTAAAACTAGACACCAAGGGGAATCCAGGATGGGGTGACTTGTGTGCCTCTCACCAGGTTATGTTACCCAGAATCCCTTGCAAACCTCAAACTTAGTTAAAACAAACACATTTTCCTCACATTTTGGCCGCTTCCTGTCGTGGGCAATAGGCCTACCCACACAGGTGAGGTACCATTTTTATCAGAAGAATTTTGTGGATCAACGTAGATTCAAAACATTTCATTACAGAAATGTGAGGAAAATTATTTTGTTTTACAAAGTTTGAGGTTTGCAAGGGATTCTGGGTAACAGAACCTGGTGAGAGGCACACAAGTGACCCATCCTGGATTTCCGTGGGCGTCTAGTTTTAAAAAATGTATATGTTTGCTAGGTTTCCCTAGGTGCCGGCAGAGCTAGGGTTCAAAATGTACAGCTAGGCACTTTGGAAAAAATGGGTCAGTTTTCACTGTAAAAATGTGGTGTGTCCACGTTGTGTTTTGGGCCATTTCCTGACGCGGGCACTAGGCCTACCCACACAAGTGAGGTACTATTTTTATCGGAAGACTTTGTGCAATGCGAGGTAGGTGGAATTTTGTGGATCCACGCACATTCCAGAACTTCCCATCACAGAAATGTGAGGAAAATTTTGTTTTTTTGAAAGTTTGAGGTTTGCAAAGGATTCTGGGTAACAGAACCTGGTGAGAGCCACTCCAGTCACCCCATCCTGCATTCCTCTGGGTGTCTAGTTTTCAAAAATGTATAGGTTTTCTAGATTTCCCTAGGTGCCAGCTGAGCTAGGGTTAAAAATCTACAGCTAGGCACTTTGCAAAAAGATCTGTTTTCACTATAAAAATGTGGAGTGTCCATGTTGCTTTTTGAGCTGGTTCCTGTCGTGGCACTAGGCCTACCCACACAAGTGAGGTACCATTTTTATTGGGAGACTTAGGGGAACACAGAATTGTAGAGCAACTGTTATTACCTTTTGACTTTCAATGCATTTCTGCTTTCCAAATGTAAGACAATGCGTAAAAAAGAAGTCACTTTGAAAAATGTCCTATAATTCGGAGATATGCAAATAGCTACTGTTTCTAAACTATATATTTTGCTCCCATTTCAGAAATACATAGTTGTCTTTCATACCTATTTTTCACTCTTTATATTTTGCCAAATGAATTGCTATATACCCGGTACACAATGAAAAACCATTGCAAGACGCTGTTCAGTGTTTGGCTCTGAGTTCCTTAGGTTCTTGGTGAACCTACAAATCCTATATATCCCCACAATCATAACGGTCCACTGGATGTAACAGTATATTGCTTTCAAAAATCTGCCATACTTAAAAGAAGTTACAGGTGAAAACGTTGGCACAAATGGCTGTTTTTCTCAACGCATTTTCAATTTTTCTTATTTTCAACTATTAGTTTCTATTAAAAAACTTGAAAGATTTACACAAATGACCCCTTGATGAATTCAGAAATGTGTCTACGTTTCTGAAATGTATAGCTTTCCAGGATCCATTATTGCTTTCACACCCATTTCTACCGCTAACTGGAAGGAGGTTGAAAGCACAAAAAATAGCAAAAATAGGCTATGTCCCAGTAAAATACCAAAACTGTGTAAAACATTTTGATTTTCTGACAAACGTCTGTTAGTCCCTGAAAGCTGGAAAGATGGTAATTTCAGCACCACAAACTGTGTGTGGATACCATTTGCAGGGACAAAACAGACAATTTCGTCTGCAGCACTTTTTCCCATTTGTCCAGACAAAAACCAAAATGTAGCTGTATTTTGGTTAATTTCTGGGTTCCCTCCAGTGGAATCCACAAACCCTGGGTACCTTTAAAATCCCCATTATGTTGGAAGAAAAGGTCATAAATTTGGCGTGGATACCTTATGTGGACAAACAGTTACAGGGGCCTAAGCGCAAACTACCCCAAATAGCAAAAAAAAAGGCTTAGAACGGGGTGGGGGGGAAGCCCTAGTAACGAAGGGGTTAAACAAGAATAGTGTAGTGAGAAATAAAAGATGAGAACATGTTGTCTGCCTGTATATGAATTAGAAAGAAGTGATACTTCTTAGGTATGTATTGAGAAGTGTTTGTCAATGTGGTTTTTAATTTATATGACCACTTTGCATACGCTTAGATGGTGAAATATGGTTTTTGTGCTTGCTCATGCCTATATATACGGTGGGACTTTTGAGTTTGCATACAGATGCAGAGAGGTATATATTTTGGGAAATTAGGTTGAAGGTGTACATCTATTAAGAAATTGCATATATGTTTACACGGTGATCTATGTTCAGTAAGGCTGATGCAAATTTCATGTATATGGTGAGGGTAGTGTCTTTATTTAAACATGATTTGCTTAAATTAAGAAGGATTAATAGTGCAGAATGCCTCGAGAGTTCCTGTGTTAGCTTCATTTCGAGTGTAACTTTTGTTTGAGATATGCTGATTATATGTTTTAGAAGCAAAAGAAGTATTTAAGAAATTATGTAGGTATGCAATTCGCAAACGTTTGTGCTTTGAAAAATTTCAAAATGTTGTTTTCCGTTTTAGAAACTTACTGATGCATGTGCACGTTCAGTAACAAAGCAATGTGTGTTTCTAGAGAGCAATGTATGCAATTATATATCAAGTGTGATATCTAGATTTCACTCACACATTCTCAGAAGAAAAGCATGTATACTGTAAAACAGGTAGTTTGATACTGACAGAAGGAGATAACCAATGATTCAGAGATATAGTGACAACTGTTATGTATCTAACATCAATGAAGGTACTTTCTCATCCAGTCAAGTAGTATTCAGGCACTCGTGGAATCACCCAGCCACTACTCTGGCAGTCGCCAAATCAGTGATTCACAATCCATGGAGTAATTCAATTATCCATAAACTATACATGTACTATTGCAATCAGGCAGGTAGAAATTATCCTATTATTAACCTTTAGGTTTCTTTTCCCCTTGTTGCCTTGTGCTTTGTTATTTGTCTGTTATGTTATTTTACACTGAGCTGCATGTGGAAAGCGCCGGGACACTCTTCTAGAGTAGCCGTGTGCTATATAAACACACTATAACATAACATAACATAACAAATTATGTATTCATCAAAGTATGCAGGCGCTATGTATACATCCATCTAATCACCTAGGTACTATCTATTGACTTATGCAATTAACAAGGCTGTAAGTATGTAATCATTATAACATTTGTGCAGAACCTATGCAGCCATCTAAACACCCACTTACAACCTATTCAGTCACTGAAATACTTAGGCACACACGTGCACTGATGAAACACTCAGGCTCTACTCATGCACTCATGTAATTACATTGAGATTACCATTGTAGTAAACCTAGCACCCATCCAGCACCTATGCAGTCATTTAATTACTGAGCCAATAGGCTTGCACTAATACAATCACCCCAGCAGTATACTTACTTTCATTTAATCTCTCAAGCTTTAACAATGGACTAATGCAGTCACTCAGACACTAGTCATACACTCATCTAATTAGGCAGGCACTACTGATGTTCTTATTCAATTCTCCAGGCACTACCCATGTAGTTCTGTAAGCATCCAGGCACTACCTGTTCAGTCAACCAAAAAGAAATGGGCAGTATCCAATCACTGAAACACTATTCATCCACGCATCCAATAGGCTAGGTGCAATGCATGGGCTTAAACAACCATGTATGAACTATCCAGGCACTGCATAAATCACCTATATACTGTGTATGCACTCTTGCAATCATCCAGGTACTAGAGTTGCACTCATTTAATCATCCTACCAGCAATTATGCATGTATTAAAATATTGAAGTGTTAATCACACACTTGTCGAATCATTCAGGCTCTACTCATGCACTCATCCAAACACACAGATACTAGTGGTGTACTGTGTAGTTATGCAAACTCACAGGCAGTAAGTATGCAGATCTGGAATGATCCATGGAGTTATGACATATTCAGGGAATCACGTAGGCACTACTTGTATCCCCAGGGAAACACCTAGGCACTACCTATGCACTCATTCAATCATCCAGGGAGTGTTGATGTATTCAACCAAAAACCCATGTATTTACAACTTTTACTGAGGAATGAATGGTGTCTTTAGACAATATGGGTGATAGGTTTACTACAATGGTACTCTCTACGTAATTACATAAGTCCATGAGTAGAGCCTGAGTGTTTAATTAGTGCAAGCGTGTGCCTCCATATTTCAATGACTGCATGGGTTGTAAGCGGGTGGTTAGATGGCTGCATAGGTTCTGCGCACATTTTATAATGATTACATAGTTAAAGCCTTGTAAATTTAGTGTTACATTTAAAAAAGTGTAGAAGAAGGAGAGATGCAGTGAAACAGAAACACCGAGTTGAGAGCCGATAAGGCCTTTGCTTTGAAGAGGAAGCTTTTCATTTTGATTCTAAATAGAATGAAGACTCTTGACAAAATAGTGCTGTGCATGAGGAGACAAAACAAGAAGAAAAGATTAGTGAATAGAAGTAACTGTTGCACAGTTTTTTGTGGAGAATGGATACATATCTCTTGTACAGAGCCTTTCTTTAATGAAGAAAGGTATCTCCAGGATAATAAATTAGTTCATGCTATTGATTAAAGAGGAGAATGTTATGAAATGAGGAATGGTAGTCCTACAGCAAAAGAGGCGATGGCACCTAGAAATGTAGAAGAGGTTATTGGAGAAGAGGTGCAATGAAGGCGTAGTCGAGGTACTGAATGCAAATGGAATTGTAGTAGTGTTTGTGGTATTAGACAGCAATCCATTAATATATTAAGAAATGTCCTACGTATCTTTCCAAGGTGAAGTTTAAAACACAAAATAAGATATACCACTCAGCAATGCGAACTTTAGGTAGGAGGCTGTTTTATGTGCAAACTCCTGCTTTATGTTTAGGAGAAATGAATAGAGCACCTTTGCATAGAAGCGTGGCAGACGTAAAAAAAGGTTTGTGGTGATGTGCAGTTTCAGTTCTTTGGTCCTAAGCAGGATTCTAGGGAAAATGAAGAGTTGTTAAGAGGAGGAGTTGCAGGACAAGACACATAAAACAGTTGATAGTTTTAACGAAGAGATTACAAAATTTAAGACAGTGTTGTGTAAAAAAACAAGGTATGTTAGTATATGTTGTTGATGCACTTACTAGAAGATTTAAACAAAGACTGTTCACTTATATTTAAAAAGTGAAAAAGTAAATCATGATAACTGGCAAAAGTTACCTGTCTATTTATTTTTAGAGGAACGGTTTGACTTCTCTATACAGCAAGGTATATGTAAGAAGTGTTATAATAAATAAGAAGAAAATAAAATGAGCAACACATAGATGTTAGATACCTATTTTTGTAGGATTCTAAAATGCCTGCTAATGTAGAAAAACTATGAAGGGCCAAAAATAAAAAAAATGAACGTTTAATATTATTCGCAGCATTGCGAAGGGCCGCTATGGACCGTTCTTCACCACTCACTACAACTCCATAATCCATGCGGCATGATACCATTGGGAAAAACTGTGGAGCCAAATCTTGAAGTTGAGATTAGACTTTTGAATGGACTCTCTGCTTCGGTGTTGTTGTGCTGCTATTGAAGTCGAGGGTTCTTCAGCTTTGCGTTGCCTTCTTGCTGCTCACTATGAACTCTTCTTAGGAAATGTGCAGAAAATATAAAAGGGGGAAAAATTGACCATGTATAATTTTTGCCATCATTGCGACTAGCTGCAACACACTGCTATAACAACTGTACTGTCAATGCAATACGTGGCCATTCTCAAAAACTCTGGAGCCATATTTGTTGTACTAATCTGTACCTCTGAAGGGACTATCTGGCAAGGAGTTGTTGCTGATGCTACTGATGTAGAAGGTCCTCCAGCTTTCTTCTGTTTGATCAGCAGTTGGAGACATTTTCTTTGATAAGTTTTAAGATGATAGAACATGACCGTCATCCCACATGAGTCCAAAAAAAGTCTCCCGCCAAAATCTACCATTTGTTAACAATAAACATCTGGAAAAAAGATTCAAGAAGGAGGAGTGGGTGTACACTTCCTATTCATTTTACTGATCAGTATATTATCCACTAATCTTCCTTACTTTCCCAGTCATGTGATGTGTTCAGACTGTGCATTGCACTAGTTTGGCAACAGTTTTTAATTCCCCATGAGTTTGGGTAACAATGGGTAGTTTGATGGGTGTTTGGTAATTATGTTGTATTTGTGAGTTCATTGAGTTGAGTTATTTTTTGAAATTGTTGTATTTGTTAAATGTGTTGTTAAAATAAAGTTAAATAATTATGCTACTAAACAGCTAGACTCAAACTTTGTGTAAAATGTGTCTATATATCTGTTTTTCACTTTGTCATCTGTATTCATGACTACTGATGTCATTGCGTGTTGCTGTGAAGAAGGAAAATGTATTTTTGATTTAGTTATTTCGACAAATGAATACAAAGAGAAAAGTTACATTATTATCTTACTAAATAGCTACACTGAAACCTTATGTAAAATATGTCTGCATATGTGTTTTACACTTTTTTTTAAAACACCCAGTATTCACAGTCATGCCTTCGTAATGGCACTCATAGAATCATACGGGCACTAACTGTGCAATCATCAAGGATGTCTTTTCTGCATCACTCTGCAAACGTGTCTCCCGGCATAGTACTAGTTGGGGCATGAAGTCCCCTTGGCTATTGAGGGTATTTGGGGTCCAAGTATCCCTCTTGTTACCGCCAGCAAGTTCCACAGAGTCAGTTTGCTAAGAGGTGTTCAGAGGCCACACCCTCTTTCTGCACCACACTGCAAACACGTCTCCTGGCACACTACTGGTTAGGGAATAAAGTTATCTTGGATGCTAAAGGACCTTTGGAACCAAGAAGCCCTCCTGGTACTTTCTATTAGGCCTACTCATTGGGATTTTTGAGAGTTGGTCAGAGGCCTGCCCCCTTACTGCTACTTAAAAAGCCATGGAAATACACTGGAAAAAAAAACCAATGTTTACAGATAAGTTATAGTTAGGAATTAGCATTTAAAAAAGCTTTGAAATTCACTGACAAAACCAAAGGTTACAGGGCTGTTACAGTTAGGAAATAGGATTAAAAAAGCCTTAGATATTCACTGAAAGAACCAAAGGTTACAGGGACGTTATAGTTAGGCTGACATTTCACTCGAACAAAACCAGAGCAATTCAGCAGTATTAGTTAGTTCAGCAAGCAAAAACTTGCGCTCCCACAAATGACCTCACATATTAAATCACTGATGACATGGTCAGTGGCATCACTGATGACATCTCAAATGGCATCACTGATGACATCACTGACAATATCATCCACAGTATCTCTGACACTCCCACTCACCCCCATGTAACCTTTCATACACCCACTGCAACTTCCACACTGCCATTCTCAAAACCATTGACACACCCATACCAGTACTTACTTACCCACTCAATGATTAATAGGTCTATACACACATCCACTCAGTCACCCATGCAGTCACTTGTACACCCACTCACTCACTAATACAGCCACTGATATATCCACTCATACAGCCAAACAGCCACTCACACATTGGCAGTCTCTCATAGAGCCATTCACACACCTACTCACTCACCTATAGAGTCAATCAGACATCCTATAAAGGTATAAACACACCCATTGACTTATTCATACAGATGACAACATAGAATGATTGACCCATACAGAGCCTCACACATGCACTCACTAACCCATACTGCCACTATCACAATCCCTCAATCACACACACAGTCAATGATATACTCCAACACTTACCTATACTGCTATTTACATATATCACTGACACATCCATTCACTCACCAACACAGCCATAGACACACTCATTGACTTATACAACACTTATCTTACACTCACTAACTCATACACCGACTGACTTACGCAGTCACTTATCCACGCAGGCAGTCATACACCCACTCACACAGAAACTCATACCCCCATTCCGGTACTCAGACAACCAATCAATCACCCATACACCAACATATGTACACACTCACCAACCCATACAGCCACTTTGACACCAACTGACAGACTGATACAGACATTCAAAGAACCTAGTCAGTGACCCATACATTCACTGAGATACTTAAGGTCTCAATTATACAGTCAGTCATGCACCTACTGAATAATTGATACAGGCACCTATGCACTCACTGATTCAACAACACACCTTGGAATATATATTTAACACTCATAAAAGTTTTAGAAACACTCACTGACCATGTCATGTGTGATGTAAAATGTGACGTCAACAGCAGTGCATTGCGGGGGCGCGGGTTATAGTTAGCTCAGCTAACTATAACTGCTGAATTTCTCTGGTTTTGAGTGAAATGTCAGCCTAGCTATAACATCCCTTTTACAGTGAACATATATACATATATATATATATATATATATATCACCAACTTGCTCAGCAAATGAGGCCGCGCACACAGCAGGTAAGGAACATCCTTTATTGAAATTCAACAGGCAGCTTCCGATCCCATAGTAACATCCCAGGCCTAACGCGTTTCAGAGTCCTTTTAACTCCTTCATCAGAGGCAATCACCCGCATTTGTTATATTCCGTGCAAAACTAACCATGTCCTGCGTGCTTTAAATACCTTTTATTGGCCTCCGGTGTGCCATTGGTTTTCAAAGTGTCACCCCTTGCACGCTGGTACTCGTAGTTCAATGCTGCACCTTTTTAAAACCCTCCAGTGGGTCCGAATGCGCTGATACTATTTTCGGGATACTTTGAATCAGCCCTCAATTGAGCCCCCGGATCGGACTTTGCCTGCTGTAATCTTCGACCTGCTGTGCCATTCACAAGAAGAAAGTTCCACCTGGTATGCATCCGTAATGAGTCCCGGATGGAGCGATCCCTCTACGGCCTGAAGCCGCCGTATAACATATCACCAACTTGCTCAGCAAATGAGGCCGCGCACACAGCAGGTAAGGAACATCCTTTATTGCAATTCAACAGGCAGCTTCCGATTCCGTAGTAACATCCCAGGCCTAACGCGTTTCAGAGTCCTTTTAACTCCTTCATCAGAGGCAATCACCCGCATTTGTTATATTCCGTGCAAAACTAACCACCTCCTGCGTGCTTTAAATACCTTTTATTGGCCTCCGGTGTGCCATTGGTTTTCAAAGTGTCACCCCTTGCACGCTGGTACTCGTAGTTCAATGCTGCACCTTTTTAAAACCCTCCAGTGGGTCCGAATGCGCTGATACTATTTTCGAGATACTTTGAATCAGCCCTCAATTGAGCCCCCGGATCAGACTTTGCCTGCTGTAATCTTCGACCTGCTGTGCCATTCACAAGAAGAAAGTTCCACCTTGTATGCATCCGTAATGAGTCCCGGATGGAGCGATCCCTCTACGGCCTGAAGCCGCCGTATAACATATCACCAACTTGCTCAGCAAATGAGGCCGCGCACACAGCAGGTAAGGAACATCCTTTATTGCAATTCAACAGGCAGCTTCCGATCCCGTAGTAACATCCCAGGCCTAACGCGCTTCAGAGTCCTTTTAACTCCTTCATCAGAGGCAATCACTCGCATTCGTTATATTTCGTGCAAAACTAACCATGTCCTGCGTGCTTTAAATACCTTTTATTGGCCTCCGGTGTGCCATTGGTTTTCAAAGTGTCACCCCTTGCACGCTGGTACTCGTAGTCATGGCCTAGGAGACTGCAGTAAATGAGGAAATTAGGAAACTTCATAACAAATAAATCTCCTAAAATGGCCACCAGAGACAAAAGAGCCCAAATGTAGCCCAAAAGTAGCCCAAATGTAGCCCAAATATCACAAAGGTGTAGCCCAAATGTAGCCCAATGACAGAAGTGTGCAAAACACTTATTTTTTGTGTATTTGCAGTTTTATATAGTGCAGACCTGTCAGGTATTGGAGTGCTTTACATGAGCATCGGTTACATCACACAAGATCAAATTCATTTTGGTTGTAGACATGGGGAGATTAAGTGATTTGACCAGAATCACAGAATGTTGAGCTGAAGCAGAAACTCCAACCCGGTTCCCCAGTTGCAAAGTCTGCAGCTCTGGAAGTAACACCACACCCTCTCCCCTTGGATGCAACATTTAATCAAGTGGTCAACTGGATAAAAAAACTAAGATTACAAATAATTTAAAAGTTCTTTGTCGCTATTTGAAAACTCAGAAAATATGTTCTCATTTTAGTTTTTTAGAGCACTAACCATAATTTTGATGCAAATAAGACCCTCTCATATATGTAATTTCTAAAGGAAATGCTCTAGGCATTACAGTTTTGATTACGTCAGGCGTTCCACCCTTTTGTAATAAATATAGAATGTTAGCAATCTAGTTGTTCATTGGGATATTGTTGAGAGGCAGAGGTCAGGGGCACGGACTCTGAAAATTGAAGGCAGGTAAGAGAGTGCAGAGGCAACAATTTGACCACACTAGGCAGGCAGGAAGGGCAGTGGCAGCACAACAGACTATGGAGGGCAGTGGAAAGGGGGGCAGGGGCAACAAACCAACAATACAGGACTGGCAAGAGAGACTGTGGCAATATAATAGACCATTGTGGGCAGAAGGAAGAGGCAGCGGTCATACAACCATACATGCCAACAGACCCGTTTCAGCCAGGAAACGTCCAATGTTTTTAAGCTCAAATGGGCTTTAATTGATCTGTTTCCTGTATACAATCTTCTCTTCTTCAATGTAACGCAAAGGGGAAAATCAATACCCCAGTTTTATTTCAAAATCTCCCTCTTACCAAGTTCAAAATGTTCGCAAGTGTGGTACATTGGATCATGGTAGGCAGGAGGAATTGGGGTAGGGACATGGACTCGGATAACAGAGGACAGGAGGGACATTGAGAGGTGCACCAAACTGACCCTACAGGGCAGGCATCAGGGTTTGCATCAGCACAATACACCACACAGGGCATGCGGGACGGGAGTGCAGCACAACAATCCACAGAAAGCAATAAGGAGGGGACAGGACCATGCACATGGACAACAGACAACAGAGGGGAAAGAGGCAATGGTAGCTAGCTGACCATAATGGACAGACAGGAGAGAAAGCTGCAGCATAACAGACCATAAAGGGCAGGAGGGACGGATCAGGGGCATTACAATGGAACCGACAAGCCAGAAGGGAGGGAATAGGGGTCTGCACATGGAAACAGAGGGCTGGGGGCAAGGGGGCAGTGCAGGAGCAGCAAGATGACCATGGAGGTCAGGCAGGATGGGCACTAGAAACAAGACAAACCATGGAGAGCAACAGTGAGACTATGATGGCATACACACAGACAATGGAGGGAAGGTGGGAGGGGGTCAGGAGCAGCCAGCTGACCACACAGGGAAGGTGGGAGGGGCCATGGCAGCACAGAAGACCATGCATGGCAAGCGGGAGGGTAAGTGGTAGCACAATGGATATGATGGGCAAGAAGGAGGGTGCAGGGGCATGCACAAAGGACCATGGAGGATAGAAAGGAGGGTCAGGACCTGGGCACAGACAAGAGAGTTCAGGGGAAGGGGCCTCACAACAGACCGCGTGGGGCAGGCAGGAGGAGCAGTTGCAGCACAACAGACCAGGGAGGGCAGAAGGGTGTGGCAGTAAAATGGACAATGGAGGACAGGAGGAAGGGGATAGGGGCATGGCATGTGGACAGGCAGGGTGGAGGTGGCAGGGACAGGTTACAGTCATCTGACAATGCTAGGCAGGTGGGAGGGGAGCTCAACAGAACACTCAGAGTAGATAGGAGTGGCAGGTCCATGGAACATGGTGGTCAAAAAGGATGGAGCAGGGGCATGCACAAAGACATCGGAGGGCAGGGGGAAGGAGAATAGGGGCAGCAAGCTAAGCACAGAGGCTAAGCAGGAGGTCAATGATGGGCCATAGAATTGGGCAATGGAGGGCAGGAGGAGTGGACTGGTACATCATGCTAAATGGAGGGCAGTGGCAGCACATCAAACCATGCATGGCAGGAGGGAGTCGGCTAGTCCATGGATTCAGACAACAGAGGATAGGGAGGAGGTGGATGGGGCAGCAAGCTAACTGTTCATAGAAGGTGGCTATTATGAACTTTATTGTTTTTAAAATGTGTGTCTGTGCGAACTACTTAAAATATGAACAAGTATACAGCATAATCTCACTTTTATTCAGGAAGAAGAGGACGTTTGGGACTGTGACTCCGGGCTCACTTGGCAGAAACATCCCCTGACCCTCCACCCCCCATCGCAAAATGTAATGCCCGTGAAAAGGGTAGGTGGACGCAGTGTTATATAGAGCATAGTCCTGAGAGCACGATTGAAAATGAAAACTAGATATAGTATATGGTATAAACTATGCACCAAAAAGTGTGATATAAGATGAACCGGGCCTTGAAATATAATATGCAATACATTGTGCGCAGTGACAGATTCATTGGAGAGCGCGAGATAGCACAGGCACTAGCGCTTGCTATGTGATATGCGCCTTGGAGTGTAATATGCACAGGGCAGTGTTGTATAACCTAAGTAGTCTCTAAAGTTGTAATATAAAATATGTGCTGGGTAGTGTAACATTGCATATGCACTGTGACAAAGATATGGATCCCAGATTATAATATGTATGGCATAGCGCTGTGCTTTTAACATAGGCATCGAGGAAGGCATGTTAGATGGGGCAATATAACCCGTGCGAAGGCAAGTGTGGCATGACATATTCACGGGGTGGTGTTACAGTGCACATGGGCTAGAGAGTGTCATAGCATACGCACTATCTAGTGGAATACAACACAGAGGTGTGTGGCACTCGGCGGGCACTGGTGGGTGTAACACAGCATTGGGCTCAGCCAGGAGCACGCTGTGACTCTCAAGTGAGGATTGTCTCCTTTCCAGAGAGTAAAATAAAAAGTATTACACATCCGGCAGTGGATGTGTGTTTTATTAACCGTGAGGGGGTTTCTTGCATAGTTTGGTCGAATTTTTGTCAATTCCCCTTTGAATGGCTTGGTGTGCATGTGTATTAAATGTGCCTGTCAATAGCTACCCATGTTTGTATAAATAAACGACAAGGGTGTCTACTTGGAGAGTACCCACCAGCGGGGGCGCCGGGATTAGGCACGGTAGGGTGTCAGACATGTCAGAGCTTCACTAGCAGTGTGAATACATTCTACGTGGATTCATTGTATGCATAGTCGCCTTTTAATGAATATCACGCAAATCGTCATGGTGATAGGTACATACGGTTTGTCCAGCATGTCCTAGGTGTTTCTATAAATATATATTTTTTTTAAATAATAAAAATCAAACGGTGGCCTGAGGAGGGGGACAACACAGCCCCCCTCCTAAAGAATAAAAAAAAAAATAGGCCATGACCCGGGGGTTGGGGTCCCCGGGGCCGATTAAGGCCTTGGGAGGGCCAAATTAATTTTTTTCAACAAAACAAATGAGGGTGCAGGCCCTGGGGGATGGGGTCCCCAAGGCTAATAAATTAGAAAAAGAAATGGGGCCACACAGCCCTCCTTCTAAAAAAAAAAAAAAAAAAAGACCGGCATCGCGCCGGAGGCCACGCCCCCTCCTTGCAGCACTCTGCAAATGCGCCCCCTGGCCAGTTGTAAGTTGAGGAATTAATTCCCCCTCAATACTGAGGGTCTCTGAGGGCCAACTAGCCCAACAGGTATCTCCAGTATGCGCCAGGGAGCTGCGTTGCAGACAGGTGTTCTGAGGCCACGCCCCTTTTTACACCTCCATGCAACGCAGCTCTGTGGCGCTTACTGGAGGTACCTAGTGGGCTAGTTTGACCCTAGGGACCCTTAGGATTCAAGGGGACTTAATCTCTCAACTCAGAACGGCCACAGGGCGCGTTTACACAGTGGTGAAGGGAGGGGACGGGGCCTGAGGTGACGTGTGCAAACACGCCCTGTGGCGCGTTTTTAAGTTGGGGAAATAATTCCCTTTCAATCCTGAGGGACCCTGGAGTCCAACTAGCCCACCAGGTGCTTCCAGTAAGCACCACTGCTCTGCGTTGCAGAAAGGTGGTGCAGGCCGTGCCACTTTTTACACCTCTCTGCAACGCAGCTCTGTGGCGCTTACTGGAGGTACCTAGTGGTCTAGTTGGACCCTAGGGACCCTCAGGATTCAAGGGGACTTAATCTCCCAACTTAAAATGGCTACAGGGCGTGTTTACACAGTGGGGAAGGGAGGGGACGGGGCATGAGGTGACGTGTTCAAACACGCCCTGTGGTGCTTTTTAAGAGGTAGTTTTAATCCCCTGCCCTATTATATACTAGGGGCTTACAGAGGAGGTCATGTTAATCACAGGGGGACCCCAACGCATAGTGTGCCCTAGTGTATGTAGGTGTTTTCACTGTATTCTGAGTGTCTTTTAACATAGCACTGGCTCTAGGACTGGTTAGTCAGACTCAGTTACCACCAGTATCCGTGTGAAAAAGTTGAGGGTACAGGATGATTTTGCAACAAGGCTTGTTTCTGCTCTTCTGTTTGTTCTTTCAGCACGTTATACTTCTTCCTGCACTTTTCTTCGTCTTTGAGGACTTCTGTTGCTTCTTTCTGCATTTCTTTTTTTTTTTCTGTGCGTTTTTCCTTCTTTCTTCACATGTCCTATCTCTGTAGGCATAGCTAGAAATTAGCATTTAAAAAACCTTTGAAATTCACTGAAAAAATCATAGGTTTCAGGCACGTTATAGCTAGGAATTAGCATTTTAAAAACCTTAGAAATTCACTGAAAAAACCATAGGTTTCAGGGGCGTTATAGTTAGCTGGACTTTTCACTCGTACAAAACCATAGAAATTCCCCCGTTATAGTTAGTTCAGCTAACTATAACTCGCGCGCCCGCAATGCACTGCTGATGACGTCACATATTACATCACTCATGACATGGTCAGTGACATCACTCATGACATCACTGATGACATCACTGATGACATCATCCTTGTGATAGAGTGGCAGACCTCCTCTCCCCCTAATATAACCTTTGATACACACATTCAAAAATAGAAATTAAAATGTTCAAAACAATGGACATACCAATACCAGTTACAACAACCTACTCAGTAATTGTAAGATCCACATCCACATCCACTCATTCACCAACAATCCTATACAGTCACTCATACATGTACTCACTCATCATATGTACTCATACACCTATACATCCTGTTACACAACGCCACTCATCCATAAAGTTACTCACACACATAGTCACTCATGCTAATAAAGAATCAAACATCCGTTTACCTGCATATACAGTTATACACACACCACCACACTTACTTCTACAGAAACTTACACATACTTAGTCTTTTAAACAATCACTTATAGAAACACATACTTATTCATACAGGAACTGTTTCAATCTCTCACTCTCACATATACTCACTTATATACACCAATAGTCACATATACTAGTTTAAAACATATGTAGTTACTCATAGAGACACTATTGAGACAGTCATTCACTCACTAACACACCCATGCACACACTCATCCACCCATACAGTCCTGCACACATGCTGTCTTCAACACATACAAACAGTGAGTCACTCATTCATGCACCTATGCACTACGTAATACCCCCCACCGAACCATACAGACATCAGACACTTATACTGATACTCAAAAAACAACTAATAACCTATATAGACACTCATGTAGCTACTCACCAACCCATGCAGCCACTTATACACAAAGTGAGAGACTGATACAGATATTTACATATTTAAACATTACTCACTAAGCCATGTATTTACTAAGATACACTTAATTCGTCAGTTATACAATCAATTTTTCAAAAACAAATCATCCATTTAGACACTTATATACCCATTTATTCTTCCATCGACCTTGAGATATACATATATAAAACATATGTAATTTTCAGAAAAACACACATTCACTGGATGATGACATCAGTGATGTCATCAGTGATGTCATTTGAGATGTCATCAGTGATGTCATGAGTGATGTCACTGACCATGTCATGAGTGATGTAATATGTGACGTCATCAGCAGTGCATTGCGGGCGCGCGAGTTATAGTTAGCTGAACTAACTATAACGGGGGAATTTCTATGGTTTTGTACGAGTGAAAAGTCCAGCTAACTATAACGCCCCTGAAACCTATGGTTTTTTCAGTGAATATATATATAGATAGATAGATAGATAGATAGATAGATAGATAGATAGATAGATAGATAGATAGATAGATAGATAGATAGATAGAGAGATAGAGAGATAGATAGATAGATAGATAGATAGATAGATAGATAGATAGATAGATAGATAGATAGATAGATAGATAGATAGATAGATAGATAGATAGATAGATAGATAGATAGATAGATAGATAGATAGATAGATAGATAGATAGATAGATAGATAGATAGATAGATAGATAGATAGATAGATAGATAGATAGAAACAAAGGTTGCAGGGATGTTATTACCTACTGGCAGTCGCCAGTAGGTAGTTATAGTTAGGACCTATTTTCCATAGGAAATCCGCAACATTCTATTTGGAATAACGTTGGCGCCGATTGACAAATCTTTGCAAAATTTTCCAAACTTTTGGCCAGCTCCGGTCCGCTCCTATCCTGAAAATTTCACGGTGATTCGTCAAGCGGGGGCCGAGAAAAAAGGGGGGTCCCAAAACACATTTTCCCCATGCATTTTCCCATAGGACCTGTTGACGCAGCTACAGCCCAAACTGCTGAACGGAATTACACCAAATTTGGCAAAGAGGTAGTCCAGAGTTCAGACTTGTGCCTTTTGCTTAAATGGTGTAAATCCGTTCAGTAGTTCCTGAGAAAATTAGAATAAAAAAGATAGATATATCTGGGCGGAGCCTAACCACACATCTCATCGTGAGATCTGATTGGCTGTCAGTACTTCATCCAAGAAGTGTTGGCAGCCATCTTGGGACCAATATACATGATAGCACCTCATTAAAAAGCATTGCAGTTAATAGAAGGTTTTAAGACTTTAGTTACATTATAAATCATTTGTTGATGGTACCATGCTCATTTTAGGAATTGTGGTATGTTCTAAGGTGATTTTACCATGTGAAAAAGCCTTCTGCTGGGATATCATGAATCATGTTTGAGAGAAAACAATTTTCTCAAGCTTTTGCCACAGAGGTTTGGAAGGTGATCTATAAGCTAAATTGAGAGCATATTTTCTGTAAATTCACATTATCTTTCTCAGTCATGTGAGAATGAAGTCTGACATTCTCAGTAAAACAGGTACATCCAACAAGGGCAGAGACTGTCAGTTGATTCCTTTGTGTTCTACTGCAGCTTCCCAGAGTGTTCTAAAGAACAACTAGAGCACGAACAGTCCTACTTATGACAAACGTATTGCACACCTGAAGCCATCTTGATTGGAATAAAGTGGTAACTCTTAAAACATTTAATTTAAAAAGGAACAAAATGAGGGGTTCATTTTGCCATAGAAAGTATGATTAGTGCTGCAGAAAGAAAAATTAGGGCACATTTTGAGTGACTTCTCAAATCATCTTCTATTTCATTAAACATTTCTGACATGCAGACTGAAACATGCACTTTCAATACCAGCAGCAGACTTCCCTGGTGAGCAGTAGCTTTACTACAGTGATCTAATGAGCAACTAGAGTGCTAAAATTCTGAATTTATGGCAAATGTGTGGCACATCTGAATGCTTTCTTGATGGAACCAAAGTAAAAAACTGAAAGTTTTTCCTACTGAGGAGACTGTAGTAAATGAGGAAATTAGGAAACTTCATAACAAATAAATCTCCCAAGATGGCCACCAGAGACAAAAGAGCCTAAATGTAGCCCAAATATCACCCAGATGTAGCCCAAGTATAGCCCAATGACAGACTGTCCCAGAGTGTTCTAACGAACAACTAGAAAGCTAACAGTCTTACTTATGACAAAAGTATGGCACACCTGAAGCCATCTTGATTGGAATAAAGTGGTAACACTTAAAACATTTAATTTACAGAGGAGCAAAATGAGGGGATTCATTTTGCCATAGAAATTATGATTAGTGCTGCAGAAAGAAAATTTAGGGCACATTTTGACTTCTCAAATCCTCTTCTATTTCATAAAAAAATTCTGACATGCAGACTGAAACATGCACTTTGAATACCAGAAGCAGACTTCCCTGGTGAGCAGTAGCTTTACTACAGTGATCTAATGAGCAACTAGAGTGCTAACATTCAGAATTTATGGCAAATGTGTGGCACATCTGAATGCTTTCTTGATGGAACCAAAGTAAAAAACTGAAAGTTTTTCCTACTGAGGAGACTGTAGTAAATGAGGAAATTAGGAAACTTCATAACAAATAAATCTCCCAAGATGGCCACCAGAGACAAAAGAGCCTAAATGTAGCCCAAATATCACCCAGATGTAGCCCAAGTATAGCCCAATGACAGAATGTCCCAGAGTGTTCTAACAAACAACTAGAGCGCTAACAGTCTTACTTATGACAAAAGTATGGCACACCTGAAGCCATCTTGATTGGAATAAAGTGGTAACACTTAAAACATTTAATTTACAAAGGAACAAAATGAGGGGATTCATTTTGTCATAGAAATTATGATTAGTTCTGCAGAAAGAAAAATTAGGGCACATTTTGACTTTTCAAATCCTCTTCTATTTCATAAAAAAATTCTGACATGCAGACTGAAACATGCACTTTGAATACCAGCAGCAGACTTCCCTGGTGAGCAGTAGCTTTACTACAGTGATCTAATGAGCAACTAGAGTGCTAACATTCAGAATGTATGGCAAATGTGTGACACATCTGAATGCCTTCTTGATGGAACCAAAATAAAAAACTGAAAGTATTTCCTACTTTGGAGACTGTAGCAAATGAGGAAATTAGGAAACTTCATAACAAATAAACCTCCCAAGATGGCCACCAGAGACAAAAGAGCCCAAATGCAGCACAAATATCACCCAGATGTAGCCCACATGTAGCCCAATGACAGAAGTGTGCAAAACACTTATTTTTTGTGTATTTGCAGTTTTATATAGTGCAGACTTGTCAGGTATTGGAGTGCTTTACATGAGCATTGGTTACATCACACAAGATCAAATTCATTTTGGTTGTAGACATGGGGAGATTAATTGATTTGACCAGAATCACAGAATGTTGAGCTGAAGCAGAAACTCCAACCTGGTTCCCCAGTTGCAAAGTCTGCAGCTCTGGAAGTAACACCACATCCTCTCCCCTAGGTGCAACATTTTATCAAGTGGTCAACTGGATAAAAAAATATAAAGCTTACAAATAATTTAAAAATTCTTTGTCGCTATTTGAAAACTCAGAAAATATATCCTCATTTTAGTTTTTTAGAGCACTAACCATAATTTTGATGCAAATAAGACCCTCTCATATATGTAATTTCTAAAGGAAATGCTCTAGGTATTACAGTTTTGATTACATCAAGATGACGTCAGGCGTTCCACACTTTTGTAATACATATAGAATGTTAGCAATCTAGTTGTTCATTGGGATACTGTTGAGAGGCAGAGGCCAGGGGCACAGACTCTGAAAATTGAAGGCAGCTAGGAGATTGCAGAGGCAACACTTTGACCAGACTGGGCAGGCAGGAAGGGCTGGGCAGCACAACAAACTATGGAGGGCAGTGGAAAGGGGGGCAGGGGCAACAAACCAACAATACAGGACTGGCAAGAGAGACTGTGGTAATATAATAGACCATTGTGGGCAGAAGGAAGAGGCAGTGGTAGTACAACCATACATGCCAACAGACCCGTTTCAGCCAGGAAACATCCAATGTTTTTAAGCTCAATTGGGCTTTATTTGATCTGTCTCCTGTCTACAATCTCCTCTTTTTCAATGTAACTCAAAGGGGAAAATCAATACCCCAGTTTTTTTTCAAAATCTCCCTCTTACCAAGTTCAAAATGTTCGCAAGTATGGTACATTGGATCATGGTAGGCAGGAGGAATTGGGGTAGGGACATGGACTCGGATAACAGAGGGCAGGAGGGACATGAAGAGGTGCACCAAACTGACCCTACAGGGCAGGCGTCAGGGTTTACAGCAGCACAATACACCACACAGGGCATGCGGGACTGGAGTGCAGCACAACAATCCATAGAAAGAAATAGGGAGGGGACAGGACCATGCACATGGACAACAGAGAACAGAGGGGAAAGAGGCAATGGTAGCTAGCTTACCATAATGGACAGACAGGGGAGAAAGCTGCAGCATAACAGACCATAAAGGGCAGGAGGGACGGATCAGGGGCATTACAATGGAACAGACAAGCCAGGAGGGAGGGAATAGGGGTCTGGACATGAAAACAGAGGGCTGGGGGCAAGGGGGCAGGGCAGGAGCAGCAAGATGACCATGGAGGTCAGGCAGGATGGGCACTAGAAACAAGACACACCATGGAGAGCAACAATGAGACTATGATGGCATACACACAGACCATGGAGGGAAGGTGGGAGGGGGTCAGGGGCAGCTATCTGACGACACAGGGAAGGTGGGAGGGGCCATGGCAGCACAGGAGACCATGCATGGCAAGCGGGAGGGTTAGTGGCAGCACAATGGCTATGGTGGGCAAGAAGGAGGGTGCAGGGGCATGCACAAAGGACCCTGGAGGATAGAAAGGAGGGTCAGGACCTGGGCACAGACAAGAGAGTTCAGGGGAAGGGGCCTCACAACAGACGGCGCGGGGCAGGCAGGAAGAGCAGTTGCAGCACAACAGACCAGGGAGGGCAGAAGGGTGTGGCAGTAAAATGGACCATGGAGGACAAGAGGAAGAGGATAGGGGCATGGCATGTGGACAGGCAGGGTGGAGGTGGCAGGGACAGGTTACAGTCATCTGACAATGCTAGGCAGGTGGGAGGGGAGTGGCAGCTCAACAGAACACTCAGAGTAGATAAGAGTGGCAGGTCCGTGAACATGGTGGGCAAAAAGGATGGATCTGGGGCATGCACAAAGACATCGGAGGGCAGGGGGAAGGAGAATAGGGGCAGCAAGCTAAGCACAGAGGCTAAGAAGGAGGTCAATGATGGGCCATAGAATTGGGCAATGGAGGGCAGGAGGAGTGGACTGGTACATCATGCCAAATGGAGGGCAGTGGCAGCACATCAGACCATGCATGGCATGAGGGAGGAGGCTAGTCCATGGATTCAGACAACAGAGGATAGGGAGGAGATGGATGGGGAGCAAGCTAACTGTTCAGAGAAGGTGGGTATTAGGAACTTTATTGTTTTTAAAATGTGTGTCTGTGTCGTATGCAGCATAATCTCACTTTTATTCAGGAAGAAGAGGACGTTTGTGACTGTGACTCCGGGCTCACTTGGCAGAAACACCCCCTGACCCTCCACCCCCATCGCTAAATGTAATGCCCATGAAAAGCGTAATATAAAATATGTGCTGGGGAGTGTATGCACTGTGACAAAGATATGGATCCAAGATTGTAATATGTATGGCATAGCGCTGTGCGTTATAACATAGGCATCGGGGAAGGCATGTTAGATGGGGCAATATAACCTGTGCGAAGGCAAGTGTGGCATGACATATTCACGGGGTGGTGTTACAGTGCACATGGGCTAGAAAGTGTCATAGTATACGCACTAGCTGGTGGAATACAACACAGAGGTGTGTGGCACTCGATGGGCACTGGTGGGTGTAACACAGCATTGGGCTCAGCCAGGAGCGCGCTGTGACTCTCAAGTGAGGTTCGTCTCCTTTCCAGAGAGTAAAATGAAAAGTATTACACATCCGGCGGTGGATGTGTGTTTTATTAACCGTGAGGAGGGTTTCTTGCATAGTTTGGTCGAATTTTTGTTGAATCCCCTTTGAATGGCTTGGTGTGCGTGTGTATTAAATGTGCCCATCAATAGCTACCCATGTTTGTATAAATAAACGACAAGGGTGTCTACTTGGAGAGTACCCACCGGTGGGGGCGCCGGGATTAGGCACGGTAGGGCGTCATAAACGTCAGAGCTTCACTAGCCGTGTAAATACATTCCACGTGGATTCATTGTATGCATAGTCGCCTTTTAATGAATATCACACAAATCGTCATGGTGATAGGTACATACGGTTTGTCCAGCATGTCCTAGGTGTTTCTATAGATATATATATTTTTTAAATAATAAGAAACAAAGGCCGGCCCCGGGGGATGGGGTCCCCGGGGCCATAAGTGGCCTGAGGAGGGGGGCAACGCAGCCCCCCTCCTAAAGAATTTAAAAAATAAAAAAGGCCATGCCCCGGGGGTTGGGGTCCCCGGGGCCGATTAAGGCCTTGGGCAGGCCAAATAAAAAAAAATCAACAAAAAAAATTAGGGTGCAGACCCTGGGGGATGGGGTCCCAGTGCCAATAAATTAGAAAAAGAAGGGGGGCCACACAGCCCTCCTTCTTAAAAAAATAAAAGACCGGCATCGCGCCGGAGGCCACGGCCCCTCCTTGCAGCACTCTGCAAAGGCGCCCCCTGGCCAGTTGTAAGTTGGGGAATTAATTCTCCTTCAATACTGTGGGTCCCTGAGGGCCAACTAGCCCAACAGGTATCTCCAGTATGCGCCAGGGAGCTGCGTTGCAGACAGGTGTTCTGAGGCCATGCCCCTTTTTACACCTCTATGCAACGCAGCTCTGTGGCGCTTACTAGAGGTACCTAGTGGGGCAGTTTGACCCTAGGCACCCTTAGGATTCAATGGGACTTAATCTCTCAACTTAGAACGGCCACAGGGTGCGTTTACACAGTGGTGAAGGGAGGGGAGGGGGCCTGAGGTGACGTGTGCAAACACGCCCTGTGGCGCGTCTTAAGTTGGGGAAATAATTCCCTTTCTATACTGAGGGACCCTGGGGAACAACTAGCCCACCAGGTGCTTCCAGTAAGCGTCACTGCTCTACGTTGCAGAGAGGTGGTGCAGGCCATGCCCCTTTTTACACCTCTCTGCAATGGCGCTTACTGGACGTACCTAGTGGGCTATTTTGCCCCTAGGGACCCTCAGGATTCAAATGAACTTAACCTCCCAACTAAAAACGGCCACAGGGCGTGTTTACACAGTGGTGAAGGGAGGGGACGGGGCCTGAGTTAACGTGTGCAAACAAGCCCTGTGGCGCGTTTTAAGTTGGGGAAATAATTCCCCTTCAATCCTGAGGGACCCTGAGGGCCATCTAGCCCACCAGGTGCTTCCAGTAAGCGCCACTGCGCTGCGCTGCATTGCAGAGAGGTGGTCTAGGCCGTGCCCCTTTTTACATCTCTCTGCAACGCAGCTCTGTGGCACTTACTGGAGGTACCTAGTGTCTAGTTGGACCCTAGGGACACTCAGGATTCAAGGGGACTTAATCTCCCAACTTAAAACGGCCACAGGGCGTGTTTACACAGTGGGGAAGGGAGGGGACGGGGCCTGAGGTGACGTGTGCGAACACACTCTGTGGTGCATTTTAAGAGGTAGTTTTAATCCCCTGCCCTATTATATACTAGGGGCTTACAGAGGAGGTCATGCTAATCACAGGGGGACCCCAACGCATAGTGTTCCCTCGTGTATGTTGGTGTTTTCACTGTATTTTGAGTGTCTTTTAACATAGCACTGGCTCTAGGACTGGTTAGTCAGACTCAGTTACCACCAGTATCCATCTGAAATAATTGAGGGTATAGGATGATTTTGCAACAAGGCTTCTTTCTGTTCTTCTGTTTGTTCTTTCTGCACGTTATCCTTCTTCCTGCACTTTTCTTCATCTTTGAGGACTTCTGTTGCTTCTTTCTGCATTTCTTTTTTTTCTTTCTGTGCGTTTTTTCTTCTTTCTTCACATGTCCTATCTCTGTAGGCATAGTTAGAAATTAGCATTTAAAAAACCTTTGAAATTCACTGAAAAAACCATAGGTTTCAGGCACGTTATAGTTAGGAATTAGCATTTAAAAAACCTTAGAAATTCACTGAAAAAACCATAGGTTTCAGGGGCGTTATAGTTAGCTGGACTTTTTTCTCGTACAAAACCATTGAAATTCCCCCGTTATAGTTAGTTCCGCTAACTATAACTCACGCGCCCGCAATGCACTGCTGATGACGTCACATATTACATCACTCATGACATGGTCAGTGACATCACTCATGACATCACTGATGACATCTCAAATGACATCACATGCTTTTTTTTATATTTGTGTTCTTTTATTACGGAATGATAAATGTTTTACTTTTTCTTCCTTTTTGATTGTATACTTGGTTTAATCGATGCTGATTTATTAAAATCAATAAAAAAATTGGGTAAAAAAAAAACAAGCAAATGACATCACTGATGACATCATCCTTGTGATAGAGTGGCAGACCTCCTCTCCCCCTAATATAACCTTTGATACACAAATTCAAAAATAGAAATTAAAATTTTCAAAACAATGGACATACCAATACCAGTTACAACAACCCATTCAGTAATTCTAAGATCCACATACACATCCACTCATTCACCAACAGTCCTATTCAGTCACTCATACATGTACTCACTCATCATATGTACTCATACACCTATACATCCTGTTACACAACGCCACTCTTCCATGGAGTTACTCACACACATAGTCACTCATGCTAATAAAGAATCAAACATCCATTTACTTGCATATACAGTTATACACACACCACCACACTTACTTCTACAGAAACTTACACATACATCTTTTAAACAATCACTTATAGAAACACATACTTATTCATATAGAAACTCTTTCAATCTCTCACGCTCACATATACTCACTTATATACACCAATAGTCACATATACTAGTTTAAAACATATGTAGTTACTCATAAAGACACTATTGAGACAGTCATTCACTCACTAACACACCCATGCACACACACATCCACCCATACAGTCCTGCACACATGCTGTCTTCAACACATACAAACAGTGAGTCACTCATTCATGCATCTTTGCACTATGTAATACCCCCACCGAACCATACAGACACTCAGACACTCATACTGATACTCAAAAAAACAACTAATAACCTATATAGACACTCATGTAGCTACTCACCAACCCATGCAGCCACTTATACACAAAGTGAGAGACTGATACAGATATTTACAAATTTAAACATTACTCAATAAGCCATGTATTCACTAAGATACACTTAATCAGTCAGTTATACAATCAATTTTTCAAAAACAAATCATCCATTTAGACACTTATATACCCATTTATTCTTCCATCGACCTTGAGATATACATATATAAAACATATGTAATTTTCAGAAATACACACATTCACTGGATGATGTCATCAGTGATGTCATCAGTGATGTCATTTGAGATGTCATCAGTGATGTCATGAGTGCTGTCACTGACCATGTCATGAATGATGTAATATGTGACGTCATCAGCAGTGCATTGCGGGCACGCGAGTTATAGTTAGCTGAACTAACTATAACGGGAATTTCAATGGTTTTGTACGAGAGAAAAGTCCAGCTAACTATAACGCCCCTGAAACCTATGGTTTTTTTCAGTGAATATATATAGATATATTACCTACTGGCGGTCACCAGTAGGTAGTTAATGTTTCCATAGGAACATTTTTTTTGTTTTGCCAATAACTTTGGCGCCCCTTGATGAATCTTCACAATTTCTTTTAAATTCCCCCTTTTGGTTGAGTTGCTGTGTTGAACGTTTCGGGGTGACCCTTCGAGCGGGGTCGAGAAAAAGGGGGGTCCTAAAACACGTTTTGCTCATGTTACGTCTATTTGGATTTTTCATTTTTTGGACATTACTCCAGCCCGAACCGCTGAATGGAATTACACCAAATTTACCAGAAAGCTAGATGTTGGTCCAGAAAGTGTGCCTTTTGTGATTTGGTGTAAATCCATTCAGTAGTTTCAGAGATACTTAGGTTTAAAAATATAGATATCTGGGAGCCCAAAATCCTACTGAAACCCTACTGAAATGTAATTGGCTGCCAACACTTAAACCAGGAAGCATTGCCAGCCATCTTGAACCGAGTCCTACAAAAAATGTTTTTAAAAAAAAGAAGATCCGGCCAAATATGTTTTTAAGAACAAAGCAAGGGCTCCCGTGCTTCGTTCATATCGCCTCCTCAGGTGGGCCATGTTCTAGGGCATTATAGAAAAAAGGACTGTAGGCACATGGGCCCCCCCTCATGGGGCATATTATGCCCTGGGGACCACCAACTCCCCGGGGCTTCTTTAAATATTAATGTGGGGAAGGCCCATGTGGCCTCCTCTGATGCCCTGGGGACCACCACCTCAGTGGGATCATTCATTTTTAAATGCAGCACCTCTCAGACCCCAACAGCCCTGGGGATTGCCACCTCCCCGGGGCTTTATTGTAAATCAATGCAGCAGGGCCGCATAGACCACCCACAGTCCAGGGGTCCACCACCTCGCCAGGGCTTTAATTTGAAAAAATGCAGGGAGGACGCGTGAACTCCCACAGCCCTGGGGACAACCACCTCCCTAGGGCTTCCTGTACATTACGTGTGGGGGTTGTGCGGCCCTGGGGACCACAACCTTCCCGGAGCTGTATCCTGTAATGGAGGGGGGCACACCGCCCCCCTCCTGGAGTCCTTAATGGCTCTGGGACTGCCACCCCCCAGTGCCGGCTCCTGCAATGTTGTGGCGTGCCCACCTGTGGAACATTGCTGTTTGCTATGGCTGTGCAGGAGCAAAACCGCTCCCGCCAAGCCATTGCAAACTCTGCTCCACTTCTAGTAAGCAAGAGCAGAAAAAATGCTCTCACTTACTAGAAGCGAGCAGAATTACTTTTGGACAGAGGGAGCTGCATGCTCAGCAGCTCCCTCTGTCCAAAAGCAATGTCGTAGGATGCAGGTAGCCGGAAGGGTCCATAGGGACCTTGAGGCTCCCACCGCTGTCCCCAACATGAGAAACTGGCATGCTGAGTCAGACCAGGGCACCCAGTTTTGTGGCCAGGCCCCAGGGATAGGGTCCCCGGGGCCAAAATGGGCCTGTGAGGGGTGCCACACAGCCCCCCTCAGATGTTTAAAAAATAAAAAAGGGCATACCCGGTGCCAAAATCGCCCCAAGGATGGTGGATCTTCAGTAAGTCGAACACTGCAGGATTGCTGAGAGGTCTTCATGGTCTTCCCCCTTTCTCTACCACTCTGCAGCAGACATGCCTCCTTGTGCACTATTAGCTAGGGGATGAAGTCCCCTTGGCTGCTGATGTTCCTTGGGGGCGAACAACCCCCTCATATTACCTCCAGTCCCACGCAGAGGGATTGCTAAGAGGTCTTTGGAGGTCATATCCCCATTCTCCACCACTCTGCAAGCATGTCTCTTGGCTCAGTACTGGTTGGGAAATGAAGTCCTTTTGAATGCGGAGGGACCTTGGGGGCCACAAATCCCTCCTGGTACTTTCTGTAAGTCCTACTCAGCGCGATTACTGAGAGCTGGTCAGAGGCTCTGTCCCCTTTCTCCACCACTCTGCAAATGCTATTACTATGTAAATAAACATAGAAATTAACTGAGTAACCAAAGGTTACAGGGACGTTATAGTTAGGAAATGGAATTAAAGAAAACTTCGAAAAGCACCAAAAACTGGTTACAGAGATGTTATAGTTAGGCTCAGGTTTAACTCATACAGAACCAGTAAAACTCAGTAGATATAGTTAGTTGAACTAACTATAACTAGCGCCCCCACAATGCACTGCTTTTGAACTCACATATTACATCACTCGTGACATGGTCAGTGTCATCACTGATGACATCTCAAATTTCATAATGCATGATATCATCCATAAAATCACTACTGTACCCACTCACACCCCCATAGAACCTTTCATGCACCCACTTCTACTCCCACTACCACACAACCATTCACAAACCCATACCAGTGCTTACACACCGACTCACTGATTCAAAGATCTACACATACATCTAGTCACTCACCCATACAGCCCCTCATGCACCCACTCACTCACCAATACAGCCACTGACATATCCACTCATACATCCATACAGCCACTCAGACACTGAGTATGTCACCCATAGAGCTACTCACACGCCTACTCATTCACCCATACAGTCAGTCAAACAGCTATGTACTCACTCATACAGATACACACACACACACACCTACTTACTCATACAGATACTGTAACTTTCGTTTTTTTCAGTGAATCTCTAAGGTTTTTTAGATTTTGTTTCCTAATCATAACGTCTCTTTGACCTTAGGTCTTTTAAGTGAATTTCTAAGGTTTTTTAAATTGTATTTCCTACCTATAACCTGTAACCTTTGAAAGTGAGTGTGTGAGTGAATGCATGAGTGTTTCAGTGGGTGTGTGAGTGAGTGAATGAGTGTCTCAATGGGTGTGTGGGTGTGTGTGTGTGTCTGTATGGTCTGGGAGTGGCTGCATAAGTGTGTCACTGAATGTGTGAGTGGGTGCTTGGGTGTCTGAGTGGGTCTGTGAATGGGTGCATGAGTGTCTGAGTGGGTCTGTCAGTAGATTGGTGAGTCCTGAGTGGATCTATGAAGGTCTGTGTGTGTGGCTATCTGGGTCTGTGAGTGGATGCATGAGTGTCTGAGCGGATCTGTGGGTCTCTGTATGGGTCTATGATTGTGTGCATGAGTTTCTGAGTGAGTGTCTGAGTGTATCTGTGAGTGGGTGTCTGAGTGGGTCTGTGAGTGGGTATATCAGTGTCTGAGTGGGTCTGTCAGTGGGTGTGTGAGTGCCTGAGTGTGTGAGTGTGTATCTAAGTGTTTGTGCAGGTATGTATATCACTTGCATATCCCTCATTGACCTCAGGGAGGAAGAGGTTATAAAATTCTACAGACTTAGGAGGTAGTCCATCATTCAATTCCTGCACAAGATTGGGCCAACTCTCCAGCCACCAACTGCAAGGCCCAATAACATTCCCCCACATGCAAAATGTATGGTTGTGCTCAACAGCCAGATTGTCACAAAACTCTCATTTTGTGCATTCCTCCCCTCTGTCTTGGATGCCATAATAAAACTCGCACACCAGTACTTTCTCTTCGCCAAAACGTAACAAAAACTGGACACCATGCAAGACATTTACACCATTGCTGAATTCCCGCATTTCCTTGGTGTAATTGATTGCACACATGTTCAATTGGTGCCCCCTGCTGCAACATCCTCCATCTTGAGGAACCAGAATCATGCATATTTAATCAATGTCCAGGCCATAGTTGATCATCAGGGGATGTTCATTAATGTTCTGGCCAAATATCCCGGGAGTGCACATGATGCCTACGTATAATAAATGAGCAGTTCCAGAATGGGAGATATGGGAATGGTCTAATCTTTGGTAAGGAAAGCAGAAATATACATTAAACTAACTAAGATGTTGTAATGTAAGACATAATAGCAATCTCTGTGTTTTTGTAAGGAGGTCATGTTATGTGTACATAATGGGGAGAATTTACACCAACATGTAGATAATGATGTTCCATTTTGTCATTCCTTCACTAATCCTGTAATGTTAGTAACAAAATAACAGCTGTGAGAAGTATTGTGTCATTCCACACTGTCTGAATGGACAGAACCAAATAATCTGCACCGGTTCACTAATCAATACACAAATCAATCAATCAATCAGTCAGGGTTCTTATATAGCACAACTAATCACCCATTAGGGTCTCAAGGCGTTGAGGGGGCTGCATCGTCAGTCAAAGAGCCAGGTCTAGAGGTCCTTTCTGAATTTACGCAATGACAGTGATTGCCTGAGATGTAGAGGTAGAGATTTCCAGGTCTTCCTCCAGCCGAGGTCTTGTTGTGCCATGTGGTAAACAAGTAAAGTCAATATGAGTTCAAAGGGTAAATATTAGCTAAGTGTGAGAAAATGTGTGTTTATTTGTGTACCTAGACTCAGTATTAGATAAAGTTCCACTCAATGGTTTATGAACAAATATTGTGTTCTAAAGTAAAGGTGTCACACATGGCAGTAAACTTACATGTTGACTAAAGTATCTGGAACAATACTGGAAGAAGTAGTTGCAAATACCATTTGTGTTATGCAATGTAGTGCAGGCCCAAAACATGTGTAAATGTAAATTCCTGGTACATATGTGAGACTAACAGTACAAAGTACACATATGTCTCAGCCATTCTTACAGTCCAGGTTCAAACATACACATAGTTATCAACCCACATTGACATACTTCAACAATGGGATAGATGGCCAGTTTTGTGGCGCATGTTGCCAACATTACCTGCATCTGAGTCCATCAATGTAAAACTCATAAAGTTAATCATTATGCTGCCAAACATGTCATACAGCAGTAACTAACAAAGGATAACATTTTACCAGGGTAAGGTATCACAGTGTACTCAGGATCACAATCTCACACTCTCTTGCCACATCAATGATGTCATAATCAAATCACAATAGTACTGAATCACCTATAATTCAAACTCACATTCATACATGTGAAATCCTAAAGTGTTGCATCCAGGTATGTAATAGAAAGTTAAATCAGTTTGTCCCATATAAAAATGGCCTACATTACCATACCTATCTGTCAATCTAAGAGCACCATGACACCTTGCCCATCAAAAACTATTATCTGTTGATTGACCACAAAAGATATAATGAGCCATGTCACATGTTGGAAATTCACAACAAGTACCTATAAGCCAATAGCCAAGCTAAATTAAGTGAACAAATCAAAGGTGCTGTGATAATGTAATATAGGCAAACAACATCAGAGGTGTCAAAGGGACAAATGTATATGTGAATATCAAACAAGTTGGCACTGTTACATCCTACCTAGGAGTGGAAATATGCCATAGAGACTGATCATAAGTTTGTAACTTTGCACATATAGTGAGTGGAAACAACATGGACAGGTCAAGAACATTTAATAATACCTATCGTTGTAATCTACTGCCTAAACATGAAAGTCAGCAAGTAGAAGTGTCCAAAGTATCAGGACATGGTCAACATTTGCAATGACACAAAGAACTTGAAGATACATACATAACACACATGGACAGTAATGTATCTGTAATAATGTGCATAATCATTTACTGTTGTATTTTGGTTCCTTCAGGTAACCATATATATGGGTTGCAATCAAGGGTCATGATGCTATTCACCAATCCCAAGATGGAGGCTGAAAAGTGGTATTAAACAGAACACAGCTATACAAGGAATGCTGTGGAGAGGTGCTTTTGGAGTCCTAAAGTCCAAGTTCAGGTGTCTGGATATATCAGGGGGAAGAATGCTGTACTTCCCCATAAGATCTGCAAAATAATCCTGGTCCGTGCCATATTGCACAACATCTGTGTTAAAACAGATCTCCAGTGGGACTATGAGCCACTACATTTGGAAGTAATGGAAGGGGATAAAGACAACAAAGGAGACATCCATCACACATTAGCCAGTTGGCCGAGAAGTGACCAGATCATGGCTAATTGTTTTTAGCTAAGCAATATCACCTGATGGTCAATAAACAGAAGTATGTCAACTTATCAACAAAGAAATACATTTTTGAACTCATTCATTCTTTTGTCTCTATGTGAAGGTCAATGTTGACAAGGACCTCGCATTAACACCCCCTGACAACCATTTAAACACAGATATTGTGCAACGCACATGGGATTTCTACCAAGTGTATTGCAACCGGTCTACCTACTAGTTGAGCCCTGACGGATTGTGCAGCCAGTTTACCATTGCCAGTGAGAGAAGCAGAGCACAATGGCTATACGCACTTTGAGTTATTGACCTATAAGCTGGACATCACTAACATTTAGTCTGTGAATTTACCACTGCAGGATGGGACGGTTGTCAGCATGGGACAAGTCCGTCCAGGAATAAGGTGCAAAACACTCGTGCACCGTATCGACACTTCCCAGCACAGCTGTACTTTGGGTGGGCAATAATAACTTTCAACTGGACTGTCATACTTATATTAATAATAATGTGGGTGCGTATGCACAAGTTATGGAGCTTTTACTGGGCCAGTATTATTTTTTCAAACCAACAGCCCCCAGTATAATAAGAAACTTGCAACTCCTCTTTGCAGGACTTGCACACTTTAAATATGACGGTAACAACAGTTTCTTGCAAAGAGTGGGGCAGGTGTAGGTTTGTGCATGAGTTTCCCGCTTATCAAGCATACACTACTGCAACTACAATTCAAAATACAACGGACATGCATGTGATGTAGACAGACCGTCCCCCACTTCAAAATCAAATCACACGTACTCAATATAATTCACGTTGTATCTAACAAAAGCAATGTCGGATTACAACAACCTAGAAAACGCATAATTTCTCGATAGGATTTCACAATAGCACCAGAGTGCCCATGAATGCAAATACCCCAGTTGGCTATGAGCCATTGGTTTCCCGCCTTCCAGCTCCACGAGTCAGTTCTTACTTCCGAGTGCATATGCAGGCACGGAGACAGCATGGGCCTGCCATATGAGACACCCGGCCACAAAAGAGGGGGTCGAGCGGACTTGAGGAGGACGGCTTGGGCACAGACTGGCAGAAGGTGTGGCACTGGAAGCATAGGCATCTCTGCCCCCTGACTTTGCAAAACTGGTGATACTGCAAAGTTCATGGTGGCATAGTTTACAGGGATTCCAAGTGGATTCCAAGTGGCACATTGGTGGGCCTCATAGAAATAATGCATTACTGGAGGAACCATTGTTACTAGCCCCATTGGAAAATCTCATTCCTTGCTCACAATTTTATACTGGCAACAGTGGCTTTCAGGGTTGAATAGTGGATAGATTGTCATTTTATCATCTTCACTCACTGACAATCTAACCTGGGTTGCGCAATCTATTCACGCTGAAACATCTGATGGGATGACGTGGACTTCAAAACAGTCAGTGTCATATGACTGACTGAATACGATCAACTTCCTATTATCTTAGTCGTCTTTTTTTCAGTTCCAACTCCTTTTCATGACAGATTCGTCCTCATTTTTGTTTTAACATGCTTCATAAAATATAGGTGCACCCGCTACTGCACTATGCTAGCTTTTCAAAATAGAGCTGCACGAAGAGACCTAGGTGTTTTGGACAATTCGTTGCTGAACCTGTGCACGCAGATTTAGAGGAGCGTTTCTTTGAGGGGCCGATTTTGTCTCCATGACGATCTTTAAATTGGCTCTAATGTCTCTGCCCCAGCCTTTTAGACCTGATCTCAAGATGGCCGCCCTCCCACTTCCCTTCTGGGCTATCGAGATTCATGGGGCTGACTGAATTAGAACTTTCAAGGACTCGTCCCCCTTGCCTGACTTCTAGATGCAATGCTCTTTCCTCCCCTGGTCCACAATCATTGATCATCATCTGGACCTCGGCCAGCCTTCACCTGACCCTATTCCTGCCTACCCACCAGGACCTTTACTCTGCGATCTTCCCTAGACAGCTGAGACCTAACCATTTTGACTGATGCCCGGTGGAGCTACCTCGCAAGCTAAAGGGGAGATGGACTTTGGATTCCCTCCTTGACCATCACCTACCCAGCCGGACTTTGAGCAAACTCTCCTACATCTCTCCTGACCTTATCTCCCCCCTTCCCCATACCCCCTACCCCTCTCCGCTCTACTCTTCTCCTCTTTCCTGCTACTGACCTTTGCCCTCACCTGTCCTTGCCGTTAGTTCCCACCCTGTTTATCTGTGAACCTTTTCCCTCGCCACTTGAGACCTAGCTATTTTGACTGATGCCTGATGGAGTTACCTTATTTAGCTAAAGGGGAGATGGGCCGTGGGTTCCCTCCTTGGACATCACCTACCCAGTCGGTCTTTAGACAGTCTTCCTTTCATCTCTCCTGTCGTCTCTTCCCTCATCCTCCCTCTTCTCACCTCCCCTTTCCCCCTCCACTTTTTTCTTTCCTTTCTCTCCTCTCTCAATGTATTGCTTATTTTTTTGACATAATGTGTAATTGTGATCATTTTCTGTTACATTGTGGAACCTAATGTAAAGCCCTCTGATACCTTTGGGTCTAGCCAGCGCTATATAAAACTCTTTAAATAAATAAATAAAAATAAATAAATGTTAAAATCAATTTAGACACATCTTCTCAACAAGATGTAGGCCACAACATGCAACCATCATATTGTCTGAGCTGTGGAGCAACTTGGGGCCATAACTCAAAACAATAAATCAATCAACACAGCAAGCCAATGTGATGCAGTTACTGCATGAAAGGGACAGGGCAGAATTGCCACATATCTCCATCTTAATTGTCCATTCCTATCCACATGCTCAGTGCAGTGCAGTGCAGTGTAGTGCAGTGCAGCGCAGCTGGCAGTCTTCCTGTGTTCTGCAGCAGCAAAGTGTGTTGCATATGGTACTCGGTGATTGATGGAACACAAGCCTCCCAAAATGTCACTACCTGAGGCAAACCCCTCCTTGTAGTGTGTCTCACCATTGGACAAGCATTCAGAACAGCAGCACTTTGCAGGAGCTAATGTTGTTGCAGATACCATCACAGATCATGAGTGACAGCTGTGAAGGACAAAGGCTAGTCCCGGGTGTAGATGTTACAATGTTGTATGTAAAGAAGACATACATGCATGGGTCGAGAGCAACTAAACACTATACATGTGACCTTTCTAGGGCAGAATGATGTAAATAACACACCTGGTCACAGTTGACAAAATACACATTTTCCATGCTTTGCACAGCAATGTGATGAGGCTCAAAGGCCTGTAACAGAACACTATAAACAGACAAACTTGCAATGTGTGGCATTAACCAGAGAAGTAAGAACATGGAGATGTTTTAGCAACCATCACATCACCTCAAGAATACAGAGATGGTAGAAGTGTGAGCATCCCTGTCAAAGGTTAAACACAAATGTATGTGTACAAAAACATTCTCACTGAATATGGTACAATGTTGATGTTGGGTATGAAATTACCCCAACATGGTAAGAGTATTGTACCCCTGCCCTGAGTGTACAGCTGCATTGTTGACTGGCTCACCAACGCTGGTGTAAACCCAAAGGTGAATAGGGAATATGAATGTGTGACACGACATGTCAAGGTCTGCAGTCTGCTTGGCCCAGGAGTGCCACACCACCTCCTGTCCTCATAATAGATATTCGCTACAGCCTTTGCTGGGTTTAAGACAGAGATAAAGTGGGGATGTGAGCTTGTTGTGTAGCGAAGAGTAGTAGCGTAAATTACCATACAAACCAGGTTAACGGTAGTAAGGCCTAATGATTCACTCACCTCTTCAAAAGGTCTGTTGTTGGTTGGGACACTCACCCCTGCCCAACATCAGGTTGACCATGAAATGTATGCACGCTAAAACCATGTGCAGAATGCATGTGTCTGTGCAAGACATTCACAACACATAGGTTCAAATGTTGAATAGTGTGCACATTGTTAATGTGTATGTGGAGGTAGTATGTGGTGACCGTCACACACTCTAGTACAGTTCAAAGTGAGAGTAAACCAAACAGTGTGCGGTGACTGTGTGTGAATTGCATGCCATTATACTGGTGTTAGGTTTGAAAATCCCGTCCCTGCAACGTTATCGTTTCAAGCCATATTAGGTTACCAATGTTTGGCTAAATATATGCCATTTGTATTCACGTTATGCAACCCACTGAGTTAGCCCTGTAAAGTGCAAAGCTTCAGTTAGCGAGTGTGACTCCATTTTGTATTTCGTAATCCCTATTAGACCACTTATGCTGTGCTCGAACTAGGCCTCATTATTCAGTGTTGCTTGCCTCAGCAGAACACTGTATTTCGATATTATTTTCTCTTCTGTTTAAGGTTGCCTTTTGCCTTGCTAATGAATAGACCGTTCTGCCTTCACAAACCTTTCTCTATGTGTAGTTCTTCTCCCATGTTAGGAGACGCTGAGACCCAGCACGGAACCTTTAGTTTGCGATAAAGTGTGCCTGCCTAGCAGGTGGTGGCGCATCCCTCTGTGCTTCCTTTGTTCATGTTCGGCTCAGGCCGGTAGTTTTCCATTGTGGGCGTGGTTGGAGGATTCTCGGGAGGAATGATTACTCACTGTAGACTGTTGGGGGGTCAGTCCCTCGGCAGACATCTTAGGGTGCAGGTCAGATTGGACTTCTCTGCAGATTATTGATAATAAATGTATGTTTGTATTCTCTACTGTCTGACCGACTCTTCATTTTTGGGAAGGCATAGCAGGTGGTTGTAAGTAACCCGGGTGACCCTTGAGGGCCACTTCCTTCAGTTGGAGCCCAAACAGGGACCGATACAGCTCGCCCGTAATCGGGTTACTGGGTCGGGGGTGCGTCTGGTCCTTCGGGCAGATCGGGGTACCCCACACGATCAAGCTTGGTTCTCGCAGCTGCCCCGCCCATCTGATCGGGTGACTCCTCGTCTAGTGGTCACTGGCTGGGGTCCTGAGAAGATGAATCCTTGGAGTTGACTGTTTGGGTCTGAAGAGTCAGCTGTGGAGAATAACTTGACTCGACCTGTGTGCACTAGGTGAGTGATTTGAATCTTGGAAAAATGGCGCCATTCTTGAGCGGAAGAGGCCTTCGGGCTGTGTCTTGGTACAGTCTCCAGACTGTCTTGGCGCAGTTTTCGGACTGTCTTGCTTGAATGGCACAAGCCGATGGACTGTGTCTTGGTGCAGTCTTCGGGCTGTCTTGGTTTGAACTTGGTGGGTTTGTAGACCCTTTAAAAGACACAGAGTGTTTGTGGACATTCTACAAGACCGACCGGAAATTTGGCCCGTACTTGAAAAGGTCTGGGGCTGTCCGCGAACACTCTGCCAAGCCAACTGGTAATTTGGTCAATGCTGGAAAAGGTCTGGGGCTACAGACTGTCTTCTTGTACTTGGTACAGTCTCTGGACTGTATAGAGTGGTCTGCGGATCGCTTTAGTTTGGTGTTTGAACAATTTTATTATTTATCTTTTCTTTCATTACTGTTCGTGGTGTTATACTTGTCTGTTAGGGACAGCGCATGTGTCCTATATTAAGATGCCTTGTTTAAGTAAGTTAGGATGTTTTGGATGTCGATGTTGTTCCACTGATGCGCGACTGAAAGAGAGCCAGCCTGCGCCTCCGGAGGGTTCCCCAAATCTTGACGTATACATCAAGCATGGTATTGGCACTATTATGTTTAGCGCACTTTGGAATAAATATACGAGGGACAATGCTGAGCTAAAATGGCCACTTACTGGTTCGTTCGGTGAACAGAAATTGAATTACCTGCAGGGCAAATTGTTTACCATAAGGAGTAGGCAGTCGATGATTGATTCCCTATGAGTATGGCAAAAGGAAGCAAAGCAACGGCATATGAGAGCGGAGAAAGAGGCTTTGAATAGACAGACCCAAACTCTAATGCAGAAAGCAGTAGCCTATGAAAGAGAGAAGGGCATAGAATGTGCAGATAAAAAGTTTTGGTTACAGACAGATAAATGTTATGTTGCTAGAGAGGAAGGTGATGATTTTGTTGAGGAACTATTGGATTCTTGCCCTCCTCAACCTTATGCCCCTGAACGGATATACCCGACAGTTCTGACGTCTCAGTCATCAGCCACTAGTGCCGCCCTCTCTAGTGTTTCTGTTTCTAGCACTACCACCTCAGCCCCGGCTCCACTTGCCTCTCCTCAACTCACGGCAGTTACAGGGGCGAGTGCCGTTAGCTTTCTCGTCCAGTCCATTGGTTCCGTATCGACTGCTACTCCCCCTTTCACCCCTACAACCCAGTCTCCCTACATGATGGTGCCTGTCTCTGCATCTGCTCTTTTCCCTGTGAGTGTGACACCCCAAACACTGTCGAATGACGAAACACCTGAGCACGGGATACATGAAGCGAATTGGGCAGCAGTGCGAGACCGCATGGAGAAAGTGTTGGTGCGCTCTGCTGTGGGTGATGAGGAAAAGCAAATGGCGGTGAATCAAGCAGCTCCATGGGCTCAGAGCCCGATATATAGTGTGGAAGATTTGTGGAGTGTGATGAAAGATTATGAGCCATTCATACAGCAGCATGCTCTTAGGCATGTCAGCTACGTTGATAGGACTGTGGGAACAGTGCTTTCAGGGTGTTGCACCGCAAATCATCTATGACATCCTGAACAGGGTATATGCTATAGGTATGGGCTCCAATGAGGTTTTTAGCAATGTGACAACACTGGTAGGTTACCGAGGTAGATTGCTCCAGAAGGTCCCAATGATAGGAACACAGCATCCCATGAGGGAGGTCCATCCCATTTACCATCCCAAAATCCCAGAACTGCGTGACTCCATGGACACTGTAATCAGATCACGAGTCGACGCTCGGTTTCAGGAACAGTGGATCTATACTCCCTGGAAGACAAGTGAGGTCCTATCCCTAAAGAGCCAGCTGCCGGACCCTCGAAAGAATGCATATTATAAGGAATTGACAGAGGTGGCCTCCTCCACAGTGATGACATCAGCTGATATAGAGTTATTTTTTGGCCTGTTGGTACCGGGAGATGTAGGCAGGTTCATACGCAGGATCATGCATTGGAGTCGGGTGGCACATGGAATGAAATTAGGGCTTGGGATAAGGAGCGTAAGCCCGGCAACAAGCCGAAAGCGGAGCTCCTAGCTTTGCCAGAGCATATCATAACTTACCTGCACTCACTTATCCCGCCTAAGAGAGTAGACTGGGATACGTTGACTGTGTGTCGTCAGAAGAAGGATGAAAGTGTGTCGGATTTTTTTACTCGATTTGAAGGGGTGTTTTTAGATTTTAGTGGTTAAGACCTCTCACAGGAGGGTGGTGTTCGTTTGTTTGTTAACAGATTTGTCCCTAACTTGCTTCCCAAGATTGCAACTAGGTTGCAGGCTTCGGAAAGCACTTGGACGACTTCGTCCCCATCAGGGATATTGAGTATGGCACAGTATTACGAACACAGCGAGAATGAGGACAAGGAAAGAGTAGAGAAGAAGTCAAAAGATTTGAAGACGAGGGTACTGATGCAGCAAGTTGCGAGGGGAAGTGGAAGAGGAAGGGGTTTGGGTTCGGCCCCACGGCTACCCGGTCTAACCGGGGTGGTGCTTCAAGTGCGCCCCTCAGACTCAATCAATGTGCATACTGTAAGCAGGAGGGACATTGGCGGAACGAGTGTCCGGAGTTGTTGTAGAAAGGTGAGGCCCTGAGAGGTCGAGGGTTTCGAGGACGTGGCCAAGGAGGAGGGGGCCGAGGGGGGACACAGCCAGAGGACACATCACACAATCGGCAGAGCGGGAACTATTTTGATGACCCACGAGGCCGGCAGCAGTACCACGATGATTATGACATGGATGAGGTGACGGAGTTCTCTCACAGCTAGGACAGCCAGGGACAGGGCAAGGGACCATTCCCGGTGCCTGTAGATCAGCGCGGACCCTACATCACTGCTGATTTACAGGGTACGACCGAAAGATGTTTAAGTTGATACAGAGGCTATGAATAGCTTTGTTTCCCGTTCACTGGTCCTGGGGGCAGCTCTGTCTGGCCAAAATAATGTTTCGTGGGTTTCTCAGGTGTGCCAGTTGTTAGCCCCATTTCCAAACCTCTTGCCTTAACTATTGGCCCCTTTACGGTTTATTCACCATTTTTATTAACATCGAATTGTGGGGAGAATTTGTTGTGATTGGATTTGTTAAAAAGGTTGCATATGACAATTCTTTGATCTCCAGACGGTGTTTACATGACTATTGGACCGCAAGTAGCCTGTGCCAAACAATGCCACACACAGGATGCCCCCCTCCCCGCTGAGTTTAAGGATGTGCCACGTACCATGTGGGCTACAGGAGACACGGATGTGGGGCTACTTCAGATCCCACCAGTCTTTATACAGATTAAGGACAGTGCTATATTGCCACAAATTCCCCAGTACAAGATATACCAGGCAGGGGAGAAGGCCCAATTGCAAATAATTCAGGATTTGATTAAGTCTGGTTTGGTTGAGGAGACAGTGGCAAATGTGTGTAATAGCCCTATCCTCCCTAGTCTTAAAAAGGCACCCCTGGATTCTTCTGATGCTCACCCCCATGTTTACCGCTTTGTAATTGACCTTAGAGTGGTGAACAAGATAGTGGTTCCCCAATACCCTGTGGTTCCAGATATTACTGCAATTCTGACAATGATTCCCTCGTCAGCAAAATTCTTCTCCGTAATCGATTTAAAGAATGCTTTCTTCAGTATTCCAATCCATACAGATAGTAGGCAAGAGTTTGGATTCTCAATAGCCGGCAGAAGCTTTAGATTCTGTCGTGCCCCACAAGGGTATACTGAAAGTCCAAGTATCTATAGCCAAGCTTTGAAAGCCGAATTGGACTCTTTGACGCTCCCCCTGGTAATCTGCTACTACAATACGTTGACGACCTCCTTGTGGCCTCAGACACTGAAGATGGTTGCAAGGCAGCCATGATTACATTACTGTTACATTTGGCACACTACGGCCACAAGGTGTCACTTTCAAAGTTTCAATATTGTCGACGTGAGGTCACCTATTTAGGTCACCTATTGTCGAAGGAGGGTCGTAGACTAACACCTGAACGCATAGCTGCTATTACTAATATGCTTGTTCCTAAGACCCAATGCGAGGTACGCGCGTTTTTTGGGATAACTTCGTATAGTCGGCATTGGGTACCTAATGACTCCTTACTAACAAAACCCCTTCTTTACCTGACCACCAAAGCCTTGCCTTGGACCCCTGCATGCCAGCAAGCTTTTGAGCAATTAAATGTTGCGCTTTGCTCTGCTCCTGTGCTTGGTACTCCTGATTACCAGAAGCCTTTTGTGCTCTATGTACACGAGGTGGATGGTTGCACGCTTCTTTCTGTTCTAACACAGGGTTTCCTTGGTAAACAGAGACCATGCGCGTATTTCTCTGCTATTCTCGATAACGTTGTCAGAGCTCTCCCGAGATGCCTGAGAGTAGGGGTAGGCGGAATTTGCGAAATTAACTTTTGCAAATTATCGCAAAAATGTTTAAAATTATCGCAAACAAGCGGAAATATCGCGAAGATGCGGAAGTTTTTTTCCAGCATGTTCGCGAGATTTTCTGCATGGTTGCGGGTCGCCAACTTACCCATGTGGTTGCTTGCGGGTGCGGCCATCTTGTTTTGAGTTGTCTCGCGGTGCATGATCGCGAGAAGACAGACGTGATCGCGCGACGCATGACGTCACTGCGAGCACGAACTGTCGCGAGACAGCGCAAATGGCTAAAAACAATACAACATCTCATGGAGAACGCGACCGGATCAAGAAAACTTGTCGGCGAACGCAGGGATTCAGGTAAGGCGATCGCGCGCGCGCGAGAATGTATTATTTTACAGCGCGAGCAAGAAACAAATTATCGCCAAGCTGCGGAAACCGGAAATTTTGCCATTTTCGCGCTCTCCGCAGAACGCGAAAATGTCAAATTATCGCAATTTCCGCGAACGGAACAAATTTTTCGCCCAGGCCTACCTGAGAGCTGCAGCGGTGGCGGCAGTTTCTATCAGACAATCTGCAGGGCTCGTCCTTGATACTGATCTCACAGTAATGGTACCCCATGCTGTGGACATGCTTTTGAACAAGACAAAGACGCAGCACCTTACTAGTGTGCATCTCACTGGATATGAGCTGACATTGTTTGCTCCTCACATTACCATCAAACGATGTGCCACTCTGAACTCAGCCACCTTACTACCCCCTCCCTTCGGAAGAAAAGGGCAATAATGTCCATGATAGTTTACTTCGGACTGAGGAGGCAACAAAAGGACGGGTAGACCTGACTGATGTTCCCTTACCTGACCCCCAAGGGGAACTATATGTCAATGGCTCTTGTTTCAAGCTACCAGATGGCCCCACTACTGCAGCTTATGCAATACCAACGTTACACACTGTAGTTGAGACATCCCGTATCCCATAACAATCATCCCAAGCTGAAGAGCTGGTTGCTCTCCTTAGGGCTTGCAAGTTGAGTGAGGGACTGACAATCAATGTCTAGGCTGACAGCCAGTATGCCTTTGGGGTGTCCCATAACTTTGGGCGCTTCTGTGCAGAGAGATTGTTCTTGACCTCGCATGGGCTGAGAATATAACTGGCCCATTGATACTTAGATTGTTATCTGCATTGATACTTCCTGATAAGTTGGCGATAATAAAATGCAGTGCTCACAAAGCCATCACAAAGTTGGGAGGGAAAATGTGTTTGCAGACCAAACAGCTAAGGAAACAGCTCGATCAAAGATGACAAAGATGTTTGTGGCAGGTCCCGCTAGATGGATTCCAGACAATGGGATGTTTGAGGACAAATTGGAGAATGTCAGGGAAATACAGAGGGAGGCGACTGTAGATGAACTGGCAATATGGGAAGAGAGGACGGGGCGTCTGGACGAGGATGGGTGTTGGACTGACTTATCGGGGAAACAGAGGTGGTTGCTCCCAAATGCATACGTGCTTCCTGTTGTGACCATGGCCCACGGTCCCGCACATATTAGTGCTAAAGGAATATGTAAGTTGTTGGACCCAGCATGGCAGAACGATAATATCTCAAAGGTAGCCACACATCTAGTGAAACACTGCATTGTTTGTTGGAAGCATAATCCTGGGAAAGGCACTCCTACACGTGCAGGTAACTTTGCTCCGCCTTCCTTCCCTTTTGAGGTTCTCCAGATGGATTTCATCGAAATGGAATGGGTGAATAACTTGAAGTATGTGCTGGTAGTGATTTATGCATTCGGTAAATGGATTGAGGCTTACCCCACTAAGGAGAATACGGCCATGGGGACGGCGAAGGCACTCTTAAAGGAGTTCTTCCCGCGCTACGGATTGCCATGTATGATTTGGAGTTACAATGGAAGTCACTTCAATTCAAAGGTCATTGAATTGGTGTGCAAGGGCTTGCATATTAGGCAGAAGTTTCATGCAGCGAACCACCCCCAGTCAGCAGGCCTGGTTGAAAAGTACAATGGTACTCTCAAACTGAAAGTAGCGAAGATTAAGGAAAGTACAGGATTGCGATGACCAGATGCGTTACCTATGGCCTTATTATCTACCAGGGTGACGGCGCATTCTAGATCAGGGTTGTCCCCGTATGAGGTGGTCTTTGGCCGCCTGCCAATGTCTCGGGTGTCCCGAGACCCAAGCACTTTTGCGAGATAGAGTACCCCTTACTTGTAGATTATTTGTATGAGTTGTCTAAAGATCTCCGTTCTCTTCACCAATAGATCCACGCCATGTTGCAACCAGTACCGAGGGGCCCAGGCATCAGATGCAGCCAGGAGACGTTGTACTCATCAAGAACTTTCTGCGAAAAAACTGCTTGAAGCCAAGGTGGAAGGGGCTGCACCTTGTGTTACTCGCCACCCGAACGGCCGTGAAGATCGAGGGCTGAAAGCATTGGGTCCATAGGACTCACTTAAAGAAGGTGCCTCTGTCACACCCGTATGCCCGGTGGACCATCGATGGTGTCGCTGACCAGGATGGGGAGAAATGCCCTGCTTCGTTCCTTTCTCTGATGCCCAATTGAAGTGGGCGCAGACAGACTAGGAAAGCGACGCGGCCCTCCTTGAGGTGGTCCCCCCAGAGATAAGGACCACCCCGTATTCCCTCGCTTCTAGTGCATAGGCACCTGAGTCTCAGTGCCCTGCTGAGACTGAATTTCTTCCCCTTTTTATTGATGAAGAAGTGCCTGGGGTTGCCAGGTACAACTTGCGGCCCCTACGGAAGGACAGTGCTCCAGTAGGACAGTCTAGGTGTTAGGGAGGGACTTGAGCATAGTGCGCAGGTTCTACATCTAAAGTGCCTGCATTCGATTAGAATGAGTTGCTCTGCTGCACTGCCTTGAACACTCGACTGTACTTGCCCAGGAGGGAGGGTGCCCTATCCTGAAAAAAGAGCATTTGTTTGCCTGCAAGGGCTGCGATCGTGCAGCTCCCCCATGGGAGTGCTTCATAGCACCATCGTTGATGAACAATAGGAACCTGCCAGCCAGGCTCTAGATGGACGCTGGGTGATTTGTGCCCCCCCTGGCACTATTGTTGCAATAGTGGCTCCAGCTCGTGTTTCTTTTCCTTGTGAAACATGTAAGTTGCCCTTGAAGTTTTATAAATGTATCCCTTTGGTCGTCCTATCCCTGATGAGGAGCAGCCCTTTGCGGCTCTGCGGCCCACTTCAGACGGGCCTGTGTGGTCCTCTTGGTCTACTGGGAGTAGGGTGATAGTGGTAGTAGTTATCCTCATAGCAACGCTAACACTATTTGGAGTGGTCTGGTATTTGGAAGAACAGCATCCTGTGCACACGTTGATAGGAACTACCCAGGCGCCACCCGAGCATTCGTTTATTACACTGGACCCACATAAAGAGGGACATAGATATACTTATGCCCAGAACACTTTTGTCCAGATGCTTCATCAAGTACACAGTACTACTAATGCCACAAATTGTTGGGTGTGTGGGCTACTTCCCTCAGTTATGCAAATTTGCTAGTGTCATTGCCCCTGTCATATTTGGGTAGCTGTGAAGCCTGCTTTCAACTGCTCTCTATGGTATACATGCACTATTATGCTGACGCTTTGAAAATGGTACAAGCTGACTATGAAGCAGTATTGGAGTATATAGTGGTACACCAAGGATATACACCTAGAACAGATGGCAAGGAGGGTACCCTGCACTCAGATGCTTGCACGAACACTTTCGAATCTAATGAGAATGTCACTTGGTTACAAAATGAAATGCTAGATTTTCAGGGATTTAATGTTACCGAATATTTTAAATGTTTCCAGGAACACAATATTACTGAAGACAAAGCCATGCCCGTCCCTGTGATCAATGCAACAGCTAGGTTCTGTGTTGAAGGATCAGGAAACATTTTGGTAGGACAGAGCCGTTGTAACTACACATATCGATAGAACAATACTAGTAGCCCACCTTTGCTTACACCTCCGAATGTATACTTCATCTGTGGGGAACAGGCTTATACATGGCTTCCCAGGGATGGTCTGGCCGGTGTCATGTTTCCTTCCTCTTACCTCCTGTTTACATTGCCCCTCCCAATTATCACAAGAATCAAAAGTTGCAGCGCAGGGATCTCCATGTGCAACGAGTTAAGAGGGTTGTCAATCCAAATGATATTGACCAGACAGATACCTCCCTTCAACAATTCACTGACATAATGAACGGCATTCTGCTGTTCTGGGGTCCCATGTTCAATAGTCGCAATATTCGTCGCCTTGCTAGAGTAGTTGAGGGAGTTATTAATACTACTGCAGGTATACTGACTAATATTACTGTTGAGCTTCAGGCTACGAGGCTTGTTACTCTTCAAAATCGGATGGTTTTAGATGTCATCCTTGCTGATAGGGGTGGAGTCTGCCGCCTCATCGGCAGCAGTTGCTGTGTTTACATCCCTGATAACACCCCTACTGTATACTCCGCAATACAAAAATTAGACAGGCTTGCTTCAGAAATCCACCAGGACAATGGTTCATGGTCCCTCACCAGGTGGCTCTGGGGTCTGCTGACATCATGGGGTTGGAAGATATTACTTGTCCTAATAGCTATCACAAGTGACATCTTTACATGTTGCCTCTGTATTCATTGTCTTCCAGCCTGTTGCACCTATTGTGTGAGTAAACTCACCCCGGCCCCTAAACTGTCAGGACGAGCTAATAAGGTCTCTACTATGATGATGCAGGATATCCAGAACATTATGCTCATTGATGAGGGGATCTTCGACTATTAAGTGGAACTGATACTCGAGTATTACTGTACTTTCTCTTTGTGCTTTGAGCGCTTATGCAATATACCCTCATAGAATTGTAAAAACCCTACGGGATAGCCCAATAAAGCATTTAGCCTCCCATGCTAAAAGGAGGGTCTGTTAGGTTTGAAAATACCGTCCCTGCAACGTTATCGTTTCAAGCCATATTAGGTTACCAATGTTTGGCTAAATATATGCCATTTGTATTCACGTTATGCAACCCACTGAGTTATCCCCGTAAAGTGCAAAGCTTCAGTTAGCAAGTGTGACTCCATTTTTTATTTCGTAATCCCTATTAAACCGCTTATACTGTGCTCGAACTAGGCCTCATTATTCAGTATTGCTTGCCTCAGCAGAACACTGTATTTCGATATTATTTCCTCTTCTGTTTAAGGTTGCCTTTTGCCTTGCTAATGAATAGACCGTTCTGCCTTCGCATACCTATCTCTATGTTTAGTTCTTCTCCCACGTTAGGAGACACTGAGACCCAGCCCGGAACCTTCAGTTTGCGATAAAGTGTGCCTGCCTAGCAGGTGGTGGCAAATCCCTCTGTCCCTCCTTTGTTCATGTTTGGCTCAGGCAGGTCGTTTTTCCATTGTGGGCGTGGTTGGAGGCTTCTCAGGAGGAATGATTACTCACTATAGACTGTTGGGGGGTCAGTCCCTCGGCAGACATCTTAGGGTGCAGGTCAGATTGGACTCCTCTGCAGACTATTGCTAATAAAAGTATGTTTGCATTCTCTACTGTCTGACCGACTCTTCATTTTTGGGAAGGCATAGCAGGTGGTTGTAAGTAACTCAGGTGGCACTTGAGGGCCACTTTCTTCACTGGTGGAATCCTGATATATGTGGATCACAGTGCTGGTCATCACATTCCTGCTTTTTCCCATGCGCCACAGCCATTTTGAGTGCCTAGCACTAACGCAGGCACCGTGCACCATGGTGCAAGGGTGCTTGAGCCGCATGCAAAAATGTATTTGTTATTAAGGGGCACCTTTCTGCAAAACAACAAATCCTGAGAGGCATATTCCTTCATCTGCGTGTGCTGCAGAATGCAGCACACATTGAAACAGGTAGTAACTAGAACAATCAAAGTTATTACCCCTTGATACGGCTGTCCTGAGAAGGTGAAGATTTCTGGCACATTACTAGGTTTACCAGGTCTGCTAAGTCTGGAAATGCATTTAAAAGAATGTGATTTGCATGGGTACACACATTCAACAGCCATGGAACCTCTACCTGGGGCACAGTATGCAAATTAGTGATTTGTAATGTGTAGTGCCCTATAACAGGTTGACACAGGTAGCCAGGACGACTTTTTTGACATCTTTATTGGTTCCATGTAAATATGTACATCAGTCCATATTCCTGTTGCCAGCCATTAGTCCAGCCCCACCAGGAGCAGCCTCCCTGCTGCTCAGTCCATCTCCAACTGTCACCACTCAACCACACAGGCACCCAGGCATTCCATTCATCACAGTCACACCAACATTCCGATACCATCTCTCACTCTGGCTGAGCAGCTAGGAGAAAGCTAGGCTGGGTAACATATATACACATTACGAGGATATAAGAATGCATTACTTCACTCGAGATTTATGACCCCACTCAGGGCTATGCAAGGTGGCCTTGGGTGGCATCACAAATAACATATTAGAGTTGTGTTGTGTATGTACCATGTTGTGTTATGCACACAATTCGGGTCGTACATATTCCCCTGAGTGCAGAAGTGGCTGTGCCACTGCATGACATGGCAGACCTTGGCTAGGTTTTTGTGTTAGACATGGCTGCCTGGTCAAAACATGAGGAATATTGGATTTACACCGGATGGAGTTTGACAGTATAGCAACGCTGCTAACTAGTTGGGACATACACTGGAGTATAGGGGAGCCAGGCTGTCTCTGTGCTTCCCTAAGTGTGTTTTGCATCAGTGACACATCACAAGGAAGGGTTCCTGACATATGGCAGAAAGAGAGAGATTGGGCTGAATAGGGAATGACATGGAAGGGCCCATTGGCTACAGGATAAGCCTTCACATGCACATATAACTGTGGGGAACATCCAGTGTGTACCCTGGTAATGCCTGTGCAAACTGATGTGTGATCATACAACTCTTGAGTCCTGATTTGTTGTACTGCCATCCCGCCTGCTGATCCACTGGTTCCTTGAACACAGGCTGATTCCACGGCTTGAAGTCACAGGCACACGGAAGACTGCCAACCACCCTGCTTCACCACCTGGACACTATGCTCTGTCACACAGACCTACCAAGCGGTACCACCCCATTCCTGGGCCAGTGAACGTGGTCCTAAGGTGTGTCCTAAGGTGTGTGTTCCAGCATTGCCTAGACCTCTGTGGTCAATCCAACACACTAGCCCTGTTGTGTGGGTCAGACCGCACATCGCAGCAATTGTGCAGATCGGAACCTGCGCATTGCATAAATTGTGTGGAAATGACTGTATTACAGAAGTGCTACTCCGCAGTGTATCTATCATGCAATGTCCATTTGCATAACAATGCATTGGAAAATGTATGCAAATTTCGGAAATGTGCTGGACACACCCAGGAAATTAAGCTTTGGTTGTGGCAGGCTGCATACTAGGAAGAGTACAAGTTAGTTTCACTTTCTCTTAGTCTATCAGTCTGTGCTGGGTGTTGGAGGTGTTTTATAGACTGGCTGGTGTTTTGGTGCAAGTTTTTGGTCTTGTCGGTGTGTAGCATACATTTGACCTCTCCTGCTATTTATTTCCAGTGTAATTGACCATAGGTTTGGCTATAGAAACATGCTGTTTAACACTGAAAATGTTTGTACACACATACCTGTCACTGTAGCTGTGTGTCAATTCAAATGCTGAATTGTATACTCATATAGGACAGTGTCTGCAGAGTAATTATCACAATCTAAACATTTTTGCTATCATGAATGCTGTGAATGTTGTGGTAATAAGGCCAGGTTTTAACAAATCATGGATATGACCCATGACAGAAAACAAAAGATATGTCAACATGTGTTTCTGTAAAGGTGTTAGTACATTCTCATAAGGACTTAAACATCTTAATTTGCTTACCTTACCCAGAGGAATGGCAGCTCTAATCCAGTCTTAAGGGTACTTGAGCCTTCCTCAAAGTAGTCCATGTCATCACTATGTGAAATGGTGTGACGAAGGAACATTCACACTGATACCTTGGAGGCTGTAAGGATGTATGCCTGCTACTCGAGGTAAGCAAACACAAGGAGATGATGGATGGAGGGCTGAAACCTTTCAGACACTCACCCCCAGTCACAGCTCTGGGTTGAATCCATCATCATTCTTTAGCTCAATTCGCCACCTCAGTTCAAACCCAGCATAATGCAAATCAGTCTTGACCCTGTGCCTCGTGGGAACAGTCCAGCCCAAACTGCCAAGCCAGGTCTTCCCTGAACCGGAAACAAGCATCCTGGGGCTGGTTTTGGGGTAACACCCCTCATCAGCCAGACTGGCTTGAATCCAGTGGCAAAATGAGCAAATGACCCACGTCTGGGCATGCCCTGCCAACTTAGGGCAAACAAAGCAAACACAAGGAGATGATGGACGGAGCGCTGAAACTTTTCCGACACTCACCCCCAGTCACAGATCTGGGATGAATCCATCAACGTTCTTAGATCACTTCACCACCTCAGTTCAGACCCAGCTTTATGCTAATCAGTCTTGACCCTGTGCCTCTTGGGAACAGTCCAGCCCGAACTGCCAAGCCAGGTCTTCCCAGAACCAGAAACAAACATCCTGGGACCAGTTTTGGAGTAACACCCCTCATCAGCCAGGCTAGTTTAAATCCAGTGGCAAGGTGAGCAAGGGACCCATGTCTGAGCATACCCTGCCAATTTAGGGCGAACAAAGGAAACACAAGGAGATGATGGATGGAGCGCAGAAACTTTTCAGACACTCACCCCCAGTCACAGCTCTGGGTTGAATCCATCATCGTTCTTTATCTCAATTCGCCACCTCAGTTCACACCCAGCATAGTGCAAATCAGTCTTGACCCTGTGTCTCATGGGAACAGTCCAGCCCGAACTGCCAAGCCAGGTCTTTCCTGAACCGGAAACAAACATCCTGGGACCGGTTTCGGGGTAACACCCCTAATCAGCCAGTCTATCTTAAATCCAGTGACAAAGTGAGCAAGGGACCCACGTCTGGGCATACCCTGCGATCTTAGGGCGAAGAAAGCAAACACAAGGAGATGAAGGACAGAGAGTTGAAACTTTTCAGAAACTCACCCCAAGTCACAGATCTGGGTTGAATCCATCATCATTCTTTAGCCCACTTCGCCACCTCAGTCCAGATAGCCAGCTTGAATCCAATGGCAAAGTGAGCAAGGGACCCAAAACTAGCTTGAATCCAGTGGCAAAGTGAGCAAGGGACCCATGGCTAGCTTGAATCCAGTGGCAAAGGGAGCAAGGGTGAAACCCTGAAACCGGTCCTAGGATGCTTGTTTCCAGTCCAGGAAGGACCTGGCCTGGCAATTCATGGTGGACTGTTCCAATCAGGTGAAGGGTCAAGACTGATTTGCATTTGGCTGGGTTTAAACTGGAATGGCATGGGGAGCAAAAAACTATGGAATTAGGTCCAGATTCCTGTACTGGGGTGAATGTATGATATTGTTCTGCATTCTGCCCATCAATTGTTTGTTTTTGCATTTGTCACTCCAAGTGTGATTGGTATGCCCAGACGTGGGTCCCGTGCTCTCCATGCCACTGGAGTCAAGTTATCCTGGCTGATGAGGCGTGAAACCCCGAAACCGGTCCTAGGAAGTTGTTTCCAGTCCAGGGAAAAACTGGCCTGGCATTTATGTCTGGACTGTTCCCATTGGTTGCAGGATCAAGACTGATTTGCATATGGCTAGGTTCAAACTGGAATGACATGGGGAGCAAAAGAACAATAGATTTAGGTCCAGATCTAAGTACTGGGGTGAATGTATGACATTGTTCTGCATTCTGTCCATCAATTGTTCTTTTTGCATTTGTCACCCCGAGTGGAACGGGTATGCTCAGACGTGGGTCCCGTGCTCTCCATGCCACTGCAGTAAAGCTATCCTGGCTGATGAGGGGTGAAACCCGCAACCAGTCCTAGGATGATTGTTTCCAGTCCAGGGAAGACCTGGCCCGGCAGTTCGGGCTGGACCGTTCCCATTGGATGCAGGGTCAAGACTGATTTGCATATGGCTGGATTCAAACTGGAATGGCATGGGGAGCAAAAGAACGATGGATTCAGGCCCAGATCTCTGTACTGGGGTAAATATATGACATTGTTCTGCATTATGTCCATCAATTATTTGTTTTGCTCAGTCGTGGGTCCCGTAGTCTCCATGCCACTGGAGTCAAGCTATCCTGGCTGATGAGGCTTGAAACCCCGAAATCGGTCCTAGGATGCTTTATTTCAGTCGAGGAAGGTCCTGGCCTGGCAGTTCGGTCTGGACTGTTCTCATTGGGTGCAGGGTCAAGACTGATTTGCATATGGCTTGGTTCAAACTGGAATGACATGGGGAGCAAACAAAACAATGGATTTAGACCCATATCTAAGTCCTGGGGGGAATGTATGACATTGTTCTGCATTTTGTCCATCAATTGTTCTTTTTGCATTTGTCACCCCGAGTGGGACGGGTATGCCCAGATGTGGGTCCCGTGTGCTCCATGCCACTGGAGTCAAGCTATCCTGGCTGAGGAGGGGTGAAACCTCGAAACCGCTCCTTGGATGCTTGTTTCAAGGGAGGACCTGTCCTGGCAGTTCAAGTTGGACTGTTCCCATTGGGTGCAGGGTCAAGACGATTTTCATATGGCTGGGTTCAAACTGGAATGGCATGGGGAGCAAAAAAAAAGTGATGGATTTAGGCCCAGATCTCTGTACTGGGGTGAATGTATGAGATCATTCTGCATTCTGTCCATCAGTTGTTCTTTTTGCATTTGTCACCCCGAGTGAGACGGGTATGCTCAGATATGGATCCCGTGCACTCCATGCCACTGGTGTCAAGCTATCCTGGCTGATGAGGGGTGAAACCCCGCAACCGGTCCTAGGATGCTTGTTTCCAGTCCAGGGTAGACCTGGCCTTCCAGTTTGGGCTGGACTGTTCCCATTGGGTACAGGGCCAAGTCTGATTTGCATATTGCTGGGTTCAAACTGGCATGGGGAGCAAAAAAATGATTAAGGCCCTGATCTCTGTATTGGTTTGACTTTATGACATTGTTCTGCATTCTGTCCGTCAATTGTTCTTTTTGCTACTTGAGGTAGACATGGTGTAGTACAAATAATCACCAGAGTGCCTGACTGATGCACATTGTGAGGGTATCAGTCTTCACATCTCTGTGCAGTGGGTATATTGGAGCACATTGTGTTAATATAATTGGTGTTAAACCTATGGAGCTCCAGTAGTCCTCAATGCATGGATTCAGTCTAATTACCATGGTGTGGGCAGGTGGACAAATGCACTAGTCTGCATATGTATTGGCTTTGACATGTCAGCATCATGCCCCGTATAGCCCCTATGTTCCATTTCTGGGGTGCATTCATAGAATGCAAGGTATAAAGTCATATTGCTGCACTGTGTGAAAGTTCACATGCAGGAATGCACGTTGTTAGCAGCATACAGCCTATTACACTGCTCACCTACTGGTGGGCTAAGTTAGAATGGCTGGCACCAACGCTGTCAAACTGTAAACATGGTTCAAGTGTTCCTGCGTTATATGCCACAAAGTTTTTATACAGATGAGTACTTCAACATGCATACACTACTGAGATGCAGTGTCTCATTTTAAAATGTGCGCTGACAAATGCAGCCCTGGGATAGTGAGTGTACAGAAATATGTTTAAGTAAAAGTCAACATGGCATTGCTGCAAGTGTATACCAGAAGTTATATGTCAGATTTCTGAGAATTTATATGAGGGTAAATTGGTGAAATGAATACCAGTATTGTTTTGCAGGAGGTGGTTAACTGCCCTCCATCCATTTATTGGTTACCTGATACTGAGTAAGTTAAATCATCAATGTGTGCTGCCTTGTGTAACTCCAGATGGGTTATGCAATGCTGAGGCTACCTATCTGGACTGGCTTACCTTATCAAGTTTCAATATATGGAACATGTGTCCAATTTCCAATCAACACATCATCATGAGTGGTGTGACTCACTGTTCTCAATGATATGGTTGTAATCATATTGTGACTATATTTCCATATTGTACCTCTACACTGGCCACACTCAAATCTGTTTGCCGTGTTTGAGTTGGAGATGTCTTTGTATAGAAGGTATGGTGTCCATATCTCTATCTCACAATTTGGGGTTGGTCCGGACAGTCATATATGATCGTATAGCAATGTTAGTCTATTTTAGCGCATATCATGCACATTTGCAACTTGAGCTAATATGTATTTCCTTTACCTCCTTAGATAACATGAAAGATGACAAGGAGAAAACAATTACAATATGGAAAGAATGCTACGACCACATATCAAAGGCGTACAGAGAGATGGGCATTCTATATGAAAGGGTCACAACAGAAGTGTGGAGAAGTGTGGCTCAATGGTTAGAGCGGCAGACCCTGATGCAGAGTTCTAGCCCGGGACCAGAGTTCAATCCCCTGCCTCGGCGGGTCTTGGATTCAATTTCCTCTGACCTGATAATTCTCGCCTCGGTGCCTATACTAATCATGGGTCCCACGCTGCAACTCTGGGCAATAGCTTGCTTAATCTCCACAACGGCCCCAGCAGCGCTGGGATGCCTGTCTTCACCATGGGGGTGCCCAGGAGTGGACATTTCACAGGGAAAGGCCAGGAAGGGTTCCACAGCGGTATGAGTAAAAGCGCCAGGATACCCCCGTTGGGGGTGGCAGTGCGCTATACAAGTACATACACACAGAACAAGTACATACACACAGAACAGTGGGGTCCTGGAATTCTGGAAAGCCGCATGGCACAACAACATCTGGCGTTGAGAAATTTCCAAAGGGTGTCTAACAACAGCAGCAGCTGCCCCAACCACAGGCCACAGCTGGACCTTTTATTACCTCCCAGCAGCTACTCACATGGCCCAGGGGGCCCAGATGTCCGAGGGGATCACTTTTCAAGTCCTGCATTTTAAGGGACTTGAAGAAGATTCATTTGAGGGTGCATGATATCAGGCAAGAGCAGGCCAGCCTGCGTAAACTGATGGAAACTATGCAGGAGGTCATGGTGCAGATGTCAGTTACTATTATAAGACTCTCCTTCTGGACATTCCCCTTCCCATTTCTCTAAACTATATTTGTTTTATACTGTTATTAGACATAGTGTTAGTTAGGGTTAAGTATAGGTATAGTGAAGTTAGGTATTAGATGTTAGGAATTTTAGTAGGTAGCTGTTTTTATACTCTTAAGTTTTTATGTGGGTGGGGGTTTGATGTTTAGTGTTTTAAAAAAAGAAGAAAAAGTACCAAAACAAATATTTGTTTAAGTTTATATGTATAGTTAGTATTTGTTTAGGTGTAGTTGCAGTTTGTATTGTGCCAATCCATGTGTATTAAGGGGTTGGGGTTGATGTGTAACTTGTCATTTATGTGTAGTAGTTATGATAGTTTAAGATAAGTTTAAATAGCGTAGGCTTGAGTTAAGGTTAGTATAGGCTAGGTAGGTGTATGTAGTTTAAGTTAAGCTAGTGTAAGGTAGTGGTATGGTAAGGTAGTGTATACTAGGTAGGTGTAGGTTGTTTTGATAGATTTAATAGGAATACATATTTTCTACTTTCACTAGGTCATCTTCATTTCATTAATAAGAGTTGGTAGCCTTGAGTAAGTTGTGTTGAGTCTACAGTGTAGCTATTGACCTGCAGTCTTTGAAGGCAAATGTGCTTAGTCAAAGGCCTATGGACAACTGTTAGTCTACCTCACATTTTAGTCAAGTATGGAGCCTTTTCCAGTTTAGGCACTGTAAGTGGGCCTCCTTTGCTGATTTCACTCACATCATAACACAGGATGTCTCCTACTGTTGCACTATGTGTGAAAGTTATAGGGCAGGTATAGTTAAGATACTTTTGTCACTACAGGTAGCAGATCCCTGGCTGCGCTGGGACACACACTGGTACCTGCCACTACCACGCACACCCATGCATCATTGTGCAAGTGTGTCATTGTTATTGGTTAGTTACTAATTGTTAATGTATCCACACCTGCCGAGAGAACCTCCATCATCATTGGCATTGCCTGCTTGCTAAGTGTGGCACTTCATGCAGCTCATTTTGGGTAACTTTTTTCTAAGTTTCATGCCTAAAAGCCTCCCATGTCCTCTTCCCCTGGGGAGGTGTTGCATTGTATCTGGTTCTGTGATCTGACTCTTATGGAAATATATGTGTGTACAATGTACAATAAATGTAATGTGTGGTCGCACTAACACTCAACACATATGAGGCCTCTCAGGGGCAGAGGGCCACACTTACTCAATTTATCGCAGTGTAGTATTATTCACCATTTACCAGATTACACAGGGCCCCAAAAGAAAGCCCTTGCAATTCTTGCTTACTGACAATCAATGTATTGGATAGGCCTTCTGCATTCTTGTGGGGCACATGTGTGATGCTAAATCCTGAGGAATATGGACAAAAGTTTCTGGCTATTAATACATCCATGTACATTTATGTACTGTAGAATCTTTTCATTGTGAGCATTGAGGTTATCATATTAGGGTGATCATGCTGGCATGTTCTCTGAGCTAGATATATGTGGATGAGTGGAACAGTGATATGGCCTCACATGACTCACACAGCCCATGTATACCAGTAATTGTATGTGTGTTTAGAAAGAGTTTCTCACTGTATCTTTCAAGTAACTACAGCTTGTTGTCATACCCTGACATTCCATTGGGAAACAGCATACCCCTCTTGATGTCATTGCAGTGGATGTACCTCTTGTAGCTGCATCTCCAAAGGCAGCATGTGCTAGTGTATTTATCTCACTCTTCTTGAGATGCAAGTAAGTTGGTTATGATTACGCACTTCGACCATAGTATATGTAGTCCTTTCTTCAAATGCACATACAATACTCTGTGGTTTTGGACGAATTGGTGGTTAAGAGTGAATTTTATAAGAGATTGTAGGTTCCACACATTGTTTAAGGGGCATATAGATGTTTAATTTTGGGGAATACCAACACTTACTGAGGGCTTGGATAACCAGACAGAGTTTTGTCCTCTTCTCTGAACATGTCCTTAACATTATATGTTGTTATGGTTACTCTCAGTTTGTATTATATTGTTAAAAAAAACTCTTTTTAATTGTTTTATGTTTGGAAAAGATATGTTCAGTCAAGTTTATGTTAGTTCTGTAAATTATGTAATTGTCCGTCATTTTAATGTATCTTATATAAATGTTTTTATGTTTGTTACAGCCCTGAAGAAGTTCCGTTAATTATTTATATAGGAATGAAACGCGTTAGCTGTCGTTGTGTACAACTATGAAATAAAATTCAAAAAAAGAAAAGAAATATTTTGGACTTTTGTGTCTCACGTTCAGTGCACCTCCGTTTTGAAAAATCGTTTGAATCTGTCTACAGAGGCACCATTAGGTGACGGGTGCTGGAGTTTTTGTGCACTAACGGCCTGATAAGGCGGCATTTGAAGAGTGAGATGCCACCAATTATGTCCGTCACCTGTTAGCTTTTCTTGTTGTTAAAATTACCAGGCATGGTTAAAGCGTATTTACCTCATTCTGAACTAAAATATGAAAAGCTAAACAAGTAAATGTACACCACTGTGCAAATAAAACATATTTATTATGTACTATCTTGTGTTTTTGGTAAAAACTGTTAATCTGCATTAGTTTAAGCACAATCTACTCATAGATGTAATGCTGGATTTAAAAAAAACAAAAAATAAATGACAAAAAACATGTTCTCCATGCACACCAAAATTGAAATCTCTTCCCTTTTAGTAGTAATGGCTGTGAAAAGGTTGAGAGCTCTCTGAAGAGCAGAAGGCAGCCTGAGTGCATTTGTGCCATTTGGCGTTGCAGCGTGCGCAATGTAATTCATTTTATTTATTTATTTATGTACTTACCTCGCTGCGGCCGTATGCCAGAGTTTACTACCCCCCACCCTGCCCCTCCCCTGCCCCGGCCCACCGCCCCGCAGCACTCCCTTCAGGAGCCGCTACTGTCCATGTCGCAAAAAAATGGTGCTATGAAGTGCTAGGTTGTTTTTACGAAATGCTACAGCAATGCAGCACTGCGTCAAAATTCTTAAATATGCCCCTCAGACTTTTATTGCCATATGCTTGTCAATTTTCAGACATAAAGGATGGGATAGCACTTCAGATTAATTTATAGCCTAACTTGTAATATGTCTGCTGATATTTTTGGGGATGGCACTATTCATCGCAGCCAATTTTAACTAAAGCTTTCCATGCGTTATTTAAAGAATATTTTTTATTTATTTATTTATTTATTTATTTATAAGCTTTTATCCATACATACATTTGTTATCCGTGTTTGCCGCCGTTGGTCTGACATGGCATAAAAATAGTATAAGTACATTCACGGTCGGTTCCCCCATTGATGGCTATATGTTTATGAAGGGAAAAGGTCTAAAGTAGGAAAATAGAGCCAGATTGGAATATTTATAATAAAAGATTTAAGGGATCAGATAAAACAAAATTACCAGGCGTGGTTAAAGCGTATTTACCTCCTTATGCACTAAAATATGCAAAGCTAAACAAGTAAATGCACACCACTGTGCAAATGAAACGTATTTATCATGTACTATCGTGCGTTGTTGGTAAAAACTGTTAATCTGCGTTAGTTTAAATACAATCTACTCATAGATGTAATCCTGGATCCAAAAAAACAAAACAATAAAGGACAAAAAACATGTTCTCCATGCACACCAAAATTTAAATCGCTTCCCTTTTAGTCGAAATGGCTGTGAAAAGGTAGAGAGCTCTCAGAAGAGCAGAAGGCAGCCTGAGTGCATTTGTGAAACCCCTGGCTGTTTTCTCTGTTGTGCCAACAGTAGCGTGTAAAGTGCTGTCCACGCAAGAGGAATAGCGTGTCAAGTGTTCCCTACGGACCTGATATCATGGCCCTCCAACCACCCGCCCGCCTTCCTCCAGCTCTCAGGCACAGAAAGCCTGCTGCTCTTAAAGGAGCCGTGCCCCAACGAACACTAGAAGCAACATTTGAAAGGCAAGACGGCCTGAGCTTTGAAGAAGCAATATTTATTTAAATGGCTTCGTTCTTTGGAAACATGCTGCTTGCTTAATCGCAAAAGAAGGTTGTGACCTCCCTCAAGGTGATCTGGCAGTCACACATACTGTGAAAACAGTATTGTTACACCTACAAACTACAAAGTAGGAGATTCATAAAGAAATAAAAACAGTTCGTTAAACAATAAATGCTTATATAGATGGACAGACGGATAGCTGATAAATGGCTGGATGGATGGATTGGGTGGGTGGGGAGGTAGGTAGGTAGGTAGGTAGGTAGGTAGGTAGGTGGGTAGGTGGGTAGATAGATAGATAGATAGATAGATAGATAGATAGATAGATAGATAGATAGATAGATAGATAGATAGATAGATAGATGGATGGATGGATGGATGGATGGATGGATGGATGGATGGATGGATGGATGGATGGATGGATGGATGGATGGATGGATGGATGGATGGATGGATGGATGGATGGATGGATGGATGGATGGATGGATGGATGGATGGATGGATGGATGGATGGATGGATGGATGGATCGACCTGGGAAAGCATCACAAAAAAGGCAAATAAGCGCCCATAAAATGATCTAGCTGGCAAGAAGGCTCATTGAGTTAAATCCCCACTGCTAGCATCTGCTATGGTCATCTATGTCACATGCAAGAGCAAAACCAACCCAACTTTTCATCCTTCTCAGGTCAGTGAAAGCACCATTAGGTTGGGTAACAGAGACTGCTGTTGTTTGAAGAGTTTTGAAATAGCAAATGTCCTGGAGAGGTGCTCCATAAAAAAAAAGTCACTGTAATTAGGCACTGGGATAGAGTTGGGTACTTTTTCGATTCACCCATTAGACCACTTGGACAATCCCAGTGTGGTAGTAAAGCTTTGGTGATGAAGGGACCCCAGCATCGTTTGCAAGACTGCTCTGCTGCCAGCCTGGATTTCTATCTGGCCCCTTCAATGCAACAGCTATAAATGTAGTCACACTTGTGCACATTCTTAAAGAACAGTATGGGCGCATAATCCATGAATCTTCACTCTTACAAAAACTGAAGCAGATCAAGTTTGTGCTGTTTTTGCATTTGTATAGGGAGTGTAGGAAAGAGACTGTTAGAGAGTTGAAGGAGAAAAGTGAGTGGCAGGTTCACAAAGACCTGTACATTACTGCACAGAGCAGATTTGCAGCATTCAACACAGAGAACCTAGATCATTTTAAGGGTGCTTATTGGCCTTTTTTGTGATGCTCTCCCAGATCGATCGATCGATCGATCGATCTATCTATCTATCTATCTATCTATCTATCTATCTATCTATCTATCTATCTATCTATCTATCTATCTATCTATCTATCTATCTATCTATCTATCTATCTATCTATCTATCTATCTATCTATCTGTCTGTCTGTCTACCTACCTACCTACCTACCTACCTACCTACCTACGAATAATAATAATAACCTGGTATTTGTAAAGCGCGAAATAATCACCTCTAAGGGTCTCAAGGCGCTGGGGGCCATTGGGAAGATTAAGCAGTCAGCCGCCCTGGCCGCTGCGCCACACCTCTCCCCTAATACATGCTCATCTTAGAAATGTGGCCAATGAATAGGCAGAAATGGCCAAGCGGATATGAGAGTCACTTCTGCCGTGTTTACATGAATGTGGCCACCATGAAGTGTTAACGCTTTAAAGGCCGGCAAAGCTGAACCAGTTTTACTAATGAGGTGGTGTTGAAAAATGCCCAATTGCAGGATATTTGGTCACCGCGCTTTTTGTTTCTTGGGTGACATAAAGGAGTAAGAGGGGAAGAAAGAATGTAAGGATGGTGAGATAGAAGAGATGAGAGGCTTGTTGACTTTAAATGGCAAAAGAGGAAGTATAACATACATTTAATTACAGATTATTTGGTAAATCAAATTGGGGTCTTGAGGTAGTTCTTACAATCCTTTTTGTGTAGTATCTTTTTTTTGGTCAAATGCAATTAATTCGAGGGGGATTTTCTGCTGAACTATACAGGAAGAGAGACGCATGAGGACGGCTACCGTTCAAGCAGCAGGCAGCGTGAAGGTTAACCGGGCCTCTGCTTCCGTGACTAAACTCGGCTTTTCGCAAAGGAAAAAAAAAAGCTAGAGAGGAGAAATCCTTTATTCTCATGAAAGAAACATCAGTGCGAATCGAATCAGAATCCACCCTGGCCGCACGCGACACGCCATCGCACCACATCCATTTTTTATATCTCAGGCGGCGCAACAAAAAAAAAAAAAGACAGAAAAAATCGAGAGGAAACAGAGGCGGAGATTACAAAGGAAGAAGCAGCTTCAGAGATTAAGAGATAAGAGAATTCAAGAAATTGGCATATTAGGGTTAGACGTGGAGAGTGACAAAGGGAAAGAAGAAATAAAAGGAAGTGAGGGGACACAAAGAGGGAACAGGTGTGGATGAGGGAGTAGGAAGGAAAAGAGGAATAATGGATAGAGGGAAGTAGTTAAAGGAAACAATTGTAGATGCTTGCTGCGTACCACAAGGATCATTAACATGAAAGGGTTCCAAGTGTATCATACACTCCGAAAGCGGAGCCCGAGTTCTTTACAAAAGCCTCTACGGGATAAGGGCACACAGGTAGGAGATACCTTTGATGGAAAATGCGCTGACTGTGCAGTAACCCGACTGCTGCACACTTACAGCGCTCAGTGGATGTAGAGATGATTTTTGCAGGGCATAGCGCCGCACAAATAAATTAAGATAACATTTTCGCAGGATATTTCCCATTTAATATCCTACAAATCACTAAGGGTCTCATTTATGAAAACTGTTGCATCGCTGCGTGAAATTAGCGATGCATCAGTTTTCACTGCGCCCTCCTTGCGACAGGATGGATGCACCGTATTTAATGTACAGTACTCCATGTTGCAAGGAGATACAGACACGTCTGTATTTCTGATGTATCTGTAGGCGCAAAAGTGGCGCATTGATGGGGTGTGTCTGAAAACAGACACAACCTGCGTCAGTCTTACGCCGTAAGTTATTGACGCAGTAGCGTTCTAGAAGTGGTGCAGTGAAATCTGACAGCTTTCACTACGCCACTTCTACGAGGCTTTTTGTGGGGAACGCCCACCCTGCACACATTATACCTGATGCAGGTATAATGTAGCGCAGGGCTTTACAAAGTGACACATCTGCCTAGATGTGTCACTTTATATATAGGGCCCAATATGGCACATTTTTTACCCTGCCGTGTATCTCAAAAAGTGACACAACAGCGGCGCAAACGTGTCGCAAGGCCTCATAAATAAGACCCTGGTGCTCTAAAATGCTCTTGTGTGATGCACACCCTCACTGAGGTCAGTGAGCAATGTCTAGCACAGGATTTGTACTGCAACCACCCTTGAAAGACAAATTCCTATGTCTTGACAAATATAGAAGGTTGCTACATACTGGATGAGTGATACACTTCAGCACACGTGCAATGTGTGGGATTTTTTGAGAAAATATAATATTCTTCTTGTTACTATTTGCTTTAAGGAGGCATTATTTTATGACAGGAAGTCCAGCCTAGCCTTCTTGGGAAATTGAGATTTGCATCAAAACATTTAGGTGTTTGTACTTATCCGCCCAAGTGACACCACAGTAACGCTCCCTGAGTCCAAGCGCCACAAATCAGCACAATGTGCTTTTCGTGCTCAGCAAAGGGCACATGTCCAGCCCAAATTGCTGTGTGAGCTGGAAGGTAAATGCCATGCAGCAAATGTATACCGCCTTGCGTTGTTGTCGTTTTGCACTGGTGCAGGGTCTTAGTAAATCTGGGCCTTTGTTTTGATCATGTTTCCCATGGATATGTAATTTCTATTCTAAATAATTGTAATTCCCTAGAATTAAATGCTTTCCAACACTGACAACTGAAATAATTTCTAAAAAGACGTGGCAGGAATTAAATAAAGTTGATTATAAAAGAAAAGATATGTGGCATGAATACAGACCTCATATATTTGTGAAAATGTGGCCAATAGTGCATTAGACTGCACTATTTTGTCAATATTTTAGTTACAGAGACGCACGTTTTGCTGGGACACTCGTAAACGTTTCTAATTTCTTTTTGGAGGGCCAAGAATAGCTAACCTTCCCCGGGGATGTTGGATGTTCACCTACCTTAAGAATGTGTTGATTGAAAGGTGACTAAACTTTGAAATTTTCAGCATAATTTACCTTAAAATATCCAATCATTTCTATATTTTACTTTCTTTTATTTCACAATCCTGATAATTACACAGAGATTCATAGTCATGTGGAGCAGTGTCACACAGAAAGGGTATAATATTCAATATCATACACCTACTTAACTCACATGTGCCTCATGGCAATGACAACTACCTCAGGACATATGGAACCCCAAGCAAGACATTGCTAGAAGAGTCAATGTGCTTTGTACACACCCACCCACCCAAATGCACACAAAACCTCTTGTCAGTGAGAATGAACTCACAAAACACTGAAAGACAACTTAAGGATAAGCTACTCAGGGCTCTGAAGCATCCTCTTTCAGACTGAGGACTCAGATGTCCTCCCACAACTTTTTAGCCTCATGTGAGACCTCACCCTCGCACGTTATTGGGCAGCCATCTCTGTAGAATGGTGGTACATCCATGAGGCCAACAAGGAATACATGGCTTCAGACCTACATGTGTAGCCTGACAGCTGCAGCTTTTAACCTGCAGACAGGCCTGTTAAAATAAACCCCTTTTGAACATGAGAAACCTACTTATACATGTTAAGTAAGCCACCCATACGTTGGTCATGCAGTCCACGAGATAGGGTATTTTTTTTTGTATTTGAAAGAAGAATACTCAAAAACCTAAGATTAGCATGTTTCTGCAATGACTAGCCACAAAAAACAATTTTCCCTGCTTACGCACTGTGGCTTTCCTGCAAGACAATCTAAGGTACAGTTTAAATGCTAACTTTGTATCTTTAGTTTAGAATTAGCCACAAAGTCCATTTAAGCACTCTTTTGAATATTTGTTAAAATTCAAATTCAATGGTTAAGTTGGATTTTTTTATAAATATTCAGGAAAATGGCTTTAAGGAAGTCACAATTTTCCCACCTGAAGCTCCTTTAGACTGAACAGCATTAGTCTGCCTACAGATGGCACATCAATGTTTCATTTAATGAGGTGTCACAAATAAGGGTGGGCGTAGTTCGCGAAGTAGCACTTCGCGAAGCTACGCAAAGTGAAGTTCGCACTACGCGAGCTACGCGTAGCACTTCGCGAACTGCGAAGTAACATGTTCGCACTGTGCAAGATGTTGTTTTCAATGATTGCACAGTGCGGACAAGCAACCGGCACTGTGCAATCATTGAAAATGGCATCTTGCACAGTGCGAGCTGTAGTTTTCTGCTGCTCGAGTAGATTTTTACTCGAGCTGCAGCTTTCTCAACGCGAACTGGTAGTTTCTCATCGCGAGCGGTCGCGAGCATACGCGACCCCTCGCAATGAGAAACCTGACCTTCTCGCGTTGGGAATCTCGCCGGGAGGTTTATTTGCCATGCTCGCGATCGCGAACAAGGAAAAAGTCTCGCCAGGATGTCATTTTGCTTGCTCGCGGTCGCCAACTTGACGTTGAGGACCGCGAGCAAGCAAAAAATGACCGCAGCACTACGCAACACTACGCTACGCGTGTTCGCACTGTGCTACGTGCAGTTCGCGTAGCGCGAAGTAGCGCGAACTTCGCAAACTACGCGAGCGTAGCGTAGTGCTTCGCCCAGGCCTAGTCACAAACTGCTCTCAGAGCAGAGACCATGACCTGGGCCCAGCAGGATGGCTTGGGGGAGGAATGTGACCCAGCTTAACATAAGCATGGAAGCTAAGGAGGTTCTAGGAACATTGCTAACTTGAAAGGGATCGGGGGAGACCTTCACTTTTATAGCTCAGTGATAAGGGAATCCTATAGAAAAGGGGACTTCTGATCTCAGGATACAAATTATCCTCCTGGCCTAAGTCTCAGTGGAGGAGGGGTTTGGCCCCAGAATCAGTTTATACTAGTTGAGAGCAAGTGGACTGGTCATTATCCTGGATGCCCCTCCTAGATATGCCCCAGAATCCCCACGGGGGCACAAAGGCACTGACATGTTGTATTTGTACTGAGAATGTCATTGTTGGATGGTTTCAAACTAGGCAAACAATGTTCTGCAAAGGTTTGCCCGTGGGAACCTTTTAACCATTGGTCAGAGAGTGTCCAAGAGTCACCTCACCAACTGACTAGTGAATTGAACAAAAGCATCACCACACCTCAGCTCCTCAGAACACGTTTTGGGTCTGTGGCAGAACTGAAGAAGCTTGGACCTGATGTCTGTGACCTGTGTGATGAACTAAATGACTGGACCCACTCCCATGTATACTCCGAGAGTGAGAAGTGGACTGCAAACGTCAAATATTTGAACTCCTGTGTGGCTACTTTAACACAAATAGCAGCAGTAGGCTTTTTCCTGGAGTGGGTAGTTGACTAGGTGCAAGTGGGCCTAGACTGAACTGTGCTGGCGGCCCCTGATGAAGTGTGTCCTGTCTCTGAATGCAGTCCCTCAGGTCCTAGGAGCATCAGAAGTTACTAAGTGGAGCTCCTCCAAAAAGTTCGAAAAATTAGGACTTAGAAATGCTTTGACCTCTAGAGGATTAGGACAAACCACCGAAGACTGTCTGTTCAAGGTGCAACCTCATTAGGTAAGAAAATCCGATTGTGTCCCATAGGAGATGTTTGCCGCCTGAAAGAAGACTTTAACAGACCCTCATGGCTAAAGTATCTAGCTTCAGTGGAACCTGCCTAGCTACACCATCCAGGCTTGTCCCTCTTGAGGTGTTTAGAGCTCCACAAAGGTAGAAATCGTGACTGTGCGCAGGTGCGAAAAGTATCTGTCTGATGAAAGCACATCAGTGGGTATGAAATTTGAATTTTCCTGCTCAGAACCTTTCATGCCAAAACCAGTGGTTTCAGTGGGAACTCATCAAATGGCTATTTGACTTTGAGAGGACTTTTTTGGATAGCGGTAGAACCTCCATAAAACTCAGAAGGTAAAAACTTTCAATGAGATGATCCACTTGGTGGAGCCAACCACCACTGCATCACAGTCAGCTTTAAAATGTGACTATGTCCGGATCAACAGCAAACATTGACTTCTGGTGGGGGATTTAGCTTATCTTGGTGTTTTTGACTTTAGTCTTAAAATAATCATGATGGTGGATCTCATTATTGGATTTTAGTTGTTTTGGTGTTATTGTTCTTGTACATTTCTTTTTACTTGTGTGTATGGGACCCCTTGAACTGAATCAGACCAATGGTACCTTGACAGATTAGACCTGTGTATTCATCAGGGCTCTTTAGCATTTGTGCTGACTGAAGCGGTTGTTTCTCATTTTTACTGCATTGAGACAGAGAGAATTGGTTAAATTGAGGGCTTGGGATAATGGGATTGTGATGGAAGATAGGGAGAACATTTTGTGAGGGATTATGGGAAAGTGGGATACATGTGAGAAGAAGTTAGTGAAAAGTGAGGGCCCAATTTAGTAGCCATTTGATCTCATGTCGTGGTTTGAGAAGAACAAATCACAAGATTTACCACTGCTAAGAATTCACTAATGGTGACCTGACATCACTAAATCCTCTGACTCTCTGGTAGTATTCACCAACAACAACCTAAGACTATGTGGGAGAAACCAACACCCAAAGGTTGGGGAGTGGTTGTTTCAAGGTGTGTCAAGCCTTGAACGTGTGGGAAGACACACAAACAGGTAGCTTTGTGGGCACACACAAAGTTAGCTGCTACACTTTTCCCCCTGGGAATTACTGGAGATTTGCTCCTACGCAGGGCAGTTATAAAACCCTTTGGGGGGTTGTAAGGGGTGTTAAACCCCTATAAATTTCAAATGAGTGGAGAGGAAGGGGTTTCTCAGGAATAAAATAGCAATAGCACAAATGAGCTTGCATTTGACAGCCAACAATTGTTCATTGTACATTGTGCACATTTGTGCTTTGGCCCACTACATGTACTATGTAAAAATGAATTGACAATAATTACTGAGGGTTATGTCTGCAACACTTTTGAGACTAGTGGATCTCTCCAGACGCTTACTTGCATAATGTTATATATTCCCCAAAAGTGTAACACATAAACGTCCACATATAGTTTAATTTTTTGGTGATTCAGCCCCAAAGTTTTAGTGTGAAGATGTGTCTGTGTTTTGTACAGCAGCCAAGTACTCACGTTTACTGTGAAACATATTGAGCAGAGAAAGCCAATAACAGAAGAGGAATACAGGTTGAGGGAGGGTAGGAGAGAAATGAAGTTGGATAACAAATAATAAAATGAATGAAATGTGGGTGCTCTAGAAGACCGAACAGACACAAGAAGAAACGTGAACGGGAGACTGAAATTCAGGACGAACCAAAGAAACAACGGAAGATAGTAAAGGATTGTATACAGAAGAATTACACACAAAAGAAGAAATTACCAAAAGTCAAATAGATGGGAAGACCTAACGGAAGACGCACATACAAACACAAGAGGCACCAAAAGACAGACTAACATATATACAAAAAAATATAAAAATAAGAGAAGGGTGGTGTGATGAGAAGGGTAGACAGAGGCGAAGACAAACCGGGAGACATATGGACATGTTAAAAACAATATAGAACAAGCATTGTCAAAGCCAATAGGCCTGGTGTTTGCAGCTAGTCTTTTGGCTTTGTCAATTCTTTTGCTCATGGTTTTTGAAAAACGTTATTGCTGGGAGCCTAATGGACCCTCACCAATATAAAACAAGCATTTGCAAAGTTAGGTAGATTTGCCTTTGGGAACTACTGGCTTTGCCAATGGTTATTTGCCATTCTAAACGGCATAAAAAGCAATGCTTTTTGGCTTTTAGCTGGTACTGTTTAATATCAGCAGAAAAGGCACCATAACACAGTAGGTGTGTGCATGTGTCTTTATGCATGTGCTTGCCTACAGAATGATGACGGTGCCATTTGTTTTTTAACCTTTCTATGATCAGTCATTGAAACAAAAATAAATTGTAATTGCACTAGTGCTTGTTTGTGGAGGTCCAGCAACAATGAGGATAGGGTCGAAGCGCACATGGCAAAGAAAAGAACAACATGGAGCATGGGGGAAGAGAAGCACTGACGAAAGAGAGACCAACACGAAGCCCGGAAGGAGAAGCAGACAGATGAGAGAGAGCAACAAAGCACAGGGTGGAAACATTTAAACCAGAAAGAGCAACATGAGGAAGACAGCTTGAAAACACACATGCACTGTCATGGAGTGCTTAAGCAAAAAGAAAAAAGTTGTTTCCTAAACATGAGCAGTGGACGGAAGCTCCAGGGGAGGGACAAACCAAAAGAAGAAAAGGTAAGCCATAAAATAAGAAGCTAGAAAATTAGAGTGACAATAAAGCTTACTAATGGTAATCAATGGGGCTGACCTCAAGCCTCTGTAGGTTCCTGGGAAGCTTTTAGAACAGAACAACTTGTGCGGTCTGGTAGGCTCAACCTAAAAATGAATGACTGTGGGCTTGATTTATTCTTTGGCGTATGTTACTTACTGACTGGGTAAACATACTGCAACTTTAGAGATGTCCACTGGCCCACCGAACATCTCTTAACATTGGCCGAAATCGCCGACACAACATTCCATGTAAATGCATTAAATGTTTGACAGACTGTAAAAGTGACAGGATTATTTGTCAAACTTTTAACATGTTTTTATATTTTCAAAAACAAAACCACAAAGTGGTGTTTTGTTTTTGAAAATACAAAAACTAATGATCTCCACGCCATGGGAGATGTCATCATTGGTGTGGGTGTCATTTTGGAGTTTTCATTGCCCCATGCCAACAGTTTTTTGGTTCTAAATTGAGTGGTCGGTCGAATCGCCAGTCCTCCGATGGCCTTGACTCGGACGGGCCATCACAGGAGTATGTCAGCAATGGAGACGAAGTCGACTCTGTCCTGACATACTTAAGAATGGCCCTTCAGTTTGATGGAGAGGGTACCCCGTCATGGTTTGCGAAGGAGTACCCTCTCAGCCAAACTCTAAATCAGCCTCAATGTTGTCAATAAACTGTTCTGAAGTTACCATGAAACTCAGGTAAACTGGCAACATCTAGAATTTGCATGGCTGGGTACCCTATTACTTCAAAACCAAGTATAGCTAAGGGAGCTCACAGCTCACTAATTGCCCTTCTTTGAAGTAATGCGGTAAAGAAAATTGTATTGCAACTGTAAAAATGAGCTATTTAAATCTAATTATACTATGACAATTAGAAAAAATATGATTCACTTAAATATTTGTTCCTTCTTAATCTTAGTCTTGCTAGGCAATCTAAATATGAAACATCAGAAATCCTAGTGCCATAGTGACTGTGGTGTTGTTAATCCTTGCTTTTTTTCGCAACATGTTTGGCGGCCACCCAACCCTCTAGGTAGAACCAGAGAAAGATCTTTATCAAGGCCACTGTCACCCTCAGTGTTTTGGAGACTCATTGCACAAGCTTCCCTTTCATATTATGATGTGGTACCTACCACCACACCCATTGTGAACATGTTCACCCCACACATATAAGTCTATTGTGAAGAAGGGCAGCGAGCATTAAAAGTACCAGACTTAATATGATGGTAATTTGTAGGCACTAGGTCATCCTTTTCTCCCACTTTCTCAACTGGTTTGGAATCTAATTTCACAACTAATAAAACTGCAAGGGTAGGAGCACACGCCCAACAAGGCATAGCCCAACCAAGTTTCAAATGGAACAGACTGGACGAAGCCTGCTTCTTTCCTAGAAAAAGCACCCAGAGAGCAATGCTGGTGAGAATCATGCCAAATTGTTGCTTGACAGCTTTATTTGCTCTGGTGGAGTGGGCAGGATGCCCCTGAGGCATATCAAGTTCTCTAATCAAGTATGACTTTGAAATGCAAGAGACAATCAATCTGGTATGGGTTGTTCAGATGACTTCCAAGATTTTGACTAGGGAGAACTTCAGAGCTCTTGATTGTGCCAATCATCCAGGAGAGGGCAGACTCCACTGACAAACCAGACAAAATTTGGGCTTGGAAAATAATATTCTTGTCCAACTATTGAATCATTTCTTAGGTTGTGGCTGTCGGGAATGTAACATACGTGCAGAACTCTGGCAAGTGCATGCAGTGTGTGTGCATACCCAGCCATGTCCCAGACATTTATCACAGACAAAAAGCAGTGAGAGCAAAAACGGAATGGAATCTAATCCATGAAGTAATCTAAACGAAGTTTTAAGTGCATTTTAGTCCATCACTTTTAGCTCATTTGTGACATTGAGAAAAAAGTCTGCAAGCAACCCTCGATGTTTGAGAATAAAACCCCACATCTGTAGTCGCTTGCATTGCTGCTGAGATGAACAACACATGTCTGATTTGGCTGAAATGTCGCTTTTGTGGAAGAGCCTAGACTGATTTCATTAGAGCTCATCAGTATCCAATATAGCAGATAAGGTAAAAACAATGGAATGGAATGTGTCCAAACTCACTACCAGTGGTTCAGATTGTTTCATTCAATTCCATTCTTCACTTTTTTGTCATTTACATGGGAAAAACACGCTATTAATAGTTCAGGAGAAAGTTGGGAGACCATTCCTGATTTTGTTTAATCAACTTGTGTCGTCTTGCAAAAATCAATTCCTCCCCTGCATCTGATCTTTTAAATGTCATAGCTGGGAGTACTTGGAAAAAGACTAAGGGCCAGATGTATTAACATTGTATTTTACGAGTCTCTAATAGCAAATTTTACCGATTCGCTATTATGAACTCTCAAAATGTAATGTATGTAGGATTCGCAAATAAAATTGCGAATTCTATGCATTCCTTAATTGCGAATCGCAAATTGCGACTCGCAAATGAGGAATGGCTTCCCATTCATTTCTATGGGCCTAGAGGCCCATAGGAATGAATGAGAGTTGCATGCGCAATTTGCGAGTATCCAATAGGTACTCGCAAATTGCGTATGCAATTTCAAGGGTGCATGGGTGCCAAAAGGACACACTGTGTACCCCTGAAATATGCATGTGTGCACATGTGGCTCACAAACATGCCCTAAGGGCATGTATGTGCGCCACCTGGCACTTAGAAAAATGCAAACTTTGGCATTTTTTTAAGGATTTGCAATTTACCACCAACTTGAAGTTGGTGGTAAATTGCGATTCCTTAAAGCAGGGTTACAATTTGAAAAGTGCTTCCTGCATTGCATTTAGAGAATTGCGATTCTATAAATGCATTAGGAAAATAAGTAATCGCAAAAATTGCGATTCCCCATTTTGCGTATGCCTTTTGGGATGATACTTCCCAAAAGGCTTTTTCCCGTTCGCAAACGGGCCGATTCTGCGAATTGGCCCATTTGCAAACAGGAAAACGCTTGATACATCTGTCCCTGAATACTAAAATGTAATCATTCTGTTCAGCCCGAAAGCACATACAAGCAATTCAGTTTACTCATCTGAGTTATAGAAGCTTATATATTAATAAACTTCCAGTATATACTGCTTCTTGTTGTGATATAAGAAACCTTTACCACATTTGTGAACTCACTCTTGCTGGCTTCCCTGCCTACGCTCATCGACTTGTTTCAATCTGTCTCTGAAGTACACACAATGCATGTGTCTATGCCTATTTCTACTGAAGAGTGTTCACGTTTTGCTCCAAAAGTCCCTATGTAAGGAAGATCGGAGGACGTGGACGAGATTTCTGCAAGTCCTCTTTGCACTCGCTAAACAGAACTATTGATAGCAACTTGAGAGGATTTGGGAATTTAAAAAAAACATTTATTGATGAGAAAGACTACATCTAGTTTCTAAAGGTTTATTGGGGCATCACCAAGAGCCACATATTTCAGTCTACGTCTGTCCTTTTAAAAATCATCATTTAGGTGTACTATTCCAATCAAAGTAAATCAAGATTGGAACTTCCAGAATGAAATAAGGTATTAAAAAAACTCCCATGTCAGGAATATGAGGTCCTCGTGTCATGGAAAAAGTAGTATCAGCAGTCTTCACTTTACAGGTGAAAAAATGGAATATATGTCTTTGCATCGAATGTGCTACAACGCATTCCATTACAACGCGGTCACTACAACGATGCGTTGTTACAACGCGAACCATTACATCGTAAGTTTTACTACACCTTGCTGTAGGGGGCGCACTGGACTTACGAATAGTATAATTTACTATTCCAAGTCCAGTTTTTGCAACAGCACGGAAGGTGTTGGCCTGTAAATCCAACACCGTCTGCCCCCTACAGCAAGTCGTTGTAATGACTTGTGATGTAATGGTTTGCGTTGTAACAATGCGGATGTTGTAACGACCGCATTGTAATGGAATGCGTTGTAGTTCATTCGATGTAAACGATGTCTCCCAAAAAAATGTAGCAGAGGAGGCATGGCTATTAACTATCATGGAAATATGACCTTAACTTCATTTAACAATTGCTTCCTCACTTTAACTTCTGGTGGCATCACTACTTGAACTCTGGTTAACTTCGTCCAAGCTGTTCTGTGTCCTGCGTGCCATCTGTATGAGACACACTGTGCCAGCGGCCCTAACTCCTCCGGTGCCTCACAGCTAGCCACTGAGAATTTCATGTGTCTGGAGATAACGTCTCACCACACCCTCACCTCATGCGAGCCATCCCCATGCCCCCCTCCTACCCTTGACAACCCGCCAACATGGATGCCAGACCTTGCCACCGTTTCTGTAAAAGGAGGATACACTTTTGTCATCTTAGGCAACTCTGGAATATTCCACAGCACACTAGCCAGAATCTGCCCTGCCCCTGAGGCTGCAGAGAACTGTCACTCAAGTGTCAGAATGAAAACATGCAAGCTGATGGGGAATAAATGCCCTGGCACATAGGGCTGCGAATATCTTTGTCCAATGTCTTTGCAGGAAAAGGACCTTTATCTTTACATTATGAATTAAGCATTCAAACACCGAGCACTTTATGGAAGCACAATCTAGTTGGTGGGAGGAACAGGTTGGGGGGATGCAATAGTGGTTGGAGTGGCATGAGGAGGAGAGCATCATGAAAGCTTGGGAGATCCACACAAGGGAAAGAACACACAGGGGGCACAGCAGAAGTACATGAGGGAAACAGCAATATAGAGCGCTGGAGGACTGAGCACATGGATGAGAAACAACACCATGAAGCCCCGGGGGCGTGAGAAGCACATGCATGAAGGAGAGCAACACAGATCCCAGGGAAAGAAGCACAAGGAGACAGCTGGAAAATTCATGCACTCTCAAGAAGTGCTTAAGAATAAAAAAAGCATTGCCCTAAAAGTGAGTGGTGGAAGGTGACAAGTAAAGAGGCTATGCTCCAGGGGAGGGATAAACCTGAAATGGACAAGGCAAGTCATCGAATTAGAAGCAAGCAAATGAGAGTGACAATAAGGCCAACCAAAAGTAGCCAAATGGCTGGGCTTTTCAGCCCCTGTACGTTCCAGGCAATCTCACAAAAGGTCTATGGATTTGAACTAAAACAATTAGATACATGCACAAATAATTCAGTCTTAAAAAGTACACATCGTCATGGTAGTCACTGGCATTTATGGGACCTACTTTGTGTGTGGATGTGCTCTTTGTGAAAGAGCAAAATGCTGTCACTCACAATAAAGGTAGCCTACGGCTAAACTGGAAAGACCCATTGCCCCATGCTTTATGCTGTAATAGGCGGAAGAGCCATGTGAATGACTCAACCACAAGCCAATGGCTAAAGAGGACTGTCTGTAAGCCCATATAAACAAGTGTATCATCCAGTGCTTAATTTGCACCGGGGCTTTCCGGTGCTAAGCACCGGCACTTAATTGGTATCTGGTGCTCGGCACCGGCACCTAATTGTCAACACCACACTTAGAACAGTCCACCACATGGTGGCACCGCTCATCGAATTTAGAGATGAGCAGAACAATGGTAGTTTTTGGAATACAATATACAGTAAAATTGCTAATACCTGCCTCCCCAGCCATTCCTTTAGCTTTGGGGACCTGGAATAATCTGAACTGTCACATTTACATGTGAGAGAGATGGTTAGTAGTTGTTTTGGCAGCGATGACAAGGCCGATGTGTGGTGCAAGGTGCAGTGGCCTCCTGGGCAGAGCCCTGGCACTTAATATTTTACAAATTAAGGACTGGTATCATTCATATATTTTTGGGAAAGTCAAAAGGTCTTGGCTAGTGCCAGACCAAATAAAAGAACAAAACGTATATAAAAGAGAGGGAAAAAGAGTTTGAGACAGACAGAAAGAGATAGAAACGTGGATGAATAGAACTTCCGAGGTTGCTGATGCCATAAGAAAGAGCACTTCACAAAATGAGCTGCTGTCTGAGGGTGACACAAAGAATGAGATGAGACAGTGATGACAGCCTGTAAGAGTCAGAATATGTGTATATAGCAAATATTTCTGTGTAAAGCTCCACCGTTTTCTTCTTCGCTATAGACGATGGAATAACTTTGTCAGCAATCTCACAAGATGTCATTCGTATAAAGTGTATTTGAGTTTGAACTTTGGAGCACAGAAAGGGATGTAGAAATCGATGCAGCCCGAGGTATAAGGCACAGATAGGAAGGGTATTAAAAAAGACTCTCAGCTGAGAGCACAAGAGGGGGAAGATGAAGGAAAATGAAGACATCAGCGGAAGACATGCAGACAAGCTGAGGAATAGGTGAGAGAAGGGGAAGAGAGCAAGTCAGCAGAAACTGATTGTTTTGGCATTGTTTTCTGCAAACATAAAGCCGTCTCTTAACTGCTTGTCACTTTCGATATGCTCTCATTTCAGATCTTCCTCCGTGACATCTCCATGAAAGGGTTTCCCAGCAGGGCGCTCTGAGTCTGCACACACAGAATCCTTCAAAGCTAAGACCAAAAGCCTTCCCGCGTCTTCTTGTCTTTCACCCTGCTGCATCTGAGCTCCACACCACATCACCTGGCCCAACCTCCAAGTTCACCCGTGCAACCTTTGCTTACAGCTGGGCTGCACTTGGCGCGCACCTCGCCCCCTTCGGCCCCAAAACACACGCCTGCTCTCTCACTTTCCCTCTCTATCTCTCTCTCCCTCTCTGATTCTGTAACTCTCTCTCTCTCTCCCCCTCTCTCTCTGTACATCTCTCTCCCTCTCTCTCTCTCTGTACCTCTCTCCCTCTCTCTCCCTCTCTGTCTCTTTACCTCTCTCTCTCTCTCCCTCTCTCTCTGTACCTCTCTCCCTTTCTCTCTCCCTCTGCACCTCTCTCTCTCCCTCTCTCTCTGTGTATCCCTCTCTCTCTCTCTCTCTCTCTCTTTCTCTCTCTTTGTACCCCTCCCTATCTCTCTCTCTCTCTTTTTCTCTCTGTATTTGGTGTAAGTATATGCCTTCTGCATAAGGTAATACTTTCTACAAAGTCCTTGCATTTTTTTCTAAACACATTTGTTTAACTGTAAACTACAAATACATAGATTAATATATTAATATTGACGCATGGTTTCTTTTCTAAACTGGTCTGGGAAATACTTGTACTTCAATAAAGTTTACGTTGTATGCTTACAGTATGTTTATTTAAATCATAGTACAGAGTTTCATGATCATTAATATCTTTAGCCTAGTTTTCCAAAGCCCCACAAAGGTTAAAAAATGAACATACATGAACACAACAATGTCTATTTCTCTTTCAAACGCCAATAGACTTTTTATCGCAAGTGCACAGCAAAAACTGTTATATCACTTTAGAGTGCACCAAAATTGTACAAGAAGATAGCATTTAGTCTCGTATAATGTGGGCAATCTTTTCTTTAAATATTTTTGGGAAATGTTGTATACAACACAGATGTTTCTGTATGTTAACATACTTATGTTTTCTATACAAAGTGGAGGAGAAGGCCTGCTTTTCAGGCACGTTGTAACGTTAGCTTACTAGAGAAGAAGGGTTTTTAGGTCGAGCCTAGCGCAGCGCGCATGCCCTGCGCTTTGGGAGGCTTCTTGTGAGCACTCCAAACTTCCCCGAAACTTCTCTGTATGCGTCTGATAACTCCCACACATTTTATTGGCCTTTGTGTGTGGCTTTCAATAATGGGAGCGAGCAGCGGCGCACATGGTGGCAGCTGCATTCCTCCCTCATCGTGGCTCATGTTACTAATTAAACACAGCACGGTTGCTTTCACTTTCGCCGCTGCGCTTGTTTAATTATTTTTTTGGGTTGCTTGCTCCCGCCCCCCACCTTTGTGTGTGTCTCTTTTTACAAACATGCATTCGTAAGAGACTGCCCTGGCCCTACCAGCCTTTCATGGATAGCAATACATATTTTATTAAACTGTGTGTATTGTTGCTACAAACGCGGTCTCTTTCATTTTTGTGTGCCGCGCTTGTTCAATTTGTTTGTTACTTTGCTCCCGCCCCCCACCCGCTGTCCATGTTCACAATGCTCCCACCCCACTCCCGTTCTCCGCATTCCGTTTGTGTGTGTCTCCTTTTTACAAACACACATTTGTAGGAGACTGCCCTGCGTAGATGTTTGAAGCTGGGGTGTGATCCACCAGTCCCCCACTAAGGAAGACTTTTATAAGCAGGAACGTAACATGTAATGGAGTGTACCAAGCCCTACCAGCCTTTCACGGATAGCAATACATATTTTATTAAAGTGTGTGTATTTTTGCTACAAACGCGGACACTTTCAATTTTGCGTGCCGCGCTTGTTCAATTTTTTGTTACTTTGCTCCCGCCCCCACCCGCTGTCCCTGTTCACAATGCTCCCACACCCCCCGTTCTTCACATTCCCTTTATGTGTGTCTCCTTTTTACAAACATCCATTCGTAGGAAACTGCCCTGTGTGGATGTTTGAAGCTGGGATGTGATCCACGAGTCCCCCACTAAGGCAGACTTTTATAAGCAGCAACGTAACGTTTAACCAACTGTGCCCAGACCTCGCAGCCTTTCACCCCCTTTGTGTGTGTCTCCTTTTTACAAACACGCATTCATAAGAGACTGTCCGGCGTGGATGTTTGAAGCTAGGGTGTGATCCACCAGTCCCTCACTAAGGCAGACTTTTATAAGCAGGAACGTAACATGTAATGGAGTGTACCCAGCCCTACCAGCCTTTCACGGATAGCAATATATATTTTAATTGTGTGTATTTTTGCTACAAACGCTTTCGCTTTTGATTTCGCTTGCCGCGCTTGTTTACATTTTTATTGCTTTCCTACCGCCTCCCACCTGCTGTCTGTGTTCACAATGCTCCCACCCCCCTCCCGTTCTTCCCATTCCCTTTGTGTGTGTCTCCTTTTACAAACACACATTCTTAAGAGATTGTCCTGCATGGATGTTTGAAGCTGGGGTGTGATCCACAAGTTCCCCACTAAGACAAACTTTTAAAAGCAGGAACGTAACCCCCCACTGGGGGTCAAATGTGATTTCAGAATGTCACCAAAGGTGATTCCATCTGCCTAATGTAAATATTTGTAAATTACACCATGGTATTTAGTAGTGTGTGTACAATAAAAGTTTGTTTCATTTTTAAATAAAAAAATACTAACTGACAATAATTTATTGAATATTATTAATGCATACTAGTGGATAGTGAGTACTAGCCGACACAAACTCCCCTGAATAGGCCTTGAACTATACTACTCTGAAAGAGGCAACTGCTACAATTAGGTGCTAGTTTCCCATTAAGGAGATCATTTTCAACATATTGATTATGGAAGCCTCAAAATAAGCAAAATAAATTACCCCTCCCAATGGCGAGACCTATTTGTTATGCCAATGCTTGTTGTCCACTTTTTTGAGTGCTTACCGCTGCACATGATGAGCTACAACTGCGCTTTAATAGCAAGTATTGGCAAAGCCAATCGGTCTCGCATCTGCAATAGCTATTGGCTTCGCAAATGTAATTTAGCCATGTTAGACAGCAGCGTGGCTGTTCAGCATGCTTAGAATAAAGGTTTGTAAAAAAAGTGCTATGAAGCGTCTAGCCCTGGCATAGTGCTTTTTCATGCAGGATGGGCAAGCAAGGATGGGGGAAGAGGTGGATGGACAGGGGCAGCAAGCAACACAGTGGAGGGGTGTTAGGTAGGGGTGGGCGGAATTTGCGGAATTAACCTCCGCAAATTATCGCGAGATTGCAGAAAATCTCCGCAAACACGCCGGAAATATCGCGAAGATGCGGAAGTTTTTTGCCGCCTGTTCGCGGTATTTTTTGCGTGTTCGCGGGTCGCCAACTTACCCATGCGGTCGCTCATGGGCGCGGCCATCTTGTTTTCACTTGTCCCGCCCTCTGGCGTTGTTTACTTCCTGTTCCGGGTCGCGCAATGCATGTTCGCGGTCGATATTTCCTGTTCGCGATCGCTTTTACTTGATCGCGTTGCTTTTTGCTTGCTCAGGGAGAAAATATCGCGCGAACTTGCCCACGTGGTCGCAACGGGCGCGGCCATCTTGTTTTCCACTCTATTGCATGGTTCTGGGGCCTGATTTTCAATCCTCCCTAAATCTTTTCAATCCTTTGTTTATAGCCACTTTTTTCGGATCTTTATTACTTATTATTTCTCTAACTATTTTCCTGCCTCTATATTTTTGGTTTTTGTGTACCTTTTTTTTTGTTTTTTAGCTACTTTTTCTCTTTGTATTGCCTGCTATTTATTTCCTTTACTCCTTTATTTATTTTACCTTTTCTTTCCCGCCCCGTCCCCAGAACCATGTCCAAGGGCAGGGCTGTTCGCCGGCGCAGCCAGAGCCGCGACCGCCTTCCTTGCGGAAGGCGGCGCCCACAAGGGGTGCATGCACGGGCCTTATTTGGGGAGGCGGAGTTGGCTGCACTAATTTTCTTTGTGCAGCGCCACCTCCCCTCAACCCTGGCAGCAGGTGGCAGGCCTGGGTCCGGGTACGGCCTCCGGGAGCGTCGGCAGCGGTGGGGGAAGGTGCGCCGGGCAGTGTCTCGCATCTCTGGGGTCCGGCGCACCCAGGCACAGCTGACGCACCGGTGGTCCGACATCCTGGACCGTGAGCAGGACCTGCTGGACCTGCTAGGAGTGGAGGTCCCGGGGCTTGGTGAGTACCTATTTAATTATTACAACTTTGTGTCTGTTCTTCTGCTCTATGTTATATATTGCGAATATCTTTTTTTCCTTCCAACCAGATAGAATGTTGCTGCTTGCAATACATTCCAGGTTAATAATGTTTAAAAGTCTTCTGTGATTATGACACAGGTGCTCTTCTGCGCTACTACTAATCTTACTTGTTTGCAGCTTTGCGTTTGCGCTTGCTTAGCGTGATTCTTTACGAGTTTATTTTAGAGAAATTAAGTTACGTAATGCTACAGTGACTCATGTCCACTCCTTACTTTGTCCTGTCACTAATAGATAGGGGCGGATTGATACATAGGTTTAGGTACTTTGTATGAGCTTCTAATTGGTTAGTGGTATGCGTGATGCCCCCTCACTCAGTTACGTGACGTGCTGCTAGTACGCCAGTCTTTAGAACCTTTCTAGTTTGTTCAATGAGTGGAGGTAGGCTTTGCAGTTACTTAGCAGTAGCAGATGAGCATCAATCAAACCAAAATTGTGTATATACAAAAAATGTAGTCATGTTAATGTGTCCTCCATGATTGGATCATACACATTGTTGAGGAATACAGTCGAAATGCATACTTAATGTACAATTGGCATGCCTGGAATAGGTGGGCTAGGTTGGGTGGTAGGTTGTACTAATACTTAGGCTTACTTGTAACTTAGTTTTCTGGAATCAGAATGGAAGAATGGATTACTGTTGATAAATAGTAACTTAAGTAGTCGAACTGCGAATCCCCCGATATTACATGTTGACCAGATGAGATCGGTCAATGTAGTTATTGCAATTGTTTACATTAGTGTTTTTTGACCGTTGTTGAAAAAAATTGTATTTGCTTAAGTTGACACCATCCATCAATGTTTGTCTTTCTTATATCTTTCCTGTTCATCAGCACCCAGGGGCAGACGGGCAGGGACTGGGCAGTCGGCGGGACAGGAACACCACGAGGAGGACACCGCTGAGGGCTCCTCTGCTGGCCCCAGTAAGTCTTCTTGTTTTTAATAATATTTCTTATTCCATAACTTTTACTGCCCCATTTCTCCCGAACTATAGTGTGTTTCCAAATGCTATTTTTTACCACCAATTATCCTTCGATCTGTACGGTTTCAAAAAGCTTATCCCTGCCTCCGCTATGATGACTGAGTACTACTACATACTATCAGTCTGTCTGTCTGTACTGTAGTAGCTAGTCTTGCCCAGTGCCACTCTTTGTGAAAGGTTGTAATATAAAACTCATATTCACCAGTAGCTCGTACAATCCGTTGGGTCGTTGTCTTGTACTACTTTTTACTCTTGTTGATGTTTAGGCTTTGAAAATTCACAGCAACAGCCCTACCAGATTTCTTAATATTTTGATATGATACCCTATAGGACATACAACTGTTGTAGGGATCTTGCACATACATTTGCACCAGAAAATAGGATGTTGGTGATGGTAGGTTGGACCTTCCTTGCACACCTCAATCAGAAATTCCGCACCCACCACAATTCCACTGCTTGACTATAGTACTGTCTTGTCATACCTATTAGGTCTCGGAACCCTCCCCCCAAGACAACCAACAAGTAGACAACCCAGAACATTAACACACCCAACCTCTGTCGTGGAAGCAATTCACATGCACACCCTTACTTTAATTTGCTCAATCGTGTAAGTTAGTCCACTCCACACCAAATACCACAAAGTCTATGTAAGTTTAAAATTTTTATTTCAATTTGAGAAGGTCTGTACACTGTTATCTTAGCAGCACCAACCGGCAAATCAATAACATTAAAACAAAATACATTGTTACACTAATACAGTTGGGAATTAAATCATGATAACTGAAGTGGTGGAAGGCAGCACCACCATCCCATAGCAATTTAGTTTATATACATTTATAAATGAAGATGTGAGTGAAGGGACCCCTCACCTCAGAAGAACCTAGTACTGGTAGTTGGTGCATCGTTCAGAAGCTCTGGTTCGTAGAAGCGAATCTTGCGTCTGTAATGCGAAAAAAGGAAATGGTGTGCGTTAGTATATTGCAACTTGCAAGCATTTCTCAGCCGTGCCAAAAAGTGTAGCATCTATGGATAAGCAATATGGACTAACAGTAACAGTAGTACACCAGTTCTTCCTAAAAAAGTGGCTTGTTAATGTTTGTTGACCGCCTGTACGCAGCGCGTAGACTAGACAGTAGCAGTGTGAGGCAGGTCATGTGGGCTCAAAGGTGTCTTAAGAAGCTGCAAGGTAAAGGTAACGTCACATGTGCATGGCTAGGGCTAATCAAGCAAATGCTACAATGATCATATAACTTAGTGTCTACTCTACTACTACCTGATTTGTACTAGTGATTTATGTTAGTATTAACTCATTTTTCAACCTTGCTACTGATCAATAGGGGGGAGGTGTATATGTTGCCTAATAAATGTGTAATGTTTTCTAGGCGCACTACCGACCACCATTGCTGGGGCCAGCGAAGGCGACGCAGAGGGCGAGGATGCGGCAGTTGCAGATAGCAACGGAGGGGGAGTGGCAGCACCAGTGGCAGGCGGTGGTAAGTTAGATTCATAATCTTTAACTATTGTTGAACTTGACAGCACACTCACTGCAAAGGTGTACTGTATGTATATGTATACTGTAAAGTTGTGAATTAGGGCCCCATTAGGATGGTGGGCGTATTGCCCCCGCCGGGCTGGCTGGAATTCACTGCCGTCACAGCAGGGGCAAACCTCCCGCCATCCCTGTAGAAAATATTCAGACATGTCTAGGCGGAAAAGGGTTCAATATGGCGGTGGTGTCTCTCTCACCACACCGGCAGCCATATAATCTGCATTTTGGAATGCCTTTGCGTGGCGGCATTACCGTCCGCCACGGAAAGGCATGCACACATTGCAGAGTATGCTTGGGGGCCCCCATGGAGGGTACCTACCGATGCTATGGTACCCCCCGACTTTCAAAGCAAAACGTGACAGGCTCCGTGCGAGGCCCGTCATGTTGTGCTTGGAAAAGCAGCACAACATTTTAGCATTGCTTTCAGCGTCACTGTGCCGGGCGCATCATCCTAATTAATTGTCCCCACGGGACCCCCACCCTTTTTAGCAGTCGGATGGCGGGCGGACAAAGTCCGCCCGCTATCCGATGTCGTAAGTAAGTATGAGTTCTTGGGGACGTTTGAAGAGTGAACTAGAAGACTAGAATTCCCTTTAATTGGTATAGGACTAGGAGCCAGAGTATTGAGTAACCAATGGCCTCATCTATCTGATTTCAACTCCGCTTTGAAAGTTTTATGGAGAAGAGCACCTGGTGCACTGTTCAACTAAAAAGTGTAAGACAGGTGGAAGGAAGAAGGACGGGCGACATTTAAAATGTTATGTACTACTGTGCTTTATTTTATAGTGCTACTCTACCATGCCACTATGTGTATAAATAATTACCTTGTCCTACTGTTTTATTAAGACTATATTTTACAATTGTCTTGTTTTTTTCTTTTTGATACACAGCTACTCCGAAAATCAACCGGAAGGAGTTGGCCGCCAAGGCACGGCGCCGGAAGCTGGAGGCAATCCAGCAGGAATACCGGCGGCTGGTGGTCCTAGCCGAGGAGGAGGAGGAGAGTGCAGCAGCAATTGAAGCCTCCTCCAGTGCCCCGGGCCCCAGCCACCGCCCTCCAGCGGTACGGCGCCACCGTCTGGCGGCTGCCCGCCGCCACCGTGCCATCTCCGGTGCCCCCCCCCCACTGTGGTTGCAACTGCCGCGGCCTTAGACGCCGCGTCGCCCATTTAGAGGACCAGATTCGTGTCCTCCTCCAGTCCCGCCCCACCAGTTAGTCCCTGTCACTGCCCCTTTTTTAATTCCTGTTTGTTTCCTCACTCGTTTGGGCGTTCTCTATTTCTATGGACAGTCGTTGGGGTTAGGGAGGGGGGTGGGTCAGCTTTTGTGGGTTTAGTTTATTTGTTAGGGTCAATTAAATATATTTTTCTATGTTACATGCAATGTTGTTAATGTTTTGTAGGTGGGGTAACTGTTTTACATCACACTGTTTCTTTGCTGGTGCATGGCCGCCCATAGCGTGTGTTTGATTTCAATAATTTGCTGACTGTATAAGACACAAACAGATAGATGCGACACACCTCACTCATTGACTGGTCCTACTATGCATTCTTTGGAGTGGTGTTTGAAACTGACATCATTGACAACATGTCCATTATTGATTCTGCCTCCCCCAAACTTCTCTCTTACCGGTGCTTGATGTTTATGTCCAACTGTGGCACAGCACTGGCTGCATGGTGAAGATGGTTTCCTTTTTCATACATGCCATGATTGGGGTGGTGGTGGTAGTATAGTAGTAGTATACACTGGCAGGGTAGCAGCATTTCCAAAAAAAGAAAAGGAGATAGTCAATCGCCTTTGAGAGACTGTTAGAGGAGTAGTTGAATGAAGTACATCACAGAATTTACCGAGCAACAATTATATGCTCAAATATTTGACAAAAAAAATGAATGCTGGATATTATGAGGATAGCCTACTAGACAGAGTTACAAACTATAGTTTTGTCGACTTGGCTATGCCTACAGTCTAACAGTTAGTGCTGTATATGAGGAATGACAACAAACAAATCAAATCAATGCCGGCAATTCATGCTGAGGTATATGTTCCTTTGTTAAATAAAATAACCTGTGAAATATCCTACTCATGGGTGGGCAAGCAGAAGAAGATCATCGCTCTGCATTGAAATTGAAGTAGTGTTGCTTTCACCACATCCGCCCCAGCAAGTGTGTGATTAAGTATTGGTGTACATTTAATTTAGTTACACCTCGACAATAAGTCACACAGCCCGGGGGAAGAGGGTTAGGGTCCGTTGATTGGATGGGAAGGGGGATTTTGGGAAAGGTTTGACATAGAAAAACAGTATGCATACATAGACAAACAAACGACAATCATTGAAGACTACCATACCATATCCATTCCATATGTTAAGGTATAAAAAAGGAAATGCATGCATGATGAGACCCGGATTACATACACTTCTATTTCTTGTTCTGTTCCGGCCTTAAAACTTTAACAGATAGCAAATAGAAATTTTAAATATTGGTAGTGAAGAATCGTAAACACAGAGCAAACGTAATGATGATTGATAATAACAACTCCAAGAACACACTGTTGTAAAGAATGTATACAAGATATTAATCAAATTATTTAAAAGAAGTGAAAAGTGGATACTGTTACTGTGTTATCCTGGTCAAAAATGTGGACTGGTTTTTTGCATCTCGGCATTCCTCTTGCTCCTCTCGTCCATCAATCTTGGGTGTGTCGCCTCACCACTCGCCACTGCCCGGCTGGAATAAAAAGGTGATTGATTGGTAAGGTAATTAATATGCATTGTAATGTTTTACAAAGTTTTGGACAAGGCCCGGCCTGTAATTTTAGATTGAAAACCAAAGGGGATATTCAGAAAGAAAGTGAAAACAAATGCACAAGTGATGGTGTAGTGCAACAAGAACACTTTCCGAGGTGGCATGTATGCATATGCATCATCTCTACTGTAGTCTGTTTCCAGCATAGACCTTCAACAGTAACAGGAGAGATCAGGCCCACAGTGCTTACCATTAGCACATCCTACGTTAACACTTTAGAGTCCTTTTTTTTTTTCTCTCAAAGAGTTGGACAAACGCAAAGCACATTATCCATTCCAGACATAGCATTTTACAGTTAAAGTTAGTAAAATCAATGCACTGCAGTCATCCCACCGCTACACTCTATTCAACTTCTACACAGACATTTGGGTGTGCTGTGGTTGTGGTTCACGTGTTTACCTTTAGGCTTTTCCGTTTTATGCCACTCATGAAACATCCTCCTGACTTCATCATCAGCTCTGATACTTCTACTGACTGAAGATCGGCCTGCAGTACAAGTGTAATTTTTAGAACACAACAAGAGTAGAAATATAAATATTACTGACTTGAGTCATTCTTTATTGTGTACAGAAAGATAGATTAACACTAGTACACTTTGACATCATTCACTTTGTGCACAACAAACAACGCAAACACAAAGATCAATAGCTCAGAGTCAGGTGTCCAATGCATGCCATTAATTATCATCATTTATTACCTGTTACTTCTCATCTTAAGTTAACGGGCCGTCTCTTTCGCCATCATCATGACGGACGGTGCTGTTTAAGTCACAGTCATTTGCATTGCGCAGCAGATTGAGTGAGTCCCCTTCCTGTATTGAATTAAAAGCAATGTATCACCAAGATGCAGGAGAAGTACACATTTCTTGTTTGCCAGAAGAGGAAAATTAGTAATTACTAGTGTGTTCTGTAGAAAGTTGATTAGTGGCAGTGCACAATTACATCAATTCATGCGAAACACACCACAAAATCTACATCATTCAGTCTGCTATTCTGCGGCCAATGCATGGCATCAATCATTACCTGTTGCATCTCATCTCGTTAACGCTGCAGGCCGTCTCTTTCGCCATCATCATGATGGACGGTGCTGTTAAGTCACAGTCATTTGCATTGCGCAGATTGAGTGAGTGCCCTTCCTGTATTGAATTAAAAGCAATGTATCACCAAGATGCAGGAGAGAAGTACACATTTCTTGTTTGCCAGAAGAGGAAAATTAGTAATTACTAGTGTGTTCTGTAGAAAGTTGATTAGTGGCAGTGCACAATTACATCAATTCATTCATGCGCAACACACACAACAAAATCTACATCACTCAGTCTGCTTTTCTGCGGACAATGCATGGCATCAATCATTACCTGTTGCATCTTATTTTCAGTTAATGGCCAGTCTCTCTCGGCTCTGAAGGAGGATAGCTATAGAAGTCATCAGATTCATGGTCCACTTGTTTTGGAAGGACGAGGAAAGTTTGAATTTGTTGTTACCATCATCCAATCATCATTCATGAGGGAAATGGAATTGACCAGGAGATGCAGTATGATCGAGCGGAGGAGCTGGATTCTGAGGACTGTAGTGTCAAATGGCAGACACCTGAAACTTGTATCTTAAATTAGAAGATTAGAAGACGGTGATAATGCATTGGTTGCGATTCACAAGTTTATAACCGGAACAACAGACACAAACAAAGGGGGAAAAAAGGGAGGAAGACAGTAAGTGCGAGCCTAATTGTCAGGGAAGTATAGCTCGTCCTCAAACTCTGGGGGATCGTCCAGTAGTAGGTAATCATCTGACACAATACTTCCGTCACCTGAGCCGCTGTCCTCATCTTCCTCTGTTGATTCATGCATTGTGTAATTCGGTGGTATGAAGTGCTGATTCATTTTGATCATTGTTAACCTCTCCACGTTTTTGGGAGATAGACTGGTCCTTCTCAAGGTTACAATGGAACCAGCAGCACTGAAAACACGTTCGGAAGAGACACTTGCGACAGGGCAAGCCAGATAGCTTATTGCCAGCCTGCTGAGCTGTGGCCATTCAGACCTTTTCCTATACCAATACTGCACTGGGTTTTGATCAACGTACACCTCTGTTGGGTCGTCCAGATAGGCCTGGACCATCCGCTCAATGTTCAGGGTTGCTGCTGGTAAGCTTTTGTGCTGTTTTTTCTGTGCATCAGCACTGTGCTTACGGCCCATCTTTACATACCAATCTGATAATGATTGTACTCGGCTGAATGATCCAGTTATTGTTTTTGTAGTCGATGGTGATGGTGAGTGTTGCGATTGTGAGCCAACCGCACTGCCCTCAGCCGACGAAGTTGCACTTGATTCTGCATGGCCTGCTTCAGTATCAGTACTTGTTGTGGGTTGATGTGGCGGGCTTTTAATTAGCAGCCCTTCGTTTTCAAACTTGATGGCTGCTTCAGCTATACAACTTTTGTAGCGGGCAACATCAGTGTCGGAAAAAGAAAGGAATAGTCCTAATTTTGCACGTGGATCCAGAATTGTGGCACAAATGTAATGGTCTTGTGACAAAATTTTATTTTGTATCCTTACATTTTCTGATAAGCGCCTGGATAAGCTCTCCACCAAGTCATGGGCTTGCCTTCTGTCCTCTACACCTTTGTAGGATTCAGACACATTATTCAGCTCATGCTCTAGCATTTGCAACAATGGGATCGCTTGGCCCATTGTACAGTCCTCCTTGCTGACTTCACGTGTGAAGACCTCAAAAGGAGACAGCATCTCAGTCAGGCATTGAATTAGGGTCCATTGCTCCCTCTGAAGGGTCATGCCTTTAACACTAGCATCACTGCTTCTGTACCAGACATAATCATTGAGTGACCTGTGCTGTTCGTACAGACGATCAAGCATGTAATACGTTGAGTTCCAACGTGTTGCCACCTCCTGGATGAGTGCCTTGACTGGCACCCTACGCTCACGTTGGAGGATCCTCAGCTGCTTCCGAGCTTTAAAAGAATGGCTGAAATGAGTGCATATTCTTCGGCAGATGGACAGTAAATTGCTTACTATGGGTTCTTTTTTCAGAAAGTCTTGCACTATAATGTTTATGCAGTGTGCCAAACACGGAACCCTGAAATAGGAACCAAGTTCCATGGCCTTAAGTACATTACTGCCATTGTCTGTGGCAACAAAACCAATACCAAGCCCTCTGGGCTGCAGCCATTCCAAAACCTTGGTGCGAAACTCTTCTAAAATGTTTTCAGCCGTATGAGATTTCTCCATGGCGAACATGGCTACAGTTGCATGTTTCCGAGTACCTTCAAAAATCGCAGCTGTGTCAACAACACCTCGTGCAGATAGTTGATCTTTAACCCCCACAAAAGAGATCCAGTGTGCAGTGATACACATGTAATCTGTGGCTTGGCAACTGGTCCACATGTCTGTTGTCAGGTGGATATTGTGCACAGCACTCTTCTGCAAAGCTTGTCCAACCAATTCCAGCACATCATGATGTAGTGCCGGAACAGCAATTCTTGCGAAATAGGACCGGCTTGGAACTTTCCATTTCGGGCAGATGGCAGACACAAATTCAAGGAAACCCACCCCTTCCACAAATGAAAAAGGAAGAAGGTCCAGCGCTAACATTTTAGCCAGCTTCGCATTGTACAATCGTGCCGTTGGGTGGTTGCGTTGGAACTGCCCCTCCAACCTAAACATGCTGTCAATGGTAGGCTGGCTTACTTTCCTTAGTGGTGCCATTAACCCACTAAGGCTCAACGACACAGATTGTCTCATTGAGGTACTCGCCGCCGGTCGCCTTGGTGTCTCACCCACACTCTGAGTATGGCTCTTACTGCGGTGCCACTCTGATGTTACTGAGGAGGATGTGGGCGTTACCACTGCAGTGACTGCACTACTGGAGACAGGGCTAGAAATGCCTCCCTGTTCTTCACCTGCCACCACAATAATATCGCTCCCTGATTCCTGACCAACTTCAAAGGGTTTAGTTTTCCTACTTTCTTTTAACTTAAGTAGGTGATCCTCCCACACAATAGTGTGGTGTATTCTGAGATGACTTGCTTGTCCTCCGGTACCATAGTTTGTACCAAGCTTACCACGCCGAACACCTTGCCGACAAATTGCGCATATAGCAATGTTCTCCTCCTTGGCGCTAACAGAAAAGAAGTCCCAAACTGGGGAGGAGAACTTTCTGGCACTGCTGGATGTGCCACTTTCAACACCAGATGAACTTGAGGGGGTCCTTGAAAATATGTGACCCTGTCCACCTACACTGTGACTTTTACTACCACTTCCTACTGAGGTGGTTGAGCTGGATGTAGGTCCCTGCCGGGCCTTGGAAAATATGGCAGCTGGAGGTAGTGGTGGTGTAACCTGTGTTGGTGAGATCCGTGCTGCATCCCACTCAGTAGCAGCCTTTCTGGATAGGGTTAGAATGTCGGTCTCCAATCCCTTTGGGGCGGGAGTAATGTGCGTGATGACTGGCTCGTCTTCATCAACATCATCACCCCCCTCTTCTACATCTACCTCCATAACTCTAAGTTTTTCTGGGACCTTCCTTTTCAGAAGCAATGTCTTGTGGCGTACTTCACTCTCAGACCGAGCTGGTGGGACCCAAGTGTCATCACGATCATCAGAAGCGGGGCTTGAAGAAGAAGATGATGGACTAAGCCTCCTTTTCCTTGCTGGTGGTCTGGAAGACAATAGATGTTCTGAAACAGTGGTTTGACTTCGCTCCGCTTTGTCTGCAGGAAGCTCGATTTCCTGAAATGCCCCTACGTCAGGAGCAACAACTACTATGGTGGGCTGTTGTGGCGGCTGCTGCTGTTCTGGTTGCGGCGGCTGCTGCTGCTGTTCTGGTTGCGGCGGCTGCTGCTGCTGGTCTGGTTGCGGCGGCTGCTGCTGTTCTGGTTGCGCCGGCTGCTGCTGCTGTTCTGGTTGCGCCGGCTGATGCTGCTGTTCTGGTTGCGCCGGCTGCTGCTGCTGTTCTGGTTGCGCCGGCTGCTGCTGCTGTTCTGGTTGCGCCGGCTGATGCTGCTGTTCTGGTTGCGCCGGCTGCTGCTGCTGTTCTGGTTGCGCCGGCTGCTGCTGCTGTTCTGGTTGCGCCGGCTGCTGCTGCTGTTCTGGTTGCGCCGGCTGCTGCTGCTGTTCTTGTTGCGGCGGCTGCACACTGATCTGCTGAGTTTGTTCCTGCGTTGAACTTGATTGTGTACTACTTTGCGGTAATGACATTTCTTCAACATCGCTGCCCGTTAGTAGACTGGCTACCTCTGCGACAGTAAAGCCCTTGGGCCTAGGTTGGTGGGGTTGCTGGACCGCTGTGCTGCTCCCAGCTTGGTTCCCGGACAACGCTTTGGTGCCAAAAAAAACCTTGGCCGGCACACCACCAGTCGTGGTTAATGGCACTTCCTTTTTCTGTTCCTTCTTCTCACCAGCAACTTTCTTGGTACTGGACCTGGTACCTTTCTTTGGGGCCATCTTATTCCGACGTCAGGCAGGAGGCAGATGCACAACAAGTTCTGGTCACACGTGGGCGTGATGCGCAGCAGGACTTCTGTCTGGCTGGCAGTACAACGGGTAGCCAGGTGATGCCGATGACACCTCCTACTCTGTCTTTTGTGCACCTAAAAGCAAAGAAGACAGGAGAAGAACATCAGTGAAATGTTGCATTTGTTTTTGTGGTTCAGTTACTTAGTACTGTACTAGTGCAAACAAAAGATAGTCTAGCCATTTATGAATTTTTTTTAACTAGAGCTATGTTATACTACTAGTACTGTGTACAGCCACACTACACTCTCAGGAAGGTGATGTCTAAAAATTCAACAGATCACATAGAAAACACTTGATCAATAAAGCTGTGGCTACCTGCTCTGGTAGCAGTGGATGAAAGCAGGCCTGCTGGCAGACAAGGCCAGGCAAGCTTGCAGGCCTAGGCCTCAAAATGGCCACCAGCCACATGGAGAGCCCCAACAACAACAGCAAGGCCACCCCAAAATACACACTTCCCCAACTCAATCCAATGCCATCCATGCCCAAAATGATGTCTAAAATCAACAGAACACACAGAAAACAGTAGATTACTAAAGCTGTGGCTACCTGCTCTGGTAGCAGTGGATGAAAGCAGGCCTGCTGGCAGACAAGGCCAGGCAAGCTTGCAGGCCTAGGCCTCAAAATGGCCACCAGCCACATGGCGAGCCCCAACAACATCAGCAAGGCCACCCCAAAATACACACTTCCCCAACTCAATCCAATGCCATCCATGCCCAAAATGATGTCTAAAATCAACAGAACACACAGAAAACAGTAGATTACTAAAGCTGTGGCTACCTGCTCTGGTAGCAGTGGATGAAAGCAGGCCTGCTGGCAGACAAGGCCAGGCAAGCTTGCAGGCCTAGGCCTCAAAATGGCCACCAGCCACATGGCGAGCCCCAACAACATCAGCAAGGCCACCCCAAAATACACACTTCCCCAACTCAATCCAATGCCATCCATGCCCAAAATGATGTCTAAAATCAACAGAACACACAGAAAACAGTAGATTACTAAAGCTGTGGCTACCTGCTCTGGTAGCAGTGGATGAAAGCAGGCCTGCTGGCAGACAAGGCCAGGCAAGCTTGCAGGCCTAGGCCTCAAAATGGCCACCAGCCACATGGAGAGCCCCAACAACAACAGCAAGGCCACCCCAAAATACACACTTCCCCAACTCAATCCAATGCCATCCATGCCCAAAATGATGTCTAAAATCAACAGAACACACAGAAAACAGTAGATTACTAAAGCTGTGGCTACCTGCTCTGGTAGCAGTGGATGAAAGCAGGCCTGCTGGCAGACAAGGCCAGGCAAGCTTGCAGGCCTAGGCCTCAAAATGGCCACCAGCCACATGGCGCGCCCCAACAACATCAGCAAGGCCACCCCAAAATACACACTTCCCCAACTCAATCCAATGCCATCCATGCCCAAAATGATGTCTAAAATCAACAGAACACACAGAAAACAGTAGATTACTAAAGCTGTGGCTACCTGCTCTGGTAGCAGTGGATGAAAGCAGGCCTGCTGGCAGACAAGGCCAGGCAAGCTTGCAGGCCTAGGCCTCAAAATGGCCACCAGCCACATGGCGAGCCCCAACAACATCAGCAAGGCCACCCCAAAATACACACTTCCCCAACTCAATCCAATGCCATCCATGCCCAAAATGATGTCTAAAATCAACAGAACACACAGAAAACAGTAGATTACTAAAGCTGTGGCTACCTGCTCTGGTAGCAGTGGATGAAAGCAGGCCTGCTGGCAGACAAGGGCAGGCAAGCTTGCAGGCCTAGGCCTCAAAATGGCCACCAGCCACATGGAGAGCCCCAACAACATCAGCAAGGCCACCCCAAAATACACACTTCCCCAACTCAATCCAATGCCATCCATGCCCAAAATGATGTCTAAAATCAACAGAACACACAGAAAACAGTAGATTACTAAAGCTGTGGCTACCTGCTCTGGTAGCAGTGGATGAAAGCAGGCCTGCTGGCAGACAAGGCCAGGCAAGCTTGCAGGCCTAGGCCTCAAAATGGCCACCAGCCACATGGCGAGCCCCAACAACATCAGCAAGGCCACCCCAAAATACACACTTCCCCAACTCAATCCAATGCCATCCATGCCCAAAATGATGTCTAAAATCAACAGAACACACAGAAAACAGTAGATTACTAAAGCTGTGGCTACCTGCTCTGGTAGCAGTGGATGAAAGCAGGCCTGCTGGCAGACAAGGCCAGGCAAGCTTGCAGGCCTAGGCCTCAAAATGGCCACCAGCCACATGGAGAGCCCCAACAACATCAGCAAGGCCACCCCAAAATACACACTTCCCCAACTCAATCCAATGCCATCCATGCCCTAAATGTGATTGAAAATGAAATATATTCAAAAAACAAAAGGAACAGTTGCTTCATCATGCACACACACACCCATGAGGCCATGCCCATGGCTAGCTCGGGCCTACTACTACAACCCACAAAATTAAAATAAATTAAAAAAAAAAAAAAGGAATGATGATAATTAATTATCAAAAATAAATTGTAGTTACACAACAACTGCAATGCCCACAATCAAACACAACAACCACTTACTTGTAAAATATCCTATTCCAAAAATCCTGAAATCCAATTGCAATGATGCAGCAGACAAAAAGAGAGATCTTTCCAGCTCCAAATCCAAAGGCAGAATGAGCAGGAGATGGACAAAGCACTGGGAGGAGCCTGCTGGACAGGAACAGGAAGTTGGAGAATCTGTGTCACTTCCTCCCTCTCTCCACTTTGTAAAAAAAAAATGACTCCTGGAGTCCTTGCACAAAAAAGGAAAGCCAAATGTGAATGTAAGGAGTTCTTTTCATCCAAAATCAGTATTTGCAGATGGTTTCATGCTGCTAGAGCCGATATTCCTCTCCAAATTGTAAATTTTACATTGTTGAGTTCTCCAGCTTCACATTACTTCCGCCGGCGTGTCGAAAACGATATGATCGCGTTCTCTTCTTTGTCCCTGTCGCGTTGGATATGACGTGTTCGCGGTCTCTTTCTCCTGTTCGCGTTCGATTTCATGTGCCCGCGTCCTCATTCTCTGGCTCGCGATGTAGAATGACATGTTCGAGATCTCAATCTTCTCATACTCGCGCGGTGCATGATCGCGAGAAGAAATACCTGATCGCGCGACAAATGACGTGATCGCGTGAAAAATGACTTGAATGCGGCCGCGAACTCTCGCGAGACAGCGCAAAATGGCTACCAAAATCCAACATCTCGTGGAGAACGCGACCGGGTCAAGAAAACTTGTCGGAGAACGCAGGGATTCAGGTAAGGCGATCGCGCGCGCGCGAGAATGTATTGTTTTACAGCGCGAGCAAGAAAAAAATTATCGCTAAGCTGCGGAATGCGGAAATTTTGACATTTTCGCGCTTTCCGCGGAACGCGAGAATGCCAAAATATCGCAACTTCCGCGAACGGAACGGAATTTTGGCCCAGGCCTAGTGTTAGGGAGGGAGGAGCAAAAAGCAACATGGAAAATGGGTGGGTAGGAGAGAGAGAAGCAACACGGGAAAGAAGAAATGGTACCTCTATCCTACTGTGAGCAGTGGATGGACACAAATCAATTGGAATCATTCTGTTCTTCGTCCATTATCCAGAGAAAGAAAAGGAAATTACATCTGGCACATGCTGGCCAATTAGGAGGCAACAAAGAAGAGAGACAAGACAATAAAACAAAATAATAGGAAGCAGTGGGCGGGCTCCAAGCCCTTTACTGTAAACAATGCTCCTCGCAGTGTCAGTGCATGTGCTTTTAGCAGGTGAGACCTAAAATTGACCTTCTGTAGTTCCTCAGACCTGGGACCAGAGAGTTCCTCTTTGCTTTCAGCAACTAAAATGGTGACATTTCTTAACTATCCTTCATAACAAGTACAGGAGCTGGGTATAGAGCCCCTCCACACCCCATAGATTACCATATATTAAAAAGGGACAAAAGTAACAGTGTTTGGGGCCGTACCTATTTCATGATGCATATCAAAATACACTTAACATCAAATTACACACATTTAACACATTGAAAAAGAATAAAGACAAATCCAACCTATAAAGTCTTGAGACTAATACTATAAAGGTCATGTAAATCTGTGATTACTAAATAAAATATAAGGAATGAGCCAGTATGTGAAAGTGTACTGCTAAAGCAAGCTATGAGCCCACCATGATGGATCACATCAGATTGTGTGAAGTGTGATAGTGATGCCAACCTTTTTAAATGGATAATGTCAAATAGCTACAAAGAACACTTCATGCCACTTCCATATGCTTAGGTACTGAAAAGGAGACAACATGGATAGCAGTTGATCTGTACACCTGTAGATCTCCCCCCACCAGTATCTGCGCTTATGAAAATTAATCAAGAATTGTTATACCTACTTTCTTCTGTTAAAAAGATAGAGCCCACAACCCATGAGAAAATGATCATCGATACCTCCCTAAAAGAAGAAAGTGGACAGAAGTCCAATGTATCTGCAAGCTTTGGTGCTCAAAGCAAACCCAAGAGTTTCTTTCTCCTGAGCTATGTCAGGTCATGAACTAGCAGAGATTGAAATCATACAACGAAGATTCCACCAATTGTGCCCTATAGCATTTTAAGTTTGGGAAGACTGCCCCAAGTGTACCCTACACCTTAGAGCTCCCCAGGGTGATGTACAAGAATAAGAGATAATTTTTGTTTTCTGGCCTAGTAGGGGCCCTTAGTTTTGATGAAGAAATGAATACTGCTATAACCAAAATTGACTTCTCTTCCAAGTGGGATACCGTTAATCATGATAAAAGAGTGAAACCTTTGTAGGGGAATACTAATCTGTAATTTGCTATTTATCGTATATTTGTCAAGACAATTCAGGCTAGTATTCAAGGAAAAAGCATGTGGCAAGGCTTTAAAACCCCCGGTGAAGTGGGTATTAAAGCAGCATCACCAAGGAAGAAAAGTATCCGTACCCAGGAGCCACAGACTTTGGAAGTGTCATGACAGGAACTAACAAATAGGTTTCCACATCATTGACATTTGAGCTAAACAATATCTGAAATAAAGCATCCCAGTCTAACACAGCGATTTATTCCAAACCGCTCTGTCTCCTGCCTATTTGTTCCATATCTCACAAGAGCAATCATGCCCTTGGAACAAGACAGTAAAGAAACAGGGGTTGATATCTTGGGCTGCAAGGCTCATTCAGAGAATGTTTAATTCACCTTATCAAAGGTGGATTTGGGGTGTGGGGGTGATATACATAAAATAGACGAACATCAGCATAGTAATACAACTTTAGAACTCATATAAAAGGCTTGGTCAGTAGTGTTATCCATTTCTGAAATGCCCCTCCTGTGTGTTACTAGGGCTATTGTTCTACACAAGTCAGTGCTTGAATAATTCAAGGAATATTAGCAAAACTATTTTAAAAGGTAAATCTTTCAGGGGAATATGGGAGTAGTTACTCGGGATTTCCCAAGAGCCTTTCGTGTAGACTGGTATGATTAAGACTCCTTTCCGAGATTAAGAGCCAGGCATGCACTCACTGAACTATCGCAGTTGCCAAACTATGAAGCAGGAGCCCAGCTCACTATAATAGAAATCTGCCAGGCCCATATTGACTTTATCCCCACAGGGAATTAATGGCCAAATCTGTTTCCCTTAGAATAAAGTGGTGATTGGTGGATGCAAGAACTCTGCGAAAATGTGGCCGATGCCTTATTCATCCTATTTAAGGTGCAACGCTGGCTACACACTTTAAACAGGGTGTTAGACCTGGCACCATTGGCGTGGGTCTCCCTTCGATTTTTTGCTGTTGCTTTGGGCACTTTGGGCACTTTGCCACTGCTGTTCAGTGCCAAAGTGCAACTGCTCCCTATTGTAAATTGTGTAATGGATTAGTGATTCCATGGTTGGCTTATTTGATTTACTTGTCAGACCTTCGTACAGTGCACCATGTGTGCCCAGGGCCTGTAAATCAAATGCTGCTGGTGGGCTTGCAGCACTGGTTGTGCCAGCCACAGAAGCCGCTTGTAAAATGAGGCTCAGGCCTGCCATTGAAGAGCCTGTGTGCAGTCTGGGACTGCCATGTAGACTAGGAACGTGCACACACTTGCCAGTCCCTAAACCTTCCCTTTTCTACATGTCAGTGACCCCTAAGTTAGGCCCAAGGGCAGGGTGCGTTGTATGTGAAAGGCAGGACATGCCCTGATGTGTGTGGCCTGTTCTGAATTACAGCCAATTTCGTTTTTCACTATTGCAAGTCTACCTGCTCCCATAGGCCAGAATGGGCAGTTTGATTATAACATGTTATAATCCTAAATGACCCAGGGAACAAGGTAGAAATTCGAGTTTAGTATGTATGAACTCAGAATGTTAAAATACATCTTATAGTGTGGGTGATTTTTATATTCTGTGTTTGAAAATACCACTTTTAGAAAGTAGGTATTTTCTTGCCTAACCATCCAGTATGCCTCTGCTAGGTTTATGTATTCCATGTCTGATTTGTCAGTGACAGGGAGCTGGAGAGGGCCTTGGCTCCAGCAGTCTGATGGGTCAGGACTGGGCTGAATAAAGAGTAGGGAGAGGAGACTTCCTTTCACTTGCCTGAGTGTTCATAAAATAGAGAGTAGGGGGAGGAAATTTCCTTTCAGCTACCTGGGCTAGGTCTGCTTTCAACAATGCTGTCTCCACCTCATGCCAGGAAGCTGCACCAGGGAGAACAGAACTGGTTTTGGCTGGGCACAGACACCCTCTGCCTTCAGAGGACAAAGGATTTTGCAGTATAAATATTGGGGCCCAGACCCCAGAACTTTAGATCACTTCTGGGAATCAAGACAAACCCCTTGCCAACGAGAGAAACCAAGAAGGCTGAAAGAGGAGACTGCCCCTGTGCTGTTTGCTGTTCGGGGTTGGCCTGCAGTGGTTACTTATTGCCAAGGAAAGGAGAACAGGAGTTTTGTGTATACTTTTACTATCTTGTGGAAGATCGCCAAGGGCTTGAAGTTGAGCTTGCCTCCTGTTCTGAGGTCTCAGGGCCACAAAGACTTCACCACCAGCTCCCCCTGAATTCCCTTGCTGGGAATTCTACCTGCAGTGAGTTGCCTACTGTTGTTTTGGGCCCTCTGGAGACTGCGTGACGCTGGTAGCTGGAAGGGTGACGCAACAAGGATGAAGCATGTTGCTGCCGCAGCAGTTGCTGTTGCATCGCCGAAGAAGCGTGCCGCCACCGCAGCTGTTCGCTGTCGCATCGCAGAGGAAGCGTGTCGCATCACCGGAGAAACGTGCCGCCGCCGCAGAGGTTGCCGTCGCATCACTGAAGAAGCGTGTCGCAGGGCCTTTCGCAGCTCCACAGTTCAGCAATTTCGCAGCACGGCCGTGGGGCGTGCATGCATCGCTTCCAAGTTGTCGCATCGCATCAAAGACACCATTTTGTCGCATCGGATCATCGCATCGCATCGAGGCGCCATCTTATCGCATCGTAACCAGAACGCAGTAACAAACTGACGCATCACCTCCTCTCCAGTAAGGAACTGACGCATCACCTCCTCTGCGCTGCAGTAAGGACCCAAGGCATCACCTCCCCCGAAGCAAGGAACCAACGCATCACCTTCCCTACAACCCATTTGTTTGTTTTGCGTGACGCATCCAAGGTACTTTGAGAGTAAAGTGTCACATTTACCATCTACATTGAACTAAGCTATTTCTACCATTTTAAAGTCATATTCTTGATACTGTATTTTGGATTTCTGTTGTTTGGTCTTGTGTTAAGTCTGGTAAAGATGACTTATTTTTATAAACTGGTGTGTTGTTCATTTGTAGTGTTTTCACTGTATTACTGTATGTGCTCACAAATGCTTTCCACACTGCCTCTGAGATAAACCTGTCAAGCTACCAAGGGGGTGAGCATGGGTTATCTAGGAGTGTATTCCCCTTATACTGGCTAGAAGCAAGGGTCCCTATTTGGACAAAGGTGCAACCCATTACCAACTAGAGACCCCCATTTCTAACACAGGGCAGCTGAGACATTGGTTAGTGTTTGGCTGGAGTCCTGCAGCCGCCAAAATCCAAATAACCTTGGGTATTGACACACAAAACAATTTGTAAAAGTATGTTCTGAGATAGAATCTGCGGCTTGAATATGCTTGTGCCATTTTTTGAATTCACAAAGTTTTCCCAGGTTATGAAAGCAGCACCAGTCACAGGTTTTAGATGTGCTTCTGGAGAAGTCATGCGAAATGTTGATGCTTTGGCAATTTCACAATGAGTTTTTGCACATACCGTAAAATACGGCACTGGAGAAAGGCAGTGCAGCTGTCCAGAGTCGCATTTTCTTGTTCCTTTTTTTCTCCATATTAAATCATTTTTCCCTCATGGAGAAACTCCTTCCAGTAAATCCCCACAACATTTGGGGATGTTCCATTAAACTTCCCAACCTAGAAAGGTATTTATTTTATGCCCGAATGCTGTATATCTTTGCAGGGTGGGAAAAGTTCAGAGAGGTACTGGTAAATGGTCATAAACATACTTGTTTCTGGATGTTCTCAAACTTAAAGTACAAGCCATGCCTTGTTTCACCCTCTTTCTGCCTTTCCATGGGATTTATTCCTGTGTGACATTAGAAACCTCAGGGTAATAGAGGATCATAGCAAATAGGTCAATACTTGCAAGGTCACTTTTCATGAATGCCTTGCAGGTTTAAATCAAGCAATTTTTGGCAGTTAAAGCACTTTTAAGATAGAGAATGCCATTGTGAATTCAGTCTTGACCCTGGCAGTTTTTTGCTGCCGCAGTTAGTCATATACCTTCGGGTCCTCTTCCTGGGCAGATAAGTGATGCAAAAGCGTTTTAAAACCATGTATGACCTAGGATATGTGGCTGAATCATGTGGGTGTTGCAGCTACTCCATCCAGTAATCAGTCTCCAAACCAATCTATTACACCCAATCAATAGTAGATATAGTAGATTCCAGGTTTTCTCATCAACTCTTTACTCTTCTCTAGCCAAATGTATCCCCTGATGTCCATAATTCCCTCAATCAATCAATCAATCAGAGAATTGTAAGCGCGCTACTCACCCATGAGGGTCTCAAGGCGCTCGGGGGGGGGGGGGGGCTTCGCAGATCTGTTTAGCCGAAGACCCAGGTCTTGAGGGTCTTCCTGAAGGTGTTCAGGGAGGGGGCGCATCTGATGTCTGCCGGTAGCTCATTCCAGGACTTGGCTGCAATGTGAGAGAATGATCGTATCCAGTCCAGGGCTGTTCCTTGTATGCCTGTGTCATGTAGTCTGGCGACTAGTGTGCGGTGGGAGACGGTGTCGAAGGCCACTGATAGGTCGAGTAGGATGAGGGCTGAGGAGTGGCCTTGGCCCAGGAGGGTGCGGATGTCATCTGCGGCAGCGAGTAGGGCGGTCTCTGTGCTGTGGTTGCTTCGGAATATGGATTGGGATGGGTTAAGGACGGCGTTCTCTTCAATGAATCATGTCAGTTTCCTGTTGACTGTTTTCTCTGCAACTTTGGCTGTGAAGGGGAGGAGCGAGATGGGCCGATAGTGCTTGAGGTCGGTGGGGTCAGCTGTGGGCTTCTTGAGCACAGGTCTGACTTCTGCACACTTCCAGTCGTCTGGGAAGGTGCCTGTTTTGAAGGTGGTATTGATGGTGCGTTGTAGTTGGAATGCGCTGGCAGCCACAGCTCTGTGGTAGATGTGAGGGGGGCAGGAGTCTGTGGGGGCCCCCGAGTGGATGCTTTTCATGGTGGAGGTGGTGTCTTCGACCGTGATCGGTGTCCAGTTGGAGATGGTGGGCTGGTTGGTGTTTCTGGGGGGCAGGGGGCCGTCTATGGCACATGGTGGATGTTCGATGGAGTTGTCGTAGAGGTTTTTGATCTTGAGGTGGAAATAGGTTCCAAGCTTGTCACAGAGGTCTTGGGATGGGGTGATGTCTGTGGCTTCGCTGCGTGGCTTGGTGAATTCTTGAATGACACTGAAAAGTTCCTTGGAGTTGGTGGAGTTGTCCAGGATTTTGTTGTGGATGAAGTTCCTCTTGGTGGCTCTGATCTGGTTGTGGTAGTCCGTCATGGCATCCTTGTAGGTGGTGTGGTTTTTGGTTGTCTTGGTGTTTCTCCAGTTCTTCTCCAGGCGTCTGCAGGTGCGTCTGGCTTCTTGGAGAGTGGTGGTGAACCAGGCGACTTTTCTGGGGCGTTGTCTGTCGGGGTTGCGTACCAGGGCGAGCTCGTCTGCGCAGTCGGAGATCCAGGTGTGGCGTTCTCTGGCTGCGTCGTTTGCGTCGGGTGCCCAAGTGTGGTTGTCACGGGTGAGGGTGGAGTTAAGTTGCTCGTCGGTAACCCTGCTCTAGTTCCTTCATGGTGGGTGTGGGGCTGGTTTGGGTGCCTTGGGTTTGTTGATGGGGAAGTGTACGCAGTGGTGGTCAGTCCATGGCGGCTGCATTGTGTGGCTGAATTGGATGCTGTTTCCTGCCGCGAAGATGGAGTCGAGGGTGTGTCCTGCTCTGTGGGTCGGTGTGTTGATGAGTTGTTTAAGTCCAATGCTGGCGAGGTTGTCACAAAGGATAGTGGGGTTACGGTCACTGGGGTTGTCGAGGTGGAAGTTCAGGTCTCCAATGAGTATGTAGTTTGTTGAGGCGATGGTGTGGGGTGCGATTAAGTGAATCACTTTGCAGTCAAGTAATTACGAGCTGATAACAAGGTCACTGACTCTTACCTCACCTAGGAAGATTACCATGAGATGGAAAAGACTAACTTGGGAGGGCACTGGGATAATGGTAACCCTATCAATCCTGTCTGTCACACCATGCCACATAATCATATTGGTAAAAAAATAGATGTTGCTAGATTGGATTCCGGTTCTCAACGTAGGTGCTGGTGTCTTTCAATCTTTAAAGTGACTGGTCCGGGGGAGTGGCCGTGATGGCGGACGAGGAGGACGTGTGCCTCAGTCCCTCCGGCACTGCCTGACCACCTCCGCTGACCCCCTAAAGAACAGCAGAAGTGGGGCAGAAAGTTGACGGAACCTTTGGGGCAGCAGGGGGGGCTCAGATGACACAGGCGAGGCCCTGTTGAGACCAGGGAGCGGGAGCAACCACCAAGCCCTGGGATATGAGCGGGCTGCAGAGACCCCTACGTTGACTCAAGTAGAAGCATGGTGCATCCGAAGGCCCTGGTCGTAATCTTGTGACCCGGCCACCGAAGTGTAGCTCCACATCATCACAGGATCGAGATGCGGTGAGAAGAGGCGGGGCTGCTCTGGGATTGAGACGCGGGGAGGTGCAGGAGCAGCTATCTCGAGGAGTCCAGGAGGAGTCGGCAGCGGAGGGCAGCCAAGTGGTGCAGAGAGGTGAGGCCTAGCCTGTTGAGGGGCCTAGCGTGGGAGTGTGGCAGGCGACTCAGGAGGGCACTGAAGAATCAGAGGAAGAGGTCCGCCATGGGAGAGCTGGAGGATCCTGCTGGCTCATGTGAACGGGAGAGCACTGCAGAGCCTGACATTAGATAGCTTGAATGGGCTGGCAGAACACACAAAGAGAGGCCACCCCAGTGCAACCCTACAACGCCCAGCCCTGGGAGAACAAGAAAACTGAGATCTTGCCCGTGTTGCGGGCCACAGCTGAAGGCGAACAGACAGGGGGCCAGGTGAGACCACTCCAGAGAGGAGAGGAAGGCCAATGCAAGAGTAGTGGAAGGAGGGCTGTCATCCCATAGATGACAGCGGGTACTGGTTGGGAGAGAGCTCAGTGCGACAGACAGAGCCGAACTTGTGAGACAGCCCGAATTGTGGAGCCCCACGTTTCTGGAGCCTGGAGAGGCATGGCCACTGCTCCACAACAGCAGGAAGGCAGTAGCTGTCGAAAGCAGACAAGTGAATGCTACTGAGCCTGGGGGGGTCCTGTGGAGGGGCCCCCGCTCTCATTGACCGGCTGGGTTGGGTCCCACGACTCCGAGTGTTGAAGAGGAAGCTAATGACGCAGGGGGCCGGAGGAAGCCCCGGCTGGCGGAGCTGAGGGGGTCTGAGCTACGTGATCCGCTTGGAAGACTGGTGGCCTAAGAAACAAACAGAACATGCTTGATGGGCCTGTGGGACCTCAGTGGGGTGCCCGTTGCAGCACGTGGGGTGCTTTGGCTCCTGCCTGAGGGGCCCGGGCATGTCAGGGTGATGGCATCGGCAAGGGCCAAGAAAGGAAGCTCAATCAAGGACATGCTGATTAAGCCACTGGGCTACCTGGAGGAGGAGCCCCGGGGGGATGAGCAGGGCCACTTCACTGGCAGGGAAAGAACTGGAGGCCCCTGTCATGAGGCCTTACCTGGAGCTATTATTCTCAGGTTTGAGGGATGACTTCCTAGCAGTCAAGAGAGATCTGACAAGCGAGTTGTATGTGGTTCAAAAGGTCACAGACATTGGTGACAGGGTGGATGCCCTGGAGGGACAAGAGACCTCCCGGGATGAAGAGATTGAACAATTGCAAGAGGAAATTATCTGATTGTTGGACCAGCAAATAGATTTGCAAGCCCACGCAGAAGATTTGGAAAACCGCTGAAATAATATAAGAATATGAGGTGCCCCTCGGGAGGCGGAGGGGATGACATAGAAGCCTTCGTGGTGGCCCTGTTCGCTCAGATCCTAGGGCAAACACCAGTGTTGGAGAACCAACTAGACAGGATCTGCAGGGTGGGTCGATGGGGCCCTGGCTCCGCCCACTCACTGGACAGCCTGACTTGTGTTCACAGCTACTTCCTAAAAGAACGGATACTAAGGGTGGCCCGGATGTCAGGGTCCATCACATTTTAAGGTCAGACCCTGCATCTATATCAAGAACTCGCGGCCTCTACCCTTCAGAAGAGGAGTCAGTTTTGCCCTGTTAGGACCTTTCTGCAGGATAGGAAGGTGTCCTATGCTGTGGGCACCCCTTCCGAATGATCTTCTGCTGGCAAGGCCAACTCTAGCAATTCTGTTCCCTGGCAGCGGCATGTGAGCTGCTACAGATTGATGTGCAGGGGGAGGAGAAACCGAAGGTGAGATGGATGGCCAGAAATCAGAGAGCCTCTGGAGATGGTGATAGTCCCCCTATGGTGAGGAGTGGGGGCAGCCTGGGCCAGGCGACTATAGCCTTGGCTAGGAAGGCCGTGCTGGAGAAGCTTATGGAAGGCTCGGCAACCAACAATCCCACTTGATATGTGGTACATTGCTTCAGGAGGTGTTGGTGGAGGAGGTCGGGCACCCTGGGATGGTGGGAGTTGGGGGATCGCAGAGGACTTGGCCACGACCACTTACGGAGACTATTTCACTAGTCAGGGAATTAATCCCCCCTTTCCATCCCTGATTCAGGGACTTTTGGGATTTTACTGTTTTTATTAGGGGGGTTGCTGCTATTACGCATCCACACATATGGTGCAGCTGAAGCATTATAATGTTGGGGAGGGAGTGGGAGAGGAGGGGGACCCAGGAGGAAGCCTGAGAAGTTCCAGTAGCGCCCCATGGCATCATGTACGAATGGTGAGGGTCTTGACCCTCAATGGTAAGGACCTGAATAACCCAATTAAGAGGAGTGCCATCCTGTCATACCTTTAACACTCACAGGCAGATGTTTGTCTCCTTCAAGAGACGCATCTTCAATCCAGAGATTGGCATAGACTCAACTCTAGGGTGTTCCCCCAACAGTACTTTTCCTCCCTACCTCGTAAGGCGCTGTAGTGACACTGTTGTTTTCACAATCATTTTGCTGGAAGGTAGGACTGAAGATAGCAGAAATTGAAGGCCACCTTCTGGGTTATCGTATCCACTTATGTTCTCACTCTATAGTCCTGGGATCCATCTACACCCTCAATGAGGGTCAGGAACAGTTCTGCACGGGGCAGTGACAGATATGATAGCTACGCAGGACAGCTGGGTGGTTGTAGGGGAGACTTGAATATAGTATTTCACATTGATTTGGATCGCTCGACACAAAGGCAGTGGCCAGTGGGGGCTATCAGTTCAGGGGGGACCCTCTGTTTACAGGAGGTGGGAGTGCAGGACCTATGGCTGGCAGCATATCCAGGGGCACCGGACTACACCTTCTACTCCCATGCACATAAATCCTATGCAAGGCTGGATTACTTTCTAGGCTCTTGTGAGGTACACACAGTCATGTGCTTGGTGGAGATAAAGTCCTGTTCCCTGTCGGGTCATTCTGTGGTCCTGTTGGACCTCACCCTCCCCTTGCAAAGGCAGACGCCTCACACCTGGCATTTAAGCGAATCCCTAATTCACAGACCAGAGGTGGTTAAGTAAATCAAGGGGGCGATTGGTAAATACCTGGCGGTCAATGACACAACTGACAACCCGATTGCAATGGTCTGGTATTCCATGAGAGCAGTCTTGTGGAGGGTACTCATTGCTGTAGCAGTGGCAGACAATAAAGCGAGGCGGGATAAGTGCAGACAACTACATACCAGGTACGGGAACTTGAGCACATACACCATCGCACCGAGGCTCCCAGGGTGTGGCAACAGTTAAAAACAGCTAGGAAACAGCTGACAGGGTTAGATTTAGATAGCGCAGAATACTCGATCTTATGCCTCAAACACTCCTTTTATGTGGGGAGAAAGAATTGTGGCAGGATGCTGGCGAATAAACTTGAAGGGGCTGCGCCAGGCAAATGTGACCAATGCATTGCTGTCGTCGGAGGAGAGCCTGGTCGAGGGGGATGAGGTGGCCATGGAAGATTCGGGTCCTTTTACAGAGACCTTTACTCAGCACAAGATCTCCCTTTACGGGACATCTCAAGGTATCTTGAGGGGGTGAATGTGACATGCTTAACAGCAGGCCTGGCGGGAAACCTAGATCAGCTGATCCGGATTGAAGAGGTTATCTCAGTGATCTCCAGGCTGAACCCACATAAGTCACCAGGCCCAGATGGCCTTACAGTGACTTTCTATAAAACTTTCTGCATCTCTATAGCCCCTTTTCTCACCAGGGTCTTTAATTTGATTGTGGGCTCAGAGACGCTCCCTCCCTCAAGGATGGAGGCCTCAGTGCTGGTCCTGGCAAAGCCTGGCAAGGATAGGCATCAGTGTGGAACTTATCGACCCATTTCACTTTTAAACGTTGATGCAAAGCTGTTCACTGGAGTTTGGGATGGCCTGTCTGGCGCCCCTCAAGCCAGTTCTGGTCAATCCCAATCAGGCAAGATTTATTCCCAACAGACAATGCTCATATAACACTAAGACGATTCTCCACTTAATAGATAAGGCTGCTCACTCCCAACACAAGACTATGCTCTTCTCCATTGACACTGAAAAAGCATTTGACCGAGTTCATTGGTCTTACCTAACTGAGGTTATGGAGCACTTTGGCATTGCGGATCGGTTCTGTTCCTGGGTACTCAGTGGCTACGGGACACCGAGAGCCACCGTCTGGGTTAACTGCAGAAGCTCGGACAGCTTTCCCATCAGGACGGGCATGCGGCAGGGATGTCCCTCTCCTTCTGCTATTCTCGTTGTACATGGAGCCATTTGCACAGTGTTCGAAACGACCATAGGATTACAAGTATACACTTTGGCAGAGAAGAACATCTGATCACACTATCTTCGGATGATGTAATAGATACCCTAGATAACCAAAGGGAGGCTCTATCCCACCGTCTTTTCGGGACAATCTTGGGATTCCATATCAATGTTGCCAAATCACAGGCCCTAAGCCTCAGAGTGGCCCCTGACACCTGGGAGTATTTAACTCAAGCTCACTCAATCCGATGGGCTCCAGGACCTATCACATACCTGGATATCCAGCTGGCTCCATCTGCTCGGGAGGTGGTAGCTCTCAACTATCGTGACATGGTCGGGAGGGTACGGTCAGACCTAGCACGCTGGCAGTTATACTCTCTCTCGTGGATAGGGCGGATCGTGGCTCTGAAGATGACTGACCTCGCAAAGATTTTGGACATATTCCCGACGTTACCCTTATGGCCTCCACCAGAAACGTTACAGACCCTGCAGAACCCCTTTCAAAATTGTTGTGTGGGTGGGTCGGCGATCTCGGATGAGAAGCAAACAAAGCTGGTGACCACCTGAGGAGGGCGGTCTGGGTGTCCTATGCCTCTCACCCTATTTTCAAGCTGTGCAGCTTAGGTACCTAGTCGAATGGCCCACGCCTGCGTCCCAAAAGGGGTGGCTAATTATGGACAGGGCCATGGCGGGGATGGCCTAATGCAAGGTCCCCTTCTTTGCCAGGACATCACCGCCCTTTGAACCTCTATCAATCCGCAGTCACTGCGCCGACCCTGAGGGTGTGGTACATGGTAGTGACACATAGCAGCCTTTCGTTATTCCCGTCTCCCCTTACCCCTGTGGTAGAGAATAGGGATTTCACCCAAGGCTGGATAGCATCTCGTTCGGTGCATGGTGGAAGTCTGGGTGCAGATCAATTGGCCATTTTTTCAATGAAGAGGGGCCCATCCCATTCGAGATGTTGAGGGCTGAGCATGCAATATCAGAAGGAGAACGATTTAGATACACCAAGATACGACATTGGCTGATGCAGCCACTGGTGAGGGAAGTTGTGCAGCATCATTTGACCAAATTTGAAAATGGCTCCTCAGGAAGGACCCAGATAGGTTCCTCAACTCCGAACTATATGGGCTGCTGGGGCTGGGGGTGTCATTTTTGAAGTTCCTTGCTCAACGCTGGTGGGAACAGGAACTGGGTCGGCAACTATCTCTGGAGGAATGGTGGGACATTCACTACCGGACGCAGCATACAGCTTCCAATGCATCCAGCATAGAAAAAGCTATGAAAATCACTACATATTGGTATCTCACCATGGTTGGGCTGCAAGAAGGGATCCTGGAGATTGAGGATAGATTCTGGAGAGGCTGTGACTCCCGGGGGACCCTGGTGCAGATCCTGTGGGAATGTTCTAAATTAACTCAGTTTTGGGAAGAAATCCTGTCTGCTATAGGCACAACATTTAACACCCAGCTCCACAGGTTTCCCTCATAAGTTGGGCTGTGCCTCTATAACTCATTAACATATCCATTTAAATCCAAACTGGGCATTGGAGGCAGCGCACCAATCGATTCTAGCACTGTGGGGAACAGAGAAGGGATCAGTGCTCCGAAACTGGCTACATCGCATCTGGCACCTCTTTCGAACTGATAGGCTCTCGATGACACTTAGGCAACAGGGTGACACATTTAGGGAGTCCTGGCAGCCGTTCATTGCCCTGCTTTTCCAGGAATTCACGTAATTGACTTGTCAAGGGTACTTCAAATCGCTGCGCCTGACCGTGCCGGCGGAATTACCGTGGTAGGAGGATCCCCTTTATAGAATGTTTGCTATGCTCGTATTTAGACAGTGACACTAGCTGGCTGGGCACCTAGGGTGGGAAGGTTGTCAGGTGGGAGCCAGGGGGAGTTCTTTTAAAAGTTGCAGTGATGCTGGCCATGGCTCAATGTTGACGCCATGCTGGCAGAGTGCATAGGATGTTTTGTATGCTTATTGATGCAACAATAACAATAAATGTAAACATAAAGTGCCTGGTGCAAGCAAGTAGAACAATATGAAACTTTAAGCTTCTGAACTGTATGCTGTAGCGTTTTTGATAGTTAAGCCTGCTCGTGGGGGGACATCCCACCACTGATCCTTCATGTCTGTCAAAGTTAAAATTCAAACACAAGGCATGAGGCTCCATTGGACAATTTTCTGTCACTCAATTTTACCAACCATGTAATGATGGAAGTGTGAGTTGTCCCTGCTGGGATTCAAATTTGTGACAGTCAGGGCAAGTGGTAAACTCACTGATTCATCTTTTCAGCTGATGACGCACACCAAGTATTTCAACTCTCTTTACATGTAAGATTCCGGCTCTACTCTTGGAAAGCTGCCAGAGTCACGGTTTTTCGAGTTTCAAGCTACTCACATGGGAAGGGATCTTCACATGCATACATTGACATTGTGTACATCCACATGCATGGAAAGCCCTCCCAATGGTGCTATTTCGAGTTGAAATTTTGTTTTCCCACAGGCAAAATATTGTTCCTCAGATTGAATTCCCTTTTCAACTTTTTTAGGTGTTGCATACCCATCCCCACTATTGATAAATCTTTACTCCTGCCCTTGACAGAATAATGGGGCATATTATCAACAAACGGCGTTAAAATTATGGGATAATGGGCTTGATAATATGCCCTTGAAAATTCCCATAGAAGCCCATGCTCTGGTGTCAACATGGGCTTCTATGGGAATTCTCTGCGGCATATTATCAAGCCCATTATCGCCGCTTTAACAGCAGTTTTCTGCCGCTAAAGCGGCGATAATTTTAACGCCGTGCTTGATAATATGCCCCTACATTTCAAACCATCCCCGGGGTGGGACTGAGTCAGATAAAGGTTTGTGAATACACACAAACATGTAGGTGTGTAGAGAAAATCTACCCATGGTAACTCTGTCCTCAAATCCCCACTCCCCCAGGATGGGAACAGATGTACTAACGCCTGAGTATAGGTGAGTAAAGATTTTTAGAAATGTGAACACGTTTAGTGAATCTAGAGGTATGGTAGTACTCATAAAACTACTAATTGTACTTTCTAATCTATATTAGCTCGTGCAAATAGCTCTAGGCTTGCATTTTACTAAAATAGCCTTCAGTAGAATTAACAATTTCTGAAGTTTATATTTAATAATATCATCAAAGCCGAGTTTTGAGATTAAAAATTAGACCTTTCCATTCAGACCCTTCTTGGAAATTAATGTGCAGCTTCAGCATAGGTTTTTACATTAGTAGTACCAAGACTGTCTCGCTGTCCAGAAGTGACTCTCCAAACATCAATATTTTTGTGACTTACAAGCAAAAACAGACATCAATACCAATAATTCTATAACTGAAAGTGTAATTTTTAAAACTTTTAAAACAACGCTCCACAGTAATAATGAATGTCTCTATAGAGGAAATATATGTGAACCCCCGAGCGATGCCTCTGACTTAAGTGACCACGATTAGACGATATATAACTGGTCTGCAAAATGTGATGAAAACTGTCTTGCGAAGCCCAAAGGAGCTCACTGCTTTTCAAAAATGTCATGAATGTTTCGTTGCACTATCACTGGATCGTTATTCTAAGGAACTTGATGCCAATGTGTACTGTTTTCTGTTCAAAATTTCAATAAAAATATTTACGAAAAAAAAAAAATGAATGTCTCGAAACGGAAATGTACTGTCAAAATAAGTTCTAATGTGACACGTGGCTTGACGCTCTAATAGTACATTTATAATGCACGTTCACCTTGAATTTTAATTATATAACATAATGAGATCAAGTAAAATTTTAAGTTATGAACAATTATCACACGATTTTATATTAACAGGGACAAACCCTCAACTCCATTAGGACCTTGATGACCTCACAGTGTACAACAAAGGTCCCATGGGACTCATTTATAGTTTTCCCATTCAGAGCCATGCTTGGTAATAGTATCAATCAACATAAACATGCATCATGAATATAACAACTATTTGTTAAATGCACAGAAAGTTGCATGAGCCTCTCCTTTATCCTTTAGAGAAATATATTTGTCTCAACAAACAAAATAGTGATATAGTATAAGTGATTATAGTGCCGATGGTGCAGTGCTCAGAAAGGTGTAATATTATATTCAGAATTACATAAAAGCACTCAACACTAAGGGGGATACTATCAAGAAAGGGCGATAATTATCGCCAACCTAGGTTAACACAATTATACATAACGCCATCTATTGCGGGAAACTAACGCCCTGTTAACGGCGTATTCTTAACACGCCGGCAACAGGCGATAGTTTCCCAACAACGCGTCAAATTTCCACGTTAAAATTACCAGGACGCCGATAAAAAAGGAAACCCGAACGTGAAAAAAGCTGCAATGGGCCAAACAGCGATAAAAATATCAGCGACAATCAGCACCAGGCTTGCTATTCTCACGTCAGAAGGGAAAATTCACCATAAAAGCTGCAAAAAAAACAAACAACTGAGAAGCACCATGGAGGAAGCTGGAGCAACTACAGAGGCCAACAGAACCTCACAAACCCCCGGAAGACCAGCCAGGGACCTCCGGGAAGGAGAAGGGCAAGGAGAAGAAGAGGAACCAGCAATTCAGACAGCAGGAAAATAAGATCCTGATTACGGAGGTGATAGAACACCACCAACAACTGTTCATCACCTCCACTGTGTCATTGGCAACTAAAAATTTAAGATGGCAGTCCATCTTGGCCACGGTGAATGCAGTCGGAGTGAAGAGAAGGGAAGTGGATGACTACAAGAAGCGCTGGAATGATGTGAAGCGCAAAACCAAGCTGAAACTCGCTAAGAACCGGAAAGCCGCAATGCAGACTGGAGTTGGGAGTTCAGCGCCACAGCAAGAGCTGGATGAGATGGAGGAAAGGGTGTCCACAGTCATCAGTGGGGAGACGGTGGCAGGAGTTGGGGGACCAGACACTGTGAACCCTGACCAGACCTGACTTGGGGGGACGGGGGAGATGGGCACAATGGCACACATGCACAATTAATTATAGCACAGTGCACATCCACAATTACTCTGGATCATGTCCCTGATCTCCTTGGCATACTGCAGCACACATAGAAACAGCAAGTAGGCACCCATTGACAATGTGCCCAGAGGGGGCCCTCCCCACACATCACTAATCTCACAACAAACCCATGCACATGTGCTGAACCCAGCAAAGCTGGGGGTCCATGAGCCACACTGACAATGCAAGTGACACTGCATGACGATTAGCATGGCTGAAGTCCAATCATCATGACATGGTGAACATCCGTAAAGGAGCTGGTCACACTCTGACACATCCACGTGCACAAACAACCCCTGACGTCAACAAGACATCTGCAGACAAACCATGCCCAAGTGTTCCAACTCCCACCAAGAGCCCAATTTACCTAAGTCTGCAACATCTCAGCACTGTATGAGCACAGAAGTGAAAGGCACACTGCCTGAAAGGGAGAAGGCCTAGCAAAATCAGAGCTGCAGGGTTGACACACCCACAATGCAGCACACACACATAAGAATCAGAGTACATCAACATTGACAACAATGTGGTACAAACTGCAACACTTTCACAAAAGAACAGAGGACACAACTGCTGCTGCTTGTGTGTAGAAACTGGCCAATCACATTTGGCATAGCAGGAAATTGTGAGATGATAATGTACAAGTACAACCTCACATCCCTGATGGTGTAGAAATGTCCACTGTCCCGCATCAAATAGGCATCTCCTCCCAAACAGTCACAATGTACATTGTCATGCAGTCTGTTTGTAAACTTGTCCAATGCGTGAACATACATGGAACACACTGTTAAACTGCATCCCCCTTTACATTGCAGAGGGAGAATCAACACCTCCTGCAAAGCGGACCGTACATCTCTTCACTGATGATGAAGAGGACCTCCACACCATCGACACCGCCGCCCTCCAACAGCTCATGGACACCCTCAGCACCCCACCCCCAGGAGGAGGCCAGCCAAGCTAGATCGAGGAGACCCCACCCCCTGCACAAACCACACAGCAGAAAGCACCCACCACCATGGCTGTCTCCCAGGACCCCCACGACCAACACATGGCATTCCAACGTCATGTGTTAGAGGGCAATAAGGAGATGGCTGATCAGATGCGGGTGGGGTTCGGCCTCAAGGCAGCCAAACTAGATGCCATACGAGGGTGTCTAAGTCCCATCCGGGCCCACTTACAGTCCCTAACGGACACCCACAGTCCGCTCCATACTCTCCAACAAGCCATGGCTGACATCGCAGGAGTCATGACTCTGAGACAAGAACAACTGTCTAGTCAGAGTGGGTCGAGGGAAGTCACCCGGGAGTTGGGACACATGTGGAGGATCATGGAGAACATGGAGCGGATGCAGGCAGAAAGAATGCCTGCCACAGCTGCACACCAGCGAGATGTAGCTGGGATCTTCCATGCCCTGCAGATATTCATCATGGCATTGCTGTCACAAGGTATGGCGCAGATGAATGCTGCTGCTACTACTCCATTCACATCTTCGCCCCTGAGGTGTCAGTGCCTCACAGTGCGGCAGATATTCCACCTCCGGCCCCTGATGCGTCAGTGCCACATGGTGCTGCAGACAAAATACCACCACCCACATGTGAGGCACATCACACATCAGAGGACGATGATGTGGATGATTCTGTCTTTGTGGTAAGAAGGAAGCGGTGACATTCATCTCCGCCATATGGTCCGTTTCAGCTTGGTTCTGCCCTCCGCATCATGTCCTGGAATAACACCTTCCACTGTCCCCCGATACACTCTGCAACACTCACTGAGGCCCTCAATGTGGACTGCCATATTTGTTTTGGTTACCAATGACACAGCAATTAGACTGCGAACTGAACTCTTCCTCTTCCGATGAACTTGTCAATCCCTAAAGGACTCTGGTTGGCCCTCCACGGGGCAACAATGAAAAGTGGGGTTTGCATGGCCATGTACTGGTCCAGCTTCAACACTCCACCGAATTTGATTAAAGCATTCTAATTCACACAGATGTGTCATGTCTATGATCAAGCAAGTATGCGATTGAGGCAAGGCCTTTGGCTTATGCTGCGGCAATGAAGATACAAACACAACAGTTGGCATGAATGAGCCAAGACCGCAAGCGGTCTTGCGCTCCTTTATTTATCCATTCAGGCGAGCCCGCCCTCCGGGTGCATGCAACATTGTTGATTAAGGTCCGGGTGGCACAGACAAACTACAACAGAGACACATGCCATAGTTACGATTGTGGCCAGCCGAGAACTGAACCACTCCCAGAGCCCAGAGCCCAGAACTGAACCATTCCCAGAGCCCTGGGCCATTTATTCACACTCCTAACATGCCTACGCTTTCCTCCTCTTTCCATTTAAAACTCTCACCACAGAGATTAGGAACTCTTTTGCCCAGGGCATGAAAGCAGTGGCTCATTGGATGACCTCCAATTATTTACAATGTAATGTGGCTAAAACGGAGGTGATGCTATTTGGGGAGGCTAAACGTCTGTGGACACCAGACTGGTGGCCTCAAGATCTTGGGCCAGTTCCTGAGCCCAAATTGGTGGTGAAAGACTTGGGGGTGAGGTTGGGAGCTTTCATTGAAACAACATTGTAACCAAGTGGTGGGCACATGCTTCCACATCATTGGGCTGGTCAGGAAGGTGTTTCCTCTACTCCCAGATGCAACACGAAAGACCCTGGTGCAAGCGTTAGTGTTGAGCAGAGTTGATTATTGTAACGGCTTGCTACTATCTGCCAACGAAGGAGTCATCTCTAGATTGCAGGTTGTTCAGAACACTGCTGCTCGTCTTGTACTAAACGCACCCACTCGAACAGCCTCCAAACCTTTGCTGATCAAACTTCACTGGTTACCAGTGAAACAGAGGGTTAAGTTTAAAATATGCTGCATAATACATAAATGCCTGATGGGAATTGGCCCGGTCTATCTGGCCAATAAGTTCATCCCATATGTCCCTACACACTCCCTTAGATCCGGGGTGGGAGCTCTGTTATGTGTCCCCAGAGCTAGGAAAACAAGACAAGGGTTTAGAGCTTTATCCGTGGCGGGTCCCACGCTATGGAACAGCCTTCCCATAGAGATCAGACTGCTCAGAGAACATTTTCCTTGTAGGAAACGTCTGAAAACTTTCCTCTTTCAAGTTTAGGATATTTTCTGGTTACATTCTATATGGCTGTTATTTGTTCTTGAGGCTGTTGGTGCTAAAGGGCGTGGAGATACTCCTTAGGGAGTCGATTCTAGCGCGGTACAAACACGCAAATAAATAAATACGCGTGTGCTGCGGTGCTGGGATGTCATGCCCTTCGGAGTACATCTCCAGATGTTCCACCCAGGCTTTGCAGTGGCCTGCCTGGGACTGGGGTGCCCCCGTGACTGTGAAGGGCTCTAGTGGCCTTACTGAGGACATGCTTTTGGCTGCTGGAGGTGGACTTGTTGGGTAGCCCCCGGGACGATGACTTGCGGTGCACTGAGGTAGGCCCACCTGAAGAGCTGAGTGGGTGTGCAGCCTGCGATGATGCAGTAGGCTTGGAGGCTGGACGGTGACTTGTGGTGCACAGAGGTAGTGGCACCTGAGGCACTGCGTCCGGCAGGGGCCTACCACCACGTGGCAATGACTTGCGGTGTACTGAGGTAGGCCCACCAGAAGAGCTGAGCGGGTGTGCAGCCTGCGATGATGCAGTAGGCCTGGAGGGGCGGAGTAGAATGTATTTGTCTGAGACCTGCTGGACCGCAGTGTAGGCCGGAGGGAGCAATCAGCACACACAGAACTCCGTGGTGCGGTGCCGCAGGGTGCGCTGGGGGCCTATTGCATGAAAGCCAGCGATCTGCTGAGGAGGCTGCCAAGCTCACGGGCCTCGGGCTTGAAGATTACACCGGCACGTGGTGGGCCCTGTTGGAGACATGCCGGTTGTGGCAGGCGAGCAATGAGGCCTGGGTGCGCAGGGGAGGGCAATCACCACTGGGAGGGTCTGGGGACCAGCGGGCTGGGGTGCAGCAGGTGCACAGGATCACGCAGGCACCACCGGTCACGGCGGTGGCCTCATGGCAGGGTGAGGGGCGCTGCCCTGGCAGACACGCCCCTGCAGGCAATGACATGATGTGCGCTGGCGTAGAAACCTTGCTTGGTCGCCGGCTGTTCCTGCGCAGTGTGGGGGAAGTGAAGGTGCTGGGGTATCAAGCTGATGATGGCATCCAAGACAGGTGTGATGAACTTTGATAGGGCTGGCTGTGAGACTCCTCAGATTCTGGCAGTTGTTGGTTGGAAGGTACCAGGGGCCAACAAGTGCAGCACAGCCAGCAGCTTTGTCTGCGGAGGGATGTTGGTTGTCCGCTGTGTTGGTACCATCAGCCTGTGGGCAATGTGGGTCAGGATGGGGAGGATGGTTGTCCTTTGGAGCCTGTAGTGGGCAATGACATCCTCTGGCATTAAGTGTCTGAGGCTGGTGCGTTTTCAGAAGGTCCGCTGTCTTGTTCTGCGCTGCTTCTGTGGTAGTCCGGGGGGTGGTCCTTGGGGTGGGGGATGTCCTGGGGGTGTTGGCGGTGGGTGTTGTGGACCTCTAGGGTCTCCAAGCTGTGTGATTAGTAGCTCCATGGCATCTGTTGGTCATCAGATGTGGCTCTGGGCTGGGCTCCCTTTCTACTACAGGTTTGCGTTCTACTTAAGACCAGAAAAAAGCAGGTCTTAATTCCCTGCTGCTAATGTGCCTTATCGCCTGTTTTTGGCCCGCATCACCGATCTGGCTGGTCGTTGAGATTATCACGGTTATCGTGTTTTTTTTGGATGGGGATGCCTACTCTGCATATGATTAGCGTTTGTTGTCGCTGTCAGCCTTGGCGATGATTTTAGCGGCAGCTATTGCAGGTAAACTAACGATGTCGGCAGTAAGCGCAGGCTTGTGAATAGGGCTTTGAATCTATCACCACTTTTGTGGCAGAAAAGTGACACTAAATCAGCGATGAGTCTTTGCGAATATGCCCTTAAGAGTTGCTGTGTGCTTTCTAAACAACAAGAATACTACCTACAGTCCCTTGGAGGTGTTCTTGACACTATGCAACTACACACAAAAGGTGTGGCCAATCTTTACACCAGTTCCTACATTCTGTGCATATTTAATGCAAGCGGAAATCATTAAAATAAGTGTCACTATACTTTGTGACCGGTCTTAAATACTACCTAAGATATATACAACTTCCTTTTTGGCAAAAACTGCATCTGAATACAGTAACAATTGTGCATTGTATACTATGTAGAACAGAAAAGTCATACAAAAGCATGATCATATTACAAATATCAGATGTGCTGTGCTATAAACTACTGAATAGCATTACAGTTTTGTTGCAAAATGTCCTATCCCCATAAAACAAATGGCAACAAGCCTGGTGCATGAGGATCAGATTGCAAACCTGCCAATGTTTATTAAACCTGTCAATGTTTTTTGCACACCAATGGGCCTGCAAACACCGTCTTCATTTTGAGATGCAACTGATCAGATTAAGCAGTCGCATTACAAAAGGATTATTCTCTTGGAATGGCGAAAACCCAGGACTCATTAATACATATGAACTGGGAGACTTTTTGTGACTCCTTGTGAATGCCTGTGATTGCAGGGATGAAGGGACAAAAACCCTCCATATCTCCACTGGCACTCACTCCATGCACACATGTGTTTTTTAAAGCAGCCCCCTTTGAACAGGGGTTGCTTTCAAAAATAAATGTTGGCATTCAGTGAATAATATTTTGGGGAGACTGCTGTGCTACCTTGGACCACTGCCTGATCTCTTAGATGTCAATTGCACACATTCACAAGGTGGAAGCCGTTCCTTAGGAACACCTTCCATTTTGGGAATGGAGATCATACCCTTTAGAGTCAGTATCAGATGAATAGCTCTTGGCAAAAAACGTTGTATTATAAATCTAAATTGTGAAATAAATAAAAATCATTAGATAACAACGCTCCACAGTAATAATGAATGTCTCAAAACAGAAATTTACTGTCAAAATAAGTTCTAATGTGAAATGTGACACGTGGCTTGATGCTCTAATAGTAAATTTATAATGTACGTTCTCCTTGAATTTTAATTATCTAACATAATATGATGAAGTAAGATTTTAAGTTATGAACAATTATCACACGATTTTATATTAACAGGGACAAACCCTCAACTCCATTAGGACCTTGATGACCTCACAGTGTACAACAAAGGTCCCATGGGACTCATTTATAGTTTTCCCATTCAGAGCCATGCTTGGTAATAGTATCAATCAACATAAACATGCATCATGAATATTACAACTATTTGTTAAATGCACAGAAAGTTGCATGAGCCTCTCCTTTATCCTTCAGAGAAATATATTTGTCTCAGCAAACAAAACAGTGATATAGTATAAGTGGTTATAGTGCCGATGGTGCAGTGCTCACAAAAGTGTAATATTATATTCAGAATTACATAAAAGCACTCAACACTAAGGGGGATACTCTCAAGAACGGGCGATAATTATCGCCAACCTAGGTCAACACAATTATACATAACGCCATCTATTGCGGGAAACTAACGCCCTGTTAACGGCGTATTCTCAACATGCCGGCAACAGGCGATAGTTTCCCAACAACGCGTCAAATGTCCGCGTTAAAATTACCGGGACGCCGATAAAAAAGGAAACCCGAACGTGAAAAAAGCTGCAATGGGCCAAACAGCGATAAAAATATCAGCGATAATCAGCACCAGGCTTGCTATTCCCACGTCAGACGGGAAAATTCACCATAAAAGCTGCAAAAAAACCAAAAAACAAACAACTGAGAAGCACCATGGAGGAAGCTGGAGCAACTACAGAGGCCAACAGAACCACACAAACCCCCGGAAGACCAGCCAGGGACCTCGGGGAAGGAGAAGGGCAAGGAGAAGAAGAAGAGGAACCAGCAATTCAGTCAGCAGGAAAATAAGATCCTGAATACGGAGGTGATAGAACACCACCAACAACTGTTTATCACCTCATCTGTGTCATTGGCAACTAAAAATGTAATATGGCAGTCCATCTTGGCCACGATGAATGCAGTCGGAGTGAAGAGAAGGGAAGTGGATGACTACAAGAAGCGCTGGAATGATGTGAAGCGCAAAACCAAGCTGAAACTCGCTAAGAACAGGAAAGCCGCAATGCAGACTGGAGTTGGGAGTTCAGCGCCACAGCAAGAGCTGGATGAGATGGAGGAAATGGTGTTCACAGTCATCAGTGGGGAGACGGTGGCAGGAGTTGGGGGACCAGACACTGTGAACCCTGACCAGACCTGACTTGGGGGGACGGGGGAGATGGGCACAATGGCACACATGCACAATTAATTATAGCACAGTGCACATCCACAATTACTCTGGATCATGTCCCTGATCTCCTTGGCATACTGCAGCACACATAGAAACAGCAAGTAGGCACCCCTTGACAATGTGCCCAGAGGGGGCCCTCCCCACACATCACTAATCTCACAACAAACCCATGCACATGTACTGAACCCAGCAAAGCTGGGGGTCCATGAGCCACACTGACAATGCAAGTGACACTGCATGACGATTAGCATGGCTGAAGTCCAATCATCATGACATGGTGAACATCCGTAAAGGAGCAGGTCACACTCTGACACATCCACGTGCACAAACAACCCCTGACGTCAACAAGACATCTGCAGACAAACCATGCCCAAGAGTTCCAACTCCCACCAAGAGCCCAATTTACCTAAGTCTGCAACATCTCAGCACTGTATGAGCACAGAAGTGAAAGGCACACTGCCTGAAAGGGAGAAGGCCTAGCAAAATCAGAGCTGCAGGGTTGACTCTCCCACAATGCAGCACACACACATAAGAATCAGAGTACATCAACATTGACAACAATGTGGTACAAACTGCAACACTTTCACAAAAGAACAGAGGACACAACTGCTGCCGCTTGTGTGTAGAAACTGGCCAATCACATTTGGCATAGCAGGAAGTTGTGAGATGATAATGTACAAGTACAACCTCACATCCCTGATGGTGTAGAAATGTCCACTGTCCCGCATCAAATAGGCATCTCCTCCCAAACAGTCACAATGTACATTGTCATGCAGTCTGTTTGTAAACTTGTCCAATGCGTGAACATACATGGAACACACTGTTAAACTGCATCCCCCCTTTACATTGCAGAGGGATAATCAACACCTCCTGCAAAGCGGACCGTACATCTCTTCACTGATGATGAAGAGGACCTCCACACCATCGACACCGACGCCCTCCAACAGCTCATGGACACCCTCTGCACCCCACCCCCAGGAGGAGGCCAGCCAAGCTAGATCGAGGAGACCCCACCCCCTGCACTAACCACACAGCAGAAAGCACCCACCACCATGGCTGTCTCCCAGGACCCCCACGACCAACACATGGCATTCCAACGCCATGTGTTAGAGGGCAATAAGGAGATGGCTGATCAGATGCGGGTGGGGTTCGACCTCAAGGCAGCCAAACTAGATGCCATACGAGGGTGTCTAAGTCCCATCCGGGCCCACTTACAGTCCCTAACGGACACCCACAGTCAGCTCCATACTCTCCAACAAGCCATGGCTGACATCGCAGGAGTCATGACTCTGAGACAAGAACAACTGTCTAGTCAGAGTGGCTCGAGGGAAGTCACCCGGGAGTTGGGACACATGTGGAGGATCATGGAGAACATGGAGCGGATGCAGGCGGAAAGAATGCCTGCCACAGCTGCACACCAGCGAGATGTAGCTGGGATCTTCCATGCCCTGCAGATCCTCATCATGGCATTGCTGTCACAAGGTCTGGCGCAGATGAATGCTGCTGCTACTACTCCATTCACATCTTTGCCCCTGATGTGTCAGTGCCTCACAGTGCGGCAGATATTCCACCTCCGGCCCCTGGTGTGTCAGTGCCACATGGTGCTGCAGACAAAATACCACCACCCTTATGTGAGGCACATCACACATCAGAGGACGATGATGTGGATGATTCTTTCTTTGTGGTAAGAAGGAAGCGGTGGCATTCATCTCCGCCATATGGCCTGTTTCAGCTTGGTTCTGCCCTCTGCATCATGTCCTGGAATAACACCTTCCACTGTCCCCCGATACACTCTGCAACACTCACCTTGGCCCTCAACGTGGACTGCCATATTTGTTTTGGTTACCAATGACACAGCAATCAGACTGCGAACTGAACTCTTCCTCTTCCGATGAACTTGTCAATCCCTAAAGGACTCTGGTTGGCCCTCCACGGGGCAACAATGTAAAGTCGGGTTTGCATGGCCATGTACTGGTCCAGTTTCAACACTCCACCGAATTTGATTAAAGCATTCTAACTCACACAGATGTGTCATGTCTATGATCAAGCAAGTATGCGATTGAGGCAAGGCCTTTGGCTTATGCTGCGGCAATGAAGATACACACACAACAGCGGTCTTGCGCTCCTTTATTTATCCATTCAGGCGAGCCCGCCCTCCGGGTGCATGCTACATTGCAACATTGTTGATTAAGGTCCGGGTGGCACAGACAAACTACAACAGAGACACACGCCATAGTTACGATTGTGGCCAGCCGAGAACTGAACCACTCCCAGAGCCCAGAATTGAACCATTCCCAGAGCCCTGGGCCATGTATCCACACTCCTCACATGCCTACGCGTGTGCTGCGGTGCAGGGATGTCATGCCCTTCGGAGTACATCTCCAGATTTTCCACCCAGGCTTTCCAGTGGCCTGCCTGGGACAGGGGTGGCCCCGTGACTGTGAAGGGCTCCAGTGTCCTTACTGAGGACATGCTTTTGGCTGCTGGAGGCGGACTTGTTGGGTAGCCCACCGGGACGATGACTTGCGGTGCACTGAGGTAGGCCCACCTGAAGAGCTGAGTGGGTGTGCAGCCTGCGATGATACAGTAGGCTTAGAGGCTGGACAGTGACTTGTGGTGCACAGAGGTAGTGGCACCTGAGACACTGCATCCGGCAGGGGCCTACCACCACGTGGCAATGACTTGCGGTGCACTGAGATAGGCCCACCTGAAGAGCTGAGCGGGTGTGCAGCCTGCGATGATGCAGTAGGCCTGGAGGGGCGGAGTGGAATGTATTTGTCTGAGACCTGCTGGACCGCAGTGTAGGCCAGAGGGAGCAATCAGCACACACAGAACTCCGTAGTGCGGTGCCACAGGGTGCGCTGGGGGCCTATTGCATGGAAGGCTGCCAAGCTCATGGGCCTCGGGCTTGAAGATTACACTGGCACGTGGTGGGCCCTCTTGGTGACATGCCGGTTGTGGCAGGTGAGCAATGAGGCCTGGGTGAGCGAGGGAGGGCAATCACCACTGGGCGCTGGACGGGTATGGGGACCAGCGGGCTGGGGTGCAGCAGGTGCACAGGATCACGCAGGCACCACCGGTCACGGCGGTGGCCTTATGGCAGGGTGAGGTGCGCTGCCCTGGCAGACACGCCCCTGCAGGCAATGGCACGATGTGCGCCGGCGTAGAAACCTTGCTTGGTCTCCGGCTGTTCCTGCGCAGTGTGGGGGAAGTGAAGGTGCTGGGGTATCAAGCTGATGATGGCATCCAAGACAGGTGTGATGAACTTTGATAGGGCTGGCTGTGAGACTCCTCAGACTCTGGCAGTTGTTGGTTGGAAGGTACCAGGGGCCAACAAGTGCAGCACAGCCAGCAGCTTTGTCTGCGGAGGGATGCTGGTTGTCCGCTGTGTTGGTACCGTCAGCCTGTGGGCAATGTGGGTCAGGATGCGGAGGATGGTTGTCCTTTGGCGCCTGTAGTGGGCAATGACATCCTCTGGCATTAAGTGTCTGAGGCTGGTGCGTTTTCAGAAGGTCCGCTGTCTTGTTCTGCTCTGCTTCTGTGGTAGTCCGGGGGTGGTCCTTGGGGTGGGGATGGTCCTGGGGGTGTTGGCGGTGGGTGTTGTGGACCTCTAGGGTCTCCAAGCTGTGTGATTAGTAGCTCCATGGCATCTGTTCGTCATCAGATGTGGCTCTGGGCTGGGCTCCCTTTCTACTACAGGTTTGCGTTCTACTTAAGACCAGAAAAAAGCAGGTCTTAATTCCCTGCTGCTAATGTGCCTTATCGCCTGTTTTTGGCCCGCATCACCGATCTGGCTGGTCGTTGAGATTATCACGAAGTGGTGTTATCGTCGTTTTTTGGATGGGGACGCCTACTCTGCATATGATTAGCGTTAGTTGTCGCTGTCAGACTTGGCGATGATTTTAGCGGCAGCTATTGCAGGTAAACTAACGATGTCGGCAGTAAGTGCAGGCTTGTGAATAGGGCTTTGAATCTATCGCCACTTTTGTGGCAGAAAAGTGACGCTAAATCAGCGATGAGTCTTTGCGAATATGCCCTTAAGAGTTGCTGTGTGCTTTCTAAACAACAAGAATACTACCTACAGTCCCTTGGAGGTGTTCTTGACACTATGCAACTACACACAAAATGTGTGGCCAATCTTTACACCAGTTCCTACATTCTGTGCATATTTAATGCAAGCGGAAATCATTAAAATAAGTGTCACAGTACTTTGTGACCGGTCTTAAATACTACCAAAGATATATACAACTTCCTGTTTGGCAAAAACTGCATCTGAATACAGTAACAATAGTGCATTGTATACTATGTAGAACAGAAAAGTCATACAAAAGCATGATCATATTACAAATATCAGATGTGCTGTGCTATAAACTACTGAATAGCATTACAGTTTTGTTGCAAACTGTCCTATCCCCATAAAACAAATGGCAACAAGCCTGGTGCATGAGGATCAGATTGCAAACCTGCCAATGTTTATTAAACCTGTCAATGTTTTTTGCACACCAATGGGCCTGCAAACACCGTCTTAATTTTGAGATGCAACTGATCAGATTAAGCAGTCGCATTACAAAATGATCATTCTCATGAAATGGCGAAAACCCAGGACTCATTAATACATATGAACTGGGAGACTTTTTGTGACTCCTTGTGAATGTCTGTGATTGCAGGGATGAAGGGACAAAAACCCTCCATATCTCCACTGGCACTCACTCCATGCACACATGTGTTTTTTAAAGCAGCCCCCTTTGAACAGGGGTTGCTTTCAAAAATAAATGTTGGCATTCAGTGAATGATATTTTGGGGAGACTGCTGTGCTACCTTGGACCACTGCCTGATCTCTTAGATGTCAATTGCACACATTCACAAGGTGGAAGCCGTTCCTTAAGAACACCTTCCATTTTGGGAATGGAGATCATACCCTTTAGAGTCAGTATCAGATGAATAGCTCTTGCCAAAAAACGTTGTATTATGAATCTAAATTGTGAAATAAATAAAAATCATTAGATATGCACTAAAGCCTGAAACACTATTATAGACTGGCTTTTAACAAAATAAAATTCTGCCCAAAGTCAATGGCAAGTTTCAACTCACAACTAGTACAAAAACATTGAAATCCGCCATAAAAATTATCATGGATATTTAATTTCACAATAAAATGAGTTCAAAGTAAAAATAAAATCTACTGTTCACAAGACAAAATGGAATGTCAGAATAAATGCAAATGTCTCAGCAAACGTATTTTATAAGCTATTGGAAGTCACTCACAATCTGGATGTGACCTGTGTCTGAGCTGACATAAAACCCAAATAACCTGACTCATGATAGCTAATCAATCAATCAATCAATCAGTACTTATAAAGTGCGGCTATTTGCCCAAGAAGGCATCCATGCACTATGATGCGGGTATCTGTCGAAGAACCAGGTCCTGAGTCCCTTCCTGATGTGCGTCAATGAGGGAGAACTGCATAGGTGGATGGGAAGGGCGTTCCAAGACCTGGCCGCGAGGTGGCACCTCAGCGACCTATTTCTTGACGAGGCGTCAGTGGCAGTCACTGCTTCAAGTGTCCAGGCAGCAGAGAAAAGAAAGCACCACTGCCACAGCTGCTGCAGGTGGCCTAGACTTGCATCCAAATCCAGCACATCCATCCATGCAGTCTGCACCCATACCCACTGCACAGTGGTCCTCCTCCTTTGCAAGATACTGAAAGGCCTGGATGAGGTAAAGCAAATATAGAACATAATTTCCAAAGACTGGTCAATAGTGAGGGGCACCTTTATTAGAAAAGGGACTGAACTGTTGTGGGTGGGACAATTATGGAAGGGAATGTTTTATTAGGATATTTTTGGGGAATTTAAGAAGGAGTGGGCATGTTTTGGGTGGTGCACGTGCAACATTTGAGTAAGGGGTAGTTGGATGCTTTTTAGACGATACGGGGTGCCTATTGTGGGTTTTTAGAGTAGGACTATTGGGGAAGGGGTAGTTTTAACAGTATGGTTTTTGGAGGGTGTTGGGAGGGGGAGTGCATGTTCTTGGTGGTAAAGGTAGGATAATTAAGGAAGGGATAGTTTTATTTGTCAAGCTTTTGAAGGGTTTATAGATGAGGTGGGTCTGTTGTGGATGGGGTGGTATGATATGTTTGTTGGAAAATAAATACTTTATTTTTTAAGATTGATGAGTTTTTGATTATAATAATATAACAATCATTAATGTTGTTATTATTATTATTATTATTATTACTATTAGCAGTAGTAGTAGTAGTAGTAGTATTATGGATGCTCTATCTACCTGCCGTCAAAGCAGATGTTGAGCCCCGAACCTGGACCATCACAAAGAAACCATCCAATTGTCAACATTCATTGACCTGTCTCTAGTGTGCTCTCTAATCTTTACTTTATTTGACCACCTGTACCTCAAGGCTAGCCCCAATGCATACCTGCAGTCAACCTTCCTGCAATCAGTGATGGAAAAATTGATGCTGCATTACTTTTGCCTCTCCCTTCATGAACTGATGCCACCTGAGAGCACCCACCATCCCACCAGTCAATAATGGTAATAACTAGGTACCACCCTACCCTCTGCACCTATTTACCACTCACCACTAAGGATGAATACAGGATATGTGTTTATATTATGCATACTGGAAACCCCTAAACAATACAAAACCCATCCACTCCCTCCTTCCAGTTCTTACATGAGGTGAAATGTATTGCTGCCACCCCCGCCCTGCTGTTGATCATTAAAATGCAGTTGTTGTTCTAGAGGGACTAACTGCTGGTGTCTCTAACAGGACCAAACAAGATTCTACTAATTCAGAATTGGGAAAGCGAAACAACAAAAAGGAATCTCATTCTGCAACAAGAAAGATTAGAGTGAGTGGAAAACTCAAGAGAAAGACCAGCATAAATAGGCACAGTGTAAAAAAAAGGGGGGGGGGGGTGCAGGGGTGCATTTTCTAAGTTAAGGGTGATGAACTTTCAAGTCACAGAAGCAGGTTAAAATTAGTTTCAGTAGAATAATCAGGTACACTGATTCTCCATGGGGCATATGATGTGGAATAAATAGTGAATACTATGTATTTCAATACTATGATGTCCCTTTGTGGCCTGGATAAGGGGGGGATGTAGACAAATTAGCATTTTTTTGTAGCCTCTCACTGTCACATTTTAAAATATGAAAGCAGGTGGAGTTCGTGGGACTGCATGATTCAGAGCAGATTAAATCGAGGTGATCTACACTTGCCCTGGGCCACTATCCACACGAACAGCCACTGATAAATCAGCTTCCTTACGTCCAGTGCTTTTAGGAACCCTCCTTTTCCCTTGTCTCCTATGGCCAGTCTTGATCAGAAGCCAATCAATGTTAAGATCATCAGAAAAGGGGCTTGGAGATGATGGTGGAGTGCTCCTTCCTTTCCTTGCAGATGAAGTTGATGTGTTTAATGGAAGGGCAATCACAACAACATCTTGATCAGCAGCAAGACCAACTTCATGCCCTGCTCCTATCTCCGGAAAATTAGATTTTGCAGACTGTGATTGTTATTGGGTTTCCTGTGATGAAGATTTGTTTTGTAGCTGGGGCAATTCTATTTTCAATTCACTGCTCTCAGTCATGACTGTAGCCACTGCAGCTTTGAGAGACATCTGCCTTAGTTTTTATGGCGTTTGTAGTGGTGCTGTTCATCCAGTGTTGATGCTCCTCCCACACTCTTCCTGCTCCAAGGAGGATTAAACAGGTATGCTTTAGTGCAGGATGAGAGATTGGTTCTAGTGGTGACATTGGCAATAGATTGCTTCTTCTCGCTGGCCACCTTCTTGAAAGGAACCTCTGTGTTGGGGTCATCTTCTGCACTTCTTGAATGGGTCAACACTGTAGCACGAGCAGAAGCATTTAGCAGTGTTATACTCCTGAGTTAGGCCCATGTAGCGAAGCAGCTTATTTCTTACATTGCCCTATTTTTCAGCAGTAACCTTTTGCACATATTTGCATGCGTGACAATGTTGGATTTGTTTCCCTGAAACTAACCTTGTTTACATATCTAGCTTCACATAATATTATCACAATGCCTTGAACATCGTGTACAAGGTCTCTTTTCGCACTATGTACAAATGTCATCTTATCTTCATCCACGGGGCGACAGGGCTATCTACATATCCATAATATCCCTTATATATACTCACATCGCAAGGCTGTTTTCTATTATAAAAGATGATCATCCCAATAGATTAGCAAAGGTGGCACTCCAGCTGACACCAGAGGTCCGTGCATGCTAAGAAATCACCACGCAGCAATCTGACATCTCGTGAGGGGTTTCCAGTTCGATATCAAGATAGGGTCCTTCATTCTTTCCCACCAGGTACTGGGGTTGGGTCGTCCCTGGGGGGGATTCTTGGCTCTACACCTACACACACTCTAGGTACACTTAGAGTAGGGATCGCATAGTGGGAGTACTTTCAATTACTGCCTTGTTGTATTTGACAGCATATATACATTGTTTTAGCACCATGTTAGAACTATATCTTCTATTCACGTTCTTGGTGCTTGTAATCACTTTTATCTGCTTCTGTCTACGAATCATTGCAGCACATGTATTCTAAACAATAATAACATTGGCTCAATAAATGAATTGAAAATGTCCCACTGTGTATTCTCTGTATACTTCCCTGACAATAAGTGAGTACGAGTGACTGAGCAAAATGTTCTGTACTGTTTCCACGATCCCTTGGGAGTCAGAGTTGTCATGTTCAGTGGTTGCCAGAAATCATTCGCTCCCTGGTAGGTTAAGGGGGTTTATAGTGGCACAGTGAGCTAGCTGGTATATAGGCCACCATACCCTGCAGGAGTGTTCGGAATCAGTCTTGGCACCAAGCCCCTAGTTTATGTTGTCCAAACAATGTGCAGATGCTACAGATTAGTAGGGACTACACGACATGGTGCTGCCAACGTTGGTAGGGTTCTTACTTAACAGTCAATACAAGTAGTTCAGTTGTGCTTTCACAGAGACCCCTACTCACATTTAAACTGGAGACGTCCGAAGTGGGAAGGGAAAGCAATCCGCCTCAGCTAAGTAGGTATAATCTATGTATTTGCTGCAGGTTATTCAAGCTTGCAGGATTAGAACTTTCCACATTGTGCATACCATATCTCTATAAAAATGTAAACTAAATACTACTTCTCAGCAATGACCTTACAAGCTGAGGACATTGAAGAGCAGGTAGTGGCTCTAACTGTAACAGAAAATTTCAGACATGCAGTCACTATGAATGTTTTTACAACATGGCTTCCCAGCGAAGGGTGGAGATGTTACCTTCGTGGTTGAGGCACACAAATCATTCAGAACAGAGGTATTCTACTCTTGGGTTGAATTACCGCCTGCAGATGCATGTATAAAGTTGTTTCACAATGACTTTGAAGATGAACCACCCGAGGAATTTTTCATAACTGTGAACACAGAAGTCACATTAACTTACCAAGTGCATATTTATTGGTTTAAATGTGCCCTACCACAGAAAACAGAAAACGTAAGACTTGGTATGCTCAGCAGGGAAGGAGTGACCTGGCCGGTCTTAACTTTATACACACCACATCCAGACATTGCTGCTTTGTCAGCAGCAGTAATGTGTACACTCTACAGTGATAGTAAAAGTTTACAGAAATGATACTCAATACATAATAAGAACATTGACAGTCCAACCTGCGAGGGCTGTGGGGGCTGTGAGGGCTGCGCAGGCAGCACAACCTCTGGTGGCTACTACAGCGATTAACCCCCAAACGCTGAACGCCATTATGAGAAAGATTCTCACCAGCAGGGAGCAAGTCCTGTTCTGGATGGCACAGAAAACGGCACAACTTGCAGCAGTGTCCCCTAAATAGGCCAGCAGGAAAAACACAGAATACTAACAATTTGCTTGCCAATGGCCATGGCTCCCCCAATAGAAGATTGTGTCACTTGTATAATCTTTGCTGCCGTTTTAACCAGAACACATGGTACCCCTTCAATAGAAGTTATACCATATGTACTGAAATAAATACAAAATGAAAATGGGACAGAGCCTGCCCTAGATCTGGAGAGGAAATTGATGGGTAATTTTGCCCAGGTTGCTGCCATTATGTTAAGTAACATTAAAGGGGAGGCAGTAGCGGTGGCTATATGCCAACATCTGAGGGAATTCACTCCTGCTTCTGAGAATTGCCTAAGATTATTGAAAAACACATGCTTCACTAGGTAGAGATAATCTAGGAGCCAGACCTGGGCAACCGATAGTTGAGAGCAATTCTGAAAAGGATTACTCTAAGTAAGCACCCGATTCTTTAAAGAAGAAATGGGAGAAAAAACTAAAAAATAAACAAAACAAAACACAGTCATGGGGTGGGTCTCCTTAACAGGAACACACTGAGAGAAAGTACAATTTGAGAAACCGTGACAATTTTAGGAAGCCTGACAGGTATCAGGATACTGAAACGCATTCCTCTCATTCCTTTCAGGAGTCATCTCAAAAACATTCGGAGACAGACGGATGGTCAGAACACAGATCAGAAGAGCAAGTCAAGCCGAAAAGGGAGACACATCGCACTTTGGACTACATTTTTAAACTGGAAGACAAACAAAAGACTCCTAAACATCAATTTAAAAAGAAGGTAGATGGGATTAAAATTAGAAATGCCCAGGCTACTGAGGAAACTGCTTCTGAATGGAGAATGGGCAGTGACAATGCTAGACAGAGAAGCAGAAGTCACGATAGCTCTCCAAGATCTGATGGATTATCTGGCGGCAGTAGCGCTGAGTGTATCACGGTGGAAACACCGGATACAAGGGTAAGTGCCCCACATCGTGTATACAAAATAACACTCCAAATGGAGGGGGGCATGGACAGGCAAGTAAAGAGTCTCTTTGAGGAGAACATGACCTATGGTTGCAACATTCGTTTGGCCAAAAAAGATTGGCCACCTGATTTCGTAGTGGAATGCCCAATGGGGGAAGAAGGCATTTTGCTTGCATTCTCTGACCTCATACCAGATTCATTTAAATATTAATACACGCAGGAGTAGGCGTTAGCACCAGCTCCTTCACTTTCTGGCAATCATGTTGGGTGGGATGATGTGTCACCTCATTACGAGATCCCATTAAAATCTATTCCGAAAGCACAGAGACAATTCCCAATAAATCATGAAGCAAAGAAACAAGTCAGGGAGATCCTAGATCAACTTGAGTACCAGGGTGTGATTGAGAATGGCACCTCACCTATGTATTAAACCCGATAATTCATTTACTCTAATCTTAGATTACAGACATTTAAATGCATCCACTGTACATTTGCAGTACGAAATGCACTTAGTGCCGCACTGATGAATTCCATTGTGCAGAAAAAATACAAGACAACACTAGACATCTCAAATGGATTTTTCCTGCCAAATATAGCACCTGGGAGCAGGTATTTGACAGCATTCTCAGTGCTAGGTTCTCAGACCCCACCGTAGCACGTCCAGCAAAGACAGCTCTACTGTTCTCAGACAAGCCTTTGGCTTGTGTTTGTCTGGATCACTGCAGCCCCTTACAATCAGATGGGGCTTGCAAGTACATCTTAGTGGCAGTGGATCCATTCTCCAAATTCCTCTGGGTTCGGCCAAAGCACTCAGCTGACGCCAGAACTGTTATAAAGAATTTGCGAGTCTTTATCGGGACATACGCAATTGAAACACTGCATTCTTACCAGGGTCTGGCGTTAAGCTCTCGGGCTTACAAACAAGCCATTGGAAGTTTGGGTGTGACATTGCGGTACTCCTCTCCCTATCATCCTGAGGGAAATTCAGTAGTCCAGAGGAAAAAACATAACTTAAAGCAATCCTTAAAAACCAGGGATTTAGGTTTGGGTGGCAGTTGGGTCAATCATCTATATGGGGTCCAGAGAACACTTAACAACATGCCAAGAAAATCCCTAGTGGGTAGTACACCTTATGAACTCCTGTTTGGTGTGAGAATGTGGGTAGCAGACCTCATTAGTGGCAGCACAGTGGCAGCTAAAACTCCATTTAATATCAATGAACTTTTGGCTGCTTTACAGGAACTCAATTAATTCTGGGCTTTACAAAGCAAAGTCCAAGTAAAACGCACCACCATTGGAGAAGTAAAGGTAGTTCCAGCAAGGCCTGCCTGGGTCCCAAAGATTGGGGACCTGGTCAGAGAAAAGATAGTGGACAAAAAAGAATTTGGGCCATCATACAGAGTGCCTGTACATGTCCTAGCTGTTGAGAGTACCAGAACTGTACTTCTTCCACCCCTTGCCGGTGGCCGAGACAAAAGGTTTGTCTCATTTGATCTGATCAAACCACACTATGTGGCCGATTCTTAACAGTAAGACATGTGGGCTCCTGGGTAGCCGCTGTACTCCTCTCGCTACTGTACAGGAAATTCAGATGGAAGCTTTAATAACGACTGAAGACTCCACTCTCCAAAGAGAAGCTGTAAACGGCAATAAAATGATACTTCTCCCTGTTGAAACAACTACAACTGTACAATCAACGAGTCCGAAATTTCAATTTGAAAAATTGACATCTACGTAAACATGCCACATAACAAGTAATCTACCAGTTCTACAAAACCTACTGAGCTGGCAAGAACAGACCGGATGGCAACTAGCTACTTCATGCATTATGATGATTATTCATCAGATCCAAGTGAACCTGAATTGCCAACACCGCCTCTCCCGTTCAAGCTACAAATGTATGCTCTCCATCATTGGCTAAAAAAGACTGACTTTGTTGTTCCCTGGATACATTTCTGGATTACAATTGGATTACTTTTCCTGGTACTTTAAATCGGTTTGGTAATTGTCTTTTTCCTACTTCTGAATGGACACTTTCTCCCAGAACGCCATGTAGTGCAATTTGGGAACTTGGTTCTTAAACCACACACATCATCGCTCCGTGAACTGAGGTACCTGTCCCTGGTGAACATTACAGCAGTTCCAGTTCTTGAAGAAATTGTATGGGACATGGTATTGTATGATGTGTATGGCCCTTCTGAACTTTTGTAAAACAAAACACCAAGCTAATATACTCTGCTTCCTTTATTTTCCAACTGTCTACAAGGGTTTTTTGACTTTTGGAAAGACACCATAGACACAAAATCTGTACGGGGGACAAACAGTGCAACAAACTTCATGCCTTGGTATAGCAAAAATTAAGGATTCCAACACACCGTGCATTTCTGCATTTTCATGAGGAAACACTAGATACATAATGGTTCTTTTAATTCATCGGATCACAATTGGAAGGGATGGGTGGTTTTGCCGACCGACACAAATAGGTGTCAATCTAGATTCTTTGGTAACACCAAAGGATTTAGGATCAAAAGGCCTGATCAGCAATATGTACAAATTGAACATTAACAGTGGTGACGTCATACAGTGTTGGGAAGTTATGCCCAGATTAGCCAAACACCTCAACATTTCCTAGGTGAAGCAACACTTGTCCCTTCTTCCTGATGACATGGATCTCAGGGATTTTTTATTAGGTCTCCAGAACCCACGTCAAAAGCGCTTTAGGTACGGCATATACCACGAGCTGTGGAAAATTTCTCAAGTGGAAGCTGCTGAGAGATTGTGCGAGGTTGACAGGGTTAACTTAGAAAAGGAATCGGCTGTGGTTGACAATGGTATGACTACATTATCCTCCAGGATGTATTCACTGGGCAACATATTGTCTTCAGCAATTGACATAATGCAGCAAGAAATGTCTATTTTACAACATGGACAGTCACAATTATGGTCAATCATAATACTGAACTGGATGTTACAAAAGTTACGTTCTGGCATGTGCCATGGCGTTACAGCAGTAGTACACGTCTGTTTTCAGCATATGATCTAACAGAAAGACAGATAAAAATGGCACGCAGAGATGCAAAATATACCATGTTGCACATTGAAAAATTAGACCAATTACCTTTCACCGGGGCTGATACACCATCTACTGACTAGATAATCCATGATTGTATAACCCTACCGGTCACGACATTCCAATTCCAATACTCTCTCCGATACCAACAGGTAGGCAGATACGAAGCACTATGGGAAGGTTATGTGCATGAATATTGGGAATTACTGTTCAGGTTTTTGATGTAGGAATGGGGACATAGAGGTTTTCCTTAGCGGTTCCGAAGGTGAGGATGCTTTAAACTGTTTCTTAGTCTGCAAGGACATTTGTCTCCACAGGGCATGCAATGGTTAAGTGGCAAACTTGTCTTGTTATCTAAAAGGTTCTCCAGCTGCTGTGATTCATCCGGTGTTCAGGCTGCTCTCAAATGGGAGCTATTTGATGCTGAATGATCAAGGTTGCTGCATAATGGAACCGGGCATCGCTTATCTAGTGATAGTTAATTCCATAGTGAGTTGTTGTACACAAGTACTGTTTCCACCTGCCCGCACAGTTAGGGAGGCAAGGTTATGGCCTTCGATTTTGATTCTCTGAGCAAACTGAAAGTCATGCTTTTCCAAAAGAATGTGGCCTTACAACAAAGAGACATTGGATCGCCAGGTTGCAAGGTCCTCGCCTGAAATACAGACACTACTCCACACTAACCTCCCACTGTATTTTGGGGAGCTGGTCCACGTATCTTTAATGTGTTTGATATGAAGGGAATAGTGCACTTTTGTAAATGTATCGGCTCTGGTTTGGTTAGCACCTTTCAGACAATTTTCGGAGTTAGGATGGAATCACCTTTGCTCCATTACCCTGTTTGGAGGTGCGCTTCTGGCATCGTCGTCTGTAGTTGTGGGCAACAGCAAGGTTGTGTCTACCACTTGGAACACATAAAACAAAATTGGCTTTTCCATGTGGGAACGATTTGGCCTGTTGTAAAACAAAATGAACGAAAACAGCTTTTGTGTTTTTTCACCTCTCACTTCTAGACACCATGGCTTTCTGAGTGCTTGGGATTTCAAACAATATATTAACTCTTAAGGCATTTATGAAGCTTGCTTTTAGATGATTTTATATCAGCTTCAAGGTTTTTTTTTTAGCTTACATATTATCATGGCTTGCAGACTTTTTAGAATGATTCTACATAGCTTTTAGATGTTTTAAAAAGTCGTTTTTTAACATTTTTAAATGTTCTGCTGGCTTTATAGATAGTTTTTATGTATTGACCCTTAGTATGATGAGTGGGTGTTATATTCCCGAGTTAGGCCGATGTAGCAAAGCAGCTTATTTCACACATGGTCCTGTTTTTCAGCAGTAACCATTTGCACATTTGAGTGCGCAACAATGTTGGATATGTTTCCCTGAAACTAAACTTGTTTACACATCTAGCTTCATACAACATTATCACAATTCCCTGAACAAGATGTGCAAGGTCTGTTTTCACAATATGTACAAATGTCATCTGTAAATTCATCCACGGGCCGACAGGGCTATCTATATAGCCATAACATCCCTAATCTATATGCACTTTGCATGGCTGATTTAAATTATATAAGATGAGCATCCTGATGGATTAGCAGAGGAGGCACTCCAGCTGACACCAGAGAAAAGGTGTGCTATACAGAAGTGTTCTACACCTGGTCTTGTCATTTCAGAAACGTGGCAATAGAAGAATACCTGGTGGCAGAAAGAAGCTACATAGTGGAAGTGGGGCAGGGATAATAGCAAAGTGGAGCTTTGGCGTCCTGGCACATGAATGAACAGTGAGCATTGGTGACTATTCCGTTATGTTGTTTTTTTCATTCCTGGAGGGCAGATCCATACCAGATTTTTAGCATATCCCCATACAGATAACTGTAGATATCTTAAAAATCTGGCATGGATCCAGCCCTCCATGACTGACTTTGGAGAACCCTGTTCTAGACAGACAACAGTGATGACTTTTACTGTTTCAGTTTGTTGTTTTAAGAGATCAAGATGGATCTTCAGTTAGTTGCTCCTTCTTCTAAATTTTTGCAAAGTCCAGGACATCCTTAATGACATGGGAGGATTAGCGGTAGTAATTTGAGACCTATTTGGAGGTGGCAGGCAGGGATGTGTTTGTTGCCAAATGTAAGTTTGACATATTGTGGCATAATTTGGGTGTGGAGGGAAGGAAAGTATTGAAAACTATGCCAATTCCTGTGGATGGTGAGGGTAATGGTAATGATGCTTCCGATGAAGATGAAGTGGCTGATGATGACTATATACATGCGGTAGGAGGGCTTTAGAGGAGAATTTGGGGAAGAAAATGAGCAATTTACTCGCAAGGGATAAATTTTGTTTCCTGTGCTCAATTGCTGAGAGAGAGTATTGAACAGTATGTGTCTATTCTTAGAACTTTTACAGTAATGAGCACATTTAAAGATCTGCATGAAGAGCTCACAAGAGACCAGTTAATCAACACCAGTAAAAACATTAGAACTCAGGAAGAATATTAGAGTTGAGAGATCTTACGCTTGAAAAAACAATCACTATTGCACAATGTATGGAGAATACGTCCAGGTATGTGAAAGAGCGTAATGTGGTCCACAGGAAGGAAAAGGGTGACTGATAATATTCACATGGTGCAAAAAACACAGAAAGACGTCAACCCTAAGATATCTGCCATGGGACAATATTCAAAGGAAACATGCTACTGTTGTGGAAGGACAAAGCACTTAGCTGAGTTTGACTTTTGTCCTGCTTCAAAAGCAATGTGTTTTAAGCAAGAAGGTTGGCCCTTTATCAAGAGTGTGCAAGTTTAAAGTGTGCAGTGGGAATGAACAACATGTTAATGTGGTGCAAAAAATGACACACCATTGTGACGAGAATAGGGTTTGGTCTGATGATAATAGAGGGAAAATATTGCTTGTGAATGAAAACAATCAGAATTCTGAATGTGTCATTTGGATATCAAGGAAGGGTATTGGCCCCTGAAGTGTGAAGTAAGATTCAATGGCAGCGAGATCTCCATGTGAGCTGATTCATGCTCACTATACAACTTAACAGGCATATTCTGAGTTGCATCCTAAAGATGTGGAACCTGAAGGTTACTGTAGGGGAAGTTACCTATATTGGGGTATTTTGTTGTTACACTGGAGTGTAAGGGAAGATATGCATGTGCGGGAGTATATGTGGTTGAAGAGGGGGAGGCTTTGTTGGGATGGAAAGCAAAGAACGCTTTGGGCATGATTTTGAATCCTACTCATCCTGATCAAGTGCTGCTCACATACAATGTAAATAGTGGACTCTGGAGAAGTAAATATCCCAAAATGTTTGCAAATCAGTTGGGGTGCCTGAGAAAGTTTGAACATCGTATCATTTTTTAAGAAAAGGACATAGTCCCAAGGTACACGAAGGGGCTGATTACGATGGCGTAACGATGGCCACGCCTTAATAACCTGAATTACCCACTGTCATATTACGATGGCGGTGGGTATCGCGGCGGACGGAAAGTCCATCCGCCGCTTTTCCGACTGTCGGCAATCGTTACGATTGCCGACCGGGCGGAGCAGGGGCCCAAATATGGTGCCTCGGTGCTTAGCAGGCACCGCCATCCATATTAGGATGTTGAGCATTTGAAGGCCTTTCCATGGCGGCGATGCAGTCATGGAAGGGCTCGCGGGGATTTGCTTTGGGGGCCCGTTCTGGGACCCTGGGGGGGTGAGGGGTGCATTTGGGGGGTACCTATGGTACCCCCTACATTTCCATGCACAAGGTGGCAGGCACCATGTGGTGCCTGCCACGTTGTGCATGGAAATGCACAACATGGCATTTTACCATTTCGGCAGGTGCTGCAGCCAGCAGCACCCATCGCAATGTTAAAATGCCAGATGCAACCGCCGCTGTGGCGGTCGCATCATAATCAGGGGTGCGGGACCGCCACATGGCAGGCAGGTGGTCCTGTTCCCGCTAGTATGGCGGGCGGACTCAGGTCCACCCACCATCCTAATAGGCCCCTAAGTAAGGAAGGTACCTTTGGCTTTTAGGGGTAAGTTGAGGGAAGAGCTGGACCGTCTTTGCGCTTCAGTGGTTAATGAATCTATTGAGTCCTATGAGTGTCTCAGCCCTATCGTGTTGGCAACCAAGTACAATGGGAACTTGAGGATGTTTATGGATTTAAGAGATTTGAACTAATCTATTTGAGTTGACCATCATCCTGTTCCATGTTTTAATGAAATGCTCATGACCATCAGAGATGCTACGTACTTCTTGTTCTTGGACTTGTTAAGTGCATATTGGGCCAGACGTATCAAGCGTTTTCCCTTTTGCAAACGGGCCGATTCGCAGAATCGGCCCATTTGTGAACAGGAAAAAGCCTTTTGGGATGTTTCATCCCAAAAGACATTCGCAAAATAGGGAATCGCAATTTTCGAGATTACATATTTTGCAAATGCATTCAAGAAATCGCAGTTTGCGATTCCTTAAGTGCAATGTAGGAAGCAAAAAAAATTGTGACCTGGCTTTAAGGAATCGCAAATTACCACCAACTTCAAATTGGTGGTAATTTGTGAATTCCAAGAAAAATGCACTTTTCCTATGGGCCTGAATGAATGGGAAGCCATTCCTTATTTGCGACTCACAATTTATGAGTCGCATATAAGGAATATGTAGGGGTTACAATTATTATTGCGAAACCTACATACATTGAATTTTGCGATTCCATAATAGCGAATCGGTAAAATTCGCTATTATGAAATCGCAAAATCCAATATTGATACATCAAGTCCCATTATCAGGTGTGTTTGCATTTGAAGTCAAAACATCTGAAGTCCTTTATAAATAACAAAGGTGCATTTCAGTTTGTACGCAAGCCTTTCAGTTTGGCATCAGCAATGTTTCAAAGGGTGAGCAAAGCATTTTAAAGGGACTCACTAATGTGCTGTTCTTCCAGAATGACATTTTAGTGTGGGGTCCTGATAAAGAGAGTGACAATGTTATTCTTTTTTTTTATAACTCTTTTTTATTGTAAAATGGCATGACACATAGGCAATATAATTACAAGCATGTAAGTAATAAATGTTACATTGTAAATGGCTCATTAAAACATTCTTATCATAAAATGAAAGTAACAGTTTCGATTGTACGAAGTTAGGTCCCACTGGTGATAGCCTCTCTGGATCTCAGAGGTTCACAAATTCATCCCATGTGGACATTCCATTGCCCCCATATTTGCGTCCATTTGTTTGGGCACTTCCTGGCTTCGTAAATGGACTTCTCCGTGACCATACACCAGCCCATATCACTGCCCCAGTCTGCTGTATTCGGTGGGTTCTGAGCCCTCCACAATCGGGCAATATTCCGTTTGGCAACCATCAGCCCCAAGGTAGCCCACGTTCGTTCCCTGGAGTTCTAGTCAGTAGGATCCCATACATTCTACAGAGCCAATTTAATATTGCAATGAATCTGTTGCCCCAACCCTTCCTCCATCAGTCGCACAATCCCCTCCCAGTAGCTTTAAATCACTGCACATTCCCAGAGAGTATGGATAAACGTTCCCTCCTGCCCACATTGTCACACACAGCCACCATCTGAAGTGTAACTCATGCTAACCATCAGGGGCCCTGACAGGTAGGATCTATGGAGAAGCTTTAATTACACCAGACGGAGCCTGGAGGAGATGGCCACCTCCCGAGGGGAGGCCACTGCTGCCTGCCACTCCTCATCATTCAAACCTACAATATCGTCGTCCAATTTGGCTCTCAAGTGGGTCAGGGGATCCGTCATGTTGTTGATGAGCTTTTTATAAATGAGTGATATGGCTTTCTCCAGTAGGTCGCCGTCCAAAATTCTGTCTTCGAGTGGGGAGGATTCAGGGAGTTCACTACCCTTGGGAAGCACAGCGAGCAAAGCATGCCTAATTTGAAGATATCTAAAATATGCAGACTGGGCTAGATCGTATTCTTGCTGCAACAGGGAAAAAGGGACCACTTCACCGACTTCCATAAATAACTTACCTTGGAGATACCTATGAGGTCCCATCTGTTGAAGCCCTTCGAGCGGATCAGTTTACCTAATTGCTCGCTGTGCCACAGTGACGTGTGAGTTTTCCTTCCCAACCCAAGCTCCTGGTAGCCACCCTCCACACATGCACTGCATGCCCGGTCGGACCAGTCAGAGCAGGCTTCAAGGATCATACATATAGACTGCCCTTGAAGCCGCCACCCGGGAGGAGCCACCTGTCGATCTGAAAGGCAGGGTCACCCTGCGGCCTGTACATACATTGGTTGATTGCTGCGAGTTGCGATGCCCAATAGTGCTTCCTAATATCCGGAAGTCCGATGCCCCCATCATAACACCCTAGCGTGAGTTTATGTGTTGCAATACCAATTCTTGAATGACACAGTCGAGTTCCTTCAAATACGAGGTGTCGACAGAGAGTGTAGTGTTCTGTAGCGCATATAAGAATCTGGAAAGGGATATCATTTTGAATAGGGCCGTGATCCCCAAAAGGGTCAACGGAAGTGATTTCCAGTTTTGGACATCTGATTTAAGGCGCACTAGAGGCGGCAGAAGATTACAATTGTAAAATCTAGATAGATCTTTAGAGACCCAGATTCCCAAATATTTAAAGCCATCGGCTGCCTCCGTCAATTGGCAGCCCCGAAGGAGCGAAGGCCGTTTGCCGTACAGGACATAGAGCCATGATTTAGACAAGTTTATAGAATATCCCGCAAACCTACCAAACACCTGAAATATGTCTAGGACCACATTGAGGGATGCAGCCGGGGAGGCCAAATAGAGCAAGATATTATATGCATATAATGAGATGCGGTCCTCCCATCCTGACATCCATTTAAGGCCCCTTATGACAGGGTCCTGACAGACCCATGTTGCCAAAGGCTCAAGGGCCAAGGCGAAGTGAAGCAGAGACAAGGGGCAACCCTGTCTGGTGCCCCTGCCGAGAACGAAAATGGGAGACTTCCTATTGTTGGCTTGGGCAAGCGGTTGATGGTATAGAAGCCGCACCCAATTGATAAATTCGAGGCCAAAACCCAGTTTTTGAAGCACTGCGCACATGTAGGGCCATTCGATGGTGTTGAATGCTGAAGCAGCATCTAGGGATACCACAACAGCGTCTTCTCTGATTGTGTCAACCCGGCCAAGCTCTCCGTGGAGCCTGTGCAAGTTTAGGGAGGTATTTCTAGCAGGCATAAACCCCGATTGGTCTGGATGGACCAAGCGGGTAAGGACCCCGAGCAGGCAAGTGGCAAGAACCTTCGCTAGGATTTTCGCGTCGCAGTTAAGCAACGAGATGGGCCTATAGGATGAGCACTTGGTGGCTGGTTTACCCACTTTATGAATGACGACAATGTTAGCGAGTCTCTGATCCTCAGGAAGGATACTCTATTTTTTACTTTCGCGGTACATTTCGGTGAGATAGGGTGCTGTCTTGCCTGCCGTGAGCTTGAACAACTCGATGTGCAGACCGTTAGGGCCCAATGCTTCCTCCCCCCACGCAAATCCTGGATGGCTTTTTCAACCTCTGCGACTGTGATGTCGAGATCGAGGTCAGAACGCTTCTCCTCAGTTGGTGACGGCATCGAAATATCACGTGCGAGGAAGCCTCTTCCTCCGTGTGCAGCATATGGGATGTGTAAAGCATCTGATAGTATGTGCCAAATGCGTCCGCTATGTCTTGAGGTGCAGTGAGGCGGGAATGTGAGTCTGTTTCTATCTCAACCACGATGCGATGAGCCCTATCCCTGCAATCTAGCCAAGCCAGTTATTTGCCAGCCTTATCACCTACGTTGTAGATTCAGCTGAGCGTGGCCCTATAGTGCATCTTGGCAGCCTCCATAGCCAGGTCGGAGAACTCCTTGACCTTGACACGCAGTTTCTGATGCACCTCTGCCTAGTACTGTATCCTGCCTGCGTTCTCTAGGTCCAAGATTTCTCCCTCTAAGCGCGTCATGTCTGCTCCCCTCTCTCTACGCTGTCCGGTGATCTGGGCCAAGACCACCCCTGTATAACGACCTTGTAGGCCTCCTAAAGCGTATTCATCGAGTCAACCGACCCTTCATTTTCCTGAAAGTAAAGGTCAGACTCACTCAAGACCTCATCCCTGATGTGGGGATTCGTGAGGTACCAGTAGTTAATCGGGGCAATACGGCAGACTGTGGGCTCGCCCACCTCTAGGCAACACTGTATGGGTGAAGGATCGGAGATCCCCCTAGCCAGGTGCTGTATGTCCCTGACGGTGTTGATGCGCTAGTGTCAACACATAGTCTATAGAGGACATTCTGCGATGAGGGCCAGAGAAGTAGGTGTATTGTAGTTTGGCCAGGTGCAGTCCCCTCCAGACATCCACCAGGCCCATCGCTCCCAGAAAGCTGTGGATCTGCCTCCGGGAGGGCGGGAGGGTGGTACGGCCCTCTGGGGCCATCGGTCGAGGGAATCAGAGACAATAGAATTGAAATTGCCCTCATCAACAATCTGCCATCCGGTAAGTCTAAAAGGAGATCGCCAAGATCTATGAATGCCTTTGTGTGCAGTTCCGGCGGTATGTAGACAGAAAGGAGATTAAGTGTGCACCCCTCCCAGGTCCCGTAGACAGCCACAAATCTACCCAGGACGTCAGTGCGGACCAGTATGCTCACTGCCCAGGAACCAGAACCGAAGGCCAAGTGCGCCACCAGCTGGAAACCCCATCTTGACAGGGCCTTAAATGCATTTCCAAGCAGGTGGGTCTTCTGAAGGAGGACAATGTCAGGGGAGTGATGCTTTAAAAATTGGAGACTAACGCCCTGTTTAATCTTATCTTCCAGTCCACTGACATGCCACGATAGCAACTTAAGCTCCTGTCTAGTCGTCGTGCCCATCACTTTTTCTTAGGAGTACGCTCAGTCGTGGAGGGAACCACCCAGAAGGGCCCCCAGGAGGAGTCACTCCCGTAGACCATTTCCCCTTTACAAATAGATATACCAAAACATGGAACCTGTAACTGTCACTACATGAAGCCAGTCAAATGTGTCATACATGTCACACATACAAAATACAAAACAATACTGAACAAACCCACCTCCCACCCCCCTCACCTGCACCAAAGAGAGCAAACAGAATAGCGATCTGGCTATGGGTCTCAGTGGATCGACACTTGGCACAGGAACCCAACCCCACAAATGCAATAAACAGAACCCCCCTCCCTGCATGGCGGTGTCAAAACCTCCCACTCACCCGAACTTGCAGAGTGCCTATCACCCACACCTTAAACTTGTGGGTGCGTGTGTCCAACCGGGCACCCGTCCCAAAGAACACAGTAACTGGTAAACACATTGCGGACTCAAAATAAGGGCATACGACCACAAATCAATGTCCAATTCACAGTGTGTCCATTGCGAAGAAGTCCCAGAGTTACAGTTCCATAAAGAGTTCAAGTTCTAAGAGGGCAGGAGTCCCACCCCATTCAGTCAGCAAAGAGGTAAATCCCCCCTCTGTGATAAAAGCAACTTACGGACCAGTTATTCAGACCCTCCTGTCGCTGCCTCCTGCTCGCCGGCTGGAGAACCTCCGCTGGATTCTTCAGTGCCCCTCTCGAGTCTCGCCCTGCGGGCTCGGTTGCCCTTGTGGCCTGTAACACGCCAGCTATCCAACCATTCCCAGGCGTCCTCAGGGGTGATGAAGAACCAAGCTTTTCTGTCCGAATCCACCCTCAGCTTGGCCGGAAAGAGCATAGCGTATTTCAGATCCCGCTCACGAAGCGACTTCTTAACATCGAGAAAGCTGCGCCGCTGACTCTGCTCCCGGAGGGTGAAGTCCGGGAAGAAGGTGATTCTACTGTTTTGGAATTCCAATGGGGGCGCAGGCCAGGCAGCCTGCAGGATGGTGTCTCGATCTCTGAAATTGGAAATCCTAGCCAGTAAGGGCCGCGGGGTGCCCCCGGTTTCGGTCTGCCGCCTGGCACCCCCGGCACCCGGTGCGCTCTTTCCACGGAGAAGAAATTGGATAGACCGCTTGGTTTGAGGTAGGTGGTGACCAAGTCCTCTACAAAAAAGTCGGCTGCGGGCCCCTCCGGGGATTCCGGAACCCCCAAGATGCAGTTGTGTTTGTGCCTAGAGCGCCCTTCATAGTCATCCAGTTGCGCTTCAAGTTTGGTGGTGTTGGCCCTGAAGGTCATGCATCTTGCGCTGTAGATCCGAGGTGTCATCAACCAAGGAGCTGGCTTTTATTTCTACCTCTTTTAGGAGCGCATATCCGCCCGAATGAGGGATACTTCAGTGGACACAGAATCGATGCGCGACTCCAGCAATGTGCGAACGGTCGTAATGGCTGTAAGAATTTCGTGCGGCGTGGCTCCCTTGCCTCTTCTCCAGACTGATGCTTCTCCGAAGCTGCCACACCTCCCTTCGGTCTCGCACCCGGGCCCTTGTCCCATGCAAACTTAGTCAACTTGGCTTGGACCGCCGCTTTGGAACCACAATCCCCAGCCATGATGAGGACACATTGGGTGATGTGTGTTCGGGAGGAGAGAGAGCAAGCCCGATCTACGCCACCAGGGTTCGGCACCAGGTGATGGTGGCGCTGCTTCCGCGAGACAGGGTGTTTTGCTGGGGCCCGTGAGCCACCAAGGCCCAGATTCCAATCACTGGCCCGTGCACCACTCCTTGAGGGGAAAAATCTCAAGCCCTCCGCAGTTCCACCACTGAATAGCAGCAATCGTGCGGTGAAAGTGATGGTAGCCCACCCTCTCCTATCAGTGACCAATATCATTCATTCAGACCCCCATCAGGTCGCAAGGCCACCTCTTCGCTCCAGGGTGGGGAAGATCCCCTCCCATTCACCACGTCTGGCAGCGGTAATTCCTGAGTCTGCCAAGGGTCGACAAGTGGGGCCTCTCCCACTCAGGGTGACAACGAGCGTACCCTGGGCGACAATGGACGGCAGGGGGCCGTCGCAATGTGCTCTGCTCCTTTAGTCCTTGTCAGGCAGCCCCCAAGACCAAGCCGGCCTGCCCCAGTGGCACTTCAGCAATTTCCATTACCTGGGGCCCAACAGGCGATCTCAGGGCTTCCCTCGAGGGACAGCGGGGCCAAAGACTGCAGTGCTGGCACCTCGCCTCCTCCGATGACTGCAGCACCCGGCACCCCAGGGGGGCGCTCCAGCGATCGTTAGTCCGAGGCTGACCCGGCCTCCTGTCTCGTAGAGCGCACCTCTCCTCTTGGCCAGCCCCACACGTCGCTCTTACTCACGCAGGGGCATCGCTCCCGCTCCAGATGATCTCCGGCTTCACAGGCAGACCCTGACCCGACCGCCCCCAGTAGGAGCAGTAACTCGGACCAGAGCCTCAGGCAGCGGACCAGACTCTCTTGCGCTCCGTGCTGCACAGCACCACGGCTGGGCCGCAGAGTGGATCGACGAGTCAGACGCCGGAACCACTAGCCGGAATCAGCGGTAACCCGGCTCTTATAGTTCACTGCGTGTTCCGGTGCTTCAGGCAATGATTTCAGCCAGCTACCGGATAAAGGTAGATTGGATATTTGCTGGGAACGGGCGCGCTTGGACAGAGCCACCTTAGTGAGTGGCCATTTCTCACGGCGGTTGGCCACGCCCACCCGACACAATGTTATTCTGAATGCGGTATTGGAAAGGTCGGAACATGCAGGATTGACAGTGAGTATGGAGAAATGTAAGTTTGGAGTACTTGTGACATGTGTTATTTTGGAATGGAATCAAACACAAAGTGGTCGAGGCCATTGAGAAAGCGCCCTTACCTGCGGACAAGGAACAACTTTGTTCCCTTTTGGGTTTGGCCGAATACTCTTTCAAGTTTGTGGAACATTTCTCGAACAAGGTTTATGTACTGCGCCTTTTAATGAAAAAAGGGGTGAAGTATGAATGGACCAAAGAATGTCAGTTGCCATTTGACACTGTGTAAGAAGCTATTGTCAAGGTTGTAGTTTTTAAACCAAAAAGACCAGAGCATAGTGGTTGTGGATGCTAGTCCTTGTGGTCTTGGGGCTGTACTGATGCAAAGAAAGGGCGGTCAAGAAAGGGTAGCTGCTTTTGCATAACAAACTCTAAAAGGAGCTGAGGGGACATACACTACTATTGAGATGGAGGCATTGACTTGTTGGTGAGGTGTGCAGCATTTTAAGACCTTTGTGTGGGGGATCATATTTGAATTACACACTGACTACAAGCCCCTCATATAGTTATTCTCCATGAAAGGGGCATGAAAGGCAACTCCAATAATTACCAAATGATTGTACCGACTGCAAGAATTCAATTTTGAAATCAAGTATGTTCCAGGCACAAAAAATCTGAATGCCGATTGTCCCATTTGCCTGTTCAGCACAAGGATAGAATGGAAGATGGTGAGTGGGTAATAGCCAATGTAGAAGAGTCATGTAGGGGTGCTGTTATCGAAGACGAGTGGAGGCAGGTGTTGACGCCCAACAAGACTCTACAGTTACTCATATCTTGTTTGTCACAGACTGGTGGACTAATAAGGTGGATAGGCTGGAAATGAGTGACTTTAAGACTGTGTGGTCTGAATTATCAATGGTGGATGGTATAGTTAGAAGATGTGGTAGTCTGGTGGTACCTGTTGGTGTGCGCTCGAGATTAGTGGAGTTGTTGCATGAAGGACATGGAGTAACGTCAGCCACGAAAAGGAGAGCTGACGTGGACTTTTGGTGACCAGGAATGGACAGAGAATTTTAACAGTATGTGCACGATTGTCTTGCATGCACATGCAGTTACAAGTCTCATACTGTAGTTGAAACTCCCATTGCTGCCACAGAACGTCCTTCCACAGCATGGCAAAGGTTGAATAGATATATGCGGTCCTTTCAGTGGTGGAGGGATGGAAGGAAAATATTCTGTGGTGCTGGCATACTATTATTCCAAGTGGTTGGAGGTGGCTTTCACGAAAGAGATTAAGGCATCTAATGTGGTACTGTTTTGTGCAGAGGTTTTCAGCAGAGGGGGCTTTCTTGAATGGATAGTTTCTGACAATGGCCCACAGTTTGTAGCAGAGGAAGTTCATCAATTTTTGGAAAAGCAAGGTGTAAAGCATCACAAGACTGCGGTATATCATACCTGGGAGAATTTATTACGGGGTAATTTAATTGTGTGTTGCAGGAATGTATCCAGTTGGCTGTTGGAACTGGGATCGATTGCAATGGTAAAGTTAAGAACATGTTGTGAAATTATAGAAATATGACACATTCTGTCACTGGATAAACACCCTTCCTTTCGCTTGAAGGAACTGTTGCGTATATGAAAGTGACTCCTGCTTGGATGGAAAGAGTGGATCTTCTAAGCATGAACAAGGCAAGTTAAAGGAGAAAGTCGAGGAGTACCAAAACAGGTATGTGGAAAGGTACAATGAAAAATTTCAGAAAATACCTCAAGGGTTTTTGGTGGCTGTTTGGGTGAGAGGTGGTAGAATAACATTTTTTCCAAGTGGTCAAGTCCCAAGAATATAAGTGTTGTGAAGAGAAACACTGTCTGTTTAGAGGATGGGAGGAAGTGGAATGTGACAAAGGTGACAAAGTGTAATGATTTATAATGGCATGCATGACTACAAAATAATGTGAATTCCTGTAAGACAACCAGCAATAGAAAAATAACGGGATATGCCCGAGCTGCTGTGGGAAGCGTGGAGGTGCGTAAGATGAAGAGGCCAAGTAGGTTTGATGATTACGTTTGTTACTAATTCTTATGCTTTGGTCATTTGTTCAGTTTGGAACAATGATATAACTCCTTCTTTTCCAGTTGTAGTTTTTTTTTTAAATATGTAGGTTAATTGCATGTTTTTTTTTGTAATATAGTGTTTTAGTTTTTAAGATACAGTATTTTCTTTTGTTGTTATTGCAGTTTTGTTGGGTGGAGGCACTTCCTGTTTGCTCTCCGTGCGAAAACTCATCATGAAAGACGTGTGGCGTCCTCCGACAAACTGAAAATTAACAGGCTTATTTTTCAGCGTCTCTAGCAGGCGAAAGAGCTTTTGGTGTCACAGCGGGTGCGAAGTACTGTATGGCTGGTCCCTTCCCACTCAGTGTGGGCATCGCTACCGTGAGGAACTTGCAAAGCAAACTGCAAACTGAGGTTCTACAAATAGAGGGGGGACATTCTCTTTTAAGGGGGCATTGCACTGAGGGTCTGCGCAGGTGACGGGGCTGCACCAAGAGCTCTCAACATGGGAGAAGTAGAGGGCTGCACCTTGTGTCTTTCAACACAGGAGTGCTGCTCTAGGGGTGCTTTCACTACCTTGGGCTCTGCACCCTGCTGTTTCTGTTCACTGCAGTGGCCTGGCTGCACTACCATCCACCGCCTATACTGGTCTATGGAGCTGCTGAGAATGGAGCCCAGTACTGAAAGTGACTGTCAGATGTGGGAAACTTAGCAAGAGGGTGAAGAAGAGCTACACCATTCACAGAGAACTGAAAATTATTTAATTATAAAGGAGGTCTCCCTGTCTGATCAAAATCAGCCACAATACCCATGAGAAACCACCAATTGTGCTCGCGTAATCTTCGATAAAGATTAAAGCAATTGTAGTTCTGTGGAGAGTACGTAGCCGACGAGACAGTTGCCGTCTTTTCAAAAAAAATGCAGAGCAAGATATTAATAGACTAACTTGACAAGGCACAGATCAAGACTGGTCCATTTACAGGGGTCATTGTTCCTATCATAAATGATTCCAGCTTCTTTCAGTGTTTGATTTGTGAAAAGAATTTATCCTGCTCTCGTCAAGCTATATATGATGTGAAACTCCATGTTTCAGGTAGAGCACACAGGGCTTTGGAAGAAAAGGAGTTAAGTAACAAGGCAATTGCAAGGGCTTTAGCAGAGCAAGAGTCAATGGAAGAGTGGATTGTGACACATGCTGAATGGAATTTCACCAATTGTTTTGCTGAGCACAGAATCCCTTTTGGTGCACATGATCACTTGGTCCGTCTCACATGGCAAAGTTTTCCTGACTCTAAGTTTGGCAAGTCCTTCACTTGTGATTGAGCACGAGTAGCCAGCATATTGAACGAAGCAATTGTACCAGAATTGTTATCTAATTTAACTGATGACATGAGGTCATCTGTTGTCAGCCTATGTATTGATGGTAGCAGTTATCAAGCCCCTGGACAAAAAGCATGTCCGTTGACGGTACACATTTTTTACTCTAGGTAGGACACAATATGCTGCAAATTTCTGGACATCTGCATAAGGAAGTTTGACACAGCTGAAGGTGTATTTGCTGCTGTTTGTAATGCTGTGTATAAACATTCCGTTCCTTTGGAAAGTTTTGTTGAGTTTGGGCTTGATAATACCTCTTTTAATATGGGGAACCTAAGCCCTATAAATACAATTGCACACAATTATAATGCAAACATATTTCATGGCATGTCCATGTCAAGTAGTGGACAACTGTGCCTTACAAGCCTAATCTGATTTCTGTAGCTTCCTAAAGAAGTTTGATGCAGAAGATCTACTTGTTGATTTATACTTCTGGTTTGAGCATGCATCGAAAATGACAAACTTGTGTGGTCCTTTTTGTAAGTTTGTGGACTCAGATTACTGTCAGGTGCTGAAGTAAATTTATGTCCGTTGGCTTGGAATGCTTACAGGTTTGGATCAACTTATTTTTCACTTTGACTCCCTTCGTTCTTATTTTGTGTCAACACCGGATATTTCTGGAGCTTGCGGGAGCAGAATGCAGAGGCTATTTCATTGCTTTAAGAACCCTATGACTGAGATCTATCGCCTATTCCTTCAATAGTCATTACCAGCATTTGTGAATTTCTATCTCTTGCTGCAGAGAGAAGATCCAGTCATTCATCTGTTGTATGGTGTGATTGTAGGTCTTCTGGCTTTGCTATGATGTAGAGCTTATGTGTATCAGGTTGTTCAATCATTCATGAAAAACCCAGAAGCCAGCTTTCCAGATCTGAGCTCCTGTGACTGTCAGATCCCCGATTCGAGTCTCTACGTAGGCATTGGTGTACGTGGAAAGCTGAAGAACATGCTTGAAATGGGGATTATTGAGCCAGAAAAGCATAATCTAATTTCTTTGAAGCTGTTCGCTCTTTTCACCAGGCGGCAGTGAAGTGTGCATTGGAAGTGCTCCCAGTTCATGATGAGGTGCTCAAATATGCTAAAGTCTTCAACTTTTTTTAAAATCATAAATATGGTTTTGGAAGTGTGCTCTTTATGATGGAGCACTTTAACGCCTATCTGAAATTTACAAAAAAATATCTGGCCTGCCTTGAATAAGAGTTTGTCACTTACAAAGTTATTGCATTTGCAGATGTTCCTTCAAAAACCTGGGAAGATGCTGCCATTCCAGTGAACTGCACTAGTGGGGAGGTTGCTGCTTATAGAATAGATGTTATCTGGTTTCATCTTGAGTGTGATTTCATCTTTCGAAGCACAGTAAAATTGCAAGACTTCTCTGTACTTTACCACACAGCAGTTCCGATGAGGATGGCGTGCTCAAGTGTAATGAACAGTAAAACTAAGTCCCATCCAGTTTCGTGTGATGATAGGACCTCATTGTCTATGCTAATATTCCAAACAAATAGGCCACGTAGTGAGCCTATGCGGTACTGCATCACACAGGGAGGGAAGAAACCAAAGCATTCTGCAGCAGAGTCAAGCCAGAACCAAGATAGAAGTTTGTATGAAATTCAATACTTCAAAAAGGAGCAAGGGAGTGAAACTTTGATAGTTTAAACTATCAGTAAGCGTATTGAAACAATTAATGATAATTCAACATATGATTGGTTGCTTTTGATGCACATTTGGTTGTAGAGACGTGATTAATCCTATTAACTCTTACAGAAATACCTGATCCGCCTCTAACTCGCTTCTCAAAACAAATCCCAAGCCAGACATTAGATTTGAGCGTAACATCAACTGTCACATGCATAGCTGATTAAAAAATAGAATACAAGTTAATAAACAAAACACTTTTATCGATCAGAAAAAAAAGGTTATTGCAGTTTTGTTCTTACTGATGTATATGTTTTTGTGGAAAAGTAATGCAGCTATTCAAATTGAATGAGAGGGGGGATGTATTGTATTTCAATTGCAGTTATGTTCCATTTGGAGGTTGGAGATTCTGGAATGTTGATGAGGAACGGATTGGCCTGCTAGAGGTTAGATGACTTCTCTTAAACTCTTCAATAAAGAATATTTTACAAACATAATTTGAGTAGATTATCTAAAAAATGCACATGCAGGCAACAAAGAAGGAAAAGAGTGAGAACTTGTAATTCTTGTCAGTATGATATCTGTTATCACCATCATCATCATCATTACAATATATAAAAATCAATTATTTTAAATGTAAACAATACCTGATATCCTTCCATTAAGCAAGGGGACCCTTTTTGGAGTGTAGCATAGGCAAAAATGGAACAAATTAATATAAAACCATCTGGTGTCCTTCTGGGACTCAGGGTGCCCCTATTAGAGGCAAGCCAAAAACCAAATAAATGAAAATAAAAATCCCTGCTGTCCCTCCAGGACCAATAGATCCCTTATGGGAGGCTGGCAAAAACAGAATAAATGAACTAAAATTAATACCAGGCAACCCTGCAGGGCACTTGGGAGGCAGGCAAATATTGAATTAATTAATTAAAAACAACTCTGTATGACAGATTACTGCAATAGCCACAAGCACAAATAAGTATATCAGAAAAAATATATTAGGATAAAACTAAAATGAATAGGAACAACATGTGCTTCTTCTAATAGCAATGCTCCTAGTAAATTGCTTTTAAAAGTGGAATAAATGAGGAATAATCAGAAATTCCACTGGCTCAACAAAAAGGTGGCCGCTCACCGCATGGCATTGGCCATCAAGGAAGGAGGCATGGAGAATAAAGACAAAATGCCTGCCTATGACATATGTACACATACTCAGTCACACACACTTGTGTGGCAAAAATGGCCATTAATGCAAGAAAGGGAGGTATGGTGAACAAGGACAAAATGGCCGACTTTGACACACACTCACACTGCTTTGGCAAAATGTCTAGCACCACAAGGCCAACAAAAAAGAGGCATGGAAAACCAAGAAAATATGTGTGTCATACCATAGCTGGAGCAACTCACTCGCCTTCCACCAATAAAAACGTGCAGGGTTACAGGAACAGGATTGTATGAAGATGCACCTGTTACTGGGCCCATCATGGGTCTAGTATATCACCAGTAAAACAGCAACAATAAAATATTAAAATAAACTTTGTGTCCCACACACAAGACAACATTTAACAATTACCTCTGCAAAATACACACACACATACAAAATGGTGGGCAAGCACATGCAGAAGTACAAAGGGAAATGGCTGTCTACATGGAATTGGATTCCTGGAGGCACCTCAAACCTAGCCACCAACATGCACAAGCAGAAAGAAAAACTACATACGGCATGCACACAAGACCATCCACATGCCTCTAAAAAAACCAAAAACAATTATAGCACTCAAGCAGTGAGAATGCGTGCTACACAGTGCACGCACGACAGTGCAGACATAGGGGGGCACAACATGTGCCACCAGTCACATCACTGAATGGGTAATGATGCCCGGGGGCCCTGTTTAGGGCCCCCGTCTTGCCGCTCCGCCTGCTTTTTCATGGTGATTTTGCCGCCATGAAAAGGTCTGCCAAAGGACAAGTCGTAATAGGGATGGCGGTGCTGGGCTCGGCACCGCCTCCATTCCTCCCCACTCTGAACACCGCCAGCACCGTGGAAACCAGGATCCTGGCGGTGCTGGTGGTGTTGCAGCGGGCTGGATGCAGTCCAACCACAGCACTTATAATATGGCAGTCGGACCGCCAAGGTCGCAGAGGTCAGACTGCAACCACAGGTTCGATGGTCTCGAGACCACCCAACTCGTAATGAGACCCCTAGTCTACACCAACATTCTTAAGTTGATGTTTTTTGCTATCTTCGCCGAGCACTATGCTGTCTTATGACTTCTAAAAACAGGAAGGTTACTGCATGTCAACAATGACCAATAAACTATATGAAAGATAGACTTGTCTAACTGTAGGGAAACTTGCCACACTGTCATCTCCATACGTACCATTAAGTAACACTGGTGTTTCACCTATATAAATAACAGGCTAACAGAGCTGCTCCCCTTTAAAATATAGAAACGCCCCAAATCCTTACTAAAAGGCAGCTGTTGATGTGTTTTCAATAAAATCCATTCTAAGTCCTTTGATTTCTGTTTTCAGATCTGAAGAATCATCCAACCCATATTAGACAAGGTTCATCTCATACTCCTTAGACCGGAAGCATGTAGACCTGAAGCAATTGTTTCAAACAGCCGCGCTCTGTGATTTGAAGCTTTTCAACACATTCTGCATCCAAGACAGAGATGGATGTAAATCACTGCCTCAAGAGAAGATCATCTAAGCCTCACAATTCGTTTTAAGGCATCACAGTGCAAGGCGTCTAAGGATCATCTACCCTGCCACTGCACCTGTTCATGGTATACAATAAAAAACTATTGTATTTGCCCTTCATTTCCCCCCAGAACTATGGGTCAGTGTGTGATGCCTCTATATCACTTGTGCTGTAGGTTCGTTTAGTAACCACACATGATCCTTTTAATTTCAAGGTCCAACAAAGTTGACACCAAATGGTTTTGTTGAGTCCTCAAACGTGGAAATGAATATGTACAACCAAAAAAGAGGGAAATCAAGTAACACTTACCCTTTGCATGTATCAAACATTTCTTAGCAATAATATCTAACCTTCGAGAGATTCAAGGCAAAGCCCTAAAAATGGAACCACCACAAGCAGTCTCGGAACTAAAATTAATGGGTAAGCTCCCAGCTTTGTTTTAGGCCAAAGTGCAGTTTTGCTGATTGTGTGATAGTGAGCCCCACAGCTAGTGAAGGGTCGCCTTCAATTGCTCCAAGGGCAGGAATGGATACCGTCCATGGCTAGGTATTGGGTGGGTTAGGGGAGAAGAAGTTACCTGTCACCAGGTCTCGCGTGGCACTAGGTGAAATACCACTGCAACAAGTATGCTGGGAGGGAAAAATCCCTCCAAGCTGGCGGGAGGACTTATCTGGAAACCAAAATGTTTCCTAAATCAATTCAACAAATTCTTTGAATCAAAACACGTTGTTGAAGCTTCTTTTTCAATTGTATTCAATCAATTGGTATCATTCTGCTAATGGTTGCCTTGGTAGCCAAATAATATTTTTTTTTAATCCATATATTATTCATACCAATGCATTTCGGGTCAAACGTGGCCCTTCATCAGGGGTCTCATTAACATGTTCTGTAAATGAAACGGGAGACTATTCAAAACAGTCCAAGAAATTAACACTATCTGATATTGAATTACAACAACCACCTGCAAATATGTGGATCATGTATCCTTGTGCAGACGTTAAACTCGTTGGAAAAATGTGCGAATAAGTGCAAAGAAAAATAACCAAAGATATCCAAATTAATGGCATGCTGGAAAAACCTGCTTTGTTTATAACACATGGTGCTCAAAAACATTATGCAATGCATCCTTATGAGGACGTGAAACTTGTTAGAAAAGGGTGCAAATAAGTGCGAAGAGAAAAGTAAGAATGATAACCAAAGATATCCAGGTTGATGGCATGCTGAGAGTAACTGCATAGTTTATAACGCGTGGTGCTCAAAAAGCGTTGTGTGTTGTGCAATGATCCCGTGAATACAAGTAGAAACGACAATGCTACTACGATGAGTCCGTGATTATTGGAACATGCATGATACTCGCCAAGTTAGCAGTCACATCGCTACTTGAAGAGCAGTAACTAACTCCGGCTGCGTGAACACAAAAAAATACTCTCAAAACCACCTTGACATACAACTTACAACTCATACCAGTACAAAGCGGCACAAAAGAGAGGTTGCTGTCTACATCTTATAATAAACCAATAATCCTACAATAACGAGCAAAAGTAAAATGCTTACCAAAACGGTATGGTGAAACGTCCTGACTGAATCGACGAGAACGCTACTGACTCAACGTGCTGCTCAAAATTAAATGGACGTCTCATGTGAACGTCTTAAAGGGGAAGTGCTATAAGGAAAGTGCTTACTAACGCATTAGTGTAAAGAAAGTTGATTGAAAGTGCGATCAAAAATGTGACAGTGCACAGAACCATAAACAACCTTACTAAGTGGTGAAAAACTGCAGCGTGCTATATCAAACTATATACAATGGCAAACAAAACGGAAATTGCAAAGCACAGTGAAAATACACATGGAGATAAGAATTTTCAGTAAGCAAAAATCAGCAAACAAAATAAAAGACTCCAGTCTCTGTCAGAAACAAACAAACTCAAATGGCTATAAGAAGCAATTAAATTCAAGCCTGTCGTTCATCCCATGCGGTTGCATGGTGCATAATTTCTTTATCCCAAAAAATGTCTATCTTGCTAGCATCTTCTGGGGGTCAACACCCTGCTTAGGTTTAAGTGCCTCTGAAATGGTAAAACGCAGTTGTGAAATATTGTGTCTTGCTTCTTTCCCAATAGGTCGCTACTGCTGATTTCAAGTTCTGATTCCTGATGTTGCTTTTATGTTCGGGGATGCCCACCTTAACTTTGCGTTCTGTTTTGCCCACATAGAGTTCCCCGCATGGACATTTCAAAGCAGAGATCACATTAGGTGTATCACATGTGCTGGAATGCTGTAGTTTTATATTGGTTCCTTTAGTCAGATGAATAAACAAATTTCCAGTCACATTATTGCAATGCACACGGTTCATGCATTTTTGCATACCTTTATAATCTTTTTCAGCGGATTCTTGCTTTATGGGTAGCAATTCCTTTAAGTTGTTAGAACGTTGAAATGCAAATGTTGGACGTTGCTGGAATAAATGTCGAAAGTCTGGTTCAGTTTGAGTGATAGACCAATGTTTCATAATGATCGACTTCACCAGATGGGATTGAGTGGAGTATTTCAACACACAAATGATTGGGTTAATCGGTTTAGGTTGTGTTTGCTGAAGCAGTGACTCTCTGTTTATTCTAAAAACTTTTTGGATTGCATCCATTATAATTTCTTTCAGATATCCTCGATGTTGAAATTTGTTAGCGGAATTGATTGATGGTAACTTTAGCTTCCTCTAGATCAGATGTTATCCTTTTCAATCGGATGAATTGCGAGTAAGGAAGATGACGCTTTAAAGAATATTGGTGGAAACTCCTAAAGTGTAGAGAATTGTTTCTATCAGTTTCTTTAGTAAATACGTTAGTTTTACTGCCACCAGTGTCAATTTGTATGAGTACGTCAAGGAAAGCTATGCGTTTTTTATCCATCTGGTGAGTGAATTTGATGTGATTGTGAACTTGATTGAGTTCCGCAATATTTTTCTCCAAACTGATCGAGTCCCCTTTCCAAATGACAAAAATGCCATCTATATATCTCTTGAAAAAAACTAAATGTTCTGACCAATTTTGATTTTGAAGGATGTGTTCATGTTCCAATTTAGCCATAAAAATATTGGCGTATGATGGCGCTCTGGCAAAGCCCATCAAAGTTCCATTGCATTGTGCATAAAAAAATCCTTTCCACTCAAAATAGCTGTGAAATAGTGCGAAGTGTAAGAATTCGAGCAACAGAACTTTGTTGGCTCTAATGTCACCTTGTTTCAACAAAGCCCATTCTGTGGCTTCTAAGAAATCCTGATTAGGAATTGAGGTATAGAGAGGGTCACGTCGATGGTGCAGAGCCACCAATTCTCATTGCCCTTCGTATCCAATGTAGACAACAGATTCAATAAAGATGTAGTATAGGTGAAATACCCCCATCATCTAGAGTGGATGGTGATGTCATCGACAAGCTTACAGGGGGTCTTTAAAACACCTAAGGGAGCTGCCTATTTGTTCCTCAGATACGCGACTGACAGACTAACCTGCTCTGTAGCTCTGGGGCACATTGCAAAATTCCCACTCACCCTCACCTTAAGCAATGGAAATTTACTGAAAAAATAATGGGGCTACCAGTGAAATGTTACTACTTTGCTGCTTTTTCCTCTTGATGGGGTAATTATTTTCTGGACATGGGGATGACGGGGGGGGGGTGCCTGCTCGTGGCTCTGACATGTCAGTCCCACCCTGGATTGCATGACATTGATTATTGGTGGGAGCCTTTCCTGGATGTTGGACAGGCCACAGGTACCCTGGCAGGGATGATGCATTATGGGGTTTCCTAGGGTTGTGACTTTCCAGTATAAACCTTATGTAATTTATTCCATCACTTGCTAGTTAAACGGTGAAGCTTGTATAAATGAATGCTGATGGGGTTATTTACCACTGACCTCTTGGTCACGAAAGTTAAATTGTTGGCATCATATGCCTGCCCCTGCTGAGAATTTAAGAAATTTGCTATCTGCAATGCTACCATTGTTAGGGGCATGCAAACTGGAGAATTTGGATCCTGAATAATGCGTTGTTTTATCACTACTGAATCATGGCTGAATGTATGTACCTTGGCTTTATATTTTGTCACTTGCTGTGTAATTAGTTTGATGCCTTCCTTTAATTTCCTATTGATTGTGTATGTAACTGCCCTTCCATTCCTTGATCAGATCATTTAATTTGCTTAAATAGCTATGTCTTGACTTGGCCACACAACTGGAGGTTTGCTCTCTCTCGTTGCATGCTGTAGATGGCAATCTGGCAATGCTGGAAGGGCTGGCCTTACGGGTAAGTTAATAGGCTGGATTTTCAGCTATTTGTGGGCCTGGTTATGGTTTTGTGGTCTGTTTTTTACTGTTGATTTCCCAGATATTGCAAAAAACAGTGCCTGCACCAAGCATAAGTGTATGCAATAGCTGGTATCTTGCAAAACACTCACATAGTGTGTCTTTACAAGTTACAAACCGTTGTGATTCGTGAAAGTTGGTTACTTTTTCAGGAATCTGATTCGCTAATGGGGCATCTTTTAGGGCCATATGTACAGAATTTAGGGATTGTGAGTTCCTAATTGTAATTCTTTGTGAATCGCAATCTAATGTCCAAAAATGTACAAGTTAGTAATTGCAATTCCTAATTGGGTTGCAATAGACCTACCTCATGAATATTAATGAGGTAGGTCGCAATTTGAGACCAATTAGGAATTGTTGCAGTCACAGGGATGGTGGTCTGCTGCGGTCAGCAGACTACAATGTCTATTATTGCTTTCTAATAAAAGCAGTATTTTTGTTTTTACATGCAGCCTGTTTCCCTTCAAGGAAAATGGGATGCTTTTCATTTTTTAAAGAGTAGGCAATGTTCTTTCTGTGAGACTGCTGCCTGCTCTCAAAAAACATTTCTATCAACATTCACAAAGGGGAAAGGGTTCCATGGGAATTCATTCCGATTTGTGAATGGTTACTACCAATCTTGAGGTGTTGCTAAAAATAATTATGCTTTGCGACCGTAACTTGGTCACAAGACATTCATACATATCACTGCAAATAGGTATTAGGAAGGGACATCCTAAACACACACCTTCCAAATACCGATTCGCAAACCCAAATTGCAATTCGGTAACAGGTTACAGAATAGCAATTTGGCTTTTGTACATTTTTAAAACCTTTTTTGCAGTCGCAAATGGCCCTTTTGCGACCTCAAAAAAACTTTGTACATATGGCCCCTAGTTTAATGTCCAGACTAATTCTCTGTCCTAGTCCAACACTGGGTGGAGCCTGTTCTCCGTTGTAGCTCCATTGGGAGATTAAGGGGGAGGGGGGGGGGGGGCAAGCCGACACCAGACCACTTTATTGTGTGTGAAAAAGGCTGCTTTATTGAAACAGGTGCATATCACACTTTTAACTTCTTGGCCACTGCCTTACAAAACGAACTCCTCGCTATACAATAATTTCCTGACCCCTTGTTCCTTCCCCCACCCCTACGATCCCCACATCAGTTCCCCCATCCCCCAAAATACAACATAACATTCCATAACCAACATATAACCCAATCCTACACCATGTAGCCTTTCCAACTCCCAAACTCCCCTGACCGTAACCCCTACCTGCCTTCTGTGCAACTGTAACTATCCAACCTCTAATCTAAACTTATCCATCCTGGTTACCCTTTCCCTGTTCCTGGACCCAAACTACCAAACCTATAACAACAAACTCTAGCCAATCCCGGCCAACTGTCAACCACCCCGCTTGCACCTGTTCCAAGCGACAATACATCAAACTCCCCTATGTACCTGTTCCAACAAATGCTGCCCACCAGAAATCCCCATTCGCAATCCAACGCCCCTAAAACTAACGCCCCTTCAACCCCTAAACCTTAGGGTGGGTGGGAGGGAAAAAAAATTCTCCACTAGCGCTCCCAGCCACCAGGTCACCAAACCTAAAATGGTGGCTGGGGAGGCGCGAAACTCGCATAAATACCCCTTGGGCTATCTTTTATGAAATTGGGCTACATTTGGGCTATCCCCAAATGTAGCCCAATATTTACAAAATGGCCGCTCCGGCCACTGCCCCCTCCCCCCTCCCAATCTGCCCGGGGGGCAGACCTCGCTGTGCTCGGCTGCCCCCCAGGCTCCTATTGGGAGATTAAGGGGGAGGGGGGGCAAGCCGACACCAGACCACTTTATTGTGTGTGAAAAAGGCCGCTTTATTGAAACAGGTGCATATCACAATTTTAACTCCTTGGCCACTGCCTTACAAAACTAACACCTCGCTATACAATAATTTCCTGACCACTTGTTCCTTCCCCCACCCCTACGATCCCCACATCAGTTCCCCCATCCCCCAAAATACAACATAACATTCCATAACCAACATATAACCCAATCCTACACCATGTAGCCTTTCCAACTCCCAAACTCCCCTGACCGTAACCCCTACCTGCCTTCTGTGCAACTGTAACTATCCAACCTCTAATCTAAACTTATCCAACCTGGTTACCCTTTCCCTGTTCCTGGACCCAAACTACCAAACCTATAACAACAAACTCTAGCCTATCCCGGCCAACTGTCAACCACCCCGCCACCCAGAAGAAAGGGGAAAGTGTAGGCGGATACGCCTCTTCCTCCCTTTTTTCTGCACCCCCCAAGCCCCGCGGGACCGCGTGGAAACATAACGCCTGTAAACCCCCAGCAACCGTGCCAAGACCTCCCGCAACTCCAAAAGATACAAGTCCATTCCCATCCGCGACAAGTGCACCCCATCATCCCTGAACATCTCCTGCGCATCATAACGGATGTCCCTATGCGCCAACCACCCTATCCCCAAATGATGGCAAAACCTCACCATCTCCATATTGAGCTTTCTCCTCGCCTTATCCACTGCACCAGGGTTTACAGCCCCCCTCCAACTCCTCCGTGGGACAAATTCAATCCAAACAATGGAACAACCCGCCCATCTCTCCTTGATCAACACCAAGTCCTTTTTCATAGCCCACATCAGCGCCAAACCCGTCTCCCTAACCATGTCATTCTCCCCCAAATGTAAGACCAACACATCCGGGCACCGAACCGCCCTTAAAATCCCGTTCAACACCGGTACCAATTCCTTCCAGCGCATGCCGCCCCTACCCCTCCATCCCACAGAGAACAAAGCGTTATTGAACCCCAAACTTTCCCCAAAGTAGCTCTCCTGTGCCTGGACCTGCGCCCGTCTCACAAAAGAATGCCCCACAATCCAAACGGACATCTCCCTGGTGAGGGGTCCCATAACCGAACCTGAAAAGAAAAACAAGAATGAAGACCAGGATAACACCAACTAAAAACCTATGTTATTGTAGTCCTTTTTTTTATTTTACAGTACGCCACCCCCGGTCTCGCTGCGCACATACCGCTGATAGCAATTCGATGACCACCTCCCCAACTTCATGATGTCCCCGCGGTCCCAACCCCTCGCATGTGCCTCTGACGCCGCCCCAATTCGGAAAGAATGCGTGCCAAAACCTTTTTCCTCATTATACAAGAAAAACAGGAGCAAGCCCGTTAACCCAGATGAGACCGGGTAAATGTAGTAACAAAAAACAATGTCTCAACAGGGAAAATGAATGGGAGGACCAATCAATACATAATTCAATCAAGAGAAGGGAAGACAAGAGAGACCAAGGAGTAGAAAAGGAAACAGATTTTATAATTAGATACACAATTGGTATATACAATTCAAAATAACCATAACAAACATATGTGCACTGACAGTGAAGTGAAGAAGTGAACGGCGCAGTGACATAAGTGTGAGAATGACAACAAGGTACGGCAAAATAATTCAAATAAATTCAAGGTCGAGGAGAGTTATATACAATGGATAATTTACACATGATCATAAAGGTCTCACAGGACCCTGTAATTAGCCGCAGATAATGCTGTCCGGTCGACGACGTTTCAACCTCCTTGCGTTGAGGTCATCATCAGGACTATGGTTATTGAAATATTTAAAATACCTATGTGTAAGAGAAAAAAGGGGGGGAAGATAATAAATAGAGGAGCCCAGGGCAGCCAATAGCGGACAGCACAACAAGTGAAAGCATAATGAATAGGTCAAGAGCAAACAAGGGGATAATAGGATAATCGTACCTGTGTCAGTGGTTAGTTTAATCACCACCTCATAATTAATTGCAGGATAATGTGGAACCATGAATAAAGTCCGTCACATTTAGAATGATATCTTCAGGTGTCTGAAAAAATAATAATGAGGGAGACTATAGGGGTGGTCCACTATGTCAATGCATGTAACCTGGTAACGTACGATGGAAGGCGCTTACCTATAAAGGATACCAAAAAACTAAGGAGGCCCACAGGAACACCAAATGCATGCGAGTTGCGCTTCGGAATCGGCAATCTATCATGGAGAGGACATACGGAAATGAAACCGTGCTTTAACCAGCAATGTGTAATGGCGAAAAGGGAGGCAGAGACGCTTACCGGGATACTAATGGAGAATCAATTAGTTAAGTATGGGAAAGGCACAGGACATCCAGCGGTGAGTAATCCGCAGCGTTTGAAAAAAGTCAATCAGCACTCTGAGAAAAAAAAAAAATAAAGAGCGAGCTATATGAGAAGCGTGTAATGACTGCGCTAAATCATAACGGAAAGTGAGTAATCACGTCAATGGAAAGAAACCATTAAAGGACTTACTGAGGTAGGCTTGTAAATCGCCAGGTAGCGGGATCAGTCACAGCAAGGCCAAAAGCGTCTAAACGAGTCAGACGTCTAGTGTGTGAGAGACGCGGACACCGGAAATAAACTAACCGGGTCATGTGACCGCATCAAGGCCACAAAGGAAGTCAATCAGCACTCTGAGAAAAAAATAGAGAGCGAGCAATATGAGAAGCGTGTAATGACTACGCTAAATCATAACGGAAAGTGAGTAATCACGCCAATGGAAAGAAAACATTAAAGGACTTACTGAGGTGGGCTTGTAAATCGCCAGGTAGCGGGATCAGTCACAGCAGGGCCACAGCGTCTAAACGAGTCAGACGTCTAGTGTGTGAGAGACGCGGACATCGGAAATAAACTAACCGGGTCATGTGACCGCATCAAGGCCACAAAGGAAGGACTACAAAGGTACGAACATGGATAGGGAGAGAGGAAAGAGGACGGGACAAGGTGAAAGTAAAGAGGAACACCCGATCAGTGTAGTGACCAGTAATATTAATTAGATTTGAAAGAAACATCTTAAAAATTACAAGTATTAACCACTACAATTCGTAAGTTCAGTACGGGCCTATGATTAAAGACACAAACTTTACAAAACTGCAACATTAATGATAAGACAAAATTGGCAAAGATAGTAATTAATTGGAAAGCATGTAACAAACATGTAAAAAACAACAAATTGTGAAAAACACGAATAAACAGAGAGATTATTACAAAGTCACTCAATAAACATCATCTATTACGAGACAATTGAAGGGCAAAAAGGACAGGGGAAATCCAGGCAAGGGGGGGGCTGGAGGGGGGGAGGGTGCAAACACCAGGGGAGGGTACCGAAAAAAAGGGGGGGGGGGGACAGGGGACAGGGGGGAGGGGAAGGGGAAGGCAAACAGGGGGGCGGGAAGGGGGGGGGGGGAAGGGGGGGAAGGGGCCAGGAAGCGGAAGGGGGTGGAGAAAGGCCGCTGGGATGACACAACATTTTAAACAAAAAGGACAAATTGCAGTAAAAAGACTCAAGCAATTAGAAATTTTTTCCACACACTGCCAATGAATACTACAATCTGCACATCAATAGGACATCGCTGGTAAAAATGATCAACAACACAGGAAGTATGAATGCTAGCCACTCACGATGACGGTGTTCCATTCATCTAAGGAATTCAATCCATGTGATACAGAGTTACAGCGTGTAATCCAACGACATTCGCATTTATTTAGTAAAGACTGCAAATTGCCACCACGGATCGGCAATTGTGGACAATCTATGACTTGCCAAGTCATATCAGATTCCGAGTGGTTATGCTCCTTGTAATGCATCACAAGTGGAGCAGTAACGACGTTACATCTAATGCGACTTTTGTGTTGGGAGATGCGTTGTTTAACCATCTGTGTAGTCTGTCCAATGTAAAATAAATTACACGGACAGCGTATCACATAAATAACATTGGTAGTACGACAATTGGAAAAATGTTTCAATTGATAGGTGTGTGAAGGAGTAACAAAAACTTTAGTATTGATAGTCAAATCACACACATTACAATTTAGGCACTTGAAGTGGCCTATTACCGATGGTAAATTCCATAAAGTAGTATTTACAGATTTTTCTTTGGCAGGCCAGGTAATGGCATGGACAAGCTTGTCACTCAGATTATTGCCCCTCTTGTATGATAAAAGGGGGGGATCCGTGAAGTGTGGAAAGGAGCGTAGCAATTTCCAATTGTTCTTAATTATCTTGGAAACCTTGTTACTGCTGGGGCTAAAAGTAGAGACAAAAGGGATACGTGTATTGACACGTTTGATGGAAGGTGCCAAAATAATTTCCCTATGGTTATACCAAGCTCTTTTTAGGGATCTTCTGATCAAATGTTTGGGGTAACCCCTGTCAATCAATTTTGCCGAGAGGATAGCTGCCTCTCGAAAGTAATCTTTTCTCCACTTACAGTTCCGCCGTATATGGAGGAACTGTCCGTAAGGCAACCCATCTCTAAGCCCTCGAGGATGGTAACTAGAATAGGCCAAAAGAGTATTACGCTCTGTAGGTTTTCGATATAGGGATGTCCCAATTAGACCATCCTCCGCATGTAATGTGAGATCCAAAAAAGGGAGATCATTGTTACGCACATCTGAAGTAAATTTTAAATGGTTTTGGATGGCATTCAACCAAGTAATAAACGACAGAAGATTCTCATGTGTGCCATGCCATAGCAACAAAATGTCGTCTATGTACCTGCGCCATAAAGTAATGTTGGTGAGAAAAGGATTATTGCTATTCAGAAAAATGGTGGACTCTAAATGGTGAACATAGAGTATCGCAAAATTCGGTGCAAAGCAAGCACCCATCGATACACCTTTAACCTGAAGGTAATATGTATCTTTATACAGAAAATAGTTGTTGGTCAAGGCTATGTGCAACAGTTGAACCAAGAATTCTGTAGGGATGCGTGTAGGACGAGGACGAGTGTTCAATATCGCCTCCATGACCATAAGTCCGTCAGCCTGGGGAATATTAGTATATAAAGACTCGATGTCTAAACCGACCATAAAATCAGATTCAGGGTTAAAGGGAAGGTCATCTATGATGTTAATTAGATGTGTACTATCCTTGACGAAGGTGTCAGTCAAGGGGACAAAAACCTTCAAAATAGAGTCAATATATTTTCCCAGGGGTTCCAACACAGATCCGCACCCGGAAACTATCGGGCGCCCCGGAGGGGTCGATGAATTCTTATGGACTTTCGGTAAGGTGTAAATTACCGGTGTTCTAGGGAATGGACTATTTAAAAAATCATGTTCTTTTTTGTTAATAATGCCACTCGAAAGTGCCTGAGATGTAATAGAGGCAATCTTAGCTTGGATGGAACGCAAAGGGTCTGAAGTCAATTTGCAATAATGAAGGGGGTTGTCAAGTTGGCGGAGGATTTCTGAATCATAATCCTCACGATCCATCACGACAATCCCGCCCCCCTTGTCGGCTGGTTTTATTATTAAATTTTGATTACTGCTGAGACTGTCAATAGCCAGTTTTTCTGTGAGTGGCAAATTGTAAGGAACAAATTCCTTGAGTCGTTGTAACTCATTAACCTCCAATAACACAATTTTTTCGAAGGTCAAAATTTCAGGTGGCATCATAGAGGTAGGTGGTAAAAAGGTAGATGCTGGTCTAAAATGGGCCTCATACGGTGAATTAGTCTCAGGTTTATCAGAGAAAAAATGCTTCAGACGAATCCATCTGAAAAATAAGAGTAGATCTTCCTGTAACTTAAAAAAGTCACTACGTGCTGTAGGGACGAATGACAAGCCCTTACTTAATAAGGATATCTCATCAGATGACAGGGCATGTCGAGAGAGATTGAAAATAGGAATAGTCCTGTCAAGGATAGATTGGTCCCCATGAAGTAAAGCACGATCAGGTGAAATGGTCTCAAGGACGCCAATTGGGACAATCTGTGCATCGGTATTAGGTGTAATCACAGTATTAACTGAAGGCAATTGTGGAGGTAAAAAAGAGACCTCTGCAGAGGGTTCATTTCCACTCCTAGATGTCAAAGGAGTGAGACAAGATCCACCAATGGTAGTTTCTGGAGGATCGATGGTAACAACATTGGAAGGCCTTTGTTGAATATCATATGGTAGTCGTGTTATTGTGGAGGCCCCCATTGATAAAACTTTTGTCGGGTCTGTCTCTCGCCCGCGTATTGGTACTCCTTTGACATCTAGGAGTGGAAATGAACCCTCTGCAGAGGTCTCTTTTTTACCTCCACAATTCTTATTAAGTAAGGGCTTGTCATTCGTCCCTACAGCACGTAGTGACTTTTTTAAGTTACAGGAAGATCTACTCTTATTTTTCAGACGGATTCGTCTGAAGCATTTTTTCTCTGATAAACCTGAGACTAATTCACCGTATGAGGCCCATTTTAGACCAGCATCTACCTTTTTACCACCTACCTCTATGATGCCACCTGAAATTTTGACCTTCGAAAAAATTGTGTTATTGGAGGTTAATGAGTAACTCAAGGAATTTGTTCCTTACAATTTGCCACTCACAGAAAAACTGGCTATTGACAGTCTCAGCAGTAATCAAAATTTAATAATAAAACCAGCCGACAAGGGGGGCGGGATTGTCGTGATGGATCGTGAGGATTATGATTCAGAAATCCTCCTCCAACTTGACAACCCCCTTCATTATTGCAAATTGACTTCAGACCCTTTGCGTTCCATCCAAGCTAAGATTGCCTCTATTACATCTCAGGCACTTTCGAGTGGCATTATTAACAAAAAAGAACATGATTTTTTAAATAGTCCATTCCCTAGAACACCGGTAATTTACACCTTACCGAAAGTCCATAAGAATTCATCGACCCCTCCGGGGCGCCCGATAGTTTCCGGGTGCGGATCTGTGTTGGAACCCCTGGGAAAATATATTGACTCTATTTTGAAGGTTTTTGTCCCCTTGACTGACACCTTCGTCAAGGATAGTACACATCTAATTAACATCATAGATGACCTTCCCTTTAACCCTGAATCTGATTTTATGGTCGGTTTAGACATCGAGTCTTTATATACTAATATTCCCCAGGCTGACGGACTTATGGTCATGGAGGCGATATTGAACACTCGTCCTCGTCCTACACGCATCCCTACAGAATTCTTGGTTCAACTGTTGCACATAGCCTTGACCAACAACTATTTTCTGTATAAAGATACATATTACCTTCAGGTTAAAGGTGTATCGATGGGTGCTTGCTTTGCACCGAATTTTGCGATACTCTATGTTCACCATTTAGAGTCCACCATTTTTCTGAATAGCAATAATCCTTTTCTCACCAACATTACTCTATGGCGCAGGTACATAGACGACATTTTGTTGCTATGGCATGGCACACATGAGAATCTTCTGTCGTTTATTACTTGGTTGAATACCATCCAAAACCATTTAAAATTTACTTCAGATGTGCGTAACAATGATCTCCCTTTTTTGGATCTCACATTACATACGGAGGATGGTCTAATTGGGACATCCCTATATCGAAAACCTACAGAGCGTAATACTCTTTTGGCCTATTCTAGTTACCTTCCTCGAGGGCTTAGAGATGGCTTGCCTTACGGACAGTTCCTCCGTATACGGCGGAACTGTAAGTGGAGAAAAGATTACTTTCGAGAGGCAGCTATCCTCTCGGCAAAATTGATCGACAGGGGTTACCCCAAACATTTGATCAGAAGATCCCTAAAAAGAGCTTGGTATAACCATAGGGAAATTATTTTGGCACCTTCCATCAAACGTGTCAATACACGTATCCCTTTTGTCTCTACTTTTAGCCCCAGCAGTAACAAGGTTTCCAAGATAATTAAGAACAATTGGAAATTGCTACGCTCCTTTCCACACTTCACGGATCCCCCCCTTTTATCATACAAGAGGGGCAATAATCTGAGTGACAAGCTTGTCCATGCCATTACCTGGCCTGCCAAAGAAAAATCTGTAAATACTACTTTATGGAATTTACCATCGGTAATAGGCCACTTCAAGTGCCTAAATTGTAATGTGTGTGATTTGACTATCAATACTAAAGTTTTTGTTACTCCTTCACACACCTATCAATTGAAACATTTTTCCAATTGTCGTACTACCAATGTTATTTATGTGATACGCTGTCCGTGTAATTTATTTTACATTGGACAGACTACACAGATGGTTAAACAACGCATCTCCCAACACAAAAGTCGCATTAGATGTAACGTCGTTACTGCTCCACTTGTGATGCATTACAAGGAGCATAACCACTCGGAATCTGATATGACTTGGCAAGTCATAGATTGTCCACAATTGCCGATCCGTGGTGGCAATTTGCAGTCTTTACTAAATAAATGCGAATGTCGTTGGATTACACGCTGTAACTCTGTATCACATGGATTGAATTCCTTAGATGAATGGAACACCGTCATCGTGAGTGGCTAGCATTCATACTTCCTGTGTTGTTGATCATTTTTACCAGCGATGTCCTATTGATGTGCAGATTGTAGTATTCATTGGCAGTGTGTGGAAAAAAAAAAATTCTAATTGCTTGAGTCTTTTTACTGCAATTTGTCCTTTTTGTTTAAAATGTTGTGTCATCCCAGCGGCCTTTCTCCACCCCCTTCCGCTTCCTGGCCCCTTACCCCCCCTTCCCCCCCCCCCTTCCCGCCCCCCTGTTTGCCTTCCCCTTCCCCTCCCCCCTGTCCCCTGTCCCCCCCCCCCTTTTTTTCGGTACCCTCCCCTGGTGTTTGCACCCTCCCCCCCTCCAGCCCCCCCCCCCTTGCCTGGATTTCCCCTGTCCTTTTTGCCCTTCAATTGTCTCGTAATAGATGATGTTTATTGAGTGACTTTGTAATAATCTCTCTGTTTATTCGTGTTTTTCACAATTTGTTGTTTTTTACATGTTTGTTACATGCTTTCCAATTAATTACTATCTTTGCCAATTTTGTCTTATCATTAATGTTGCAGTTTTGTAAAGTTTGTGTCTTTAATCATAGGCCCGTACTGAACTTACGAATTGTAGTGGTTAATACTTGTAATTTTTAAGATGTTTCTTTCAAATCTAATTAATATTACTGGTCACTACACTGATCGGGTGTTCCTCTTTACTTTCACCTTGTCCCGTCCTCTTTCCTCTCTCCCTATCCATGTTCGTACCTTTGTAGTCCTTCCTTTGTGGCCTTGATGCGGTCACATGACCCGGTTAGTTTATTTCCGATGTCCGCGTCTCTCACACACTAGACGTCTGACTCGTTTAGACGCTGTGGCCCTGCTGTGACTGATCCCGCTACCTGGCGATTTACAAGCCCACCTCAGTAAGTCCTTTAATGTTTTCTTTCCATTGGCGTGATTACTCACTTTCCGTTATGATTTAGCGTAGTCATTACACGCTTCTCATATTGCTCGCTCTCTATTTTTTTCTCAGAGTGCTGATTGACTTCCTTTGTGGCCTTGATGCGGTCACATGACCCGGTTAGTTTATTTCCGGTGTCCGCGTCTCTCACACACTAGACGTCTGACTCGTTTAGACGCTTTTGGCCTTGCTGTGACTGATCCCGCTACCTGGCGATTTACAAGCCTACCTCAGTAAGTCCTTTAATGGTTTCTTTCCATTGACGTGATTACTCACTTTCCGTTATGATTTAGCGCAGTCATTACACGCTTCTCATATAGCTCGCTCTTTATTTTATTTTTTTCTCAGAGTGCTGATTGACTTTTTTCAAACGCTGCGGATTACTCACCGCTGGATGTCCTGTGCCTTTCCCATACTTAACTAATTGATTCTCCATTAGTATCCCGGTAAGCGTCTCTGCCTCCCTTTTCGCCATTACACATTGCTGGTTAAAGCACGGTTTCATTTCCGTATGTCCTCTCCATGATAGATTGCCGATTCCGAAGCGCAACTCGCATGCATTTGGTGTTCCTGTGGGCCTCCTTAGTTTTTTGGTATCCTTTATAGGTAAGCGCCTTCCATCGTACGTTACCAGGTTACATGCATTGACATAGTGGACCACCCCTATAGTCTCCCTCATTATTATTTTTTCAGACACCTGAAGATATCATTCTAAATGTGACGGACTTTATTCATGGTTCCACATTATCCTGCAATTAATTATGAGGTGGTGATTAAACTAACCACTGACACAGGTACGATTATCCTATTATCCCCTTGTTTGCTCTTGACCTATTCATTATGCTTTCACTTGTTGTGCTGTCCGCTATTGGCTGCCCTGGGCTCCTCTATTTATTATCTTCCCCCCCTTTTTTCTCTTACACATAGGTATTTTAAATATTTCAATAACCATAGTCCTGATGATGACCTCAACGCAAGGAGGTTGAAACGTCGTCGACCGGACAGCATTATCTGCGGCTAATTACAGGGTCCTGTGAGACCTTTATGATCATGTGTAAATTATCCATTGTATATAACTCTCCTCGACCTTGAATTTATTTGAATTATTTTGCCGTACCTTGTTGTCATTCTCACACTTATGTCACTGCGCCGTTCACTTCTTCACTTCACTGTCAGTGCACATATGTTTGTTATGGTTATTTTGAATTGTATATACCAATTGTGTATCTAATTATAAAATCTGTTTCCTTTTCTACTCCTTGGTCTCTCTTGTCTTCCCTTCTCTTGATTGAATTATGTATTGATTGGTCCTCCCATTCATTTTCCCTGTTGAGACATTGTTTTTTGTTACTAAAACCTTTTTCCTCAACGCCCAGTCGCCAGCAATTGCGAAGCCTTAACTCCCCGCCCCTGCCGATGGGAAAAGACCAAGTCCCCCAACCCTCCAGAGCATGATTTCCACCGCAAACCCCACCGAAAAGGACAAACCGGCGGCAAGCGCCCCCTCTTCAAAGCAACCCATTTTCCCCGACACTTTTGGTCCGTTTTCGCCTTCCTGAGCCAAATACCAACCACCTGCTCCCCGAAAGAGACCTCACCCCAGGCCAGACCCCGCTCCCCTTTAGACCCCAACAATTCTGACACCCGAAAGGCCCCGAAAAACATCCAGGACATGAGTGTAGAAAAAAGGATGGCCTCCTCTTCATCCAAACACACCCTGGGCAGGACCCCCATCACCCCTTCTAACAGCTCCCAAGACAGCGGTTTCCGCACCCGTGCGATGCTCCCACATTCCCGCGCCCAACCTTCCAAAATCCGAGCCCCCAGTTCCCGACGAAAGCGACCCCCGCCAACTTGCCCACTATAGTCACCTTCGTCAGCCCTTTTTCCACCAGGTCCAGTATGAACTGAACGACATCCTCCCGTCTTGCAACCCCGGAAGCCCGCCACCTCGCCCCAGAACGGACAAACTCTTCCCACGCCGCCCGGTATGCCACCCTCGTAGATTGTGCTAAAGAGCCTAGAACCAATTGTAGCATCCTGTGTTGCCTACTTCCCATAGTTGGTTCGCCATTCTGGTCGGGTGCACGTCCGCGTCCTTGGCGAGCCCACGGAATCTCCCCCACTGTGAACGAGACAAGGCATCCGCAATGTCATTGTCCACACCTGGCACATGCACCGCGCGAAACGCCATATCATGTCTCAAACCCCCCAGCACAAAAACCCTCAACAACTTGAGCACCTGCTCGTCCCGAGCCGACTGCCTGTTGACCACCTGCACCACCGCCATGTTGTCAATCCTGAACGTGACCTTCTTGTGGGCCAACAAAGCCCCCCACAGCGTGACAGCCACCACCAAGGGAAAGAATTCCAAGAAAGCAATACTCCTGCCTCCCTCCAACCATTCTGCGGGCCATGGCTCTGCGCACCACCTCCCCTGCCAGTACAGCCCAATCCCCTTGCTCCCCGCTGCATCCGAGAAGATCTGCACATCCCACACCATGTCCACGTCTCTCATTAAAGGCACCCCGTTAAACTGTTGCAGGAAAAACTGCCACATCCTCAAGTCTTCCCGCACCCCGGCTGACAGCCGAACATGATGGTGTGGAGGCCTCTGCCCCTTCAATTCTCTCCCCAGTCGCCTACAGAACGTCATCCCTACTCTGACCACCCTACAGGCAAAATTGAGATGTCCCAGCAACACTTGTATGTCCCTGACCGTCACCTTCTGTCGTGTCAACACACTTGTCAGCAACTCCAACATGTTTTGCTTTTTATCCGCCGAGAGGCGTGCCTCCATCAGGCCTGAATCCAATTCAATGCCTAAAAAGGCCAGTGCCGTACTTGGCCCTTGTGTTTTCTCCGGGGCCAGTGGCACGCCCATTTCCCTCATGATCACATTGAAACTGTCCAGAGCCCTCTGGCATTCCGTGGAGTCTGAGGTGCCAACAAAGAAGAAGTCCTCCAGGTAGTGCCTCACTCCTTGGTGACCCGTCCGTTCCGTAAACAACCATTGTAGGAACGTGCTGAAACATTCAAAAAGTGCGCAAGACATGGAGCAGCCCATCGGCAATGCTTTGTCCACGTACCAGTGACCGCCGAATTGTATGCCCAACAGATCCCAGTCATCTGGATGAACTGGCAGCAGCCGGAAAGCAGACTTTATGTCGCACTTTGCCATCTGTGCTGTTGCGCCCGCGGTTACCACCAGTGACATAGCCATGTCAACAGAGGAGTAGGATACAGTGGCCGCACTTTCCTCAATAAAGTCATTGACCGACCCACCTTCCGGCCATGACAAATGCTGTATAAGGCGAAACTGCCCCTGCTCTTTTTTGGGCACCACTCCAATGGGTGACACAATCAAATTAGGCAACGGCCAATCCTGAAAGGGTCCCGCCATGCGGCCTTCCTGTACCTCCTTATCCAGTTTCGCTTGCACCACCTGTGGGTGCTCCCGTGCCGATCTCAAATTTTCTGCCCATCTCCGTACCCGAGGACCCTCATACACCAGCCTGAACCCGTCCAGAAACCCCCACCGTAGTCGCTCTGCCGCCTCCCTGTCCGGATACCCCTGCAGAGCCCCCAACAAAATCTCTATTTTAACCGGAGTATGAGCCCTTTGGCCCAGGCCCCTTAGACCCCCTCCCCCCTCCCGACTGCTGTGACTGCTGCTGTCCACCTGCCTTAAAGACTCCTGACTGTCACTGCTGACCTCCTTGTGACGGACCCTGGGCCCCCCAACACTTGACCAAAGCATGGTGCTTCCTGCAACAGGAGCATTCATGCCGAAAACGGCAATACTCCCGCGTGCACGATCCCTTATTATAGTCCCAGCACGCACCTTTCTCGCCTGCCGTACCCCTGCCTGCTCCCCCCACCCCCCCTCGGGTGGGGCCCCCTCGAAAGGGCTGATACACGAGCGGTAGCCCGCTGGCCGTAAAAATGGTCTTTCCCGACCCCGCGAGACCCGTCGTATGCTGCCACAAATCAGTGTCCAGCTCTCCCCACTTCGCCTCCGTATCCCAAGCCATGCACGCCCGGAACTCCTCGTCGTACTGGGCCCAGGCATATCCACCCCCTGTAAGTTGCGCCTTTCGTATGACATCCATGTATTTAAACATGGCCACTGACCTCTCCGGGAATTTCTCACAGTACACACTAGCATAAATGAGAAAAGCCGCCGTCCAATTTTCTATCGTCAACGGCACCTCAGGCCGCTTAGCCAACTCAAATTCCTCCTCCTTAGATCCCTCCTTTGCCCTCACCTCCCTGTGCAGGAGCTTGAGCATCTCCACATATTCCCCTTTCCAGATCCTCTCTTTCGTTGTCAACATCAAATGCACCCCCAAGGGCTTCGTTACCCCCATATACGGTAACCGTTTGATCTTCAGCTCCTTACTTTCCAACTTAGTCTCCCCGTCCCCTGCCTTTGTGTCAACTGTCCCTTTCTTGTCCTTCAAACTCTCGTCGCCCTTGCTTTCCTCCCCCTTACCTGTGCTTTCCGTGCCCACGGCCACATCCACCACATACGCTCCCTTGCACAACCTCCCCCCGACCCCCCCCTCACCAACAGACCCTCCCACCCCTCTGGATACCATCACTGGGCGCCCGAGTCTCCGTCCGACGCTCCTCACTGCGTCCTGTCCTGGGGGCCGAGCTAGTCTCCCACCTCGATGTCCGGCCCGTGGGCCTCGCCGGGCGTCGTGACACCTGTAAAAACTAGCCACAGCATTACTCGGCCCCCCTCCCTGTCTTCCCCCACATCACGCAACTCCCCTTCCTCCATGCTATCCTCCTCATAATCCAATTCCTCCTGCCTTACACCCACAGCACTCCCCGCTGGCGGCGCCAACTGCCTGCGCGGTAAACAAACATCCTCTGCTGTGTTGCTCCTTTGACGTTGCCCCCCGGGGCGCTGCAACCCCGTGGGTGTTGGGGCTGGCGAGCCTGTGCCGGGCCTACTTGTGCCAGGCGCGCCGGGATCCCTCGCCGGTACAGAATATGCCGCCCGAGGCTCCACCCTCCCTTCTCCTTGGTGCCGTCGAGCCGCTCCCAGCCCTACCAAGTCCGGCACCCCTCGATGGTCAAACTGTCGGTCCACCGCCTGAAAAGAAAAGGAATGGTCTGGTATGCTGGGCCTACCTTCTTTACGACTACCATCCCATCCCCGTTTACCCGACCCCCACGTCCCCGCCACCCACGCCCGCCCCGCCGCGCTCAAATCCACGACCTCTCCCTCCTCTCCATCCCCATCCTCCTCGTCGCTCCCCTCCCACCCCCTCGCCCCCCCCACCCCCTGCCCGCTCGGCCCAGCCCACCCCTCCTCCCCCGCCCAACCCCCGGACCTCCGCCCCTCCGCCGCCACACTACTCCCCGTACCGCCCCACCCCGAGCTCCCCCGTCACCATGCCCCCAGGCCCTTCATCTCCACCCCCTGCCCCGGTTGCCCCCCCCAACCCCTCCGCCCAGGACTCAAAGATGTCCAGGCCGTCCCAGTCCCGCTCACTTCCGCCCGATTCGAACAGCACAGGGGAGCCCCCACCCGTCGCACTCCCCTTCTCTTCGCCGTCCGCTCCGCCCCCGACCCCTTCACCGATGTGGGCCGACAACCCCGTGCCCGCATTCTCCAGAGCAAAGCCCACCGCGCTGGGTGCCCCCCCACCCACCCCCCCTTTCCTGGGCGCGCCCCCTGTCTGCTCTGACTCAAGTCCCCTCTTGGGCCCGCGCCACTGCCACACGCGTGGCCCCTGTCCGCAGCCTGCCCCCCCTGTGAGCCCTGCCGTGTGCCCCTCTCAGTTATAGCCTCCCCTGAGGCCTGTGCCATCTTGCCTCTGCCCGCTGCACACTCCCCTTGTGCACCATACAGCGGGGCAGCGCTCTTCCTCCCCGCACTGCCCCGTGATACTACCGCCGGCAAATTTCCCTTCCCAGGCTCACCCCCCGCATCCCAGCCCCTCCCCGGCCGTTCCGACATCTCCGTTGCGTCCAGGGCCGCTCCCCTGTCCGAAGCGCGGCCTACCCACGAGCGTCCCCGCGCTCCCGCAGCCGTCTGCCCTACGGCCGCTCCCCTGCCTGTGGAGCGGCCTTCACACGATTTAGGCCGCGGCGGGGGGGGCACCCGACGCTCTCCCCCGCTGGAGCGCTCTTCCCCGCCCCGTTCTGACCCCGCCCTGCCCGCGCCCACACCCGCTGACTCCGCTTTCCTCGGGGCTGCGCTCCTCGCATACGCGCAGCCCCTACCACTCACCGTCCCGCCAAACACCCTCCCGGGGGGCGAACATGCCACGACGACGGCCGCCACCCCCGCGGACGCGCGCCTCACTGGGCGCACCGCTAACGGCGCCTCCGGGATGAGGAGATCCATCCTCCCCGCTTCGCTCAAAAGTCGGATCGCCTCCAGCACTCTGTAATCCCCGCCTGCCATGACACCTCGGACACGATCGCCAACCGCAATATGAATCTTTAATGCCTACAAATTTTTTTCTCCACTAGCGCTCCCAGCCACCAGGTCACCAAACCTAAAATGGTGGCTGGGGAGGCGCCAAACTCGCATTAATACCCCTTGGGCTATCTTTTATGAAATTGGGCTACATTTGGGCTATGCCCAAATGTAGCCCAATATTTACAAAATAGCCGCTCCTGCCACTCCCCCCTCCCAATCTGCCCGGGGGGCAGACCTCGCTGTGCTCGGCTGCCCCCAGGCTCCCATTCCCTGCATTTTGTCTTCTTTCTGTTAGGTTTCGTAAACTGAAACAAGCTTCTTTAAGGTTGATAATGTGATTTGGCGAATCCCACCAAATGCTGTTGCACTGTGACAAATCTATACATCCATCAAAGCACAAAAACATTGTCAGGTCGCCGACCAGCCGCTGTTATTCCAGAGTGACCTCTGAAGATTAATAAATGTTGCCCTAATTGTTCCTATGTTTTCATCTATTCAGTTGTGCAGCGTGAGATTCTGAGGTCAATTGATTTGAAGCACCTGGAAGCCACATACGATATTCGAGCGCTTTTCAAAATATACATAACACAACACAATACAATTTTTTAGGTGATCGCCTTTCGAAGTGGTATTCTCCTTTGCAGGAAAGGAGGGCCTTGATATCTGGGTCAGTGGGCGCGTGAGCCTCAACTCACTGTTGTAAACCCAGCCGGCTTGTAATATGAATTTGTTCGAGTATGAACCAGTCTGTGGTTTTGAAATAGGCATTCCGGGGGTTGTTGCCCGATTCCCCACTGATCTCAATCAAGTCAATTTATATTTCCCTCGACTGAATTAAATCAGCTGGAAATGGCGGTAATAATATCTCGATTGACTGACCCAATTGCGCAGAAGCTATTTTCTACTTGTCTCGCGCGCCTTCACAGTAGGCAGCACAAATACACGCACGTTTAGATTTAAAATAATATTTATTTGGGAATTACAAAAGTTGTCTTTAGGAAACAGTAGGATACAAGAGTGGACATGTAATATTTAGCCCTGTTTATCTAGTCAGCTCCAGGGAAGGTGCTCTGCTAGAAGCAATCTGTTTTTTTTCCGTTCGCGTGTAGCACCGGCTGCCGGCGTTGCCCGGCTGCTGTCCTAGCGAAAAGATCACAGAGCAGAAAGCATTGATCTGTTTGCATGTTTCCGTGACAATGTTTCCGTGCCTGGATGGCGTGTGTGTTTTTTTTATTCTATTCTTGTCACCCCTGTGAAAGTTTACATGACATGAGTGGCGTGCAGGGATTGGCGTGACTCGGAGTGAAGTGGAAGCAGCGGGCAAGCGGGTGGGGGAGGGGCTGTTTATCGACCAGCGGATGCCAGAACCGTGCGAGCACATTGACCTGGCATGGTCACAGATCTTTGGCACCCGTGCCCGCCCCACAGGGCCTCCGAAGACGCGTCAGCACTGTGCACTAATAGCCGACGGGGAAACGCTGATGGAAAGTGACAGACCCAGCATTTCTCGGCTTTCACTCTCTCGTTCCATATGCCTTCCTATCTAGGTACGCTAAAATATCTAAAATATTTTGCAGTGAGCCAATTTCTATATTTTTATAGACTAAGTCTGGCTTCATGGCACATATTTTTTTTTTGGAGGCATAGACTTTTTTTTTTAAACATTTGAAGTAATCACTGCGACATGGCGACTGAAACATTCTGTTAATTATAAATGTACTATAACTTATGTGTTAACCTGAATGACAAAAAGTGAGGATGTGAAATACGTGCGTGGGAGTCGCCATTCGATGCATTATAATTAACAAATATGCCTCAAAGAGAACATAAAAGACTGGCAAGAATGCTGTGGTCACTGGCATCATTTATTACGTAGAGTTAAAAAAAGACGTAAATAAACTACATATGTAACATGATGTTGGTCTATGAAGAAATCTCCCACCTTGTCATGTAAAAATCTAGCTCAAAACCCAGGCCTCTAGGCCCTTGTTTCCTGGAGTGTTTTTACTACACAATTGAGGCACATAAGAAGGTCTGCACAAACTCAGTGGAGCGTGCCCCCTTTGTAGCTTCACACATTCCTAGCAAAATGCTCACAATAATGTCACAGTCTAAAGGAGGTGTGAGGTAATAGGAGTCTGTATTAGTCAAATTCCAAAGTTTCTGCATGGTGTGTAAAATGTGAGAGGTTCCATTGTTTCCATGCTTTACTTACTCTCAGGGTAAGCATTTAGAAAGTAGTTTGTACACATTAAATGCCCTTTGCACATGGAAATTCTTATTCTTGATTCACAGAAGTAAAGGGAGGTTAAACTCTCTATCCCATGATTTCACACACATTTAAACCCCTGATCACGTTAGACTTAGTTCAATCAATCAAAAAGAGTTTATTATTTAGTTAGATAAATACATACACAATTTTACAATAAAAAAAAATGTAAAAAGATAAGAAAGAGCACTGGTTCTGGGGCCAATGAATGTACTCATCTGCTTGTGGACATCCTATCTTGTTGTGTAAGAGAGAATCCAGAACTGGCCATGAAGGGTTTCGACTCCTCTGAAGATGGACTAACGCAAATTTAAAATTGCTCTGCTTATATAGTTATAAATTTGCTTCTCAGTGAATTTTGAAGTGATTTTATTGACATTTTTAATCCGTCTTGCTATTTTAGTTTATCTACGATGGAAATGAACTGCGACTGTATTTTAATATGTTTATTATGTAATAATGGTGTGGATATTTTATGTGGACCTCATTTGAGATCCAAATTCTTAATAAATATAATGAATTGAATTGCACTGTTATTGTCCATGTGCAAAGATGAGATTGTGCAGTAATAAAATAAGCCATAGTTGTAGTCTGTATATAAGTGTTTACAATCCAGGGACCTGACCACTCTCCTCAAGGCATTGAGCTGGGCCTATTCAAGGAGCATATTGGGGTGAAAGTGGCGTGGGGTAGGCAAGAGGGACCACTTTCCCTCTTAGTGTGTTGTGCTGCAGTGAAGTAGTACGTTATCAGTTTTTGAGAGAAAATAGCTGGATGAGGATCTGCAGGACGGGGTCGAAGTAGGTCCTCGGGTGCTTTGACGTATTCACCACACCTCGATAAGGATCTTGTTTCAGTGTGGGAGAAGCACAGCGACGACGCCTCCAGGTAAGATCGAACTTCCTTCTTTACGTAAATTGGTTTCAGGAGGGCTCTCCTGGGGCCGTCGAGCATGGGACAGCAGCACAGAAGGTGTAGCCATGATTCTTTCTTATATTTGAAGAGTCTTCAGGCCCCCTCCTTGCCTGGTTGGGCCCATGGGTTAAAGTCAGCCACTGGTAGGCCTATCAAGCGCATAAATAAAATGGCTCTGTGGATCCGTCTATTTATGCCTTCTGAGAGATATGGCTGTGGCTTCCCCCAATAGGTAGGACTTGTTCCGGGCAGATAAGATCTTTGAGGACTATAATGCGTTATTTAGGGCCACATGCATCACATTGCGACGTTAGTTGAGACTAAGTGCTTAATTTGAGCCTCCACACCAGCACTTATTTCTGACAGCCGCCACTTGCCTGTCTATATATTTTTGAGGAAATCACACCAGCAGGACATTTATAACATTCAATAAATACTGAAATAAAAATAATACTAGGTTCAGGTGATTTGTAAGGGTTTGCCGACATGGAATAATTCAAATTGTAACATTTCTTAGAGTGAGATGTCAATAGGTAATGGTGATATAACATTTGACAGTGCTGGTACAGTGTGCAGGAAACAGTGGTCTTCTGAGAAATACCCTGGGCACTGGCACTTATTCTTTTTACAACTTAATCACTGCTGAGGCTTATTAAATATACTAAACTCCAGCGGAATTAAGAGCAATCGCCCTAAGAGCACATTATCCTCCCTCGCTGCCCATTAGTTCATCACACAAACTATTAGTACTGGTGGTAGGGTGACCAACCGTCCGTAAATTTCACGGACCATCCGTGATTTGGAGCTCACGTTCGTTGTCTGCGATGATCCCTTTTACGGACGACTTTTGCCCGTAATTTTGGGCATTGCAGGGAGCAGCACTGTTTCCCTGCGAGAAGCCTCAACTACCTGATGGGGCCGCTTCCCACTCATCTTCTGAGCACAAGTGCACCCCCACCCCGCCTGTTGCCATTCTGCTGCGGCTGATAATTGTGACACACAAAATGGGCCAGTCTGGGCTGTTAAAGCATGTGGTGGGCCTCCTCCTGCCTCGGTCTAGGGCAGGGCATTCTGTTTTAACCGTACATAAAGAAAAATGTTGCACCTCACCAGATGGAAGGAATGTACAGAATCCAGTTCACGAAAAAGAGCCAGCGAAAGAAGTTAAAAATAAGGGGTTATGGATCTTTCACAGTCTCATCCTTTTAGAACTGAAGCATTTTCAATAATATATGCAACCAAGCCATAGTTGATTTTTTAAAATTTTATGCAACTAACAACCATTGACAAAGCCAATAGTCCTGGCTTGTTGTAGTTGTAATGTATTATATCTGGATGCAATAACAGAAGATGCAGAATACCAGTTGGGCAGCACACTATACTAAGCACAGATTTTGTTTTTGCTTATGCATTTTAAGCCACACCCTTAATTACTTCCGACATGCCCTTTGGAGAGACCCCCAAGTTTTTTCAACTCACTTAAAGCCCTGGAAACAACACCATGTACTAGTCACCTGAGGTCCTGGCACTGTGCATCACGGATGACTTCCAAGTTTTCAGATTGCCTATGCGCAGGGGCCTAGTGAACCCTCCCCGCCCCACCCCTTGCTTTAGGAACTAGAGCGACGGTGGAGTTCTTCATGGGCCTCTTCTGCCTGAAAATCTGCATACAAAGGTTCACCTCATAATTAATGTGAAAACGTGGGTGAGTGAGTAAGTGACGAAATGGGTGAATGGTTGGATGTATTAATGCAAGGATGAATGGAAGAGTGAAAGGGTGAATGGATGGATAATGAGAGAAAAGCTGGCTGGATGACTGAGTGGAAGTATGCATGAGAAAAAGGGTAAATAAATAGATCTATGGGTGGAATGGTCGGACATATGGGTGGAATGGTGGAAGGATGGATACAAGGGTGGATGGATGAGTGAATGGATGGATGGGTGGAAGAGTGGATGGATGAGTGGAAGGATGGATTTGGTGAAAGGGTAAAGGGTTGGCTGGATGAGTGAATGGATGGATTGGGTGAAAGGGTAAATGTTTGGATGGATGAGTGAATGGATGGATTGGGTGGAAAGGGTGGATAGATGGATGATAGATGGATGAGTGAAAGGGTGGATGGAGGGATGGATGAGTGAAACAATGGATAGAAGGATAGATTATGGCTAGGTTTGCAAATGGTTGAATATGTTTGGATATGGATGGGCACACAGATGGAAGGACAGAATAAATGGTGAAAGACTGAATGATGGATGAAATAATTAATGGATGACAGAATGTAAATGTGAAATGGTGGATATCAGGGGTTTGATGGAAAGATGAATGGCTAGATCCTTGGACAAGAGAGCTCCTCTGGGGAAGGTTGTGATGACATACTTTGCTTTCTTGGTGCCGTAAGAGCTTCAGTTCAAAGTGGGAGGTATTTTAATTTTCTGACTACTCCATTGCATATGTGTGACTATTCTGTATTTGCTGTGTGCTTATGTGTGGTATCTTTACATCACACATATGGCATTTTGAGTGACACCCAACTGCTACTTGAATGTTACACTAGCAATTGTAAATGCCTGTTTTGCTTTAGGTGTAAGGTTTTAGGGAGAGCCTCATGGTGCCATGAGCTGTGCTTGAGATGTACATTGTGTTTGTAGCAATACGCAAGGCGTCAAAAATAAACTATTTACTAGTATATCGACAGTGCCTTCTTTAAGAAAGCTTCAGGGAAAAGCCCCTTTGTGACTTCCGTCAGCCAGTGCAACTCTCTGCAAAGCCCCCATAAACAAAGTCAGATTCCATATTTTAAGTTCAAACAACATATCAGACTGGACAACCCATGCAGTAACCATATATATAGATTATTATCAAATGAAACACCACAAAAAACCTTCACAGTTGCTCAAAGCTGTACACAGATCGAAAAAACGTGAAGTACACGATTGTCTCAACCTAATATAAACGTATCTTGACTTGTACTTAAGTGGTTGTCTATTTACTTACTTATATAATATCGCACAACCTCCTCTGATGTATCTGCAAAACTTACCTTTTGTTCCGAAGTTTTGTCCTGAAATTTGACCTTCTGTCCGGAATTTTTGTCCTGTATTTTGACCCGTTGTCCTGAATGTTTACACTTACCATCCTACATTTTCACCCATGCCAGTTGGTCACCCTAACAGGTGGTGACTGCTCAAAGACTGTTGATGACCCCCTTACAAATTCTGCTCATGTGTTGTCTGTGAATGCTAGCTAGAAGCTCACATAAGTGAAACCGGAATTGCGAGCCTCAACTTTGTGAGACATTACAAATTTCTGAAATTTGGCTGGTATTATAAAGTTTGTATTATCCACTGTTCAAATGTTTATTTTTCTTCGGGTGGTAATATTATCTCCTGTTGCAGATCACTCAGCCTTAATTTTTCAATTGCTGACTAAAGCAAGTTCCTTTATTTTTTTACTTTATCTGGAGTGGAGCAGTGCTCTGTTTGCTGTGGACAATAGATCGTTTTTTTCCTTTCACAATGGCAGAATCCTGTTTTTTTAAATTCCTGTAACTGTGGAAAAGATTCCCACTTAGGGGGCAATTCCAATGTCGGACGGACTCGGTTGGGAACTGGGACTGAACGATCTCCTGTGGTCGGTCCCAACCCAGAAAGTAGGATGGAACCGTACTCTGTTCGGTTGCACTCTTATTCTTTACCATAGGAGGATGCATTCCAAATGGAATGCATGCTCTCATGGTAAAGAGCTGAGGTGCAGTTCACTCCTGCACCCCTGGCAGGCACCTCAAGGTGGCTGCCATCCTGCGGCCTTGCACCCATGGGGGCACTTCTGGGGGCCCCCAAAGTGGGATTCCCACAGTTTTTCTGTGTTAGAAAGGCGGGCACAGAAAGGTGTGGGAATCCTCCATCATAATCCCTTGGCCGGAAAGAGCCGCCTGAGGGATTGATGGAGGATTTCCGAATGGCAGCTGGGCTCTCCAAGCCCATCGCAAGCCATTTAGAAATCTGGTTCAGATTCCTTTCTGACCAACCTCATCAAAATGGGACGGTCGGAAAGAAATCTGAACTGCCGATTCTGATGCGGTCGGAACAGCTCCGACCAATTGTCGGAGCTGTTTCTGACCACATCGGAATCATCCCCTTAGTTGGGAACTAACTAAGAAGAAGGCAATGATTGAGCAATAAACTTTGTGGTAGACAATAATCTTTCTCCTAAAGGTTTACAATAGCCTTTAATTTGAAAATGTAGGTCCAATGTACTAAAGTTTCGTGATTTGGTTACCAATAAAAATTGATTAGCGAACATTATATGAACAAATTGGTATCAAGGATGAAAAATTAGGAGTTTGCAAAATCTGCATAGTGAACCAAATAAATAACGAATCATTAAAAAGTGATATGTACTAGCGATAAATCAATAAAAAACATCTAATACTGATTCACAAGTGGTATGTATGAAATATTCGCTAATTGTGTTAATTTACAAAAATGTGATTTTGCACTTACAATTTACCACCAACAAGAAGCAGGTTGTAACTAGGTGCAGACTTTAAAAGATATCCATAAAGGGAACTCTGTTTTTCCAGAACTGCTGCATTTTATGCCATTGCAATGAAGACAAGGATTTTGTCAGCAGTAGGATAAGGAGAGAAGAGGACTCATGTTTAAAATATAGCTTAAATCACCATATCATATATGACCTTATAACAGATTTGGATCCAGCGCTAGCTAGGCAGGCACACAGAGCCCAATCTATTACTACACATGCATATGTCCTTCGTTCACGTCATGTATTGCAGAATGGCAGCTTTCAGGCAATTTTAGCTGCAGCAGGGGGGGTGCCACATGTGCCTTCTTCTAGATTTGTTTGAATACATTTATAGATCCTATGTTGTTAAGAATATACAACCCCATTTAATTTTTAAACTTAGCTCAAGAATTTGATCAAGAAAAACTCGTTTTCTATAGAATTTCACAATTTCCATGCATCATAGGTTATGTTCATGGTTCACATGTTCTCATCTGTCCACCCGAAGCAACATAATTTCTTTATTGTAATCATGCAAATCAACACTGTTTAAACATTCAGGTTGTATGCAATGCCAAATAAATTATTGTGAACCTAGTTGCATATTACCCTGAAAGTACACCTGATTCCTCCATTTTCAGACATACTAGCCGGTGTAAGCTTTTGGCAAGAGGAGTATTTGGAGATGACATCATAAAAATACATTCTCAGTATGATTGGCATGATTTTAACCCCTTCAATAGGAAGGATCAGGATGTTTTAACAAAAAGTTGGGATGCTAAAATAGCACTTCCCTCATCTCCCAAGAGTATTATTTTTGAGTGTGAGGCACAGCGTACTGATGTCACAAAATTACCATTAGGAGCTGTCTGCTTTCAATTTGATTGCTGCTCGGGGGCATATCGCAGCCCCCCAGGCACCCATCAAGCAGGAGAGATACAGCTGGAAACAGGATAATGTCTCCTTTCCTGCAGCACCTCTCTCTAGTTGATCCCTGCTTGGCGATTGCTGTAGGAGGGCGATCCCAAGTAGGGATCCACGTAACTGCCCCCTGGGTATACACTTGGGCAAATGCCTTCTCTAAAAAAATGTAACATATAAATATTCTGGAATCTTAAGGGGGTGATTGGGGTGTTTAACCCCTAATTTGCCTCTCACCCAGGATCAACAGAAAGCCCATTAGCACTGGGTATGTCATTTAAAAGGAAAAAAAGGATTGAAAGGGGTGGCAGTGTCCTGCACAGACATCGAGCTGTTCCCCCTTACTCCATAATGGCTTCAGCAGTCTTTATGCCCCACCTCTGTTGGGCTAATTCAGGGTTTACCCCAATCTGGCCAACCCAGAGGGCAGAAAGCCCACTAGACACCACAGAAAATGTGTTAAGAGACAGGATTAGCTGCCCAGGCACCAGGCTGTGCCCCAACCAAATATAAGCACCACACTCCTCCCAAGCGCAGTTTGGAAGGATTTATGCCAATCAGCCCTAGCAGGACGGTATAAAGGAGACTAGATACCAGGGATTCACAATTCATGTAAACTTTATTCGATTACAGAAACAACCATAAAAGCAAACGTAAAAAGATACAGTAAATTGTGAATGGTGACACCAGGCATCAGGCCTTACCCCCACTCCTAAATGCCCCAAGAGTTTTTCTGCCCCTCAGTGGGGGTAAAAAGCCCACTTAGCACCAGGGATTATTTTATGTTAGGAAACAAATATGGGGTGATGTACCCACCCAGGGTCTGGGCCTGAAACCCTTGTCTTGAAGTCCTCACAGTCGTTTTGTCCCCCTACTCCAAGGGGGAAGACTGCAGGATATACTACAATCTTCCCTGTGGGACAGAAAGCCCCCTGGATGTTGGGATATATTTTTATGAATGGAGTACAGTCTGGCCCCTTCTGACATTAGGCTGCAACCCCACCCCTAAAGCACCAACGGTGTTTCTGCCCCCATAGAGCCTACATCATACCTATCCACATGGCAAGCAAGAGGAAAATTGGATTCTTTTGAATGCAGGTGTGACAATGGGGACAGCAGAGAGGCAGTTAAGCCCAATTTCCTCTCACTGCCACGCCGAAAGGCTGCACTAATCAGTCTCTGAGTCAGCCAGCAACCGATGAATCCTACAGACATTGGGCCTTTTGGAAGCCTATATACCAAGGTGAATCAAGGGGATGTGTATGGTGTGGATCGTCTGCGATTTCTTACCCAGAACACCCTGTAAAGTCCAAACTTTGTCTAAAATCAAGTATTTTCCTCACATTTCTGTGGTGATGAGTTCAGGAAACTGTCAAAACTTATAATATTCCTGACACCCAGCATTCCCAGACTTCCCCTTATAAAGTTTGTATCCAACTTTTGTGGCTGAGTCTGTAACCTGAAAAAATAGTTGACTAACCAATAGGACATGTGAATAGTACATCGACTTCATCTGGTCACAGTATTTGTCCATTCCTGTTGAGGGCAAAAGACCCACCCACACAAATGTGGTTCTATTTTAAGCAGTGCAAATACAAGGAGATGATGGACGGAGCACTGAAACATTTCAGACACACACCCCCAGTCACGGATCTGGGTTGGATCCATCATCGTTCTTTAGCTCCATTCACCACCCCAGCCTGGCTGATGAGGGATGATGCCCCGTAACCGGTCCCAGGATGCTTGTTTCCAGTTTAGGGAGGACCAGGCCTAGCAGTTCGGGCTCGACTGTTCTCATGAGGAATTGGGTCAAGACTTATTTGCATATGGCTGGGTCCAAACTGGGGTGGCATAGAGAGGAAAAGAATGATGGATTAAACCCAGATTTCTTGACTGGGAGCCAGTGGTTGAAAAGTTTTAGCACTCTGTCCATCATCTTGTTGTGTTTACTATGTTTGCCCTAAGTAGCCAAGGGTATGCCCAGATGTGGGTCCCTTGCTCGCCGTGCCACAGGATTCAGTTTTGCCTGGCTGATGAGGGGTGATGCCCTGAAACCAGTCCTAGGATGTTTATTTCCGGTAGAGGTAGGACCTGGCCTGGCAGTTCGATGTGGACTGTTCCCATGAGTAACAGGGTCAAGACTGATTTGCATATGGCTGGGCTCAAACTGGGGTGGCATAGTGAGCAAAAGGACAATGGATTAAACCCAATCTCTTGACTCGGGGTGAGTGGTTGAAAAGTTTCAGCACTCCGTCCATCATTTGTTGGGTTTGCTCTATTGTTATCAGGACAAGTGTAGGTACAGTGGGTGGTAGGAATTTTGTGGATCCCACAGATTCTGGAACTCTACCCTTACAGAAATGTGAGGAAAATGCATGTTAGTCAGTCTTAATTTGCTGGGCATTCTGGGTAAGAAAAGAAAGTAGGGTCCACACAAGTCGTACTACCTTGGACTCCAAAGGGTGTCTTGTTTACAGAAATGACATGGTTTGATTGGCAACGGCCGCACCCAAGTATCACAGCGACCCATGCAGGAAAAGTGGGTACTTTTTACAGCTAAGTTTGTATGTCTCCACATTGTGTTTTGGGGCATTTCTTGTTGCAAACCACAGCCCCACCCCTCCCAGGTGGGGCACTGCTTTAATCAAGAGAAATGAGGAAACATAAGATAGTAAATTATTTGTTATTATCTACTGATGTAAGCTGGTGTGCAAAAAATAGCACATTTTGAAAAATGCGGTCTGAATCGCATGATGGTATGGGTAAGCCCAAATTCAGAGTTGCATAAGTAACTACTATTCCTAAACTCGGGGGCAAAATCACAAAGAAGTGACGGAGCCCTGTGTTAGCCTTCTTGGCTTAACGCCGCACTCTGCCACTTTTGGAATGCAGGGCTTCACCGTATTTACAACAATACATGCTGCCTTGAGTTTCCCCCTGTGCTGGGGTTAATTTCAGCTGCCTAGCACCAACGCAGGCCCCCTTGCACAATAGTGCAAGGGGTCCTGCATTTTGGGTAATGATTTTTTATTTGCAGGAAGGTGTCCCTTCCTGCACATAAACAATCTTAAATGACGATTTGTAACTTCTATGTGTGCTGCTTTGTGCAGCACACATAGAAGTTGCAACTCGTCTTTTTTAAATTGATTGTTTATGTGCAGGAAGGGACACCTTCCTGTACATAAACAATCATGCACAGTGTTTTGCTGTTTTTATGTGTGCTCCACAAAGCAGCACACATAAAAACAGCAAAAACGAAAAGAAATAAAGCATTTATACTCGTTAAGACCAGGTTTTCCCTGGTCTTAATTTTGGCGCTGCCCCATATTTACTCCACTTTTGTAAATATGGGCAGCATCAAAATCAGTGGGTGTTGCGGTGGAACACCCACTGAAACACCCATTGCCCACCCCTTTCACACTAAGTATGGAGTGAAAGGGTGTCTTATTTACAAGGCAGCGTTAAGCCACATAAGGCAAAGCCCGTATCGCCACCACAAGTAAAACAAAGTGACATTCTGGTGGCGATAGGGGCTTATAAATATGCTCCTCAGTGTCTTGGTCAGATTTGGAAAATGCACAGGTTTACTTCAATACCTATTTTTATTCATTAGATTTTAGCATATGAATTGATACTTGACTGGAAATATCATCATAAACTACAACTCAGCTTATTGCATGTTTTTGTACAACCAATAAACACTATATATCCCTGCAACCACTATGATGTGATGGCTGTAACTAGAATACAAAGGGAGGGACTGACATTCCGTTTTTAAATTGACCTCCAGGGCAAAAAATTAGAGATGAAAATGTTGCCACCTATTTCAAGTTTTCCAGATTTTTTTAGGGGTAGGTAGTAAACTCCGCTCAACTGGCAGAGTTTGTGCAGTTGCCCACTGTGCGTGGAGTTACAGAAAAACTCTGTGAACCACCGGGTGGCGGAGTTTTTCTCACATGCTGCTCACTAACGTTAAGTTGATGTGCACAAGCAAGAAAAATTGAGCATTAGGACGAGTCCAGGTGCGAGTTCTCAATTTGGGCTGTTGCAGCAGGTTGCTACCGTTTGCGTTGTGGATGCTGCAGCTCGAGTAGAAAATCTACTGGAGCTGAAGAAAGAAGCATTGCCCTCTGGCACAGCATGTGGTGCCACTCGTGTTGATTTGACACTGCGGAACAAGATCCTGATGCTAACATTTAGTGCAACATGCCAAGTTTTTATGCAACTCTGCAGATTTCTGCGGTGTGAAACTCAGCGAGTTCCACCCCCCCTAATTTGTCAAAACCATGAGGGTTCTACACAAATGGTTGCTTGCTGAATTCCATTTTTTTGTCCACTTTTTTCAGAAATGTATAGCTTAACAGGCTCAACCGTGACCACAACTCATTAAAATTGTTCTGAGTGGACCACTAACCCCTGTTTTATTTTCACATCCCAACACATTATCACCACCTACACTATACACATATTCACTAGGGCTCTCACACGCACTGCACCCAACGGCATTAGGAATAAAGATCTCCGCCAAGAAGGCCCCATCACGGGTGCCTGATCGGGTATTTCAGGGCCGACCCGATAAGGAGCAGACCCGATGATGAAGCAAGACACCTCCTTGTTGGGTGTGTGAGGGTCTTTTTCCAAAAGGAGGATACACTTCTCCTGCCCATCCGATTATCCACACACTGGGTCATCCTTTCGATCTCATACCATTACCTGCACCACGTATTAGGAACTGCATACTACTTCTGTTTATACTGTCTTTTGGGCATGTATGCTGGACCTAAGTATGACAAGTCCTTAGTTCCCCTCCTTGGATAAGGGATAAGATAATACACAATGCCCAGTTTAAATCTAGTTAAAAGGGTCTGCTCATGCACTTCACAGACCAACATTGTAGGAAAGTAGGATCTGCTTCTTATGGTTACCCCCACTTTTTGCTTAATGTTGCACTGTTTTTGACTAGTCTGACTGGTATCCTGCTTATCAGGACCCAGTCTTTCTGCTTTCTCCCTAAAATTGTGATGCATGTGCTTAGGTACACTCCAGATTAGATACTGGGGTACCCTTATCAGTCCCTAGTATATGGTACCCATGTGCCCAAGGCATAGGTACCCCAGAGGCCTCCCATGGGCTGAAGCATGTATTATGCCACCCAAGAGAGGCCATGCAAAATGGAACTAAAGGTCTGCTATTGTGTAAGATGGTGCTTGCACCACTTAGTTTACTTATAGGTTCACTATATCCATAGATCACTGCACTTAAAACTTATAAGTCACCCCTATAGCAGGTCGTATCAATCCTAAAGGCAGAGTGCTGGGTTTTAGTGAGAGGGTGCCCCTGCATCAGCAGACCCCTCTGCAGCCTTCGGAGACCATTCTCCTGGGTTGTCTGTGACTCAGCCGGACATATAGGTAGAGGTGCATTATAACCTCAAGGTAAGTGCTATCTCGAAAACGGATGCATTGAAACATATCTTGTTTGGTATCAAACACCTTGGAATCATACCTCTACACTGGTAACCAGTTTGGGAGGTATAATGCCACCCTTCAGAAGCAGGCTTCGTGGGGTCACTGGTCTATCCGGTGCCAGCCTTCTCAACCCGGACAGCACAAAATGGATGCTGCCAACCAGAGACACATTTCTGTCCGCCTGCTGCTGAGCCACGCTCGAGCAGAGGAAGGCAGCACAATAGGCATCCTATCACAGGGAGGTGTGATCACCTCCCAGACAGGATTTAGTGTTTGGGGCTGGGTGGGTGCACTCTGAGAGTGCCTGAAAGTGCACTGGGGGCACATTTGGTGTCCCTGTGCATAGTCCAGCTCAAACCAGTTATGGGTGCCATTGGCTCCTGCTCTGGCGTGAAACTGGACAAAGGACATGGGTGTAACCACCCCTCTGTCCTGACCCTCCCCAAGGAGGGTCCCCCAAATCTATCCAACCCTCTCCCATGGGTACAAAAGGGCTTACCTGGCTGTAAGACGTTAGGTTTTACGTGGACAAGATTCTATAAGAAGAAACCACTGACCTTCGACCGTCTGGACACTCTGAACTTCGCTGGACTTCGACTGGGCCCGACTTCGTCTCCCTCTCCGTCCAAAGCTTTGTCTGTGCCCTTGCTCCATACAGGCTCCGCGCAGGACCTGTGGTGCACTAAGGACAACTGAAGAATCTCCCTTTGAGTGAAGGAGTCACTCCCCTAGAATTGCAGGCACCTTAACTCAACTGACTGGTCTGCTGTTCCTGTGGACTCCGAAGATTTCAGCAACACAGGAGGTGGGTTTTTGAAGGTCTCTGAGGTTGATCTGCCCTCTCAGCAAGTCTGAGGCCAGTATTCCTCGTGGGGACTGCACAACCTAAACCCCTGTGCAGCACGTCCATTTGCAGTTGCATATGCTTGTTAGCAATTCCCAAGCTTGTGCATGGGACTCCGTTTAGTACTGACCCAGAGCAGTATTTGCACCAAAGAACTCTAGCCTCCTCACACCGAGTGCTCCGTGGGCTGGTACTTTGCAATCTTGCTTGAGGTACCCTTACGACTCCTGGTCCTTTGGCCTGTGGGTCCCCCTGAAAGTTATCTTGATTTTTTTTGGGCTTTCCTGGCTGCTCGAGATGTGCCCTGACGCCCCATTGCTTCGTGAGTCCCCTGGACCATGCTGGTCCATACTGTAACATGCTCGACCTGCCTGCGTGGGTTGCTTTTGCCAAGGCTTGTTGGTGCTCCAGCCGGACACCGACCCTCAGCACTCAACATCTCAACATCCTTTGTGGGACAGCTCACCTCCTGCTCCTGGTTGTCCGCAACATCTCCCGGTCCTCGTGGCTGCAGAGTCAAGCATCCCTTCTTCGCACCTGAAGCATCCGACATTGGTGGCCATTCGTCTACCGAGCCCTGGTCACTCTGAAGTGACCCAGACTCTGTCCCATGTGCTTTTAGGTTCCTTCCTTCCAGAATCCAGGCTTGCATTCCTCCGGACCCTTTTCACCTTCATGGCAGCAGTACTTCTTCACAGCCCTCCATTGAGAACGACGGCGGTTTCCGACACCAATCCAGACCTATGCACCTGGCTCCTCTGGGATAGGTAACTCGGGTACTACGGTATCCATGGGTGGGGTGGCTCTCCAACCTCTTAAGTTCCAAAGGGTTTGCTCGAAGTCCTCCTAGAAGGGTCCTTAAACTTTAAAACTATAACTGCGACTTCCCCATAGAATTGTACAGAGCCCGCGGTCGTGTTAGCACACTGCACCCGTCCTCTGTGGGGTCCCTATCTACTCACCTTGGGTGGTTCCTTGGGGTACCAGCGATTCTACATGTTCTAGACATTTTCTTGACTCAAGTCGTGATTGTTATACAACTATTTAATAAATGGTTTGGTCACCCCCTGGAGCCCACTGTGTATTGTGCTACTTACAACTGTTCGATTGATCTCGTATTGTGTGCTTTGTGTTCTATCCTCATGTAGAGGATACTAGAGAGTGTTATATTAATAAATACATATTTTTATATAAATACTATGTGGTTCTCCTTTCATTTAGTCAATATAGGAGGTAATATTCTGGTAAAACAAGCTGCTTTACATTCCTTCAAGATTAAGCCTGAAGGTTGCTCTCCACAGCTACCACTGGGATAGCTTTCTAAAGGTTATCTTTGACCTCATACATCATAAGGGTCGTTTGGACTGGTACAAGTTGCCCACTTAAATTAGTGGACAGCATATACTAGGCCAACTTCTCACAAACATTAAATAAACTTCTTGCCCTAGTGAGATTTAAAAATAATAAAAGTTCTTACCAACAACTTAATTAATTCAATAGGCTCCCTGCAAAGCCTTGTCCGCACTAAGAACATTGTGTAACCCCGACCTTATGTTTGTATGAAATTTTCATATGTGTGGCAAATTGCTCATCGTGAACCAGGGTCAGGACAATCATGTCTGATGTAATTTAGCCATGCTGTCTGGGTTTGAGCGTCTAAATACAGACAATTGTGAATAATCTCCCAAACAATGACATCCACAGGATTGGACCACAGGAGGAGAGGGGACAGTTTTTTTTTTTAGTTTTTTTTTTTTAAAACGTTTTTATTATTTTCTCTGTAAGCCAACCAACAAGACACTTGAAAAGACGTTACACAACCCATCCGGGAACAGTGCACATCAACTTAAAATGCGTAAGCAGACCCTAGACCACCTCCTTGTCATATAGCCGGTAGTAATCCCCGAGCTCTCTACCCCTGGAACCACCCCATCAGTCTGAGTCCGAGGATTCATCTTGTGACAGTGGTGGAGGGGTACATATTTCTCCTCTGAATTTGTTCCACACCCCCCATACCTTGTCCCACTTGCGGGGGCACCCCCGCCTGATAAACACTGAGCGTTCAGCAAACATTGCTGCATCCTTTTTTTTTCCCCATGCGGCCATTGTTGGTCCCCTCTCCGCCCCCCATTTTTGGGCTGTGTTCCTTTTAGCCGTTATTATCCCCAGCGTCACCCAGCTCTGCGCCTGCCGATTGAGATCATTGGGCTCCCACACATTTAGCAAACATCGCCGGGGTTCAGGCACCAATGACACTCCGCACACTTGCGACATCGTCCTCATGAGAGGGGACAGTTTGATGATATCCTCCAAACACCTCAGTCCAAGTTGCACGCGGTCATAACATGAAATGTATCCTGAGGCACACCAAGTAGGCACCTACAAAATCTATTTTACTCCGCTTGTAGATTAAATGGATCAATGAAGCCCAAACTCCTGAACCACAGATGACAAAAGAAATACATTAACTTAAATAAATGAGCTTTATATAATGCTGTGTCTTGCTTCCTAGATGAGCAGCAATTATAAAAATGGCTTCCATGGACTATATGAACCTAAGCCTCCTAAACTGCAAAATATTCATCCATCTGTTCAAACTGTGGAACAAAAAACAACCAAACATGAAAAGAAAGAAAGAAACTCTCTGTGAAACTTAACCCTTATAAGAAAAACTTCTAGTTTTGACAGTTTTCAGTCCCATGGTCCCAAAATTATCTCTTCACTCTTCATATCTACATACTTGAAGACCTTCAAATGGACTTGTAGTATTCCTCAGAGTTATGTCCTGAAAAAACTAGGAATATCCTGCCTAATCTAGGCTGGTCATTGCCTCTCTTCTGTAAATTATCATCTACCCCAAAGACATAAAGAGTGAAGAGAAGTTTTTTCAGGACATAACTCTGAGGAATACTACTAGGCCATTTGAAGGTCTTCAAGTACGTTCTTCCATGACCATATCTGACTTTAGCAGAGAGTTTAAATTGTAAATTAATCAATAATACTGGAATCCACTCTGTAAGAAATTGAGGTATAAGTTGAGGGGGATGACAGCCCACCTCAAATAATACCCACAATTATTGTTAGGGTGAACCACTGAATTAACCTGAGCGCAACACCCTGAAGCAATGGCACAGAGCAGGCAGGTTTAACTTCAAGACATTGTGTAAAGTATTTATGAAGTAATTAAACAGCCTTGAAGTCAAAACATAATACTGGAAAAACCCCAAACCAGTTTTGAACAATAGAGTGATAAGAACTCAATAAGTAGAACCGGAGTTATGAATTTTAAAATTTTAAGGTTAAAGATAGTGTCAATAAACATTAGGCGCCAACTGCAGTAATCTGGCTCTACAATACAGGGACAAAGGTAAGGTTTAAGGCCATCTGCAATGAAACACAAGTCAGATATGAGGGCCAGATTCATCCCATTAAAGAGGTTTACCTTTGAACACTAGTCTTTGGACAGGAAGTCAGAAATCCTCAGTAGGTAAAGCAGCAGGCTGTGGTGAAGAGAGAGCACCACGTCATTGGATAGCTTATGGACGAGGTCTCGATGTAGCCATTGACTTTTGGAGGGAAAGCTTAGAGTGGGAGAAATTTGAATTTCACTTCAAGTAAAAGTTTTGTGCTGGCCAAATACTTATTTTTCTACTTTTGGACTTCTTCCAGTGGGACAAGGCTGTATGCGAAGAGGGCTCCGGGTAGCTGAAGACCTACTCTGCCATGTCTTGCTGAATCGGATTTGCTATTGTAGAGAAGAACATAGCGGGATCAACCTGAATCTTTGACACAGCGGCTATACATCTTCATCAGATTGGCTTAGCAGGTTGGTCCTGGTCTCCCATCAGACCTACAGTAAAAAGTTGTCAAAAAGTTTAAAAGTCCCAAGTTTCAGTATTTCTTAAGAGGAGTACACTTTGACACCTGCCAATGGTCCAGGACCATGAGGTCAAGACTCACTCCAGCAGAGGCCAGCAGCAGGGTCCAGGACAGGTCCAGTTATAAATGCAGGAAAAATACATCTTAAAGCTTGTTGTGTCCCTGTAGCACAAACAGCAGATCAGCCTTATGACCCTCAGAGTCCAATTATTTGTCCTGGGTACACAAGGGAGAGTAGGCCCAGCCTTCAAGGCTCTTCCAAAGGTCCAGAAGTGATCTGAGAAGTTCCTGTAGGTGTCACATGTATGCCCATTGCCAGCCTGTGGGCGAGGGAAACTCCTAGACACTCCTTAACCAATGGGGTCAGCACTTTGTGTGTGTTTTGATGTAGCCAATCCCACAGTGCCTCTCTCTGACGGAAACCAACATGGCAGAACCTTTCCTCCCCTGTGCAGAGCTCCTGTGTCCAACCTAGAAGTATTGCGAGGGATAAGAGCAAACTCTCCTCTTTAGTCACTAAAAACTGGCACTGGGGACGGCACCTCTCCCACTGGGACTGGTGCCTGACTAGCTAGGGGGACAAAGTAATGGGGCAGGATCAGATGTTTACTACATCTGCTTGTGGCAGGGTAGCCTTCTTAGAAGTTAATTAAGTTCCTGGATCCAGGTGGCCAGCCTGCTAGAAATACAGAATACCTCACTACACCCAAGAACTTTGTCTCAGCTCTGGGAGCTAGTTCACACCGCAATAAGGGGGGCATCCAGCTCGTGGGTGACAGATGGAGCTCATGCAAATGGGCATCTGGAGGCTTTAGGCAAGTTAAAAGAAATAATGTGAAAAGTACCTGTCCTAAAATATGTATTACAAATCTGACTTTGCCAATGCATTGGGTGTATAATAATTAATTTTAAAAGAAGTCCGAATATATACTTTGTAGCTTCTTCCTAAGCAGAGATAGCAAACATTAAATTTAACATTGTAGCCCAGTGTTTTCCTACAGAATAGCTACCACTGCTACTATGAAAATAACTCTGGAGGCTTTTTCGCATTAAAGACGTATTTAACATTAAACCTTTACACATGTTACTTTTAAATACCAAGCACCCTGCCTCATGTGCAACTGCGACCATCTTGAGGGGACTTATTAATATTTAAAAGAAGGGTTTAGGCCAGTTAAAATGGCTTGTTTTGACTGGTTGAATTTTCAGTTCAAAACCTGCATAACCGGGTTACTGGACTGCAGTCATGTTTACACTGGCATTATATTGGATGCCACAATCAGTGATGCAATCCACTGGTAGCATTTAACTTACAGGCCAGAGGATACTGTGGTACCATATACTAGGGAATTCTAGGTAAATTAAAAATGCCAATCAGGGGTATGCCAATTTCATCATGTTGAAAGGGGGAGCACATGCACTTAACCTCTGGTTAGCAAAGGTAAAGTGCACAGAGTTCTACAGCCAGCAAAAACTGTCAAAACTCTGGGGTGGTTAACATACAGAAGATAGTCATTTCCAACAGATTTCAACAATCTCTGTATACTCATTAGGAGAGAAGAGAGCATAATCAAGAAGTTGGAAGATATGATTAACAACAGTACTATAGATGTATTGAGAATGAATAACCAACATATCAGCTGTGATACAAACTTCTAATATTTATTCAGTGGAGTTCTGCCCACTTCAAAGTCTAATCATCAACTTCAAGAAGGCTGCCTCATATCTGCTGCTACTAGCAGTCACAATATCCTCCTAGGCTTTTTTCTGGCTTCACAGCTGACGATCACCAATGGCTTTTTTTGTAAGCAGCTCTGAAAAAAGTAATCTCATTAGGGTCCCTAGGGTAACGTCTCAAGACAGCATGAAGTTTCCGACATCTCATGCTAAGGCGTGCATTTAGCATCACGTGAGCTCGTGGAAAGTGAAGGAAAGCAGTAGAAAGTGTTGCAAAATTATTTACTTACCAGAGCACAACCTTTTTTCCGCTGGAAAGTAGCCCTAATGTAATGCAAACAACACTTTGCACTGCTTTGTATTAAATTGTGTCAAGGGGTGTCCATGGGTGTTGCATGGGTATTCCCACACTAACACGCATGGGTTTTGACACCAATCCCAATCTGCTAACCATGGTAGACAGTGCTGTGTGCCAAACAAAATGCCTCCTCGAGGCAGGCGATAAGAAGACAACAATTTTTTTATGTCTCCTAACATTTTCCAAATTACAATGCGCGGCACTGTACAACACCCATTCAATGTGGGAAGATTAAAGCATGTCTAAGCATTGTATTTTGTACTGCAAAATCCCTTTCCAGTTCAAGAGCTAATCTAGACATCATCACAGACCTTTATGTGCTTGGTGTTCGGAAGTCTGAATCAGCGCCAGCCTGGGGAAGAAAGCAGCACTGCTGTATCTTAGTAGATACAGCAATACCCTGCTCTCTCCTCCTAACGCAACACAGTGCGCAACGTTGATTGTTGTACTGCTTTGTACTATAGCCTTATAGCCCACTGCCAAGGGCTATACCTGTTATTAAAGGCCCTGAACCCAAGTTATAGTTCCAGTTCACAGGAATTACAAGTATATTTATTGGACAACAATTGTAAAAACATCAAAGCTGGATGCACTTGGATAAAATTCTGACCCTTCAGTAAAAGCAGTGTAAAATCCTTTTTGAAGCTCAGTACATTAAATCCAATTGAAGCATAGTATAAAACCCCAAACCATAACAGACTCCTCGTTTTACCCGCAATTCCTCAATACTGGAGCCATTGTTATATCGGATGACCATGGACATGTTCATATGAAGGTCTTGTAAATAATACACAATGTCCGCATCCGTTCCCATGGTCAGAAGAAAGCTCCATAATCTGTCCCTATTGACTTGATCAAAGGTTGAGGAGAGATTGACAAAGACCATGTGGACAGAGGACAGAACCTGGTTTAGCTATTTTGCAATTGTTGATAAAAAGGTAAAACATTAGGCACTGATAATGTGCACCCAAAATATATGGTTCTTCCCAGTCCAAGTGGTTAACCTATTAAGGACCACCTGCTGATAACCTTTACTAAAGAATCGATTAGCAATATTGGTCTGTAGCAGTGGGGTTCATTATTAATACACTTTTGAATATGGCTATAATTATAGAGGTTGACCAAGACAAAGGGATCCTCTCTTTTACAACTGCATTTATTGTCTGGGAAAGCAGTGGATCGCAAACTACAGGTTTGATAGCATACAGGTCGAGAGGCACCCAATCAGGTCCTAGCACTTTCTTTTTGGTTAACCAAGAGATCTGTATTTACTTCCTCCAATGTGAAAATTTAATTTGAAACTACCACATATGAGGGTGGCATGTCCCTAAAGAAGGCATATAATTATATGTCCTGGCAAACTGCCTCAAACAGCTGTTGGGCGGAATGTGGGAACAAACAGTCCTGCTATCAGAATGAGAGTAAATAGGTTGGTTTATAATTTCCCAAAACAAAGAACTGTTGGTTAGACAGGAAAAAGTCGATCCCAGACCTCATCTTTCAAAAATGTTTTATACCTTTTGATCGCATATTTATAACTAGACCGACAGCTAGCTATCAAAATTTTGGCTTTCAGGAGAGTCATAACTACCCTCTGAAGATTTCCATGGGCTCTTGAACTTTTGTTGTCAAACCATTGGGGAATTGTATAGCAGTGATCCAACGGAGTAGAGACAAAAGGTCAGAAACATTAAGTGATATGGAAGCAAAAGCATTTATAATATCAAGTTCCTTTTTTTTGTTTTAAATGTTTTTATTGATTTTAACATATTTTTTTTCCCCCCCACCCCCGACAGGTAAGCATTTTGTACTTTTACATCGTACATTTTTATGTTTATCATATTTACATAATTATTATAGGAGATCTTACAGGAAATGTTCCATGCTTCATAGAAAAAAAAAGAAGAAGAAAGGGAAAAAATACAGCTAGAAAAGATAACATAAGAATATTACAGTATTGGAAATTAATCAAATTTGTAAATCTCGCCAAAGTGTAAGAGGAGTCCAAATATTCATGCCCCTTTCTCGTCGCCTACTGCTTTTCCGCTTATAAATAGCTATCTCGATATTGTGCAACGCTAAAAGCCTAGCTAACCACTGTTGAAAAGTGGGTGGTAGCGGGTCTAGCCAGGCCGATGCTAGGCATAGCCGCCAAACGGCCATGGCCACAAATATAAAATCATAGCCGTCCTCAAGTTTTTCTGTATCAACCACCCCAAGTACCATTGCCTCTGGAGGCAGAACAACCTTTCTATGAAGGACAGAAGTTAAAAACCTCTCTATGTTTTGTATCAGAGGCATTAACACTGGGCAGGTGGCAAAGATATGGATAGAGTCTGCTTTAAATAGATTACATCTCGGGCAGCAAGTCTCATTACCAGTTCCCCATTTTGCAATCTTGTTCGGTGTGTAATAGAGACAAAAGAAGGTTTTATAAAATTGTGTCTGAAGTTTGGTGGAGATAAGAAGCGTTTGCGCTAGCTTATAGGAGTTTAGAAATCCATCTTTAGGAATATTGAGTTTGTTTTGCCAATTCATTGCCATTTTATCTAAATCATCCGGAAGTTTATCCAACAATGATTCATACACTCCACCAATCGACTGTTTCTTGGAATGTATAATTATCTCTAGAACCGTAGATTTTTCCCAGATTTTTTTTAATCCGAAATTATGAGTTAGGAAAGCTCTAATCTGAAGAAATTTAAAAAAATCCCGCCAACCTAGGCCAAATTCTCCTTTCAGGCCTTCAAAAGATTTAATCCCCTGATTAGTATAAAAGTCTCCTAGTTGTGTTATTCCCAAGTTGTACCATTTTTTAACACAGTTATCTTTGAAAATAGTTGGTGGAAGCATTGGGTTATTTAGTACTGGGGTGTAGTATGAAAATCGTCCTATTCCTAACACTTTTTTTACAGCCTTCCATACCTTAAAGCAGCTATAGAGAGTCTTAAATTTAACCTTTTTATGGTAGCTATCATGTGTGTGTATCCAGAAATAGCCATAGCAGGAGTCCCCCACCAATAACTGAAAGATTGAGGCGGTGTGTTCCTCTGCGTTATTGCATCCTTGTAATAATTCCTTGCTGTATAGTAGTACACAAGACCAATAATATCTCCGTAAATTAGGGAGCGCTAACCCACCTCTGTCCTTAGGAAGAGTAAGATATTTATATGCTCGCCGGGGTTGTGCGTATGACCATATAAATCTAGAGAAGATACGTTCCATTACTGTAAACCACTGATTTGATATTTCTAGGCAGATTGCCCTGAATACATACAAGATCTTTGGAAAGTACACCATTTTAATTGCATTAGTTCTTCCAATAATGGAAAGGTGGAGATTATTTACTCATCGTAGATCCTTTTGTATCGTGTTAAGCAGTGGCTTAAGATTTAAATCCACCACCTCCTCTAGTTTAGAAGAGATTGTCACCCCCAGGTATGTCGCTCCCTGCACAACCCTAGGATCGTCCATCAATTTTTTTTTATTTAAGACGATTTGTGTCTTTCCTTGATTTAGCGCATAGCCAGAGACCAGTCCAAATTTCCTGGCCTCGGTCTCAATGGCCAGTATTGCTACCTTAGGGTCTGCAGTAACTATGGCAATATCGTCCGCATATGCTAGTGTTTTTGTTAAATATCCCTGTGAAAAAATAGGGATTATATGATTGTTTTTCTCCAAGTAGCGGATGAAAAAATCTATATATATAGCGAAAAGCAATGGCGAACAAGGGCATCCCTGGCGAGTTCCTCTGGAAACAACAATTTCATTAGTTAGACTTCCATTAACAGATACGACGGCCCTAGGATTATTATACATTTTTTGTATCGCTTGAGTGAACTTGGTTCGAAATCCCATCGTCGCCATTGCTTTCCAGAGAAACGACCAGGAGACCCTATCAAAGGCCTTCTCTGCATCCAAGAGTATCAGGGCCATAGGGTCTGCAGTAATTTCTGTTCCGTCAAATAGTGTAATAACCCTCTGAATGTGACTTATCGTTGACCTTCCAGGAACGAAGCCATGTTGGATTTTAACGATAACTTTGTGTATGATAGGCGCAATTCAATTTGCCAAAATTTTAGAGTATATTTTAGAGTCAGCATTTATAAGGGTTATTGGGCGATATGATCCTAATTGTTCTGGGGGTTTCCCTTTTTTAGCGAAAATAACAATTCTTGCCTTAGACCAAGATCCGGGAGGTTCCCCCCCAGAAAAGATATGTGTAATTAGATCACTAAATATATGTTTTATTTCGTCCAAAAATATACTATAAAATTCTGATGGGATGCAGTCTAACCCTGTTGCCTTTCCTTTAGGGAGACTCTTAACGGCTATCAAGACCTCTTCCATGTTCGGAGTTCCCTCCAGAGCCAACTGCACGTTTACCTCGAGCTTTACAGTTTCACAATTCTCTAGGTATCTTTCTATTTCTATAGTGTCTCCATGGCTGCTATCCATGTATAGTTCTTTATAGAACCTCCAGAATGCTTGCTTGATCAGCTCTGGGTCCTTTAGCAGTCCTTCCACTGGATCTACAATCTCCCTTATTAAGTTAGCATTGGCCTGTTGTCGTAATTGCATTGCCAATTGATGTCCCACTAGCTCATTAACTTCATAAACTAGTTCTTTTCGTGCCGTGGCTTTCCGGATTGCTTTATCTGTGAAAATATTGGTAATAGCTGCCTTGGCAGCTGCTACTTGGGCTAAGGTATTAGAGATATCCCTGGTCATATCTATATTGTTAGTGGCACTAATGAGTCCTATTTCTGCTGATATAAGTTCATCCTGTAGCCTCCTTATTTCCTCTTTCTCTCTTTTATTTGTTCGAAGTGAATATGACATAGTCTCGCCCCGGACCCCTGCTTTCAACGTGTCCCACACAACCTCTATTGATGAGCTATTAATATTTTCTGTTAGGAATTTTGGTATCCAATCTTTCATGTGGGTAAGATACTGAGGGTCATATAATAATGCTTTTTCAAATGACCACAGGCTAGGCTCTGATTTAGCTAAGCTAGTAGTCAATGTGCAAAAAAGGGGGTTGTGATCAGATAATACCCGGGGCAGTTTGACAGTTTGGGAGGTCCTAATTAATGAGCTTGAGAGTAAAATGTAGTCAATTCTGGTATGTGTACGATGTGGATTTGAATAAAAGGTATATCCAGGGTCACCAGTGTTAAAATTAGCAGTCTGCCAGCTATCCACAAGTCCATGTACAAGACATAGATCTCTAAGAGAGCGGAATACTTTGGGTTTTCGACCTTTATAGACCCAGTCATCCTTTAAGGACCAATTAATCGGAAGGTTTATATTGAAGTCCCCACATACCAAGGCCGGAAGAGGCCAGTGTGTTAATTCATTGGAGACCTCATCAAAGACCGCGGGGTCATCTATATTGCTCCCATAAATGGCGCAAATTGTTCTTTTTTGCCCTGTTTGATAACTGCAATCGGTGATAGCCCAGCGGCCAGACTTATCAGTTTTAGAGTTATTAAACACCAATCCGCTCCCTTTAGCCAGAATAGCCACACCCCGATTTTTAACCCCTTGTGAAGTAGCGCACACCAATTTATAACCTAGTGTATTTAACAGCTGGCTCTGGGACCCTTCAATGTGAGTTTCCTGCATGCATACGACATTAGCTCCCCAGTTTTGTAGCCCGATAGCAACCATTTGCCTTTTCTTAAAGTCGTTTAAACCACCAATGTTCAGAGATAATACCTTTATCACATCCATGCTGATAAAGCAAGAGTGCCATAATTTATATCCCAGGTGTTCTGATTTCCTGTGATCCCTATTACCATTTCCTTATTCCTTTTTAACATAAGTTTAATACCCTTTATGTTTAACCTGTCCGGTTTTCCCCCCTCCCCTTTACCCTCCCCCCACCCACCACCACCTTTGAAGGTTACCTGGGCCAGTCTGGTCAAGGGGTGTGACATCTGCGCAAGCAGGTCCTGTGAACTAGGCTATCTTGATTTAAATAAGATGCTTATTTTTATGGGTGATCCAAATTCTAAGACATTTAGATTCCCCGAGCCAATCAAGCTAAATTCCACAAGTTCCCCAAGGTATATCTGCTACAAAATAAGAATTATAATAATTAATTAATCTTATATATCTTCTTTTTTACTACGAGATATATATTTGCTTTAGGTTATTTCCCTGAGTGTCGGGAGGCTGTCTCTGAGATTTCCCGAAGATAATTCTCCGCCTGTATTTCACTATTAAAATTTCTTGTGACACCTTTAAATATAATTTTCAAACGTGCTGGATTTTGAAGAAATATTTTTGCTCCAGCTTTTTCAAATGGTTCAAATAGTTGGCGCATTTTCCACCTTCGCTCCACAGTGGCATGAGCGAAGTCTGGCCTGGCAAAAAAGTTAAACCCCTTATGTTCTCTTTGGGTAGTAGGTCTTGCAAGGTCATAGATTTTTTCACGAAGGAGAAAGTTCCCAAAGTAGACCAACATTGCCCTTGGAAATTTATTTTGTTTGTTAGAGTTTTTTGGTAGCATTAAGGGGGAGCGATGGGCTCGCTGGACTTCCCTCTCCATGTCCCAGGCATCCAGTTCTGGAAATGATGTTTTGAGTATAGCAACCATTGCCGCTCTGGCATCGTTTCCTTCAAAATTTTCCGGGATTCCGAGAAACTTTAAATTGTTTCTTCTGGATCTATTTTCATGATCCTCCACTTTGGCCATGAGATCTCTTATTATTCCGTCTTGTTCTGTTTCCTTTATTTGGAGCGTCGCCACATCAGTTTCAAGATTCTCCGTACGAGTTTCTACCATGACCATTCTTTCCGAGATCTCAGAGCAAATACTGCCCACTTTCTTAACGGCACCTTGTAACTTTTCAATTGCTATGCGATTCTTTTGACTCTCTTTTTTCACATTCTCATGAAAGTTTTTTATTGAGTGGAGCACCTGGCTCAGCGAAGGTTCGGGAGGTTTAGCTTGATATATTTCCTGATTTTCCTGTATATCTGAGTTTTGACTTGGTATTTCCTCTCCTTGGGCTTCTTCAAGGAGGATTAGATCTATCGTTAGCGTAGTCCGTATTATTACCAGGATCTGTAGTTTCCTCATTCAGCAAGTCTCGTTCTCTTTTGTGTTTTGGCCTTTTCCCCCCCCCCCACTTTTTTTTTTCCTTATGTTAATTTCGCTAAGCACTCTTGAATCATTGGGGCCAGAGATCTCCAGCGATACAGCGATACGGTTAATATCAAGTTCCAATAGCACTACATTGAGAAAAATCTCACAGCCTGAAGCACAGTTGGAAAACAATTTGAGAAAGAGATCCTTGGGCACAAACTTTGAACATTTACGTCTTCTCCCTGATCCGTCATTTTCACCCTATTGGTGACATAGTATGGGCCTTTCCTAGTTAACAATTCCCATCCCAGGGAGGGGCAGGTTAGATTGTGGTCACTGAAATTACTAGGCTGGATCTCTTAACTAAACAGTGGGGCTGAGAAAAATATAAAATCAATAGTGGAAAGCACCCTCGACCAGTAAATGTTGAGGAGTATAGAAATATCCCTGCGAGTAACAATCTTGTCAAGGGAGAAAACAAAGTTAAATTCATAAAAAAGGGTATTTAGGAATTGCCCTAGTCTTGCATGTTCCACATGAAGAACATTGTTATCTGTGCACATTGAATCTGAGTTGGAATGTGATTTTGAACCCACACAGGGATGGATACTAAAATCACCTGACGACATATAAAAGGTGGATGAGTCAAATGAGAAATTCCTCTTGTCATATTATTCCATAAATGATCTCAGAGAATCTAAATATTTAGGAATACTGGATTATCATCATAAAAAGTGAGCAATTACAATTGTATGTATTTAGAGAGGGTGATCAACACCGCCTGGAGATTTGATGAGCCTCTATGTAGCTGAACAAGCTTACAGTTAGGAAGGAAGAAGATCATTATTATTAATCCTCTTCTAACTCTACCAAAAGAGGAAGGACTAGAAAAAAGGGAAAAAAGATTCATTATCGTCCAATCAAAAAGAGTTGGACATTTCCCATTTTTCCTGTAAGCATATCACTCTAACATGTTTAATGTAATCAATCCATGTTTTATCGTCTTTCTTACTGTTCAGGCCAGCTGTATTTCAACATACTATCTCAGTGTAAGAGGGGACAACAGTGTAAGTTTTAATGACTCTACTTGCAGGTATCACATGGGACGATTGATTGACCAGACTCTCAGAACCCAGTCAGTGATTATCCTCAAACTGGTACAGGGATTCAAACCGATTAGATGTATGCAGCATTAACCAGCATGTCAGTTCCCTGGGGATACAATGCAAATGATAATGGGAAACCCACTAAAGCTGAACCAGGTCTGTAAAAAATCCAGCTGTAAAACCAATATGGAGCAAACAATACAATGCCCCTCAAATCATTTATGGTTAGCCCCAATTCAGATAACACGCCTTACCATATTTATATGTTCACTTAAATACTCCCCCCTCAAATATCTCTCTAGCTAATGTATAACATTATTTTCTCATGCAAATGTTCCAGCATCCCTTCCTTTAAGAGAAGTACATTGCCTAGGACTACTACATAAGGTGTGGCATCAGGTGGAAGGTTAATGATGGTTTCTCTTGGAGGAACAGCAAAGCCACTATGCCCCGGGTTTAGATTACCCATCTCAACAATACTAGGAGAAACCAATGGGGGTATCTGAGAATGGGAGGGGCAGACGGCCCACTATAGATGGTGATACTGTAGGAGTTGGGGTAACATGTGACACTACAGTGGTGCATACAACCAAGACCCCAGAGTGCACATTCAAAAGACCACCCCTGCTGGTTGGATGAGAATGATATGTATTCCCCTGTGGATTACTCGCCCTAGGCGTAACCATACCTGCCTCCTCTGCAACCCCTTCTTCAGTCTATGATAGAAGATATAGCAAACTTTCACTGAAATGCCGCGTCAACAGTGTTTCTGAGTATTTTATTGTACATAAAATTTCCTTTTGTTTTTGTCACCTGTCTCTCTCAATATTGAACCGATATAAAATTATGATATAAAAATATTGAAGAAATTATTGGTCCAGACAGGGACGATATGACATCAATTTGTTTTATATATATTGTAACACTATGTTTTGATTTTAAAACAACAAGTATTTTTTAATAAAACAATTCAAAGTATTTTTAAAAATAAATTTCTTGTGTTTTTTGGGTTTTTCATTGTAACACATTATAGTTAATCACAACTAGGTTTATTTAGAAACTTGTATTTGGTCTGTGGAAGATGTATGGTACATGATTTGAATTTTGTGTTTAACGCTTTTACATATACAATTACCCCATTCACTTTCTAATCGTTTGAATAGGGATTTCTTTGTTTAGGGCCTTTTCAATTGTGCACATCCTTTTAAGAAATTAAAGGAGCTTTTAAGCAAACATTAAATTTTGGTAAGCAATTTATGCAGTAAGTCTTCATAGATATCACTGTCTCTTGGGCCCCCCTTAGCCGTTTTCACAGGATCTGGAAAGTCTCCATCACCTTAGGTGGGACCACCTCTTTTTTTTCCTCCCAGAAGCTGGAGACTCCAGCCAATGAATTTTTCCTCATTGTCAACTTCGACATGATGGACTTCTCCCAAAACTATCACATGAGAGCCACCATTAATTGGATCATCTGCCGTGCAGACTGAAGGCTGCTTTGCCTCAGAATGATTAGGAAAGTTAAAACTAGCACCCGTCTCCCGCCCGAGGTATATCCAGGTCATGGCCCAAAGCATGTATGCCCAGCTCCTCCTCAACAGTTGTGATTTCCTCACTAAGGATCCCCACTGTAGATGCCAGAAAAGTCACAATTGAAGAATTGGTTCGGGTACCATTAAGTGCCAGGTTGGTGTTGTGCAGTGGATATTGGGCCCATTTTTTTATTTAATCTTGTTTCATATTTCTGTTGTCTCTTTCATATGACTTAGCTAACTGACACTAACTTGATCCTCCGATGGATATTGTATTGTGCCATTGGGGTACTGGATATAGGAGATCTAACATCTGGATATCCAATAAGGATCAGGAATTGGATAACAGATTCACAATTTCGTAATTAAATTCATTTATATAACTCTCAAAATCAGGCTAAATAGGCAAAGGATGAACCTTCTGAAGAAATTTAGCCAGACTAAAATCATGCTAACCAATAATTATTTTAAGGCAATACAAAACAATAACATTGGTACCTGATGATTGGACATTCCTCTATGCTGATCTCTCCCTGACATTAATAAATCTATAGGAATGCACAGTCAACTTAAGGAGACAAGTCATGATAAACAGAGGCTATGCTTTAGTTAAAAGTAAATTGATCAAAGATCTCAAAATGGCAATACAACATTTTTACATATTTAAGATCTAAAGAGTGCAGGAAAGTCTAATTAGTTTGGGTTTGCATTAAAGGGAAAGGGATAAGGAGAGTTCAGTAAGGACATGAACCATGACAGCTCATGTGCAGTGCCCCAACGGGAAAGAGTCCATGAATGGCGCACACAGCGTATGCATCAATGCAAAAGGAGGAAACGACTAGAGTCTGAATAGGATGCAAGGAAACCAAAACCGGCCTCTCTTGAGTCCATCAGACTCAGATCCTCCTCATTCATCAGATCAATTTAGTCCTCTAGTTCCGGGGTGAAACCTCCTTAGTCACCTCATCGTGTCAGACCATTCAGTGCATTAGTCAGTTCGTATAGGCAATTGTTACACAGCATAAAGGAAGACACATTCTGTAGATAGAGGTGGTCCTGATCATGTAAATTATCAGATCATCCAGTATACATAAGCCTCCAAACAATGATCCTTTAGCAACAGGCACATGAGTGAGTTCAAGAGGACAGTTTCCCATAGCAGATGTTCCCAAAGTATCAACTTTTGTTGTAATAGTCCTTGTAAGTGCGTGAGAACTCTCCTAGTAAGACACAGTTTCGCTTCACATTGTAAATTCAAGAAATCATTTCATGAGTGTAAGGCGAAGCAATGTAGGAAAAATGCAAGCCTATAATAAAGTTAATTTAAAATATGCAGAATATAAAGTAATGAGAATATACATTTCATAGGGGAAATCAATATTTTAAAAATCCTTTCAACTTAGAAGCACTCAGAGTATGTTATTTGTTGGATTGCAAAGATCACATGTAACTATGACACATTACTACATTTTCAAAATGCTAACATATAAAGTTATTTCAAATCATAAAATACTTATTTTTTCACATGGTTTACATTAGTACATATCTGAAGATTATTGTCTGACGGGTTCATGATAATGACACTCAATATGACTGTGCAGCACCACTTTTTGCTTTTCTCATTTGGTGCATAATTTCACATATGCAAATGATGAAATTCAGAAGGAAACCCTTCAACAGCACACGTAAAATCATCTAGATTATGTTAGATTTTATTAATTCTCTGTATGCATTACTATTTCAATGATGATGGTTAGGAATTTTACAACACGTGAGTGCATCACTAACTTTAATACACAATGAAGTAACATGTTGAAGCTGGTTAATAAAATATGAACCTATATTGGACACCAGGGGGCGCTGGGCCAACATGGCCGCTTAACGGAGCAGCTCCGAGCGCCCGGTCCCTTCCACTTCTGACCGATCCGCTCCCAGATGCCCTGGCCGGGAGCAGAGGGGAGCATTTCACAGCAGAGCAGCCCCGCAGCCTGGGGGCAAACTTTGACGCGCTCCGGTCCTTCCCGAGCGCCACCAGCCGTGACTGAAGCGGGTCCGGGACGTGGACGCGGAGCACCTGGTGCGAGGTCTGGCTGTGAGGGCTGCGGGAGCCCGCGGCGCCCACGAGGTCTCCAGGCCCCGGGCCTCCTGGGGCACGGGGGCAGCAACCGTTCCAACCCGCCCCCCCCCTCCTCGTTGCCGGCCGAAGCTCTCTGGATCCCTCTTGCCGGTTGGGGCGTGGAGCTGCCTCGGGGGGGCGGCCTGACGCCTGGTGAAGGCCGGTGACTGCGGCGGCATCGGCGCAGACAATGACGCCGTGGAGGCGGTGTGGGGGCTTCTGTGGCAGCTCCAGGGGGAGTTGGCGATCCTTGGCTGCCTCCCCCTCCTCCACCCCCCCCCCACTGGATGCAGCCCCTCCTGGATCGCACGTCTGGCTCTGTGTGGCGGCGGCGTGGAGCCTGGGGCCGTCCCTGAGTGTCGGGCCGCGATCGGCTGTCAGGGAGCCCGGTTCCCTCATCTCTCCTCCCTCCATCCTCCCCCCCACCGGGCCGGTGGGCCCGCCCTGCAGTGCTGACTCGCTGGTGTGGAGTGAAGAGGTGCGGAGCCCTGCGGGTGGTGACCGCATCGGCTGCGGGCGGAGTGAGGTAGTAGCGTGTCGCTTTGGACCCCGATGAGCCGCGGAGCGGCGGCGGTCCCTGGCGGGGGCTCGGCTGTCATTTCGGGCAGCGCCCCGGGAGGCGACTTGCGGGGCCTGGATTTGCCGGCCGCCCGGGTGAGTGGACACTCTCTCTGCCCGTTCCTCCTCCTGCCGCCCTGGCCCTTGGTCCCCCTGGACTTGCCGGGATCCTCTGCGGGGCCCACCAGTGGGCGCGGGTGCCCCCCATGGACTGCCTGAGGCCATCATGGGCAAGGACAGGGCCTCCAAGCCGGCGCCGGCGGCCACCCAAACCAAAATTGACCAATTCACGTCCTCGGGGAGGGGGCCCGGCTCGACGGGGGAGGCGGCGTTGGCCACGGATCTGGCGGCCATCCTGCAGGCCATCCATGCGTCCCGTTCCTCCCTGGAGGGCATGGTGGGTGAGGTCAAGGTAGACGTTGCCCTTCTCCGCCTGGATCTGCGCAATGCTACTGCCCGCATTTCGGAGGCCGAATCACGAATCTCGACGGCGGAGGACAACATCCGTCAACTGCAGGATCAGGTTCGAGAGCTCACCACCCACTCTAGGGAGCTCCACCGCCGGGCCGAGGATGCAGAAAACCAGGCGCGTCGTAGTAACCTCCGCTTGGTGGGATTTCCGGAGGGGGCTGAGTCGGGCCGGGCCGACGACTTTTTGGAGGGCTGGTTCCGATCCTGGATGCCGGCGGACAGCTTCTCGGCCTGGTTTGTTATTGAGAGGGCCCACCGCTCCTTGGCCCCAAGGCCTCCGGGTGCACCCCCCCGCCCCTTCATTCTTAAGATCCTGAACTTCAGGGACAGGGATGCCATTCTCCGCGAGGCCAGGCGGGCCGACTCTCTCCACTTTCAAAATCATAAAATCATGGTCTTTCCGGATTACACTTGGGAGGTACAGGAGCAGCGGCGATCCTATGCGGATGTGAAAACGAGGATGCGATCCCTGGGTATCCAATACCAGCTACAGTTCCCGGCCCGCCTTCGGGTCATCTTTCAGAACAAGGCCATCTTCTTTGAGACGCCCCGGGCCGCGTGGACCTGGCTGACGGAGGAACATCCGCTGCGTCGCCCTGGAGGGGACTCATCACCGGGTGGTCGCAGGGGACCGACTACATCCAGGCCGTCCAGGACCCGCCGTCGGAGGCGCACCGTGCCCCGGGGCCGTGCGGAGGGTGAGGTGGTGGTCACCCGCTCCATGGGATGGCCGCGTCGGGCCTCTGGAGCCTCCCCTGCCTCTTCGGTCGCCCCTTCCAGCCCTGTTGCTGTGGACCGCCGGGCTGGATCCCCGGGGCGGTCGGGCTCTGTGGCCCCGCCCGCTGGACCAGTGGACACCTCAGACCTCTCTTGCAGTCCAGTTATTTGATTCGCTCTTGCTGCAGGTGGTTTATTTGATGGTCGGGGGTCTGGGAGTGGTTTACCGGGCTGCCAATGTTGGGACTTGGACTTCTGTGGTCCATTTTAGAGATAGCTCTCGGCCAGGGCGGGGGATTTGGTCACCATCCGGATATTTGGGGGTCCACTAGGTGCTCAAGCCCGAGCGTTTTAGCTTGGTTGTTGTACGTTACAGTTTGGGCGACAGATGCTTCCGTTCTCGAAGTATAGAGTGGGGGGTGGGGGGTTGGGGTGGTTTGGGGTTGTTTCTTTCTCCTATGGAGGATTTTGTTGGTTGGAGAGATCCTTCTACGTGTTTTCGTTTTATGGCATCATCGCATTCCTGCCCTTCCTGCTGGCCTGCCTTCCCGGGATCTCCCCCCTGGTGGGTGCCCCTGCGCCTGCGCCCCCCCCGGCCGCCCTGCTGGGCTCGTGCTCCGGGGGCGTCCCTCCTCTGTTTACACTAGACGCTCCACTCTGGTGTGATGGCTGACACTAACATACCCAAGGCCGCCATGCACATTTTGTCTTGGAACGTCAATGGTCTTTTGGACCACTTTAAGCGCACGGCGGACCTCAAATACGCGCAGCGTCTGGGGATTGATGTCCTTCTTTTGCAGGAGACCCACCTTCTTGGCAACAACTGTCCCTTTCTTGCTCGCTATGGGTACGACAGGGTGTGGCACTCCGGCTTCGTGCGGGGTTCCCGGGGAGTGGCTATCCTGCTTCGGCAGACTTTTCCCTTCGTTCTTGCCCAGGTTCACTACGACTCCCAGGGCATGGTGGTTGCGGTTTCTGGGGCCCTTGAGGGGCGTCCCCTGACCTTTGTCTCCTTGTATGCGGCCCCGTCCCAGTTGCAGCCCGTCCTCTCACACGCGGCACACTTGCTTCCCACGCTCCCGGCGGGCGCGCTTGTCTTGGGGGGGGATTTCAACGCGGTATATACGCCTAGTGCTGATGCGACTGGCCCGGTCTCCCTTGCCAGGGCTACCCGGTCGAAGCTACTATCGGGCTGGGCTGAGGCTCAGGGTTTGTGCGATGTGTGGAGGGTCTGGCACCCGCGGGCCCGCCAGTACACCCACACCTCGGCGGCGCACCATTCGCACGCCCGGATTGATTTAATCTTTGTCCCGTCTACTGAGTGCGCGGGGGTGCAGGGCGTCCGCATTCTTCCCAGGGGCCTCTCGGACCATTCTCCGCTGCTTCTGGCCCTCGGCCCACCTCCCTTCTCTGCCCGTCCTGTGTGGCGCCTGAACGCTTGGTTCCTCCAGGATAAGGCCTTCCGAAAGTCGGTTGGCACCAAGATCTCTAATTACTATCACCATAATGTGGGATCTGTCTCCTCCGCGGCCATCCTCTGGGAGGCTGGGAAGGCGACTGTCAGGGGAGCGGCTAGGGGTCTAGCGCAGAAACAGCGCCGGAAGCATCTCCAGCGACTTACGGAGTGCGAGGCGCAGGCCCTGGAGCTCGAGCGTGATCCGGAGGCCCTGGGGGACGCCGGGCGGGCGCGACGACTGGCCTTCCTACGGGACGAAATTCGCTTGCACTCCCTGGAGGCGGCAAAAGCTTTATGGCGCTCTTCGGTCGCACGGGTGTATGGGTGGGGAGACAAGAACGGTGCTCTTCTTCACCGGTTGGCCACGGTCCAGCAGGATTATTCCGGCGATCGCGGGACCCTCCGGTGAGAGTCACACAGCCTCCGTGGCGGTGGCCCAATCCTTTGCTGACTATTATTCCACGCTGTACCGTGCTCAGGAGCCCGGGGTCCCCCTTGGGGAGCTGCTGGGATCAGGTGGTGCGGAGCTGCAGTGCTTGAGGCGGGAGGCTAGGGAGACCCTCGACTCGCCCGTGACTCTACATGAAATTGACGACGCCATCAGTCACCTGGCTCCCGGGAAAACTCCGGGTCCAGACGGCTTCCCACAGGAGTACTACACCCACTACCGTGAGACCCTTTCTCCGCAGCTTTTGGGCCTTTATGTGGAAGTGATAGAAGGGGCCTCGTTCCCTCCGGAGACGGACACGGCCACGATAGTCGTTCTCCCTAAGACGCAGCCTCCGTCGCGGTCCTGCTCAGACTACCGGCCGATCTCTCTCATCAACACTGAGATCAAAATCTACGCTACCATCTTGGCGCAGCGGCTGCGTCCTTACCTCGACTCGCTGATCCACCCGGATCAGTGTAGGTTTATGCCGAACCGGGGAACTCGACACTGCTTGCGGCGCCTGCATCTCGCCATGGCCCACCGCGAGCGCCTCTCTCCGTATCTAGCTTTGTTGTTGGTCGACTTTGAAAAAGCCTTTGACTCGGTGGGGTGGGTCTACTTGGACGAGGTGTTGGAAAGGATGGCATTCGGTCCTCAATTCCGCGCCATGGTCCGGATCTTGTACGCGGCTCCACGGGCCAGGGTGTTGGTGAATGGGGCTCTCTCTCGCCCGTTTTCTGGGTAGGGTGGGTATCTCCCGCATTTATCGGGCCCTGGTCAACAACACCCCAACGGACTGCGAGGTCACAAAGGCACGCTGGGAGGCCTGGGTGGGGCCACTGGATGAGGCCGACTGGAGGGACGCCCTTATGGCACCTCGGTTGATCACCTCCTCGGCCAAATTGCGGCTCATCCAACTGTACTATTTGCACACTGCTTATCTGACCCCGGAACGCCTTCACCGTGCAGGTCTCTCCCCAGACGCTTCATGCGCGCGATGCGGGACAAACCCGGCGGACTTCTTCCACATGGTGTGGACCTGCCCATGCCTGGGACCCTACTGGGGCGAGATTGAGGCTGAACTCACTGAAATACTGGGGTGGGAGGTTCCCCATGACCCCCGATTGGCTCTGCTGGGGATAACGGATGATCTGGACGGTTCCCGTCATGAGAAATTTTTTCTCACTACGGCTTTGGTGGTAGCGAAGCGCGATATTGCTGCCGCCTGGAAGCGGGCTGACCGCCCCCTATGTGCTGCGTGGAGGAGGGGGGTGGACTGGTGCGCGACGCAGGAACGCACGATGTACTTGGCGCGGGGCTGCCCCAAGAAGTTTCGCAGAGTGTGCGGCAAGTGTCTGGGGGGTATAATTTAAGGGTGTCAATGCGGGTGGGGGGAGCAACGTGGTTGGGGAGGGGGCAGGGGTTGGGCTGCTGATGGTCACTGAATGTATCCAATGTCTTTTGATGCCAGTTTGTTTGGACGGTTGTCCATTTATTTTTGCTTGTTTATTTGCAAAAATAAAAATTTGCTTATCAAAAAATATGAACCTATATTATTCAAATGGATATGATTTAATCTATTCTACAGTTATCTGCATTGCTTTTACGATGCAGTAACTATTATCAAGGACGACGTTAAAATTATCGCCGGTTTAGCGGCAGGAAACTGCGGCTAAAGTGGTGATAATGGGCTTGATAATATGCCCTTGAGAATTCCAATAGAAGCCCATGTTCACACCAGAACATGGACTTCTATTGGAATTCTCAAGGGCATAATATCAAGCCCACTATCGCCGCTTTAGCGGCAGTTTTCTGCCGCTAAACCGGCGATAATTTTTAATGGCTTCCTTGATAATATGCCCCTAAGTTCTCTTACATTTGATTCTCATGTTTCTTTAAAGTGTGATTAGTGCACTCTCACTCATACGTTACACAAAAAGTCTCATAATTGGAGTTGTGACAGCTTTTCAGCTGCATCAGTGTTATGGACGGAAACGGTGACTTAATTTTTTTCATTCCTAACAAAAATTTCCAAAAGTAGGTGAAAGAGGGATGGCAAAGGCGCAGGCAGACACAGTAGGTAGGGCCCGTCTTGGGCCGTTCTTCGTCCGGGCACAGAAATATACATTTCTACTACCAATACACACAAAAAGGAACTAAAGGAGAAAGCATTATTCAGCATCTCACAGTGATTCTGTAGTTGGAGATGAAGGGCTCCATTTAGAGGTAGGACATCTGCCTGAAACTGATGGATGTTCCATTCTCCTCTCTTTGAGAGGTGGGGGAGCCATAGAGTCTCCGATCTCCGAGCTTCAATCAACTCCGTTGTCTGATACTACTTGACAGCAACCCATCTGCCATAGGGCCAATGGCGCAGTGGCATCAGAAGACCAGCCTACCAATGCTGTGTTATCCCTTTCGCGGTTACCATGATAGACAAGGTGATTGTAAACAGGAAAACTGCCCAAATGTGCCTCGTGCCCAGTCTGAAAACTCTCAGCTTATCAGAAACATTTTGTTGTTGTTTTTCTAAAACAAACTTCACTCTGGGGTTTATTTTACAAACAACACAAACGATGCTGAGCGGCAGCCTGCCAAGAACTGCATTTTCAATTAAATGCTCCTGGTGCAGCAAGAGGAACACTTTCAGAAAATAAAAATCCACCACATTGTCTTTCTTGAAAGGTTAAAACAATACAGGCTGGCTACCACTTCTCTGTGGGAAGACGGGTTGAAGGCCACCCCAGCCACTCTGTGGTCGGCCTGCCGGGGTCTAAGGGACTCCCGTAATTTGCATTTCAAGTGAATATGCTGTTTGGTAGTTGAAGTGGACAGGGCGTAGCAAAATAGGAAGACTTCAGCTTCCTTAATTTCAAATTATGACAAAGTTCTTTGTTGCAGTTATTTGGCACAAAGTTTAAGATGCATCAACAAATAAGTCACAAAAACACATAAAACTAACAAAAAAACTAAAATCTGTTTTAGAAGCCACCTACATGGTTTAAAACATGATTACATCTGTTCTTCTCATGCTTTAATATATATTTCTTCATTATGAATAGTGTTTATATTTTAGGTGTATAAATTCTACTGAACACATCATAAAAATCACCTATGATCTGTGCATAGTCTTTCTCATTGCGGTGTCCTTTTTGTTCAGTAACCATTCACCCAAAATCTAAATAAAGTTAAACTTTGCACTCAAGGCAACATTTTCTAGATGCCACTCCTGGGCTCTCTGTGAAGGTAGTGATGTATTGCCATGCCTTGCATTCCAACAACTACTAGCCAAGTAAGCTGCCACTGGACTATGGGCATAAATGAAATGCATGGTGTTAAAAATTAGTATAGTTTGCGTGGTGTGCCCCCAGAATTTTGCCTTCTCCTAGCTGAATCAGTTTTGTTGGCCATAGGACTCTGCACACTTTACTCCTTCTAGCCTGTGGTAAAGTGCTTGTGCTCTCCCTTTTAAACATAGTTAAAGTGACATATACTGAATTGGCACATTTATTTCACTTATAACTCCCTAGAATTTGGTACTTCATGTATCCAGGGCCTGTGAATTAAATGCTACAGGGCTACGGCACTCATTGTGCCACCCACTAAAGTAGTCCTGTAAAACATGTCTCAAGGCCTGCCTCTGCAACCTGTGTGTTCAGTTTTAAACTGCCATTCTGACTTGGCAAAAACAAATTTTGCCAGGCCTAAACTGTCCTTCTTGAAACTTATGTCACCCCAAAGTAGACCCTAAATGCTGATAGGGCAGAAGACATGGTATTTAATAGCAGGTTCTAAAAAAGTATATGTTTTACGTGTCCTGGCAGCAGAAAAAAATCCTACAAAGTTGTTTTTCTATGTTGTACTGCTGGCTCTCTCATTGGAAAAAAAACATTAAAACAATTTCTAATGATTAGCTTCAATTTGGGAGCAGCTAAAAGCATGATTCAAGGAATCATTTGAATAATAATTTAAAATCTAACATAATGGTAAAGTTGGATTTTATATTACAATTTTGGAAATTACACATTTAGAAAGTTAAAGAAAGAAGGGGAGGACCAGGAGCCGTTATTTAAACCGGGCCCTGCACATGAGCTCCAATACAACTATGTTACAAAAGGATGTGCAGTTCCTAACAAGGGGACAAGGGCTTATACTTACAATGCACCCTGCCCTTGGGCCTACCATAGGGGTGTCTGATATGAAGATAAGGGAAGGTTTAGTGACTGGCAAGTGGGTGCACTTGGTCAGTCAGCATGGCAGTACCAGACTGCACATAGTCTCTGCAATGGCAGGCCTGAGACACACTTTGCATGCTGCTTCTGTGGGTGGCACAACCAGTGCTGGAAGCCCACCAGCAACATTTGATTTATATGCCCTGGGCACACATTGTGCGCTGTACTAGGGTCTGACAAGTAAATCAAATAACCCAATAATGGAGTCACTAATCAGTACATCAATTTAACATCGAGAGCACTTGCACTGTGGCACTGAATGGCAGTGGCACAGTGCCCAAAGCATCTAAATCAGCAAAACATATCAAAAACAGAGGAGGCAATCAGAAAAAATGGAAGGGAGACTCACGCCAATGGTACCAGGTATAACAACGGCCTTACGGGGGAGTTCAGAGCACGTCGGTGCTCTGATGCTGTAACAAGAAGGATTTACTAAAGTTAGGAAATAAGCAGAGTGTGTATCTTACCGGTGTCTTCCATTGCGAAGGCAGAGAATACTCATGGCTGGTGGCAGGCAACTAGCACACGTCCTACCCTTGCTCTGGGCCACGTACCGGCTGATTCCGGATTCGGTGTTTTGTGCTGGAGAGTAAGTCCATGCGCTAGAATGCTAACCTGCGCTGCCATCTTGGTGGGATTCAATGTAACTTAATTGAGTGCATCTAGTAGTGTAGAAGACTTGACATCAGCCGCATTAAAGGGAGAACAAAAGTGATTCTGCAGTGTGTGCATATCTACTGTGAAAAGTTCCTTCAGTCGCAGTGTGTTGCTGCTAAAAAGGGGTTGTCAGTTCTTAAGCAGTGCCAAGCTCATATCAGATGGAAATTGAGCGTTGGTGAGAAGAGATCACAAGTGCATTAAAAATGATTATTTGGTTGGCATGGGCTCGGGTAGGGATAGCCTTTGAGGAACATGATGCCTGGTCAATCCTATCTGGCCACACTCAGGTGATGTGGTGGGAAATGCCTAAGTGGTGGGTGTATTCATATGTGGCAGTGTTAGATCATGTACAGATTTCGGCAGTGTGTTAGGTTAACCAGGTGTTGGTAGTGTGGAGCACACTTGGGTTAGGGGTGGTCAAGGTTACTTGATGCACAGTGGGAAATGCCCTAACGGTTAAGTTCTGCCCAAGGGAAGTTGTCATTGAGGCCCCTAGTATAAGATGATAGTTTAAAAACCCAGCATTGTTCCTTCCTGAATAGTGCATCATTTTTGATGTTTTGCAAGGATTCCAGGATGGTCCAGTTAAGGTCATTGGGGGTGTGGTTTACTTCTGCATAGTGTGTGCACATCTTGGTGTTGGTCTTTCTACACCTGATATTACTCCTATGTTCCATGATCCTTGTTTTCACTGGGCATGTTGTCATACCAATGTACTGGAGCTAGCACGGACATGTGATTAGATAAACACAGTTGCGCGTGTAACAATTAGTGTGTTTATTTTGTTTCCATGTCCATGTGTTGGTGAGTGTAATAGTTTTAGTGGCTTTATTGAGGGAACAGACGACACATTGCCCGCAGTGGTAATGGCTTGCAACGGGTGGCAGGTCCCAGAGCATATTTGATGGTGTCGTGTTCCTCCTGGGTCTTGTGTTGATAAGTAAGTCTTTGATGTTTGCTGTGAGCTTGAAAGCGAACTTGGGCTTACTACATGTTTGTTCTCCTACTTGTAAGATTTTCCAGTGTTTGTTGATGACTTTCTTGATCATGTTAGATTCTGAAGTGTAGGTGGTGACACAAGTAATCAGGTCCATCTTGGGTTTAGTTTGGGTTTCAAGGAGAGACTGTCTATTGGTATTTTTGGCTCTTTTCTGAGCGTTTTTTATTTTGTTGACAGGGTATTGTCTCTGCGCTAGATTGATGCTCAGTTCGGAGGATTGTCTTTTGAAATCTTCCATATGGCTTTGGGATGGAAGCTCTGGTAGAGTAAGGGACAGTGGTTGTCTGTGGGTTTTTTGTAAGAGGTTGTTTCTGGCCTGTTCGGTTTTCTTGTGATCAGGAGGTCCAGGAAGGGTAATTCTAACTCCGAACTGTTAGCTGTGAAATTGACATATGGATTGAGACTGTTAATCCAAGTGAGGAAGGCAGGGATGTTGTCGCTAGTGTCTTTCCAAAATACTGGGATGTCATCTATATAGCGTCGCCACAGTTGGACGTTGTCCAAGAAGGGATTGGAGTCGGTGAGCACGTGCTTGCCCTCGAAGTCTGACATGTAGAGGCATGCCAGACTTGAGGCAAAGGTGCAGCCTATAGATGTGCCATGGGTTTGATGGAACAGGCGATTCTCAAATTGAAAGAAGTTTTCAGTTAGTGTAATTTGTGAACATTCCATGATGAAGTTAATGGGGGTAGGTGAAGTCTATAGGCCGTTGCGCAGAATTGTCTCCACCACTTCAAGAGTAATCTGTTGGGGATGTTGGTGTAGAGGGCCTCTACATCTAAGGTAAGTAGGAAGTCTGGTAGCGGGCCCTCTTGATTAGTGGTCTCAATTAGTTTGAGAACATCCCTGGTGTCCTGAAGAAAGGTGGGTGTGGTGCGTACCAAGGGTTGAAACAAATGGTCGCAGAATTTTGAGAGCGGTTCCAAGACTGACTATATGCCCGAGACTATTGGTCTGCCGGGGGGGCTCAATCAATCAATCAATCAGTGACATTTGTAGAGCGCACTACATACCCGTAGGGTCTCAAGGCGCTGGGGGTGGGGGGGTGCCGCTACTGCTCGAACAGCCATGTCTTCAGCTTCTTCCTGAAGGAGAGGTGGTCTTGGGTCAGGCGCAGGTCGGTCGGGAGGGAGTTCCAGGTCTTGGCGGCCAGGTAGGAGAAGGACCTTCCTCCTGTAGTCGCTCTTCGGATGCGGGGGACGGCGGCGAGGGCGAGGTTGGCTGATCGGAGGTGGCGTTTGGGAGCGTAGAAGTTGACTCGGCTGTTGAGGTAGCTCGGGCCTTGGTCGTGTAGGGCTTTGTGTGCGTGGGTGAGGAGGCGGAAGGTGATTCTTTTGTTGACGGGGAGCCAGTGAAGGTCTCTCAGATGTCCGGAGATGTGGCTGGTTCGTGGGATGTCGAGGATGAGTCTGGCTGAGGCGTTCTGGATCCGCTGGAGTCTCTTCTGGAGCTTGGCGGTGGTACCGGCGTAGAGGGCGTTGCCGTAGTCCAGTCGGCTGGTGACGAGGGCCTGGGTGACGGTCCTCCTGGTCTCGGTGGGGATCCACCAGAAGATCTTCCGTAGCATGCGTAGGATGTTGAAGCACGCCGAGGAGACGGCGTTGACTTGCCTGGTCATGGAGAGGAAGAAGTCCAGGATGAAGCCCAGGTTGCGTGCATGGTCTGTCGGTTTGAGTGCGGTGCCCAGGGCGGGAGGCTACCAGGAGTCGTCCCAGGCGGAGGGTGAGGAGCCCAGGATGAGGACCTCCGTCTTGTCCGAGTTCAGCTTCAGGCGGCTGGTCGTCATCCACTCGGCTACGTCCTTCATCCCTTCGTGTAGGTTGGCTCTGGCGGCGGCGGGGTCGTTGGTCAGGGAGAGGATCAGCTGGGTGTCGTCGGCGTAGGAGATTATGTTGAGGTTGTGTTGCCGTGCGATGGCCGCGAGGGGGCTCATGTAGACGTTGAAGAGGGTGGGGCTCAGCGAGGATCCTTGAGGGACGCCGCAGATGACATCGGTGGCCTCTGACTTGTACGGTGGTAGACGGACTCTCTGTGTTCTTCCGTCGAGGAAGGAGATGATCCATTCCAGCGCCTTGTCCTGGATTCCGACGTTGCTGAGGCGCTGTACTAGGGTGCGGTGGCAGACAGTGTCGAATGCTGCGGAGAGGTCTAGGAGGATGAGGGCCGCTGTTTCTCCGTTGTCCATCAGGGCTCGAATGTCATCGGTGGCGGCGATGAGGGCGGTCTCGGTGCTGTGATTGGCTCGGAAGCCGGACTGTGAGGGGTCGAGGGATCCATTCGTTTCGAGGAAGGCGGTCATCTGCTTGTTGACGGTCTTCTCGATGACTTTGGCTGGAAACCGGAGGAGCGAGATGGGGCGGTAGTTCTTGAGTTCGGTGGGGTCCGCTGTGGGTTTCTTGAGTAGCGCGCTGAGTTCGGCGTGCTTCCAGCTCTCAGGGAAGGTGGCGGTGTCGAAGGATGTGTTGATGATGTCTCGCAGGTGGGGTGCGATGACAGCGTCAGCCTTGTTGAAGACGTGATGAGGGCAGGGGTCGGTCGGTGATCCGGAGTGGATGGAGTTCATCGTGCGGATGGTGTCTTCGGTGCTGATCGGAGTCCAGGCTTGGAGGGTGGTGGTGAGGGGTGGTTGTTCGGTCTTGGTGTGCGTTGGTTGGTTGCTGAAGCTGTTGTGTATGTCTGCGATCTTGTTGTGGAAGTATGAGGCGAGGGAGTTGCAGAGGTCTTGCGATGGGGTGATGTCGTTGTTTTCTGCGCTGGGGTTGGAGAGCTCTTTCACGATGTTGAAGAGTTCCTTGCAGTTGTGTGCGTTGTTGTCCAGCCGGTCCTTGAAAGCAGTTTTCTTGGCGGCGCGGATCAGCTGGTGGTGTTTCCGGGTGGCCAGCTTGAAGGTGTTCCTGTTGTCCGGTGTGGGATCCCTTCTCCAGACTTTCTCGAGGGCTCGGCAGTTCTTCTTGGAGCTCTTGAGTTCGTCGGTGAACCACGGGGCTTTCTTGCAGCCGGGTCTGCTGGGCGGGGTCCTCAGCGGGGCGAGTTCGTCCGCGCAGTTGCTGATCCACTGTGTGAGGTTGTTGGCGGCCTGGCTGGGGTTCGCTGAGCTGGCAGGGGGGTGCTGGCTCAGGGAGGTGGCGAGCTGGTCTGCTGTGATCTTGTTCCAGCTTCTGCGGGCGGCCTGTTGCTGGTGGTGGTGGGTCGTCGTTCTCTTGAAGGTGAAGTGGACGCAGCTGTGGTCCGTCCATTGAAGCTCTGTGGCGTGGCTGAAGACGATGTCTTTGCAGGATGAGAAGACGGCGTCGAGTGTGTGTCCGGCGAGGTGGGTGGGGGTGGATACCAGCTGTTTGAGTCCAAGATTGGCGAGGTTGTCGAGCAGGGTGCTGGTGTTGCGGTCGTTGTTGTTCTCCAGGTGGAAGTTGAGGTCCCCCAGGAGGATGTAGTCGGCGGAGGGGAGGGCATGCGGGCTGACGAAGTCGGCGATGTCCTCGCTGAATTGTGTGCGTGGTCCCGGGGGTCGGTAGATCAGGGTGCCTCTGAGGGTGGTGTTTGGGTCGGTGTGGATCTGGAAGTGCAGGTGTTCGGCGGTGGTCAGGGAGTTGTCGGTGCTGGTCGTGAGACGGATGGTGTTCCTGTGGATGATGGCGATGCCTCCTCCCATCTGGTTGGCGTTGCGGTCCCTCCGGATGATCTTGTAGCCCTCCGGGATGGCGATGGCGATGTCGGGAGCTGAAGAGGCGTTCATCCAGGTCTCCGTGAGGAAGGCAACGTCAGGGGCTGTGGCATCTAGGAGGTTCCAGAGTTCCACGGCGTGTCTGTGGACGGAGCGGGTGTTGAGCAGGATGCACTTGAGGTGGGTGCTGCTGGTGTTTGGCTTGGCGGCTGCTGGTGCGGGGCAGGTCCGGATGCAGGAGAACTTGCAGGCGTGGCAGCTGAAAGGTCCGTGGGTGAGTCGTGGTGTGGCTTGGTGGCAGTCTGGGAGTCGGCCGGTGTTGAGTGCGATGAGGGTGGCGGCGGAGTACGTCAGGCAGGTAGGTCGGGGTCTTCGTGGGCCAGGGGTCCTGGCGCTGGTCGCGATCCGGTCGCGGACGGGCGCAGACGGGCTTACCTTTGGCGCGCCTTCGGCGCACAATCGGCGCGCCCGCTGCGCGTGACCGCTGCGCGTTCGCACGGTCGCCATATAAGGCGAAGTGCGCGGGTGGGCGGGGCAGCTGGGAGGCGGGAGCGGGGAGGGATACAGAAGGAAAAAGGGGCGGGGCTAAGCGGCGGTGGCGGGAAGCGGGGAGGGTGAGCGGGGCTCGGCGAGGTAGGCGGGCAGACAGGGAGGAGACAGCGAAACACGGGCACAGTTACCAGAAAATTATAACAAAAACACGGGCACGGTTACAATGAAAAGAAAAAACACAAAGTCACACAGTCAAGGGAATACAATTAGCACCAAAACGATCAGCCGGCAGGCAGGCACGGACCGCGCCTCTCGGAGGAGGGGGCGTGGTCAGCGGCAGCGCGACAGGCAGCGAGGCAGCTAGGCAGGGCAGAGGAGCACACGCAGCAGCTGGTGGCCGTGCGGCGCGGGGGTGTCCCACAAGTGGGTCACACTCACCTGCGTCGCACGGTCGCCATATAAGGCCAAGTGCGCGGGTGGGCGGGGCAGCTGGGAGGCGGGAGCGGGGAGGGATACAGAAGGAAAAAGGGGCGGGGCTAAGCGGCGGTGACGGGAAGCGGGGAGGGTGAGCGGGGCTCGGCGAGGTAGGCGGGCAGACAGGGAGGAGACAGCGAAACACGGGCACAGTTACCAGAAAATTATAACAAAAACACGGGCACGGTTACAATGAAAAGAAAAAACACAAAGTCACACAGTCAAGGGAATACAATTAGCACCAAAACGATCAGCCGGCAGGCAGGCACGGACCGCGCCTCTCGGAGGAGGGGGCGTGGTCAGCGGCAGCGCGACAGGCAGCGAGGCAGCTAGGCAGGGCAGAGGAGCACACGCAGCAGCTGGTGGCCGTGCGGCGCGGGGGTGTCCCACAAGTGGGTCACACTCACCTGCGTCGCACGGTCGCCATATAAGGCCAAGTGCGCGGGTGGGCGGGGCAGCTGGGAGGCGGGAGCGGGGAGGGATACAGAAGGAAAAAGGGGCGGGGCTAAGCGGCGGTGGCGGGAAGCGGGGAGGGTGAGCGGGGCTCGGCGAGGTAGGCGGGCAGACAGGGAGGAGACAGCGAAACACGGGCACAGTTACCAGAAAATTATAACAAAAACACGGGCACGGTTACAATGAAAAGAAAAAACACAAAGTCACACAGTCAAGGGAATACAATTAGCACCAAAACGATCAGCCGGCAGGCAGGCACGGACCGCGCCTCTCGGAGGAGGGGGCGTGGTCAGCGGCAGCGCGACAGGCAGCGAGGCAGCTAGGCAGGGCAGAGGAGCACACGCAGCAGCTGGTGGCCGTGCGGCGCGGGGGTGTCCCACAAGTGGGCTTACCCCTTTGTGGATTTTGGGCAGAGTGTAAAAGTAGGGCAGTCTTGGATTGTCGTTAGTTTAGAAATCAGCCTCGTGTTTGGTGATCCAACCCTGGTTGAGGGCTGCGGAGACCATTGAGTTGATGCGAAGGATGAGGCATGGTGTGGGGTCTTCGGTCAGAGGAGTATAGTAGCGCTCATTCTGTAGTTGGGGTAGGCATTTATTTCTATAGTCGGTAGTTGTCATAATCACGATTGCTCCCCCCTTATCAGCCTCCTTAATGGTGATAGTGGGGTCGTTGGCCAGTAGTTTGATAGCCTCGGATTCTTTTTTGGAGGTGTTGGAGAAGCCAGTGGCCATCCGTTTTTCTGCTATTTAGCTTAAGGACGGCTCTCTCGAACGTCAGGATCTCAGGGGGGACCATGCTAGAGTTGGGGGTAAAGGTAGAGGGTTTACGTAGCCCCTTGTCATCTGGTAAGGATAATGGTTGGTTGCCAAGGTAAGCTTTTAGGCGTAATTTCCTGAATAGATTCTGGAGTTCGCAATTTGTGCGAAAGTTGTCGATGCTAGGCGTAGGTACAAAACCCAACCCGCGCTTGAGTACGGTGGTTTCTGTGGAGGTAAGCTGTCTCTCACAATTAGTTTTTCTTCCACAGATGGCTCCTCCGTTCCATTTGCATTTGTTGGGTTTGGTCCTGCCATTGCACCTGTTTCTGTTGTTGTTGGTTTCCTCTTCTTTTTCTGCCTAGCCCTCTGCCCCAGCCTCTGCCTAAAAAAGGTTGTGGTTGGAAGGGGGTGAACAGTGGTTGAGGACGATGCTGATATTGGTGATATTGCCACATCTGTTGGCTGTGGTAGGGGTGTGTGCCCTGGTAGGCTGGTGGTCCATATCCTTACATTGTGTTCCGTTGTTGTTGATTGGTCCCTCGGGTCTCGGTGCTTGAGTTGCTGTCAGACAAATTTTTACGTCTGCGTGAGCTGGAACTATCATCAGATGAGTAATCTTCTCTTGAAGGTGTAAAATCTTGCTTAAGGTATGGATATACCTTTTCTTTGCTAAACCTGGCGAAATCCTTTTGCAGTTTAGTGACTTTTTTTCTCATGAGATAATCTTTATTGTCATTGATTTCTCTAGTGATTTCAGCCAGTTTCGCTTTGAAGGCTGCGTTAGCAAGGGAGGCCTTAAGAGCTCCTTCTGCTATTGTGATTTTGGTAAGGAGTTCGTCGGCCAAACGTTTGGCTGTCCTGATGATTAAGTCTAGCAGGTCCCTTGTACATTTCCAGGACACTAATGACCATTCTTCCTTGAACTGCTTGTCCTCGAGGAATATTCTCGGAGAGTTAGTTACAATTAGGCCATTAGGGGCTACGTTGGCGCGTAGGTACTCTGTCATTATGGCCCCGTGCATAATGATTTTCATTAGCTGTCGTTTCATGTTAGTGATGGAGGTCCAGTCACTATTGGAGCTGCTGGTGATGGCTCCTCCATCTTGGTCGAGTAGCGATGGTGTCCTTAGTATTTCGGAGACTAAGTCATCGTCAAAGGAGAGTCCTTGGTTTTGATCCATTGTGTCTTGGGGATAGTAGCCACTGCACAATTGTGGGGCTATTAGGGTATGTTAAGGGGGGGTCCCTCTGCTGAGTCGCCGTGCTAAATACGTCAAAGAAAGAAGGGGGGGAACAGGAGCCATTTTTGGATTGGGGGTGGTCAAGGTTACTTGATGCACAGCGGGAAATGCCCTAATGGTTAAGTTCTGCCCACGGGATGTCGTAATTGAGGCCCCTAATATGAGATGATAGTTTAAAAACCCAGCATTGTTCCTTCCTGAATAGTGCATCTTTTGTGATGTTTTGGAAGGATTCCAGGCTGGTCCACTTAAAGTCATTGGGGGTGAGGTTCACTTCTGCACAGTGTGTGCACATCTTGGTGTTGGTCTTTCTACACCTGATATTACTCCTATGTTCCGTGATCCTTGTTTTTAATGGGCGTGTTGTCATACCAATGTACTGGAGCTGGCACGGACATGGGATTAGATAAACACAGTTGCGCGTGTTACAATAAGTGTGTTTATTTTGTTTCCATGTCCATGTGTTGGTGAGTGTAATAGTTTTAGTGGCTTTTATTGAGGGCGACAGACAACACATTGCCCGCAGGGGTAATGGTCTGTAAAGGGTGGCAGGTCCCAGAGCGTATTTGATGGTGTCGTGTTCCTCCTGGGTCTTGTGTTGATAAGTAAGTCTTTGATGTTTGCTGTGCACTTGAAAGCGAACCTGGGCTTACTAAATGTTTGTTCTCCTACTTGTAGGATTTTCCAGTGTTTGTTGATGACTTTCTTCATCATGTTAGATTCTGAAGTGTAGGTGGTGACACAAGTAATCAGGTCCATCTTGGGTTTAGTTTGGGTTTCAAGGAGAGCCTGTCTATTGGTATTTTGGGCTCTTTCCTGAGCGTTTTTTATTTTGTTGACGGGGTATTGTCTCTGCGCTAGATTGATGCTCAGTTCGGAGGATTGTCTTATGAAATCATTCATATTGCTGCAGTTTCTGTGGATACGCAGAAACTGCCCATAGGGAGGGTTTTCCCTGAGGGCTTTGGGATGGAAGCTCTGGTAGAGTGAGGGACAGTGGCTGTCTGTGGGTTTTTAGTAAGTGGTTGTTCCTAGCCTGTTCGGTTTTCTTGTGATCAGGAGGTCCAGGAAGGGTAATTCTAACTCCAAACTGTTAGCTGTGAATTTGACATATGGATTTGAGACTGTTAATCCAAGTGAGGAAGACAGGGATGTTGTCGCTAGGATGTCATCTATATAGCGTCGCTACAGTTGGACCTTGTCCAAGAAGGGATTGGAGGCGGTGAGCATGTTCTTGCCCTCGAAGTCTGACATGTAGAGGCATGCCAGACTTGGGGCAAAGGTGCTGCCCATAGATGTGCCCTGGGTTTGATGGAAGAGGCGATTCTCAAATTGAAAGAAGTTTTCAGATAGTGCAATTTGTGCACATTCCATGATGAAGTTAATTGGGGTAGGGGAGGTCCATGGGCCGTTGCGCAGAATTGTCTCCAGACTTATTTTAAAACTCACTACCTGTGCACTACACTGCCCTTGCCCTCTTACCCGCACGCACCCCACAGCTTCTTCAAAATATCTCTGCCAAAGAGCCCCATTTACGGGAGCCCGTCTGGCATTGCAGCGCTGGCCCGACGAGGAGCAGAGCCCAATGATGAAGCATGACATCCCTCGGGGTGTGTGAGGGCATCACGAAGAAAAACCTGCCCTTTCTCTTGACCCCTTGTTAGGAACTGCACACCCTTTTTGTAACACGTTTAGAAAGTTGCCATTTTTCTGCCTAGGCCAAATGTGTCTTTCTGTAGTGGGCAGTGTCACCTGACTCCTGATAGCTCCCAAGGAGTGTTGCTTGTATAGCTTCCAGGCAGTGGACAAATAGCCTTGGATGTGGGGGTGGGGGGGGTTCTCCTGAGCAGGGTGGCCTGGGTGTTGTACCCATCACCTGACTGAGCTACAGAGGAAGCATGGGGCTGTAGCCAACCCTTTCCCGAATTCAAAGAGTGTCTATCAGCATAGTGGATGAGGTATCCAAAATGATGGATTCGGGGGTGATTGTCAAATGTCTTTTTTTTATTTCTGGAGTGATATAACAACATGTGAATTGTCATCAACACTGTGTTTCCAATACCAATATTCAACTTTAATTCACATTTATATTTTTCATAAAAATATTTTTTTAAGAATAATAAAATTAATTGTTCTGCCCTGTCATTTTGTATATTAAAATCAAGTGATATATTAAATTATTAACAAGGTGTGTGTTATTTTTTTATACTAGTTATTATGTCATGATAATTTCCAAATAAATTACTTAATTAAATAAATTTATTTTTAAAATCCACTGTTTAATAATAAATCAAGTCCAAGTAGACATCCAGTTGTTTCTGTGGACCTACAATCGATGATTAGTATCTACATGTGTAATGCCCCTGTCATATCCCTGTTGTAGGTGCTTGTGTATTGACGTTTTTTATTAATCTCTGGCAATGATATAACAAAACATCAAGGTCCTAATCGCTAGTGGGAAGTGCAAAATCAGACATTTTGATTAATAGATCAGTACTAGTTGAGCAAAACTCAGTTAATGACCCAGTGATAAATTGGAGAAGATGTAAATACCCCAAAATATATAGTGAGTGATCTATAAAAAGTATTATAACTGAAAAAGTGCTAAAAGTTATGTATGTGTACACACAATTTACTCATTCCTAGCTTTGTCAAGAGGCTATTGACAGATTGAGAGAATACACAAAAACTTAACAAAAGCACAGATACCATTATATATTGAGAAACATCCTAATTAATTCAATACTATTGTCAGTAATAGAACTCACTCAAGTGACTGTGAGAATCGTCTGTCTCTTGGAGATGTCCTCATTTCTAGTTAAGCACAATCAGAATACAGTTCATGCAGTTCTTGATTAGTTGTAGATCATTGAATTCCAATAGATTATAGTCAATCATATTCCAAATCTACACTCAACTCTTCATCATGGTTGATCCCCATGGGGTGGCTGATTTTCAGTGATATTCAAAATTGAGACTCTAAGTGGCATAGTTTCAAGGTTTTATTTCCTCCTCTTTTTTTTGCCTCTAACTGTGTCTATTTCAGAGAATTTCAACATGTCTGCATTGTTACTGTGTACTTGATAAAAGTTCTGCGTCACTGAGTTTGTGGATTCTTTATATTTATTGCATGATTGTTTTTCAGAATCCATTCATTTACTGCAGAAATGGTATTGTCTACATATTGTCTACATATTTCTTCTTACAAGGAATACAGAGCATTCTGTCTTATATCTGATAAATGTATTGATAAGTGCATTTTATTTCTCATAAGGAATCAGCAGTCTTTTCTTCTGAGCTGTTGCAGCAGAGTTTACATTTTCGGCTTGGGAAGAATTCCTAGGGCTGTTTAAGCCATTCTGCTGTTTTAGGTGTCTTTTAAATGGCTATGTACCAGTCATCCTTGAGTAATCCTGATCTTTTGTAGGTAATGTTTGGTCTGCTTCCAATCAGATGATTGACAGTATTGTCTATTAGAAGGACATTCAAGTGCTTGTTGTCCAGGCTTACAATCCTGATTGAATCCAAATGATAATTCATGATTAGTTGTGTTGAATTTTAGTTGCTTTCAGTAGCTTTTTTCATACAAATCAGAACATGATGGTTTATTTTTCCTGCTTTATCTTCCACATACCCAAGCAATTATTCTAGGTATCATCTTTTCTTGCAGCATTGGTGCTGAAGTTCTTTTGTACTCTGCTGCAGTTTCTTTATGCGCATAAGTTGCCAAAATGGACTATTGATGTAACTTTTTTTATATAGAAGCTGGTTACATGCTGCACTTTGTTTCCAGTGGTTTGTTTCTGAAACGGTTATGTATGCAGTGTCTCATCTCAATTTATATTTCAGGGAAATTCATGGTTTTATTGCTCACATTGGCAGTAAATTTCAAATTCAAATTGTTGATACTGTTGGCAAACACTAATGCTTCATCTGCCACATGCATCAAGGTAAGAATTTGCGATTCCTGCCTCAATAGAGATTATTAAGGAATCGCTATTAAGGAATCACAATTGCCTATGCATGTAGGTTTCACTAGAAAATAGCGATTCCTACACATTTCCCATTAGCGATTCGCAAATTGCGATTCGCTAACAGGAACTGCTTTCCCATTCATTCCTATGGGCCTAGAGGCCCATAGGAATGAATGAGAAACCATTCGCAATTTGTGATTACCAAATAGGTAATCGCAAATTGTGAATGCAATTTCAAGGGTGCTAGGGGGCCAATAGGCCACCCTGATGCACCCCCAAAATTGGCATGTGTGCACATGTAGCGCGCACACATGACCCAAGGGCATGTGTGTGCGCCACATGGCACTTAGAAAAATGCAGTTTTTGGTATTTTTCTAAGGAATTGCAAATTACCATCAACTTGAAGTTGATGGTAATTTGCGATTCCTTAATGCAAAGTCGCAATCTGAGATTGCTTCTTGCATTGTTATGTTATGTTATGTTATGTTATGTTATGTTATTGGGTCTTGTAAAGCGCCTGGTTACACTAAAACAGTGTGTCCCCGCGCTGCGGTGGGATAGCAGGAGCAGATACAGCGGTCTATGTGTGGGGGAACAGGAGAGTCTTCAGCTTCTTCCTAAAGATACCTTCAACTGGTTCCAGTCGGAGGCAGACCGGTAATTTATTCCAGGATTGGGCCGCCAAAAGTCGAAAAGAGCGGCCTCCCATCCTGGCTCTTTTTATCATAGGAAAACAGACTAGACCCAGTCCCTCAGATCTGAGGCGACGGGTGGGGGTGTAGGGAGTGAGAAGGTTACGCAGGTAGGCAGGAGCGGTCCCCTGCATAATGCGGTAGCACATACATAGAGCTTTAAAGCGTGCTCGTTGCATTTAGGGAATCGCAAATTGCGTTTCCCTAACTGCATTCGCAAAACAGGTAATCACAAATTTTGCGATTACCTATGTTGCAAATGTCTTTGGACTTGTTGCATCCCAATTGGCTAAATAAAGATCGCAAAGGGGCCAATTCTGTGAATTGGCCCGTTTGAGACCAGTAGTTAGCTTGATGCATGTATAGTGAACACTGGTGCAATGAAGTTGTTTCAGAGATCAAAACGCGTTGCTGTTTGCTTTGCAGACAACTAGCTTTTTTTATCACTGGAATGGAATAAAACTGTCTGAATTTTCAAATATTTGGTATTTTCTTAGTGCCGGTGTAGCACTTGCAACTTTAAGAAACAGTTCTTTGCAGTGAAAGGATTTTTTTAATATAAGCACATTACTTGCAAGCTACTACAGATTCATGCTGAGGGATTTATTAGGGATTTCTATGAGAAGAGAGATTTGCATTATGATCCCTCACTTCCTCCGCAGGCACACTTGGCAGTATGTCTTTGTGCTCTGGTTAAATAGTGCTTAAGAAATATAAATAAAATAGAGTGTTTGGCATGAATGTAGTAGCAAAAAAAAAGACAGGCCTAAGACTGTAAGAAAATTTGTTAGAAATGTGCAGCAGAATAGCATATTTTCATTTTACAAAAAAGTACAGGGTATTTCTAGCTACCACATATAAATCCAAAGAAAAATATAATATCACTTTTATAGGTCTGCAACTTAACAGTCAATATTTACAATAAAATAATAATTTCACCACATCCTAATGAGTTAACTGAGCATTTCTAAAATCATGTGCAAAGTTCTGGGCAAAAATATAATCAGAGATTGTGCATCTGCTTGGATCTTATTTTATAACTTTGGATTTTCATCTCTTGCATGCAAGCTAGACATCAGCATTGCACTGTCAACAACAATAAACTGTAAATTGAAAAATACAAGACATCAAATGCCCAAGATGTGTTAGAGCTGTATCCATAAACAAAATAACTAGGTGCCAATTCCGATCCTGTAAAAAAATTCCCCGTCCGACTCGTATCCGGATTTTTTTCCGTCCGAATCGTCAAAGTAGCGTACAAACTGCCAAGTACGATTCGAACGGAAAAAAGTCCATACGAATCGCATTGGGAAGATTTCCCCACACGTCCTCGGGTCGGGAAAAGTCACCGACACGTCCCCGGTCGAAAAACCCACCGTGCGGAAAAATAAAGTCCGACAGCGCAAGTACGATCCCTCCCGTCCTCCCCATTTCACAACCGTACGCAAAAAACACCGTCCGAACAGAACTCCCATAGCAACCATGGAGACATGTGCCCGCATACGCGCCGAACACCCCACCACCCCCCCGCCCGCGTATGTACGCACCGAACCCCCACCCGTGTATGTACGCACCAAACCCCCACCCGTGTATGTACGCCCCCGAACCCCCACCCGTGTATGTACGCACCAAACCCCCACCCGTGTATGAACGGACCGAACCCCCCCCAGCCGTGTATGTACGCACCGAACCCCCACCCGTGTATGTACGCACCAAACCCCCCCCCAGCCGTGTATGTACGCACCCAACCCCCACCCGTGTATGTACGCACCGAACCCCCACCCGTGTATGAACGGACCGAACCCCCCCCAGCCGTGTATGTACGCACCGAACCCCCCCCAGCCGTGTATGTACGCACCGAACCACCACCCGTGTATGTACGCACCAAACCCCCCCAGCCGTGTATGTACGCACCAAACCCCCACCCGTGTATGTACGCACCAAACCCCCACCCGTGTATGTACGCCCCCGAACCCCCACCCGTGTATGTACGCACCAAACCCCCACCCGTGTATGTACGCACCAAACCCCCACCCGTGTATGTACGCCCCCGAACCCCCACCCGTGTATGTACGCACCAAACCCCCACCTGTGTATGAACGGACCGAACCCCCCCCCCAGCCGTGTATGTACGCACCGAACCCCCACCTGTGTATGTACGCACCAAACCCCCCCAGCCGTGTATGTACGCACCCAACCCCCACCCGTGTATGTACGCACCGAACCCCCACCCGTGTATGAACGGACCGAACCCCCCCCCAGCCGTGTATGTACGCACCGAACCCCCCCCCAGCCGTGTATGTACGCACCGAACCACCACCCGTGTATGTACGCACCAAACCCCCCCCAGCCGTGTATGTACGCACCAAACCCCCACCCGTGTATGTACGCACCAAACCCCCACCCGTGTATGTACACCCCCGAACCCCCACCCGTGTATGTACGCACCAAACCCCCACCCGTGTATGTACGCACCAAACCCCCACCCGTGTATGTACGCCCCCGAACCCCCACCCGTGTATGTACGCACCAAACCCCCACCCGTGTATGAACGGACCGAACCCCCCCCCAGCCGTGTATGTACGCACCGAACCCCCACCCGTGTATGTACGCACCAAACCCCCCCCAGCCGTGTATGTACGCACCCAACCCCCACCCATGTATGTACGCACCGAACCCCCACCCCAGCCGTGTATGTACGCACCGAACCACCACCCGTGTATGTACGCACCAAACCCCCCCCCAGCCGTGTATGTACGCACCCAACCCCCACCCGTGTATGTACGCACCGAACCCCCACCCGTGTATGAACGGACTGAACCGCCCCCCAGCCGTGTATGAACGGACCGAACCCCCCCCACCCGTGTATGTACGCACCAAACCCCCACCCGTGTATGTACGCACCAAACCCCCACCCGTGTATGTACGCCCCCGAACCCCCACCCGTGTATGTACGCACCAAACCCCCACCCGTGTATGTACGCACCAAACCCCCACCCGTGTATGTACGCCCCCAAACCCCCACCCGTGTATGTACGCCCCCGAACCCCCACCCATGTATGTACGCACCAAACCCCCACCCGTGTATGTACGCACCAAACCCCCACCCGTGTATGTACGCCCCCGAACCCCCACCCGTGTATGTACGCACCAAACCCCCACCCGTGTATGTACGCACCAAACCCCCACCCGTGTATGTACGCACCAAACCCCCACCCCAGCCGTGTATGTACGCACCGAACCCCCACCCGTGTATGTACGGCCATACCCACACCCCACCAGGGAATGTACGGACCGTACCCCCACCAGTGCATGTGCGGACCGTACTGACGCCAAAAACACACGTACTGAACCAGGACAAACCATATTTACACAAGGAGAGTCAATTAGAGTTTCCCCACACCACCAAACATGCCCAACAACCCCACAAACATCACATACACTCACCTGCAACTGCCAAACTGCCAAACAGAGGCCCAAAACTCAATCACTCCTCATACACACCCACACAAATTTCAAACACAGCCACACCCACAAATGGACCAATAAAAATGGACCACACACACAAACCATGAGCCTTTGCAACAGACCCACTGCTGCCAGAGCCCACAGACGACCCACACCACCATACTTGAACCTCACACTTGTATACCTTCACACAACCACCTACACAAACACCCCCTCATCACATTCACACACACACCTCCACTACCACACCCACACACCCACAACCATCCACACCCACACCCCACGCCATGTCCACCACCAAGAATCCAAAGATCACAAAGGAGGAGCTGGAGATCCTTGTCGACGAAATCCTCAGAGTCGAGCCACAGCTCTTTGGGACATTGGTCAGACAGACCAGCATATCCGAAAAAACGGCCATGTGGCAGAGGATTGTCGATTCTGTGAATGCTGTTGGGACCACCAGAAGGACCAGGCACGAGTGCCAATCCAGGTGGTACGATCTGCGGAGGACGGTCAAGAGGAAGATGACTGACAATCACAACCAGGGGAACATCACTGGAGGAGGGCCGCCCCCCAGACCGGTACAATACCATCCCTAGGAGGAGAAGGTGATGTCCACGCTGGCGGTGGAGGGACTACACGGACTGCCTGGACTCCCAGACCCTGGTGAGTACACAAACAACTCACCTCACATGGGGGGGATGCCATACACAATCAATCATGCATGCCACCCCCCCCAAGCCACCACCGCACACAACAACACTCCACAAACACACATATGCCACTAGCGCCTCCATGCCCCATGCATCAATCAGGGCCATGCCAAGTCACAGGCCACACAAAACACCAACACAACACAGGATGTGGTCGATGCTGGGAGTGGGGGCATCAAAACTAACATTGAGCAACTCACAAGCACACAACAATGCCCTCAGCCCATATGGCCCAGGGCACAGCCATACAAACTGTGTGTACCCACACAGTACTGTCTTGCCTGCAAATGGTGGCTGCCATGCAGGATGACATGGGTCTGAAGGCACAATTTGCACATTACAGCAGACAATGAAGTTGCATCGCTCTGATAGAGTCTCAGCACACACCGCCACAGCAGCAGCCTACACTCAGACACACTGCCCAATGGGTGCCCGGAGAACAGGGACTAACTCACATGAACAAGCCAATGGCCATTCAAAGACCGGCTAACTGTGTGTGCCCAGGAAGCTGGCCTGAGGTGACAGAGAGTGACAAAGAGAGGGAGGGAGAGGGGGAATGAGAGGGAAGGAGACAGAGGGGGACACAGGGAGACAGACAGAGGGAGGGAGTAGGGTGACAGAGGGAGACCGACAGAGGGAGGGAGGAGGGTGACAGAGGGAGGGAGGAAGGGAGACACAGGGAGACTAAATCACCCTTGGGTGGTGTGGCCATGTCCACTCGTCAGCCGGTGGACTGTGTGCATGCAGACCAGGTCTGGCAGTGCCTCAAACCCCCCCTTCCGTAGATGAAGACCGGTCCATGTGTCAATCTGTGCACGAGTGCATCCGTGCTGCAGGCACAGACCAAACCACACACCCAGTATACCCACCCACTGTGTCGGTAAGAACCCTGTCACAAATGCTTCAGTCCCCTACCTGCAACATCAAATTGCCTTGGCAAAACACCATTTGGCCACGTACAGTGCAACACGTAAGGCGCCTCTGCATGGCTCGCTACGCCCGCACACCACACTGCTGACTGTGTACCCAAATAGATGCATCAACTAAGATTGTGTCTCACACATGCGTAAAGCCCTGACAGCTGTGGCCAAGGGACATACCCATGCACAAGTGCACTGTGAGAGGAATGCAAGACAGATCCAACTACCCAGAGGAAGAGTGCCAAATCAGAAATGCATGAAACATGGATGCCACATGTGACACTGTTAACATTGTCTCTCTCACACACAGGTCAACGTCGACGAACACCCCCCAACACTGGGGGGGAAGTCTCACAGGACCAGGCTCCGCGGGATGAGGACCCCACCGCCAGCGATGACTCTCACCACTCCGTGGATGACCCAGACCAACCTGGCCCCTCTGGTGTCCAACCACCTGCCGCACCTGCGTCAGGTACAACTGTGCCAACCACCACCCCCATTCCTGCCACATCCCAGGAGACGTCCAGGAGCCCTGCCCGCACACGACCACCCAGCCAGTCTGCCCAGGAGGGACACGGTCCTCCGGGCACCCAGGAGGAGGCAGGCGGCAACGCAGATGCCATCCCTCAGGGGTCCCGGAGACCCGATGCACCCACAACGGCAGGCCAGGTGCACGTGGGCAGGGGTGGCGGGAGTGGAGGATGGCGGAGGCGCGAACCTGACCAGGCAGCTCAGGACCCGGTAGTGTCCCAGGTCAGCAACATCCTGGATACATACCGGCGTGACACCAGGGGCATGGACCAGATTGCGTCCACCCTCAATGACATCAAGGGGACCCTCCAGGAGATGAAGACCCTGCAGGCCCAGCAACATGCCTGTCAACTGCAACACCAAGGAAGGATGGAGGATAGACAGGCTGAGCTCGTGGCGGTGCAAACCCAAATGACCGGTGTACTCCGTCGGATTGCCGACAACATGGGCAACCCTCCCTGTGGCACCAGGCGAAGGCCATTACCAGACACAGGGAGGGATCAGGAGGAGGAGGATTCATCCGACGGAGCGTCACAGACATCGTCACGGCCTGCTTCCGAGGGTCCCCGCAGGAAGGTGGGTCGTCCACGAAAAAGACTGTGAGAGTCAGCAGAACATCACCATCTCCCAGGTCACCTGGCCTGGCACCTGGCCCTCTGGCCCAATAGCAGCACATGACATTCTCTGCCACATGGACTTGCTGGTCACTGTCTGACCTATGTTGACGAAGACTGTGGCATGGACTCTGACATTTTGCAACGGCAAGGATACCAACTCCCCCAGTGAACTTTGGATTCTACACTCCCGCTGTGCACCTCTTGTCATCCCCACAAACCCGTACCCCACCACAAATAAATTAATCACACTTACAAGATGATGCCGTGATTCTGCATTATTACAATACATGTGTGTGTCGTAAAGTCAAAGCATGCCTGATCTCAGAATTAACTCCAACCATCCAAACCGTGGGGTCTCAGTCTTGCCCAGGACACACATGGGTCCCAATGTATCATCTGATATAGACATGGAGTACCATACTCACCTGTGCTGGGCCCAACCAGCTGAGTGGTTCCCGCACAACTGTGGCTACAGACACATTCAGGGGAGCAACAGTCATGCGCAGAGGTCAGGGATCATGTGGAGTGACCTGGCTTGCCGCTCCCAGGTATGTCTAGACATGTGTCCCTACAATGTCCTGCATGCTTGCGTCAGGCGGATGTTGAGAATGGTGGCTAGCCCAAGGTTGGATGCATGGAGATGCCAGAATGCAGTTTTAGATCACAGTGCCACATGGTTGTGTTGGGGTTGTGGGCTGCATCATGAGTGTGGGCGTGGATCGAGAAGGTCATCCTGCAGCTGGCTGTGAAACATTCCCCCCATCCCGTTTGGACGTTGATGTGGCCTGGTTGCCCGACGCAGTAGCAGAGCTGTGCAGATGCACTCCGGATATGGACAAGTATCATGGGAGTCGTAAGGCACATGTCCGTAGACTGCAGGGTAGGATTCGACACGGATGTTGTAGTTGCCCTGGGGGATGGTCTCTCTTGCCTTGAGGTGGATGGAACTGTGCATCTTGTGCATAATACAGTTCCCACTCCCTGACAAACCCCTAGCATCTTGTCACTCTACACATAGACACATATGCACCACCTCTGAAAACTATGCCAGACATGCCGCACGCACAGTGGCAACAGGCCACCATTGACAGGGAAGAGGCACCTTGGAGACAGAGGGACACATTTATTAGTCATGTGTGTTGGAATGACAATGATACTCTGTCAACACATACACAGGTCATGTGGATGAACATGTGGGAGCAACACTGGCACCCCCCATTGCAACACAGATGCTGGTATTCCATTGAACTGGCACACAAGTGACGGATAACAGCTAAACACCCCCTGCTGCCACGGAGAGGCCGCTATACACCATTGAGGCCCTGATGGGGCAATCACACACCATGTCAACCCGGTGCAACCTGTATGTTTCCGAGGTCAGTGTTACACACAATGATGGCCTCATCACAATCCCCAATCCCCTGCCACATGACAGTCACCAAGTCTGACCATGGCTCCAGGTGAAGCCTGCCCCATGTCATGTTCCCCATGTAGGATCCACATGTATGCAAATGGAACACACATGAACCGGAGAAGTGCACACAGACTACAAACAATTCACACACCCAAAACGCCGTGAGGCATCCCTTACCCTAAGGAGATTTCAAAACTTGCCCGTGCATGTGACGCAGAATCAGCACATGTTGCTGTGTTCATGAGGAGTAGCAGGAGCACAACAATGCCACCAGCAGACAGCATGCCCATGGACCTGTGGAAGAGAGACACACAAGGAGTCAGCCCAAAGGAGCACATCCGCAAGCATGTACTCAACACGTATCATGTTGTCAACATGACAGGTGACAATGATGACCCTCAGACAACATCCTTCCATTGCGCCATCACTCGAGTGACACTTCAATACACACCACTGACTCACTTGGCAGACATGCAGATGGACACACACATTGCAACACATGCCACACACGGCCCAATGCGTGCACACTCAGACACTGGAACTCACCACTAAGCAAAGAAGTTGCGTATGAGCCGACTCCGCATGTCCTCCACAGCCTCCTCCTCCTCCACATCACTTGCCCCGTCACCAAGGCCTTCATCCTCCACGGGTGGATGGTCCTGGTCATCTTGATCCAGTATGAGTGGAACAGCTTCCTCCACTGCCATGTTGTGCAGCATGCAGCAGACGATGATGATCTTGCACACCTTCACCGGGGCATATGGGAGTGCTCCGCCGGTCTTGTGGAGGCACCGGAATCGGCTCTTCAGAAGTCCAAACGTCCTCTCAATGACTCTCCTGGTCCGCCCATGTGCGTTGTTGTAGCGGTGCTCGGCAGCCGTGCTGGGGTTGCGGACAGGCGTCATCAGCCATGGCATGTTGGGATAGCCAGCGTCCCCTACAAGGAAACATCATAGACAGAAGTGTGTCAGCACAGGCAGTGAGATTGGAAGATGACGCCAAACACTGAACTGCCAGAGTCTACCCACCAACAATACATGCTCGCTCGTTCCGCAGCTGCAGCATAATTTCAGGCAGCCTGCTACGCCTCATGATGAAGGCATCGTGTGCTGATCCTGGAAAGCGAACACAGACATGTGAAATCACCATGTTGGACAGACACACCACAAGGGCTGATAATGTTTGCGATTCCTATACACCACCTCCTGTGCCTGTGGTGGTACCAACGCAACATGTGTCCCATCTATGGACCCAATGACATGGGGCATCCCTCCCAGGGCATAGAACTCACGCTTGACATCTGTCAACTGCTCACGAATTGGGAATTTAATGTACTCATCCAGGTGAACCAACATGGCCTCTAAGAAATCATGCAGAACACGGCTGAACATCGTCTGGGACATGCCCCCGACATCAGCAATGGTATGTTGGAACGTACCCGTGGCAAGGAAATGTAGGGCTGCCATCACCTTCAACTTGGGTGTCAGTGCACTGGGATACCTGTGGCGCGGGAGGAGTTGTGCTTCCAGCCGGCCAGTCAACTCATCAATCAACCGTTGGCTGAATCTGTAGCGGCGTATACAGTCCCGTTCATGCAGGGCAGCCATGTCTGGCATACGTCGAGGGAGAGGCGGAGCCCTGCAGTGAAATGGAAGGAACACCGAAGAGTGAGCACTGTACAACGACATTGTCAATGCACTGAGCACATGTTACACAGCCAATACACATATGCCACATTCTGAGTCAGGTCTGTGCCACATTTCCTGGACACGTACGCCAGTCAGGTGACACTCCTACCAAGGGACAGCCACTAACGGAGGGGGGCAAGATCACGATGACATGGCATGAGACTAGCTGTGGGCCAGTGTAAGTGAACATGCACACGCATCACAGGATTCACAGACATCCACACATGTGCAGAAGTAGTATGCGTATGGTACAGACAGGTTGTTGGATGCGATATGCACTGGTCACATGTCATAGGAATAGGACAGGCCACACACATTGCCTTGGAGGAGTACATGTCGAGACAGAACATACATAGAGAGCATGTGGATATGTACTTGTGTTGATACTCCGTGTAGTTGCATACATACACACCTCATGGCAAATCACATATGTGGGCTGGTGTGCGGAACAGTGTGCCATGGCCATCTACACACAGACACATGTTGGCAGCAGCAACTGCTGATGCATTGGACCACACACCTACAGCAAAATCATGGAAAGACATGCCACACACATGACATGGTTGCAGCGTGCAACGCAGCCATACACATGTCATGTGTAATATTCCGTGTACCTGGCATCAGGGGACAGGTGCGGGTGTCCGTGACTGGGACATGCAAGTGACTCATGGCTCCACTAGTGTGTACGACATGCACACATGTCAAAGGAGTGCAGGGGATGTGTGGTACAATGCGCACCATCACACACGACATGTGTACACAGCTCATCGTACATGTGCTTTGCCCACACCTCAGGGGTAAAGTGCCACATCACATCCTGACACACCTGTGTCACACACATGTGGTATTGCACAGACAATGCATTGGTGTCCACCCTTGGCAATACCTGACCGCTCCATTCCTGTCTGTGTGCCGCCTGTCACCACTGACAGTTGTGAAACGCACCGTACATACGCTCGGAGTGCGTGTATAGGGTCCCTGGGCCAATATTGCCGCTGGCGTATGCGTACGCCACAGTAGTACGGACTGTACACGCGCTTGTACGGTCCGGATCACAATATGGGCGCTGGCGTATGCGTACGCCACAGTAGTACGGACCGTACAAGCGCGTGTACAGTCCGTACTACTGTGGCGTACGCATACGCCAGCGCCCATATTGTGATCCGGACCGTACAAGCGTGTGTACAGTCCGTACTACTGTGGCGTACGCATACGCCAGCGCCCATATTGTGATCCGGACCGTACAAGCGCGTGTACGGTCCGTACTACTGTGGCGTACGCATACGCCAGCGCCCATATTGTGATCCGGACCGTACAAGCGCGTGTACAGTCCGTACTACTGTGGCGTACGCATACGCCAGCGCCCATATTGTGATCCGGACCGTACAAGCGCGTGTACAGTCCGTACTACTGTGGCGTACGCATACGCCAGCGCCCATATTGTGATCCGGACCGTACAAGCGCGTGTACAGTCCGTACTACTGTGGCGTACGCATACGCCAGCGCCCATATTGTGATCCGGACCGTACAAGCGTGTACAGTCCGTACTACTGTGGCGTACGCATACGCCAGCGCCCATATTGTGATCCGGACCGTACAAGCGCGTGTACGGTCCGTATCACTGCTTGTGGGGTGCCCTAGGGCGTGGAACGCACCGTACCTGTGTGTAAATGTATGAAAACACATAGGGGACACATGAGGGACAAGTATAAGGGCCTAAATGCATGATGGTTGCCATGGAGACTGAGTTAGATTTTTGAATTTGAGCACCAGGTGCCCAGCAGAAGTCAGTTTGAAAGAATCTACATTGTTGCAATGTGGATGTTGACTTGACATCATCATCAAAACTGAAACCATGCAAAGCCACACACTGGGGTAGGATTGAAGGGATTGGATGAAACGTAGGATGCAAATGTGACTGACCAATCAATCTGTACTCCTATACATGAACAGGCCAGCCAGGCATATATAAGGCAGCCAGGTCCCATGAGAGAGCACTTGCCTGCACATCCATTCATCCATGACCACTGCTGCTGATAGTGATTCCTCTGGCACCATGTCCAGGACTGTGGAGAGGTCACAGCCATTCACCCAGGAGGAGAACCTTGCCCTGATAGATGTGATCCTCCCACAGTTCCAGAGCCTGTATGGTCGACCAGGGGTTCAGGTGAGTGCAGACTCCACTAGCTTAGACTGTGCCCCTTTTGTGTGACAGTGACTTCTGGCATTGTGTCCATGTGTGACAGACATGCACTGTTGTTTGGAGTGGGTCCCAGGGTGTGGAAGGCCTCATGTCACCCATGCAGAGCATGCTGTGTTTCCTGTGTGCACTCCTCACTTGCATAGTGCCTACTGTGACAATGAATGCAAGGTGCATGCCACATTCTGCCTGCATACTCCTCCTGGGGATGTTGTTACCACAGTCCTGATGTGATCCTGTGTTCCCCCCAGTGTGACAGGTGTCAGTACCCATGGATGTGTGTTTGTTCAGTGTACCTGTGCTGTGAGTGTCCAAAGGCAGTGTTCGTCCCCTGCACATTGGTGTGTGTGTAAGTTCCCTGTCATGTGGGTGAGTGCATATGGGGAGTGTTGCACACAAGCAGCATGAGGGATGGATATAGCCTGGCCATCTGATGTGAGCAGGGAGCAGTGCTGTGTGCATGCCGTGCTGAGCCAGCCCCACACCTGTGACACCCCCCGTCTACTGGCACATGGGCAGAGTGAGGTGTGTACCCGCAGTTGGCAATGCCATGTGATTGTCCTGTACCTGTGTGTGTCTGTGTACTCTGCTGAGGTAGCATCAGTGTGCTGGGGCAGGTGACTGCTGTGAGGTGCTGTACATAATCCTGGTGTAGCCTGTGAGGCACAGTGTGATCCCTGGTCAGTGAGTGTGTGGTACCCCTCATGCCACCCGTGTACTTTCAATGGCACGTAGTGCATTTGGCCTTCCACAGTGGATAATGTCCCTATGACAAAGGTGCAATTAGTTGCATGCATACCATGGCCTGTTCATAAAGAGGATTGTTCTATATGTGTGTCTCTGTGTCTTTGCTCATGTGGATTAATGTATTCTCACTTTTGCATCCTCACAGGTAGGCGCCATTGCCAAGGGGGAGATCTGGAGGGAAACCGTCAGTGCCGTGAGGGGTACAGAGGGTCGGAGGCGGAGCCTGTCTCAGGTGAGGAAACGCTGGCAGGACATCCGGTGCTGGACGAGGAGGATTGCACGGCTCCTGCTGGGGGACTCACCTGAGAGCCGTAAGAACCGTGGGCGCCGTCGTCTGACCCACATCCAGAAGCGTGTGCTGGCGGTGGTCTTCCCCGATATGGACAGGCGCCTACAGGAGAAGCAGCAGCAGGAAGGGGGTAGGTACATGTGTGTCAGTTGTGTGTCCCCAGCCAATGTAAGTGCGCAGTTGCATGGATACACTGCCAGGGTTTGATTGTGCAGTGCGTCAACTTGTCCCCAAAGTAGCCCGGTGCTGTTCTCACTCCCTCCCTTCCCCTCCTTGCCATGTGTTCCCTGGTCTGTGTGTAGCCACTCTTGCACAAGGTTATTTAGGCAGGCAGTTCATGCAGGTGCCCTATGCCATCAGCATCATGTGTGGGGGTGATGTGCCACAGGTATGGGGACCTTGCGTGTGCCATGGCCAATTTCAGTCATTGTGGTGTCCATGTCACTTGGCACTGATTGTGAATCACGACATAGGGGTGTGTCTCCAAACTGTACAGCCTTCCAGCATGCATGTCCAATTGTGTGCCCTCTGACATGATGTGCCTGAGTGGGAGGCCTGCTAAGTGCAGGGACGGTTGCTTAATTTGCAGTCATGTCCATCCTGGACCATGGAGGAGTGTGGGCAGTACTGTGCCCTGGGGCACCTCTTCCTAGGTCTCATGTGCGTCATCCAACAATATGGCCATTCACTGTGTCTTCGCCATGGGTTGGGTAGGGTGGCATTGTACCCTGGGCTCAACTGTTGGACCTACAGGTTGCTACATGTGTCCACTGTACAGGGGGACCCATTTTGCTTGTGCATACTCACAGTGGGCATTACCTGTGTGTGTTGTTGAGACAATCTGATGATGTTTGCCTGTCAATGATGTGTGGACATGGCCACCAGGGGCTGTGTGTGTACAGTCATTAATTGGTGGAGGCCATGTGTTTTCATCTCAGAGTGAGAGGTGTACATACTTTCTCCGTCTCAATGAGATTGTCTCAGGTGTGGGTGGTTTGTGCGTACAAGGCCTACATGTCAGGAGCTTCATCCTCCTTGCTGGGTTTAGCCTGTGTGTGATGTTTGACTGGACATACGCTCAAGGTGCAGTGACCCAGTCATGTTTTGCCTGGTTTAATGTATTGCCTTTGCAGCATGCGGCAAGAGTAAATGTATATCATTCATGCTCATCCCTTTTTGACGACGCAGTGTGGTGCAGGTGCTGTGCACATTTGTCCCCAGAGGCTGGCTCCTCTGTAAAATTTCAGGTGCAGTGATTTGCTGTTGTGTCATGCTCTCCATTGTGTCTCAGTGGCATGGTGGGTCGAAAAACTGTGTGTTCCATGGCCTACATGTGTACATTGTTTTGTAGGTGTTACTCCTGTTGCTTTTCAGGCTATGCAATGTGACCTATGTATATTTGACTCATGTGACATATGTGTACAGGTGTCTGATTATCTCCTGTCTCTTCACCTTGCCCACAGCATCGCCGGGGGACACGGAAGGAGACACTAGCACGGACCGGGAGGAGGGATTGAGCACCAGTGCCAGCAGTGCTGTCCTGTCTGGCACATGGAGTGGCACGGAGGCCGAAGGGAGTGAGGCAGAGGACCTGTCGACTGCCAACACAGACTATGACGCAGACGGGTCCGAGGCTGAGCTCCAAGAGGTGGCGGAGTCTGCCCCCCCAGCTGATGGCAGCCCTCCACATCCCCCCGCCACCTCAGGTTCCATCACCGGCCTCCCACATGCTCGTGGCCCTTCCCTCCGTGCTCGGTCCCCACATGTCTCCTTCCTGCCAGGCACCGCACCCCCTGCCCCTGTCACCACTGCTGCGGTGAGTGCGGAGTCTGTGGACATCCTGAGGCAGTTGCAGGTTGGTCAGACTGCGATGCTAAATGTCCTCCATGCCCACACCCAGGTGCTGACCCAGATGGAGGCATACATCGAGGGCATGTTGGCTGCGCAGTCTGACCAACGGCAGTTGCTGAGGTCCATAGACTCCACACTGACTGCAGCACTGGATCTCCTGCAGCGCTGCGTACCCCCCCCTACCCCTGCCCCATCCACAATTCCCACTCCCGTGCCTGTCACACGCACATCCAGACGTCAGCGTGCACGCACCCCAACAGACACAGGCACCACACCACCAGGGAAGTCGAAGCGCACACCTCCTGTCACGCACACACAGGGTGAGGAAGGCACACCCACTGGGTCGGGGGGGAAACGTAGAACACGCAGCCACAGTGGGAGTCCGCATTCCACACAACCCACTCCCTCCAAATCCACTCCCCTTAGCTCTCCTGGCCAACAGTCGGTGACAGCATCATCCACTGCGAGTGTGCCCCCCAGCCCCAGGATGACACCACCCCGCAAGCGGTGGAGGCGGGACCCGGCCAGGGGAGTTGAGTCCCCCACCCTGTCCACACCCTCCCCCAGTGGCGCTGCGACCCATCCCTTTGCCCCCCCCCCTCCTTGGGGCCTGTGGTTGGATTGAGTGCGGGGGAGTCGCTGGGGGAACTTGCCGACGTGTGCAGCGCCATTCTGTCCTCCACCTTTGGCGCTGGCACCCCCCCCTGTGGCAGAATCATCCCTCCCTGCACCCACAACACCTACCCTTTCCCCTCCTGTCCCTGCGGTGCCTGTTTCCACCCTCCCCCCTGATGCCCCCTCTTCTGTGGATGAAATGGACTTGTGAACTGTGCAGGCAAGCTAGGGGACACACTTCCCGATGTGTACCCCCCCCGGACTTTGCTGCTGGGCTGGCCCATGGCCCTTGTACATAGTGGACATTTTCTCAGAGATATTTTCCTGCTGAATAAAGCATTTTCTTTTTGTTTTGCACACTGATGCTTTCCTGGACTTGCTGTTGGTGCTGGTGCTCCCTGCGTTGGGGTGGTGATAATGTGTTAGGGGTCTGTGAAATGTTGGAGTGTGCTGCTCATGGGGTGTACCCTGCCATCTGCGTGCCATCACAAAGGTCTCTGCCAATGGTATTTGGTCATGTTTGCTCTCACTGTATGGTGACATTGTCCCAAGGTGTGTTCCATCCTCTGTGGAGCAGGCCATTTTCCCTGCAGGGTGTCTCCCAAATGCTGTGCTGTGCTGTGTCTACATTTCCTGGATGTGTGAGGGTTGCCGTTCAATATAGCCATGCTGGCTCAGCGATGGCTCCGCCTGCATCTGGGGTATCACCCTTGTTGGTCACTGAACTTGTTGATGGGGTATATTGTCCTATGTCTGGGCACTGCTGGGAGGACTCTGCACCCACCCCTCCTGTGTCTGGGCACTGCTGGGAGGACTCTGCACCCACCCCTCCTGTGTCTGGGCACTGCTGGGAGGACTCTGCACCCACCCCTCCTGTGTCTGGGCACTGCTGGGAGGACTCTGCACCCACCCCTCCTGTGTCTGGGCACTGCTGGGAGGACTCTGCACCCACCCCTCCTGTGTCTGGGCACTGCTGGGAGGACTCTGCACCCACCCCTCCTATGTCTGGGCACTGCTGGGGGTGTTTGGCACACACCATTCTTATTGCAGGTTCGGTGCGTACATACACGGGTGGGGGTTCGGGGCGTACATACACGGGTGGGGGTTCGGGGCGTACATACACGGGTGGGGGTTCGGGGCGTACATACACGGCTGGGGGTTCGGGGCGTACATACACGGGTGGGGGTTCTGTGCGTACATACACGGGTGGTGGTTCGGTGCGTACATTCACGGCTGGGGGGGGTTCAGTGCGTACATACACGGCTGGGGGGGGTGGGGGTTCGGTCCGTTCATTCACGGGTGGGGGTTTGGTGCGTACATACACGGGTGGGGGTTCGGTGCGTACATACACGGGTGGGGGTTCGGGGCGTACATACACGGGTGGGGTGGGGTTTCGGTGCGTACATACACGGGTGGGGGTTCGGGGCGTACATACCAGGGTGGGGTGGGGGTTCGGTGCGTACATACACGGCTGGGGGTTCGGTGCGTACATACACGGCTGGGGGTTCGGGGCGTACATACCAGGGTGGGGTGGGGGTTCGGTGCGTACATACACGGGTGGGGGTTCGGTGCGTACATACAGTGCTGGGGTGGGGTTTCGGTGCGTACATACACGGGTGGGGTTTCGGTGCGTACATACATGGGTGGGGGTTCGGGGCGTACATACACGGGTGGGGGTTCGGTGCGTACATACACGGGTGGGGGTTCGGGGCGTACATACACGGGTGGGGTGGGGTTTCGGTGCGTACATACACGGGTGGGGGTTCGGGGCGTACATACACGGGTGGGGGTTCGGTGTGTACATACACGGGTGGGGGTTCGGGGCGTACATACACGGGTGGGGGTTCGGTGCGTACATACACGGGTGGGGGTTCGGGGCATACATACACGGGTGGTGCTTGGGTGCGTACATATACGGGTGGGGTTCGGGGCGTACATGCACGGGTGGGGGTACGGGCCGTGCTTCCACGGGTGGGGGTACGGTCCGTACATGCCCCTACCCACGCTCTGCGTGCCTGGGTACGGGCCGTACCCATGCCTTTGGTGGGTGGGTACGGTGCGTCCCCCCATTGTTGCGGTGCCGTGGGGTCCGCACCGTACACAGGCCTTGGGGGCGTGGCTACGGGTCGTACCACGCGTACCCCTACATGACCCCAGCAATGCTGGTACGAGCCGTACCAAGGCATTTCTGACGTGGGTACGGGCCGTACCGCCATTGTTGGAGTGACGTAGGGGGACGCGTGGTACGTTCCGTACCCACGCTCTTGCGGCCTGGGTAGGGTACGTACCGGTTCGCGTGACCATCCACTTCCGTTGTGGCGGACGCTTGCGTTGCTGGCCTCGCCCCCACCCCCTGGAAGTGACCAGGCCCTCATGGTCAGGTATGTCCAGGCCATGTGTGATTTGGTACCATGTGTTGGTGTTGTGTGTCCTGCCCCTGCCCCCCCCTTTGCCCCTGGTTGTTGTGCTGACCTTCTGCGGCGTCTGCGTCGGTTCCTGTACGCCAGGTGGACTGCTAGGAGGGCAGGGATGGCACGTAGGTTCGGGTCCATGTCTGTTCGTCGCGTCCAGCTGCTCCTTGCGTGTGTCGTCCTGATTTCCCGGCAGTTTTTGGCAGCCGGTAAATATTTTCCGTGCGGGATGACGTCGGTTCGAATCGTACTTCCTGGTTCGTGAAACGTAGGCTGGATGCGTACCGACGTCACGTCGGCGCCTTTCAGGATCGGAATTGTGTTTAGTTTCTGTTCGGTCGGTGTTTTGTTCGATTCGTACGGAAATGGTGTTTCCGTATGAATCGTACTTGCATTTTCGGATGGATTTCGCACCGGGTACGAGTCGGACGGAGAAAAGGCTCCGTCCGACGGTTCGTACCCGGTTTTTACCGGATCGGAATTGGCACCCTAATGTCCACATTTATTCTGGAAAACTAAATAAAACAAAGCTATATAGCATGGTAAGTAGCCTTTGTCTGGTTCTTGTTTTTAATGTGGGAGAGAAAGTGTGCTGTGTTTGTAACAACGTGCATTCTGGTTTGCTGAACCCAAGTATAAACCTAACTACAGAAAAAATAATGTGGATATCATAGGTTTATGTCAGCTAATTTTGAACAGAAATGTATAATGTTCCCGTGGAGGAGTTGTGTTGCACTGTGAGAACAGCCTCTAATTGGAGATGAGTTCATGGATTTGATGCATTTCATTGACTGAGAGATGACTTAACTGGGAGAAAGATAGGGGCATTGCAGGGGGGGAGCGGCAGCTCCAGGGGGCTCCCTCAGCAAAAGTGATAGGTGGTGGGGTGGGGAGTGGGGGCCCCCTCCGTGTACTTCGCAGGGGGTGAGGGGGCTCATGTTTTGTTACACCACTGAATCAAGTTTGTGTTTTGGTGTCGCCTCACCGTCCTGTGATTCTGAGGAAATCACGTAATCTCTCAGCTTTAAAAATGAATGTGAACTTGTGTAATGTAACTGGAGCTCATCTAAAAAGTCCAAATCTTCCTGTCGAGTCGAGTTTGCGTTATTTAAAAAATGAAAAAAAGAGAAGAAATATTGCCTCAATCACAGCAGACGCACGTTAATTACCTCAAAAATCTGATGAAGGTAGCCAGAGTAGTAATTTTTCAAATGTTTTCATAAATCATTGCAATTTACTCAAAAAGTTTCATAGTCTATGCCATTAAACTCTACTGTCCAGGCCAAGGTCAAAGTTTCAATGCAACCGCGATGGCGAGCCAGTTGGATGCAGGAGCCTGGTAGGTCCCGGTGAAGCCTTTTACCTTCACATTTAGAAACTTTTCTGGTTCTTGTTCTCACCAACAGGGTTCGTTGGCAGGGTCCTCTGTAGCTTGGATCCCCGGTTGGGCTTGATGCCAGTGGACAGAAGAGGTCCAGAGATCTGGTGGGAGTGTTGGTTCTCAACAGGAGTTCGAGTATCCACAAACAAGAAAACATTCCATTGGGTGCAATCTGAACTCAGCCGTCCAGGTAGGCCTCGACAATCACGGGAGCTGAGTAGTGGCAGTGTGGTGGCCTCTGGTTGTTTTCCAAAAACATTATCTTTGAGCCCTAGACTCACAACTCGCAGTTTCCAGGGTCCAGATTGCACTCTAGCACTAGCCATGGGTCCAGGAACTAGTGGGAACCTTTTTGGGGCTAGGACTTGATCTCCCAAAATACCGAAGCGGGGTCCCTTGCAAATCCAGGTGCAACTGATCAGCCCTGTTCTTGCAGATGTACGGCTTCTTCAGCTTTTGTGTTCTTGAAGCGTAAGAGGAGGCTAGTAACTAGCCCTTGGAGTCCACTCTTTTGTCTTTGGCACAAGTAGGAGCAGTCCCAGTCTTGGAGACCCTTTCCATGAGTTTAACAGCAGGAACAGACCTCTCCCTGAAGTCCTCTTTTTGCTTCATAAGGTGCAGTCCTTCTTGGTGCAGCCTTTCCTCCTGCGGTCCACAGGTTTGGCAGGTGCAGTCCTTTGTCTGTTCTTTCCGAGTCCAGTAGTGTTCTGAGCCATTTTTTTATTTATTCTTTTTTATTATTTTCCCACAATGAAAATAATAACAATACATTGTTTCACTGAAGATATTGTCACAGCTTTGAACTGCAACATACAGGGTATGTCCACAGCATCAGTGAGCAACCTTCTAGAGTATCACACAGTAAGCTGCGAGAAGAATACAATTCAGGACAATGACAGGCATGCAAGATGTATGAGAGTATCTGTTAGAAATTGGGGTCTCTAGTTGGTAGCTTGTTTCCCTGTCCAAGTAGGGACCCTTCTTCCTAGTCCGTATAAGGGGGATACACTCCTAAAATAACCCCTGCTAACCCCCTTGGTAGCTTGGCACGAGCAGTCAGGCTTATCTCAGGGGCAGTGTGTAAAGCATTTGCACATAACCAACAGTAATACAGTGAAAATACTACAAAAGGACACCACACCAGTTTTAGAGAAATATCCAATATTTAGGTGCCGATTCCGATCCTGGAGAAATTTTCCCCGTACAAATCGTATCCAGATTTTTTTCCGTACGAATCGTACAAGTACCGTACAAACTGGCAAGTACGATTCGTATGGGAAAAAATACATACGAATCGCATTGGGAAAATTCCCCGACACGTCCTCGGGTCGGGAAAAGTGTCAGACACGTCCCCGGACGATTTTCCGTACGAATCGTAAAACTGAAGTCCGAGCGCGCAAGTACGATCCGTCCCGTGCGTCCGATTGTACAACCGTATGGAAAAAACACCGTACGGAGCGAACTTCTATAGCAACCATGGAGACATGTGCCCGCATACGCGCCATCCCCCCCCAGCCCCCGTAAGTACGCGCCGTCCCCCCACCCGTGTATGTACACCCGTGAATGTACGAGACGTACCCCCACCCGTGAATGTACACCTGTGTATGTACACCCGTGTATGTACACCCGTGTATGTACACCCATGAATGTACACCCGTGTATGTACACCCGTGAATGTACACCCGTGTATGTACGAGACGTACCCCCACCCGTGAATGTACACCCGTGTATGTACACCCGTGTATGTACGAGACGTACCCCCACCCGTGAATGTACACCCGTGTATGTACACCCGTGAATGTACACCCGTGTATGTACGAGACGTACCCCCACCCGTGAATGTACACCCGTGTATGTACACCCGTGTATGTACGAGACGTACCCCCACCCGTGAATGCACACCCGTGTATGTACACCCGTGTATGTACACCCGTGTATGTACGAGACGTACCCCCACCCGTGTATGTACGGTGCGGACCAGGTGTACATACACGGGTGTACATACACGGGTGTACATTCACGGGTGGGGGTACGTCTCGTACATACACGGGTGTACATACACGGGTATACATACACGGGTGTACATACACGGGTGGGGGTATGTCTCATACATACACGGGGGCTGGGGGGGCGGCGTGTACATACGGGGGCTGGGGGGGGCGGCGTGTACCGGGCCCCCTATACCGCTCGCATCGCGGCGTACTTACCTTTTCTGGCACTTTTTGGGTGCCGTAAAAATATTGCCGTCCGGACTGCTGTCGGTACGAATCGTACTTGCTGGTACGTAAAAACATGCCTAACTCCGTCCGGACGTCACGTCCGCGGTGTCCCGGATCACATTCGTATGTATTTTACTGTCGGTCGGTGTTTTGTCCGACTCGTACGGAAATGGTGTTTCCGTACGAATCGTACTTTCAAGTTTGTAGGGTTTTTTTCCTGGGTACGAGTCGGACGGAGAAAACGCTCCGATCGACGGTTCGTACCCGGTTTTCCAGGATCGGAATCGGCACCTCAATGTCTAAACAAGACCAAAAACCATAAGAATAAAATACAGTTCTTAGAATTATCAATAAGCAAAATTAGGCTTAAAATGCAGTTCCTTGAAGTCGATAGCTCTGCCTGGGGCTATCACGGTGTTGTGACCAACAATTCCAAACAGTTCTGGCTGACTGCGGCATCATGGGCCAGCTACGGTGTTGAGAAGACCCACAAAACAGTACCTTTAGAAATGCAGAGCATTGGGGACCTCACGGTGGGCTCCAAAGAGCTGGTATGGTCAGGTGTCAGTTCCGAAAGGTCGGTGCAGGAGTTGTCGGACCCTATAAGTCACACCCATTGCAGATCGAACTCCGTGTGGTTGAAGTCGGGATCATCGGTGGACGTTGGGGCTGCGGTGTGAAGTGCAGCGGTGTGGCGTGTGGTGCTCTCAGGTTCCAGTGCAGGCAGAGGCTCAGTGACAGTCGTCCAGTGACATTGGTGAGACCAGGGCTGCGGTGCAAAGTGGTGCGGTGCTCGTGTGGTTCTGGCAGCTCACGGTGCAAGCAGCGGCTTCATCGTTGATGGCGCCGGCATCGGTAAGCCAAGGCTGCTGTGTGGGACGGGATGGTGCATTGTGTTACTTACAAGCAGTGTCCTCAAACCATGGTGCAAGCAGCATCATCAATGTCGGGTGGGGCGTCATCATCGGGGATACCAGGTGTGTATAGCGAGGCAGTGCAAACTGCAGTGCCCACAGATCATGGTGCAAGCAGCGGCTCGGTGGGGGCATTAAGCATCATCATCGGTGAGACCAGGGATACGGTGCAAAGTGCGGCGGTGCCATCTGCGGTGCCTTAAGGACACGTAGCCGGCAGCGGTGTTGTTGACGTCGTCAGGTTGCATTTTCTTCTGTTGCAACACAAAACACACAGTTCCCGTTGCTGGAAGCAGATGAACTTGAAGTCTTTGCTGTTCCTGAGACTTCTTGTACAAGGGACAAGCTCTACCTCAAGCCCTTTGAGAAACTGAAACAAAGAAGTTGCAGAAGGTTCAGTCCAGTCCTTTCTCTGCCCAGGTGAGCAGCCAAAATATCGAAAATGAAATATCGAGATACACTAATATCGAGTTTTAAATATCGAAGGGACACAATATCAATGTCAAGAATATCGATGGACAGAATATCGACCCTAAGGTAAGTAATATCGATTTTTTTTATATCGATGTTAGTAATATCGAAGTTAGTAATATAGATATCAAATATTTCGATGTTACTAATATCGATGTCACTAATATCGATATTTATAATATTTTTTGTTAAGTGTTCTATTGGTTTTAAAATATATGTATACAATTTTTATATGTTAATAATGTTTTTTTTAAGTTAATTTTGTGTTTTAGTACCGTAGCGGGTTGTGGGTTTATAGGGGAATAGGGTGGGAAGTAATTTAAATATATGAATTTAATTATACATTTTTGGGAATTATAAATTAATTTTTAATAATTTTTGCGTTTAAATTCTGTAGCGGGTTGTGGGTTTATAGGGGAACAGGGTGGGAAGTAATTTAATTCTATAAAATTAATTATAACATTTTAGGAATTATAAATTAATTTAAAATAATTTTTGCGTTTAAATTCTGTAGCGGGTTCTGGGTTTATAGGGGATTAGGGTGGGAAGTAATTTAATTATATGAAATTAATTATACATTTTTAGGAATTATACATTTATTTTAAATAAATTTTGCGTTTCAATTCTGTAGCGGGTTGTGGGTTTATAGGGGAATAGGGTGGGAAGTAATTTAATTGTAATTAAGTCATATTTTTATTTATTTATTGGTATTGATAATTATATTATTGTTAATTAAGTATTAATTGGTAATTAATTTTTATTAATTGGTAATTAGTTTTTATTAATTGATTAATTGATAATTATGTTAACTGTATTATTTTATTATTTGAGTGTTTTGTGCGTTTATAGGGGAATGGTGTTGGAAGTAATTGAAATCTAATTAAGTAATTATTAAATTTGTTTTTGGGTATTGATAATTAATTAATTGGAGATTAATTATTAATTGGTAAATATTTAAAATTATAATATTTTGGTTATGAAAAGTAATTTATTGTTGATTAATAATCAATTGGTAATTAAATATGTTTAAATATTATTTATTGATATTTCTAATTAATATAGTAATGTCATTATTAATTGGTAATTAATGTATAATAATTATGATTTTGGTTATGACAAATATGTAATTGTTTAAGTTTTTTTTAATTGGTAATTAATGTTTGATAAATATTATTTTGTATAAAATATGTAACTGTTCATTAATTTTTAATTGGTAATTAATAATCACTAATTAATATTTTTTGGGTATTTATTAATAATTTATTGCTAATTAATTATTTATTGGTAGTTATGTTTTTAATAAATATTGCTATTTGTAAGTAATTTTGAGTTATTTAATAATTAAATTATTAATTATTTTAAAGAATTATTTTATTTATAAGTATGTTATTTTTAACTTCTAAGCTATCCAACACTTTCCCTACTGTTGCACTCGCTGGAGTTAGAATAGTAATTTTTACCCCTACGCTATCCAACACTTTCTCTACTGTTGCACTCTCTGGAGTTGGAATAGTAATTTTTACCCCTACGCTATCCAACACTTTCCCTACTGTTGCACTCTCTGGAGTTGGAATAGTAATTTTTACCCCTACGCTATCCAACACTTTCCCTACTGTTGCACTCTCTGGAGTTGGAATAGTAATTTTTACCCCTACTCTATCTAACACTTTCCCTACTGTTGCACTCTCTGGAGTTGGAATAGTATTTTTTACCCCTACGCTATCCAACACTTTCCCTACTGTTGCACTCCCTGGAGTTGGAATAGTAATTTTTACCCTTACGTTATCCAACACTTTCCCTACTGTTGCACTGTATGGAGTGGGAATTGTAATTTTTACCCCTACGCCATCCAACATTTTCCCTACGGTTGCACTGTCTGGAGTGGGAATACTAATTTTTACCTCTACGCTATCCAACACTTTCCCTACTGTTGCACTCTCTGGAGTTGGAATAGTAATTTTTAACTCTACGCTATCCAACATTTTCCCTACTGTTGCACTCTCTGGAGTGGGAGTAGTAATTATTACCCTGACGCTATCCAACACTTTCCATACTGTTGCACTCTCTGGAGTGGGAATAGTAATTTTTACCCCTACGCTGTCCAACACTTTCCCTACTGTTGCACTGTTTGGAGTTGGAATAGTTAATTTTACCCCTACGCTTTCCAACACTTTCCTTACTGTTGCAATCCCTGGAGTCGGAATAGTAATTTATATCTCTACGTTATCCAACACTTTCTCTACTGTTACACTATCTGGAGTGGATATAGTAATTTTTTGATATCCGCTATCCAACATTTTCCTTTCTGTTGTTTTTTTTGGAGCTGGAGTAGTAGTTTTATTCTATCTGCTGTTTAATAATTTTTTTTATTATTTTAGCTAATGTAGTATATAATTAATTTTAACAATATTTAAATTAAATGTAATTATTTAATTTGTTATACATAATTATTTATTTTTTATTTATGTTATTGTTTTATGTGTGTAATGTTTGTGCAATTTTTAATATTTTTATATAATTTATAATTTATTAAAATAATTATTAAAACATTATTAAGTAAGTATATATATTATATATTATATGTATATGTTTTATAATTTTTTTATTAAATTATATTTATTAATTATTAATTTTTAACATTATGGAATATATTTAATTATGTTTATATTATTTATAAGTATTATTATGATTATTTTACATATATTATTAAACTAAAAAAAACAATATTTATTACTAACGATATTTTTGACATCGATATTTAATTATCGATATTTTTGTACTTACCATGTTGTAGATAGGATGTCGATATTCTTGTCATCGATATTTTTGTTCCGATATTTTTGTAGGTCGATATTGTGACCTTCGATATTTAGTCAGTGATCCCTCTGCCCAAGACAAAGTGGTAGTTCCTCCTCACAGCTTCTCCAGCTCTTCTTTTTGGCAGTTCCTTGATCAAAAATAGTTCTACATTTCTGGGGTCCAGGCCCCAATATTTATACCACATTGTCCTTTGTTTTCTTTTGGCAAAAAGCCTCTGAGCTTAGTCCAAACTAGTTCTGTCCTCTCAGGTCCATCTTCCTGGCAGGGGGTGGAGACAGCATTGTGCACAGGAGATGGGGCCCATTCAGGTGCCAGGAAAACTCCTCCTGCTACTCTAAATGCAGCCCAGGCCTATTCACTTCAGCTCTGAGTCACTAAGGAAAGGCAGGACACACCTCAACCCCCCAGTGGCTGTCGGCAGTGAATGCACATCCCCACCTCCTGTCACTCCAAAACCAGACAGTCAATACACAATCCAGCCGAGGCACATAGGATGGCTAGACAAGAAAATCCCTAGTTTCTAAAAGTGGCATTTTCAAACACACAATTTAAACACCGTCTTTGCAAAGGTGCTGATTAGGATCCTGGAAAAAATTTCCCCAACCCAATTGAATCTGGACTTTTTTCCGTACAAATGGTAAAAGCGCCGTACAAACTGCCAAGTACGATTCGTATGGGAAAAAGTCCATACGAATCGCATTGGGAAAATTCCCCCACACGTCCTCGAGTCGGGAAAAGTCTCCGACACGTCCCCGGACATTTTTACGTACAAATGGGAAAACTGAAGTCCCAATGCGCAATTACGATCCGTCCCATCCGTCCGATTGTACAACTGCATGGAAAAAAGACCGTCCGGAGCGAACTCCCATAGCATCCATGGAGATGTCCAAACAAGTGCCCGGTACGCGCTGTACCCCCCCCAGCCCCCCCTATGTACGGAGCGTACCCACCAGCCCCCCGTATGTACGGAGCGTACCCACCAGCCCCCCGTATGTACGGAGCGTACCCCTGTACCCCCCAGCCCCCCGTATGTACAGGGCGTACCCCTGTACCCCCCAGCCCCCGTATGTACGGGGCATACCCCTGTACCCCCCAGCCCCCCGTATGTACAGTGCGGACCCAAGGGTCCACACTGTACATACGGGGGGCTGGGGGGTACAGGGGTACGCCCCGTACATACGGGGGGCTGGGGGGTACGCTCCGTACATACGGGGGGCTGGGGGGTACAGGGGTACGTCCCGTACATACGGGGGGCTGGGGGGTACGCTCCGTACATATGGGGGGCTGGGGGGTACAGGGGTACGCCCCGTACATACGGGGGGCTGGGGGGTACGCTCCGTACATACGGGGCGGGGGGGGGGTACGGCACGTACCGGGCCCCCTAATCAGCTCGCATCGCCGCGTACTTAGCTTTTCCGGCACTTTTTGGGTGCCGTAAAAATATTCCAATCCGGACTGCAGTCGGTGCGAATCGTAATTGCTGGTACGTAAAAACATGCCTAACTCCGTCCGGACGTCACGTCCGCGGTGTCCCGGATCACATTTGTATGTATTTTTCTGTCGGTTGGTCTTTTTTCCGATTCGTACGGAAATGGTGTTTCCGTACGAATCGTAATTGCATGTTTGTAAAGTTTTACAACCCGGTACGAGTCAGACGGAGAAAACGCTCCAACCCACGGTTTGTACCGGGTTTTTCCAGGATCGTAATCGGCCCCTAAATGTGTTAGCAAATTCTGAGCTTAGAGAGCTCATTCTCCATCTTGTCCTAATGGAAAGTTATATTTGTAAGATGTTACAAAGTTACTCCCATGTTAGACTATGGGACAGATTGCCTTGCAATAGTGAAACGTGAATTACGCAGTTTTTACTATCAGGACATGTCACACACACCAGGACATGTCCTACCTTTCATATACACTGCACCCGGCCCAGAGGGTACTTTGGGCCTACCTGAGGGGGCCTTACATGTAAGAAAAGGAAAGGTTTGGGCCTGGCAATTGCCTGGTCAACATGGCAGTTTTAAAACTGTGTGCAGACACTGCAGTTGGCAGGTCTGAGATACCTTTACAGGGCTATTCGTGTGGGTGGCACAATCAGTGCTGCCACCCACTGGTAGCATTTGATTTAAAGGCCCTGGCACACCTTGCACACTTTACTACGGACTTACCAGTAAATCAAATAAGCCAAATATTGAAACACCAATCCATAAGCACAATTTGCAGTAGGAGCACTTGCACTTTAACACTGATCAGCAGTGAAAAAGTGCGCAGAGGTACTAAACCAGCAAAACGATGTCCAACGTACCATCAAAAACTGGAGGCCATGAAGCAAAAAGACAGGGGAAACAAGCCAAAAGATGCCAGGTGTTAGACCTGGCTTCTCCAGCGGGTTTATCCCCTGACCTTTGGCTTTTGGGCCTCCTGTTTTTGACCCTATTTTTGTTAATTTCAAGACTCTGGGCACATTACCACTGCTGATCAGTGCTAAAGTGCATATGCTCTCTGGGTAAATTGTTATTATGGATTGGTGTTATCCCTGATTGGCTTATTTGACTTACTACTACTAAGTCCCTTGTACAGTGCACTGTGTGTGCCCAGGGCCTGTAAGTCAAATGCTGCTAGTGGGCCTGCAGCACTGATTGTGCCACCCATACAACCAGCTGTGCACAGGGTTCTCAGACCTGCCATTGCAGTATCTGTGTGCAGTTCAGTACCGTCATGTCGACCTGGCAAGTGCACCCGCTTGCCAGGTCCTCACTATCCCTTTTCTTATATTGTGAGTCACCCCTAAGGTAGGCCCAAGGTACCACTGTGGGTAGGGTGCAGTGTATGTGAAAGGTAGGACATGCCCTGATGTGTGTGGCATGTCCTGGTGGTGAAATACTGCTAATTTTGTTTTTTACTATTGAAAGGCTATCTGTCCCATAGGATAGAATGGGAGTTTATTTAATACATCTTATAAATATAACTTCCCATGGGGTCAGCCTGAACTCAGACTGTAAAGATGCATCTTTTAGTAAGGATGATTTTTACATTCTTTGTTTGAAAATATCACTTTTAGAAAGTGGGTATTTTCTTGCCTAGCCATCCCGTGAGCCTCTGCTAGGGTTGTGTATTGACTGACTCTCAGACAGCCACTAGGGTGGATTGATGTGTCTCCTGACTTTCCTGAATGAGTCAGGGCTGGGCTGAATAGAGATTTCTTTCACACCTGAATGGGCCTGGTCTGCCTGGGACAATGCTGTCTCCACCTCCTGCCGGGAAGCTGCACCAGAGATGACAGAACTGGTTTTGGCTGGGCAAGGACCTTCTCTGCCACCAGAGAACAAAGGAATTTGTGCTATAAAAAGTGGAGCCCGGACCCCTGAACTTTAGATCACTTTTGGACTTCAAGAGGTACCTGTCCTAAGGAGAAGAGCTGGAGGAAGCTGGAGGAGGAGTGCCCCTTTGCTTTGTGCTGTCTGGGGTTAGCCTGCAGTGGTTGTTTCTACCAAGGAGGGGAACTGTGTGTGCATCCTGCTCGACAAATTATCTCCAAGGGCTTGAAGTAGAGCTTGCCTCCTGTTCAAAAAGTCTCAGGAACAGCAAGGACTTCGCCATGCTTCTGGGTACGGTCTCTGGAACCGGTGGTTTCAGTCGCCATAGAAGAAAAGACCAGCCGACTCTGACACCTAATCTGTTGCTGGTTCCGTTTCCTGAAGGTACCACAAAGGGCATCGCCGCACTTCGCACCGCATCCCTGGTCTCACCAACGCCGCTGGGCGACCGCCACCAGGCCGTTGCTTGCAATGTGGCCAGTGGGCACTGCAATCCGCACTGCCTTGCTTCACTCTGCCCGGATGTCACTGACACCATCACTGCCTGACCCGAACATCGACCGGCTCTGTTGCCTGCACCGTGACCTGCCAGCACTGCATTGAGCACCGCCTCACTTCGCATCACAAGCCTTGGCCTCACCGATGCCGTTGGACGACCGTCACCGTGCAGCTGCCTGCACCTCACCGTGAGGGCACCACACGCTGCACTGCCTCACTTCACCGCAACCACGACAGTTGCCTCGATTGACTTGTACCATCGAGATTGGCCACAACGAGAAAGGTACTGTCTACAAGTCTGTCGATGCTTTAGCTGGCCCGTACCGACACGGTAGGCTGGATCTGTTAGACGCTGTTGTTTTCAGCATCACTGTAGCCCTGGATGGAGCTACCAACTCAGAAGAACTGTGTTGTTCAGCTATTTCCGCAATTTAAAGGTTATCTTGCAAAGTAAGTATTTTTACAGTATTGTATGTTGGATTTTTGTCATATTTGGTCCTGTTGGTTTAGATAAAGTTTTGCTTATTTTTCTAAACTGGTGTGGTGTCCATTTGTAGTGTTTTCACTCTGTTACTGTATACATGCACAAATGTTTTACATGCTGCCTCTGAGATAAACCTGTCTGCTCATGCCACGCTACCAAGGGGGTGAGCAGGGGTTATTTTGGATGCATATCCCCCTTACCCTGACTAGGAAGAATGGTCCCTACTTGGACAAAGATGCAAACCATTGCCAACTAGAGACCCCCATTTCTAATACCAGATCTAGCACATGCCCCCTCCAGCTAAAAGTAGGGAGAACTACCCGACCACCTGGGAGTTCTCATCACGAAGGCGGAGAAACCTGGATAGACAGCGTTAGCATGTTCTGTGCCCAGGGCCACTGTTCCAGCGTAAAGTTCATTCCCTGTATGGAGATGGACCACCTCAACAGTTTTGGGTTCTCAGCCCTCATCTGCATTACATTTCTGAGCTCAGAAGCAGGTAGGGTCTTAGCTTCTTCAATGCCCATACCACTGCAAAAGCTTCTCGCTCTATGGCAGTCCACCTTAGGTCCTTGGGGAGTAGAGTCCTGCTAAGGAAGACTACAGGCTGGTCTCTGCCCTCTTCATTCAGCTGTGAGAGCACTGCTCCCACACCATGCTTTGAAGCATCAGTCTGCACTGCAAATCCCTTGGAGATGTCGGGTCCCATGATCACAGACTCCTTGCACATGGCTGCCTTCAGGGCATCAAAATATGTCTGGCAGGCATCAGTCCAGATAACCTTCCTGGGTTGCTTCCTGGAAGTAAGTTTAGGCAAGGGGGCAACAATGGTGCCATAGCTCTTGACAAACCTCCTATAGTAACCAGTGAGACCTTAAAAGGCTCTCCCCTCTGTCTGGGTCTTGGGGGTCACCCAAGCCAGAATGATCTCAATCTTAGGCTGTAGCTGCGCCATCTGGCTGCTTCCTACCTCGTGCCCTAAGTATACCACAGACACCTGACCGATCTGACACTTACTAGCCTTGATCGTGAGGCCTGCCCTCTATAGAGCCTTCAAAACTTCCCAGAGGTGGCACAAGTGATCTTCCTAGCTGGAACTGAAGACTGTGATGTCATATAGGTAGGCAGCACTGAAATGCCCCAGTCCAGCCAACACCTGGTTGACTAACCTCTGAAAGTTTGCCTGGACATTCTTCAACCCAAAGGGCATCACCCAGAACTGGTAGTGCCCATCTGGTGTTGGAATGCAGACTTCTCCTTAGCCCCATCAGTTATGGCAATCTGTCAGTACCCAGACGTTAAATAAAACATACTCAGGAACTTGCAGCTCCCAACTGATCGATGAGCTTATCATCTCTGGGGATGGGGGGCACATCAGTGCTGGTGACGGCATTGAGCCCACAGTAGTCCACGCAGAACTGAAGTTCATGATTGGCACCGGATGCAGCAGCCTTTGGGACCAAGACCACTGGCCTGGCCTGGCCCAAGGAATGTTGGAGGGCTCTATCATCCCTAATGCCAAAATCTTAGAAACCTCTTCTTTGATGCTGGCTCTGACCCTGTCAGTCAGCCTGTAATTTTTGCATATCCCAGGAGGACTATCCCCAGAGTCCACATCAGGGGTACACCATTGGGTTCCACCTGGGGTCAGAGAGAACAGGGTTGCTAATTGCACCAACAACTGGTGACAGTTACTCTGCTGTCTAGGGTCAGTGTTTGGGAGAGGTTCACACATTCCACTGACCCATCATGCTCCTTGGTAGACATGAGGTCAGGAAGAGGTTCACTCTCCTCTTCCACCCCATCATCTGTTGCCTACTTCAGACCTCTCAAAGTGATGTTTTAGGTGGTTCACATCGAGGACCCTCAAAGGGTTACTGGGAGTTTGCAAATTCACCATTTAGGTGACATCACTTTTGCATTCCACCACCTCAAAAGGCCCAGTCCACTTGTCCTTGAAAGCACATGGCTCTACTAGGGCCATGACCCACACTTTCTGGCCAGGCTGACACTCTACCAGAGTGAAATTCTGGTCATGACAGTGTTTTATTTTCTCTTGACTGGCTTCTAGGTTCGCCTGAGCAAGTTTCCGGAAGCGCGAAGTTTGGTTCCTGAAGGCCAGTATGTAGCTGAATACATCCTGGGGAGTTTTCCTGGGAGCTGTCTCCCAGTCTTCCTTCACCAAACTGAGAGGTTCTCTCACAGGCTGCCCATACAGAAGTTCAAAGTGACCGAACCCTAATGTCTTCTGTGGTACCGCCCTTTATGCAAAGAGACGGCATGGTAAGAGGACATCCCACTTATGCTTCATAGGTTCAGTTAGACCCTTGATCATGCCTTTCAAGGTTTGGTTGAATCTCTTCACCAAACTATTAGCATGGGGATGGTAAGGAGTGGTGAACTTGTAGGCTACACCACACTCCTCCCACGGGGATGTCATATACTTCGACATGAAATTGGTACCCAAGCCATATACCACCTCTCTGGGGAACCCACACGGAAAAAGAACCCCATTAATGCCCACACACCACTGGTGCCAACGTTGTCCTGAGAGGGAAAGCCTATGGGTACCGGGTGGCATTGACCGCCAAGACCAGGATAGACCTGTTGCCCATTGCTGTCTTGGGGTCCAGGAGCCACACAATCCCCACTGTCTCAAAAGGGGTGCCAACAGCAAAAGGTTGGAGACAAGTCTTACACTTCCTCCCACTTTTACCACTTGCCCGGCAAGTTTGGCAAGACCTACAATGAGCATCAGACTGCCTTCACATTTAGGGCCAAAAGACGTGGTGACAATCCTGTCAAAGGTGTTGTCCTGCCCCAAATGTCCTGTCAGAGGCACATCGTGAGCCAGACCCAGTAGGAAGGTCCCGAAGTGCTATGGTACCACCAGCAAAAGGGCTGACCCAGGCTCAACGACCTTAGGCTCGCTGTACGGGAGACCATTCTCCTAGTAGATCCAGTGTGATCCAGACTGTTCACCAGTTGCCTAGTTTGCAGCCTGCTGCCACAAGTCCTCTGGAGAAGGGCATTCTCTCTGCTGCCTGCAGAATTCTTCCGTGGTGGGACCCCTTCTTGTGGCCAATTGATCAGCTCAGATAAGTCCCCCAGTTCAGCCACTTGCTCCCCTGTAGCTTCCAGGGCATCCCCTTTAAGGTCAGCCTACTCCCGGACCATGGAAACTTCAGGGGTGGGTTTCCCATGCTCCTTGCCCTTTCTCTTGGCAGGCACCTGGGCCACTGTTTCAGGCTCCAGTTTCTTCAGTTCACCCTTTCTTGCTGCTGTGGACAAAGTGTTCACATGTGCCCAATCTGGCAACCCAAGCATCTCCAAGTGACACTTGAACTCCACAGTCTTCCATAAGAACTGTTCCAGGTTGTTACCTAGCAGACAGTCTACAGGCATGGCAGGGCTCACAACCACCTTGAAGGGACCTGAACCCCCCCTTCAAAGGTAACCTGCGCCACCTTATACTGGTGCTCTGAGTTGTCCACGGCAACTACTTGATGGAATGCCCCAGGGACTACTTGCTCCTCAGAGACCAGGCGACACCGGACTGAGGTCACACTGGCTCCAGTATCTCTGAGAGCCTCTACCCTTTTCCCATTGATGGTCACCCAAGTGCTGTACTTCTTAGTGTTTGCAGGCACCTGGTTTCTCCGGACAGTCTCACTGTTCCCTAGTGAGACAAGGGTCAATTCTGCAGAATACCCATCCTTCTCTGGGTACCCCTCCTCCCCAAGTGCTACACTAGCCAACACCTTGGACTGCCCACTAGTGGGTGGCTGTGCCCCCTTGGGGCACTTGGGATTCCCCTTCAAGTGACCCACCTGCTCACAGGCAAAGAACTTGAGGAGTCCTGTCACTGCAGAATTCGCTGAAGAGACCCATGGTTTCTTATCCCCGGGGGAATGGGAATCCTCACCCTGGGTACTAGTTTGGGGCCATTTAGAGAAATCCTTTCCTTTACCCTTGTCCCCCCACTCTTCTGCTGGGGGACCCTGCCCACTTTTGGCGGAGTCTCCCCCTCACACCTTCTTGTGGACCCTGGTACTCACCCAGCGGTCTGCCTCCATAGCAGGCTTCCTGGGGTCAGTCAGCTTACTAGCAGTCATGTGCTGGTGCAGCTCTACAAAACATAGACTAGACAAGTGCTCCCACAAAATCAAATTGTGCAGCCCCTGAATATCTGTTACATTGCTGCCCTTCAATCAACCATCCAGTGACCTGCAGAAAGAATCCCAGCATTCTAACCATGTCTGGAAATCACTTTGCTTACAGGACCATTGAACATTTACACTCTTCCAACATTTGCATCTGCTTACATGACCAGAGAATCACTCGTGCTACTCGATCATAGAATAAAGTCACAGGGGTTATCAAGAGCCACATTGTGATCAGGTGCTCTTGCTCAGCGCAGAGTCAAGGGCTTGTTTTCTTATTCTGTCTAAGGAGTCTAAAGTTCATACATATTACACAGAATTTCTCTAAGTTACTGCATGAAGTTTCAACAGAACAAGTTGGAAATTGCAACTGAGCTGGGATATGTTTACTACTGTTTTGGGTCCTTTTTGGCTGCAGTAGCTATATAAGTGTGGTTTGTGGACATTAATGGTCTTACTCTGTTGTGGATGGCTGCATATACCTCCCTATCCCTCCTCCTTAATCCATCTTAAACCCCTCCTTATTCTGCCCTTAATCCCCTCCCTTTTATTAGGAAGTTTTATCTATTTACGACCCACTCCCAGATGTCCCTGCCACATTTACTACTAAAACATATATATACACGTGTGGAGATCCATGTTAGGGTGGAGATCTCTGTACATAAAAGATAGGAGAGGTGGACCTACACATGTAGGTGAGTGAAAAGCATTTTGCAGTATGTTAGTAGTACTTTTGTTGCACTACTAAACGTACTAAAACATTCAGTTTGTGAATAGGTCCATAGTTTGTCTATCATTGTACATCTCGTGAAACCCTCTTCCTCCATGTGATTACATAATAATAAAACTTCTCTGTACACCTACATTGGGGACCAGTCAATGTGCAGTAGGTAAGGAAAAAATAGCCTGCAGATAAAGGAACAGGATAGGTATGTAGTGTTTTAGAAGGCTTAACACGAATTACACCTTCCGGAAGCCTTTATTAGCATACCATGATTATATTTCTGACAAACCCTTCGTTGCTGTCTTAAATTGGACTCTCTTCCTGATAAAGATCAGTTACCAGGGTCAAAATGCACCACATTGACAATTCCAACCACGGAGGACCAAAAGTCATTGAGGGAGAAAACACATGAATGCATGTGATTTGTAAAAGGACCTGTGTATATACAGATGCACATACAATGCTATTTATTGCAGTGGCGTATGTAGGGTGTCATGGGCCCTATTGCAAGGAAGGAAATGGACCCCTTAGCTGCTGTTTGAATTGTTCTGGACCTCACTGCAAGCCCGAAGACAGCACATTGCCCAGGAAGGTAAATGAAACAGGGGTGCTCCTCCACTAGGGTGGAGGAGCGCCGCCCAACCCAAAACATAAAATGGTAATAACTTTTAGTTATTACCATTTTATGTTTCTTTGCACATTTTGGGTGGGCGAATAGGCGGAGCTGCCCTGCTCACCGGGCAGGGCAGGGCAGGGCAGAAGTGGTTTGCCCACTCCTGAGTGCGCAAAGACTGTTTGGGCGGCCCGAGTCATGTGCACCCTGCCCTTCTCCATGAACGCTACATTGCAGCCTGCATGGAGAACATGCCATCCCCTACAGCCCCTGGCTGGGCGGTAATCCCTCCCCAATCACAACGCTCCAGTGGAGCGTTGTGATTGGCCTAGGGGAGGGAGCCTTGCTGCCTGCTTCCTGTTCCTGTCGAAGGAAGGAGAGCAGGAGCAGTGAAGACACGGGACCCAGGCTGGCGGAAAGGTAGGTTTCATATTTTTTACATTTTATTATTGACCCCCCTCCTGCGTGACCCCCTTCTGAGCGTGCCCCCCTTACTGCATGACCCCCACCCCATGTGACTCCACACCCACCCCCCACCCGCGAGCTATGCCAGCCGCTACTGGAATTAGATCTGCCATCTGAATCTGACACATCTCTCTCTCTGTGTACATCCCAATTCTCTTCCCCTTTATGTCACGACCTTGCCTTGTTAGCATCTTCATACTTTTTTAACTAAGGTTACATTTTCCTATCAGATACTAGATTAGTGTTAATTACACACACCAACTGCACTGATTATGACCTCATAATATTTATAACAATAAATAACAAAATGTTCAATCTAGCAGCATTAAATAACAAAACGTCACTACAGAAATAATACTTCATCCATAGTGACAACATCAATGCCGATACTAAGATAACATGCCACCAGTGATACCGGCGGAGTAATTTGTGAATTGTTCTGTCACATCTCGTGTGAGGACATGAATACGGACTTCGGCTGCGTGCAGCTTAGATTGACTGCAGTGGTTGGTTGAGCCACACATCCAAATTCTTGCACGCGCAGACTACTGTGCTGCATAGCAGATGTGCATACATTCAACCAATGTATAGCAGGCACTGGTTGCAGGCCCAGCACCCATGCCTGTGCCATGGAATCAGTTTGGCTGTACACATTACAGTATGGGAACAGGACCAAGCATGCAGCTAGGCCATGTATCAACCTCTGTGCCACTGAATCAGCTGTTGGATGTATGGAGTCGGAGTCGAGGCGTGATAGATTTTTATAGCCACTCTTAATCAGAATTAGCTTCATAATGACAATCGAAATGACCAACCATTCTGAAGGGCCTCATTTATGAGGTTTTGAGGTAGGGAAGCACTGAAAGGGAACTTGTTGTGCTGTCCTACGTCAAAACATAAGGGCAGGAATGAGCCGTATCTATGTAATATGGCGCATTCTTGTTCTTTTCTCCAGAGCCGGTGCACAATGGGCTGCCATGCGCCAACGCAGGCACCCTTGCACCATGGTGCAAGGGTGCCTGCATTGCTGGGCTGATTGTTTTTGTACAGAAAGGGACACCTTTCTGCACAAAATCAATCACATGAGGGATTTCCTTTTTCAATGTGTGCTGCAGAATGTAGCACATATAGAAAAAGGAAAGCACTAGGAGAAATTAAAAATGTCTCCTCGTTGCGCCTGCCCCACGGGTTCTGAGGTCTTCCCAGGTTTACGATTTCTCAAAAATCGGGGCATGGTCAGGTACCATGGGTGTTGCATGGGAACACCCACAGCAACACCCATAGAACACCCCTTTCACACAGTTTTCTGCGTGAAAGGGGCACATATTTATGAGGCCATGGAAAGCCATGTAAAGTGGCTTCATGTGGTCTTCAAAATATGCCGTGGCACATTGCGCCACCGGACCGTCCAAAAAGTGATGTTCCTGCAGCGCAAAAGTGTTTCATAAGACCGTGCTAAAGTGTTTTCACAATTGTACCTATCCTATCCACTCAGCAGCATCATATTTGCAGATGAGGAGCTAGGTGAAGGGCTGTAGAGGACATTAGAGAAAGTAAACAGGCTATTTTTTACTTCCTGACTCCTGATACCAGAGTTTGCAAGGGAATGCTATGACAAATAGAACACAAGCCAGTGGTGAACACGCCTACTATCGGCTATCCGGAATTTATGTCAAGAAATACGAATTGGCTCTATTATTTGAAGAGAAATAGTTAGGGTGTTACTGTTCGTATGTATACACATTTCTTCACTTATTTATCCCAGGACAAAAAAATGCAAGAAAACATGGCCCTTACAATTCCAGATGGGGAGTACCTGATGGTAGAGCAATTAGTGCAGTGGCAGTGTGGCCCAGGAGTGAAGGAGCCCAATGCATCATAATCATGGCCGCCATTTACCAGTCGGGAGCAAGCGGGGCAGTTTCCTTTCTTACACAAGGGACCATGACACCCTTGCCACGCGAGTGATACCAGGCATATCCGAACACCTGTGTGCTGAAACCTTTTCACTTCACCTTCCAGGCCGCTTACCATAGAATTCCGTCAGTGTCTAAGTGCAGCTAATGGGTTTCACCTCGGTTCATTTGCATAAGAACACATATACTGCATAAACTCTGTACTCCGGAGATTTATGCAAATTGTATGCCTCCAGCGCAGAGCAAGCTTCAAACGAGTCAATTGTAGAAAATCCACGATTAAAACAAAAAGGTTGGCAGTACTTTCTGTTCTTAAATCTCACTGTGTGTCTGGTGGGTGCAAAGGGAAGAGAAATAAAGCCCTCCCCATTTTCAGAGGCCCCCGACTCTTCTCCACATAACAGCCTTTCTTGCCTGTTTGCATTGAGTACTAATGGAGAGGTGTGGCTCACTGGTTAGAGGCGGCAGACCCGTAAGCAGAGGACGGCCCGGGACCAGGGTTCGATTCCTGACGCGGCAGGGTCGTGGACCAGGGTCAGCGGGCTCGATAATTCTCGCCTCGGTGCCTACTCCAGTCAGGGACCACACTCGGCAACTCTGGGCATTAGCTTGCCACATCTTCACAACGGCCCCCCCAGACCGCCGGGGATGCTTGGTCGCACCTTAGAGATAACCATTAGGGACCATCTCTCAGGGTGAGCCAGGAGGGGTTCCCCAACGGTCGAAGCGTGGAGATACTCCTCCGGGAGTCGATTCTAGCGCTATATAAACCCACAATTAAATTAAATGGCAGAAGTCTTGCAGACGATGAAAACATCACAACCTATCCTGAGTATTCCAACCTGTAACCCTTGCATCATGGCGACCTTAGCTAACTCAAGGCCTGGGATCTGTAACTGCACCTTCTGTTACATTCCCATCCCTTCTGGCAATGTTTACTTTCACAGCTGATGAAAGTGGAGAGAACAATCAGCCAACAGGTAAAGGGGGTAACAACATTGATGAATGCTTGTTAGTTAATGGTTCTAGTTTAAGGGTCTGTGTGCTAATGTGCACTCCTTAAATACACATGGCAAGAAGACTGACTCTGAAGGATAGATTGACCTGGGCGCTGCAGAAAAAGAAGTTGTATAGCACAAGTTTTTTTTAATCGATTTGGGTTGTTATAGCCTCACTCTCATGGAGGTGCCCGAAGACCAGTTGCTTATTTCTCAGCCACGTTAGATACTGCAGTGCTGCCTGGTTTGCCTTAAAGCAGTGGCAGAAACAGGTATTAGCATCGAAAGGTGCGAAAGTATAGTAATGGGTCGTCCTTCAACTGTATATGTTCCTCACTCTGTCGAAGGTTTGTTAAATAGAATGATAACACAGCACCTTACTAACCGCCTCCTGATTCGGTATGAGCAGATCATACTAGCAGCTGAGAATGCGTCCCCGAAGAGGGGTTCTGCTTTGACTCCTGCCATATTGCTACACCTTCATGACAATGATAATGGTGAAGTGGAGCATGGTTGTCTAAATGTGTCTGAACAATGCAAAAAGCTGAGACCAGATATACAAGATGAACCACTACCTGATTCCGATTATGCATTGTTTGTGGATGGCTCACATTTATGGGACCACAAAGGAAATCTGAGAGCTGCCTATGCAATCTATACCGTTTTAGGAGTAGTAGAAGCTGCTTGGCTTGGCTTCAATTCAGCCACTTGGCTCCGCACAAGTGGCTCAATTGAGTTCTCTTACACAAGCATGCTAGTGTCATATTGATTACAGGTGACCATATTTACAGATAGTCAGTAGTGCTATGGTGTGGTGCACGACTTCGGACAGTTATGGTCCCAGTAGGGATTTATGACATCATCAGGATCTCCTATCTGTAGGAACAGGTGAGAAAACTGTTAGACGCTTTGCAATTGCCTGCCAGGTTGCGGGTGTGAAATGTTGTGCACATTCTAAGGGAGATGGCAATGTGACAGTATGCAACAGATATGCTGATTAAGTCACAAGGTACTGGGCTTATAATGTTTGTACATTTAATGGAGAGTACGCAAATGAAGGAACAGATAAGATCAATTGCAACCTTTTGTTCACAGCATCTGATACGTGGTAGGAAGTTAAGAGATTACAGGAAGAAGTGTCAGAAGCAGAATAATAGAGTTGGGTAAACGCAGGTTGTGTTAAAAGAAATGAGGATGAAATATGGGTTTCAGGGGACGACAGACTTGTGTTTCCAAATAGCTTGTTGCTACCAATGGCTAGACATTACCATCGTGTGAATCATGTAAAGAGGGATGCCATGGTCAGATTGCTTCGCCAAACATGGCATATTCAAAGGTTCAGGTTGATGTTGGAAGCATTATGCCACCGATGTGTTGTGTGCCAGCAGAATAACAAAGGGAAAATAACCACAGTGACATTGAGCCACATAGGGAGGTCAGGTGATCCCTTCAACAGGAGCAGATGGACTTTACTGAGTTGCCTGTGTGCAATGGGCTGAGATATGTGTTGGTTGTTGTGTGCATCTTTTCACAGCGGGTTGAGGCATATCTCACCAGAAGGAATGATAGTATCATAGTAGCAAAGTTGTTGTTGAGGGAGTTGATACCAAGGTTTGACTTCCTGACTTCTTTGGAATTGTACCAAGGCACGCATTTCAATAACGAAGTGCAGAGGATACTATGTGCTGCCTTGCAGGTTGAACAGAGACTGCATTGTAGTTATCGACCTGAGGCTTCAGGTTTGATGGAGCAAGTCAATGGGATGCTGAAATCTAGACTTTACAAAGTCATTGAAATGGCCAGATGCTTTGCCGTTGATATTGATGAGTCTGCGCAGCACATCAGATTGTAGTACTGGACTGTCTCCCCATGTCATCATCATGGGAAGGGCAATGAGATTGCTAGGTGCACCTGCAAATGTGCTCGTGAACATTACTGATGATCTGATACTAGATTACTGAAAAGGATTGGCTGATGTGGTGCGTTCTGTGTCTCATCAGGTTGAAGCTGCTACAGCCCTGCCACACCAGGAGAAGTGCCATGACCTAAGTCCTGGAGACTGGATAGTGGTGAAGAAGCCTGTACGGATGTCGTGCTTGGAGCCTTGTTGGCGAGGACCATATCAATTCATACTCATGACTACAACTGCTGTGAAGTGTGGAGGTCTCTTCAGTTGGATCCAGGTGGCCCATACTCACAGGGTTCCATGTCTCTTTGCAGAAATACCAACACGTTTCCCAGAGGAGCCAGTGGTGGTCAAAAGATCATGGGAGCAGGCTAGTTAAGCTGTTGATAAACAGCCAGTAACTGAAATAGTTCTTGATTGGCTGAGGAGGGTTCTGGAGAGTTGGAACGTGGTAAAAGAGAGACTAGTCCAGTGGTCGTAACTGAGATAGACTCGAACCCTTAAAAAGGCCTAGTGCTAGAGAACTGTGAGGGGTAGCAGGAGAATGTTGGCCGAGAAGGCAGAAGAGAGGGAGACTGGTTCTGCAGACAGAAAGTGATCTCCCAGATATCCCAGAGGATATAGAGGATTCAGACCTGAGTGAAGGAGTAGAAGAGACAACACTCTGGAGGTCAAAGGGAGCGAGAGTGCCCTGAGGAAGTACTCATCCCCTGAATGGGCATAATTTCTTGCAAATGACTCGGAGAATGAATTCTGGGAATTTTGGGTTCACTGTGAAAGTTCAATTGAAACTTCAGGAACTTGATCTCCTATCTGATCCTACCTTTGAACTTCCTTTGTTGACAAGACTGAGTACCATGAGACATCTTATCTTAGATGTGGCTGAATCTTCCTTTTTGGATGCAAACAAGTTCCCCATGCTAGTTGATGAACTGAAGCATTTCATACTGGGACTAATAGTGAGTGAACCATTTATTATTAAAGACATTTCATAGTCTTTGTAGGGAAGAAAGAAGAGTACCGAGACCCAAGGGAACCAAAGGAGCCTAAGGTTGTCCTTTGGAAGAACACGGAATAGGGCTAAGGAAGACTCACAAAGATTTCTGTTTATCTTTTGTTGCGTATCGTTTGAAAATTGTTTTTGCTGTTTGTACAGGTGGAAACCGACAGCTGCTACTTTCCACCCAAGGTCTAGATTCCAACGAAGTAAAGGAAGCCAATCTTAATACTAGTAAGCATAGATGCTTCATAGTAGGCACACTAATTGCTTTAGTTGAAGTGTTAGATTTAGTGCTTATAGGACTATATTCAGCTACAGATAGCTCAGTGGAATTTAAGTCTATTGTTTATTTATTTATTTATAGAGTACAGCTTTCATCCCGAAGGATATCACAGCGCTATGTAGCGAGAATTCGTGGAAGGGCCGCCAGTGGGTGTGGTGGAGCAGGTGTGTAAAGAGGTACTCTGCCATGCCTACAAATACTGAATAGATCACAAGTATGGAGGCTTGTGTTTGCTGCGCACTGTTCACAGGTGTGTGACCACCACTATTTTAAACATGGATCTGCACATTTTTCATTTGTTAGCTTATTGAAAATCTTTACTGTCCATAGTTACATGATTTCACATACAATTGTTTCTAATGACAATTGACTCAATAGTTTGTAAAGGGTGACAGTACTCATATACTACAACAGAGACAATACATTTGCAAATTTACAAATTTATACAATGATAAATACTGAAGCCCGATGCATTTCGGAACATACTAGTTCCTTCCTCAGGGGAAATTCTGAAATGAAAAAATAAATAAAGTAATTTTATTTAGTCTGTCCAAATGGAGGCTCAAAAAAAGATATGTTAACAACTAAAAATTTGATTTTTATATGGGTATTTTCAGGTTATGTGATTATGATGTAGTCAGAAACAAGATGATAATGCATACCTTCAAAAGGTAGTTTATGTCTTTTGTAATCCGATTGTCACAACGGGATGAAGTCTGAAATGCCAAATAGTAAAGATGTTTTAGATTATGACCTAGTGCCACTAAAAGCGTGAAATAGTACAAAGAACACTGATGAACCAAGCTTGCCTCGTGGAGGTATAGCATACGTGTTTGTCTGAAACGAAAGACCAAAAGAGGAACCTAGTGTCAAAACCACTATACTAAAATGCTCTTCAAAGTAACTTCAAAACACTAAGAGCGCTTCTGAAATAAGTAAACTTGCTTACCTATGTAGCACCCATTTTGTCGAATATCTACACAAGAAAACGATAAACAGAGAAGTTAGGTAATGACCAATCCTCGAAGCGTCTAAGAGACGCTCGAATTTAAGACAGAAAGCCGGTCAAGTATGAAAATACCTCATACCTGAAATTTATGTAGTCGCGTTCGTCAGAATAATCTGCCGTGATGCTGAAAGATAGTATTCCCCTTCACTCGCAGTTTAAATCGCGCGATCATGGCACGCGCTATGGATAGCAATGACGGACTACAGCGCTAATCTCTATGTGGCTCATGCGTGGGCGCCATGTTGAAATGTATCGAAAGGACTGCAATGCGATATTCCTAATACCGAAAGGATATTTCCCACTAGATTAAAATTAAAAATAATGTGTAAAACGAACTGCTTAAACTCATTGGGAGAACAATTTCCAACAAGTAACTAGATAGCTATTCATTGTGAAACAGGAATAATATTCCAGGATAACGATGCTGCATCTCTCGGCAGATCAATCTTTGTGAACCAGAATCATAACGTGCCTACAAATTGAGCATTTCCATAATCTAACTTGCTGATAAGCAGGGCCTGAGTGACTGTTGCCCCCACCACGCCATATTCTTCTGATAGTAACATGCAGTTGTGGGGGGTTAAGAAATTATACAGATGTACAAAGAAGAGGTTATACTTCAAATGTTTTTTTAGACTGCTTGATGAGTACATAGAATGCTAGAAGTTATGTTTGTACTCAATTACCCACTTCTGATTCAGAGCGTACTACATATCATCATCTTCCTCTGACAGATGATATCTCTTGCAGTCTTCTATCAAGTATATTTTTTATAGAGAAGGTCATTTTCAGTATCATTTCTTTTAAATAAGAATCTTTATTTTAAAGGTGCAGAGATTGCAGGCAAATAATTTATATCTCTTAAGTCACTAGATATTGTGTATGCACATAGACATAATTTGACTTGTTTGCTGTCAGTTGTGGAAAAGACATTTTTGAATTTGGTGGAGGCTAGATGGAGAGACCTAAAGCCTAAAACTGAAACTGATCAGGATCTTAAAAATCACAAGTGGAGTAGCAAAGAAGTTGAATATCAGGAAAAAGGAAATGTACCCGCCTTAGTTTTTAGATTGGCAACACAAAGGAAAGTGGTATATACACAGTGATCAGAGTTATATAGCTCTGTTGTTTCAAGGGGAGAGTGAATGTGAACATAATTTTGAAGTGAGCAGGATGAATTCTGGTTTCCTGGAGGGACAGGATACTGTGATTCCTGGAGTCTATTTTATTTGTGGACAGAATGCATATTTCAGATTGCCATATGGATGGCATGATACCTGTTATCTTGGCATTGTTTTCCTGAAGATTCATCATGTGAAACATTTTATTGATCCTGCATGGAAAAAGAAATCCAGAACTAAACGAGGTGTGAATGCAGCAGAAGTAGAAGTAGTAGGAGACATGTTTGGTGTCATAATTCCGTCTTTAGGAGAATTTCTCCGACCCTCGGTCTAGGTCCACTCTCTCTCCGCAGCTCTGCTGTGCCATCTCTTGCCTCCTCCTTGGGAGGTTCGAGGCTGCTATCTGCTCCTGTACCTGCTGCCCGCTCCAACTGGGACCAGACTGCCTGCAACCACCGTAACCTTTCTCAGCTGTTTTTGTTCTTAATTTTTCCCTGGTGTGCCACTGTTATTGTGCCCATCTGTGTCTTGCTCTAATTCTACCACTGTTTTTTTTTCTCGTGCTTCCCTTTTCCTTTTGCCTTTTGCCGCTGCTGCCCCTGTGGCCCCTCCCCCCCGGAATTCCCCCGCTCTCGTCACCCAGCCTCTACTCCTCCCACCTCTCCTACTTAAAGGCGGCCGCTGTGCGGTCACCCAGCGGATGCGTGCAGCGGGCGCACCGCTGGCTCGCTAAAGGCAAGCCCGTCTGCGCCTGTCCACGACCCGAGCGCAGCCAGCACCAGGAACCCTGGACCTCCCATTACCCATCACCACCCTCCTCGCACTCAACCCTGGAAGACTTAGAGAATGTCAACAAGCCTCCCTGAACACGACCCACGGGCAGTTCTCCTGCCTCCACTGCCACCCTGGCCTCCAACACCGCCGACGACAGCACCGGCAACACCCTAAAATGCATCCTCCTCAACGTACACTCTGTACACAAACACACCATGGAAATCTAGAACCTACTCAACTCTCTCTCGCCCGACATTGCCTTCTTCACAGAGACCTGGATACACGCATCCTCCGCCCAGACATCAGTACCGTCATCCCGGACGGATACAAGATCCAGAGGAAAGACCGCCCCAACCACCCAAGAGGGGGCCTTGCCATAGCCCACAAAAGCACCCTCCACTTCACCACCTCCAGCGAAACCTTCCCTTCCGCCGCACACCTGCACTTCCAGATCCAGACCACCCCCAAAGCCACACTCCGAGGAACCCTGGTCTACAGACCCCCCGGCCCCCGAACACCCTTCGCCACCATCAATGACTTCATCGCACCCCACGCCATCACCTCAGCAAACTACATACTCATTAAAGACCTGAACTTCCACCTCAACAACCCCAGCGACCCCAACTCCACTATCCTTTGTGACAACCTCTCCAGCATCAGACTTAAACAACTCGTCAACACACCGACCCACAGAGCGGGACACACCCTCGACCCCATCTTCACCGCAGGAAACAGCGTCCAATTCAGCCACACAACACAGCCAACATGGACCGCCCGCCCGTGCATACACTTCGCCATCAACAAACCCAAGGCACCCAAACCAGCCCCACCCCCACCACGAAGTAACTGGAGCAAGGTTAGCGACGAGCAACTTAACTCCACCCTCACCCGAGACAACCACACCTGGGCACCCGACGCAAACGACGCAGCCAGAGAACTCCACACCTGGATCTCCAACTGTGCAGACGAGCTCGCCCACTAAGCAACCCCGACAGACAATGCCCCAGGAAAGCCGCCTGGTTCACCACCGCTCTCCAAGAAGCCAGATGCACCTGCAAACGCCTGGAGAAGAACTGGAGAAACACCAAGACAACCAAAAACCACACCACCTACAAGGACGCAATGACGGACTACCACAACCAGATCAGAGCCACCAAGAGGAACTTCATTCACAACAAAATCCTGGCCAACTCCACCAACTCCAAGGAACTTTTTAGTGCCATTCAAGAATTCACCAACTCACGCAGCGAAGCCACAGACATCACCTCATCCCAAGACCTCTGTGACAAGCTTGGAACCTATTTCCACCTCAAGATCAAAAACCTCTACGACAACTTCATCGACCATCCACCAGGTGCCATAGACGGCCCCTTGCCCCCCAGAAACACCAGCCAACCCACCATCTCCTACTGGACACTGATCACAGCCGAAGACACCGCCTCGACCATGAAAAGCATCCACTCGGGGGCCCCCACAGACCCCTGCCCCCCTCACATCTACCACAGAGCTGCAGCTTCCATCGCACTCGAACTACAATGCACCATCAATACCACCTTCAAAACAGGCACCTTCCCAGATGACTGGAAGCATGCAGAAGTCAGACCTCTGCTCAAGAAGCCCATAGCTGACCCCACCGACCTCAAGAACTATCAGCCCATCTTGCTCCTCCCCTTCGCAGCCAAAGTTGAAGAGAAAACAGTCAACAGGAAACTGACACGATTCATTGAAGAGAACGCCGTCCTCGACCCGTCCCAATCCAGATTCCGAAGCAACCACAGCACAGAGACCACCCTACTCACTGCCACAGATGACATCCGCACCCTCCTGGACCAAGGCCACTCCGCAGCCCTCATCCTACTCGACCTATCAGTGGCCTTCGACACCGTCTCCCACCGCACACTAGTTGCCAGACTACACGACGCAGGCATAAAAGGAACAGCCCTGGACTGGATCCGATCATTCCTCACCGGAAGAAGCCAAAGGATCAGACTCCCACCCTTCCTCTCCCACCCCACAAAAATCACCTGCGGAGTCCCACAGGGTTCATCCCTGAGCCCCACCCTCTTCAACATCTACATGGCCCCCCTCGCAGCCATCGTCCGACAACGCGGCCTCAACATCGTATCCTACGCTGACAACACCAGCTCATCCTTTCCCTCACCAAAGACCCCACCACTGCCAAACTCAGCTTCCAGAAAGGAATGCAAGACGTCACAGTCTGGATGACCAACCGCTGCCTGAAGCTGAATGCCGAGAAGACAGAAATCCTCGTCCTAGGTACCACCCCTTCTGCATGGGACAGCACCTGGTGGCCGACCGCCCTCGGAAGCTCACCTACCCCCTCAGACCACACCAAGAACCTCGGCATTGTACTCGACTCATCACTCACCATGAACTGACAGGTCAATGCCATCACCTCCAGCTTTTTAAACACCCTCCGCATCCTCCGCAAGACCTCCAAGTGGATCCCCCCTAAGTCAAGGAAGACAGTCACCCATGCACTCATCACCAGCAGACTGGACTATGAAAATGCACTCTACGACGGCATCAACAAGTCCATACTCCGCAAACTCGAGACAATACAGAACACCGCCGCCAGACTCACCCTCTGCACCCCCTGACACGAACACATCAGTCAACACCTACGAAGTCTCCACTGGCTCCCTGTGGAGAAAAGAGTCACTTTCTAAATCCTCACTCACGCCTACAAATACACAACAACGGACCCAAATACCTCAACAACAGAATCAACTTCCACGTACCCAAAAGAAACCTCTGATCTTCCAACCTCGCACTGGCCGAAACCCCGCGCATCCACAGAGCCAGAGCAGGCGAAAGATCCTTCTCTCACATTGCAGTCAAGACCTGGAACGAGCTACCGGCAGACATCAGATGCGCCCCCTCCCTGAACACCTTCAGGAAGACAATCAAGACCTGGCTCTTCGGCTTAACAGATCTGCCGACCCTCCCGCTCAGCGCCTTGAGACCCTCACGGGTGAGTAGCACGCTTACAATTCCCTGATTGATTGATTGATTGAATACTGAATGATTTGAAAATTCAGCTGTCTAGCATAGTGGATAAGTTTATTACTTGTAAATACTGAGATGATTGTGATAAGGTCTATGGTTTTACAGAACCGAGTTGCGTTGGACATTTTGCTTGCAAAAGAGGGCGGAGTCTGTCAGATGCTAAAGGTTCAGCAATGCTGTACTTATATCCCAGATGAAAGTAAGGATCTGGAGGAATATATTAAGAATATATCTGGGTTGGCGAAGGATTTGAAAGAGTTGGAAGCGACAGGTGCTTGGGAAGCCATTAGAAATGGGTTTCCTTTGAAAGGTCGATGCTTTGGAAGTTTGGGAAGTGGATTATGGGCGCTATTTTGAAACCTCTTTTGATAATCGCCATTTGTGCGATATTCCTACTCCTGAACTTTAAGGGATACCAACATACATAAGTTAGACAGGGAGTACAGGGAGTGAAGCGGAAGAAAGCAGATGTGGAGATGAAGCGTCTAGAAAAGTCTAGACGAAAGATGTTCAAGACCACTAGGTTTTGTCTCGTCTAATCTGATAATGATCTGATTGTAATCTGTGATGGCTTGATAGCCATCAGAGGGGGGATTGGAGTAGCATACTTTTGGCTCCATCCTTTTACGTTTGATTAGGCCATGTATCTATATATTTACATTTGGCCTTATGTACTTGTGTGATGCAATAATACCAATGAGATACAGTGCACCAAAGGTATAGAACATGCATTTATTGTGTGTTGTTGACATATATGTGTGCGTATATTAACGCTATTCCTTTTCAGAAACATCTGGATTGCTGGTATAGATGACTGCAAGTACAGGAACAGATATCATTCCTTTAAGATATATTAGGACCATGGCACAGACACACGCCTCTAAAACCCTGCCCAGGATCCTGTCCTAGCACACTCATCCTGCAGAAGTCAAATTCATAAATGATGACCTCACAGGCGGCAGCCTTGGTGGGCAGTAGCCCTGGGCCAAGTTTAGAAACATACTGGCAGGATCCAAAACACACTATACCTTCTTCTTGTGTTCACCTCTTAGCTAGTCTGCTAAATCTCATCAAGGCCTAGGGCTTTCACCTCACTCACTAGGGACATGTGCCAGGCAATAGTGTAGCTAGGTCAGCAGTGGGGTAAAATGTAAAAAAAATGTAATATTTCAACCGCTATGTTCAGGTCGGGATTCTTTCCACACAGCAGCAGACAGAATCATTAATTGCTGTCTATCCTTTAAATCAGGTTGTAGATTGTACCAATTAATGTTAATGTTAATAAAATGTATTGAGCACATGAATACCCGGAGGTGTCTTGGCGCTAAGACTGTGCAGGGCAAAAGCACAAATTCTGAAAAAACAATGTTTTGAGACCCTTTCTGAAGGGGGTAAGTAAGTTGGCATTTCTGATGTCACATGGAAGCGTATTCCATAGTTTTGCTGTACCGTACGAGACGCTTCAGCCTCCCCAGCATGAGGTTCAGATCCTTGGAACCTTCATAAGTCTGGCACCTGAGGAACATAGCTTTCTGACTGGGTGGTACCAGGAAAAGAGATTTTTGAGAAACATTGGTCCGGTGTTGTTCATTGCCTTGTAAGCAAGGCATATCACCTTGAACTTAATATGATGCGCCACCGGAAGTCAGTGAAGTCTTCGAATTTCCTTAGCTACTGACTCGTGCTTAGGGATATTTAGTAGACTTGCAGCTGTGTTTTGAATCATCTGAAGCTTTTTAAGATATTGTTTCTGCATATTTAGGTAGAGTCTGTTGCAGTAGTCTAACTTAGACTGCACGAGTGCGGTCACTACCGTCCTTTTGGAGTCTACGGGAATAAAAGGTAAAATCTTCTTCAATTTCTTGATCAGAAAATGGGAGGTGGACACAATGGCATTGGTCTGCTGAGATAAGGTACGTTTGTTATCAATCAGCACCCCCAGGTTTTTTACCTTCTGAACTGGTTATGGCAGTTCCCCTATTTCCGCCGGCCACCATAGGTCATCTCATCTGGGTTGCAGACTGGATAATCATGGCTAATAGGCAAAGTCTCTTTCTCTCACACACATACACAGACTTTCTCTCACACACACTCTCTCTAGCACCCACATACACACACATTCACATCCTTGCCCGCTGGAATCAGACAAACACGTAGGACTGACTACATGTTGATACTACTACCAGATACATGAAAAGGCAAATAAGAAGAACTAAAAAATAGGAAACAGCATAACCTGAGTGTGGAAAAACAAAGACAATGAATGAACTTTGGAACAGAATAAGTAATTTTCTAAAATTGCTGTTACTGATTTCGTCCTGTTCAAAGTTCCAATGTCAGTGAATCAAGACAAAGACTGTCAAATGAATGAGCAGGTATGTTTTCGTCAGAGGTATGTCTGATAAACAACACATGCTTTCTGGGGCCCTAGCACGCAAAGTTTATGCCGGTTCATCTCGTTTGCACCATTTTTGCTGCTTGCTTGATAGTGAATGAAGCAAAAAGTATCTTTCACAAGGTAAACTATTTCATATTATTTATGTTGGGTTTACATATGATGAGTTAAAAATAAGTTGTCTCCACTTTGTAAAAAGTGAAGGAAGAGACTGTGTATCATTTGGTCTTTCAGTTTTGCCTTTGACTCAGTTTTATAGAAAGCAATCTATTTATCTGTATTTATTTTTAAAAAGCAATCTATTTATCTCTATTTATTTTTAAATATGGAAAAAACGGAAAATATGTCTTTGGGTGAGCTTTGACTCTGTCAGTCATGGCCACTAGATCACTAACCATGCATCCTCACATGCAAGTGAGTTATAATACACAGGGGAACGTTTTCATAATGGATCATTAAAACCGATGCAGATATGCACATGTTTGAAATACAATTCTAATGTGCTATGATTGTATTGGTATGAGTAATGCATCATACATGGCTGCTTACATTACTAAAACCCATCACTCATCCAATCGTGAGTGTAAATTTATTAGTTAAATAAAGGAGGAAATATCCTTGCTTAAGGTTACTTTTTTTTAACAAAATGCAAAATAAATATGGCTAAATACAGATAATATTAACAAAAAAGAAATATAGATAAATGCAGAAGGAAATGTCTAAGAAACAAATACCTCAAACTTTGTTGCATAAATAGCAAAAGTAATGCAAACTCGGTGTGGTCTGTTTTTGTAAAGATTGCCCCTGGAATACTGTTTTGTTGTTAAAAAAATCTAATGGTACATTTCAAAATAATGTATATGAAAAAAAGGTATGTAACTTCTGTTTAGCAATGGTTCCACAAGCCATTTTCATATTTTTTCCTAGTGCAAACTACACATCATGCTAATAGAGGGAAAAAATGGTATCAAAACTATAATCAGGGCCACTGGAATAATGCAGCAGTGGAGGGCCAAATTATGCGGTAAAAAGCAAATTATGTTGCGCAACGAACCACTGCTCCTGGCAGCATTCTTTCATTATTTTATAATTTTAACACCTGGTAATAGCGCCTGGGCAAATGTTTCACCTCATTGGTATCAATATAACACCGAAAAGCATCCATCAATAACTGAAGTCGACCTGCCACTTCGCAAGAAAAAACTGCCTCTTGCTGGTAGCATTTGTAGTATAGTTTGATCCATTTGAGCACGAAGCATTTTTTTTAACTGACAATTATTCAGATGTAATGGATTATGTGGCAAGTGTAGCAAACCCATAATTATGTGGAAAACCCCACAATTGCACAATAACTCAAGTACAGTGCCCTGCCTATAGTATCTATCTAGCTATCTATCGCCCTGTCTGTCTGTGTATCTAAACTATATGTGTAATATATCTGTCTCTGTCTTGTATTAGCAATGCTTCAGCAATGCAACATTATGCTGATTTCCATTATTATCATCCTCCTGACCAGGTAATTTTATCCATCTCACAAGCACTCTTTTTTGGTTGGGAATTTAGAAGATTCATGGAAAAATCAAGGTAGTGGTCAAGGAGAGAACAACATGCGAACTATAATGATTTGTCAATCAAATGATGTGGAGGTGAAAGATCCAGTCTTAACGGTTGTGCAAAAAGCAATTTGGTTTTGTCTGCGTCGGTTACCAAGGAGTTTTTGTCCATCAGTCTGAGGAGTTCAACTTGCAATGCTTATTGACTAAATGTGGACAGGAATAATTGAAGTCACGTGTCAAATTTATTCAGCTTATAAACGTTAGACTCTTAACAGTGAACCACACAGGACTGAAGAAATGAAGCTGTCAATCAAGTGAATGAGAAAGGTAGCAAGAAGGAAAGAGTAAAAGGACTAATCAACTTAGACAATCAAATCAGACTGATAACAACGTCTCAAGTCCAGGACTGAACACTTGCTGTAGTTTCAAGCATTTAAATGGTTTCAAGGTATATTGTGTAGCACATTGACTTATGAAAAGTCAAGATTATGACTAAGGAGAAGATGAACTTCATAGAGCCACCTATGAGGGGAGCTCTGAGCAACCAAGGTGAAATTCCTTCTTTGGCTCTCACCTACAGACAACTTTAGCTGGCAGCAAGCACTCATGTTGTCTACATTTTAAGTATATTAGAAGTGGTATATATAGAGGGAGTAGCATTTGGGTGAGTCCCCTTCAGCCATTGGCTGTGATGGAGTTTTCAGGGTTTGCCATTAACTGGACGGGCTGTCCTTCAACCCCACTTGTGGAAGTTTACATTCTCCTATTACATTTATACAAGTTATACATTATAAAAATATCCTTGCCTTCATGTTGTTGTTACTCCTTGTAATCCCTTGCTCCCCACTCCCTTACTTCCCCATCACGACTTGCTTCTCCTTTTTGACTTTCCATCTCCTCAATGGTTTTTCCCTCCTCCGCGAAGCACACATGGAAAAAGCAAAAAGCCTTGGATTGTTTATGTACAATAAGGTCGCCCTTCCTGCACATAAACAATATTTAAAAAAAATGACATTTTGTGACATTCATGTGTGCTGCATTAAGCAGCACACATAGATTTGACACAATGGCATTTAAAGATTGTTTATGTACAGGAAGGAGGACCTTCCTGTGCATACAAAATCTTCCCCATGCACGCAGACACCCTTGCACTATGGTGCAAGGGTGACTGAGTGTAGCCTGAGTGTAGCGCCAGCACAGGGAGAAATGCAACGGTGTCTCCATATTCTTGTAAATATGGTGCAGCCTTTCGTTTCTGAAGTGGCGGAGTCAGGCATTAAGCCCTGACGGCTAGCGCCTCACTCCGCCACTTCAGTTGTAAATGTCCCCCTCAGTTGTGCCGCTCTGAATTAGCCTCCTTCCCCTAATCTATGCTTCTGCTCAAACCCACCCTGTGCTCCGGCCACTATCACCGGACCACCACGAAGCTTTTGAGTGATCTTATGGAAGGTGAATCCAAATTGGTTACCAGGCATGCGTGCTGCTTTACATTGCTTGGATCTCCACAGGCCTGTCTCACTTTCTCCAATGCAGCACGCATGTCTGCAACCATATTGCATTGGCTGACAAAGCTGTGTACTATATGACCGTAGAGCTTCACCCCCTACACCAGTCCCCAAATACTTCCTGTTAGTGGTGGGGATGGCAGGCGACATCGTCTGGAGCTGCACTGACCCCCTCCAGAAGAATAGAAATACATTTTATTGGCAAAAAATCTGAATGTTGTCTCTAAAGTGGCAGTTATATACATGCAAGTACATAGACTCTGTCAGTCTTCAGTTTCCCACTCCCAATGCCATGATCCATTAACAAAAAAGCATTAGTAAGAACTCTCATCAAATACAATGGTTGTAAAGTTGTCTATAAAAAAAACTGCATGAATAAAATCTTCTTGTAGATAATTTTTTAATTTACTGATTGCATGGGATAAAAATAGCAGGAGAAAGTTGGAACAATCTTCATTGCAGGTTCAGGTTCCTGGTTGCAGAGGTATGGAGCCTCACCTGTATCTCAAGAATAGACACATCAGTTATATCTGCAATGCATGTGAACAATGCACATGATATTCTTTACTTGTCAGGAGTAAATTAGGTAGACAGACGAATGAAAACATTGAGCTGATGGAATTTCATTATTTAAACCCTGTGAGTAGCATTTATGGTATTCTTATTGCCAAAATTGGGGTCAGGCATGAGCCTGAATACTCACTGAGCTGCGCCCTTGTTGTTTACAAGGATACTTTGTATCAGATAGAGAACCTGATCCAATTAAATCACTGAGGTGCTTTGCTCCTTGTTCCACCCCATTAAAATTACACAGATCAGTTCTGTCTGTTCATGTGGCCTGCAGATGAGGAGCCGTCAGGCCTTCGTTACTTATATGATTGACTCTCTATTTCCCTCACTGGATGATGTTTGGTTCTAGGTTGCCCCCCCCTACTCATTAACCCTGTCCTGATGAAGACCCACTTTTGAGTCTCAGCAGCTAGACCAAACAAAAGAATCAGGTAGGGTCCCACAGGATGTTGACACGGGGTATGGGGATAACATGGACCTGTTCATGGAAAATGTAGGGATGGCAGGGAGGATTGCCACTACGGTAGCACTGGAAGAGGGCATCACACCAGAAAGAGTAGCACAGGACCCCATACACTTGTCACAGTTGGAAGTACATAAGGTTAAAAATTCCAACATAATAAAAATAACATCTTGGAATATTGCAGGGCTTGCGTCTAAAATAGAGGACCCTGATTGGCTGCAATATATTCAGGGTTTCCAGATTATATGTTTACAGGAAATCTGGATAATAGATTGTAGTAATATTCACTTAGTAGGTTACAAGCGCTTCGCTGTCCCGGCCCGAAAGTCCTGCTCAGGGAGAGCCATGGGGGGATTGTGAATTTTTGTGGACCTACAATTGGGAGGCACTTGGACCGATATAAAATGGTCCTCTGCTTGTATGCAGGCCCTTAGGTTCTCTAATTATGGGGACTGTATTCTCTTGGTTAATTTTTATAATCCAACATCACAAAAAAAGACAGGGTCTGGTGTGGAAGAGTTAGATGCTAGGCTCACTGCAGGGATTTGGGTCTACAAGGGGGCGGTGGCCCCGTTGGTAGCCGTTGTGGGTGATTTTAACTGTCATCTTTGCCCTGACTTGAGACCGGCTCAAGGAAATTGGTCTTCGTGCCCGGTTAGGATCGGACCACACTTTGAGCACTCAATTGAGGGCAATGAGCTGGGAAGGGTGTTAAGCAAACACCCCCTTGAGCACACTGTGGATTTGATAACCAAAGAGAGGGAGAGAGAGATTAATCCCACTTTTAAGGGGAGGGGGTGCTCCTCTTTCATTGATTTTATAGTAGTCTCTAAATTTTTAAAAGACCGGGTAAGTGGGGCTGATATTGACCTAAGTGCTTTTAGTGACCACAACCCTCTATCATTGGTGGTTGAGGGTGTGGTCACTAAAAAATCTAAAAAGAAGGGAAGAGGTGGCAGCTTAGAGAAAATAACAGACCAGGGGAGAAGGTTAAAATGGGCCAAAGTGGATGGATGTACCTTTTATAAAAAACTCATAAGAGAAGGCAAGAGAGAACTAGAAAGGTGCCTGGACCCGGTGGTTGAGGGTCCAGAAGTAGTTAAATGCTTTGAGGCAGTTGCCCATCTAGTGGACAAGTTGTTGTGCTCCACCCACCATGGTCCAGTTATGGATAATCCAAGATGGTTCGACAAATCCTGCACTTTAGCCCTTAAATATTTAAAAAGTTGTTTAAAAATCTCACCAAGGGATAAGTTGAAAGTAAAAGAGTGAAGGCTGATTTATAATCAGGCCGTTAAATGCAGGAAAAGAGCCATTCAAACACAGGCCTGGGAAGACCTAAGGGTGGCTGCCTTAAGGAGGGACACATCCGCTTTCTGGAAAATAATTAATAATCCATGCTTCCAGGATGCTAGTGTTCCCGCACTCGGCACCAATATCTTGCCGTAAGATTGGGTACCTGGAAGATTGGGTAGCTCATTTCAAAGGCCTTTATAATTATGTAGCGGATAGCACAATCCCCTCTGAGGTGGAGGCAGGGGAGGTACCTGCAATTATGTTTACGTTGGAGGAGATCATTGGAGGATTACAGGGTCTATCCCCTAATAAAGCGCCAGGACCGGATGGCATTCCCCCGGATCTTTTTCTAAGTAATATTGAGTTGTCGGCGCCCATACTGACAAGAGTGATTAATGCTGCAGTAATGTTTGGCTGTCCCAGTTCGTGGTCCACAGCGATAATTGTCCCTATTTTCAAAAAAGGGGATTGATGGATTGGTCGGAGGAGAATCGGGTCATTACTGATGTTCAATATGGTTTTAGACCGGGGAAATCTACATCCGACGAGTGTATAAATCTATATTTACTAGTGGCTAAATATACTCTAGCAAGTGAGGGGTCGGTCTATTTAGGCTTTATGGACCTAACGGCCGCATTTGACCATGTAAACAGGGAAACATTATGGGCCCTTTTAACTAGGTTGGGGGTGGATGGGGGACTTATAAATATACTTAGGGACCTACATTGTAATACATCTGCTAGAGTCCGATATAACCGCGAGGGGAACCTATCAGCATCGTTCTCATGCACCAGTGGGGTTAGACAAGGGTGCATTTTGGCTCCCTTTCTGTTCTCCCTATATATTAATGGATTGGAGCAAGCATTACTTGATCTAAAGGTGGATTCCCCCAGGGTAGGATCTAGGCCAATCCCGGTTCTGCTCTACGCAGACGACGCAGTACTTCTAGCACACACACCCAGGGGCTTGCAGCGTCTAATAGACGGTTTTGTTAATTTCATGGACACGCGGGATTTGTCGGGCAATCTTTCTGAATCCTTTGTTATGGAGGTTGGACGCAAACCCATTAAGAAATTCACTTATAAAATGGGTGACAATAGTATAGGGAAAGTACAACATTTCTCATATCTAGGCATTTTATTTGATGGGCGTTTAAATTTTAACATTTTACTGAAGGAACGATGCATAAAGTTAGTCTCGGCCACAGGGTCCATTATGAATTATGGACGCAGGCTGGGACAGTGGTCTCCGGAGCAGATAGCAAGATTGTACACCTCAATTTGCTGTGCTAAGGTGTTATATGGAGCTGAACTTTGGGGCTGTAGAGAAGTCCATCAGCTTCAGACAGAGGAGAATAAATACCTGAGATCCCTACTTAACATTCCCCAAAGTTCCTCGTCTTATGTCACCCATGAGGAATTAGGATTGGCTGATATAGAGGATGTGGTTCATTTGAAGCCGATTATGGCCTGGATTAGGATATGGGTGAACCCAGAGGCTGAACTAAACAGGCAAATAATTATGGACAGCATCAGTAGGGATAAAGGGTTGTCCATTCCTTGGTTGAGACATGTAAAGTCCTCTCTTGAGTCTATTGGATGTAAAAACCTCGTTAGTACCCCCATGGTAATTACCCGTTTGGACAGGAAATTGGTGATGAAAAGATATTTTAATTATGTCCAATTGCAGAGAGAAACAAAAGAAGGGGGAAAGAACTCTGTGATAGCTTACAATATGTTGAAAACGGTGGTGGGGATGGAACCGTATTTGACCCTTATGTGTAATGCTCAGGATAGGTTTTTAATCACCCGTTTTAGGCTCAATCTTTTACATCACTTGTTATCTGTACCTCACGGTTTTACTGTTTCGGTTGAGCAGAAGGGTCCCTGTGGCTGCGATCTACGATCTCCTCAGGATACCCTTCATTTTGTACTGTTATGCCCTTTTTATTCAGTCCGAGACGTCGATTTTTAGTTGGTATTTTAAAACAGGCTAAATTAAATCAGACCAGGGTCGCCTTGTTACACCTACAAATGGTAAATGACTCTCGGACTCTGTTTTGTGTGGTGAATTTCCTGAAGATGGCCTTAAGAATAAGGAAAACAAGAGGGGTTTGCTGAAGCAAAAATTAGTACTGTATTTGATATTTGATATATAGCAGCATGGATTTTAATGAAATCCTCTATCTTTATTGCTATGTGCTTTTATGGTGTTTTCTAGATGCCGAATAAAGATTTTTGATTGATTGATTGAGTCTCAGACTGTCCCCCCCCCCTTTGCCGGGTCGAAACTTCAACATTTTGTACAGCCTGGATTGGATAATCCACCTCCTTTCTGAAAACCCAGCACCTGACTGCCTAGATTTAATATCTGTATCTCTGCCTTCAACCCTGATCAGCTTTCTAATACATTCATGCATTGCAAACTAGGGGGTGCACAAGTTTGCTATTCACCCCATCTCACCACTTCATGTTACTAAGATGATGAATATACAAAAAGGAACAGAGTGAGGCGAGCAGGTAAAGAGCATCATGCAGTCCATAATGAGTGTGGTTCTATAATATTGTGAGAATATTGTCTGACATAAATATTATGTCCTAAATATTGACTAAAAAATATTGTCCCATTGAAGTTTATAATAGAACATCTACACCCAATGGGATGATATATTTGTAAATAGAATTTATGACACAACATTTAGGTTGGGACAACTTTCCTATGTAGGATATTCTGACATACACCCTCCATAATGCTTTTCAAGAGAATAGCACTAGTGAGGGCAATAGCAACAAAGTTGAATCCAGGTTCATGGGTAGCAACCTTTGGACCAGATCAAACAGATCTAAATGTTTCACATATGTTGAAAAGTCCGCTGCCACCAGGGAGTTATTACCGTGAACAGTGCTTCCCAGGTCAAAAAGATCTCATCCTGCTGAGCCTTAGGATCCCTCAGGAGACATAAGAGCTGAGAAGTCCCATATATTTTTAGTGAATTGTGAGAAAGGAGTATACACATAATGGAAATGCAATCCCAGGGTTCTAAAAAAATTTTCCTTTTAGACTGCTGTATTCCATTCAATTACAAGGGAGAGAGGGGGAAGCATGGGACCAATCCAAGGTGGTGCTTTGACAATGTAATATTAAGCAACCACCATAAGCAAGGTGTAGCAGACTACACCTAAGAGCACCAAAAATACCTCCACTGCCAAGCTGTGGGTGGCAGAATGTCATGTCATGTTGTAAAGGGTATCAAAAAACATTGATCCAGACCTAAGTCCATTACCTTCACTGCTGCTGTCCCCAGGAGTTCCTGTGGGAAGCCAATGTCATTGTCTGAAAAATTATTTTTCCACTATAAAAATAATGTATAAAATAAAGTTTGGTTGAGTTATCATAACTAGTCTGTACCAGAAGCATTTACTAAGAGTGCATGTTTAAATGCTTTGTGGAAGAAGATTTTTTCATTTGCTTTACAGAAACTCATTGACCTTCACATGAAGCCATGGTGTTTCTGTCTGTACATGCACAGTAAAATGTCTCTAGCTTCCTGACCAAGTGGATGTGTTAAAAAAAATCTGAAGGTTATGAGCTAATCCTCCATTGTAATGTTCATTGTTAGGAATGTTTGGAACAGTCCATTGCATTAATTTGCATTTCCTATATTTTTGTTCAATGAAAATTGTTTGCAAGTAGGTGTTTTGGAAACTAACAATCTCATTGGTTTACTGTGCAGGTAAAATGTAGTACCACCTTTTTACATAATGTCATGCCATGAAATTGTGTACTTTCTTTGTCTAAAACATTACAAAGGCTCTGTAAACATTATGCCATTAGGATTTAGAGAGAGAAGCTGCTTGTGATTTAGAGAGAACTAATAATTTTGGTTTAGGACATTCAGACTTTATAAAGCTTCTGAATTGCAGCTTTTCACATTTCAATACGCTGCGTGTTATTTTAGAAAGGCCTTGCTCATTTTGATTCTGTTTTGACAATAGACAGTTTGTTTTATTTCTCTCTTGCGTGCACATGTGATCCTGGTTGGACAGAAAAGTCCTCCGCATGGTAATGGACGTGCACCCCAGTCTTAAGTGCCGAGCTGTACTGATGTCTGGATTCCCAATGCAGATTTTTGTTGTCATAGGCAAAAACGTATCATGTGTGTGCACCATGACATAGGACTGTCTCATGGATTGTGGCCTTGTTGGAATGGTAGAAGCACCTAAAGCGATATCGTCATAGTGGTGAGAGACTACTGCCTTCACCAGGAGACACGCATCATGAGCATGGCGGTTGGAATAAAATGTGTAGTGATCAGGCCCTTTTTAGCTTGTGTCACTGGAGTGAGGCCTATAGGCTCACTCATTTTAAAGTTCCGCTGCTGTGTGCTTAACTCACCCTTGGCCTACATTGGTTTGTTGTGAAGTGCAGCGCAATACATGAGACGTGTATCTGCACTGGGTATATGTGTAGCTGTGAGTGGTACAATACAGGGATAATGCATTATTGTGTAGGGCATGCATGGTAAAGCATGTGTTGCTGTATGTTTGTGTGTGAGTGGTACAACTGCATAATGGATGTAATGCTGTGCAGTGCCTGCAGGTTACATTCCTGTGCTGGGTGCATGAGTAAGAGGGGAAGCTGTTAAAGATTTCTGACTGTGACCAGGACTGGGGGCCAAGGCCTGATAGTCTCCCTGCTGGGTGAGGGGATATCACCCATGGAATCCAAGACCCCCTGACCTGGAGCACCAGCATCTGCGAGCTTGCCAAGACCAGTGTGCCCTTTGAAGAGGAGGACAGTATTGGTGGAAGTGATGTCCAGTGGAGAACCCTGTTGAGTGGACTCCCAATGTGAGGTGTGAGGAAATGGCTGTAGCACCAATTGGACCATTGGCCTTGTGCAAGATGAAGTCAGTGACCCTCATATGCCAGAGAAGGGCAGCCGTGAACTGAGCCTTGTGCATCACTGCTCCGATCGGGCCGGAGCCCATGCGTAGTGAGGAGTTGTGACCCCTTATGGCCAGGAGGGGCCATCGCATGAAGATTGTAATGTTGTGAGTGCCATAGCCCTTGAGTTGTGGTGAGCCATGAGGCCGTATGCCAGAGAGGGCTGCCATGTGAAGATTGCCATGCTGGGGGGGCCAGAGCCCTTGAGCCATGACCCTGTATGCCAGGAGGGGCATCCTCTGAAGACTTTGCTGTGCTGAGTGGGCTGGAGCCAGTGTACATGGGAAGTACGGTGACCTCTTATAACAGAGAGGATCACCGGGAGCAACAAGACGTGCGATCTGATCTACAACCGCTCCCTGTCAGAGACCTGAGGCCACCTTGGGAGCATCAGAACCGTCAACAAGGCGAGGTATCTGCTACGAGATCATTGCATCCCCCTCCCACACACACACCCTGGGATGGACTAGAAACTAGCCCTGCAAGCAGGACCTGCATGGTGGAGCAATCGTATGTGAGTAACTCTGCGCCCGCCAAGTGCATCAAGTCCAGGCCGTCTGTGGCAAAACTCACCTGTTTCAGCAGCTACTGCTCCAAGCGCTCACAGATGGCACGTACTCAGGAACGCCGGACACTCCAAGTCCGAGAGTACAACTGATTTTAGGCCAGTAGGCCTGTGGAAGCTTACTTGCTGGTTAGCGCTGCAGCACTGGAACACTGTTGATTTTGGTCCCGTGCTCACTACGCCACTGGAGTCAAGCTATCCTGGCTGAAGAGGGGTGAAACCCCAAAACCAGTCCTAGGATGCTTGATTCCGGTCCATGGAAGACATGGCTTGGCAGTTCGGGCTGGACTGTTCCCATGAGGCACAGGGTCAAGACTGATTTGCATATGGCCATGTCTGAACTGGAGTGGCGTGGTGAGCAAAATAACGATGGATTAAACCCAGATCTGTGACTGAGGGTGAATGTTTTGCCAATGTGCAACATTCTGTCCATCATCTTGTGTGTTTTGACTTTAAAATAGAGTCAAAGTGGACTCTTGTCACTCAGACTGCTAGTGGGGCTTGCCCTGGATGTTGTCTATGTAGAATGAGGAATAACCATTATCACTAGGAGCGAGGCAGGAGTGGAACTTGGAGGAATTCCTAAAGAAACACCAGAGGCCTTACCTCGGGGAACTGTTTAGTTGTTTGTGAATGTTGTATTTTTCCTATGTGTTAATAGCGGTAAATAAAAAACTTCTGTTTTTTCATGACATTTTGGGTGGTGAGCCTGTGTTCACTCCCTTGTATTCACCTCCCTCTGAGGGAGCATTGGACAGCTCGTACCATGCTATTCCTGAGAGCCAAGTGCTGAATGGGTACTTGGACCAGCTGCTCAGAATCCATAGTATAATGGGCCCCGGAACATCAGGGGTAAATTACCTCAATGCCCACAGTTGGGCCCAGCAACGCCTTCTTGCTCCGTGGTCCTCTGAAAGGAGTTCTGGCAGGTCCTTTTGTATTTTAGGATTGTTATCATTTATTAATTATTTGCCAATTTGTCTTCTCTAATTCTTTTCGTAATGGCACTTGCCATTTTACATTTACTGTTTGGTGGATTCTCCCTTTCCAACAAACAGACGCTCCTTAATCTTAATTTTATCTGAGCATCAACTAGTATCCGTAGCAAAAAGTTGGCTATTGAGATGCAGTGAACAAGTAGGGTTTTCGCTGTACAGACAAGGATATTTTTCAAATCAAGGTCAGCATCACAGATGTAGAGTACATTTAGAATGTCTGATGGGCACCCATAAATTAACAAACTCAACTCATCCTGGCCTAGTCTTGGGACCCAGCCGATCCGACTGCCAGTTCCATTCCTCATGGCATACAAAAAGTCCAACACAGTTTCCCCTTCTCTACACTACACTATACACCAGTAGGAAAATAAAAAGTACAAAGGAGAGAAAAAAACACAAAGTAAATTCCACCTGAAACTCACCACTAGCAACAACCAGGCAACACTCACAAGTCACATAGCCTCCACCTAAAACAGCAACTCTACTATGAATCTTGGCAAATGCTAGCAAACCCATTCATGTTCAGGCATCTTTCTTCCTTCATTGAGCTTCAATTGTTTCTTAACACCCACAAAAGGCAGTGTAGCAAACTCATCACTGTCTTAGGCATTCTATGCATTCCAAACGGATATCTTTCCACACAAAGGCAAGAAATAATCAAGTGCATCAGGCAGGTATAGGGAGGCAATAGCTGACAGACATGCAATTACATCAGCAAACCTGCTTCTCTACACAGAATGCTGTTAAAGATGTTTGTGCATTTACATTTTTGTGCATCATTTAAAAATGCAGGATGTATTTTCACGCTAGAATACATATGTACGTTCTGATATAGAACAGACGTCTTTGGAACGATTTTGTCATGTTGTGTAGTGGTGCCTTTTCTGACTCTTATTGAGTAGACCTCACTTTAGGCCTACTAGTCATATTATTCTGATTGAATGCCACCCTTGCCACTCCTGTTCTTTTACCCCTTGCACTTCTCATTCTCTGTCATTTCTGTAGCATGTAGTCAGGCAGAGTATTTCATTATTTCCATTGCCCTGCTGTTTTTGATTAACTTTCCCGGGCTCAGTCGCAAACTGTAACTAAATCCCAAGGACCTTCCATTAGCTCACTGTGCTCTATTCATTCCCAAGACAATCATAGCAGGTTTCTGTTGTCAGTGTATCTAGCTTGTTCCACCATTTCTGGATGGCATTAGCATAGAGGGGTTAGAATAATTACTCATCTAGTGGGACAGGGCTTAGGTGCGAAAGGCAAAATGACTTTCTATGAGACTGTGCTTGGATTTCCTAATGAAATGATTATTTGCTCACACCACAGAAATTCTGCATTTCTGTTAATTACACATGTGAGAATAATGTAAAAAAAAAACCCTTAATTTTGGAATGTGAGACAGACACTTCCTAGTTCTACTAAGGATGCTGTGCTTAATTTGAGCCGGTGCTTTCCGGTGCTCGGCACCTGCACTTAATCGACGGCACCGGCACTTGGAACCGCTGCTCATTTAAAGATGAGCAGGAAAACAGTTATTTAATAATTCAATACATGTCTAAAACAACGAATACCAGCCACCCAACCTATTTTTAAAGCTTGGGGGCCTTGAACAGTCTGAATTAGCATACTGGTAGCAGTGTGATAATTAGTAGTTGTGTAAGTTCTGTTATTGGCAGTGCTGGCACTGGCAATGTGTGGTGCAAACTGCGGTGGCCTCATCACGAAGGCCCCGGCACTTATTTGTTTACAAATTAAGCAGTGGATGCTACTCATTTCTTTCCTGATTTTGCTGCCCACTTGGGACTCTAATTACTGAGAGGCTTCATGGCAATGACTATGCATTGTCTTTTGAATTTTGTAATAAAACCCTTTAACTATTCCCCTGAACTTGAACTCAGTTACTAAGTGGTCCTTTTTATTGTATTTACTGTATTTCTGACATTTTTGATGTGTGTGGGGATGGTGTCTTGTCTTGGGGACACATTACCTTATGAAACTGAGGGTTAACACCATCTCCGATTTATCGAAATTACGGGCATCCTATTGACGTAAAGATTAGGATGTCTAGAATGCTGGGTTCCCCGCGCCCACACTGCTAAATAAAGCAAGAGCGCAAATGATGTATTTACTAATTGGTGGGCTGCCTGCAGTCTCTTTTTATTGATTCACTTCCAGAAGGTTAGATGATGGTTGATTAGGTTTCCATATTTAAAGTTATTCGTTGGGGGAGCTTTAGGGCAGAGAAGGTAGAGCTTCAGCTGGCTCCATTGTTGGAAAGCTAGAGTCCAGTGGGCAATCCAGCACAAAAGGGTCAGGTCAGAACTTTGAGAGAGCCATCTTCTTCAGGGTGATTCTTCTGACACATATTCTTCCTACCCAGTATACTATGGCAGGCATGATGTTCTCAGGCAGGGAAAATTATTAAAGGCCGCCAGATCAGAGAGAAAGAAAACTTCGCACATGCCAGTGTTGTTCATTGTTTCTTTCTCAGAAACGAATTTACACTTCCTGGCCTTGTTTCACAGAAACAAATACCCATTGTCAAATGGACCAGCATGACAGAAGCGGGGTCCTCTGCTACCCTACAGGCTCACAAAACACCCACCGGGGTCTAAATGACCCATACAACATACTCTTCTTTGTTACAGCCATTATAGGATGAATGTGACACATATCTAGGATGCAGGCAGCTACACTTTCCCCTAAAATTGACCAAATTTCCCTTGCCAAAAGGACAAAAAATGGCCCCAGATTTTTCACAGAGAGGAACGTAGCAATTGGGGCCTGGATCAGTAGGACTCATTGTTAAATGGATTATCAATAAGGAAGCTGAGCATTACAGCTTCATTTCTTTATATCCTTTTTGCCAAATGGTTGACCAAAGTCCCTTTTATTTTTTTATTTTTATTTATTTGAGTTTTATATAGCGCTGGCTAGACCCAGAGGTATCAGAGTGCTTTACATAAGGTTTCACAAAGGTACAAAATTACATCAGTTACCAGTTCCATCAATTACTAGAAAAACATTTCAAGAGCGTAAAGACGAGATAAATGGAGCTTAGAAGGGAGAGGGGGTAGGGTAAAGGGGTAGGAGGGAAATAGGATGGAGAGATGAGGTAGAGTCTGCCCAAAGTACGGCTGGGTAGGTGACGGCCAAGGGGGCCATCTCCTCTATAGCTATCAGGTAGCTCCACTGGGCATCGGCAAAATAGCTAGGTCTCAACGGAAAAACATTTAAAAAGCATAGGGGACAAGAAAATGGAGCTTAGAGGGCGAAAGGGGGTAGGGTAAAGGGGTGGGAGGGAGAATGCGAAGGCGAGACGAAGGAAAGTCTGCCCAAAGTCTGGCTGGGTAGGTGAAGGCCAAGGGGGCCATCTCCTCTATAGCTACCAGGTAGCTCCACCGGGCATCGGCAAAAAACACTAGGTCTAGCACTTAACATAAAGAAACATCATGTTACAAGTTACAAAAATTATCACATTAATTTCAGAGAGGTTACAAATTCAACAGGAGTTATTAGCTACCATGAAAAACAAGATCCACAGAAAAGAGAGGAAAAAAAAAAGGCCAGGGACAGCAGGGAGTCCACGGAAGGGAGTCAGCAGCGGAGAAAGAGACGAGACATAAGTCCGAGGTCCGGCTGGGTAGGTGACGGCCATAGTGGTGTACAGCAAAACACAGAAGGGGATGGACGGAATTTTGCACATTGGCAAAACATTCACCCCCAGTCACAGATCTGGGTTTAATCCATCGTTATTTTGCTCACCACGTCACCCCAGTTCAGACATGGTCATATGCAAATCAGTCTTGACCCTGTGCCTCATGGGAACAGTCCAGCCTGAACTGCCAAGCCATGTCTTCCCTGGACCGGAATCAAGCATCCTCGAATCGGTTTCTGGCTATCAGCCGTCATCAGCCAGGACAGCTTGACTCCAGTGGCGTAGTGAGCACGGGACCCACGTCTGGGCATACCCTTCCCACATAGGGCGAACAGCAAAACACACAAGGTGATGGATGGAATGTTGCACATTGGCAAAACATTCACCCCCAGTCACAGATCTGGGTTTAATCCATCGTTATTTTGCTCACCACGTCACCCCAGTTCAGACATGGTCATATGCAAATCAGTCTTGACCCTGTGCCTCATGGGAACAGTCCAGCCTGAACTGCCAAGCCATGTCTTCCCTGGACCGGAATCAAGCATCCTCGAATCGGTTTCTGGCTATCAGCCGTCATCAGCCAGGACAGCTTGACTCCAGTGGCGTAGTGAGCACGGGACCCACGGCTGGGCATACCCTTCCCACATAGGGCGAACAGCAAAACACACAAGGTGATGGATGGAATGTTGCACATTGGCAAAACATTCACCCCCAGTCACAGATCTGGGTTTAATCCATCGTTATTTTGCTCACCACACCACCCCAGTTCAGACATAGCCATATGCAAATCTGTCTTGACCCTGTGCCTCATGGGAACAGTCCAGCCCGACCTGCCAAGCCATGTCTTCCCTGGACTGGAATCAAGCATCCAAGGACCGGTTTCTGGCTATCAGCCGTCATCAGCCAGGATAGCTTGACTCCAGTGGCGTAGTGAGCATGGGACCCACGTCTGGGCATACCCTTCCCACATAGGGCGAACAGCAAAACACACAAGGTGATGGACGGAATGTTGCACATTGGCAAAACATTCACCCCCAGTCATAGCGGTGTGCCAGAGCCTGTCTCCCCTATAGCTGTCGGGGCAGCTGCACCGGGAATCGGTCATACATTTCGGACTCCGCCGGATAAAAATGAGAATCAGGAAGGGACCAAGAGTCAGCAGCGGAGAAAGAGACGAGACATAAGTCTGAGGTCCGGCTGGGTAGGTGATGGTCATAGCGGTGTGCCAGAGCCAGTCTCCCCTATTGCTGTTGGGGCAGCTCCACCGGGAATCGGTCATACATTGCGGACTCCGTCGCATAAAGATGAGAATCAGTAAGGGACCAAAAGTCTAGACTCCAGAGACGGGCTGGTGGAGCTGGTGAGGGTGGTAGGATAGGAAGGGGAGTGTAGCTTGCCCCATCTTAAGGTCAGGATTCCTTAATGCCTCCTCCAAGTCGGTCCTTGCCCAGATATGTGACTTTGGGGTTTTGCTTCATCAGTGTCACAACAATTTTACTCCAACTGACCTTCAGAACCGGTCAGACATCTAAATGTATAGACGGAATACTATGATGAAGTTACTGTGGGGGAGTGTTTTCTTCACCGATAGGTGAGCAAGGAAAAAATTCCTTTTGATTTAGGTACCCTTGGTGCAGATTGGGGTGTACAAAATCTCCCTACTTCCACGGATAGAGTAAATTCACAGATACACGCACATACACTCATCATACGCTTGGGCCCATTTCACTAACATACACTCAGATTACTCTATTAGCACTGAACCTGTGGAAAGAAACCTTCTAAACACCCTGAATCTACACACATGGTCGATAAGACCTAATTGTGACTGTCCTGAGTCATGATCTAAACAATCTATACAACAATAATCAAAAGAAAATTAGTCAAAAGAAAATCAATCAAAGTAAATCATTATTCTCATAATTACCTATTCTAGCTAAATGTCAGAATGGGTCAGGACAGGTCTCTCAGTAGAAGTCTCCCGAGTCGCCGTCCTCACAGCATAGATCCTCACCAACGCAGGTTTGGGAAGAAGTGGCAAAGTGGCAAAAATCCTCTCTAGGCTAACAATATTTATAATGTGTTTAACAATAGAAGGCAACATAAAATGTTTTCGATATCCGCTGAACCGCTGAGCAGAGCAAGCAGGAAAGGATGTAGCATCGCTACATTTGGAAAATCTCCGCTCAGGAAAATCACAAAAATAAAAAGACAGAACACGGAACTGGAAATTAAAAAGTAACTCTTCATGTTCATCTTTCCTCGGAACCAACATCATGATCTCAGAGTTCATTCATTATGGCTCCTTTGTCCTCCAAGGTTACTCGGATGTATCTGGATGCTTGCCCAGAACTGCTACTGTCCTCACGGAAAATTTTAACCAGGCGAAGACTGTGGTCAGATGACTCTCGACCATGTTCAGCAAGGCCTTCTCATCACAGAATTCACTCGAATACAGGCTTTAAACGGTAGCCATTTTTCCACCAGGCCAAAATGTACCATCTTAATTAAAAGAGACAAAACAACGTTACCACAGCATAGTGATTAAACAGTGTCAACCCCACTAATACCCTTATGTGTATGTAATTATCTAGCCTTTGCAACACAAGAAAAGCATTAGTACATGACATTTAAAAAGCGTTTTTCCGTGCTTTAAATAAACAGCACTCAGCAACATTTATTAATAAAACATGCACATTTATTAAATAGCAACGCAAAAGCATTCCCACGTGTCGCTTTTCTCTCATTAGTACGTATTGGTTAGTTAAAACATTTACACAAAACAAATAATTAATAGTTAAAAATTAATATTTTATTAATCGACAAATAGACAAACCAGAGCTTAAAAAACCCAATAGATTTTCAACAGAAAACTCTGCTCCAGCAATCCCCCCTTTGGTGATATTATCACCAAATAAACACCCAAAAAAAAAAATTAGTAAAATTTTAGTCCCAATTTTTAGGAGAAACTGGAAATGTCTTTTTCTTATACACAACACTAGACACCTGACTCCCTTTCATCATCCCTCTTTGTCTCCAAATAAACACTCTCCCTCAATTCTTCTAATTCTATTTCTTGTGGATCTCTTTTTCTTTTATTTCTCCTTTCAATATTTCTTTTAATCAATTTCTTTTTCCTCCCCTGTTTTTACAACACAAACACACCAATCTTAGTATCAATAAAGCAATAATTATACAAGTCAAAGGAAACAATATCTTACCTATAATAGTACTACCTATTTTTGCAATAAAATTCTTAACAGCAACTACTTTATTAGCTATTTTAGTCCAGATATTCTCAGCTTTCAGTGGTACTAATTCTTCATGCAAATCAGGAATATTTTTGATATAGACCTTCAGGTCTTTGCTTTCGTCTGGAATGTAAGTGCAACAATGTTGAACTTTCAATATTCCACAAACTCCACCCTCCTTAGCCAATAAAATATCAAGGGCAAGTCGATTTTGCATAGACATGGCACGTACGGCAATCAATTCCGTATTCACCAAAACAAACCCTCCAGCGGTATTTGTCGATAAGCGATCTACCACTGTTGACAGTTTCCGAATTTTATATGCATTCAAAGAAATTCCCACTGCTGGAATTAAAGCTCCAAAAATGTCACCCACTATTTCTGACCAAGTTTCTCTCTTAAAACGTGTTAGTAAATTAATATCTTCTACATCTTCTATTCTATCTATATGAAAAATCTTTGGAAAAACCAGGCCCACATAACACGTGCCATACCAATGGTCAGGCAACTTGTAATAAGCCTTGTTCCCACAAACATAATACACTCCTGGAAAAATTGGATCCTCTCCTCCTCTAAAACCCCATCCTGTTGCAATGAAGTATGTATCATGACACTCACTAGTCCCAACAAAGTATGTATCATATTGGGATTTCTTTCTTGTAATGCACAGCTTACCCTTCTGTGGTGCATCTAAAGCTAAAGTTGGACTAGCTCCATTTCTCAATTCTTTTCCCATCTCAATGTCCCAAATTGTCTCACTCATTTTGTATTTCCCTGCCTTTTCATGCATGCTCAATCTCCTTTCCTCCACCATGTTTAGGAAAGCTTTCTCCTCTTCTTTCAAACTGCAAGTTAAATTATTCTTAAAAATGTAATCTAATGTTAATTCTTCTTTCTCAATAAAAATCTCACCAAAAATGTTAGCTTCTTTAGCTGGATTCAGCTTCTCATTCTGTGGTAAATAAAATCTTCTTTACCGGACTGAATTTCATACGGAATCTTAAAATAAAGTAAAATAGCTCAAAATAACAAGAGGCAGAATCCGTGGTATAAGAGGTTTTCTAAATGGGCTTTATTCCACTCAAAATGGCCGACTCGAGTCGCGGCCTTCAGGTTCCGTCACCACGAGGGTTCAGGAAGTGAAGTACAATACTTTATTGACAGACATGCATTTTTATAATAAGTACATTACAATGAAACGAATGTAGAAGGCGTAACATTTGATAAGAAAAGTGACATAACAGGTACGTAATCGAAACTAGGCGTAATAAGGAATAAAAGAAACATGATTGGTTAGGATTATCAGACATAGGTGGATCTATAAGATAATACTTGGCATAGATGCGCGCGCAGCAGCATGACGTGTGAGTGACGTGCAACTAGGGGGTGAAGGGACTTGACATTTAGCTCTACAAGTGGAGACGAGAAGTCTGGGGGGTCAAGTCAACCTAATCCCAAATCATATCTAACATCCTATGTTTAAAGAACTATGTTATCCACAAGGAAGGACTCTCGGACAGAATCTAGTCTATACTGACTGTGTGCGTGCACAAACGCCTAAGTGTCTATATGAGATGCGAGAGGCAGAAAACTTTCCATGGCAGCAGGGCTATGAATCACTTGCAGGAGGACGGAAAGGCTGAGTCCTTTGCTTGTGAGCTAAAGGAAATGTTTACCTAAATCACTAGACAGGAATGCATCGGCTGAAGAGCAAAATAGATAATTCGAAGGTGAAATACAGCTTCTTGGCAGGCAGGCGAAAACTGGCCGAGGCAGGCACCGTTAGCTGCACAGGGAGTAGGACAAAGTTCATGGATACAGATGCGAGCTCAAGCTGAAGCTGTCAGAGACAGAGAGCAGGGAAAGGCTTTGAGGACAGAATCGGGCCTACTTGCCTGAACTGTAAAAATGGAGTAACTTAGCCATATAAAGTCGGTGGCCTTTCATACTTAGGAATCGAATATCCAGCCCATTGATGGCGGATCTGACAGAGAACATGTCGACGGTAGACACACATATATTTGCGTTCTTAGAAACTGGAACTGGAGGGAACATACATGTATTTGTAACATGCATATAGAACCGTTGGGGTCCAAGATAGGGGACATAACTGATCAGGAAAATCCACATTTCCACATTCCCTCCTTGTCCCCTACTTGCCCTTTAAGAGATATCAATCTTCATCATTCCATTGATTTGCTCATGGAGCATCATTTCTTCTTCCTTCTTCTTCCGGTGTTTTGAACGAGAACTGTGATATGGAATGCATGATGTGGCACACAGACCACAAATCGCTGGTCCACATTGCAGGCATAAACAACAACTGAAGAGCATAAGAAGGCCAATACCTAGGAAGGATAGAACTCTCCATCCCCAGGCTGATATCACACTCCAAAACCACCCGGACTACGTCCAAGTGCCTGGATTTTCGTGTATCTGGCTTACAATCTTATGAAGGCGTGTTATAGCTTTATATACAGATGGCGAATTTTCTGGTATGAATATGCAGCAGCTGGATCCGATGACCCTGCAAGCTCCGCCCCTATCGGCCAGGATGACGTCAAGGACAAGACGATTCTGGAGAACAACAATTCTCATCACTGATTGTTCCTCTGTCAGATTGCCTAGGGCGGCTATAGTCTCGTTTACTACAGCTTCAAGAGTCTTGGCGAGTCTGCGTATCAGCTTACTATTTGATATGGTACCTATATAGGGAAAGATACCTTTATTGAAATCTACATACTTGTCCCATGCCGTCTCAGTATAATCGACAACTGGGAGATCTCTACGCTCTCTTTTGTGTACTAAATGAACATTTCGATAATAATCAGGGGGAGCTAGAAAAACAGGTGGCAAAAGGAATGCTATGTAACAGGTACCATCCCAATCTAGAGGCAGACGCATATATGCAGTCTGACCACATATAAAGTAAGAATGGCGAGAAGCTCTAAATGAAGATTTACCTTGATCACTATATTCTACTGTAGTAACGCATTGGCTATGGCCCATGTGTATGGAACCAACTTTTCTTACACATAATTCACCCTTAACTGGAAATACTGACATAGTGGGCAGAATTAGTTCAACTTCGGATTTGACATTCAAAATCATAAGATTAGGCGTAAAATTACCTAATTTATACACTTCATTTTCTAAATCAGTTCCTGTTCTACTGGGGTGACCCTCCTTATTAGGGTGACAGACTTTGAATAAAACTAGATTCAGATTTCCCCATATCCAATGTTGTTGATAAACTGCTGTGTCTGGGTCTATGGAATTTAATAAACTAAACCATGCTCCACAGGAGCCATTGTGTGTGAACGGATGTGGAAAGAAAGGCAGAACTCCTTTGTTATTCTGATAGGGAGGGAGTCGGCCACACACCCAACAATTGGTGGCATTACTAGTCTGATGGGAATGATGTAACATACTAATGAAGGTGTTGTTGCGCAGCGCAAGTCTATAGGACAACTCATGTGGGGGTAATTCACTAAAAGAATGTTCATCAGTTATATTGAAAGCACGTTTAGAAACAGGATAATACATATGCAACAATATGCTTGCAGTAACTATTAAAAAACTCAAGGAAAACAAAATTAATAAAGTCACAATACAGTGGCTACGCAGTAATTTACAATAAGCATGTCGTTTCATTATGATTCTGGACTCTACATCATTCAGACCTAAGGGATACATGTCGGGACAGATTCAACCGCTTCACCTTGGAGAGGACTTAAACAATCAAATCGTCCGACAGTTTGGATCTGGACCTGAGTTTCTGCTTATAGAGTTCGGTGCTACTGGCTTCAGCCAAAGGTAGCTTTGAGTCAATGGGGGAAGACACACGAGGAGTACTGTTTGTGTCAGGAGGAAGTCCATGAAATTTCTTTATATGGCTGGAATGCACCCAGCCTTTTCTCCCTTCGATCTTCACAGCTGTTCTGGTTGTCAGCAGGACCAACTCAGGAAGCCTCCACCTTGGCTCCAGTTGGGTTTTCCGATCAAAATTCCTGACGAGAACATAATCGCCGGGAATTACATCATGAGGTTTCACCTCGGTGTTGTCGGGAAAAGCTGCGACTACCTGTGAACGACAAGATTGTAGTGCAGACATCAAGGAAGCCAGGTAATCTGTCAGCATATTACAGTCAACATCAGTTATTTTACGGGGTATAGGCGTCCCCCACATATTCGGTGGTCTACCAAAGATCACCTCATAAGGTGATAGCCCTGTTCGAGAGTGTGCTACCATCCTCATGTAAAATAGCGCAACTGGTAAAGCTACTATCCAGTCCACACCTTTTTCCTGACATATTTTAGACAGTCTGATTTTTAAAAGTTGATTATGTCGTTCCACGAGACCTGCTGCCTCGGGGTGTCGGACACAGTGGAATTTCCACTGATATCCCAACAAAAGCGAGACATGTTTCATTAATTCGGATGAGAAAGGCTGGCCGTTATCTGAATATACAACACGTGGTAAACCGTACCGTGGGAAGAATTCTCGAACTAGCTGCTTGGCAGTAGTCGGGGCAGTGTAATCTGATACGGGATACGCCTCTGTCCAACGGGAGAGAGCGCAGACAACTACGAGAACATATTTGAATCCTCGACAACGTTCCATCTGAATATAATCCATCTGGAGGACTTCAAAAGGATGGTCAGGAGGCTGAAATCCACCCTGCTCTACGGGAACACTCTTTCCTGGATTAAACTGACAACATATCATACAGGTACGAACTTTTTGTTTAGCTGCTGCTCGTAAATGTTTGTTGAACCAAATGTGCTGAATGCTGTCTAGCATAGCCTTCTCTCCTAAATGTGCTGGACTGTGAACTGTAGCTATAATGGCTTGAACCATGGAATCAGGGAGAAACCATACAGATTTCTCCTTCGTCATCCATCCTTGATCTGTCTGGATCCCTCCTAGTTCAGTCCACTTCTTTATTTCTTCTGCTGTGGCATGTGTCTGTATGTCAATTACGTCAAGTGCGGGATCCTTAATTGTCATACACTGTGTTGGTGTCTGAACTATTGGCTTTGTCATGTCTAATGTGCGATTCTGAGCAGTCTGTTTAGCTGTTCTGTCAGCCAAATCATTGCCTTGAGAAATGGTATCAGTAACCTTCGTGTGTGCTTTACATTTCATAATCGATATAGCAGTGGGTAGATGTATTGCGTCTAACAAAGCATGAATGAGGGGTCCGTGCTGAATGTGGGCACCATGGGAGGTTAAATAACCTCTCTCTCGCCACAGCACGCCGAAGTCGTGTACAACTCCGAATGCATAACGTGAGTCAGTGTATACATTAACTTTCTTATTTGTGGCTTGAATACAGGCTTGTGTTAGAGCAATAAGTTCTGCTGCTTGGGCTGACAAAGTATCTATACAATTTGTCTCAATAACTTCAGTGTCTGTTGTGACTGCATACGCGGTCACTAAATCTCCTGTATTTGTTCTCATGCACGATCCGTCTACATACAACGTCAGGTCTGGATCTAACAATGGAACGTCTGTCAAGTCTTGTCTAGGTTTCGTCTTTATTTCAATGATTTCAACACAATCATGAGCTAGTGGGTCTGTTCCAATTACAGGTAATAGTGTAGCAGGATTCAATGTATTACACCGTCGGATCTCTATGTGTGGTTGAAACAATGTCAGTTCATAACCAGTAAGTCTTGCTATGGTCAAGTGTTGTGTTTGTGTTCGGTTCACAAGAACCTCTACTGCATGTGGTACTTGTACTGTCAATGGGTGTCCTAATACTATGGCATCGCTTTGTCTGATTGCTAAAGCTGTCGCTGCCACTGATTTCAGGCATGCAGGCAAAGCCTGAGCTACGGGATCTAATGTACTGGAAAAATAAGCACATGGCTTGCGTGATCCTGCTTGATCCTGAGTGAGTACTGACAAAGCAGTACCTTCGCGTTCTGTAACAAAGAGTGTAAAATGTTTGCTATAACATGGTGTTGCTAAAACAGGTGCTTGACATAAAGCTTCCTTTAGGCTTTCAAAAGCTTGTGTATGTTCCTGAGTCCAAGGGAGAACAGTCGATGTGGCTGCCTCCTGTGTGGTTAACTGAATGAGTGGTTTTGCTAGAAATGCGTACTGAGGGATCCACTGCCTACAATATGAAGTGAGGCCTATGAAAGCCCGCACCTCCTTTTGTGTCTGGGGTATTGACATGTTAGCAATTAACTGGATGCGATCTGGTGTAAGCTGCTGCTCGTAAATGTTTGTTGAACCAAATGTGCTGAATGCTGTCTAGCATAGCCTTCTCTCCTAAATGTGCTGGACTGTGAACTGTAGCTATAATGGCTTGAACCATGGAATCAGGGAGAAACCATACAGATTTCTCCTTCGTCATCCATCCTTGATCTGTCTGGATCCCTCCTAGTTCAGTCCACTTCTTTATTTCTTCTGCTGTGGCATGTGTCTGTATGTCAATTACGTCAAGTGCGGGATCCTTAATTGTCATACACTGTGTTGGTGTCTGAACTATTGGCTTTGTCATGTCTAATGTGCGATTCTGAGCAGTCTGTTTAGCTGTTCTGTCAGCCAAATCATTGCCTTGAGAAATGGTATCAGTAACCTTCGTGTGTGCTTTACATTTCATAATCGATATAGCAGTGGGTAGATGTATTGCGTCTAACAAAGCATGAATGAGGGGTCCGTGCTGAATGTGGGCACCATGGGAGGTTAAATAACCTCTCTCTCGCCACAGCACGCCGAAGTCGTGTACAACTCCGAATGCATAACGTGAGTCAGTGTATACATTAACTTTCTTATTTGTGGCTTGAATACAGGCTTGTGTTAGAGCAATAAGTTCTGCTGCTTGGGCTGACAAAGTATCTATACAATTTGTCTCAATAACTTCAGTGTCTGTTGTGACTGCATACGCGGTCACTAAATCTCCTGTATTTGTTCTCATGCACGATCCGTCTACATACAACGTCAGGTCTGGATCTAACAATGGAACGTCTGTCAAGTCTTGTCTAGGTTTCGTCTTTATTTCAATGATTTCAACACAATCATGAGCTAGTGGGTCTGTTCCAATTACAGGTAATAGTGTAGCAGGATTCAATGTATTACACCGTCGGATCTCTATGTGTGGTTGAAACAATGTCAGTTCATAACCAGTAAGTCTTGCTATGGTCAAGTGTTGTGTTTGTGTTCGGTTCACAAGAACCTCTACTGCATGTGGTACTTGTACTGTCAATGGGTGTCCTAATACTATGGCATCGCTTTGTCTGATTGCTAAAGCTGTCGCTGCCACTGATTTCAGGCATGCAGGCAAAGCCTGAGCTACGGGATCTAATGTACTGGAAAAATAAGCACATGGCTTGCGTGATCCTGCTTGATCCTGAGTGAGTACTGACAAGGCAGTACCTTCGCGTTCTGTAACAAAGAGTGTAAAATGTTTGCTATAACATGGTGTTGCTAAAACAGGTGCTTGACATAAAGCTTCCTTTAGGCTTTCAAAAGCTTGTGTATGTTCCTGAGTCCAAGGGAGAACAGTCGATGTGGCTGCCTCCTGTGTGGTTAACTGAATGAGTGGTTTTGCTAGAAATGCGTACTGAGGGATCCACTGCCTACAATATGAAGTGAGGCCTATGAAAGCCCGCACCTCCTTTTGTGTCTGGGGTATTGACATGTTAGCAATTAACTGGATGCGATCTGGTGTAAGCTGCCTTCCCTCCTTGGACAGCGAGTGACCAAGATAAATAACTCGCTGGACACAGAATTGCAGCTTAGAAGGAGACACCTTGTGCCCCTTGTCGGCTAGGAAATGTAAAACTGTCAGAGAAGCTTTTTCACATTCTGGCTCGCTTCTCGCTGTGATCAGCAGATCATCGACATATTGAAGCAGTGCAGTATTGACTGGCATGTGGATACTGTCAAGTTCTCGTTTCAGTGCTTGGCTGTAGATGCTGGGGCTTTCTGTGAATCCTTGGGGAGCGCGTGAGAATTTAAAGCTGCGCCCATTTAAACTGAATCCGAACAAGTATTGGCTTTCCGGATCTATTGGGACGCTGAAAAAGGCATTCTTGAGATCGATTACAGTAAAGAATGTTGCTTCGGAATCAATTGCTGTCAACAATGATGATATATCAGGGACCACAGGGAATTGTGGTACAATGCACTTGTTTAGTTCACGCAAATCAATAACCAATCGGTACACTGGTGGGGCAGTAGGATCAGTTCGTTTAAGAATCGGAATTATCGGTGAATTACATACATTGGAGTCTGTTTCTACAACTACTCCCTGGGCAATCAGCTCATCAATGATTTTCAGCAAAGCCACTACAGCATCATGCGGTAACTTGTATTGTCGCATTCGTGGTAGTACCACTCCTGCTTTCAGTGTGACTCGATAGGGTGTAATGTTCATGCAGCCAACATCCGTAGGGCCTTGTGCCCATAGATGTACTGGTAAAGTCTGTAGTCGGGGATCCATGTCTCTAGACACATAGTGACCTTTAAAATCACGTAAAAACAACCTTACTCCTTCCGGAGAACAACATATTATGGCTCCTAGTGCTTTCAGAGTTTTAATTCCTAACAGATTTTCTGGGCATGATTTAGTAAGCAATAAATCTGTAGTTCGTGTCAAAGGTCCTATCGTAAGTGGTAGAGGCTGTGATACTTCATTAACAATAGGTTTTCCTGAAAAACCAAGGGAAACATTTTGAGAGCCTGAGAGGGGTGCCCCTGGAACTTCACTACGTTTTATGGTTGTTCGACTTGCCCCTGTATCGAGTAAGAATTTTCTATCTTGACCTAATAATTCACTATGTACATAAGGTCCTTCTTGATCTACAGGAATCTCGATAAGCGGTAAGTCAACTTCCCTCTCTAGGCTGGTTCATGCGTAACGCTGATACTCAGGGTATTCATACTGTGCAGTCTGATACATTTGTCGTGTTGTGGTTTGTGTGGCAGTAGCAGGCAACGGTGGTGCAGCTGGCACAAACTGTATGGGTTGCTGTGAGGCTGGCATGGACTGTTGTTGAACTGGCATGGACTGTCCATGCTGCATAGCTCCTTGTTCATTCTGATCTTGTCTAACTAATCGTGGTCTCTCCTTTGCAATACCTGTAGCTATATTACGTTTCAGGACTGGACAATCGTGTACATAATGGCCCAGTTGTTTACAGTAATTGCAGGTTCCCTTTACAGGAACTGCAGAATCACCAGAATGTGTCACACCCTTTTTGTGACCATCTGCTGGTACTGTCTGAGAAACTAGCATTTTCATTTTTGTATCCTTCATGCGTCTATGCTCGTGTTCTTGTTCATCCCTAATTCTATTGTGATGATACTGTAACATTTGTAGCATTTGCGACGGAGTGTTACTTTGCCAGGTACTCTCGAATTTCAATATTCTATTCTTTACTGGAGGCAATGCATTTTCCACTAATTTTGTCACAAATAAATGTGGATATGAGTCACTACTTGCTTTTATACCACTATTTATACCAAAACATTTTTCAAATCGAGCATAATAATCGCTTGTGTCTTCATCTTGCTTTTGTTTGCAGGCTGTGATTGCACCCCAATCTTCCTTTTTTGTAGTTAATAAACGTGGCAGTACCTGTACTAGTAAACCTGGTAACAGTTTAACTTTATCCCCGAGCCCTGAACCTGCAGTTCGGCCCCTTTCTTCCTCTGCTAATGCTGTCCAGTCTATCTTTTGGTCACCCACTTCCCACTCTTTTTCTTTCAGTTTTTCATAAATGCCAGCAGGCAAAAGCACCTTTAATATCGTCATAATATCAGGAAAGGTATACTCTCCCATCAGTAACATGTCTTTAATTTCTCGGTGGAAACCCGCTGGGTCTTTGTCATGACTAGGTACTACTTTTTTCATTTCTAATAATTCCATTTTTGATATGGGTGTGTAAACAAATACACGGTGAAACTCATTGTCTTCGCCTTTTATTGGGTGTACTTCTCGTAGGGGATTTTGTCTATCCATATAGTACGGCGCTCTTTCTCTGCGGGGCAGCGAGAGAGAATCCGGACTTACAAAAAGGACATACTGCTTACGTGACACTAATATCTCTTTAATTAGCTTGTTACTAGAACCTCTCCATCTGTTCGTGAGTAGTTCCGTTAATATATCAGGTAAAGGACCAGGGTCAGCATGTTGGCTCTTATATAATATGAGGAGTTGCTGAATCATATAGATTCCAGCTAAACGTTGTTCATCTATACTGAGATTAAAAAACGTGTGTGCTACGGTCTCATCACCGTATTTTTCAGGACTGTCAATCCAGTGAACGGCTGATCTGGCTAATTCTTGCTCATCCATGGAATCGAGGAGGTGGTAACCCCTTCGTTCTCGTAGTATTTTATCTGCGGCTTGAAACGAATGTTCAGGAGACTTCAGATTTATTATAGGCGTCGGATACGTTCTGCTATTATTTGGGCATACTGAGTGTATGGGATCAGAAAAACATCTAGCATTATCACAGGATCCTCCTCTGCCTACATAGGCTATGGTCTCTGGCTGTCTTGCGGAATTCCCTGATTCGGACACTTCATCTTGCTCAAACTCGTCTGTTCCCAATCTTTCTTCATGAATACGCTCTATTTCTTTACGGATTTTTCGGCACATGGCTATTATACAATTTTGCTTATCGTGTCTCCCTTCTGATATATTCTGACTCCATCTTGTAAGAATAAGCATTGCATTCGGGTCTACCCCCGGGCGGTCTTGATTTCTGATCACACAGTTTATGAGGAAACGTAACAGTTCCCCCTGTATTTCTACTTTCTGGAATTCCATAGCTCTGTTAATACATCCTGGATCTCGTCCTGTTTGAACAAAATGATATATGTTATCTAGATGCGTAGTTATTCCTGGTAACCTTGCTAAATTCTCTGCGGCTCGCCTGATACGTAATGATGCCAGGACCATTTCGTCCTCTTTACCAACCACCGGGTCATATCTACAATTTACAAGGAGTTCCTTAAGCGTACGTTCACTTACGAATTTAGGTGTACGTGAATGTGCTGACTCTTGAAAGACAAGTTTATTTATTCTAGGTGGTGTAAAGGTAATGCTAGCACCTCCCGTGGCCCCATCTGGGGCGTCGGGTGTGAATGGGTTCGTTGAACGTGACACAGCAACTATGGGTGTCGATACCTCTGTAGAGTCGACTGCGGAGACAGATGCGGAAACAGATGTGCTTGCCGAAGCTTGTGTCGGGACTTGCTGTTGCACGGGGACAGATACCTGATCCTGACGTTGAACCCCTACACCAGACGGTCTATGTGGTGCGGCGTTAGCATACTCGGGAGCTGCGTCGTCTAGATATGAGGAAAGAAAAACATCTTCTGCGGTTCTGGGATGCCCTTTTGGATGTACCTTAATTGGAAATAATGGGGGTGGCAAGTCTTTTGGCATCTCTGGAGCAGCCTTAGGTAGTCCTTCGGCTAGAAGGGGATACATACCATTCATAAGAGCATTTCTTTGTCTATTTACTTGTTCTGATTTCACTCGGATACCTTCCTTAATTAATAGATTTTCTTGAACTTTATTTGAACTTTCTTTACTCCTCTCTTCTTGTCTACGTGCTTTTTCTGTTCGTCTATGAGATTCTTTACGCCATAACTCAACAGCGTCTTTCTGTGATTGTCTGACCTTTCTTTTCCATAACTCTTCCTCCACTTTCATGATGCATTCTGCATCCCAGGTTCCCGCTACGGGCCACCTTTGACTTTCCGGCAATCCCTTGGTATAATCTACCCATAGATCAAGAAACAATATGGCATCTAAGCCATGCTTATGGTACATAAAATGCCCTGGAGTGTCCCTAGGAGGAATAGGAACTGCTTCTTCAAGCACCCCTTTTCTGGTAGTAATCTGTCTTAACTTCGAGAAGAGCGGCATATTGACAACTGATCTGATACTTACTCTTGAACTTACTTAATACGAAAAAAACCCCAATAATGAACAGTGTACAATGAACAATCATTCATACCACAATATGCAAGACATTTCTGAAAACATTAAACATTAAACATTTAACAATGACCGACAATGATGACAGTCTGCCTAACTAATCACCACGCTGAATTCTTGACAATAACTGCATACTTCGGAATACTTGATATACTGCTAAACAGTACATATACACTGCTAAACAGTGCAGACCGGATTTGTGTACCCAAATCCGTCTTGACCGGCACAACCTATGTGCGCGTCAACACGCCTCCCCGGCGATGGTACTCACCGAGTAGCTCCTTGAAACGGAAGGCCTCAGAGAATGGACAGGACTCGATGACTGCGGACAGCGGACCCTCTGGACATCGGGATTTCGAAATATCTGGTGGGCCTCTGTATACCTCGGATCTTGCTCTCTCAGCTAGGCTCTGGTCGGGATACTTCGCACTTCTCACCGCCTCGTCTGGGTTGATCGCAGCCTCAGTCGCCCCCGCTTGACCGGAGGGAGCTTACAGGAAATCCTGCTGGTCCGCGTTTATGGTCCGTCCAGCTGTGGCAGGAGACCGGGCCTGCAACGCACCGCCGGCGCGTGAGATGAGAAAGTGTCCCTGTTCGGGCGCCATTATGTGGTAAATAAAATCTTCTTTACCGGACTGAATTTCATACGGAATCTTAAAATAAAGTAAAATAGCTCAAAATAACAAGAGGCAGAATCCGTGGTATAAGAGGTTTTCTAAATGGGCTTTATTCCACTCAAAATGGCCGACTCGAGTCGCGGCCTTCAGGTTCCGTCACCACGAGGGTTCAGGAAGTGAAGTACAATACTTTATTGACAGACATGCATTTTTATAATAAGTACATTACAATGAAACGAATGTAGAAGGCGTAACATTTGATAAGAAAAGTGACATAACAGGTACGTAATCGAAACTAGGCGTAATAAGGAATAAAAGAAACATGATTGGTTAGGATTATCAGACATAGGTGGATCTATAAGATAATACTTGGCATAGATGCGCGCGCAGCAGCATGACGTGTGAGTGACGTGCAACTAGGGGGTGAAGGGACTTGACATTTAGCTCTACAAGTGGAGACGAGAAGTCTGGGGGGTCAAGTCAACCTAATCCCAAATCATATCTAACATCCTATGTTTAAAGAACTATGTTATCCACAAGGAAGGACTCTCGGACAGAATCTAGTCTATACTGACTGTGTGCGTGCACAAACGCCTAAGTGTCTATATGAGATGCGAGAGGCAGAAAACTTTCCATGGCAGCAGGGCTATGAATCACTTGCAGGAGGACGGAAAGGCTGAGTCCTTTGCTTGTGAGCTAAAGGAAATGTTTACCTAAATCACTAGACAGGAATGCATCGGCTGAAGAGCAAAATAGATAATTCGAAGGTGAAATACAGCTTCTTGGCAGGCAGGCGAAAACTGGCCGAGGCAGGCACCGTTAGCTGCACAGGGAGTAGGACAAAGTTTATGGATACAGATGCGAGCTCAAGCTGAAGCTGTCAGAGACAGAGAGCAGGGAAAGGCTTTGAGGACAGAATCGGGCCTACTTGCCTGAACTGTAAAAATGGAGTAACTTAGCCATATAAAGTCGGTGGCCTTTCATACTTAGGAATCGAATATCCAGCCCATTGATGGCGGATCTGACAGAGAACATGTCGACGGTAGACACACATATATTTGCGTTCTTAGAAACTGGAACTGGAGGGAACATACATGTATTTGTAACATGCATATAGAACCGTTGGGGTCCAAGATAGGGGACATAACTGATCAGGAAAATCCACATTTCCACAATTCATAGGCAATTGCCCAAAAATACTATCTTTGTTAGACATCTTATAATCTATTTTCCCTAGCAAATGAAAAACACTACTCAACACACTACAAGAAATTCCATACGTAGCTGGTAAATGGTGATAAGTAACACCCTCTGAAACGGATGCAGGTAATTGCATACAAACATAGCAATCCCTCACTTCCATTGTCTTCACATATTCATACAAAAATTTTGAAAAAACATTACTAGAAAAATCATTAATTGACCTATCTTTATGCATGTAAGTATTACTAATTCTAGTTGGAACTACTTTTTGTGAACTTTTCTCTACATTAGTCTCATTCTCAGTATGTATTTCAAATGTACCTATTGAAACTCTAAATGTAACTAATAAAGCTAAAACACCCCATAATAGCATTAATAATGCAGTACAGCACCAGCACATTCTACACCATCTTTTCAAGAAGGCACATCTACTTTGATTATTCTCTATGTTAGCCATTTTACTACTTTGACCTTGTCTTTTGACTTAGCCTCTACTACTCCACTACTGTATTACTCTTTATTTCTGGATTACTTCAAACAGCTGGATTTCAGACTTTCTCCTTTTCACTTTTCTCCAAGTGATTTCTTCAGTTCACTCAATTTGGATATTCATCACTTTTCACTCCTTCTTCTTCAGCAACATCAAATTGTATCAGATCATCAACAACATCCTGTGCATCTGACTCTTCTCCAATGTCAGTCAGGATAACTTTTAAGATTCCAACAGATTTGTCCTTTTCCTCAACCACTTTTCTCAAGATCCCCTCCGGATTGTCTCGATTCACTGTTTCTTCTTCTTCTCCTCCTTCAGACAGTGCCACATAAGACCATTCCGGTGATCTGTACTTTTGGTTGGGTTTTCTAATTCTCTTTATCTCCTCAGGTTCTCTTGACTCCTTTTGCTCCTTTCTTTTTACTTCGTTTTGACTCGACACCTCATTCACTTGTTCAGCTTTCGATGTATTTGCTCTTATCAGTCTGTATCTCAGCCTCTTTACTCTGTTGTTAGGCCAAAAATCTCCTCTTACAATCTTTTTCGGTCTTGTTTCTGTATTATTTCTCTCTCCAATCCAAGTTCTTTTTCTCAGAACTCGACCTTCTGATTTTTCATTCTCACTTTCATCCGATTCTGTTTCAAATGCCTCTTCTTCTTCAGCAGTTTTCTTTCGCTCCACAGTCTTTTTCACCACTGTTTGAGACTTCCCTACTCCTTTCCCTCCTCGAGTCTCCGACACGCAATCTTCTTGCTGTCTACTTGTCCCTTCACCTAGCTTATCAAAAATGTTCCCTACACCTCCTCGGGGGTCTTCCGCAATCTGTCGCTCTCTATCTTCTTCTGACCCTACTTCTTCAGGTATAATCTCAAGTGGTTCTTCAATCTCCTCCTCTGATTCAGGAGTAATTTCTGTGGAACTGCTCTTTTCTTTTCTTTTTCCTCCACTGCTTTTTGGAACTTCAGGCTCTCTTACAGAATCTAATCTCCCTTCTGAGACCCTCAATGGTTCTCTTGAAGTCTTTTCTGCTTCTTTTCCTGAACTTTGATTTTTTTCTCACTGGTTCTGGGTCTTCATCATCACTGGAATCTGATTCTTCAAAATACTCCTTACCAGTCCCATCCTTTGGGTTTGGAACTCTCAGAGTATGACTTGCATGTACCCAGTTTTTCACACCAGCACACTTCACTGCAGTTGTCGTAGTCAAAATAACTTGTCTTGGTCTTCCCCACCTTGGAACCAAGCAATTTCTTCTTCTGTGTACTTTAATCCTCACCCAGTCTCCTGGACTCAGATCATGAGCTTGCTTCTTCTCAAGTGTGGTAGCTTCTTCTCCAATCTGGTGAAACACAGAATGAACTGCGTCAGCCAGGCCTTTACAGTAATCCAAAATCATGTCATCAGTTATTGTCATCAACTTATTGACAGGCACATATGCATGTCGCATTGCGCGTCCCATCAAGATTTCATGCGGACTCAAACCAGTAGTTCTATCTGGAGTAGATCTAATAGTCATTAGCACTAGAGGCAAGACATCAGGCCATTTCATTCCAGTGGCTAAACACATCTTACCAATCCTGTTCTTTATTGTGCCATTAATCTGCTCAACAACACCAGAAGCCTCTGGCCTGTATGCACAATGTAGCTTTTGCTGTATGCCCAATGCTTCACAAATCAAACTCATGAGCTCATTATAGAAGTGTCCACCTCTATCAGACTCAATCGTTACTGGAAACCCGTACCTAGGAATCAACTCTCTTAACAGTAACTTTGCCACTGTTATTCCATCATTTCTCCTAGTCGGATAGGCCTCCACCCATCTTGAGAACAAACAGACTACCACTAGAACATACCTCAGTCTGTTCACTTGGGGCATTTCAATGAAATCTACCTGCATTCTCGTGAAAGGACCACCTTCTCTACCTATCGTTCCCAGACTCACCACTGTCTTTTTCCCAGTGTTAAATTGCTGGCAAATCAAACACCTTTGACAGATGCTTTCTGCAATTGTCCTGAACTTTGCATTGTACCAAGTCTGTTTAAAAGACCTGATCATTGCATCCCTTCCCAAATGTCCCTGGCCATGATACATCCTTGCCATTGTCGACAGCATGGAATTTGGCATGACTGGTCTGCCATCTCTATAGACCCAAACATGGTCTGTTTCTCTTGGGGCACAACCTGCCTTGATCCAGTCTTTCTTTTCTTCCTTTCCTGCCTCATCCTGCAACTGTTTCACTTCATCCCACGTTTCTAGGACATTAGTAAACATCACAGAACAAAAAGACATTTCACCTTCTCGTTCCCTATTAATTGAGTGATTGTTCTTAGCACAATATTGTGCAATGTCGTTGGCAAATCTATTTCCAACTGTCACAAAATCATCTCCTTGTCCATGAGCAGCACATTTCACAACTGCTAATTCTTTAGGCAGCTGTATCGCCTCAAGCAATTTCCCAATCACTTCAGCATTCTTTATTGGAGTCCCACTCGACGTCAAGAAACCTCTCTGTAGCCAAAGTTGGCCAAAATCATGCACAACTCCAAATCCATACTGACTATCAGTCATCACGGTTACTCTCAGATCTTTCCCAATCTCACAAGCTTTCGTCAATGCCACCAATTCAGCAACTTGTGCAGATTTCACTCCTTTCAATGGTGATGCTTCCATTACTTCTGAAACTTTGCACACTGCATATGCTGCACTCAGCACACCATCATCATTCCTCAGGCATGATCCATCTACAAACAGCACATGATCACTCTCAAGTAAGGGAAGATCCCTTATGTCTGGTCTCGGTTTTGTACAGTACTCCAACACATCCAAACAATTGTGATCATCTTCTGTCTTCACACCCACATTTTCAATATCTGGCAACAATGTCGCTGGATTCACATTCACACATCTCTCCAGAGTCACATTTGATGCTCCCAGAATGACTTTCTCATATTTAGTCAGTCGACTATGTGACATGTACTGAGTTCTGCTTCTTGTCAAAAGAATTGCCACATTATGAGGTACGAATACCCTTACAGGATATCCCATTATAATTCCCTCACTCTGTTCCAGACTTCTGCATGTTGCAGCCACAGATTTCAGACAACCTGGTAAACCCACAGCTACAGGGTCAAGTGTCGATGAGAAGTACGCAATAGGCCTTCTCAGTAATCCATGTTTCTGAATTAACACTGAAAGTGCACATCCATTTCTCTCACTGCAGTACAATTCAAACTCTTTCTCATAATCTGGCATACCCAAAGCAGGGGCTTCACACATTCTGCTCTTCAACTCCTCAAATGCTGCCATTTGTTCTCCATCTAGTTCCAATGGATCTGTCATCTCACTTTTTGTCAGCTTAATCAGTGGCTTTGCTATCAGGGAGAAATTAATTATCCACTGACGACAATAACCCACCATTCCCAGAAACATTCTCACTTCTCTCTGGGTCTTTGGGGCTTTCATTTCTCTGATAATTCTAATCCTGTCATCAGTCACTTTTCTCAGACCTTTTTCAATATTGTGTCCAAGATAATGCACCTCTTTCTTGCAAAATTGCAATTTAGCTGGAGATACCTTTAACCCTCCATCTGCCAGATGATTCAGTAAAGCTATGGTATCCACTTCACAAGCTTCACGTGTCTTTGATGCCACTAGTAGGTCATCAATATATTGTACTAGCACTGAGTTTTCAGGCATGATCAAACTCTCCAATGACTTTTTCAATAACTGATTGAATATCGAAGGACTCTCTGTATACCCCTGTGGGATACGACACCATGCTAAAATACGCTGGCCAAACCTAAATGCAAAAATCGGTTGGCTGTCATGATGCAATGGAATTGAAAAGAAAGCATGACACAAATCAATCACTGTGTACCACTCAGCATCATGTGGAATCTGATACAAAATCACTGACGGATTTGGCACAATAGGAGAACATGCCACCACAATTTGATTAACTTTTCTCAAATCCTGTACAATCCTGAACTTCCCATTAGGTTTCTTTAGCCCCATTATCGGTGAGTTACACGGACTACTCAATAGTTCTCTCAAAACTCCTTGCTGAATCATTTTCTCAATTATAGGAGTTATTCCCTCAATTATTTCTGGTGTCATTTTGTACTGAGGAATGTTAGGATAAGTAATTCCCTCTTTCACTGCAATTTTCACAGGATCTACATTATTCATCAATCCCACATCTTCTCCAGTAAAATCCCAAACTGTCCTTTTCACTGTTTCTCTCAGCTCTTGAGGCAAATCCTCCGGATCAAACACAGCATATGCACCAATTAACTCACTCTCTCTATTTTCTAGAGTCATTCGGTACAAAACATCCTCATCTGGTGTTTCAAAAGCTATTCCATCCGGTGTACAAAAAATTGTACAATTCATCTTACAAAGTAGATCCCTACCTAACAAGTTCACTGGACTAGTGTCACAGACAATAAATCTGTGCATGTCTGAAAATTTCCCTATTTGTACTCTTACTGGTTCAGTAAGACGTGTCTTGATTTGTGTATTGGCTACACCAACTACTTGGATTGCTTCATCCGAGAGAGGAAGATTTCTAATATCTGTTGACCTGACAGTTGATCTTGTTGCACCTGTGTCTACTAAAAAAGTAACACCTTCTTCATTTATTTTCCCATCCACAAATGGTCCTGCCTGGTCTATTTCTAGAGTTGCACCAAGTATGCACTCCTCCTCCTCTCTTCGGCACCGTCAATAATCACCTTCAGACTCACTCCCTTCATTCTTTAACAAGTACTGTTGTACCTGGTTAGAACGCCTTGGTTTGTTTACCTGCTCATCATTGTAGAATCCCGAATCCGGATTATACTTTTGTGATCCTCTATTCTGCGGCAAGGGCGGTTTTGGCTCTTGACTCTGCTGTTTCACAACAGAAGATTGTTGCTGCTGTCGATTATTCCCTTCGTTCTGCACCTGTTGATTTAAGTTTTTATTCTCATTATTCGCTAATGGTGGATTGGTACACTCAGATCTCCAATGTCCCAGTTGGCCACAGTTGTGACACGGGAACTTTTTTTTGGCTTCCTCAAGATTCCCCTTTCCTTTCCCTGCATATCTAGGTCTATTCCCTGGATTATTTCCTGCATTATTCGCCTGTTCCACTAATTGTGCTTCCTGTCTTTCCGCAACTTTCACTTGTGCCCACATTGCTTTCTCTTTCAGCTTTCTCTGTTTTGCTTCAATTTCATCACTGAAGTATTTTGCATGTCTCAAAATCTCATCTATTTTCTTACTCTGCCAGTCCACAGTATGCTCACGAATTCTCTCACTAATCTCAGGTCTCAGGCCATATACAAATCTGTATACAAAGTGACTCAAATCCTTGTCACCCAGGTGTTCATCCCCACTGAATTGTTTAAAAGCCAGTATCAGCCTCTCATAAAAAGCATGAACCGATTCTTTTGCTTCCTGATGTGTTCGATCTATTTTAACCCAGTCTGTCTCTTTTGGAGGTACTTTATTACCTCTGGATCTGGTGCTCCTGTTCTCTGATCTCTTGGATATTCCTCAGTAGGCCAACTTACAACTATTTTACACTCAGCCCACAAGTCTGCTGGAACAATTATATCAAACAGACTATTCAGGTCAATCCACAGCACTTTTGACAATTTCACAAATCTGTCTACCTGCCTATACCACTCGACGGGCTTTTCTCTCAGTCGAGGGAAATCATTCGTAAATGATAAAATATCCTGTCTGGTCCATGGAACATGTACATATCCTCCTCCAGGTATTTCTCTCATAGGATAAGCAACAGTGGATGCTTTCTCTTTTTCTCTCACAGGAAATGCTGAATAAGTCCTATCCCCTGATTCTTCTCTTTTCTTGTACCACCTATCCTTCCACTTCTCAACATCACCCCATTTTCGCAATAAAGCGATCATCTCTTTAATCTGTCCTGTTCTACCAGCACCATTCAGATTTTCAATGTCTTTGTCTGTGAAATCCATCCTGTAAGACTTCTGCAAAACTTTCACTTTATCAATGTCAACTCCATAGTCATTTGCTATTGCTCTTAATCTGTCATGTGTATTTTTAGTTCTCCAGGTGATGTTTTTACACATAAATAACAATTCACCATCATGATGATTTTTTAGAATTTCTGTAGGAACTGTCCCTGCAACAAGCTCTTCTAATTCTACACGTAACCTAGCCACATCAATTGCCTGTGAATCTTTATCCCTCTTTTGAAGAACTTTCATCCATTCATTCAAATCCTCAGCTGTTATTTCAGTAGATTTTCTCACTGGAACCATTTTCTTCTGCGGTTCTAAAATCGGCATCCCTGAACAACTAGCTTCACCAGCATCCAATCCTGAATTAGACTGTATCTCTAATCCTTCATTACATGTCTCATGTCTAGATTTTTCTGTCCTTTTTCCTGAATCTCCTGAAGGACCAGCCAAACTTGTCAATCTATTCCCAATATATGGAATCACCAAACCATTCTCACCTGTCCTCTGCTTGTCAAAAACAGGCATAATCGGACCTATGGTTACGGGCACCGTAACAGCGTCTAGATTCTTTGTCAGCTCTTTGATCTTTTCAGTCAACTCCGATGTAGTTCTGGCTAACTCTCTCGTATTTTCGCCACCGCTTCTATTCTCTCTTTCCCTAAAAGGATTACCACTTCTTAACTCAGGTGTCACATTTTCTGTCTCAATGATACGCAATGTATCTCTTATCGGAGAAACAACTGGTGTGCTCTCTTCTGGTTCTGGTCTATATGGAGGTGGTCTTTTGTAAATCATGTCATTCAAGACTTCATCCTCATACTCATTAACTCCATATCTTCTCACTTCTGCCTCAGGAACCCTTTCTGTACCCTTCTCTTCAATTGTTCTCATAGGGTATAATCCCTCTAACATACTAGCATCTCGCCATCTCGTCATTCGATCATGATGAGTTTCACGACCATGTCTCCTCCCAAACATATACCTGTAGTTTCCCCCAGACCTCTGCTTCTCTCGCTCATGTACTTCCTCTTCCCATTCCACTAAAGCCTCAAACTGTGTCGGCCTTGGTCTTGGGTCAAGACATAACATCTTTTCCCGCAAATTTTTCAACACGGCCAAATTAAATGAACCATGTTCTGGAAATGCTAGAACACCATCTCCCTTTGTATACCTAACCCAATTCTCCAACCATATACAGGTATGATACCCATATCTCGCAGCCATGAAGGATGCAGGCGTTTTCGATGGAGGTAACAATTCACCCTCTCTCGTTTTAACATCTTTATCCTTGTCGAACCAATTTTTAATCTTTCTGAACAAAGATTTTTTCTTTTTCTCTTCTTGGTAATACATTTTAGCTTTTACCAAACTTTTCTAATCCTTTCCGTAATACAACTCAATAGTACGATGTTTTATCCAATAACAGCGCAACTCACACTAACGCACCAATCCTGGAGCGTCTACGTCACAAGAATACAAAGTGACTCTTTCCAATCCCTGCGCGGCTCACACCAACGCGCCAATCTCAGCGCGAGCACTGTTCTGATCTAATATCCAATCAGAGCGCGGTCTGTTTGACGTCAGCAGTCGCTGCAGTCTCTCGCTCCTGTCTCCTGTCAGTCGTCTACCCCTCCTTTACAAAACTTCTCAGTAGACTTCGTGTCAGATTCTACAAAATCTATTAGTTACAACATATAAACATCTCCATTGTCTGCTTCGCTAACCAAAGAATAGGAAAGAAAATCTATTTCACAAGAATCCCGTTGACACAGTAACATGCATTCATTAACTGTTTCCTCTAGGACTGCTCCAAAGAGTATTACAATTAACTAAATATATGAGCATTCACGCACATTCATACAAGAAAATGTAGTACATACACACAGAATCCTGCTTTTCCCGAGAACAGCGAACAATCTGCCCCACTACAGAATTATAACATACGTTAACCAAGCAGTGTTTACCTCTGCCCAGTCCTTCAAACAAGCTCAGAGAATACCTATTACTCCTCCCGCAATAAGCTTTAACGGTGAACCTTACGGATCCCTGGGACTTAAGACCAGAGTTTCATAGATAACCTTCGCTACCATACACACTCCTTTTATACCAGAAATATTTCTAATAGTAACACACAACAATGTCACTAATTCCGAACACAGACAATGTGACGCGCAACTTCGATTGTCACACGTTTTCTTTTCCTGCATACATACAGGACCAACAATCCCGTCTTTCCCGAGAGCAGCATATACTTCCCTCTGCCCTACTACGGAACTGCTACCAGCTCCCAAATTCCAGAAGCACTACATAAAACTCAACATGACGACTTCAACATTTAGTATTAGTACATATACCAACATCAATCAATAATCAATAAATCAAAAGCCAATGTACAAGCAATCTAATCAGATCAAGACAATCATCAATAACCATCAAATTCTGCTACCAGGAAATTGGTGCAGATTGGGGTGTACAAAATCTCCCTACTTCCACGGATAGAGTAAATTCACAGATACACGCACATACATTCATCATACGCTTGAGCCCATTTCACTAACATACACTCAGATTACTCTATTAGCACTGAACCTGTGGAAAGAAACCTTCTAAACACCCTGCATCTACACACATGGTCGATAAGACCTAATTGTGACTGTCCTGAGTCATGATCTAAACAATCTATACAACAATAATCAAAATAGAGTACTCAATAATTGACAAGAAATAACCACCAACACTGTATTTAAAATTATGGTACTTTATCTAAAATTAGTCAAAAGAAAATCAATCAAAGTAAATCATTATTCTCATAATTACCTATTCTAGCTAAATGTCAGAATGGGTCAGGACAGGTCTCTCAGTAGAAGTCTCCCGAGTCGCCGTCCTCACAGCATAGATCCTCACCAACGCAGGTTTGGGAAGAAGTGGCAAAGTGGCAAAAATCCTCTCTAGGCTAACAATATTTATAATGTGTTTAACAATAGAAGGCAACATAAAATGTTTTCGATATCCGCTGAACCGCTGAGCAGAGCAAGCAGGAAAGGATGTAGCATCGCTACATTTGGAAAATCTCCGCTCAGGAAAATCACAAAAATAAAAAGACAGAACACGGAACTGGAAATTAAAAAGTAACTCTTCATGTTCATCTTTCCTCGGAACCAACATCATGATCTCAGAGTTCATTCATTATGGCTCCTTTGTCCTCCAAGGTTACTCGGATGTATCTGGATGCTTGCCCAGAACTGCTACAGTCCTCACGGAAAATTTTAACCAGGCGAAGACTGTGGTCAGATGACTCTCGACCATGTTCAGCAAGGCCTTCTCATCACAACATTCACTCGAATACAGGCTTTAAACGGTAGCCATTTTTCCACCAGGCCAAGATGTACCATCTTAATTAAAAGAGACAAAACAACGTTACCACAGCATAGTGATTAAACAGTGTCAACCCCACTAATACCCTTATGTGTATGTAATTATCTAGCCTTTGCAACACAAGAAAAGCATTAGTACATGACATTTAAAAAGCGTTTTTCCGTGCTTTAAATAAACAGCACTCAGCAACATTTATTAATAAAACATGCACATTTATTAAATAGCAACGCAAAAGCATTCCCACGTGTCGCTTTTCTCTCATTAGTACGTATTGGTTAGTTAAAACATTTACACAAAACAAATGATTAATAGTTAAAAATTAATATTTTATTAATCGACAAATAGACAAACCAGAGCTTAAAAAACCCAATAGATTTTCAACAGAAAACTCTGCTCCAGCACCCTCACACACCCTAGTGGTGTCATGCTTCATCATCGGGTCACCCCGACGCCTAAAAGTCGGGGTGGGCTCAACCACAGTGTTGGGAGCTCTTTGAAGATGTTACAGACCAGGGGGGCTAGAAAATTCTTTTAAAAAACCTCAGACAGATCCCCAGTATCCCTTTATTTGCGGGTCTGTCTGGGATACTAAAATACTTCAAATAGGGTCTTTGTAGGATAATTATGGTCCTAAGACCCTAGTGCCAACATGTTTCAGTCCTTGAAATGGCCTTAAAGGTCCAGGACTTTCATCAGGGCAAAACACAGGCCACCCAGGAAAACAGTGCAGGGGATTCCCTAGCCTGTTTATAGATGCAAGGGCAGAGTAGCTGCTCCTTGAGAAAATGACTGATTTATTAATCCGTCATCCTTCGTATTCCATCCGATTTTCGGACGGGCTCCGTTTCTCAGGGGATCGTAGGACTGTATAGGGGTAGCTCTGTAGTCACACTTTCATCAAGAGTCCTGCCCTCCCATTTTACTACATGTAAGGCACCCGTCAGGAAGGCCCAAGGTACCCCCATGGGCAGGGTGCAGTGTTTGTGAACGTTAGGACATGCACTGGTGTGTTTTATATGTCCTGATAGTGAAATACTGCCAATATTTGTTTTTTTTCACTAATGCAAGGAATATCTCCCCCATAGGCTTTCACTGGAACTGCCTTGTAATATTTTACAAGTGTAACTTTCAATTGGGAACATCTAGAAAATTGTTGTTTGGGCACTCTGTGCTTAGGATTTAAAAATACATCCTTTAGTGAAGATGGTTTTTAAATTGTGTGTTTGAGAATGCCACTTTTAGAAAGCCTGAATTTTCTTGTCTAACCATCTTGTGCCTCTCCCTGCCTGTGGAATCCACATCTGATTTAGTCTGACAGGGGCTTGTTTATGCATTCACCGGTGGAGACAAGAAGCTCCGTGAGGCCCGGGGTGATTTGCATTACAGCTGAATGCGAATCCATTGCGAGGACTCACATATGGAGCCCGTGTTGTGACCTGTAGAAACGAGCTGGTACGAGGAAGTGTGGCTCAATAAGGTCCCCGGATTAAATGTTAAGAAGTGTCCCCGACTGGTGCCAAGCGACTGTGTTTGCCCTGAAGAAATCGCCACAAACTTTTCATGGCGATGAAACATGTCGGCATAATACAATGGTAGACATATTAAGCAACCTTTTTAAAAATTTGAATTAGGTGCACATATAAGGAAGAATAAAATTGGTTCTGTAAAAAGTGCATCTTTTTCAATTTTACTTTCACATTTCAGTCGCATCTTGGTATGTGATTGTTTCACCACTTATTATCACAATTTGGGTTTAATTGTGTGGACACTTTATATATATTTTGTAAGCAAGATGACAACCAATGATGATAAAAGTGGGCATAGCTGGTGAGTACCAATCAGCAGGCTCAATTGGTGTTGCGCACGTGAGGTGTCATCTTGTCTTTTCACATTTTTTTCAAACATTTTGTTTCAAAAATTCAAAACACTTGGTGTATTTGATTTGGGACTTGATATTCTCTTTTTGTATCTTTACTGAGAGAATTATAAGTGGGGATTGCCATAAGTAAAACATTTTGTAGGTTTTTAAAAAAAACTGAAGGTGAAAGGCTGTTGGTGACTACCTCAAGCTAAGAAAAGAGGGGAGTTCAAAATACCAAAAGATATAGGCATTTGGACCGCAGCTTATTTTGATACATGGTGGTGATACCTTCGTAGACCCAGTCTATTGTGGATGATTATGCATTCACTAGACAGTCACACAAAGGGAGTGAGATGTGCTCTGCATATCCTGATGGCTCATCACCAGGCTGCCGGGCCCTCCTGAGCTAGAGTGGTGGGAGGAGTTGTCACTAGCACTTGAATAGGGCTGTGCCTGTCCTCTCACAATGTTGTCTCCGACCCCATGTAGTGTGTAAGGAGCAGGGTCAGGGCAAGACACGATCTGTGCATTACAAAGACTATCTTTTGAACTATGCCTACTTCAAAGGCCAAAAGTGGTATAAGTTTGGACCTAAACCGCAGACTTCTGGATCAAGAGGAACCTCTGCCAAGGAGAAGCCCTTAAGAGCTGTAAGAAGGATTACTGCCCCTTTACTGTGTGTTGCTTTGCTGGGTTGGCCTGCATTTGTTGCTTCTGCATTTTATAGGAAAAGGACTAGACTTTGCTGTGTATTCTGCTCGTGAAGTTTCTCCAAGGGCTAGTGTGTGCTTGCCGCCTGTTACTAAGTCTCAGGGCCATAAAAGACGTCTCCTGCAGCATCCCTGAACTCTACTGCTGGGAGTTCTGACCTGCCAAGTGGTGCCAATTCCAGTTCTAGGCCTTTGGAGGTTGTTCCTGGTACAAAAAGTTGCAAGAGACTGAAAAATTGATGCATTTCCCTTCTGGCACCGGTTTTTCTGACGCAGCACCACTATGCGGGAGAAATTTCCAAGCACCGCTGCCGTGTGGCCAAAGAAATCAACAAAGCGCCTGCCCACGGCTGAATAAACCGCTAAAGCCCAAGTTCAGCGCACTGTGTCTCCGAAGTTCAAGACCACTGCATTGACTCCAACGCAGGCACTGCTGTGCGGCTGAGAAGATTGATGCACTGTGGACTGCGACTGAAGAAATCGACGCGGAGCTTGTTTGCCATTGCTGCATCGGACTCCAGCACGTCCGGATTTCCATGCATCGCACCTGTGCCCCAAGTCTACATCACTGCTGGGCTTCAGTAAGGAACCAAGACTGCGTGTCCGGAGAATCGGCGCATCACCTCCCCACGCAGTAAGAAACCGATGCATCACCTCCTCTCATAGTAAGGAACCGATGCAGCACCTCCCAGCGTAGCAGTAAGGAACCAACGCATCATCTCCCTTGGGAGCATGGAGCCGACTCATCACCTTCCCTGCGTGTAAGGAACTGACGCATCGCTTTGCTTTCTGACGCCTCATTTCCCCTGTGCCTGTTTTCGTCTTGTGATTTTGATACATCGCAGGTACTTTGCACAAAAAGTGTCTCATCCATAGTTTTATATGGACAGAATAGTTTTTAACCTTTTTAAAGGGATATCTTGATATATGTATGTTGGAGTTTTGTCATTTTGCTCTTGTTTTGATTAGATAAATATTGAATATTTTTCTAAACCGGTATGGTGTTCATTTTGTAGTGTTTTCACTGTGTTATTGAGTGTGTATGTACACATTCGTTACACATTGTCTCTGAGATAGGCCTGACTGCTTGTGCCAAGCTACAAAATGGGTGAACAGGGGTTTTTGTAGCTGTGAAATCCCCTTACCTTGACTAGAAGGAAGGGTCCCTACTTGGACATGGGGCAAGCCACTACCAACTTGAGACCTCCATTTCTAACATGGAGTGGACAGGTATTAGTCTAGATGTTCTGGATAACACTGGGCCTAGTCAGAATGAGGTAAAAGAGCAGACCTAGCTGGGCCTGGTGTGGGTTAGGCCAGGGCAAACCTTTAGTGACATCATGTAATAAGTCTGGTGTGAGGACGCACTAGCAACAGGGTCCCAACAGAAGTCTAGGTCATCTTGATTTTGCTCCCTGGTGGAAGAGAGAGGTGTAGATGCTGCTGGTACTAACCCCCTCTGAAAGCTGGGACTGAACAGGGGGTGGGGAACTGCAGACTTTGTGGTGCCACTTCTGCAGGACAGCCATTAGCAAGTGGGAGCTGAAGGGCCCACATATGATGCAGGGAGCTGGAACCAGCATACGTGGGACTACATTATGCTGGGGCCCCTGGAGGAGCATGGGAAGATACCCAAGGACTTTACTTGGACTGGAACAGGGTCTGAGGCAGCAGGATAAGGCGAATGTGCTATAAGTGGTTTAGGGGCCCTAGAACGGCTACAGGTGAGGAGCGGGGGCAAATAATCTGTACAGGTGGTGTATCACTGGGCGGCTTCCAGGTCAGTGGTGGTAAGGTTCATGGCTCTGGCAGTGACCAATAGCGGACTTGCCAGAGGGTGTGGCTAAGGATGCTTGGGTACGGATGGACACTTGTCTAGTGCAGATGACAATGACAGCCGTGGAGATGGTGCCTACTCCTCAGGAGGAGAGGGGTTGGATTTTGGCTTGGGGTGAGTCCAGTACGATGGTGGCCATAGTCCAGAAGGGGAACATGTAGAGGGACAGTCATCTGATAATTAGGAGGGTAGCCCATACAGGAGAGGTGGAAGTCAGGGCAAGAGGCACATGCAGGAATGGCTTGAATTGAATCGCATTGGGATGGTGGCAAGCAGCCAAGGAGAGAAGACAACTGGTGCCCCCAGGGAGAAGGGTGAAGAAGTGATAATGATGAGAGCTAGGCAGACTCATGGGGAGGGGCTAGGAAGGTAGAAAAAGAGGGTCAGAGACAACAAGGGTCAGGTGTCTTTGGGGCGTTGTGAGTTGTAGAGGATGCACAATGTATGGTGAGTGTGGTGATGGAACCCCCGTTGGGGGGGCACCAGGGGGCAGGCATCAATGGTAGAAGGGAGTGATGTGGAATTGCCACATATGGGCATTGGGGCTTCATGGGGGGTCATTTCCCTTGACGCAGGCGACCAAGGATAATATTTGAGCCAGTGAGTATATTGACTTGTTTAAATTGCTGCATAGGGAGACAGGAAACAAAGAAGGTCTTTGGGGAGAGGGGGGGTTTAAGAGAATGCATAAGGTATGGTGTGAATTGTGGGTCCTGGCGCAGCGGAAAGGGGAAGTGTGAAACCAAAGAGCGAGAAAGGGACTCGTCAGTGATAAGGGGCACGAGCAATAGAGGGGGTGAATGTGGCTCGGACTTTGATGGTTAGTTTAGCAAGGGGGTAAACTTGACCTTGGCACAGGCAGGGCAGACATGGAGTAGCGTGGTGGTGGACACCCTGATGAGAGTGCGGGGGTCATCAACGGCAAAGGGGGGGTTGTGGGATATTGCCAAATATGTGCGTTGGAGACACTGTGGAGGCAGTTTCCCTTGATGCAGGTGACAAATGATGAGATTTGGGCCAATGAGTATACTGACTTGTTTAAATTGCTGCATAGGGAGACAGTAGGCAAAGAAGGTTCAAAACTGGAGGAAAGGGAGCTAGCTAAGAGACCTAACATGACCACTAACATTGATACCTGGACAGCAACATTCACTATGTACAACAGCATCATCTGTGAAAAGGACCCAGGAGCACAGTGTGGCCTTCTCGAAGTATTAGGATGGCAAGCATCAGCTTTCGGGTCTAGTGTGGTTAAGATATGATGAAAAGTTCTGTCACGAAACAGCACCACACAGTCAAAATCATTGGGGATTATTGACCAGAAGCTTTGGCTAAGGTACATGACACCTACCAGACCAGTGCAAACCAGCCATACTACGAGTGGGCTGCCTAGTCCTCATCAGCCCTTTCCGGCTCGTCCCGCCCAAAGAGGGGTGGGAAGGACAGGTAAGAAGTTTCCCATTGGGGCCTGCTGGAATTTTAACAAAGGAGCCAGTTATAGGTACCCTTGTAGTTTTCACCATGACTGTTCCAAGTGCAGCAACAGGCACTTACTGCTGCAGTGCACAGCAGGGGGCAACCCGTACCCAGTGGCAAGGTCAGGGGATGACAAAAGAGTGGCAGCAAAGGGGTAGTGGTAAAGGGGGGAAACTCCGGATAAACTAGAGGCAATGAAATAATGCTTGAGGAGATATCCTGATGGTGCAGTGGCTGCCTTCTTTTGTGGGAGGGTTTTTATATTTGGTTTCGCATTCCTTACATGGTACTTGAGTGGTCAACAAGCAGACAACCTGAAGTCCTGCAAAAACATGGAGGAACTAATGAGGGAGAACTTGGGAAAAGAAGTAAGCCGGGAAGAATGGCAGAACCATTCCCATTCCCTCTTTTGAGGAATCTGAAGGTGTCCCCGCAAGTAGTGCTGCCAAAGAAGGCATTGGGAGTGCTCAGCCTGATACACCATCTATTGTGACCTGAAGAGCGATCTGTAAATGATTTCATTGACCAAGCGGAATGTTCTGTGTCATATGCCAGCTTGGACACAGCCATTCATTTATGTGGAGGTGCAGAAATAGGCAAAGTGAATATTAAATCAACCTTTCGCCTTCTGCCGATGCACCCAGATGATTTCCACTTGTTGGGAATGCAGTTTCAGGGTAGCTACCTTGTGGATAAGTGCATGCCTATGGGATGCTCAGCTACATGTGCTGGGTTTGAGAACTTTATCACCTTCCTAGTATGGGTGGTTCATACAGTGGTGGCATTAGAGCAGGTTCATCAGTACTTGCTAGTGGAGAGAGCAGGGATAATGGGCGAGTGTGCGAGATGGATGAAGACATTGGCAGTGAAACACTTTAGTGTACCAAGGACAGAGGGGCCGACAGCCATGTCGACATTTTTTGGGTATTGAGTTGGACTCTGTGGCAATGGTATCACAGATGTCAAGTGACAAGCTTGAGGTGAATGGCCTGATTGATGAGCTACTGGAGAGAAGGAAGAGTGACCTACATTTGGCATAAAAGGTGCTGTGTCATATACATTTTGAAAGTAGGGGAGTGGCCCGTGGCATGCGTTTTCCCAGGAGCATTGCATTCACAATGCAGGAGGCTGTTACACCTGGCAGTGCACATGCGAAGTGATGAGCTGAGGAATAGGAGGGTGATGTTTGTGTCTGATAATGCAGCAGTGGCAGAGGTGGTGAAAATGATTACTGTTTCTGATGCTTGGGTGTTGAATATTCTGAAAGAATTGGTGTTAAAAATGGGGTCTCTAGTTGGCAGAGGTACGCACCCTGTCCAAGTCAGGGTAAGCTAGATACACACTAAAAGATAACCTGTTCTCACCCTCTGGTAGCTTGGCACAGAGAAGTCAGGCTTATCTAAAGAGGCAATGTGTAAAGTATTTGTGCAACACACACACACACTAGTTTAGAAGAATAGACAATCATTTTATAAATAAATCAAGACTAAAAAGACAAAATCCATTAAGTAGAAGCTGAGTTAAGAATTTTGAAAGGATAAAAAGAGTTCTAGCACTTAGAAGCAATAAGTGCCTATGAGGTTATCTGGTGGCGCTGGACCAGGCAAAAGTCTACAGTTCAAGCTGACCGCGATGGAGCACAGGCCGGGGACAGGAGCCACCTAGGCTTGGTGAACAGAGGTCCTTGATCCTGGCTGCAACTGTGAGATGCAGGGTGCAGATGAGCGATGCGTCAATTTAAAGCCCGCAGTCAAGGTGATGCATCGATTTTCTTCACGCAGTGGCGGCAATGCGTCAGGTCGTTTGAGCGAAGCGCCAGTTGTGAGAGCGGCGGTTCCTAAGGTAATGTGAGGGGTTAATCCACATTGGAGGGGCAATGTGCCAATCTTCACCACGCAGTTGCGATGATGCGTTGGTTCCAGAACAGCGGTTCTGGGTGTGATGCAGCGATTCAAAATGCGATGTGCCGATTCTACTCCAGCAACAGGGTTGATGCGCCAGTTCTGCTACACACAGAATGGAGATGCATTAATTTCTCTGCTGCAAGTATCTGGGTCCATTTCCAGTAAACCAGAGACAGGAGCAGGTGTAGAGACCTTGATATTTCTAAAACTCAAGCAACAAGATTCAAGCCAACAAGCCCTTGGAGATCACTTCAGTTGCAAGGAAGAGTCCAGCTCTCCTCAGAATGGTCAGAGATCCGCAGGGCAGCACAACAGAAAAACAGGCCTTCCAGGTTAGCAGTCAAGCAGGGTGTCACTCCTTGATGCAGCACAGCAGCTCTTCTGACAGACTCCAGTTGTAGGCCAAGATGTGTCTGATTTGGTGGGGTCAGAGCACTAGTACTTACACCCAGTTGTACCTTTAAAGTAGGGGAGACTTCGAAGAATGGTGTTTGAAGTGCACAGATTTCCTTTCTTCCCAGTCCTGGCTTCAGACTAACAGTAGGGGGTAATCAGCCCTTTGTGTGGGAACAGGACGCTGACTATTCAGGTGTAGGTGGCAGCTCCTCCCTCCCTTCATGCCCGGAAGAGCTATCAGAATGCAGATGAGGACTCAGACACACCTATCCTTTCTGTGTTTGTGGCTGTCTAGAGGTAATGCACAAACTGTAGCAGTCACCCACCCCAGACATGCATTGGAGACTGGATGCAGGCACACAGAGCTATACAAGTAGAGAAATGTGCACTTTCTAAAACTTGCATTTCCAAAATAGTAATGTCAAATCCAACTTTACCAGTGAAGAGGATTTGTCATTACCATTCCAAAGATATACAACTTGGGACAGCTCCTCCTTTCTAATAAGGAATTACAGCTTAAAAGTGTATTCAGGAATTCCCAAAGTTAACCTGTGATAGGCTTCACAGTAGTGTAAAACAAATGTAGGTGTTTTTCACTACCAGGACATGCAAAACATTACAGTATATGCCCTATCTTTTACTTACACAGCACCCTGCCCTAAGGCCTACCTAGGGCCTACCTTATGGGTGACTTGTGTGTAATAAAAGGGGGATGTATGTTAAGGTGTGGCAAAGGGTTTTAAATGGCAAGCCGAAGTGGCAGTAAAATTGCACACACAGGGGCATGTTTAAAAGGGGTTATCTCCACCAGAACATCACTTTTTTTGATGTTCTGGTGGCAATAACCCCTTTGCCTTGTTTACAAGGTGGCGTTAAGCCACTTAACGTGGCTTAACGCCTCCTTGTAAATAATGCCCCTATTCACACAGCACTTAGCGTGAAAGTGGCGGGCATTGGGTGTTGCAGTGGGCGTTCTGCCGCAACACCCATTGCTTTTTGACACTGCCCCCTATTTACAAGGTTGGTGTAAATATGGGGCAGGGCTAAAAATAAGACCTGGAAAAACATGGGGACATTTTTACAACAGAATGGCGGAGCATGGTGTGATGTCATAATTGGTAACGCCGTGCTCCAAAAACGCAGGGATGCACCATATTTACAATAATACAGTGCACCTCCGCGTTTCCCCAAGGTCTGGCACTTAATTTAGCTGCCTAGTGCCAACACAGGTACCCTTGCACCATAGTGCAAGTGTTCCTGCGTTGCAGGAAATGATTAATCACTAATTACGAATTGTAATTTCAATGTGTGCTGCAGAATGCAGCACATATAGAAGTTGCAACTCGTCATTATCTAATGATTGTTCATGTGCACATGAATAATTACTGATGGCGATTTGCTCTTTCTAGTGTGCTGCAGAATGCAGAACACATAGAAGCAGCAAAAATGAGGAGAAAATAATCATTTCTCCTCGTTGCACCAGTTTAAGACCAGGTTTTACCTGGTCTTATTTTTGGCACTGCCCCATATTCACATCAGCTTTGTAAATAGGGGCAGCGTCAAAAAGCAATCGGTGTTGCAACAGAACGCCCACTCCAGCACCCATTGCCCACTCCTTTCACGCTTTGTGCTGCATGAATAGGGAAATTATTCAGCAATGTTAAGTGGCTTAATGCCACCTTGTAAATAAGGTGAAGGGGTTATCGCCACCAGAAGGTTAAAAAAAAAGTGACATTCTGGTGTTGATAACCCCTTGTAAATATGCCCCCTGGTCTTAAACTGTTACAATCAAGAAAAATGATTAATTGCTCTTCCTTTTTGCTGATTCCATGTGTGCTGCATTCTGCAAGAGCAAATCACCATCAGTGATTGTTCATGTGCAGGAAAGTGTCCCTTCCTGCACATGAACAATCATTAGATAATGACTAGTTGCAACATTCTGCAGCACACATAGAAAGATCATTTCCTGGAACGCAGGCCCCCTTGCACTATGCACTATGGTACAGGGGGCCTGCGTTGGCACTGAGCAGCTAAATTTAGTGCAAGCGCTAGGGGCCACACAGGGGTGCGCCGTATTATTGTATGGCATGCGTTGTAGTGACATGCGTTGTAATGACATGCTATGTAAAGGATGGTGCGTTGTAATGACTGTGTTGCAAAGGTAGTGCAATGTAATGACTGAGTTGTAAAGGTTGTTTCCCCTCCAAGAGCAGGCACACTCAACAACATGGTTAATGTGAGTTCCAGTGCGAAGACCACAAGCTGGTTACTGTGGGTTCTGGTGTGCAGACCACAAGGACTCATGGCATTTCAAAGGATGTGAGCAGTTCAGAATTGCTTGGGGTGGGATGCAGGAGGGTGCACGTTAGTTAGGGGAGACAGGCTGGCTAGAACCAGTTGCAAGGGTGGATTATGCTACTAAAACTCTGCTTGCCAGTCGTAAATAAACTGGCCTTTTGCACTCAGAGCAATCAGAGTGGTGTGCTTAATTCCTCACAAAAAGAACCACAAAATCCAGCCAGGCACTGGGACAATGCAACCAATAAAGAACTATAGAGTTAATGTAAAACAACGAAAATGCTCTCAGGATACAATGTTCCATTGTTTCAGACATGACAAGACTGGTACAGGCCAAATTTACAATCAAACTCACTTTCTGTGAAGAAGATGAGAATCTAGGAGTAAGACTTGGGGGCATATTATCAAGCACGGCGTTAAAATGATTGCTGCTTTAGCGGCAGAAAACTGCAGCTAAAGCGGCGATAATGGGCTTGATAATATGCCGCAGAGATTTCCCATAGAAGCCCATGATGACACCAGAACATGGGCTTCTATGGCAATTCTCAAGGGCATATTATCAAGCCCATTATCGCCGCTTTAGCGGCAGGTTTCTGCCGCTAAAGCGGCGATAATTGTAACGCCGTTTCTTGATAATATGCCCCTCTGTCCTTTTGTGGACAACTCTCTCAATATCAGGGGTTCAACTGAACATATGAAACACGAATTACATGAACAGAGTGAACATATATCTTCTTGGCATCTAATATACCAGAAGATAAAAGCTAATAGATTGAGATCCAGGGATAATTCTAGGAATCATGCTCAATGGAAGTGGGAAATGGGAAAGAAGCAGAAGAAATAACACCAAAAACCATAAAATGAGCCCAAGAATATGCTAATCAACCCTAAGGGGCTAAAGAAATCAGAGGCGCAAGCTTAGTGTTCTAGAGTACAGGGGTACAAACAGAGAAGGAAGCACATGCATGGATCATTGCTGACTTCTTCTAAATTCACCCAGGGAAGGCCTAGCCAGGGGTAGGCACATACTTAGTATATGCATTGCATTAGTTATAGGTAAGTCATGTGTGTGAGACCCCTCTCCACCCAAGCTTTTGGCCCCAGGGACCTCTTCTCCTGGGCTGACAAAAGGATGTCCCAATGACCCCTTGGCTCACACAGCCATAAAGGCTTCCCACCTGTGAGATCACAGGCGGGAGACATGATATGCTGTCTCACATCGGCATGCGAAGAGATGTCGGCTGAGCGAGTAATCAGATGGGTAGCAGAGACATGGGCTCTTCTCACTGTCCCCTAAAAAGGGCATATTCCAGTTGCCCCATAAGAGTAGCATGAGCACCCGGATTCACTGTGAAAAGTGTGGCACAAGGCTGCTACATAAAAAAGAAGCACTTCACAAGACCACCAAACAAAAATTCAAGACTCAGGGATTTGGTACACCTCATGAGCCCTTAGGAATGGTTTTACATTTGCATAATGCCTTATTGTGCCCCAAGAATGGGGAGGAGTAACACCAACTAATTTTAACAGCATAATTGGGGGGCTACATAAAGTGCAGCAGCCCCTTCGCAGACGTTTGATCACAAGTCACTTTAAGCCCCTCAGGGGATCAAATTCCTTTGAGTTAAGCACCCAAGGTGTTATTGTTTTTGTACCTGGGTTCTGCAGAGTGGCTTGTGATTATCTTCACATGATGACACTATCTCTAAATTTCAATATTTAAGTTTATATAGCACTTTTCTATTTTAGTACTAGTATAGTGCTTGAGCTTATATTTGAGCCATGGAAGGCACTATGATAGTGTGGTGAACTGTCATTGTTTTAGCTGCCAACCCATTTCTTTTTGTGAATAAATGCCTATTTCTTTTTAAAGAATAGCCCTGTCTGGATGTTGTTTTTTAATGTGTATGTCTATTGTTTTATACTCAAATCCTGCACTTTCCTCCTGAAAGAAGTGCTGACTACTCGATCAATCACACCCCAGAGAGTCAGGAGTACAATACTGCAACAAATGCGCTTTGCAAAATGTTGATGAAAAGTGAATCAAAGTAACCAAACCTATAGAAAAACCAGCAGATAGGTGCATGAATTGATTTTTTATTTGATGAAAGTGTTATGCCTGAAGGCAAAGGTTGGTGAATAAAATAAACTACAAATAAATTCTGCAGCTATGCAAACCTATGTTTATGCAGAATATGCATTGGGAAAATTGTGCATAAGTACAGTTATGGAAATAAACCTAATACAGCATTATTACTCATCTCTTCCTGGTGGTGTGACTGGAGAGTGTAGAGCCTCTCTTTGTACCGTGGATGCAGTTTTGAGTTTTAACAACTCCTTTTACCAATCACATAATAATCTCAGCAACCTAAATCCTATCAGACAGCATGTACAACAAAATCTAAAATCCAAATCTAAATCCGGTATTTGTAAAGCGCAAACTACTCACCCCTAAGGGTCTCAAGGTGCTGGGGGCCATCGGGGAGATTAAGTGATCTATTGCCAAGAGTCACAGGATGCTGAGATGAGCTTCCGCCGGCGATCAAACCGTGAGCCCTGCACTCCGGAGTCAGCCACTCTGGCCGCTGCGCCACACCTCTCCGACTGTGACATTGCATCACATTCAAATGGTCTTCCCTTCCATTTATGAAATTAGTGCAGCTGAGTCACAGTACTCCCTCGACATACAGCAAATACAGCCCCAGGATACATTAGGAATAATTCAGGTAAATAAAATTCAGTAGGAATAATTGGCTCATTGGACATAGTTGAGTTGGCGTAATTCGCGTATTCCAGAACAGAGAAGTAAATCACATGAGGGAATACAAGGGGGTAATTCAGGCCAGAAGATGCAGTAGGAGTCTTTCACATCAGCAGATGCAATCAGAGAAAATTGCATCTGGGAATACATTAGCATTCGTTCAGGTCAGACATAACAGAAGTAATAGAAGATGCGCATCAGAGGGGGAGAGCATTTTGTCAGCGACTGTGGGGTAAAGTGCTGCATTTCATTAAAAGAGAATAAAGCAGAAGTGATAAATATCTGAATACTCAAATGGAAAAAGTTCAGATTAGAGAACACAGATTGTAATTGAAGGCTCTTGATATACTAGATAGCAAGATTCGTTTCGAGCAGAGAATACAGAATTAACTAGGAATTATAAATTAATAAAAAACATAGGGCCTTATTTATGAAAACTGTTGTATCACTGCCTGAAAACAGCGATGCAACAGTTTTCACTGCACCCTCCTTGCGACATGATGGATGCGTCATATTTACTGTATGACGCATCATGTCGCAAGGAGTTACAGAAACGTCAGTATTTCTGATGTATCTGTAGGCGTAGTAATGACAGATTGCTGGAGTGTGTCACAAAAGTGATGCAACTCCAACAATGTGGCCTTTCACGTGGGGCAAGCCCCATTTGAAATGGCCTGCATCAGTCTTACGCCTGCTGTGAGGCAGGCATAAGATTTTGATGCAGTGGCGTCCTACAAGTGGCGCCGTGAAATCTGATAGATTTCACTGCGCCACTTCTGCGAGGCTTTTTAAGTGGGAGCGCCCACCCTGCGTACATTATACCTGACACAGGTATAATGTAGCGCAGAGCTTTACAAATGACACATCTGCTTAGATGCGTCACTTTGTAAATAGGGCACAACATGTCGCATTTTTTACGCTGCCGGTGCATCACAAAAAGTGCTGCAACGGCAGCGCATAAATAAGGCCCTTAGTACCAGAAGGTGTAGTAGAAGTAATCCAGATGAGCGAATGCTCATAATACTGATACAGATCAGGGTATCAGAAATATGCCCACTACCACAGATAGAGTAATTTCACAGTTGCACGCACATACATTCATCATACGCTAGGGCCCATTTCACTAACATACGCTCCAATACTCTACCAGCAGCAAACCTGTGGGAAGAAAACACCTAGAGCACCCTGCATCTATATCTAGGCGATAGGACCAGTTTAGTGGTTGCCTAACATAATATAAACAATCTATAAACAATAATCAAACAGAATTCAATAAATGACAAGGAAAGAAATAACCAACACCATGTTTAAAAGTTATATTGCTTTATCTAAAATTAGTCAGAGTAAATCAGAATAAATCATTTCTCATAGTTACCTATTCTAACTAATGTCAGAACGGGTCAGGACCAGTCTCTCAAAAGTCTTTTCAGGATAAGGTCCTCAGCATCAGTCCTCAGCAACGCTAGTTCACGCAGCAAGGCGACGAAAGAAAGTGTGGGGAGAGCCCTCCCTAAGCTAACATATTTTATAATGCAAAATACAATGAAAACCCACATGAATTCAACAAGTAAAATTGTATCACTGAGCAGAACGAGAAGGAAGGGATGTAACTCTGCAACATCTTGAAATCTCCGCTCAGGAAAAGTCACAATACGCAAATCACGGAACAGGAACCAAGAACTAGAAACTATTAAAGTATCCATCTCGCTCATTTCCCTCGGCAAACCGGCTTTAGCACAATGTTCTTTCTGAGGCTCTTTGTTTACCAAGGACAAATCATTTCTTTTGGAGATCCTCCAAACTTGCTGATGTCCTCCCGGAAATTTCCATATAAGGACTACGGTCAGTTGTCTGTAACCGAATTCCAGCAGGGGTCTCCCTTGTCACATCACAGATTTCGCCTGCACCACAGCTCAGCCAGGCTTCAAATCATTCTCAGTTATTTCACAAAGGCCTCCATAGGCCACAATAGACCATCTTTAATTAAAGAGACAAAATAAAGATTACTACATCATAATGATTAAACAGTGTTAACCCCACTAACACCCTTATGTGTATGCATTTATCTAGCTTTGCGACATATAGGGCATTAATTCAGACAGCGTTTTGTGCTTAAAATAAATAGCACACAGCAACGTTTAAACATGAAAACTTGCACGTTATTGTAAATACAAAAACAGCACACGCATGCTAACCCTTGTGTAACCTTCTCTTGTATTAGGACAAACAGGTTGATTAGTGAAACACACTTGCACAAGACAAATAATTAGTTGTTAATTATTAATAAATTAATAAAACGCATAGACATGCCAGAGCTTCAAAAGCCCCAGAGTTTTCTAAAAGAAAACTCTGCTCCAGCAATCCCCCCTTTGGTGATTTTATCACCAAATAAACCCAAAAAAAAAATTAGTGAAAATTTAGTCCCATTTTAGGAGAAATCAGAAATGTCTTTTCCCCTTACACAACATTAAACACCAGTCACTCTTTCATCATCTCTCTTAGTCTCTAAATAAACACTCTCCCTCAATTCTTCTAATTCAATCTCTTCTGGTTCTCTTTTCGAATTTTTCGAATTCTTACTTTTCTTTTCATTTTTCAATTTCTCTTTCCCTCTCCTGTTTTTACAACACACACACATTAATCTCAGTATCAGCAAAGCAACAATTATACAAGACAAGGGAAACAATATTCTACCTACGATAGTACTACCTATTTTTGCAATAAAATCCTTAACAGCTATCATTTTATTAGCTAGTTTAGTCCATAAACTCCCAGTTTCAAGTGGTACTAAATCTTCATGCAAATCAGTAATATTTTTGATATAGACCTTCAGGTCTCTACTTTCATCAGGAATGTAAGTGCAACAATGTTGAACTTTCAAAATTCCACAAACTCCACCCTCCTTAGCCAAAAGAATATCAAGGGCAAGTCGATTTTGCATAGACATGGCACGTACGGCACTTAATTCCGTATTTACCAAAAGAAATCCTCCTGCGGTATTTGTCGATAAACGATCAACCACTGTGGACAATTTCCGAATTCCATAAGCATTTAAAGAAATTCCCACTGCTGGAATCAAAACCCCAAAAATGTCACCCACAATTTCAGACCAAGTTTCTCTCTTAAAACGTTTTAATAGATTAATATCTTCTACATCACTTATTTTATCTGTATGAAAAATCTTAGGAAAAACCAAACCCACATAACATGTGCCATACCAATGGTCAGGCAACTTGTAATAAGCCTTGTTCCCACACACATAGTACACTCCCGGAAAAATAGTATCTTCTCCACCTCTGAAACCCCAACCAGTCGCAACGAAGTATGTATCATGGCACTCACTAGTCCCTACAAAATACGTATCATATTGGGATTTCCTTCTGGTAATGCATAGTTTACCCTTCTGCGGTGCATCTAGAGCCAAAGTTGGACTAGCCCCATTTCTCAACTCTTTTCCCATTTCAATGTCCCAAATTGTCTCACTCACTTCATATTTCCCTGCTTTCTCATGCATGTTCACTCTCCTTTCCTCTACCATATCCAGGAAAGCTTTCTCCTCTTCTTTCAAACTGCAAGTTAAATTATTCTTAAAAATGTAATCTAATGTTAGTCCTTTTTCTTCAATAAAAATCTCACCAAAAGTGTTAGCTTCTTTAGCTGGATTCAACTCTTTGTTCATTGGCAAGTGCCCAAAAATACTATCTCTGTTAGACATCTTATAATCTATTTTCCCTAACAAATAAAAAACACTACTTAAAATACTACAAGAAATACCATATGTAGCTGGTAAATGGTGATAAGTAACACCCTCTGAAACGGATGCCGGTAACTGCATGCAGACATAGCAATCCCTCACTTCCATTGTCTTCACATATTCATATAACAGTTTAGAAAAAACATTACTAGAAAAATTATTAATTGACCTATCTTTGTGTATGTAACTATTTCTAATTGGAATTTCTTTTTGTGAATTCTTCTCTATATTAGTCATATTTTCTGTGTCCATCCCAAATTCAACCTTAAAAGTAACTAATAAAACTAAAACACCCCATAGAAGCATTAATATTCCAGTACAACAGCAGCACATCTTGCACCACTTTTTTAAGAAGGCACATCTATTTTGATTATTCTCTATGTTAGCCATTCTGCTTTAACTTCTACTACTCCACTACTGAAATCAAAACTTTTCAAATCTCCAACGTTTATTCCAAACTCTTCAGCTTCTTCAAAGATCTTTCTGTTCACTCAGTCCAAGTGAATCCTTCTTTTACTCAGTTTGGATACTCATCGTTTTTCACTCCAATTTCTTCAACATCAAATTGTATCAGATCTCCAACACTCGAATCCTCAGTATCTGACTCTTCTCTGATGTCAGTCAAGAGTACTTTCAGAATTTCACCAGTATTTTCCTCAACCACTTCTCTCAAGACCACTTCCGGATTATCTTGAGTCACTGTTTCTTCTTTTCCTTCTTCAGACAGTGTCACATAAGACCATTCCGGTGATCTGTACTTTTGGTTGGGTCTTTTAACTCTTTTTATTTCTACTGGTTCTTTTGTTCTTCTTGATTCTTCTTCTTCAGCCTTTGAAGTTTGACTGGATACCTCATTCACTTGTTCAGCTCCCGATGTATTTGCTCTTATTATCCTGTATCTCAGTCTTTTCACTCTGTTGTTAGGCCAACGATCTCCTTTCACAACCTTTTTCAGCTTTTCTTTAACACTCCTTTCTCCAATCGAAGTTCTCTTTCTCAGAACTCGACCTTCTGTTTGTTCATTCTCATCATCCGATTCTGTTTCAATTGCCTTTTGCTTTCGTTTCTTAGCAGTTTTCTTTTCTTCCACAGATTCTTTCACCACTATTTGAGACTTCCCTACTTCTGTCCCTCCTCGGGTCTCCGACACGCAATCTTCTTGCTGTCTATTTGTCCCTTTACCTAGCTCCTCATCAATGTTCCCTACACCTCCTCGGGGGTCTTCCGCAATCTGTCCCTCTCTATCTTCTTCTGACCCTGTTTCTTCAAGAATAATCTCAAGTGGCTCTTCAATCTCCTCCTCTTCTGATTCAGGAGTAGTCTCAATGTGTTTTCTCTTTTCTTTTCTTTTTCCTCCACTGCTACTCGAAACTTCAGGCTCTTTCACAGAATCAGAATCTGATCTCCCTTCTGATACTCGCAGTGAATCTCTTGAAGCTCTCTCTGCTTCTTTTCTCACTGATTCTGTATCTTCAGGATCTTCACCATCACTGGAATCTGACTCTTCATAATACTCTTCACCAGTCCCCTCTCTCGGACTTGGAATTCTCAGAGTATGACTTGCATGTACCCAGTGTCTTACTCCAGCACACTTTACTGCAGTCGTTGTAGTCAGAATAACTTGTCTTGGCCTTCCCCACCTTGGAATCAAGCAATTTCTTCTTCTGTGCACCTTAATCCTCACCCAGTCACCTGGACTCAGATCATGGGCTTGCTTCTTCTCAAGTGTGGTAGCTTCTTCTCCAACCTGGTGAAACACAGAATGAACTGCGTCAGCCAGGCCTTTACAGTAATCCAAAATCATGTCATCAGTTATTGTCATCAACTTATTCACAGGCACAAATGCATGGCGCATTGCACGTCCCATAATGATTTCATGCGGACTTAATCCCGTAGTTCTGTCTGGAGTAGATCTCATAGTCATCAAGACTAGAGGCAGAACATCTGGCCATTTCATGCCAGTGGCTAAGCACATTTTTCCAATTCTGTTTTTGATTGTGCCATTAATCTGCTCAACCACACCAGAAGCCTCTGGTCGGTATGCACAATGTAGCTTCTGCTGTATTTTTAATGCTTCACAAATCAAACTAATGAGTTCATTTTGAAAGTGTCTACCTCTGTCAGATTCAACTGTGACTGGAAACCCAAACCTAGGAATCAACTCCCTCAACAGTAATTTTGCCACTGTTAATCCATCATTCCTCCTTGTCGGGTAAGCTTCCACCCACCTTGAAAACAAACAGACTACCACTAGGACATACCTCAGTCTGTTCACTTGGGGCATTTCAATGAAATCAATTTGCATTCTTGTAAAAGGACCTCCTTCTCTGCCAATTGTCCCTAAACTCACCACCGTCTTTTTCTCAGTGTTAAACTGCTGACAAATTAAACACCTTTGACAGATGCTTTCCGCAATTGTTCTAAACTTTGCATTGTACCAGGTCTGTTTAAAGGACCTAATCATCGCGTCCCTCCCCAGATGTCCCTGGCCATGATACATCCTTGCCATTGATGACAAAATTGAGTTTGGCATCACTGGTCTGCCATCTCTGTAGACCCAAACATGGTCTGTTTCTCTTGGAGCACATCCTGCCTTAACCCAATCTCGTTTCTCTTCTTCTCCTGCCTCATCTTGTAACTGTTTCACTTCATCCCACGTTTCTAGGACATTAGTAAACATCACAGAAGAAAAAGACATTTCCTCCTTTTCTCTTTCCCTGTTAATTGATTGGTTTGTTTTGGCACAATACTGCGCCACATCGTTAGCATACCTGTTGCCAACAGTGATAAAATCCTCTCCTGAAACATGTGTTGCACATTTTACAACCGCTAACTCCTTAGGCAGCTGTATCGCCTCAAGCAATTTTCCAATCAGCTCAGCATTCTTTATCGGAGTTCCACCCGATGTCAAGAAACCTCTTTGTAGCCACAGTTGGCCAAAATCATGCACCACTCCAAACCCATACTGACTATCAGTCAACACAGTTGTTCTCAAATCTTTCCCAATCTCACAAGCTCTTGTCAATGCCACTAATTCAGCAACTTGCGCAGATTTTACTCCTTTCAATGGTGATGCTTCCATAACCTCTGAAACTTTGCACACTGCATATGCTGCACAAAGCACACCATTATCATTTCTCAGGCATGATCCATCCACAAACAACACATGATCATTCTCAGGCAAGGGAACATCCTTGATATCTGGTCTTGGTTTCGTACAGTACTCAAGCACATCCAAACAATCATGATCATTTTCCATCTTTATACCCACATTCTCAATATCCGGCAGAAGTGTCGCTGGATTCACATTCGTACATCTTTCAAGAGTCACATTTGATGCTCCCAAAATCACTTTCTCATACTTAGTCAACCGACTATTTGACATATGCTGAGTTCTGCTTCTTGTCAAAAGAATTGCCACATTGTGAGGTACGAATACCCTTACAGGATATCCATTATGATTCCTTCACTCTGTTCCAGGCTTCTGCATGTTGCAGCCACAGATTTTAGACAACCTGGTAAACCCACAGCTACAGGGTCAAGTGTCGATGAGAAGTACGCAATAGGCCTTCTCAATTGTCCATGTTTCTGGATTAACACTGAAAGTGCACATCCATTTCTCTCACTGCAGTACAGTTCAAACTCTTTTTCATAGTCTGGCATACCCAGAGCTGGAGCTTCACACATTTTTGTTTTGAGCTCTTCAAATGCTGCCAATTGTTCTGCATCTAGATCCAATGGATCTGTCATGTCACTTTTTGTCAATTTAATCAATGGCTTTGCTATCAGGGAAAAATTAATTATCCACTGACGACAATATCCCACCATACCCAGGAACATTCTCACTTCTCTCTGGGTTTTTGGAGCTTTCATTTCTCTGATTATTTTGATCCTGTCAGTAGTCACTTTTCTCAGACCTTTCTCAATTTTATGTCCAAGATAATGCACCTCTTTCTTACAAAACTGCAATTTGGCTGGGGATACCTTTAACCCTCCATCTGCCAGATGATTCAGTAAAGCTATGGTATCCACTTCACAAGCTTCACGTGTCTTTGATGCCACCAGTAGGTCATCAATGTATTGTACTAGCACTGAGCTTTCAGGCATGATCAGACTTTCCAACGATCTTTTCAATAACTGATTGAATATCGAAGGACTCTCCGTATACCCCTGTGGGATACGACACCATGCTAAAATACGCTGGCCAAACCTAAATGCAAAAATTGGCTGGCTGTCATGATGCAATGGAATTGAAAAGAATGCATGACACAAATCAATCACTGTATACCACTCAGCATCATGTGGGATTTGATACAGAATCACCGATGGATTTGGCACGATGGGACAACATGCCACCACAATCTGATTAACCTTTCTCAGGTCCTGCACGATCCTGAACTTGCCATTAGGCTTTTTCAGTCCCATTATCGGTGAATTACACGGACTACTCAGTAGTTCTCTTAGGACTCCTTGCTGAATCATTTTCTCAATTATAGGAGTTATCCCTTCAATTATCTCTGGTGTCATTTTGTACTGAGGAATGTTAGGATATGCAATTCCTTCTTTTACTGCAATTTTCACTGGATCTACATTATTCATCAATCCCACATCCTCTCCTGTAAAATCCCAAACTGCTCCTTTCACTGTGTCTCTCAGCACCTGAGGCAGATCCTCCGGATTGAACACTGGAAATGTACCAATTAATTCACTTTCTCTATTTTCTAAAGTCATCCGGTAGAAAACATCATCATCTGGTGTCTCAAAAGCTATTCCATCTGGTGTACAGAAAATTGTGCAGTTCATCTTGCATAATAAATCTCTACCTAACAGGTTCACTGGGCTTGTGTCACAGACAATAAATCTGTGCATGTCTGAAAATTTCCCTATCTGTACTTTCACTGGTTCAGTAAGACGTGTTCTGATTTGTGTATTGGCTACACCAACTACTTGGATTGCTTCATCCGAGAGAGGAAGATTTCTAACATCTGTTGACCTGACAGTTGATCTTGTCGCACCTGTGTCTACTAAAAAAGTAACACCTTCTTCATTTATTTTCCCATCCACAAATGGTCCTGCCTGGTCTATTTCTAGAGTTGCACCAAGTATGCACTCTTCTTCCTCTCCTCGGCACCGTCAATAATCACCTTCAGACTCACTCCCTTCACTCTTTAACAAGTACTGTTGTACCTTGTTAGTACGTCTTGGTTTGTTTACCTGCTCATCATTGAAGAATCCCGAATCCTGACTGTACTTTTGTACCCCTCTATTCTGCGGTAAAGGTGGTTTTGGCTCTTGACTCTGCTGCTGTCTCACAACTTTCTGCTGTTGTTGCTGCTGGTTATTCCCTTCATTCTGCACCTGTTGATTTAAGGATTTACCCTCATTTAATGGTGGATTAGGACATTCCGACCTCCAATGTCCCAGTTGGCCACAGTTGTGACACGGAAACTTCTTTTTGGCTTCCTCAAGACTTCCCCTTCCTTTTCCTGCAAATCTCGGTCTATTTCCCCCATTATTTCCTGGATTATTTGCCTGTTCCACTAACTGTGCTTCCTGTCTTTCTGCAACTTTCACCTGTGCCCACATTGCTTTTTCCTTCAGCTTTCTTTGTTTTGCTTCAATTTCATCACTGAAATATTTTGCATGTCTCAGAATCTCATCTACTTTCTTACTCTGCCAATCCACTGTGTGTTCACGAATTCTCTCACTAATTTCAGGTCTAAGACCATATACAAATCTGTATACAAAATGACTCAAATCCTTGTCACCCAGGTGTTCATCTCCACTGAATTGTTTAAAAGCCAGTATCAGCCTTTCGTAAAAAGCATGAACTGATTCTTTTGCTTCCTGTTGTGTTCGATCTATTTTAACCCAGTCTGTCTCTTTTGGAGGAACTTTACTCTTCAGGTATACCATTACCTGATCGTACTTCCTCATCACTTCTGGATCTGGTGCCCCTGTTCTCGGATCTCTTGGATATTCCTCACTAGGCCAACTCACAACTATTTTACACTCAGTCCACAAGTCTGCTGGAACAATTATATCAAACAGACTATTCAGGTCAACCCACAGCACTTTTGACAATTTCACAAACCTGTCTACCTGCCTATACCACTCGACGGGCTTTTCTCTCAATCGAGGGAAATCATTCGTAAATGATAAAATATCTTGTCTGGTCCATGGAACATGTACATATCCTCCTCCAGGTATTTCTCTCATAGGAAACTGCTCCACTGGTTTCTCTTTTTCTCTCACTGGAAATGCTGAGTAAGTTGTTCTATCTTCAGATTCATCCCTTTTCTTATACCACCTATCCTTCCACTTTTCCACATCACCCCATCTACGCAATAATGCCACCATTTCTTTAATTTGTCCTGTTCTACCAGAATTATTCAAATTCTCTATGTCCTTCTCTGTGAAATCCATCCTGTACGTTTTCTGTAAAGCCTTTACTTTATCAATGTCAACTCCTTGCTCATTTGCTATCGCTCTCAGTCTATCATGTGTATTTCTTGCCCTCCATGTTATGCTCTTGCACATGAACAATAATTCACCATCATGATGACTTTTCAGGATTTCTGTCGGAACTGTTCCTGTCACAAGCTCTTCTAATTCTATACGTAATTTAACCACATCAACAACTTGTGAATCTTTATCCTTTTTCTGAAGAACCTTCATCCAGTCATTTAGGTCATCAACTGTTATTTCCGCAGTTTTTCTCGCTGTAACTATTTTTCTCTGCGGTTCTAAAATTGGCATCCCTAAACTACTAGAATCACTAACATTCATGAATTCATTACCTGCATCATGTCCTGTTTGTCTCAGGTCATTTCTCCCTGTTCTTTTACCTGAATCTCCTGAAGGACCAGCTGAATTGTTTGCAATATATGGAACTACCAGCCCATTTTCACTTACTCTCTGTCCGTCAAACATAGGAATTACCGGACCTATAGTAACAGGCACTGTAACAGCTTCCATATTCATCGTTAACTCTCTAATTTTCTCAGTCAGTTCTGTTGTCGTTTTTGCTAATTGTCTGGCATTCCTGGCATTTTCCTCTCTGAAAGAACTATTATTTCTTGATTCAGGTGTCATTTTTTCTTTCTCAACTGTATCTCTTATCGGAGAAACAACTGGTGTACTCTCTTCCGATTCTGATCTGTATGGAGGTGGTCTCTTGTACATCATATCATTCAAGACCTCATCTTCAAACTCTCCATATCTTCTCCTATCTGTCTCAGAAACCCCCTCTTCTGAAGGAGCCGAAGCTTCAACTGTTCTCATAGGATATAATCCTTCTGACATGGTAGCATCTCGCCATCTTTTCATTCGATCCTGATGTGTCTCACGATCATGTCTCCTCCCAAACATATACCTGTACTGACCTCCAGTTCTCTGTCTTTCTCGATTTAATACTTCTTCTTCCCATTCCACTAAAGCCTCGAACTGTGTAGGTCTCGGCTTCGGGTCCAAGCATAACATCTTTTCCCGTAAATTTCTCAACACGGCCAGATTAAATGAACCATGTTCTGGAAATGCTAAAACACCATCTTCTTTAGTATAGCCAACCCAATTCTGCAACCATATACAGGTATGTAATCCATATTTCGCAACCATGAAGGATGCAGGTGTTTTCGCTGGAGGTAGCAACTCACCCTCTCTTGTCTTTACCTCTTTATCCTTGCTAAACCACTTCTTAACCTTTCCAAAGAAAGTTTTCTTCTTTTTCTCTTCCTGATAATACATCTTAACTAATACTTATTAAATTCTTCTATTTTTAAGTCAAAAACTCAATTCTCGTTAACGCACCAGTCCTGGAGCGTCTACGTCACTAAGCAGCTCTTCCAATCCCTGCGCGACTCACACTAACGCACCAATCCTAGCGCGAACCCTATTCTGAATCACTATCCAATCAGTGCGCGAACCTTCTGACGTCAGTAACCGCTGCAGTCTCTTTCTCTTGTCTCTGTCACTCGTCTACCCCTCCTTTACAAAAAACTCTCAGTAGACTTCGTGTGTCAAAATTTCTACAAATCTATTAGTTACGACATGAAAACATCTCCATTGTCTGCTTCGCTAACCACAGAATAGTAAAAGAGTGTCTATTTCTCAAGAGTCAACAACTTTACATACATCTCATAACTGTTTCCTCTAGGACGTATCCAAAAGAGTCTTACAATCAATAAATGTATATGCATTCACGCACATTCATACGAGAAAAATATAGTACATACACACAGAATCCTGCTTCTCGAGAACAGCACAACCTGTCTCTGTACAGAATTATAACTCACAACAACTAAGCAGCTTACCTCTGCCCAGTTCCTCAAACAAGCTCAGAGAATACCTATTACTCCTCCCGCGATAAGCTTTAACGGCAATCCTTACGGATCCCTGGGACTTAAGATCAGAGTTTCACAGATAACCTTCACTACGATACACACTCCTTATATACTAGAAATGTCTAATAGTAACATTCAACAATGTCACCAATTCCGAACCCAGACAATGTGAACGCGCAACTTCTATTGTTACACGTAATTCCTTACAATCCCGTCTTTCCCGAGAGCAGCATATACACCTTCCTCTGCCCTACTACGGAACTGCTTCCAGCTTCCAAGTTCCAGAAGCACTACATATAACTCAACATAACGACTCCAACATTTAGTATTAGTACATATACCAAAAACATCAAAATGGATCAATAATCAATAAGCTAATTTACAAGCAATCTTATCTTATCAGATCAAGACAACCATCTAAACCATCCTCTGCTACCAGAGAAATTGATACAGATCAGGGTATCAGAAATATGCCCACTACCACAGATAGAGTAATTTCACAGTTGCACGCACATACATTCATCATACGCTAGGGCCCATTTCACTAACATACGCTCCAATACTCTACCAGCAGCAAACCTGTGGGAAGAAAACACCTAGAGCACCCTGCATCTATATCTAGGCGATAGGACCAGTTTAGTGGTTGCCTAACATAATATAAACAATCTATAAACAATAATCAAACAGAATTCAATAAATGACAAGGAAAGAAATAACCAACACCATGTTTAAAAGTTATATTGCTTTATCTAAAATTAGTCAGAGTAAATCAGAATAAATCATTTCTCATAGTTACCTATTCTAACTAATGTCAGAACGGGTCAGGACCAGTCTCTCAAAAGTCTTTTCAGGATAAGGTCCTCAGCATCAGTCCTCAGCAACGCTAGTTCACGCAGCAAGGCGACGAAAGAAAGTGTGGGGAGAGCCCTCCCTAAGCTAACATATTTTATAATGCAAAATACAATGAAAACCCACATGAATTCAACAAGTAAAATTGTATCACTGAGCAGAACGAGAAGGAAGGGATGTAACTCATCTTGAAATCTCCGCTCAGGAAAAGTCACAATACGCAAATCACGGAACAGGAACCAAGAACTAGAAACTATTAAAGTATCCATCTCGCTCATTTCCCTTGGCAAACCGGCTTTAGCACAATGTTCTTTCTGAGGCTCTTTGTTTACCAAGGACAAATCATTTCTTTTGGAGATCCTCCAAACTTGCTGATGTCCTCCCGGAAATTTCCATATAAGGACTACGGTCAGTTGTCTGTAACCGAATTCCAGCAGGGGTCTCCCTTGTCACATCACAGATTTCGCCTGCACCACAGCTCAGCCAGGCTTCAAATCATTCTCAGTTATTTCACAAAGGCCTCCATAGGCCACAATAGACCATCTTTAATTAAAGAGACAAAATAAAGATTACTACATCATAATGATTAAACAGTGTTAACCCCACTAACACCCTTATGTGTATGCATTTATCTAGCTTTGCGACATATAGGGCATTAATTCAGACAGCGTTTTGTGCTTAAAATAAATAGCACACAGCAACGTTTAAACATGAAAACTTGCACGTTATTGTAAATACAAAAACAGCACACGCATGCTAACCCTTGTGTAACCTTCTCTTGTATTAGGACAAACAGGTTGATTAGTGAAACACACTTGCACAAGACAAATAATTAGTTGTTAATTATTAATAAATTAATAAAACGCATAGACATGCCAGAGCTTCAAAAGCCCCAGAGTTTTCTAAAAGAAAACTCTGCTCCAGCAATACAAAGTATTCCCCTAAAAGCCACCCACAAACTACATTTTTCACTGTCATTCGTTGTTCTAGGTAGCTTGGTTTAAACCAGAGCATAGGTACTGGCATTAAAATCCATCCCCAGCATAGGATCCAAGGGGCATATCTACAAGGCGGCGATAGAAAATTATCGCCGCTTTTGTGGCCGTTTTCGGCCGAAAAGCTGCGATAATTTTATCGCCTAATTAGCAACATCACGCTAACACGTGAAACCTTGCTTTAGCGCAGGAAATCTTAACGCCCAGCTTTGCATCTCTATTGAGATACAAAGTGGGCATTCCTGACCTAACATGACAGGAGAAATGTCGCTAAGCGACATTTCTCCTATCATCAAGCCCACGCTATGAAGCATAGCGGCAAGAAAAGTAGCGATAACCCCTGTTATCGCTACTTTCCTTACGCCTGCTTCAGGACTCACTTAGCCATGATATCCTATGGAAGGTGGATATCATGGCTAAGTTTGTGAGGCCCTATCAACAAGCTAACGCCACATTTCATGAGATTATCGCTGGGTTTCCAGCGATAATCTAACATTTGGCAGTTAGACCTAGGATTTTTATCGCTTTTGAGATAAGCGTTGCTAATAGCACGCTATCTCAGCGATAAAAATCCACGTTAGCTGGTGATAATTATCCTAGCGCTAAGTGCGCTTAGCGATAATTATCGCCGGTTGTTGCTGATATGCCCCCATGCTTCTCTCAAAAGGCAAAGGCCAGGCTCTAATATCTATAACCTCATGTTTGTACAATACGGGAAACCTTCTGCTATCTCAGCATCATCCAAAAGTCTGTTTGAAAGTAGAAATGGAGTGTGAAATTCACGTTTGCGTAATTGCCCAAAATTCCACTAAAAATGCAAAAACGGCATTTACCTTGAAATGCATTCTAGGGTCCATCTTAAACATAAGGAGACATTACAAACTACCATAAATAAAGCAAGAAATAGAACAGCTTCTCACGTACTGGTCATTTGCATTGTTCCCATGCTATACTTTGGCAAAGACCAAATGGCATAATGGTGGCCTCTCAGCAATTATGCATAGAAGCATAATGAAAAATTATGCATGATTATGCTGGCATGACAGAAATTAGAAAGCTCTATTTATTCTGTATCTTCACATGTATCGTAAGTGGATAAAAATCTTTTAATAACTCGAATCTCAACAATCTCCCAGATTTATTAAGTCTTCATGCCCAAGGTGACGCAATGTCAACTCAAAGGCTTCAGTAATATTTTCAAAACCATGCAAGGGGTCATTTGCGCCATTGTGCATGACTTTGTAATGAAATGTAGCATATCAGCTTGTCCTGTATTACATTACGGGCCATATTTATCAAGGGTTGCATTGCTTTTGCACCACGCAACAGGGTGCAAAAGCGATGCAACACAGGGCAATTTGCTGAATTGCGTTACTCTGCCCCCAGGAGGCGTTCCATGGATGGTGTGTGGTGCTCCCACACAAAGTCCATGGAATTCAACACATTCCCAGATTTACCATAAGTGGTAGACCAGGGAACGAGCCAAAACTGGTACGTGTTCCCAGATGAGGCGTAACAAAGAAAAACATCTTAATTCCTCCTTGTTCATTCCTCTTGCTATGTGTGCTGCATTGTGCAACACACATAGAAAGATGATAAAGCCTCAGGGGATTGTTTTTGTGCAGGAAGGTGACCTTTCCTGCACAAAAACAATCCTGCTAACAATTTAGTCCCCTTTTACCCATTGTGCAAGAATGCCTGCGTTGGCACTAGGCAGCACATTATGTGCCAGCACTTGGAAAAGCTGGAATGTGCAGTACAATGATAAAGGAGAAGCCATGTTCCTGCCCTTTCCTTATCAGGCAGTGCAGCAAGGTGACTTGCTGAGCTGCATTATATAATAATGGTAAATATAGCCCTAAATTTCAACCTTGGAGGTGTTCCATGAGTGGAGCATGGGCGTTTCCGTGCATCCACCCATGAATTTCACGCAATTACACATTTACAAAGGTTTGTAAACCTGGGATTGTGTCAGATCCGTACACCTACAGAGAATGGCGTAGCAGAAAAAAAATCAGCATTTTTCTCCTTGTTATTTCCTCTAATGATTGTTTTTGAGCAGGAAGATATCCTTTCCTGCACATAAACAATCTTGTCTTTGGTAAATCTGGAATTGAAAACTGCTGCGCTGGGCTACAATTCTGTACAAAACCATACGAGGTGGTGCAAAACACCCCTTGCGTGGCTTTGAAAATCTTACTGAAGCATTTGCGTTGCCCTTACGTCACCTTGCGTGATGCAAGGACAATACAATGGCTTAGTAAACTTGGGCCTAACCGATCAGTTAGACCCTGGCAGGTGACCCACCAGCCCACTAGGATAAAAGGTTTCCATCGGCCGCGGCTCGCACAGATAAATGGGGGCGGGGGGCGGAGCAGGGGCAGGGCAAAGTGGGGAGTAGTGGAATCGGACATATGACGGCAATGTAAAAACTAACAAAATAAATAAATAAAAGCACTTCCCTTGCGCTCGTTCTGGAGCGGGTAATGCAAAAATGTTGTATACCCTTCCCATTTTGCATGTTTATACTAATTAGATTAATTAATTAATTATAATCGAACTAATGGATTGAAGTGGAAGTTACTAATCAACCTTATTAATGATTAAAATACACGTGGGATTGCTTTGCATGACTTTATTAAATCATAAACTAAATTATGTACGCATCCTAATGATAGACAATTAGAATATTGCATGATATATGTTGCTTTTGTGATGTATTTGTGATTTGTGCTTTATTTTGTAAGTATAAACCACTTGAGTGTTGCTTATTGCTAGATAAATACATACACATTTGGGCATTAGAGAGGGAATAACATTTATTTAGTCATTTCTCTGTATTAATTACGTTTTGTGTTTCTTTTGCTTAAGTTGACTATTTGGGCCTGCCACAAAATGGCTGCCTCTGGTATCTAACCCGACCGTCGACGCTACATGAGGTTTGGGTGAAGTGCGCCTGCGCTAACGCCAGCTACAGTGGCCTCGTCATGACCATAACACCAACACTCGCCGCATCGCAGACTTCAGCGATGCGCCGAGTGCCACCCCCACCCCGCCTCACCAACACCACAGCAGTTACGTGTGCGAGCCGCGGCAGGTTCCCTTTGCCTCTGTTCTCCAGGTTCAGTACCACCAGCGATATTTAGAGATACCTGGCTGCCTGATAGGGATTTCTGTGCCTAGAGTGCATCCAACCAGTGAGGTGGATGTCCTATAGGCCCAACTATTCACCAAACAACGCTGCCACGTTGTTTACGCTCATTGGCAATTCCTTTCAATTTCGACAAATAAATTCCCAAAGCAGGAATTTGTGAAACACAAAAAATTTCAATGGTCCTGAACTACAAGGAGTTTTCTCCCTGCACTTACGGTTGAATATTTGTTTTCCAATTTTAGTTCAACATCCGTTGCTCATACATTGCCTGTATTTGTTTGTTTATCTTGCCTTTCGCTAGCTTTATTTGTTTTTGAAGTAATATCATTTCATGTCTTAGGTATTTTCACAGTGAAAGCTATTGGAATGCGGCCCCGGGTATAGGCGGGCAGGTCTCACGGACATCATAGTTAATGCAACCGGTATTAAGATCCAATTTGCATAATTGAAATCATTTTTCCCACAATTGCTGGGATTTAGAAAGTTTGACTAGGTTTCATTTGCAATTTTTCACATAACTTAACTCGCCTTCAAGTGTTACCAGATAATCCATTTTAATTACATCTCCTTTTTAATACCAGCCTTTACCCTTCTACATTTAGGGAAAGAATGCCTGTTACTTGAGACATTGTCCCAGCTGTCAATGTAGTGGTGACTTAATTTACTTCTCTCTCGCTCTCAGTTTTAAAAGGGGAAAAAAAGAAATGAATGCAGCATGCATCACGCTGACAAGCATTCTGCAGTAATTGAACCAAGAAGGAGCTCAAACTAACGAGCCCTGTACTCTGCGAAACATTCAAAGGAGAGGCAAAAAAAAGAAATCGAAAATATAGAGACACACAACGAGCCAAGGGAATAGAATTCCATGCATTACAATTCAAAGGGGTGTCACTTTAGAAGGGTTTTCTCTAGTTCTCTGCCTGCCTCCAAATTCCATTCATTCATTATAAACCCAGGGAACACTGAGTAGAATGATGCGCTGTGATAACACAGACCACTCTGTGACAGGAACTCATTCCACCGCAGGCACTGACAATCACCTTGGGGTCCAGTCCAAGCACAGGAACATTTCACTTTTCTTCCTGACAGGCTATGGTGTTGTCCTTCATCCCATGCATCCCAAAGGTGATTTCCCTAGAGGGGGACCACCCTCCACCCGAGCATGCCACACGATTCACCACCGCATCCCACCTGAGATGCCACATCTCATCCTGCTCATACAATAGAAAAGAAAGTCCCACACCACACCACTGCACACATCACAATACAGCATTCTGTAACACATCACATCTCACTACACCGCTACCTACAACAGTACACCTCCCCACAACCCACCACATCTACCCCACAAAGTCACACTATATCACACCACAGGGTGCAATGTTTGGGACACAAGTGGGAACACTCACTACCAGAAGACACACACATCTAATCTCAATTAGGCATGAAACCACTTACAGTACCAGGAAGAAATGCAAAGCAAAAGACCACATACCAACAGCAAATCTACTGTAACATGAATCATCCTTCATCTACCCTTATATCCATGAGTTGATGGTCAGCTGCAGGAAATAGCATATAGTTCTTTGACGTTAGCCAAGAATATATGTTTTTACAGTCTCGACAGTTTTAATTTGTTAATCAGCGCATGGTTACTGACAGTGGGAACTCAGGTCTGCCTACAAAGCATGAAACCGAAAATGTGGCATGAAATACCCATTCCTCTAATAGAGATAATACTACCTAGTTTAACTTGCATAAATAAACTATACATAAAGACACAAAAACCTGGATTAAGGTTGTGTATTACCCAGTCAGCAAACTTTTGAACACCATTAGTGGGCCAATAACTGACAATACACTGTGTAAATATGTACACTAATAATACCAACACTGGATCCGATATTGTTTCTGCCAGGAACCTGTGTAGTGTGGTTCCTAAACCTTCTAAACCATTTGCACTCAGTCTAGTGTCCTGCCATTGCTGTGCATTTTTGCCTAAAATGTTCTGATCAATTGGGCTAAATAATCTTTACCTGCCATTGGTCGTGGCCGGCCTGACTCGAGGGTGGGGGAGGGGGGTGGCACGGGGGTTTGATTTTAAAAAAAACCCAAAAAAACCCTTACCTTCGGCTCCGGTCAAGCGCTGCGTCTCCTCTCTGCGCCTAACGCCTTACAGGAAGCAGGCAGCCTCCCTCTTCTCGCCCAAGCCAATCACGACGCTGTAATGGCAGCATTGTGATTGGCTAGGACGCCAACCCCACAGGCGTCCATGGGGAGGTAATTTTCTCTATGTAGTCTGCATGCAGCCTACATAGAGAAAATGCAGAGTGTGCATGACTGGTTTGGTCGGCCCTTGAGCCGACCAAACAGTCAGCGCCCACAACAGTGGGTAAGCCACTCCTCCCATGCCTGGAGCAGGAATGCTCACCCGCCCGCCCCCAACTAGGCATACCCTTCTGCAGTAACATAAAATGGTATTTACCATTTTATGTATCTGCTTCTCGCACTGCGAGAAAGCAGTGGCGCGATGATCCTCCGCCCACATGGAGGAGTCGCCCTATGAATATCTTTCTCTTAGTATTTTCTTGCAGTGTGAACCGTATGCTATGTCAGTTACAGGAAACCACAGATGTTATTTCTTTTGTTAATTGGCGCCTCCCTTCTGTTAGTTTACAATGCCCACATCCTATTGGGCCCACGTTGTATTATGGCCGACATCGCAGTAGGTGTTTAGTGGTAGTCTTACTTTTTTAAGACAAGCACTTTGAGGTCTGATTGTAGTGTTTGTTAACTGCTTACTGTTCCCTGCTTCCACGAGAGCTGTTTGTGTGATGGGGCTTTCCTACGAACATCAAAGGGTTTTCTAGTGGTGACATTTTTTTTTCATGGGTGTAGCATGGATTATGCCTCTTGGTTGGTTTCACGTGGTTTACTCGAGGGAAATCCAGATGGATGGATAGTCGAATTCACACTGTTGTGTCTGGCTTTCATTGGATACCAGGAGCTTGAATTATGGGTCTCAAAGTTGATTATTTACTGCTAGAACGTCACAGCAGTGGGAAAGAAAAGTTGTTTCACATAATTATGAAGTCCAAGGAATTTCTAGGCTGCACAGACCTGGCTCCTAGAGAGACTGTCGGCAGAGTGCTGGCTCTCTGCTCCAATAGCAGGAAGACACCAGTACCTATTTTTGAAAAAGAATAAGAACCAGGGCTCTCGTCTGGAGGCCAGTGCAGCTTGCACCCCACACTTCCTCTGCCAGCTGCCAAAAACAGTACAAACACGGCTACTAACGCACTCTTACAAGTGTGACAATTCCGACTGTTCCAGGCCTCCAAAGCTATAAGAATTGCTTGGGAGGTGGTATTAGTCATTGTCACTGTAAATCGAACTAATAAACAGTCAATGGTGTGCTCATACCTAAATTAGCAAGACAGCGCCACCAAGTGGCAGACTGTCATAAGCCCCAGGGCTGGCAATTAGGTGCCGGTGCTGAGCACCGGAAACCACTGGCTCAAATTAAGCACTGAAAGACACAGAAAGTGGTTGGTGGGTGTAGCTAAAGGGAGTAAATATATTTTATATATTTGGGTTGGGAGGGATGTATTGAAGGATGGATGACAAGACAGTATTTCTTTTCAATTTAACCATGGGTGAAAGGGTACATTCAGAGGTAAATGAGGGGCAAAGGTAAGGAGGCCAGGTATTATTTTTTGATATATGTTTGTGCGGAGTTGGAGAGAAAGTGGTATGTGAAGGTGGCAAGACACCAGGGGGCAGACTTTTTAAAATGTTATGCAACACAGCGCAGCAACCAAAGTTGCTGAGTTGCATTGTTCTATGGGTCAAACAGCACAGAGCAATATCTACAAAGAACTGTCCAGTGCTTAATTTGTAATGAGTGCCGGAGGCAAAATCTCAACAACAGACACTCCCTGCCCCTTTATCTCACTCTTACAGGTTCCTGCTTTCTTTTCCCGTGTGATGGTTTACCCCCCTTTCTTTTCTTTTGTCTTTCACCATTGTGTATTTTTCCCTCTCTTGCTTCCGGAAAACGACTGATGAGGAAACATAAATGTCTCCAAAACTGAGTGCTGAGGGCCCCCACAGGCTGAAATGAAGCACTGGATATGGTGCTGCTGTTATTGTCCTTTGCAATCGCGCTGAAGCATGTAGCCCAGCAACCTTCACACACCTTTACATCATTTCAACACTTTGATCCTGTTTGCATCACTTTTTTTTACTTTGCACTGGTGTAAAGTGTTGATAAATCTGCTTAGATTTTTTTAATTAGGGCAAGGCAGGAGAGGGTACATGCAAACAGTGGAGGAGATGGCTAGCTGAGCATCCGGTGCATTTGTTCAATATTTGAAAGGAGAGGGTAATGATAATTGAAGTGGTGTGGAAGGGTGGCAGAATACCAGGTGCCATTTTTTTAAGATTTGGGTTGCGCAGGGGAGGGATAGCCACAGTATAGTTAGGGTGGGTGGCAGGACACCATTTTTTGGATGGGTCATGGGCTTGCGCGGATGAGGCAATGTTATGTGTGTCCCACCCATAACTCCTCTTCTCTTGAACAACTGAAAAAGCAGTGTGAGATGAAAGGCAATGAATAAACACAATTAAAGATGGGTAGATGTGAATGAGCAGGATGTTTTTCACTTCAGGGCTCTGAATGACACTGAGTACTCAATCTTTGCTCTCATTTATATTTGTTGACAATCAGAACCTCTTGGTAAAAACATTACCCTTTTCACATTTACCCATCAATAATTCTATATCTTCATCCATCCCAATCATTAGTCATCCCTTTTGTTGTAGGGACTTGCTACTTCACGCCTCTCTGCCACAGTATCAGTGATCCATGCCCTGTAGTGAGCATCCTCAGATTTGTAAATATTCTTAGATTAGATGCAAAAAGAAATCTAATACAGAAAGCTGGCGAGTCTGAGACTTCACTACGTATTAGTGCATCTTAAGGCACATGGAAGTATAATGGATGTTGACTTGCACTTACCAGGAAAGAGACACTGATTGTGTAATTGCATTCAATCTGTAAGATCTCTGAAAGAGAAAGCACATCAGAGAGGACCTCTCCTTAGAAAGTCATATAGCTTCTCATATGGTATATGTGGAGCGGCAGCTCCTCCGTTATCGCGGAGCAGCGTCGCCCCGCCTGCTGCGAGCCCAGTAGGTACACACATTAAATAAAATGATAATAAATACAATTTTATTATAATTTGTCCAAGGCTCACACTGTTCCAGCGTGAGGGCAGGGGCGGAGCTGATTCGGAAAATTGCACTATTACTGCAGCCCCTGCCAGTATGCATGTCAGATTGGCCGGCTGTTTACAGCCGGCCAATCTGACATGCACACTTCAGTACTAGCAATCCCAGGGCTGAGAAACAGCCAGGAGATTGCAGCCACATGCCCCTGCCTCAAAATGAGCGCTAGGTTAGCTTACTCCAGCCAATTCTGGAGCTGAGGTGCAGCTCCAGGATAGGTTGGATTCACGTTACACAAGGGAGGAAGCCCTTCCCTTTCCTGCTGGAGTCAGCACTGAGGAAAGCACCAGGACTAAGTGAGACTGCAACCTCTGTATTGTACTGAGGTGAATGTTTGACATTGTTCAGCATTCCATCCTTGTAATTGTTCTTTTTGCATTTGTCACCCCGAGTGGGACGGGTATGGCCAGACCTGGGTCCTGCTCTCACCATGCCACTGGATTCAAGCCAGCCTGGTTGAAGACGGATGATACCGAGAAACAGGTCCCAGGATGTTTGTTTCCAGTCCAGGGAGGACCTGGCCTGGCACTTCGGGCTGGACAGTTCCCATGGAGAGCAGGGTCAAGACTGATTTGCATGTGGTTTAGTTTAAACTGGAATGGCATGGTGGTCAAAAAAATGATGGACTTAGGCCCAGATTTCTGTACTGGGGTAAATGTTTGACAGTGTTCTGCATTCCATCCATCAATTGTTCTTTTTGCATCTGACATTCAACTGCAGCAGTTTACTGTAAAAAGAGAATTGCTAAGCATGTCTTCTGTTTATTATCAAAGAAGTTGTAAAGAAATTTGGGTTAGGTAACAGGATGTCAATCAACCAGATCTGCTTTCAGCTTGCATATTTTCATAGTGTTTCTAAGGAGCCTTGCATGAATAGCACATTTAATTTCATCACACATTACTTCAATTTAAGTCTTATTTGTGTATACATGTATATAGTATGCTTGATTCATGTTTTTAATACTAAAATACACATGATGGAACTTTGAAAGAACCTTCTGGGAAACAGGGCTACCTACTACCTGATGGATGGGGCTTTGGAGAGCTGATTTGGGACTGGTAATTTGACCGTTATGGGGGAAATGAGACATCCATGACATGTCACTGAGAGGCAAACACACTTGCATACAGTAAGACATTCCTTGACAGGACTAAGGTAATTATGAATTGTCACATTTACCCATAGACATAGAAAGGGTAGACCCATTTGATACATCAGGGCCTAAAGGTGATAATGCACTCCATTGGTCTGGTGCCCAAAACAGAATTGAAGTATTAGACCCAAATCTTTTACTGATTTCATGACAGTAAGGCATTGAATGCATTGAGGCTCCTAGACCGCTGGAGAGAGTACTCGCATCAGCGAAACCAAGATAGAAGACGTAGGTACTATTACAGCTTAGGCATAGACAGTTGTCCTGGATTCATTTAGGAACCATGCAGAGGACAGCAGCATCTTCAGTCTTCATTTGTACACCATAGAGAAGTAACAGAATATAGATATCATTATCAACACTTCAAACTGAAGAGAGAAACCTAAAAACCTAGAGAAAAAGAAGCATAGGCACCCTAACAAATAGTGTGAGGAGGCCAACAAAATTATATGAGTGGCTGGGTTTAGAGGGAAAGAAAATTGGTTGAGCAAGTGAACGGTTTTCTGACTGGGAAGAGGACACACTGAAGCTGAAAACGGAGAGAGGCAAAGGCATGCTAATGGAGGAATAGTTATACATTTTTTAAAATATCTATCCATAATATAAAAATATTTAAACACATGTATAACTTACAAACATAAAGTGCAAACATATACTTTAAAATGATTACAAAAATAAGCATAATTTACAAATAAATACTTAAATATAATTAATGAAACAATACTACTAAAAGTAGGTTACAGTAACAAACAGCAAACATCCATAACTAACAAATGCACACAATAACAATATAACAATTAAATGAATAAAAAGAACTACAGAAAGTAAATAACTAAAACATTTACATTAAACTAACTTTTAAAATTAAAACAAAAACACATATTAACACAGCTTAAAACAATCTGATAAAAAAAGTTAGACTTGGAGGGTTTAGATTTGCTATTCCTACTCCACCCGGAACAACAGTAAGGAAAGTGTTGGACTTTGGAGGGGTCAGATTTACGATTCACACTCCAATGTAAGCAACAGTAAGGTAAGTGCAGGACTCTGGAGAGGTCAGATTAACTGTTTTCACTTCTCTCACTTCTTCCTCTGCGAAAGTAGAGAAAAGGTTTGGGCTTTGAAGGGGTCAGATTTAGTATTCTCACTCCAACATAAGCAACAGTAGCGAAAATGCTGGACTCTGGAAGGATTAGATTTACTATTCCCAGTCCAACGTAGGCAACAGTAAGGAAAGTGTTGGACTTTCAAAGGGTCAGAATAATATTGCCATTCCAAACTGAGCAACATTAGGGAAAGTGTAGGACTTTGGCAGAGTCAACTTCACTATTCTTTAACATTAAAACAATAACTTTTAACACAAAAACTAATACAACTCAACTGAAGAATCTCAAAATGGCATTGTGTACAACTACTTCAAAAAATGTTATAAAAGATTTAGAAAATCAATATTCTTAGCTTCCATATTCTGTCCCACAATATACTTGACATCAGAATATTTTGGACATGATATTTATGTCTCACAATATTTTTTATAAAAAGGTTTGCCGGAGTACCGTACTCCACATAGACCAAGTTAGGCTACAAGATGCAGGTACCACTTATGGTTACATCAAGCCTTTGTCCAAGTACATCCCACAGGAGCATGGTGATAATATATCAGCCTTTCCTGGACTGAGCTCTCAAGCGTAGAGGTGATAGAACATTCAGTGCTAGCATTCCACATGCATCACAAATTATCATCACTCTGACACCACACACAGACACAGTAGAAAAACAGCGACAATCAATAACATCTCACCTATTGTACAAAACACCAAAATACACAGAGCAACTATAAGTACTGTACAACACCTTTCCACATACAGACAGTTAAAAAAAACTACAGTTCCAGGTGTTGCAGAATACACCATCATCACCAACTTTTATGTGGCAGAACAAAACTGAGATGCCACCCCCTCCTGAGGTACATGGAAAACCTTGGCAGAGAGCTACAGAATGTGGGTAGGCTGCGAACATATAGCTTAAACAGCTGCTGACCGTGGGACACTAGAGATGCTATATTACAATTAGGGCTCCCGATTTCATGGTAATATTTATTTGATATTTCTGACTGTACTTATCCATATTTATTTTTTGCTCAATGTATCCATATATATCTATATTTATCTTTTTGCTTAGTGTAAAAGGTATAGGTGCAATGGGTATATTTCATCATTTATTCAATCAACTAATGTGCACTCATATTTGAATGTCAAATTTACAGCACAATACAGTCTTCTGAAATTATTTGCATTGTAGAACAGCTTAAACCGCGTTACAATTGAAGTTAATTAATGTTAATTAGGAAATTTGTTTTTCATTAACTTAACTCTCCGACCTGTCAGTCTGCAGAGCTATTGGCCTAGCACGCATGATTGACAGTAGTGAGAATCATCCAAAAGAAAACCTATTTTATGTATTTTTCCATAGTTAAAAATATAGACAGGAAAATAGGTTGTATTCTGCCTGTATTTATCTGTAACAATCTGAAAAAATGGAAACTGTGAGCCTAATTACAATACCACTAAAAGCACACATAAGCAGCCAAGTTTGTATGTATGTGACATGTGACCCAAAATTAGCACATGATACCCACCAAAAGGAAATATTGCAAATAAACACCCATGGAGGCAGGTAGACTGTTGGACTTGGCCCTTTTTGGCAGGTTCACCCCTAAACGTTTTGCCTTTCCTGTGACCTGGTATTGGTGGTCCAGTGTAAAGTGAGTGCGCTCTCTGAGTGCGTGTGGTGAGATTGGCCTGCCCTCCCATAGGAATACATGGGGGATAAGTGTGTCAATGGTAATTCCTGGTATGAGAGGAGTGCAAGGTCGAGTTTAGTATGTAAGAACTCGTGAGAATAAATGCTGCGCAATGGTGTGCGCAGATTTATGGTGACTGGTGGAGAAATGCCACTTTTAGAAGTTGGCATTTCTGTGTGCTATGTGTCTGCCTGCCTGATGTGAATTGCATGTCTGGCTTGTGAGTGACAGGAGCTGAGAGGTGTGAGTGATCCAGGAGACAGGGTGAGTCAGACCAGTGATGAATAGAGAGATCTGCATGCAGGGAGGCAGGGAGGAGCTGCACCTGGGACCTAAATAGGGCTGTGCCTTCCCTCCAAAATGCTGGCTCCGCCCCCTGTGGTGTGTCTGATCACTGAGCCCCCACCTGACAAAGGGGAGAGGAGCTGGGCAAAACAAAGTGCTCCAAATCCCCCCTAAACCAGTTCTGACTGGTATCCCCAACACATGTGCTGTGACACAAAGGGATTTACTGATATAAATATAGGGGCTGTGACCCCATGAAAATGTTCAGTTCTTGGTGTGCTGTTCCTGCCGGGGCGTGCTGCTGCTGGGGCCCAGGAGGGCTGTCATGAGGGTTTGCCTCCCTGGGCCCTGCCTTGCCCCTGGACCTGGAAGACCTTTTGGGGACCCTTTTTATTTCCTTGTCATCTCCAGGGCCTTCATGGGACTTTGGCTGCACTTTGGCGCCCTGGGAGCACTGTGCTTTATTTCTTTTGTTTTCCCCAAGGGAGGTGAACGTGGGGGTGCGCAGGGATTCCCCCGTTATGCCTACTGCGGCGGGTGCCCACTCCGCATTTTTCTGTATTTCGCGCGTGCCCACCCCGCTTTTATGACAAAAGAGCCCAAATGTGGCACAAATATCACTCAGATGTAGCCCAAGTATAGCCCAATGACAGAATGTCCCAGAGAGTTCTAAAGAACAACTAGAGCACTAACAGTCTTACTTATGACAAAAGTATGGCACACCTGAAGCCATCTTGATTGGAATAAAGTGGTAACACTTAAAACATTTAATTTGCAAAGGAAAAAAATGAGGGGGTTCATTTTGCCATAGAAATTATGATTAGTAGGCCTAGGCTAAAATTTCGTTCCGTTCGCGGAAATTGCGATAATTTGACATTTTCGCGTTCCGCAGAAAGCGCGAAAATGTCAAAATTTCCGCATTCCGCAGCTTGGCGATAATTTGTTTCTTGCTCGCGCTGTAAAATAATACATTCTCGCGCGCGCGCGATCGCCTTACCTGAATCCCTGCGTTCGCCGACAAGTTTTCTTGATCCGGTCGCGTTCTCCATGAGATGTTGTATTGTTTTTAGCCATTTGCGCTGTCTCGCGACAGTTCGCGCCCGCAGTGACGTCATGCGTCGCGCGATCACGTCTTTCTTCTCGCGATCATGCACCGCGAGACAACTGAAAACAAGATGGCCGCGCCCGCGAGCAACCACATGGGTAAGTTGGCGAGCCGCAACCATGCAGAAAATCTCGAGAACATGTGGGAAAAAAACTTCCGCATCTTCGCGATATTTCCGCGTGATTGCGATAATTTTTAACATTTTCGCGATAATTTGCGAAAGTGGATTTAGCAAATTCCGGCCACCCCTAATGATTAGTGCTGCAGAAAGAAAAATTAGGGCACATTTTGACTTCTCAAATCCTCTTCTATTTCATTAAATAATTCTGACATGCAGACTGAAACATGCACTTTTAATACCAGCAGCAGACTTCCGTGGTGAGCAGTAGCTTTACTACAGTGATCTAATAAGTAACTAGAGTGCTAACATTCAGAATTTATAGCAAATGTGCGACACATCTGAATGCGTTCTTGATGGAACCAAAGTGAAAAACAAAGTATTTCCTACTGAGGAGACTGCAGTAAATGAGGAAATTAGGAAACTTCATAACAAATAAGTCTCCCAAGATGGCCACCAGAGACAAAAGAGCCCAATTGTAGCACAAATATCACACAGATGTAGCCCAAGTATAGCCCAATGACAGAATGTCCCAGAGTGTTCTTAAGAACAACTAGAGCGCTTACTGTCTTACTTATAACAAAAGTATGGCACACCTGAAGCCATCTTGATTGGAATAAACTGGTAACACTTAAAACATTTAATTTAAAAAGGAACACAATGAGGGGGTTCATTTTGCCATAGAAATTATGATTAGTGCTGGAGAAAGAAAAATTAGGGCACATTTTGAGTGACTTCTCAAATCCTCTTCTATTTCATTAAAAAAATTCTGACATGCAGACTGAAACATGCACTTTTAATACCAGCAGCAGACTTCTGTGGTGAGCAGTAGCTAAACTACAGTGATCTAATGAGCAACTAGAGTGCTAACATTCAGAATTTATGGCAAATGTGTGACATATCTGACTACCTTCTTGATGGAATCAAAGTAAAAAACTGAAAGCATTTCCTACTGAGGAGACTGCAGTAAATGAGGAAATTAGGAAACTTCATAACAAATAAATCTCCAAAGATGGCCACCAGAGACAAAAGAGCCCAAATGCAGCACAAATATCACCCAGATGTAGCCCACATGTAGCCCAATGACAGAAGTGTGCAAAACACTTTTTATTTTTTGTGTTTTTGCAGTTTTATATAGTGCAGACTTGTCATGTATTGGAGTGCTTTACATGAACATTGGTTACATCACACAAGAACAAATTCATTTTGGTTGTAGACATGGGGAGATTAAGGTGCCGATTACGATCCGGTAAAAAAATTCCCCGTGCGACTCGTATCCGGTCTTTTTACCGTACGAATCGTACAAGTGCCGTACGAACTGGCAATCACGATTCGCATGGTAAAAAGTCCATACGAACCGCATCGGGAATGATTTCCCACACGTCCTCGGGTCAGAAAATGTGTCCGACACGTCCTCGGACGATTTACCATACAAATGTGAAAGGTGAAGTCCGACCGAGGAATCACAATCCATCCCGTGCGTCCGATGTCACAACCGTATGGAAAAAACACCGTCCGCACCGAACTCCCATAGCAACCATGGAGACATGTGCCCGCATACGCGCCCAACACTCCCCCCCGCCCCCATATGTCCGAGATGTACCCCCGTGTATGTACACCCCCACCCGTGTATGTACACCCCAGTACGTTCCAGTCGTACCCCCACCCCTGTACGTGTCGTACCACCGTCTATGTACACCCCAGTACGTTCGAGTCGAACCCCCACCCCTGTACGTGTCGTACCACCGTCTATGTACACCCCAGTACGTTTGAGTCGTACCCCCACCCCTGTACGTGTCGTACCACCGTCAATGTACACCCCAGTACGTTCCAGTCGTACCCCCACCCCTGTACGTGTCGTACCACCGTCAATGTACACCCCAGTACGTTCGAGTCATACCCCCACCCCTGTACGTGTCGTACCACCGTCTATGTACACCCTAGTACGTTCGATTCGTACCCCCACCCCTGTACGTGTCCGACCCCCATGTATGTACACCCCAGTATGTTCGAGTCGAACCCCCACCCCTGTACGTGTCGTACCACCATCTATGTACACCCCAGTACGTTCGAGTCGAACCACCACCCCTGTACGTGTCGTACCACCGTCTATGTACACCCCAGTACGTTCCAGTCGAACCACCACCCCTGTACGTGTCGTACCACCGTCTATGTACACCCCAGTACATTCGAGTCGAACCCCCACCACTGTACGTGTCATACCACTGTCTATGTACACCCCAGTACGTTCGAGTCGTACCCCCACCCCTGTACGTGTCCGACCCCCATGTATGTACACCCCAGTACGTTCGAGTCGAACCACGACCCCTGTACGTGTCATACCACCGTCTATGTACACCCCAGTAAGTTCCAGTCGAACCACCACCCCTGTACGTGTCGTACCACCGTCAATGTACACCCCAGTACGTTCGAGTCGAACCCCCACCCCTGTACGGGTCGTACCACCTTCTATGTACACCCCAGTACGTTCGAGTCGTACCCCCACCCCTGTACGTGTCGTACCACCGTCAATGTACACCCCAGTACGTTCCAGTCGTACCCCCACCCCTGTACGTGTCGTACCACCGTCAATGTACACCCCAGTACGTTCCAGTCGAACCCCCACCCCTGTACGTGTCGTACCACCGTCAATGTACACCCCAGTATGTTCCAGTCGTACCCCCACCCCTGTACGTGTCGTACCACCTTCTATGTACACCCCAGTACGTTCGAGTCGTACCCCCACCCCTGTACGTGTCGTACCACCGTCAATGTACACCCCAGTACGTTCCAGTCGTACCCCCACCCCTGTACGTGTCGTACCACTGTCAATGTACACCCCAGTACGTTCGAGTCGAACCCCCACCCCTGTACGTGTCGTACCACCGTCTATGTACACCCCAGTATGTTCGAGTCGAACCACCACCCCTGTACGTGTCGTAACACCGTCTATGTACACCCCAGTACGTTCGAGTCGAACCCCCACCCCTGTACGTGTCGTACCACCGTCTATGTACACCCCAGTACGTTCGAGTCGAACCCCCACCACTGTACGTGTCGTACCACCGTCTATGTACACCCCAGTACATTCGAGTCGTACCCCCACCCCTGTACGTGTCGTACCACCGTCAATGTACACCCCAGTACGTTCCAGTCGTACCCCCACCCCTGTACGTGTCGTACCACCGTCAATGTACACCCCAGTACGTTCCAGTCGTACCCCCACCGCTGTACGTGTCGTACCACCTTCTATGTACACCCCAGTACGTTCGAGTCGTACCCCCACCCCTGTACGTGTCGTACCACCATCAATGTACACCCCAGTACGTTCCCGTCGCATCCCCAACACAACCTCCTAAGTACGGAGCGCACCCCAGGCCCCAACATCACAACCGCATGTACGAGTCGTACCAAGCCACACACAAGGACAGCACCGTACAACCAAATGGCCCATATACACACCGTACACACGCTCAAAACGCACGTACACAACCAGGACAAAACAAAACAACACAAGAATACACTATTCGAATGGCACAAAGCCACTAAACATGGCCAACAAACACTAAAAAAACACATTCACTGACCTGCAACTGCCAAAAACAAACAGAGGCCCAAAACACCACCACTCCTTATAACACACCCACCCAAACTTCAAACACAGCCACACCCACCCATGGACCAATAAAAAGGGCCCACACACACAAACCATGAGCCTTTGCAACAGAATCACTGCTGCCAGACACCACAGAACCATACTACAAGCCTCACCACACCTTACACTTGCACACCTTCACACAACCACCTCCACAAACACCCCCTCATCACATTCACACACACACACCTGCACAACCACACCCACACACCCACAGCCATCCACACACACCCCCCACCATCCACACCCACACCCCTCACCATGCCCACTAACAAGAATCCAAAGTTCAGTAACCGAGAGTTGGAGGTCCTTGTTGATGAAATCCTCAGAGTCGAGCCACAGCTCTTTGGAACATTAGTCAGACAGACCAGCATTGCAGCAAAAACAGCCATGTGGCAGACCATCGTCGATTCTGTGAATGCTGTTGCGGACACCAGAAGGACCAGGCAGGAATGCCAAGCCAGGTGGTACGATCTGCGGAGGAGGGTCCGAGCCAAGATGCTGGAGGAACACAACCAGGCCAACGCCACTGGAGGAGGGCCCTCCCGCAGACCCGTACACTACCAGCCCTGGGAGGAGAGGGTGATGGGCACTGCTGGGAGTGATAGGCCCCCACCCCTCCTGTCTCAGGGCACTGCTGGGAGTGATAGGCACCCACCCCTCCTGTCTCAGGGCACTGCTGGGAGTGATAGGCCCCCACCCCTACTGTCTCAGGGCACTGCTGGGAGGACTCTGCACCCACCCCTCCTGTCTCAGGGCACTGCTGGGAGTGATAGGCCCCCACCCCTCCTGTCTCAGGGCACTGCTGGGAGTGATAGGCACCCACCCCTCCTGTCTCAGGGCACTGCTGGGAGTGATAGGCCCCCACCCCTACTGTCTCAGGGCACTGCTGGGAGGACTCTGCACCCACCCCTCCTGTCTCAGGGCACTGCTGGGAGTGATAGGCCCCCACCCCTCCTGTCTCAGGCCACTGCTGGGAGTGATAGGCACCCACCCCTCCTGTCTCAGGGCACTGCTGGGAGGACTCTGCACACACCCCTCCTGTGTCTGGGCACTGCTGGGAGGACTCTGCACCCACCCCTCCTGTCTCAGGGCACTGCTGGGAGGACTCTGCACCCACCTCTCCAATTTCACAATATGTACGCTCATGACATACATGGATGTGGGTACGCTCCATGCATTCGAGGTGGGGGTACGTGTCGTACTTACACTGTTGGGGTGGGGCTACGCTCCATACATTCGAGGTGAGGGTACGTGTCTTACTTACACTGTTGGGGTGGGGGTACGCTCCATACGTACGCGGGTGGGGGTACGTGTCGTACTTACACTGTTGGGGTGGGGGTACGCTCCATACGTACGCGGGTGGGGGTACGGGTCGTACTTACACTGTTGGGGTGGGGGTACGCTCCATACGTACGCGGGTGGGGGTACGGGTCGTACTTACACTGTTGGGGTGGGGGTACGCTCCATACGTACGCGGGTGGGGGTACGGGTCGTACTTACACTGTTGGGGTGGGGGTACGCTCCATACGTATGCGGGTGGGGGTACGGGTCGTACTTACACTGTTGGGGTGGGGGTACGCTCCATACGTACGCGGGTGTGGGTACGGGTCGTACTTACACTGTTGGGGTGCGGGTACGCTCCATACGTACGCGGGTGGGGGTACGTGTCGTACTTACACTGTTGGGGTAGGGGTACGCTCCATACGTATGCGGGTGTGGGTACGGGTCGTACTTACACTGTTGGGGTGGGGGTACGCTCCATACGTACGCGGGTGGGGGTACGTGTCGTACTTACACTGTTGGGGTGGGGGTACACTCCATACGTACGCGGGTGTGGGTACGGGTCGTACTTACACTGTTGGGGTGGGGGTACGCTCCATACGTACGCGGGTGGGGGTACATGTCGTACTTACACTGTTGGGGTGGGGGTACGCTCCATACGTACGCGGGTGGGGGTACGGGTCGTACTTACACTGTTGGGGTGGGGTTACGCTCCATACGTACGCGGGTGGGGGTACGGGTCGTACTTACACTGTTGCGGTGGGGGTACGCTCCATGCATAAGGGGTGGGGGTAGGGTCCGTACATATCCGTCCCCACGCTATGTGATGCTTGTGCGGGCCGTACCCAGGCCTTGCCACGTGGGTACGAGCCGTCCCGCCATTGTTGGGGTGACGTGGGTGTGGGCGTGGTACGACTCGTACCCACACTCTTCAGGCGTGGGTACGGGACGTACCTGTCTGGTTGTGTTGCCGGTTCGCGTCGTGACGGACTTCCGTTGTGGCGGTCGCTGGCTTAGCTGGACACGCCCCCACCCCCTCGTAGTGAGCAGGGCATGGGAGTCAGGTATGTCCAGGGCATGTGTGCTGTGTGACTTTGTTGGGGGGTTTGTGGCCTGCCCTGGTCCTGCCACCCCCACCCCACCCCACTTTCCCCCCTCCCTTAGTTGTTCTGACCTTCTGCGGCGTCTGCGTCGGAACCTGTAGAGGAGGTCGACTGCTATGAGGGCCGGGATGACACGTAGGTTCGGGTCCATGTCTGTCCGTCGCGTACGGGTCCTCCTTGTTCGCGTCGTCCTGTCTGTCCGTCGCGTACTGGTCCTCCTTGATCGCGTCGTCCTGTCTGTCCGTCGCGTACTGGTACTCCTTGATCGCGTCGTCCTGTCTGTCCGTCGCGTACTGGTACTCCTTGTTCGCGTCGTCCTGTCTGTCCGTCGCGTACTGGTCATCCTTGTTCGCGTCGTCCTGCTTTCCTGGCAGTTTTTGGCAGCTGGAAAATATTCACCGTGCGGGATGACGTCGGTGCGAATCGTAATTCCTGGTTCGTGAATGGCAGGCTGCGAGCGTCCCGACGTCAGGTCGGCGCTTTTCCGGATCGCATTTGTAGGTTTATTTTGTTCGTTCGGGGTTTTTTACGATTCGTACGGAAATGGTGTTCCCGTGCGAATCGTAATTCCATGTTTGTATATTTTGACGACCGGGTACGCGTCGGACGGAGAATATGCTCCGTCCGACGGTTCGTACCCGGTTTTTACAGGATCGTAATTGGCACCTAAGTGATTTGACCAGAATCACAGAATGTCGAGCTGAAGCAGAAACTCCAACCTGGTTCCACAGTTGCAAAGTCTGCAGGTCTGGAAGTAACACCACATTCTCTTCCCTAAGTGCAACATTTAATCAAGTTGTCAACTGGATAAGAAAAACATAAAGATGACAAATAATTTAAAAGTGCTTTGTCGCTATTTGAAAACTCAGAAAATATGTCCTCATTTTAGTTTTTTAGAGCACTAACCATAATTTTGATGCAAATATGACCCTCTCATATATGTAATTTCTAAAGGAAATGCTCTAGGTATTACAGTTTTGATTACATCAAGATGACGTCAGGCGTTCCACACATTTGTAATAAATATAGAATGTTAGCAATCTAGTTGTTCATCAGGATACTGTTGAGAGACAGAGGTCAGGGGCACGGACTCTGAAAATTGAAGGCAGGTAGGAGGGTGCAGTGGTTATATAATATATATTGTCAAATATTACATTATTCATGACATGGTCAGTGACATCACTGATGACATCACTGATGACATCTCAAATGACATCACTGATGACATCACAGATGACATCATCCATGTGACAATCTGATACACCTCATCATACACTAGTATAGCCTTTCATCACTCACTGTAAAATACAGAGTACCATATTTGAAACCATTGACACACCAATACCAGTTACTACGTACCCACTCACTGATCCCTAAGTCTACACTCACAACTACCCATTCAACAACAGAATCACTTATACATGCAGTCACTAATTAATAGAACACTATCAAATGCACTTATACACATATATAGACATTGACACATCAGCAGTCATCTTAGTCGGTTATGCAGTCATCCTACTCACTCATGAAAAAAATGTATCACACTTACATTTACTCACTTACACAATTATACATACAACACTTCATTTATTCAAACACATTAATTGGGTGTCATTCGGTTGATGCCCTGCGGCAGACGGAGCGCCGTCCACTGTTGAGGGCATGGAGGGTGCTGGCATCGTAGTGGTGGATGGTCCAAGGACTAGTGTCCGTGGTACTGGGCACAGTTTAGTTGCCTTGGGTGTGCCTTTGGCGTGCCGGCAGCATGCATGCTGTGCGCATCCACTGTGCAGCATCACAGCGGCCGCCATTAAGTAGTGTGAGGGGGGCTGGACAGCTGGGAGGTGGGAACAGTGGGAAGCCGTGCTGGCAGGGGGCGGGCCACAGGGGATAAGCAGCAGTTGGGGCAAGGCAGGGATTGGGAACAAAAGTGACAAGAAGTAAAAATCGAAAAATTCACTTTTATTTAAATGGCGGGAACCCACCCCGCTTTATATTCTAAATTGAGAGGGAGCCTACCTCTCATTGCCGCCGAAAGGAAACTCCCAGGCCGCAACTGAGCGCGACCCGGAAGACAGGCACTGTTGACCTGGTTGTGGGCATGGCCTAGCGGCCGGCTGACCAATTGCAGCGCGGCAGAAAAAGGAAGTGAAGGAGCCTCGCAGGCTCCATCTCGAAGTCCCGGTCCCGAGGAGGGGGACCGGGTGAAGAATGGCGCACGGTGAGAGCCCCGCAAATGCAGCAGCATGTGATGTTCCCAGCGGAGGTGGCCCGAGGCACATTGTCAGTGCCTGCCCCCGCCACATTCAAGGGAGAAGACGCGCTGAAAGCCCGGTGAGTGAGGGCTTATCTTGGCACATTGTAAGTGCCTATGCCATGAGCGGACCCGCCGTTGCGGGTCGCTCCAACGATGGGGGATATTTGTTCTTTCCCCGTGTTGTCCCCTGTTTTGTTTTGAGAGCCTGTGTGTTGCTCTAACGTAGAGGGCACAGATGTGCCAGGGCCCCCCCCTTCACCTTTTTATTTCAGCTGCCCCACTTGCAGAGGGCAGCTGCACCGAGCGGGCAGTGTTATTGAAGTTAAGGCCCCGAGGGCCCCAGCGAGGTGGTGCATTTCGAGGCACATTGTCAGTGCCTGAGCGGTCCCGCCATTGCGGGCTGCTCCAACGTTTGGGGGCAATTGTATTTAGAGAAAGCCCCAGTGGGGGCCCGGAAGGCGCAGTGATGCCAGGACCCTGTACTTTGGTTATTTACAGCTACACCGCACCGGGGCGGGCAGCTGCAACATTTGGCAAATTGTTCAAAGGGCTCATTGAGAGCCCATGCCTGCATTTGATCTGCACAGCTGCCCAGCAAGTAGTGGGCCGCTGCGACGTTCAGGCCATTCTGTCTTTGGGGGCTTGGTTGTTGAGTTAGGAGTGAGATGCACTCCTTTGCCCTATACTTTCCCAGCTGCGCAGCACTTAGTGCCAGCTGCTACGTTTAGGCCTGTGCAAAATGCGCACCCTTGACTTCCGTTGCCTTGGCAGCGCGCCCTGACTTTGGGACATAGGGCATTTGAGCCCCCTATTAGATGGCCAGTTCGCCAGGGGGAATGTGATTATGTGGTGCTAGGAAATGTAATTTATATACTATGATTGACGCACCCTGATTTATGCCTCTAAATGTTTTTTTATGATTATGAGGTTTTACATACTGTGGTTATGTTTGAGTTATTCTCTACAGTGGTTTATGCTGTGAGTTATGCCCCTAATGTGAGTTATGCTTAGGAAGTTATGGTCTACAATGTTTAGGCTTATGAGGTTGGCGCAGACTATATATCCCTTGCCTGATAGGATACTGTGCATGATATGATTTATGTTAGAGGATGATGCTGAGTATAGTGTTTGCCAGTAATTACAGGTTGTGTTCTACGTTTATGATAAGTCTTACTTTTACTATTTTTACTAAGTGATGATTCTGACAGTGGTCCATGTGGCCCTGTCATATGTATATAATCCCCTGTAAATATTGCCCAGTGTCAGTTGGCACAGTGTATATTGTGTGTTTACTATCCTAATGTATTTTATGATAATACAAAGGCTATTTTGATATATAACCTTGTGTGGAGTTCCTTTTCGTGGTGTGCCTAGTATGTTGTTGCTATGTGTGTGTTGTGCAAACGCTTTACACATTGCCACCGGGATAAGCCTGACTGCTCGTGCCAAGCTACCAAGGGGGGTGAGCAGGGGTTATCTTTGGCGTGTAACTCCCTTTCCCTGACTAGAGTGGTGGTCTCTGCCTGGCTTTGGCGCAAGCCTTAGCCAACCAGAGATCCCATTTACAAAGTTGTACGTCAGTCCAACCAGACTGAAATAATCCACATAAAACCACCTGGAGCAATGTGACCATGCAGGACTACCCCAAATACAAACCTGGTTACGCACAGCTACACAACAAAAAACATGCATGCATAAATGGACATACACATCCCACAAAAGTACACAACAAATACACATTTATACCAAAGAAAGGCAGACATACTCAGAAAGAAGAATGAATAGTAACATTCAGGCGGTCTAACATTAGTCGAGAAAGAATAGAAAACCCAGGGGTATATTCACTAATCTTTAAAGCAACGCAGTGCAGCAATCCAAGTTGCGGTGTAAACACACAGCGGAGAGCCAGATCTATCTGCTGCTGTCTTCTCATGTGCTGGCTCTCTTAATGGCTGCCTTGCATGATGCACCGCGTCACAGAGGTCAGTGTTCACTGTCTAGTTTAGGAGTCGTACTGGATGCATACATTTCCAGTACAAATTTCTATTTGTAGACAAATTTCGAAGGAGCCCACATACTGGATGTGTGCTGCGCACTTCAGGACACATGCATGTGAGGTTATTATTTTTTATATGAAAACATTTCTCCTTTTAAGTGCCTGCTTCGAGGAGGTGTTATTTTTTGATGCGAAGCCTAGTCTGGTTACCATTATAGATCAGGCTTTGCAGCAAACCCCATGGTTGACTGCATGATGTGCCAAAATAGCACCCAACGTGATACACAGCACCGCAAAGATCTTCTTGTACTGAAAAAATGGCACCTGACTGCACTGGGAAGTGAATACCAATGTTTTGCTTTGAGCCGCTATGCTTGATTTTGCATCACTTTTCAGTGGCTCAACATTTTTGTAAATTTGGGTCACATCTTTAATAGCTGTTCTAAAGATGCAATAGCAACACAATGCACACTTTTCTGCTGCTTCATTGTTCTGTGCTCCAAAACCCATGCACTTGCAGTTTCGTCTGTAAAACTTTCACCAGTTTTATCCTGGGAAATTTGTGTGGGAGCAAAGCCAGTCCTGTGTGGTCCAAAGCAGCTTTTGTGATTGTCAGTTTTAATAAGAGTAAAAAACTTGGCTGTTTACAAGTGCCTCTCATATTTAAGAATAAAACGCTCTAGATGCTGCTGGTGTACTGGGACATTGTTTTTTAGGAAAGAGGGCTATTGACCTCATCACTCATTTTAATAACAGTGGAGATTTATGCTGCTTTGTATGCCTGGAGCTCAGGACAGGACCCCAGGCACAAATTTCAGATGCCTTGTACATCATCAATTTAATATAGAGTTTGACACACAGCTAATGAAGTTGAAAAAGCACTGGAGATATTTCATTGCACCTCTGGAAATGATTGATTAGTCTGGCTCCAGAATTTTGTAGAAATTATAGGTGAGGAAAAGAATTTCTGGCAGTTCAAGATACAACCCTTACAATAGTCCACCCGGGTGAGAATCACAGGCAACACACAAGGAAGTAATACTCATTGGGGAGAAGAGGTAAGATCTACCAAAGGATATTCAGATGGAAGTGGCAGGGTCTTTCTATTGCTCCCCCTTCAGAATAAGACACAGCCTCTCATTTTGCAGAACACCTAAGTTCTGGGTGCTTGAGGTAGCTATGGGACGATCCGCCAGAAAATCTTTTTAGAGCTCTGCCGTCAAGAGGGCGTGATCTCCACAAATGAAGTCCTGCATCCTTTCCTTATTCTGCTTCCAGGAATTTAGACTGCATTGAAGCCAAGCAGCCTTGAGATTGACTTGAAGCTGTTTTGAGATTAGCAGAGTATTGTGAATACAGATATGTTTAGCATCCGATGTTAGTTCGACAAGAGCACTCACATAAATGTTGCTAAAATTGATCAATTTTGCTTTGGACTGCTTTGAAAAGTATTAGTAAAAATTCATTATCTTCAAAAAGGCATACATTTATTTTAAAAAAGCAGAGAAAATAGTAGGATTTTGCAAGAAAAAAACCAAACACCAGACTTTAAATGAATTAAAAAAACACGTTTATGGAATAATCCTCTGGGTAACTCATTTTTGGGTAAGATATTGGATCTCTCTATTAAAGTAAAACACTACAAACTTTGGAACTTCATGAAGTGTTAAAGTTGTAAACTTTATTTTTCTTCACATGTGGAATTTAAATTAATCACAGCCCTACTAGATTGATCATAGGACAGTGATCACTGATGGTCTGATAGAGAAGAGGTTGGACAATAGAACCTGGTGGAAAAGGTCAAATGGATGTTCTAATGAGAAACGTTATGCAAAAAGTGCCATAGGAAGGATGAGGAATATGGTAATCTAATGGAATGTGGAAATAAGGACCTAGATAAAAGAGGAGTGACCTGAAAATAATGCAGAAATGATTGACCCTGGAATGCTGGTTAGGGTGAGTACTTGTGGGTCAAGGGCACTGGGAACTTGGAGAGTGATTGACTAATACCACTCTAGGTCCTTGAAGGAGTGAGAGCTGATTTTTCAGACTTAATAGGAAACATAGCATTGGTGCTCTGACCGAAAAGTTTTGGACTGGCTTCCAGCTAATAGAGGAACATTGGGGCCTGGTGGTGATAATATGAACACTTTCAGTGCATGCTCACGGATTTGTGAATGGTGGTTAGTGGGAAATGAACTATACATTGCTCGAAGGCCATACTTTAGTATATGATGGAAGAAAGTGGACACTTGCAGGCCTTTGGGTGAAGGGTAGACTCTTGTGACTTAGTAGCAAGAGATTGATTAGGTGACCTGAAGTTGAAGTGAGTACTGGAAATCTGAGGTTGGAGGGGATGGTATTGTGGAGCTGATGGGTGATGCGGACTATGGAGTTCAAAAGGATTTAGTGTTCACAATGTGGATCTGATAGAAGAATAAGCAGCATTGAGGCTATATTGAGGAAATGGGCACTGGGGTCATTATGGAGGTAAATTTTGCAATGGAGGCCTGATTGAAATAGTGGAGGCTCATGTTCTGATGGAGGTGACATTGAGAGGAATGTGGGTGCTGGAGGACTGATAGGGGAGGGTTGAAACTGAGAACTTAATGGGGCAAGTGGGTGACTATGACCTTGAGGGAGAAATAATGGGCACTGGTATCCTTAAGAGAAGTGGTCACTGTGAACAAATTGAGAATAAGGTTGGTACTAAAGGCCTAATGAGATGAAGCAAGGACTCAGATGTTGATGGGGAAGAATTGTGGTGAGCATAAGAAAAATTAGAATTTGATAGGGAAAAGGTTTTTATTTGCTAACTGATAGACGAGCCGGTTATTGGATAACTGGTGGGAGAGAGTGGTCACTCCAATACAATTGGCAGAGATGGCCAACAGGGTTTATATTAGTGAGCTTAGGTTTTGGGACAGCTTCTAGGATTGCTGCTGTCACATTCTGAGCAGCAGATAGGCTGTAGAGGCCTGGATCGTCACTCATGTTCAGCTCTAGTGGTTTTCTCTCCCTAAACTTGGGTAGTCCTTGCATCAGGACCCATAATGTACTCATGACAAAGCACTCTCCCTACCTCTAGCCCCCAACTACCCAGGACTTCAACCACTTCCAGGATGCTTATGTGTAGAGCAGGAACCCTTAGAACCCTCTCCTGTGGCACCCACGAACAGGAACCATGCAAAATATGCATCACTGACAAAATATCGAGAAGGAGAATATCGACCTGCCAGAATATCGAGGAAAAAATATAGAATGCCAAAATATCGAATCCCTATCTACAAACAGGTAAGTACAAAAATATAGAATCCAAAATCTCGTTGTAAAAAATATAGTTGGTCAAAATATCGAATTTTTTAAATGTCTTAAAAGTAATGTAAAATTAATTAAATAATACATATAATTAACTAAAACATACTTAAAAATACTTAAATAACTTTAAAATTAATAAATAATTAATGTAAGTAAAAAAAATAATAATACATATATATTGACGTAATATTAATTAAAAATATTCAATATTTTTTGCGTAGGATAGCGGGCGGGTAAAATGTACTATTACCACTCCAGTAAGTGCAATAGTAGGGAAAGCATTGGATAGCGGGAGGGTAAAAATTACTATTCCCACTCCAGAGAGTGCAATAGTAGGGAAAGCGTTAGATAGCGGGAGGGTAAAAATTACTATTCCCACTCCAGTGAGTGCAACAGTAGGGAAAGCGTTGGATAGCGTAGGGGTAAAAATTACTATTCCCTCTCCAAAGAGTGCAACAGTAGGGAAAGCATTGGATAGAGTAGGGGTAAAAATGACTATTCCCACTCCAGAGAGTGCAACAGTAGGGAAAGCGTTGGATAGCGTAGGGGTAAAAATTACTATTTCCACTCCAGACAGTGCAACAGTAGGGAAAGCGTTGGATAGCGGGAGGGTAAAATTTACTATTCCCACTCCAGTGAGTGTAACAGTAGGGAAGCGTTGGATAGCATAGGGGTAAAAATTACTATTCCCACTCCAAAGAGTACAACAGTAGGGAAAGCGTTGGATAGCGTAGGGGTAAAAATTATTATTCCCACTCCAGTGAGTGCAATAGTAGGGAAAGCGTTGGATAGCGTAGGGGTAAAAATTACTATTCCCACTCCAGTGAGTGCAATAGTAGGGAAAATAATAATTTCAGATTTTATTAAAAATAAATTAATTATTAATACCAACAAAAAAAGTATTAAAATTAATTACGAATCACACAATTGTTAATAATTAATTGATTATAAATACCAATAATGTTTTTGAATTAATTACCTATTAATATTTAATTAACAACCAATTAATTTTCAATGCCAAAAATTAATAAATACAAATAATACCAATTAATAATTAATAATACATTAATTATCAATATACAAAAATTATTTCAATAATTAATTATTTACAATTAAATTACTTCCCACCATATTCCCCTATAAACCCACAACCCGCTACAAAAAATAAATTAATACAATTAACATAATAATCAATTAAACAATTAATACAAATTAATTACCAATTAATACAAATTATTTACCAATTAATAATTAATCAACAACCATTTAATTTTCAATACCACATAATAATTACTTAAGAACAATTAAATTACTTCCCACCCTATTCCCCTATAAACCCACAACCCGCTACAGAAGTAAAACGCAAAATTAAATTAAAAATGATTAATAATTCCTAAAAATCATTATTTAATGAACTATAATTAAATTACTTCCCACCCTAATCCCCTATAAACCCACAACCCGCTACGGAATTAAATTACACTAAAATTAAATAACATAAAATTCAAACATACATTCCAAAATTAATACATACTTTTAACACATATACTAACACTTAAAACACTATAATAATGTTTTATATTTTAAACAACTATATTATGACTGTCGATATTACTTACTTCTATATTATGTAAATGGATATTTCTTACCTGATTTTCGATATTCTTCACCACTATATTTTGGTAATTCGATATTCTGTCCATTCTATATTAAAAACTCGATATTCTGTCCAGTCGATATTTTTTTTTCGATATTATGACTGTTTACCGCAAAAAATCTCAGTTGACCACCTTACTGTAAGGTCCATGGCAAGTCCACCATCTACTGATTTTGAGAGGGACTATGGGAGCTGGTGCCACTAGCCCTAGAGAGGGAGTCCACCAAAGTTGTTCAGGAGTACAATCCCAAAGTGGGTTTCATCAGGCATGCTTGTGCATTCCCCTTCTGCAGTTGCTCCTCTTCTTCTCAACCCTTCTTTCCTGTACAAAGGTTTTGAAACTGGAGGTCAAAGCTTCTAGAACCTGGGAGTCACCGCCTCTATCAAATGGATTCTGCCCATTTACTCCACCAAGATTTTTCACAATTGACATTTATATATTTTTTTTTTTACTTTTTACTGTGAGTGAGTTTTACAATCTGAGTCTCACTCACGATACATTCAAAGTAAGTAGACTGAGCATAGTAACTGGCAGTGTCCACCTTTTAATGTTAGGTCACTGCTGAGCAGCTAGGGTAAGAGGCACAAGGCTGATTACATCTGAACATGTGTGCAGATATGTGGGGGCTGCACATGTGAGACTACTATCGTGCGCAGCCCGGTACCTGTGTACAGGTAGCATGTCGCAGAAGGGGCTCAGCAAGGATTGATGCTGACCTGGGGTAAGCCTTATAATATGAGTGGGCATTCATAGTGTAGGTCTGAAGTGCTTACTGGTAAATCTGACATGCTTTCACTGTATTATAGATAAAGGCAAAATCTGCCCTTAAGTACAGATTTGATCCGCTTAGGCTTATAGGGTCAAGCAAGTTATTGAACTAGGGTTAAACATGCATGCTGAGTTTGAATTTGCAGTTCCCAATAACATACATTCACATCCTATGTGCCTTCAGGAATTGTCATATTCCTCTGGTTCTGCTCATAATCAGATTCCAGGGCTTGATAACCCCTTCTAGGTCAAGTTAAGTACTCTACTCCCCAGTTGAGGGAACAGAGGCCTCCACATAAAAAGAGAGCAATTATCAGTGCCTGCCTCAGCTCCTGGGTAAGGAAGGGGTGGAAGGAACTCTATATCTGATAATTATCTTGCCACACTGCACTAGGCCTGGGACAGCCCAAGCGTCCTAGAGCACAATAGGATGACCATACCTCTGGAGCCAACACAGTAGGAGCTTGCCTTTGAGGCTTTGTGGTAAATGATCAAGCAGTGATGTCAGCTAGGGGCAGAGCTAAGGCCCTCAGAGGAGCTATTTAGAGAGAAATATCGAAGGAGCCAGTTTCAGTTGTCCAGAATGCTGTCCAGGAGGGTTGGGACAGGGGTGGAGAGATGATATGGCATCGCACAACTGGCTACTGTGCCTGGCCCCTTAAACTTTCCAACCCCATTTAAAATCCCCTGCATAAAGGAGAGACAGTTACGCAGACCATGGAGCTGGCAGCAGCATGAAGGATGGTCAGCTATAAAAAAGGCCATCTGATGCCCTGCAAAAAAGGACTTAGAACTGTGACTTCAGCTGACCCCGAGGAATAGGATCGGTCTCCACAGAGCAAGTGGCACTTGCCCCCTTTTGCCTCTGGAAGACCAGTTTAGGGAAAAGATCTGGTTTCCAATGTCCTCCGTAAGTGTCCTGTAAGACAGCCAGGAGGTTCTGGGGTGAGGGAAGAGTGGTAAGGAGGGTCTTCTACTGGCAGGTTGAGGAGGGCAGCACAAGATGCCTCTAGCAGCTAAAGAAGAGCACGATGAGCCAGGAAGAGGAGAAGGTTGGTGTAGGGAGCCAGAAAATTAAGCTCCCCATAAAATGTTCCCCTTTAGAGACCAGGAGGCCTGATGAAAATAAAAAAGGAGGAGGCAATTCATGACATTCCACTGCAATTATGATCAATACCCTCGGGTGGGTCAGAGCCGAGGGGTAGGCACAAAGGTCTTTTATTAAATTATAGGGGGAGGGACGTGTGAGAACCCGCCTTCCCAAGCCACCCTCTGCCTCCAGGGACCTCATCACCAGTGACCTAATCAGTATGTCTTGGGGGACCCTATCCCACAGAGTCAGATAAAAGATAGAAAAAGCAAGTCCAGTGGGGTGTTCATCTTCCCCTTCATGCTTGTCTCTGCGGGTAGGTGCACCCCACGCTGAAGCCCCCTGCACATGCCCCATGCAGTGTGAAGGGATACTTGCTTCAAGAAATGGTCGGAACACCGTGGCCTCAGCCACGTGTGCCCGAACAACGCAAGCACAAGCATGTTTGCCTTAACCACCCATATGCCTTAAACATGCATGGGTGGGGGTGGTTTTTAGGGCTCGGAGGAGTAGGGTTAGTTTTTGGGGCTTAAGGGGGTGTGTCATTTTTAGGCATTGGGAGGGGGTCGTGGAAGTTTTTAGGGCTGGGGAGGGGGCTGGTTTTCAGGCGAGAGGGTTGTTGTGGGGAGGGGTGGGACAGTGTGAGTGAGGGTGGAAGTTGGAACACTGAGGGTGGACTGAAACATCTGCTGGAGGAACTAGCTGCCTCCTACCCTCGGTGGTGGAGTTTGCCGTGAGTTGGTGCATTGGGAGGTGGCGCAATCTTAAATTCAATAACCGACTGAGTCAGTAGACATGCTGTGTGATCTTGGGATTCTGCTATATTACTTTATCGTGGTTACACAGCTGTGCAATTGTCCTCAGTGGAGAATGTACACTCTCTCTCGCACTCAGATATGATTTATTCAGATGTTTAATTGAAGCCACTGTTTGGGGAGAAGTGACTCCACCTCAAGAACTTCTGCCATCTAGAGGCAGCATTTGTAAGCTATTAATTCTGCAGACTTGGACGTGGCATTTTAGGGGTTGGGCGGGGGGGCCAGGGAGGTTGGTGTCTGAGTACATTTTTGTCCTGGGGTCATTTTAGGGCTCAGAGCGGGGACAGGGGTCGGGGTATATTGGTAAGTTTTAACCACACATATCTCCTTACCATAAATTCCTTTACAACGCATATTTCATTGTAAAGTCATGCATGGTAAAGGCATATGCATGGTTAAGACTTGCATGGTTACGACTACGTTGAACCAGCATGCGTGGTAATTGCATGAGTCATTCCGTCATACAACCACTTGCTTCTGCTTACAGAGAGCAGCATGGGCAGGAACAGCAAAGCCAGGATGCTTACTCCTGCAGAATGCAGGGAGCCGGCAGAGGCACCAGGGTCTCGTGGCTCACCCCTCAGCGACCAATGATTTGTTAAGCTGTGGGTGCCCCGGTTGGAACTGGGCGATACCAAAGGGGATGATGGACGGAGCGCTTGAGCAAATCAAACACTCACCCCCAGTCAAGTGATCTGGGTTTAATCCATCAACATTCTTTAGCTCACTCCACCACCCCAGTTCAGACATGGCCATTTTCAAATCAGTCTGACCCTGTGCCTCATGGGAACAGTCCAGCCCGAACTGCCAAGCCATGTCTTCCCTGAACCGGAAACAAGCATCCTGGGTCCGGTTTCGGGTTCACAACCCTCGTCAGCCAGGCTATCTTGAATCCAGTGGTAAAGTGAGCAAGGGACCCACGTCTGGACATACCCTGCCAACTTAGGGCAAACAAAGCGATACCAAAGGGGATGATGGATGGAGTGCTTGAGCAAATCAAACACTCACCCCCAGTCAAGTGATCTGGGTTTAATCCATCAACATTCTTTAGCTCACTCCACCACCCCAGTTCAGACATGGCCATATGCAAATCAGTCTTACCCTGTGCCTCATGGGAACAGTCCAGCCCGAACTGCCAAGCCATGTCTTCCCTGAACCGGAAACAAGCATCCTGGGACCGGTTTCGGGTTCACAACCCTCGTCAGCCAGGCTATCTTGAATCCAGTGGTAAAGTGAGCAAGGGACCCACGTCTGGGCATACCCTGCCAACTTAGGGCAAACAAAGCGATACCAAAGGGGATGATGGACGGAGCGCTTGAGCAAATCAAACACTCACCCCCAGTCAAGTGATCTGGGTTTAATCCATCAACTTTCTTTAGCTCACTCCACCACCCCAGTTCAGACATGGCCATATGCAAATCAGTCTCACCCTGTGCCTCATGGGAACAGTCCAGCCCGAACTGCCAAGCCATGTCTTCCCTGAACCGGAAACAAGCATCCTGGGACCGGTTTCGGGTTCACAACCCTCGTCAGCCAGGCTATCTTGAATCCAGTGGTAAAGTGAGCAAGGGACCCACGTCTGGGCATACCCTGCCAACTTAGGGCAAACAAAGCGATACCAAAGGGGATGATGGACGGAGCGCCTGAGCAAATCAAACACTCACCCCCAGTCAAGTGATCTGGGTTTAATCCATCAACATTCTTTAGCTCACTCCACCACCCCAGTTCAGACATGGCCATATGCAAATCAGTCTGACCCTGTGCCTCATGGGAACAGTCCAGCCCAAACTGCCAAGCCTTGTCTTCCCTGAACCGGAAACAAGCATCTGGGACCGGTTTCGGGTTCACAACCCTCGTCAGCCAGGCTATCTTGAATCCAGTGGTAAAGTGAGCAAGGGACCCACGTCTGGTCATACCCTGCCAGCTTAGGGCAAACAAAGCGATACCAAAGGGGATGATGGACGGAGCGCTTGAGCAAATCAAACACTCACCCCCAGTCAAGTGATCTGGGTTTAATCCATCAACATTCTTTAGCTCACTCCACCACCCCAGTTCAGACATGGCCATATGCAAATCAGTCTTACCCTGTGCCTCATGGGAACAGTCCAGCCCAAACTGCCAAGCCATGTCTTCCCTGAACCGGAAACAAGCATCCTGGGACCGGTTTCGGGTTCACAACCCTCGTCAGCCAGGCTATCTTGAATACAGTGGTAAAGTGAGCAAGGGACCCACGTCTGGGCATACCCTGCCAGCTTAGGGCAAACAAAGCGATACCAAAGGGGATGATGGACGGAGCGCTTGAGCAAATCAAACACTCACCCCCAGTCAAGTGATCTGGGTTTAATCCATCAACTTTCTTTAGCTCACTCCACCACCCCAGTTCAGACATGGCCATATGCAAATCAGTCTGACCCTGTGCCTCATGGGAACAGTCCAGCCCGAACTGCCAAGCCATGTCTTCCTTGAACCGGAAACAAGTATCCTGGGACCGGTTTCGGGTTCACAACCCTCGTCAGCCAGGCTATCTTGAATCCAGTGGTAAAGTGAGCAAGGGACCCACGTCTGGGCATACCCTGCCAACTTAGGGCAAACAAAGCGATACCAAAGGGGATGATGGATGGAGCGCTTGAGCAAATCAAACACTCACCCCCAGTCAAGTTCGGGCTGGACTGTTCCCATGAGGCACAGGGTCAAGACTGATTTGCATATGGCTTTGTTCAAACTGGAACGGCATGGTGAGCAAACAAAACGATGGATTTAGGCCCAGATCTCTGTACTGGGGTGAATGTATGACATTGTTCTGCATTCTGTCCATCAACTGTTGTTTTTGCATTTGTCACCCCGAGTGAGAAGGGTATGCCCAGACGTGGGTCCCTTGCTCTCCATGCCACTGGAATCAAGCTATCCTGGCTGAAGAGGGGTGAAACCCCGAAACCGGTCCTAGGATGCTTGTTTCCAGTCCAGGGAGGACCTGGCTTGGCAGTTCGGGCTGGACTGTTCCCATGAGGCACAGGGTCAAGACTGAATTGCATATGGCTTTATTCAAACTGGAACGGCATGGTGAGCAAAAAAACGATTGATTTAGGCCCAGATCTCTGTACTGGGGTGAATGTATGACATTGTTCTGCAGTCTGTCCATCAACTGTTGTTTTTGCATTTGTCACCTCGAGTGGGAAGGGTATGCCCAGACGTGGGTCCCTTGCTCTCCATGCCACTGGAATCAAGCTATCCTGGCTGAAGAGGGGTGAAACCCCGAAACCGGTCCTAGAATGCTTGTTTCCAGTCCAGGGAGGACCTGGATTGGCAGTTCGGGCTGGACTGTTCCCATGAGGCACAGGGTCAAGACTGATTTGCATAATGCTTTGTTCAAACTGGAACGGCATGGTGAGCAAAAAAAACGATGGATTTAGGCCCAGATCTCTGTACTGGGGTGAATGTATGACATTGTTCTGCATTCTGTCCATCAACTGTTGTTTTTGCATTTGTCACCCCGAGTGGGAAGGGTATGCCCAGACGTGGGTCGCTTGCTCTCCATGCCACTGGAATCAAGCTATCCTGGCTGAAGAGGGGTGAAACCCCGAAACCGGTCCTAGGATGCTTGTTTCCAGTCCAGGGAGGACCTGGCTTGGCAGTTCGGGCTGGACTGTTCCCATGAGGAACAGGGTCAAGACTGAATTGCATATGGCTTTGTTCAAACTGGAACGGCATGGTGAGCAAAAAAACGATGGATTTAGGCCCAGATCTCTGTACTGGGGTGAATGTATGACATTGTTCTGCATTCTGTCCATCAACTGTTGTTTTTGCATTTGTCACCTCGAGTGGGAAGGGTATGCCCAGATGTGGGTCCCTTGCTCTCCATGCCACTGGAATCAAGCTATCTTGGCTGAAGAGGGGTGAAACCCCGAAACCGGTCCTAGGATGCTTGTTTCCAGTCCAGGGAGGACCTGGCTTGGCAGTTCGGGCTGGACTGTTCCCATGAGGAACAGGGTCAAGACTGATTTGCATATGGCTTTGTTCAAACTGAAACGGCATGGTGAGCAAAAAAATCGATGGATTTAGGCCCAGATCTCTGTACTGGGGTGAATGTATGACATTGTTCTGCATTCTGTCCATCAACTGTTGTTTTTGCATTCCGGTTGGAACTGGGGCATCCATCAAATAAAAGAAAATAGGGTGGTGACTGTGTCCTGATTCGATGACAGTGTGCACTTGGATCCTAATGGTTATGAGGTGACACCGAGGCTTTGAGGGATGGATGTGGTTCCTGTCTATTTAACAGGTGAGGGGACACTGGGACATAAGGGAGCACGTCCTGGAACTTGATGAAGGTAGTTTGGGCAATGGAAATCTTTGTGGATGAGAATTGGACACTCCAGGTTCAATGAGATGAGATAAGAGCAAGGGGACTAGATTGAAAGAGGGTAAGTACAGGGGAACCGACAGAGTAATTGCAGTATTAGGATACCATTAGTGAAGAACCAATAGAGTAATGCCTCACTGGATCTTTTGACAACAGGATGGGGTGCAGCAGCATTGTTGGTGGAGAGGGCATTTATTTAGCTATTCTTACAGAATAAACACTTGGGAACAGATAGAGGCAATAGCACTAGTGACCTCAAGGGCATGGAGACCTCTGAGACTTGATTGTTGATCTGAGATACTATGTGGAAAAATAGCATAAAGGACATGGTTATAGGAGGGTCTTGTGATGGTGCTCTGCTTTAAATATGCAATCCATGCTGGAAATGGACGGGGAAAAAAACAAAAACAAATTACTCCAAAATACTATGAGAAAACTCAAATATATGTCAATAATTTTTTTTTCTGGCTTTCCAAAGACATACTCTTTTTTGTTTTTGAAAACCATAAAAAAAAAAGCGCTGACCCTCAAGCCATCGGGGTATGACGACTGAAGCAGCTTCCGCCAAAGCAAGGGGAACACGATGAAAAATATCCACCAGCACAGTGTTATATTTTAAATTTGGAGTGGCCATGAAATCCTGATTAGGTAAAGGTGTCCATGGAATTAAGTGCAAAAGGGGTGTACACTGAGGTTTTATTTAGTCTGTAGAGAGACCTGATAATAGAGGAAGGTGCTGGAGCTCCAATTCGCAAAAATGGTAATTGTGAGAAAGTTAATTATTAGTTGGTGTGGGTAGTAGTCCACCACACGTAATGATACCACTATTCTTGTTAGGTGCACTAGAGGTTGCAGTACTTTAAATCTGACCCAAACCCCTGATAGCTATGGCACAGAGCAGACACTCTTAACTTATGAAAATGTGAAGCATTTACAAGTACCAAAACAGTTAAAAAGTCAAAAACACAACACAATTATAATCCCACTCCAATTTCTAAGAATGGAGAAAAATGTATTGAACAAAATTACATGAAAATGGGGGGAACGGGAGATAAACATTTTTAAGGTTTGAAATAAAAGAAGAACATAAAAGCGTTACGCACCAACCGTGATCATCTGGTTGGGCTTGACTGGTACCTAAGTGAGATTGAAGGCAGCAAGCAATGGAGCGCGCCTAGGATACAGGAATCATGTCTGTCTTGATCAATAGTTTTACCTTCTGACGTAGGACTTGATTTAGTAGTTGGCGGGCACACCACCAGCCCGCGGCGGTAATCGGTAAAACGCTGACAAACAGGCGACATCCCAACTGTCGTACTGAGATATCACCGCGGGGCTGTCAGTGTGCCTGCAGTGCAATCATGGCAGGGGAATACTGCAGCTCTAGTTAAGCACCGCAGACAATGCCGGCCATGGTGAAATGCATCTGGGTGGTCGGGCCCTCTGTTTACCTGTAGCACGGTCTGCAGGAGCAGCAGTTCATGCAACCTTGCAGATGGCCTGGCGGCACACATAGGTGTCACCATGAACATGTATGTCTCCAGGGCACACTCATCCTGGAGAAATGTTTTCACCCTAAAAACCAGCCTTTCTGCCAACCTTTTCATGGTGAGGTCCCTACCATGAAAAGGTTGACGGAAAGGTAATGGCCATGGTGGTGCTGAGGCCCTCACCGCTGCCATTCACCCACACTGTCCACACCGCTGCCACAAGAGCTCACCTTGGCCGAGGAGGCAGTCTGGAGGTGGCCTCACTGCCCGAATTGTCTTCCGGCGGTCAGACTGCCTGGTATGCAGTAGGTGAGACCGCCAAAAAGCGAGGACAGAATCAGGACCGCCAACATCTGAATAAGGCCCTTAGGGCCTGATATGGTATTTGGCAGGCACACCACCAGTCTCCAGCCGTCAGGAAAACACCGGCAAGCAGGCAACATCCCGACCACCATATTGAAATATCACTGTACGGCTGAAGGTGTGTCTGTGGTCCTAGTCATGGCGGCAGAATGCTGCGGCTCTAATTAAGAGCCCCAGCCAATGATGGCCAGGTTGAAATACATTTAGGTGGTCATGCACACTGTTTTCCTTGCAGCATGGTCTTCAGGAGCAACAGTGCACACAACCATGCAGATTGCATGGGGGCACACATAGGTGTCACATTGAACATGTCTTCAGGACACACACTCCCTGGAGACGTGTTTTCACCCCCAAAACCTGCCTTTCCACCAACCTTTTCATGGTTGGGTCACCACCATGAGAACGTCGGTGGAAGGCAGGTTGTAATGGCCAAGGCGGTGCCGAGGCTGGCACCACCACCATTCATCCATGCTGTCCACACCGCCGCTGCCAGACTATAGCTAATGTCAACAAATTTGGGTTGGTCAGACAACATGCACTAGGACCTGGTTGGCAGATTTCCAGTGCACAAAGTCAATAGAACAGCAACATCAGTCCAAAACACAGGGGGATCATGCAAAAAGAGGCATTTTCTTACAGTGATCAGATGGAAGTGCTATGTCCTTATAGAGATGTCAGGGACACAGAGACCCTAATGGGACATGTGTGAGTACCAGTTACCTAGTGGGTTTTGGGGGGCGCTATATATCTGATGGAGGGAAGCATACAATGTACATGTGACAGGAGAAGGGGTGTAGACATCTTATGAAGGAGCAGGCACAGGAGACCTGATGAAGGGAAGTGTGCCATTTAGGAAGATCAAATGACAGGTTTGAAGGAGAAGGAAGAGAGAATGCAGGTGGAGTCCTGCGAATCTAACACAGGCATTGGATGCTCATCACTGGTACCTGATGTGGGGGTAGATTTTTGGAATTTTACAGCAAGCGCAGGGTGCTCAAAAGGGATCTGTTGAGAGCATTGGTGTTTGTCTACTAATGTGGGGTACGGCACTGGTGACTTGATCATTTCATGACAACACAGTGGACCTAATTATGTTGCGGGTCATAGGCCTGAGTTGTTGTAATGGGGATTTGTGCATGTGAATCAAAATTCTTAAGTTATTTATCACTTGAATATCACCGGCCAAGCAAATGTGCATAAAAGGACACACTTATTGGAAATAGGTCACATGTGTCATGTGTATGTGACATACTGACTACACACATCTAAAGTGTGCATGATATATGTATAACACGACTGTGGCAAATGATTTACATGAACATGACACATGACAGTTACATGTGACATGTGAATGTGTATGTTGGTCAGTGTCTGATGGCGTGATTGGTGTTTGGACTACACAGGCTTCAGTGTTGGGAAGGGCTTAATCCTTCAAAAAAAATACTCAACCCAGGTTTGCCCTGTCAGAGGCATTGACTAGAATGGGCCACGTGGCCTATCAACGTTCTAATATAAAAATGCCAAAGTAGCAGAAATGCAAAGTGCTCTTTGGTTATTAAAATAGGGAGATCCTTCTTCTTCGCCAGGATTTAAAAAGAAGTGCTATCCAAAAACACATTTTCAGAATGTTTTTGGGAGAAAAATGCGAATACAATAGACTATTCGGCATGGTCTGCTAAAGGTTTGGCTGCAACACATGGAATCTTTGTGACACATGGTGTGTCTTTGGCAGAGCACATTATTTGTCAGGGATGTTTACATCTATGAGCTGTTCTGTTCCAAAGGTTTTCGAGATCCCTAAGTTAATGAGATCATTAGGTTATGACTTGATCAGCGATTGTGATGAAGAGGAAGGTGACCAATGTGAGCCTGAAAGTGGAGGGTAAGCACATGGAACCTGATAGAGGTAGTGGTTCTTTGGTGCTGATGAGAAAGGGAGGCAGTAGTAAAGGGAAGGGGCATGGTTACTGAAGTCCTGGTCCAGTATGCTGGGCCCTGTGGCATTGATGTTTTGAGGTAGACAATGAGCTATGACTGTGAAGGGAGGAATGGTCATGAGTCCTAACAGGTGGGAAGTGGCATTGGTGGCATTATGGATGTAGGATGGGCATGGACATCGAATGGTGAGAAACAAGCACTGAAGATTACCTTAGGGAGGTGAATGCAGGGGAAATTATGTGGCACTGATTCCTACTGGTAGGACTAGGCAGTTAGAACTTTGATAGAGGGAGGGTCAAAGAAAACCCAATTTGATAATATTCCATTTTGAAAATTAGTGGCAGGAAACGGGCACCCAAGAAAACCCATAGGGGAGATAGCAGGCACAATGGAGATGATGTATGTGATATTTGTGACATATAGGTGATACATATACAATAGGCTTACGGCATACATTTCGTGTGTAAGTGGTTTGTGTGTTCAAATCTTGCAGTACTGCTGTCAGTACTATAACTCGTGTGTGGAAAAAGAGTGCATTATTGGTGCATTGCTGTACTGTTTTGCACCCGTTCTGTGTGTAAGAAGCTTGCACTGCTACTGCTTGTATTCAGTGACGCTCCTCCACCATGGCGGAGGATTGTCGCCCTACTGCTTCTGAGCAGTGCAAAAAAGGAAAAATAAAATGATAATTACATGTTATTAACATTCTTTTTTAACACACTGGCTCTGTTTGTGTTATTTGAGGTGCGAGCGAGCAGGGCTAATCTCTTAAGTGCAGGGGGAGGAGTGGTGGGCACCACTAAGTGTGCATGACGGTTTGGCCGGCCGTCTTGGACCGGCCAATCAGTCATGCGCACTTAGCATGTTCTACACCCGGCTGTATTGCAATGCCGGGTGGAGAACATGCACAGCCTCCCAACCCCAGTTTGAGTGCTGAGCCACGGCACTCAGACCAATCACGACAGCAGCGTCGTGATTGGCTAGGAGATTCTGGGAGCCTGCGTGCTTCCGGGACTCGGACTTAGGAAGAGACGGTGTCCGAATACAGGTAAGTGAGCTTTCTGTTTTTATCCCTCCCGTTCCGTAGCAGCCACCACTGCTTGTATTATACCTATTTTGCGTGGTTTGAGAGCCTTCTCTTCTTCTGCTTGTACTTTGCCTGCTGTGTGTGTGAACAGAGCATTCACCCTTGTTTCTTCTCCTCTGGGTCAGTAAATCTCGAGAAACATTTTTCAGTAAAACAAACAACAAAACTCTTCAAACTTTTTTTTAACAATGTTCAATGCTGATAGTGCTATCCTCGCTACGGTGGAGTTCCACGCCTCCACGTAGCACCTGCACCTGGTTCCCTTGCCCCTCCCTCTCCCTTCATGCGGCTGATGGCGGATGGCGGCGTTTGCAGCAGCGGCGGCGGTCAGAGAGTTTTCTCTCTCCTCTCAACGTCGAGGCCTGTGCTATTCTAAGGAGAATTTCTGCGTTGGTTCCGTTCCCTTGTAATCAGCAGTGAAGTTGCTCTGAAGTTCGTCTCTGCGCAGAAGCTATCGGCGTGATGGTCTGCCTCTCATAATAACTCTGAGGCTCATACTTCTTTCAGGGAGTGATGTTGATGCTGTTACTTTCACTGACTTTGGTAAGAGATTTCCTCTGCCTCCGCCGCTGTGGCAGGTTTTTTTCAGCATTGTATTCACCTCTTCATGAAGATTGGTGTTGGCTTTTGCAGTCGCTTGTCATAGCTGAAGCATGGGCGGCATGTTTAGACTACAAGTCCCAGCATTCATTGTGTGATGGATTGTGGAAACGGAAATGTGGAGTCATTCCTACAGCAGGGATTTAAGCGCTGATTGCTGACTTTCCCTATGTACCTTATTACTCGGACAGAGCGAGGTGTCAATCCAGTCGATTTGAGCTGTTTTCCCCGCTGTCGCAGCCTAATAACTTGTGCTGCAGCCGCTGTGTGGGCTAAACTCTCGGTTCTAGCAATCTTTGTTAGATTGGGTTTGCTTCTATTACGACTCGTAGTATTTCTGTCAGCTATATTGGAGGCTGAAGAGATATTACGTTGTCACCGGTCTCAATAATGGGCAAGCAATTGACGGCCAGGGCTAAGGCTAAAATACGACGCCAGCAATTAAAGGAAAACTCCGAAAGGGCCAGGCGGGCTGGGTCAGTCGCGGAGAGAGAAACCTCCTCTGTTGAAAATTCTGAGAGTTCCGGAGAAGGTGAGGACAGCCTCGTGGGCACCAGTCCGACTCAGGTTCATCTCCAGAATCCTTGCGAATCCGCTGTCAATGTGGTAAAGGAGGTAATGGTGCCATCTCTGGAGGGAATGGATATGCCTCTACTGGGCTCAGAAGCCAAAGTATCTGAGACAACTCCGAGTTCTAATTCAGTGGCCTTACTCGATTCACAGGTGTCTAAGGACCTTACGTCAGTCTCTGCTCTTAAGGCTTCTAAACAATTCCCGTTATTTCAGCGAAAAGGAGCAATATCTGTCCCTACTAATACTGCTGGTACCCGTGTTGCGCTATCAGGGGGTTCCACCCTCTTTACTTCTCCAATCATCATTCCCTCCATCGAAAACTCTTCTTCAATTGGTGGTCCAAGCTTAACAGACCTTTCGCCCTTGGACCCAGGATCCAGATCTCTCAGTGATAAAGATTTCTCCACTCTCCCCAGTTGTACTTCTACGATTGTCTCCAGTGGAGTTACCTTGCCTCAGAGCTCGATCATGGGGATTGACACCGAGACTACTGGGGATTTTCAGATCTCAGTTAAGGATATGTTGAATTTGATTCTGCAAGAAATCCGAGAGATGCAGCAATCTCAAAAGATGGAAATGGAAGCAATATGTAAGCGTCTGGACAAAATTGAAGACTCGATGGCTTCATTCTCAAATCGATTGCTTGAGTCTGAGACCAGAATTTCCAGGGTGGAGGACAATCTGACGATTATGCAGAAAGAAATACCCACTGCTTCTAAATTTTCAAAAGCTTTCGAATCCAAGCTGGACGAGTTAGAAAATTATAACAGAAGGTCAAATCTTCGAATAGTTGGCGTACCGGAGAATATTGAGAATGTCGCAGGTTCGGATATGATGAAATGGATCTCTTCTTTTTTGTCTCGAGAGGTTGTTCCTGAGTTTAAGGGTGACTTAACAATCACTAGGGCGCATCGAGTTCCAGCTCGTCCATTCCCTAACTCTCCGTTTCCTCGAACTATTATTGTCAATTTTGCAGATGTTCGGGTTAAAGAAATGATCCTATCTCAGGCCTTCAAGCAAAGACAATTTCACGTCAATCCTACTACCAAGTGTCGGATTTTCTCTGACATGTCAGCTGCTGCTGCTAGACGGAGAAAAGACTTTGTAAAGATTCTCCAGCTATTTAAGGATAAAGGTGCTCAAGCATGGATTGCGATCTGATTTGCTTTAATGGCTACTGAAGATTTTCCTTTCCTTTCTTTTCTTCTTTTACTTCTTTTTCTCCTTTCTCTGTGCATTGGGGGAGAGGGGTTGCGGGTGGGAACTAGGGGTCATGGGGAACAGGGCGCACCACCAAGGCGCCCTTATGAGAGGGGTTAGTGCCATGTGGCCAGCGTGGGAGGGAGATATAGGTGTAGTACAGGGCCACGGGACTAGGGTTAGGGGGGCTAGCACTTGGGTGGAGGGGAGAGCACCTGGGTGGGGCAGGGGTGGTGGGGGGCAAAAATGGAAAATGGAAATTCTTGTGGTTTGTGCTGAAAAATATGTTAGCAAGAAGATACTCTTAATAATTAATGTCTATTGGAGGGGTTAGAGTTATTTCTTTCAATGTTAATGGATTGAATAATAAAAAAAAAATGCACACTATCGAGCTTTGGATTAAAACAGAGCGCCCAGCAGTGGTGATGCTGCAAGAAACTCATATTTCCGTGGATAAAATCAACTCTTTTTCCATGTTTAAAAATTGGTCTTCATATCGTGGGTTCTCATGTGCTCAAAAATCTCAACGGGGAGTTGCGCTTTTTATTAATCGTAATTTAGGTGCAGAAATTATTCAGTTTGAAGATGGAGGAGCAGGGCGGTGGTGTTGGGCTACTTGCGTAATAAAAGACAGGAATAGGCCGATTACCTTTGTTAGCTATTATGCCCCAGTGGAAGATCGTGCCCCCATCTACGAGGAGTTATTTCAATCACTACTATTGGTTAGAGGAGATATAGTTATAGGCGGGGATTTTAATATTCTTATTGATATAAAACTAGATTCTACTGGTTATTTAAAGAAACAATCTAAACCAAAGTCATTAAGGTCTATTATGAAGAACTCCGCCTTACTCGATCTCTGTGATCCATGGCGATTAAAATTTCCTCATAAACAAGAATTTACTTATTGGTCGGGAAGACATAGATCCTCCTCTCGTATTGATTTTTTTTTGGCCTCTAGTTCATTAAAATTTTCATATCAGAAATTTTTGCATAATGGCTTTTCGGATCACGCAATGCTGGTAATCGAGTTTAAAGTAGGTGAAGAAATTAGACCCTCCAAGAGATGGATATTTAATAAAATGCACCTACAAGATAGTAATTGGGTTTCCTTTTTAAAATCGGAAATTGATGATTTCATTGCTCGTAATCTATACACGGCTCCACTACATATCATTTGGGACTCACTAAAAGCCTTTATTCGTGGTATCATCATCGGTAAAGACGCAGAAGAATGGCGTATTATAAAACAAACTAGGACTTTACTCTATCAAAGAATTTGCTCACTAACTCGGCTTCGACAATCTAATTTTTCTAGTCTCTCGCAAAAAAAATTAAACGAGGCCAAACGCGAACTTAGCACGCTTTTTGCTACACAGAGTGAACAGCAATTTCTTATACAATCTCAAAGGAGTTACGAGGAGAGTAATTTTTCAGGCAAACTCCTTGCGTGGCAGGCTAAGGAGCAAGCCGCTGCAAATTCAATTCGTATTTTGAAGTCTCCTACCACCTTGATAGACACATCACAGCCCGATGTCATTGGTACTATAATGCTCTCTCACTATAAACAGATATATAGTCATCATCAGGAAATAGACCATTGTAGGCTCTTTAATTTTTTGGCGAGATATGATATGCCTTCCCTATCCCAAGCAGACAGTGGAGCAATGATGCGCTTATTCTCAAAGTCAGAGCTGGAATTAGTGGTAAAGAACCTCCCAATTGGCAAGGCTTGTGGCCCGGATGGCCTCCCCGCTGAATTTTTTAAGGTTTTCTTTTGTGCCTTTGCTGATTTATTATTACAATTAGTTAATTATATGTTAATGGGTGGGCAAGTTCCAGATTCTTTCGGGGAGGGCACAGTTGTTAGTTTTCTCAAAAAAGGCAAAGATCCCAAAGATCCCAACTCATATAGGCCAATCACATTACTCAATACTGATTATAAGATCCTTACTAAATTATTATCAATACGTTTTAATCATATTGCTAAGGATCTTATTCACCTGGATCAGAATGGCTTCGTGGCAGGCCGACAATTAGCTACTAATACACATTTTCTTACTGAGGCTTTAGACTATTTTCAGACAAACAAAATATCTGCTTTAATTCTATTATTAGACGCGGAAAAAGCTTTTGATTTGGTGGTATGGACAACTTTATTTGTTATTTTAAAGCACTTTGGTATTCCTCCACAGATCATTAGTTTAATTCAGAATTTGTACACGGGTGCCAAAGCCAACATAATTATTAATTCAGTTATGGTTGGTAAAGTATCGGTTCAACGGGGCACCAGGCAAGGCTGCCCCTTGTCCCCTATTCTCTTTGCATTCTTCATTGAACCATTAGCCACAGCTATTCGTGAATCCGCAAATATCTCTCCTCCTATTCCTTCTATGGCAAAAATCAAACTATATGCCGATGATATTTTGCTACTGATCAAGTCGGATATTCAATCTCAAACTGCCGCTCTTCAGCTTTTTGAAAAATTCGAACATCTGGGTGGCTACCGAATTAATAAAAAAAAACCTGAAATATTAGTTTGTGGTGGGGGTGAGGTTGAGCTACATACTGATTTACTCGGCTGTATTAATTCAAGACCGAAGAGGTATTTAGGAGTTATGTATTCTGTTTCGGTTTCCGATTTAGTTAGGTTGAATTTTGACCCTCTTCTACGCAAGGTTCAATCCTTATTTAGTCGATGGGACTTGTTGCCATTTTCTATTCTGGGGCGGGTGGCACTCATAAAAATGTCTATTCTTCCGTTATTTAATTTTTTATTTTCTGCTATTCCCTGTTTTTTGCCCAGTGGCTTTTTCTCAAAAGTGCAATCACTGTTTTCAGGTTTTATATGGGCAAAAAAAAGTCCTAGGATAGCAATGCGGATTCTTTACGCCGATACGGAATTGGGAGGTTTAGCCGTACCTAATGTTAAAGAATACTATAGTGCATATTTTGCCCAATATTTAGAGCGGTTCAAATCTGGAATGCAGACCCCAACTGTGTTTATTAATTTTTTCTTTGATAGAATTTGCCATGAGGTTCAGATCCCTTCTCCGCTACATATTCCCAAATTACCGAAACTTACTCGATACAAGACGATGCTTTGGTTTTTCAAGCGTCGTGATGTCTTTCTTAAAAGATATTCTCTCCCGCAATATAATATTAGAACCCCCTTAAGAAATGCTCTCCTTTTTTTGGGAATGAAAATTGGAGTTGACATCGCACTACAATGGGCGCATCTGGGATTTCATTCTTTGTCAGATTTCTTAAGGGAGGGGATATGGCTGCTACCTGGAGAGATGCAACTTATTATTCCAGGGAATTTCATGTTACTTGGCTCGTATGTTTCAATCTTTAAAACGTTGGTACAAGTGGAGCCAGTAAGCATTTGTTCCTCCAATCAGCTATGGGATGATTTGTTTACGACTTGTAGGACACGGAAGCCAGTGGTATGGAAACGCTTCTTAGCACAATATATTGAGGATGATCTTAGCCAAAAAGCAATTAAAAAATGGCAAGAACAGGAGAATTACGTACTTACCATTAATACCTGGAAAAGTATTAATAAACTGAATTTTAGTGTTCTTCGAGGATCTAATTGGAGAAGAATGCTATTCTTCAGTAAATGGCTCCTGTATTGTACTCCTGCTGCCATTGCTAAAATGTTCACTAATACCACTGCCACCTGTTTTAGATGTCAGCAATATACTCCCGCAAACTGGTCCCACACTATAGCTTACTGTGTTAAAATTATGCCTTTCTGGAATGAAATATTCGAATATTTGCAAAAGTATTGCGGGATTCTGATTACGTATAATGCTAAATTAATAGTGTATGGATACGATTCCGATCTTGGCTTGACAGAACAGATGGTCAAACTATTATTCATTGCAATGGCAGTGGCAAGGTCATTGGTGCTGCAGAACTGGAAGTCAACCCAAGTCCCCCTTTTTAATGCCTGGCTCCAAAAAATTAGGAATGTTAGAAAGACTGAAATGCGATATGCACAGCGAATAGGTAGGATTATGAAGTTCAATAGAATTTGGAGTCTTTACTTTGACTAATGGTCGAGTTCTGCATTTTGTAAAAACATTTTTTTTATGTTACTCTGTATTTCTAATTTCTTGCTTGTCAACTTATGCAATTATTATTATTTTCCCTTTTTTTTTTTTTTTTTTTTTTCTCTTTATGCCATTTTTCTCTTTTTTCTCTGTCTGCCAACTTATGTTATTGTTAAATTGTAACTCTGACACAAGAATTTCAATTAAAAAAAAAAAAAAAATGTTCAATGCTGATGCGATACGTTTTAATCCAGTTTGTTTGTAAATGCTCTAATATTTTTTTTTGCATCAGCATAGACCTGGATTCTTTGTTTTAAGGCTTCTATGGGACATCGAGGTCAGCATCTCAGGGTGAGATCGGCCCCTGCTTCCTCACAGATCCCCCTGGGTCGTTTTTACGGATAAAACGGCAAAGCCGGTTCTGTTGGAGGTCTACTAGGAACACGAGTGGTCTAAAATGGTTTAATATTAAAATTAAAACTCGCCGTTTAACAGAAATTCCATATATTGGAAACCCAGTAAAAAGAGCCATTCTACAACGCATCTCTCATGGAGTGAGCCTTTAATGGGAACCTGCCTTGTGCTTTATCTGAATGTGAGCGCTGCAAGATGCTGAATAAGTGATTGTAGCACCGTGTTATTTTGGTAATAGAGGAGGTGGGAGCTCATCAACAAGAAATTGGAGGCAGGTCTGCTTTCTGAATTCAAATTAGAAGACCGCTAAGTGAACAAACCAAAGGGCACCTTGCAACCAGAACAGTCCTTTTTAGGTGCACAGGCTCAGGGAGCAGGGAAAGTAAGGAAGGGCATCGAGTGCCAGACAAGCGCCTATCACGGCATCATGAAGCCGAAATAAAAAGTGGTGGGTGGCTTTCGTTGTGCAAAACAGCACTCAGTGCCTGTGACAAGCTGACTGCTTTTGGCAGCAACCAAGTGAACTATTGTCTTGATTTATAAAAATTGTATTTTATTGGACCAGATATGGAAAGGTATATTCGGTTCGCAAGCCCTGCGATTCAATCACACAATGGCTTTTTCAAATGTACAAAACTTGTTTTATGAGTTGGAAAAGTTTTCCCAATTCATAAACCAGCTTTTGCGATCAATACTGGATAGCAATTTGAAAGGGGTGTGAAAGGGGCTTTACTTCCACATTGCAATTTGGGGGCTTATTTACAAGCCCCTTGCACCACCAGTGCGTCACATTTTTGTGACGCACCACTGGTGCAAACTCCTGCCCCATATTTTTTAAGGACACATAAAGCCACCCTGCGTGACTTTTCCTGTCCTTGTAAATATGGCTCCTTCTCACACAACACTTCGTGTGAAAGGGACGTGACATGCAACACCCATGTAGTCTGCCGCATTTCCAGATTTATGGAAATGTGTCAGAATGCTACCCCACCCCAGGGGTGGCATAGAAAGGCGCAACAAGGAGAAATGTTTACATTTTCCTCGTCTTTTCCTCTTTTTAGGGGTGCTGCATTCTGCAGCACACATCGGAAGATGAAAACACTGATTTTGAAAGTGCTGCAGCGTGGCGCAGACAAAAGCTTGCAGTTCCGCGCTGCAGCACTTTCTTGTAAATAAGGCCCGTCGTGTGCAATGTATCAATGGTTTACAACCGCAAGACCAGTTGCAAATCACTGACAAGTTACTAAAACCTCAAAGGAGGTAATAAAGGCTTTGCAAATGGAAAGCAGTGCCCATAAAACCTATTTCCCTTTTGGAATCCTACTGGCAGACTTGCTGGGGATCATGGACTGTTGCCTTTTCTCTTTTATGTTTTTTCCAATTGGATTTTTTAAGCAGCTCTGATGTGTTTAAGGGAAACTTATGAAAAGTTTTCCATTTAGAAATGCAAACAACAAGATGGTTGGCTTCTGCTCCTTGCTGGCCACCATCCATGTGTTTGCTGGAGCAGCATAATTTAATGCCCACTGCTTTCAAATGTAAGGTATATTTTCAACGTGTGTTAAACTGTTTCAAATGTTTGCATTTTATTAATTATTAGTAGTAAGTGGCAGTATATTTTCTTTAATGAAAGCCACTCGTATATTTAGCTGAATCATAATACATGCATCTACAGTGGAAGAAAATGTATGCTTCTTCAAAATTGCATTTAATAATTACTTATGCTAACTGTATTCATTTAGAATTTATTCAAATCTAGTGTTTGTTTAACCTATAATCAGGGCTTAGTGCACGTTATGTTTTATAGAAGTGTTCTACAATTACCTTGTTTTTCTCTTCTTTGCGGGTGTTTTATATATGTCCTCATTAGCTTAGAATTGGATCATTGTTCATTGCAATAGACTAGCAGACTACTAATCTTTTAATTAATTCTTGGCTTTGGATATGGAGACTGAGACATTGGGAAACACCATACTATACCAGGCACACCAGATTAATGTGACATCCACTCTTGTCTAGATGATTACTTACTTGATGGAAGCTAGGAAAATATGTAGTCTACTTGCTCCCCAAGAACACTGCCTTCTAATTGGTTTGTTCAGTGGAAGATGATAAGGAGAAGCCTTCTGGAAACTTTTTTCATGTTTTAATTCTGTGACCTGTAGACTAGTAGACCAGAACTTCTCCTGACTTTGCAGAGAGAAGCACTCTTCTCGACTCTGCTGATTTCCACTGCACAAAGTGTCAGTCTTCATGCTTAAATACTCAGACATTTTTCCAATGAACCTTTAATCTGGTTCATCTGATGTTGACACCTCCCTCATACATTTCACCCTACTTCTTTCAATATTTTATTTAGAATAGGGAAGTTCCTTTATGGAACCTTGCTGGATTGTATTTTGCTTGCTGTATGTTATTCTGTTTTACATTTCTTTATGACAATATATAAATTTAGACTGCATGAACACTTGAATATGTATATTCTTCTTATATTTTTCTACTAACCTAACTGTACTGATTGATTTGATATGTAATCAGAACTACTTTTTTAAATAAAACCCTTAATGTTTGGACACTATCTTCTTTGGAGCCCTAATGGATTTATTGTACTTGCAATGTGTTAGCTCCCTTCTTGCACTTTAAATCAAAAATCAAAGGTCCATACGACCAGTGGGGGATTTTGTTTGATGATTTTACCTAAAGATTAAGGTTTATGAAACCCCGCTCTTTGATAATCAATACAGTTAGTCACAAATTAAGCAATAGTCATTAGGCAGGTTGTTCTGTGACCAATAGTTAATGCTGAATTTGCAGTGTGACCAATTAGTGCAAGGTCACATCGCCAATCAGAGTCTATTTGCAAAACGTTAGTGCACATTTTTTTCAAATCTGGACTAGTGTCATTTGTAACAACTTCCTGCCCAAAAACAATCCTCTGAGGATTTTTCCTCTTTCGATGTGTGATGCATAATGCAGCACGTGTATAAAGAGGAAAAAACAAGAAGAAATACGCATATTTCTCCTTGTTACGCCTGCTCTAGAGTGGCGTAGCATTTTGACGCAATCCCGGGACTCCCACTACTGGTAAATCTGGGAATATGCCAAAAAACCATGGGTTGATGCATGGGAACCCCCAGGCTCCATCGATGGAATACCTCCCTGGGGCATAGGAACACAAGGCATCGAGTTGCGCTGCCTTGCATTACTCCACATTTACCAAGCCACACAAGATGGCCTTGCGTGGCTTGGTAAATGTAATTCTAGGTTTTGAGTTGCCCTTGAGCCCACTTGCGAGGCACAAAGGCAAAGCAAAACCATGGTAAAATACAGCCATATGTAACTTTTAAATATGTTTGATATAGGAAATCGATAGTTGCAAGCCAGACCTCTCTTGCTCTGTTTGGCTAGCCGCTAGAACAAGATGCTTGTCATATTTTAGCAATTTGTTTACAAAACACGTTAATTCCCTTCATTCTCCCTTTTTGATATATACTGCTTTTTTATATAGCAGTAACTAGACCCGAAGGTATCAGATTGCTTTACATGAGCACCAGTTGCGTTACAGATGGACACATTCATTTTTGTTAGACACGGGGAGATTAAGTGATTTGCCAGAATCTAGAATGTTAAATGTCCCTGCCGAGACTTGAACCCAGTTCCTCAGCTCCGAGGTCAACAGCTCTAGCTATTAGGCCACATTCTCTCTCACATCCCTTTCACAGGAACATATTGCTGACAAGGCTTGTCCCCATCAGTGTTCTTTTAAGTCTCCTGGGTGCAGGGGAACTAGGCATATAAGGTTTTTCTACAGGTTTGAGGTGTCCACAGGCAGTAAACTTGGTACAGTGCATTTGGGAAATTTGGAAAGCAACTGGAAGCCAAACACCTGTTTAGTGTACCAGTCTTTTTGTCTCAAATATCACACCGGGCTGTATGAAAACTTACCACACACATATTCTAAGGTTGACATTCTAAGATTTCTATCACTCATTGCCAGACCTCCATGATTGGCAGGCTGGACGAATATGTTTGTAAGATTTTTAGCATTTGTTTACAATGTATGGTAGTTCCCACCAGTCCCCCACATGAAGAACATATCCCTGCAAGCCTTGAACCCGAGCTGTGTTCTTCTGGGTCTTCAGAGGTTTTGAGTACCACATGCATGGATTCTCTTTGGTTAAGTGCCCATAGACGACAAACTGGGTGCAGTGCATTTGGGAAAATTGGAACGCAACTGAAAGTAACATGCAGATTTGAGGTTACTGTCTCTTGGGCTACATTGAAACATAGCAAACACAAGGAGATGATGGACGGAGCGCTGAAACTTTTCAGACACTCACCCCCAGTCACAGATCTGGGTTAACTCCATCAACATTCTTTAGCTCACTTCGCCACCTCATTTCAGACCCAGCTATTTGCAAATCAGTCTTGACGGGACAGACCGGGGATTACACTGGCGCAGCTATTGCGATCCTGCGTGGGGAAAGCATACATTGCTTCCATCCATGCAGTTGGCGGGCAGATACATACTGAAACAGCTGATATTTGAGACGAGTTCCATCGTTACTACACAAATCTGTATACCACGCGCCAGAGGCGTAGCTAGAGCTTGTGGCGCCCGGGGCTATCCCTCAGATTGCCGCCCCTGGGGGAAGGGTGCTGGGGAAAAAGGACAGCAAGCACTTCAAAGAGGTCCGAGAGACACGTAGTATCGCCGCTAATTGTTTAACCCGATCATGCAAGTTACATGCACATACATGACACGTCCAAAACTACACAGTTGAAAACACCGGTTAGAAATGACTTGTCTCAATGGAAATCTCTACATGAAAGAGTCACAATATATGAAGTAAAAAAAAAATCTGAGACCTTGTCATTCTTTCATACACCTTGACTTCTTTGACCAAAAGAAATTATCAGAGCCAACGGTCGACTAACCCCTCGCCATGGATAAAAATACACTCCAAATTTCGAAAGGTTGTGTGAATTAATTTTGCATTAACTACTACTAAGGATGATGTACAGATAGCCATTTGGTTCCTACTCAGGGTTTTAGCCTGTATGTTACATTAGTAGATGTGCCAGTAAAAGTCAAGGTAAGTTTCTATTTTTGAATCACCAGGACTCTGACTGAAACAACCAGGCACCCAGTGAAAGACACCAACCAGGGCACAATTCCGGGGTGCACAGCATCCACCCACTATTTTCACAGGGTGAACGCCGTCCACACTACCAAGAAGTTGGGCCCCACAGAAATATGCTGAACTTGTCTAGGTGTCATTTTCAGACTCCTAGACACTTTCAGAAGCACCTGCACATTGTCTGCTTTTCATTCCCAGCAGCAAAGTGCAGGCAGCGAGGGGAGATTTTTTATATTCATCTCCAGCTGTACCAAAGATAAAGGCCAAGTTAAGGGGCCATTAGACCTCCTTTTGATCAAGTGGCCTGGAACCTCACACTTAAATATAAATACAACAAAGGGAAACGAAAGCACACAGCTTGTTATCTCTTCACAGGTACTTTAGAGAGGCATGCTTTTGACTTTGTGAGGTCCCTTTATGTAAGTGCACGAACTGTAAGTATCTCAGATGTGTTGGTCTGTCCCAGTACTTACCCACAACTTAAATAGCACTATTTTACTATCTTTTATAACGCTACACATCCCAATGCAGGGTGTCAGAGCGATTTACATAACATACAGATTGAAAATAAATCATGCAAGAGTGTAAATCAGTGTACAAGACGTGTTGCATGTGTCAATTAGGTTTAAAAGATGTAGCAGTGACATATCCTACATAGCTCACTGTGCTATATTAAAAGACTTACTATTTATGAACTGCAAGTAACAAAAGGATCTGTGTAGTAATCTTACCTAGCTACATTTAAAAAAATCTGTCATCTGCATTTTACATGATGTGCTTTGCAGGCACATTAACCTTCTATACGACAGATCTGGGACTATCTGAAAACAGAAATTTCTCCAACCCCTCCAGGGTTATCTCACCAATTATTATTCCCTGATAGTTACTGGGCACCTCTGCAGCAGATGTCTTAACCCTATAAAAATATTTGAAAATGCAGACTTTGTAACCAATTAAGCATAAAAGATCTAACATGCTTCTCCTTGTTGCCAATCTCTTTGTGGCGGGGTTTTAAAAAAAAAAGGTAAAATTAGTCGAGGCCCAGATTTTGCATCAGGATTGCGCCACTTTTTTAGCACAACCCAAAGCAAAATCTAATTTGGTAAATCTCATAATGGGCTTAAATGCACTCATGATATACCTAATAAAAAACAAATGTGTGCGACTGGCAGGCATTACATTACCAAACAAGCACACAAGAGGCCACAAGAGCCTGCTATTGAAAAGCAACAACTCAAGAAGATGTCAGGAGATTAATAAATAGGTCTTTCACAGTGATACTCGCACTACCTAAATCTGCGGGTCCAGAACAGCCTGGTATTGTGCGCATTCTTACTCACACAAGAAACACATCGTCCTATAATACGATACGATGCCCTACATAGGGATGAGTAGCACTACTAGGTGTGTAACTTGTCACTCGCTGTGTGACACTAGAGATATTTATGCCAGGACATCAGGGCAGGCTCTGGTTATGCTCATGGCACTACAAATCTGAATGCCTCACGTGCACCCAGTAATACCCCTTCTACATTGGTGGGGTCCAGTAAAAATCTGTGTTGTCTATTAAACTGTTGTCTTGTATTGTCAGTGGCTCTTATTGCACAGCTGCGCTCCAGTAGTTCTAGAGCCTAACCGCAGGTCCTTGCTCTTTTTGGTGTTAATTCTTAGCGGAGCCATGTGACCTACTTTCTAGATGTCCATAGCTGTAATTTTAATTATAGTCAGCTGCAGCAGGCATTTGCATCAGTGTTAGATCTTCTGAGAGTTTCTCGTTGCAGCAGTGCTAGATCTTCTTAGAGCTTCTCGTTGCTCAATTTATATTTATGTTTCCTCATCTTCATTGCTTGATTTTTGCTCGCAAGAAAGTGTCACTCATAGTGGTTGAAATGTCACTCATAACCACACTGAAATTATGAACATGTCAAACATAGCAATCTAAAACCTTGGCAGCTATGAATGGCATGTGCATGATGTAATTTACTTACTGCCTAACTTGGTTAGTCCCCCCACTTATTTTTAAAGGACTTGTGAACTGTCTGCCTCTCATTAAAGATCCTTTCCTCTAGTCCTGCCAAGTGCCACGCATCAGGCGTGACCCTAACGCATTTGAAGGCAAGGCCCCGCATCACCGCATTAAAATTAATTATCACGCATAATAGCCCTCCCTGTCCTCAGCTGTCAAGGCTGGAGGACTGCTGTATAATAATTTGCACTGCATGAGGAAAGCTGTCTGCGCCGGTCCGCGCTGGCTGTTAGGTGTGTCATACATTCAGCCGCACTGCGCAGCATTCTGAATCATGTGAGACACGTCAGGAGAGTGACTGAATCATTTGCCTAGTGGCTGTGCCGCTTAGACAGGACAGTGAAAGGTGGGCTGGGTTGGCGCTCTAGTGCTCGCACCGTTTCATCATTCTGTTGTGCTCCGATGTGGCAGTCATATGTACAAATTCCTTGTTAATGCCGCCACTCCGGGGGAACAGGGTGAAATAAACTCCTCAACAGTGAAGAGTGAAAGTACTTGGCCGATTTAGTTTGGAGCGATGTGGATAGTTACTACTGAAGGTGGGCAAGTAGTGGCATAGTTAGGGATTGGGGGTAGCAAATGGTATCGCTAGTGTCCTAATATTTAAAGTTCCTGCCCCCCCAGCCCTTGTGCCCCATCACCATGATTGAGAGCAAGGAAGTTCAGGCTAACGGAAGTGAGAATTTCTTATAGTGCCTGACAGGCGCGCAGCACAACGGCCGCGCGTGAGAGAGTGCCTGCAGCTATAACTCTTGAGAATGCGGCACGAATCCTTACCAGGGAGCAGCCATGTGGCTCAGCTCTGGCCTTTACAGTGGTGGTGCTCCAGCTCGCTCTGTCCTGTACATTAGTGTCAAGCTATTTAGCACCTATGACACACTTATGTTTTAAGAACTTAAGCCACTTAAGAACTTCATGCACCAGCTTCCCATGGGGTGATATTTTAAAACCCGGGACATGTATCGGGTCTAGAGATTATCAACAAGTACTTACTTGCACCCACTGGGGTGAGCCACTTAAGAACTTCATGCACCAGCTTCCCATGGGGCGACCCGGAGGAGGAGCTAGCGGTGTGCGCTCCATTGCGGTTGTTTATAAAAATGGCTCCCTCGAGCTTTGAGCTGACGAGCTCCTGGACGACGCACCTGCGTGCCTGTGTGGGCACTGAGGCCCTTGACGGTTGCTTGGCGGCCCTCTCTTCCACCCCTAACTATTTCTCTACTGAGGAGGGAAGTTATCCCGAAACCCGAGCCATGTCTCGGGCGATATTTTAAAACCCGGGACATGTATCGGGTCTAGAGATTATCAACAAGTACTTACTTGCACCCACTGGGGTGAGCCACTTAAGAACTTCATGCACCAGCTTCCCATGGGGCGACCCGGAGGAGGAGCTAGCGATGTGCGCTCCATTGCGGTTGTTTATAAAAAAGGCTCCCTCGAGCTTTGAGCTGACGAGCTCCTGGACGACGCACCTGCGTGCCTGTGTGGGCACTGAGGCCCTTGACGGTTGCTTGGCGGCCCTCTCTACCACCCCTAACTATTTCTCTACTGAGGAGGGAAGTTATCCCGAAACCCGAGCCATGTCTCGGGCGATATTTTAAAACCCGGGACGTGTATCGGGTCTAGAGATTATCAACAAGTACTTACTTGCACCCACTGGGGTGAGCCACTTAAGAACTTCATGCACCAGCTTCCCATGGGGCGACCCGGAGGAGGAGCTAGCGGTGTGCGCTCCATTGCGGTTGTTTATAAAAATGGCTCCCTCGAGCTTTGAGCTGACGAGCTCCTGGACGACGCACCTGCGTGCCTGTGTGGGCACTGAAGCCCTTGACGGTTGCTTGGCGGCCCTCTCTTCCACCCCTAACTATTTCTCTACTGAGGAGGGAAGTTATCCCGAAACCCGAGCCATGTCTCGGGCGATATTTTAAAACCCGGGACATGTATCGGGTCTAGAGATTATCAACAAGTACTTACTTGCACCCACTGGGGTGAGCCACTTAAGAACTTCATGCACCAGCTTCCCATGGGGCGACCCGGAGGAGGAGCTAGCGGTGTGCGCTCCATTGCGGTTGTTTACACTTATGTTTTAAATTTATATTTCCTGCTCGTCAGGCCCTTGAGTTAATTACACCTCCTGCGCGGAGTTATATAATTAAGGGAGGAGGCCCGTGTTCAGCCTGTCACCTCCAGACCCTTGACACTTGCTGCATGCTGAGATTCTATCATGGTGGGTTCTTTCCGGTCTGTGTGAGTCTGAGAGCAGGTGCTGAGTGTATTTAAAAGACACAGGGCGCGGCTCTCAAGACCGCGGTGCCACTTTACAGCTTGTCTCACCATCGTCAGTCTCTACGTGATGTATCCCAATTGCCAGCAGCTGTCTACAGCCAAGTAGAGTGACACTCCAAGAGACTACAGGGACCCAAGGCCAGCAGTCTCTGTCTTTATATCCCTAGCTGCCGCACTATGACTCACAGACTTGGCAAGTGTACAAAATGAAAGCTGCTGAGTGCTGACATTATAAATGTTCCTGCTAAGGTCGGAGTTTAAGTTTTAATATCATAATCATGGTTAGATATTTGTTTTACGATACGATTAGGTTACTAAGGCACTTCCGTTTCTCATGCTTTACAGCACTTTCAAAATCTTCTTGCAGTTTTTCATTGCTGAAATGAGTGTAAATTCTGATATATATATATATGTTTACCTCATATTCATTTTGTTTGCGTGAAAGTGTCACTCATAGTTGTTGAAGTATCGATCATAAATAAAAAAAAATATGAAAATGTCACACATAGCAATCTAAAACCTTGGCAGCTATGTTCCTTCCCTCTGAAAACCGTTTAGCTCTTACTTCACTCAGCCTCCAGCAACACTCCACAGTGGTGGCAGGCAGAGCCAGGGTCTCTATGGCAGGGGTTGGTTCCCTTCTGCTGCAGCAGCAAATCGCCCAGCACTGCCACTGCCCCAGACTCCACTCCTCATGAGAGCGTGTAGTAGTGAAGCGCGTGACGCGTCACTGCTATGTTCTTAGCGCGAGGGCTGGCCAAAATGATGCCCAGGGCCGTCATTGGTAGCGCTGGCACGCAACAAGATTGACGGCCCTGGAACGGACCCACAAGCAACTACAATAAGCGCAGTACATCGGGCAGCAATTATAATCACAGAGTAATGGGAAACGTTTACGAGCCAAAAATAATTGTACCGGGAGGTCAGTAGAGACATGATTGGCAGATTGAAAGCGAGAGGATATAGCAAGAGCACGATCAATAGGGCAGTTCACAGAGCTGATAACAGAAGGAGGGAGTGCATTCTATTGGGAAGAAAAAGGGTCGAAATCAGTTAGAAAGGTCAGACACCTAGGTTAGTAACAACATACAATAATGAACATCTATATGTTGGTAACAGCATGAGAAAATATTGGCACCTCATTAACAATGACCCAGTAATAAGACAGGATGCACCTAAGAACCCAATCATCACTTTCCGTAAAGCTAAGTCAGTGCGAGCCTATCTGGTTAGGAGTGACATGCCCAAGGAGAAGCCCAAGTGGATGTCATGAAGCTGGGATTTTATAAGTGCAGGGCCTGCAATGTATGTAAGCAAAGGTAATAAATTCAAAGCCTGCTGGTGCTTTACCAATACAGACCCTTTACGCGGGGCGCCTCTGTTCGACTGCCTGCACGGTGAGATGAATGCAACCATGGAATGAGAAGGGAGAACTATAGTAATGCAGATTACAAATAATTAGAAAAATACTTAATCATTCTCTTCTACGGCATTACATCAGGGAATACCTAAACATTATACATTCAGTCTCATTCCGTACACCAACATGAAGATGCACACCACATCATGAACTGCTTCTCACACTCCTTTGGCAATGACACACGAAACAACAATGGACAACAGGGGCAGTAATCTCTTATCACCAGCCTCCTACCAGTAGTGAGCGGCAGTCCTGGATAGCAGTGCAATGTATGTCAGGCAGGCAGGCAGCCTCATCCACTTCAACGCCCCCCTTCCCCCAGGCAGTCACACTCTAGCAGAAATGAGCTAGATAATTCTACCTGCACTCTGGCATGGGCCAGAGAATTTTTTTTTATCCCGCGTCGGTGCACCCTACGAAGGGGAGGGCTCGTCCACGGCTGGATCCGACCCTGAGCTGACAGAGCTCATTGGAGTCCTTCCCTTCTATCCGCCATTCAGGTCACGCACCACGCGCACCACCACTACGCTACGTGGTTCTGGGTGCGTGCGCGCAGGATTCAGGAAGCAGTAGTTGCAAGGAGGGCGTGGCACTGGTGGCCCTTTGCGGCGGCCGTTCTAATTTATTTGGGGACACCGACACTACTGTAATGACTGACAGTAGTGTCAGTGAGTGTCCCAAATAAATTATAAAGGCCGCCGCAACGGGCCAACAGTGCCACGCGGCCGCCGCCCCCAGAATAGTGCCGCCTGGGGCGGACCGCCCCCACCGCCCCCCCCTAGCTACGCCGCTGCCACGCGCGCATTGTACGACGACGAGGAATGTCAGTGCTATCTAAAGGAAATCGCCATGGTGTGGTTGGAGGATTTTATGCAAATGTTTTTAGTGGAGCCATTCTCTGTGGACGACATTATCAGTGCCATAGATGCTTTAAATAGTAATACAGCTCCGGGGCTGGAAGGCTTTACTGGCGCATTCTATAAACACTATAAAAATATACTCACCCCCTATCTCCTCGAGGTCTATAATTAAGCCTTAGAAAGTAAAATATTAACCCCTACACTTTGTGAGGCAGAAATTGTCTTGCTTTCTATACCTGGCAAGGACCCATCTAGATGCAGCTCCTATAGACCGCTACCTCTGTTGAAACTAGATTATAAAATCCTCTCCAAAATGATTGCTTTGAGATTGGCGTTGCTCTTAGCCCACATCATCTCCCCAGTGCAGTCTGTCTTTTTTCCACATAAGTCCACTGCACTAAATTTGAGTACATTATTTTCGGTGCTCCACAGAATTGCTCCGGAAGTGCCGGCTGCGGAGGTCATTCTTGATTCTTAAAAGGTATTTGACTCCATGGAAACACCTTTCAAATGGGCAGTAATGCAGAAATTAGGCATCCCGAAAGGTTTCATTGAACTCACAACTTTGCTTTACGCCTCCCCTACAGCACGACTCCATCTGAACGTTACTTTGTCTACCCTGTTCTCCCTCACACGTGGCACCATACAAGGTCGCACCTTATCGCTTTTGCTTTTCATACTGCTGCTCGACCCCCTGGTACGCCACTTTCAGGAGAAACATCTCCACAGAGGTATACAATTTAAGACAGGCCCTCTGCTTATCTTGTTCTATGAGGACGACATAGTGTTATATGTCTGCCAGCCGCAGAACAATTTAGAACCTCTCATTAGAGAAATTTTGCGTTTTGATGGGTACTCAGGACTGGGTATTAACTGGAGCAAGCCTGAGCTTCTTCCTCTAACGGCGAACACTACGGAATGGGAATGTGAGTTTCTTCTGAAATGGTGTCACGACTCAGTCAGATATTTGGTTATCCAGATCCATAGAGGCAGAGTCGATGGTGAGGCTAAACTATGGAAATGCAATACACAATCTTGAGGCGCAGGTGGAACATTGGATTAGACTCCCGCTCTCCATGTCCAGCAGAATTTCACTCATGAAGATGATAGTTCTTTCGAAGTTCCTCAACATATTTCATAATATTCCTATTCCACACCCAAATAGTTTCTTCAAGACCCTGAGATCTCACCTCATCAGGCTCGCTTGGGGTGGACAAAGACCTCGGGTGCGATGGGAAACCATGACCCTACCATATGAACGAGGAGGACTGGGGGCCCCAGATTTAAGACTGTATTACCTAGTAGCACAATACAGCTTCTCCCATTCGTGGTACTATCCAGACACACGTATTCCCTATAGTAAACCTGAATCTGACCTGATGCACCCGACTCCACTGCACGCCATTCTTCCCAAGGGTTTCCCTTGGGACCTGAGAGACATACAGACAGTGTCCACCCCGAGCTTGGCATAGCGCAAACTGTCGCTGGTGACTGGAAGCGGATCCATATACTCCTCTGAAATTCCCATAGCGCACAACCTATGGCTCCCTATTACCGAAGAGAGATTAGTGATACGGGTGTTCACATCCCACGCCATGAAAAAGTTTGGGGACTTGTTCCCGGATGGACACATATTGGACAGTGCTGGGTAGAATCAGGGAACCAGACTGACTTTCATGGATCAGTTTATTTCCAATAGGGTACGTAGGGCTCTGCGGGCTACAATAGCGGAATATCCATTGGAACCTCAATCCTTTGCACCATTATCCCTTTTAATTTCCAGTTCGGACGGAACTTGACTGATCTCTAGGCTATACAAGGCCAGCATGACACAAATTCCGAGCCAGGACAACAAGATTCATGCGGCATGGGAACGCGATCTAGTCCATCCTATTCTAGACGACCAGTGGGGGTACTGTTGTGCCAAAATTAGAGAAGTCTCCCTCAATAGTAGGCATAAACTAATTCATTTTAAATATTTATGGGGAGCATATATGACACCGGCTAGGCTCCATGCGATTGACCCTTCCCGGCCTCACAGTTGCGGTAAGTGCGGCAGCCCTTACACTGACTTTCTTCACTTGACGTGGACTTGCCACAAAATAGCAAAATTTTGGACAGCCATCTTTGAACTCATATTCCGGATGACATAGTTGGAAATAGACCCCTCTCCTGAGGTCCCCCTCCTGGGCTATGTTTACAATATGCCCAAGTCACTCCATAAATTTATTGCGTTGGTGCTTCTTCTGGCTAAACGGGAAATAGCCCTGAAATGGGGTAATAAAGTGCTCCTGACCGCCACTGCATGGCTAGCTAGTCTAACCTATTGTAACACTAATTGGGAATTATACGCCACACTGCTTCCTCCAAAATCTTGTCCAAAAGATATATGAGAGCCGCTCAAGACATATTTGCAGAGCCTGGAACAGGTTGCTCATAGTCAGATTCCTGATGGTATAGTACCCACATGTGTGGGATAAGGGAGATGGACCTCTTGATGTCAGTGGGCATGGGTTTTTGTTATCCTCTTGAGCAGGACTAGCCCGCTCTTCGAACTAAGGCATCATTGGCAGACATGTACAGATACTGGTTAGACATTACATAATTTATGGGTCATTTTATAAATTTACTTTTCGAGAGTGTCACAGCACGTTTTCGAATCTTTAAGGTGTTAGTTAAGGAACAAACAGTGGATTTTGCAATGCTGTGTATATGTCGGAAACATGATAAATAAAGTTATAAAACAAATAAAACAATACAAATAAAAAAAACCTTAAATGATCCCTTGAGAGTGATTGAAAGCTGTAAAGGTTTGGAAGTAACATAAAAAAGAAGCAATCAATGAATCAACATACATCCCCAGAAAGTGATGCTCTGTTCGTGTTGCTACATAAATAAAGTTTGACAATATTGCATCTTGTAAAAGCCATAGCATTTTAGGCAAGACAGGAAAATAAGGTAACATATGTACTAAGAGCGAGCACAACTACCTAAAAAGACACTTAAGCCCATGTTTTAAAAGCCCGGAATTCCTAATGGCATCGAGTTCTCAACCCCTTTTCATCAACAAAAGGGGCTCCTCAAGAGCGTATCTAGTAGTCTCAGGTAAAGTAAAGGGACTATACCGCAAACGCTTTTTTTTTGTCAAAACCTGTCTTACCTAAAAAGTCTAAAAAAGCTGCATCACATAAAAGGCCAGCAGGAGGATCCGTCTCACCTGGGACGCATTTATTGGAAACAGCATCTAGGATATATCACCCCTTTGTGTTTCAATGAACCAGAAGCAAATACTCAGAGTATAGGAAATATAGTTCTCGCACGCCTTCTTACAATATGCAGATGTGTCAGCTTGGGTATAGGATTTCTCAGCTATCTCAAAAAAGGATTACATGTCAACATCTCCAGCCCCTCTACAGGACGTGTGTATTAAAAACAACATCCTGAATATATCTCCCTTTTGTATGTCAGTGAACCGGAAACTGATCTCTGCGCATGGGTAATGTAGTTCTCATGCGCCTACCCATTAAATTCAGCAGTATCAAAATAGATTTAAATTTTTTCACTTATATCAAAAATGGATTACATGCCGGCATATCCAAGGTATGGTAAACACAGCGTGTTCACAGCGACTATATCCACACCTCTGTTACATGTATGGATATAAAAGTGTGTTATGACCCCCAAATCTGCCTCAACCAATATTAAAACAATTGCGGATAGTGACCATAGTAAATGTCACTCAGGTTGGCTAGTGCATCATCCGATAATCAAGTTAAAAAGTTGTTTCTTCAAAATCAGCCGACATCAAAAGTTAATAATGCATATTTCAGGAGACTATTCGTCAAGGATGAGCAAAAATACAAGGAAATGCATTCTGTAGGAGCAAAACACAGGGATATAAGATCTAAATAGGCAGATAGAATGTTATTTATAGGGAGCACCAATGGATGTCATCATTAAGACCTTTGCTTTTTGATGACTCCTCAGTCTCAAAAAACATCTGTGTTCCCTCTGAAATAAAACTTTGTGGAAGGGACCCATTCCTGTAGAGTAATAAGGCTTATCAATGACTACCCACTTAATATCATCCTCAGTGTGTTCTGCCTCTAAACAATGTCTGGTAAGTTTAGTATTTGACTTTTTACATCAAACTGAACTCCTGTGTTCATTAATCCTGCTCTTCACCTTTCGAGAAGTTATCCCCACATATACTAGATCACAGGGGCATCCGATCAAGTAGATCACCCCCCACGAGTTGCAGTTAGTATGATTCGTCAGTCGCCACAGGATTTTGAGTCCTAGTTCTAACTGGTTTGTCTGTTGTGTGAGCCCACACACCGAGCAAGAACCACATGGAAAATGTCCCACCACAGTTACTCCTGCCCATAATGTCAATTGTGATGTCTGATTTCTAGTGGTACGAGGTCTTGTATGAACTAGAATGTCTCTCAAATTGCAACTCCATTTGAGAGCAAATAAAGTGTTCTAACTGGTCAGGCTTTCTTTACCAGACGTACTTTGTGTGTAATCCAATAAAGAGGGCTAGGGTACTCATATTTATCGAGTGACCTAAATATCACACCAAAATCACAGGACTAGTAAATCTAGACTTAGATGTACAAGGGGCAATAAAGAGATCAATAGTTACATGAAAATGAGGTTCAACATTTTCAAAAGACAGTCCAGCAAAAACAATAAATTGAATTTACTCAAAACTTTCTCTCTTTTCAGTCACAGGGCACAATGTTCAGAAAAGATTTACGTGCCTGTTAAAATTTGAAATGCTCCATTGTGCAAATTCCACTGCTTCCTTATTATCATTACCTATTACCATCACTTGTCATTTTAGGGTGTGACTCCTTGTTCCTCCAGCCGTGTCAGCAGGGGTATCATTTTATTTTGAATATTTCCTGCTGCCAGGGAGGTTAACAAAACTCTACCACCCCCGCAGTGCAAAATGAGTTCCTGGGCTCAAGGTACCGCTTAGGATGCCACTGCAGCTTGCACCATCCACTGCCCTTGCCAGAGTTGCAAAATGGCAGTACTGATGGCCTTGACGCACAGCTATTATTATTGCTCATTGTATATTGAGTTGCTAAACTGGTGTTCTGTTCTAAAAATGGCCAGACAGCACCACCATATGGTGGGCTGTCATCATAAAAGTCCCAAGTTAGAAATTAGGTGTCGTGTGAGCTCCAGAAAACTCCGGCGCAAATTAAGCATGGGTTACCTCAGCTTGTCTATATGTTGTGTTTGTGTGATCGGGTTTCTATTTCCTCTGCTCTCTGCAGCATGCTCTCCCAGAGTTTGCCCTGCTGACCTAGGCCGGAAGAGAAAAAAAGTAACAAATTATTACTTTCTCTTTCAGGCAAAGCCTATGGGGCATATTTACAAGGGAGTATCGTCAGAACGTCCCTTTTAGTGGCTTCTGGTGGCGATATCCCCTTCTCCTTATTACCAAATAAACTTAGTGTGAGGCCTTGTACATAAGGCCCCTTTTCACGCTTCATTTAGCGTGACAGGGGCGTGCAATCGGTGTTGCAGTGTGCATTCTGCTGCAACACTCATTGCCTTTTGGCACTGCCCCATATTTACAAGGATTGGGTGGCTCCAAAAACTAAGACCAGGGAACACCTGGTTTTATGATGGCGATACAAGGAGAAATTATTAATTTTGGCGTTAAGCACGTAACGCCACCTTGTAAATAAGGCCCATTTTAACACTTTCCTTAGCGTGACAGGGGCATGCAATGAGTGTTGCAGTGGGCATTCCGCAACAACACCCATTGCTCTTTGACGCTGCCTCATATTTACAAGGATTGGGTAGCTCCAATAACTAAGACCAGGGATTACCTGGTCTTATGATGGCGATACAAGGAGAAATTATTAATTTCTCTTCATATTTTGCTCTTTCTATGTGTGCTGCATTGTGCAGTGCACACATAGAAACAGCAAATCGCCTTTAAAGGTTGTTTATATGCCTCAAGGAGTCCATTCCTGCACATAAGCAATCACCAATGCAGTGCAGGCCCCCTTGCAACATGGCGCAAGGGTGCCTGCACTGGCACCAGGCTGCTTTTTTAGAGCCAGCGCTAGGGGAAACAAAGTGTGGCGTTACCAATTTTGGAGTAACACCGCGTTCCGACATTTTATTGTAAATATCCCACTATGTGTGTGACTTGTAGAAGGCCTCTTTAGAGAGTTGGTTAGGCTCCCAGATGAGACTCACCAAGGCAGTACTGCTTTAAGGTTTGCAATATTTTCCTCAGAGCACTTTGAAGTATGGAATGTTCATTTATGGTTGCGCATCGTCATAAATGAGCACCAAAAGTAGGTTAGTGGTGAGTTTCTGTCCGGTAAAGTGTCTATTTTTGTTATTGTGGATTGATGCAGGAAAAGGCTGTGAAATCAGATTTGTGAATGCACACAGAGGCCTTTCCCTCTAGTGCACTTCCTTTTTCTCACTCAGACAATATGTTATAATATTAGGTACTAAACAAGCACGGGTGAGGGTATGAATCACATTTAAATGGTTACAGAGGCAACCATTAGTATATTGTTTTGTGTTTGCTTTGTTATTAAGTTTGTAATCATTTGCTTTTTGAAAAGTTGGAGGGATGGACTTTGGGTTTAGCCAATTGGACTCTGGGAGGCCCACAGTGGCATGCTGGGTTTTGCAAATCAGGCACCAAGCACTGCTTTATGCAGGGTGGATTGTGCAAGGAGGTGTCTGAGTTTGGGTTTGGTGCACCTCTGTACTGTTGAGTAAGGTAGTTGGATGATTCTTAGTTAGGAAAGGCTGCATATTTACACCGACCGGGTTACCAGAGGTGAAGGACAAATGCAAACTTACTATAAGATACGGCACATTCCTGTCCTTTTCCCCTGCACTCGCTGAAACACAAACAGCAGCCATGCGCCAATGCAGACACCCATACGTCATGTTGCAAGAGTTGCTGCATTGCGGGAATGATTGTTTTTTGGCAGGATGGGACACCTTCCTGCACTAAAACAATAATTAAAGGCATTTTCCTCTTTCTATGCGTGCTGCAGTCCGCATAGAAAGAGGAAAAAACAAGGAGAAATAAAGGTATATGTCCTTGTGTGCCCCCCTACAGAGGCATAGGATTCTGACACATTTAGAAAACGTTGTGAATCTGGGAATGTGTCAGTATCCATGGATGTTGCGTGGTAACACCCACCGCAATACCCATGGAACACCTCTTTCACACAGAACAATGCATGAAAAGGGCCCATATTTACAAGGCCATGAAAAGTGGCGCAGGGTGACTTTACGTGGCCTTGTAAATATGGGCAAGCCCATTGCGCTGCCAGTGCATCAAAAAAAGTGACGCACCGGCAGCGCAATGGGCTTGTAAATGAGGCCTTTGATTCAAGAAGTTCTACCTCTGACTCACCTAAAACGGAGTAATTCCCCTGAAAAAACATATCTGTAAAATCGCCTACCCTGAAGAGGTTGTCTCTACTGACATGCAGCATGTGATAATGCTCACAAGCAGTGGCGGGCATCACAAATAAACGGTGGTGGGTGTCAGGGGTCATGTGGGGGGGTTGCGCGGGGAGTAGAATTAATTGATTTTTTTTTAAAACTTACCTTTATCCACCGGCCGCCTTCAGCGTTGCGTTTGCCGCCTCAGCTTTTCCTACGTCCCAGCAGCCCCTGAGACAGACCCATCCAAACCCTGTGCAGCAGAGAAGCACAGACATTGGTCTGAGGGGGCTGAAAAGTCACCCTGCTCATACCAGGGATTCTGTGGGTTTCTCCAGCCCGGCTGCTCAATGCAGTCGGGCTGGAGAAAATGCGCATAAGTGTTTTGGTCAGCCTGAGATGGCCAGTCAAACTCACATGAGCACTTAGGGAGTGGAGTGCACGTAGCACTCCTCCTCCCCCGTCCCATGTCTCGGCTCCACCCCCTCCCTACAGCGCTGGCGAAGAGCGGGCAAATGCTAAATAAAACGATGCAAGGACATTGTTTTATTATACATTTGTTGGCTCTGAGCCAGGCAGTTGGGCTACGCTCCTCCGCCATTGCGGAGGAGCTGCCGCTGCTCACAAGACTGCAGTTTAGGCTTGGGGTGTATTGGCAGCAGGGGCATAACTATCAATAGTGTAGCAGGTGAGGTGGAACTTGGGCCTAATGTGTATGAGAGGCACTTTTCACACTAATTAGTGCCCAATTCCCTTTGCTTGCTTTTGGGCCCACAGCACCATGACTGTGCCACTAATTGGCATGGCTTCTTGTGAGGGCCAGAGAGTATTAAAAATTTGCATCTGAGCCCCTGTCTGTCATCATGAGCACGTTTGCGAGCACAGATTATCTGTGTTTATGAAAGGCTTGTGTGCCTGTGAGCACCTTTCCTACAACACAATGCGCCCAGCAACACGTCCTGGGGGGCATATTTACAAGCCCCTTATGCCACCTGTGTGTCACTTTTTGTGATGCACCAGTGGCACATTTTGCTGCCCCAAATTTACAAGAACACGTAAAGCCACCCTGCGTGGCTTTCAATGCAGCACTTTGTGTGAAAGGGGTGTTCCCATGCAACAACCAGCTGATTAGGACAATGTAATATGGTCAGCCTTTAGGCTGAAATCCCGGGTGCCTGGTGTACATTGCGGTTAGCACTGCATCAGGGTCCTCGAAAAGAAGGGCTTGTGAGGGCTTGTGTGAGACAAGAAGTTGATGTTTTACAATTGCTGCTGGATAGGGCTCAGCATTCTATGACACACAATCATGTGTAGAGGCCCAAACTGTCCTTTTTCTAATACATATTTATGAGAATGTCCAATTCTTGTCATTCATATTTGATTATGAAGCTGAACTTGAGGTGCGACCTTCATTGTATTCCTGTTTTAGCTTTTGAATGAATGTATCTTTTTGCATATAGCACCACAAGTAGCTTGCATACATGCTTAGTTTACTGAGTGAAGCTGGAATGTTTTCTATGTGAACCCTTCCAAGAATGGGAACTGATTCTCCCTAGAGGGGCTCCTAACATGTTAAATGTAAACAACAAAGTTGATGCAGAGTGCCCAAACCTTATTTCATTTTATATTAGTTTTTTTCTGCCACTCATTTCCTTTGCTGCATCCAGTGCTGTAAGTGTGATGACGCCACTTTGTGGGCCTGCCTTATTAGTTCACAAGACTATTAACTTATGGGCATGGCCATAGAGGTATGGTACCTGCATATTTCACACAAAATGTCAATTGACAGAAATATTGTTATTATAGAAAATCCACACCCAATATGCAGCGGCGGGCGGCACAGGTAAGTGCGGTGAGGTGGGGCAGGGCGCGGCAGGGGGGAAGCCAACAGACAACAGAATAGGTTTTATTTATTAATTTAATTATAACTTTTCCGTCATCTGTCGACTTCCCCCGCTCCCACCGCATTTACATGTGCAGGACGCCGCTGTAAATAAGATGACACGTTTACTAAGGATATTCTGACACACAACCGGTCAAAGAAGCAGAAATACGGACATTTAAAAGAGGTGGAGGAAGAATTATCAAGATTTTACACCAGTGCAAAGTCACAAAACGTGATGAAACCCAGTGCCTAATCTTGATAAACTATTTACTTTCCAGTGTTACGCTTTATTTGTGCTGGAAAGTTTCTTAAAAGTAACACAAAAAGTAGCACTTTGTGCTACTTAGTGTTACTAATCTTCAAAGGGGCACCCTATGGGTGGTACATGGGCATTCCCACACTACCACTCATGGTTTTTGACAGAAAGCAAATCTTGCACATTCGCTGCACTGTATAGCACAGATAAAATGTTTGAACAGCTTTGACGTTTGTCTATATATAGTTTTTGGTGTCGGAACTTACCTTTCCCAAGAGCGCCAGTGCTGGGGAAGAAAGCAGCAGCGCCACATCTTGGCATCTATGGTGCTACCCTGCTCTCTACCCCCAGCAAATGCAGTGCAGAAATGTTTGTTACTGTGCTGCACTACATTTTAATAAATATTCGGTGTGATCTGTTAACTAACAGAGTGGAATACTACAGAAAGGCTAGAATCCTGTGTTTGAAAAATTACAAAGGAGAGCCTTACACCTAGAGACTAACTGAACTTAGTAAAGCAAAAGCAATTTACGCATTTCTGGGTTCTTTAGCTTTCATTTTTCCCCCTGCTAATGGGTATTTTTTCACTTTAGCAGTCATATCAAGTTCTCCCATATTAGGCGTAAAGAACTCGGGGGCATATTATCAAGAAACAGCGTTAAAATTATCGCCGCTTTAGCGGCAGAAAACTGCCGCCAGAGTGGCGATAATGGGCTTGATAATATGCCGCAGAGAATTCCCATAGAAGCCCATGTTCTGGTGTCAACATGGGCCTCTATTGGAATTCTCTGTGGCATATTATCAAGCCCATTATCGCTGCTTTAGCGGCAGTTTTCTGCCGCTAAAGCGCGATAATTTTAACGCCGTGCTTGATAATATGCCCCTCAGGCAGTCAGAGGTCTCCCTTGCATTATGATATTCATGGTTGTGCTTTCTTTATTAAACATGCAGGGCCGCAAAAACAGAACAGAAAGTAAAAATCAGCAATGGATGATCTACTCAATTTGCCATAAATCAATTTGAGCTCTGCTTGGTGTGCCTGATTTCAACCATGCTTTTTCTGTCTCTCTTTACACTCTACTATAGGAACCTTGCCCTACTATATGAACCTTGCCCGTGTGCCTTTATGTATATTCATCTATCTGACTAGGTTACTAAAAATGTATTGGTGGCTGCATGTGTATTGAAAGACCACAATATATTGAATGTTATAACAGTTCAAAATTGCCGTACAACTAAAATATGGCTGTGAGAAATTGGGTTGTTGGTTGATTGGGGTGTGAGCGCTGGTCAAGTAATAGCCATAATCCCTTGCAGGGTGAACCACAAAAAGTCACTAACCTAACCTGTGCTTAACTCTGGCACAAAAAGCAGTTAGGCTTTATGTTATATTCTGGTTGTGTATTATAAGAGACAATGGTCCCTGAAAGCAAAGAAGTATAACAAGCAATAATCAATATAGCCACAATAGGTGACTAGCTTTATACCAGGATGTTTCACTACCTGCTATTCTCGTCATAGAAACATCGCTTCAATTGCCTGTTTGTTTTTTCAGAAATTTATGTCCTCTTGATATGTAAGCCATAGGATACAGGCTTGTGTCCCACCAATACTTTGCTTACATTTTGTTTGATCATTGAAAAACATTTTGCTTATTAAAGCTGCCTTGTCCGGCTGGACATAGGCTATAATATAGTACCTATTGTGGCTATATTGATTATTGCTTGTTATACTTCTTTGCTTTCAGGGACCATTGTCTCTTATAATACGTAACTTCCCAAGGTCCCTGACCAATTGCTTTGGGTGCCCTTGTCCCCTTGTTACTGATATTCTGGTTGTGGGCACTTTAAATGTTAAAGTTCTATCGTTGCTAGGCTCTTGTAATGATTGTGTTTCTAGACGGTCAGTTATCCCCTAACTACAGCTGGAGCACCAACGCAATCTCTGCGCTTAAAATAAAGTACTTAAAGATCCATATTGTGTGATGGATATTACATCTTCCCCACAACAAATAGCGACGATTGGCTAGCGATTTGGAAAGGAGCTAAGGAGAGATTATTATCCTGTTGGTCGAGGAACTATTCTGTTCAGGAATCGACATGAAAAGAATTCATGCAACGTCCAAGATCAGATACAAAGTAAGAAAGGAACTTTAATTAAATCTCGACGTTGATTATGTCTCAATGAATACGGCCGCAATAACTTGTTAAAAAACGTAATTAAGTAAAGTTGAGACGAGCTGTGAGACATATTTCCTTACGACGATCACGATTGTTTTGCTGGGACATGGAGGGATATATGCACGGAACAACTATTGCCTAGATACTTCGGATTTTAGTTGAGTGCGACTTCCTCAGAGGTGACCTGCAATGGTAGTTATCGGAACTTGTGCGGAATAACTAATTAAATTGAACATTTGGAACCATTGGAGAACAACCAATCGAATCATATATCGTACATATGTATTATGTTACTTTAAGTTTCAAATGTTAAACAAATCAACAGAAATAAGGAACATTCAGCCTCATGCATCAAGCCAAAATCCAGTCGGTAAAATACCGAATCGCTAATAACACCCGTTAGCGATTAAAAAAAAACGAATCCCAATGCATCAACCAAATCTGTGACCAAATAACGAATCGCTAAATGAAATCCGGTAAAATACCGAATCGCAATTAACCAACATGCAAAAATACCGAATCGCTAAATACCGAATTAGCAATCACCGAAATCACTAATAGCTCCCGGCAAGTGCCAATGGCAAATAACGAATCGCTACCCAATGCAACAACAGTCGCAAATACCGAAAATCCCCAAAATCTCTATTTAGCATGAGCTAAATAAGGGGAATCAGAACCTGGAGGTAAAGTTAAAAAAAAAAAAATGTGAATTAAAAAAAATGATTCTACAGGAGCAACTGATTGTGGTAATCACCAACCCCTTAAATGTGGCCAAGGAGACCCTGTTGGCTACCACAAAATGGCAGCCCTCTACGTGCTTGCAAGGAGGATGCGTATCAATGCAGCAGGACAGCGCAGGAGAAGGGTCCAGGAGAGAGTTTTCAGACTGCGCATCACCTTGCTCGGCCAGAATGAGGACGAGGTGTACGAGAAGTATCGACTCAATCGTGCCATTATCATGCGCCTCATTGCAGACCTGGAACCATTACTGCAGCACCAGACACACCGGACCAATGCAATCCCTGCGCACGTCCAGGTCCTATGCAGCCTGCACCTACTGGCCTCAGGAAGTTTCCAGGGGGTAATTGCGGTTGCCGGAGGCGTATCGCAAAGAGCATTCTCACGCTTCTTCCAGAAATTCCTAGATGCCATGCTGACAATGCTACACTCCCACATCAGCTTCCCCACAACCCCACAGCAGTTGGACCGCAACAAACAGGCATTCTACCAGGTGGCACAATTCCCCCATGTAATTGGATGCATCGACTGTACGCATATCGCCATATGTCCACCGGCAGCAAATAAGTACATATTCCGTAACCGCAAGTCATACCACTCAATCAACGTGCAGGTTGTGTGTGATGCCAATCACATCATAACGGACCTAGTGGCACAATTCCCAGGGAGCACACACAACTCCTACATATTCCGCAACAGTGGAATCCACAGGCGTCTACTCAACAGAGAATTTGGAGAGGGACTCCTGCTTGGTACGTACAAATCCCGCTTCCCAACATGAACACCACACATGTATGAACTTCACCATTGCTAAGTCTTTGCTTCTATCTTCTAGGTGACAGTGCTTACGCCCTGCGTGATTTTATACTCACCCCATACATCAATCCAGCAACCCCACAGGAGCAACGCTACAACGCAGCACACATTAGCACCAGGAATGTAATAGAGAGGACATTTGGGATTCTGAAGAGTCGCTTTCGAATCCTACACAAGACTGGCGACGCCATGCTATACAAACCTGAAACCTGCTGCCGGATTATTACCGTATGTGCAATGCTGCACAACATTGCGACAAGAAGGGGGATACCCATAGAGGTGGACAGGAATGGGGATCACAGGGATGACCAACCACCCGCCCAACACCGACAGGCACACGTCCCTAACACAGCAGAGGGCCATAGGAGGCGGACATACATCATGCAACATCATTTCTGAATCAGGTGAGAATGTTACATAACTAATTTGTTGGGGGTGCAACTGTTTAATGCACAGTAGCACTGTGGTATGTGCAACAAAACAAGCAATGGAAAAAATGCACCACATGTAAGAAGTTAAAACAAATGTGCGTTAAAGTCACGGCTGTGCAGACTCAGGAAGGGGAGGACCATGGTTGCCCCACCACGGTCAGGTAGGCCTGTAATTCTGTCTAGTGGCGCTTGCCACGTACACCAAGCCTCCGCTCAGGTGTCTCCGATGCCTCAACACGCCCTGTCCCCGTGGAAGCCCGCGAACTGCGGCGCCTGGTGCTGGCCTCTGCCACTGACACACTGCTGACACTCGAGGCAGCCTCACTGCCATCTTCCTTTCCCAATGCACCAGCACTGAATGTGCCGCTCTGTAGGTGTTCGACAGCAGCGGTCATCTGCCCTAGTGCCTTTGCTACATCCCTGCAAAAGTGCCCAAGGTCCACCTGCAAGGACACAGAGCGGCGTGCCAACACTGCGGTGCTGTTGCTGAGACGTGTGATGGCCTGTGTAGAGGCCGCGGACCGCAACAACTGCTGACGGTGCCTCCTCCTCTCGCACTCATGGCCCTCCCTCATGGCACAGGTGAGCTCTTGGATGTCCTCCCTGAGGTGCCCATTGCCCTCTGCCACCACAGTGGACATGTCCCTAACCGCCGCACTCATGGCACGCATTTCCCGAGCAAGGCGCACGATATTCGAGCTAATTGTTGCCATGTGTCGTCCCTGCAGGCGCTGTACACGTAGCATCCTCTCCTCGATGGCAGAAGTGTGTGGGAGATCAAGGTCGCCTGAGGAGACAGAACTTGGCCGAGCCCTGCGCCGCTGTTGGAGTCTGGCGCGTCCAGGTGGTGCTGCAGGCGGTGTGATGGTGCACAGACTTTGTCCCAATTGTGTGGAGGGTGTTTCCATCACCTGCAAGGGCGCTACTTGGGACCTGCGCCTCTGCGCTTTAGTGGCTGGTGTTGCTGCAGCTGGTGTGGATGGTGCTGGTGGTGCTGGTGCTGGTGGTGCTGGTGGGGTGGCAGGTGGAGGTGATGGATGCGCATCCTGCGCTGTCTCCATGTCGGAATCCACCGGTGTCTCAGATATGATCAGCTGGCCGCTGTCGTCCGATTCCCCAGGAGATGCATCTGTGTGTGAAACAGTGCATGGTTAGTGGGATAGTTACACCTCCGTAGTGTTGTACACGTACATGTCCCTCTGTGATCCACTAAATAAACAGTCTACATCCCTGTTCAACTGATGTGGTGATCCGTAATTGTATTTACGCCTGTACATGCACACTGGGCTGACTAGACTACAACTCCCATGATGCACTAGTGTTAAGAGTAAAACTGTGTGGCCCAAAGCTGCATACACACTCAGGTCCTGCTGGGGGCATGGGAATGGATTTACGCTATGCTGGGTATGGGCACAGGCATGCATCTTACCTTGGGCACTTGTGGCTGCGCCGGACGTGTCCATCTGGGTCACTCCCACGACGGCTTCCCGCTCGATCGTCCCTTCCACCAGGTCCTCCAGGGCAGTGTTGGATTGTACTGTTGAAGGTCCGCCTCCGGTCCTGCTCGCCTCCCGGAGCCTCTCCGCAATCCTCTCCTTGGCACGCTTCCGCAGGTCGTACCACCTTTTCTTGAGGTCGTCGATGCTGCGGGGCGTTACACCAACTGCATTCACCCTCTCCCAGATGCGCAGCCATATGCGCCGCTTCTCCTGCTCAGGCACCTTGAGGGACAGCTTACCGAAAAGGCGATCGTGCTTGCTGCTGACTCCCTCTATAAGGTACTCCAGCTCCCTGTCAGAGAACTTGCGCTTGCGCTTGCGTGCTGACTCAGCGCTGGATGGCACTTCCTTCTCCATGTTGAATAGGTTTGGGGTTTTAAACAGTCGGTGTGGCTTCACTCTGCACAGGCAGGCTTCACTCACAGCTCCTGTTTGCTCCTCTGTCGAGGCAATGAGGGTGGGGCTGCAGTATTTCCTGGTTGGTGATGTCATCTGCACGTTCCCGGAGCGACGCGGTCAATTCCGATTTCGCTAATACCGAATTCGCTAATTGCTAATTCGGTATTACCGAACTCGCAAATAGCTAATCGTAGTTTGCATGCCCCGGTATTGATTAATCGGTAAATATAGCGATTTTTAAGGAATCGCTAAAATTTACCGAATCTGTTGATGCATGCTCAATAGCGATTCCTTAATAATGATTCCTTATTTCTCGCTATTAAGGAATCGCTTTTGGTTTGGTTGATGCATATGGCTGCATGTCTGTTACCGTTTGAATAATCACAAGCGATTGAGTTCTTCATTCTCGTGACCATTGTTCTGTCTCAGCGCCCGCGCCACTGAATCTGGCATCACGAAGGATCTACACAACTAACGTCGGCGAATTGACATCATCAGCGCATTCACGTACTAACGACGACGGGAGCAAATCAACGTCATTGACACGCAGACGCGCAAAAAACGTGTCAGCCATTTTTTGGGATCGCAAACAACAGTTAGTATTCTCGCTAGCATACCAACGTACCCACGGCGACTATAGACACGGAAAAAAAAGTAGAAAGGAAACGGAACAACCACAACGATACATAAACTGTGAGGGAAAGACATTTGATGTAATTTTGATTATAAAATACATACATAACATTAACATACAAGGGGCAAAGGTGAGAAAGATTAATGTTGTATTTAGGTTGCATTTAGTCACGCATTAAAAAAAAAATAGTCTGTAGAGATTTATTTCTTTAACACAGTGATTGTAAAAGCATAATTTACTGAGACTTGTTTCTTTCCTACAAATCATATATTTTATTAGTGTGTGATGGAAACTGCAACTGTTATATCACCACCTTTATTTTTGCAACAACCAGGTGACCCTCCCATAGAATGGGATGAATGGATTGAAATATTTGAAAATTACATAGCGGCATTAGATGGTAAGGACTACAGTCCTTCAAGAAAAAAAGTGTTATTACTAAGCACATTAGGGAAGGAAGGTCAACATGCCTTCAAGTTCCTACCGGTGGGAGTGGACTCCGAAGGTAGGGTGATTTCCAATGTGTACATGGAGGCTAAAGCTAGGTTAATGAAGCAATATGCTAAGGAAGTAAACATAGTTATGTGTAGACATAAATTTTACACACAACCTCAGAAACAAGACGAGTCTATAGATCAATTTGTGACACGCCTACGTGAGTTATCTCTCAATTGTCAATTTGGTGCAATGAGGGAAGAGATGATTAGGGATCAATTTATAGTGCAGTGTCGCAACAAGAAAATGCAGGAGAGGTTATGGGCGGCAAAAAATCCTACATTGTCAAATGCCATTGATATTGCGAAAGTGGTTGAACAATCAGAACTTTGTATGAAGGAGATGGAAAAGAAAGAAGGCACCACTGCAGTAACGTGTGTCAGTCAAGATGATGTTGCTGCGGTAAATGCAAAGAACCCTGATACATGCGGAAAGAAAACTTTTCCTGTTAAAAGAAGTAATAATAGTTTTATAGACAATAACAAAGTATCGGATAGGATGTGTACTAGATGTGGCAGTACATACCACACTGCAGATTATAAGAAGTGTTATGCTATTGACAAGGAGTGCAAAAAGTGTGGTCGTAAAGGTCATTTTTATAAGATGTGTAAAACTTTTAAGCCCAAAATAGCTGTAGTACAAGTTGACGTGAGAAACACACCCCCACATGTGATGGATGGGTTGAACAAAATTTAATGTGTGAATGAGGAGAATAATTCTAATCCTTCAGGGAGGAGAATGAGACCCAAAGCAACATTCACAATTCATGGGAAAGAGGTAGAGTTGATGGTCGATTCTGGTTCATTTTGGATGATCATTCCACAAGTAATGTTCAGGCAAAACTGGCCCAATGTGGAATTACTTCCAAAGGATATTAATCCTAGTGGATATCAGGGTGAAAACATTGACATCATAGGGTATATGATAGCGAGTATTACTTTCCATGACAGATGTGTTGAAGGCAAAGTATACGTAGCTCATACCGGACCACCCATATTGGGGTGGGCACACCAATACGATCTACACATAATCATAAATCCTAGAGCCACTCACCAAGTGATGGTAGTGGATGTGGTCACTACAGATACTATTGTTCAGAGTATGGACAACTTGTTCACGGAAGAAATAGGAGAACTCAAAGGCTATGTTCATAAAATTATTCTTAAGCCAGATGCCATTTCTATGCAGCATAAGGTAAGGAAAGTTCCTATAATTGCTAGACAGGAAGTCAAACGCATGCTTGGCAAAATGGTGGAACAGGGAATTATAGAACAGATTGAAACATCTAGTTGGATTTCGCCAGTGGTTATTACAAGCAAACCTGATGGCAGTTACAGGTTCTGTGTGGACCTGCGCACTTTAAACCAGAACATTTTTGTAGACAATTACCCATCACCTAATATTAATGAATTGATTTTATCCTTGAAAGGAGGAAAATACTTTTCTAAATTAGATTTACGCAGCGCATATCATCAAATTAAATTGCACCCTGATTCCAAACCATTAACGGCATTTATTAAAACAGAATGCCGTTTGGTTTGGCATCCGCTGCTGGAGTTTTCCAAAGAATGATGGGGTCAGTTTTGAAGGACACGAAGAATGTGGTATATTTCCAAGACGATGTGTTAGTATTTGGTGACACAAAAGAGCACCATGACTTGATCTTAAAGGATGTTTTCAGCAAGATGGATAACGCTGGTTTAACTCTTAAAAAAGAGAAGTGCAAATTTGCGGTTGAAGAGGTAGAATACTTGGGTTACACCTTGTCTATTGAAGGCATCAAACCAAAACGTGATTTACTTGAGGCCATAAAAAAAGCCCCGGCACCTACAGACAAAGATCAACTTAGGTCGTTCCTAGGTCTCATAGAGTACTATGCTAAATTTGTACACAATTTTGCGGAGAAGACTGAGAAGATCAAAATGCTTCTCAGAAAGGGTCACAAATTTATATGGGGTAGCGAACAACAAGATGAATTTGATAAAATCAAAAGAGAAATCTGTGAGGCTGGAATTTTAACCCCATTTGACACGAAGTTAAAATCGATCCTGACAGTAGATGCTAGCGCAGTTGGGATTGGAGCTGTGTTGGCACAAGTACACCATTCTGGAGTTAAAACGGTAGCGTTTGCCTCAAGATCACTCACTAGTTCAGAAAGAAACTACTCGGTGATTGAGAGGGAAGCCCTTGCTGCTGCATGGGAAGCGGAATATTTCAGGATGTATTTATGGGGTTTCAAATTCATTTTACAAACGGATCATAAGCCTCGCATCAAAATTTTATCTCCTGGTGGTGCTGGTAAAGGATCAGCAAGGTTAAGCAGGTTGGCTGCTCGTTTACAAGAATACCTCTACAGAATAGAATATATTGCTGGATGGAAGAACTGTGTAGCTGATGGGTTGTCCAGATTACCGTTACCATGGGAGGTGGTAGACAAGCAAGGGGTTGAGTCTTTTCAATGTGAGGGTGCTGTAGCTACTGTTGATGAGCTTGTGGAACTTTGCACAGGTGCTGTTGATAAGGACCGATGGAAGGATAGTATGTTGAAGGATGCGACCATGCAGGCTGTCAAGGATTTAATTGTTAAAGGTGGTAGGAGAGAGAGCACTGTTCCAATTCCTGTAAGACCATTTTTGAAAATTTTGAATGAATTATCCATATTTGATAAGGAGGGAAATATTATTATGAATGAGGATAAATTCATACCCCCTCAAGATTTAAGATTCTTACTATTCAAATTGGCTCATGAGGGCCACATGGTCAAACTCTAACGAAGAAGAGATTAAGAGAACATTTTTGGTGGCCTGCCATGGATCAACAGGTTTCGGAGTGGGTTGAGAGGTGTGTGGAATGCAGGGAGAGTGAAAAGAGATTGAGGGTTGGTAATCAATTGGATTTTGTGAAAATTGAGGACACAGGCATACCTTGGCCTTTGGAGTAGTCATGATTGATGTCACGTCTAAATGGCTAATAGTAACATTTTTAAAAGAAGTTACTACTAAAAGTACTATTGAGGCTTTATCCGAGATATTCAGAGAAGAGGGATTTCCTGTTAAGTTAGTTACTCACAATGGTACTCAATTGATCTCTAATGAAATGACTACTTATTTTAAATCTTGTGGGATTGTACATAGTCGTACATCACTTTACAACCCACAGGGAAATGGTTTTGTGGAAAGAGCGAATCGTATGGTAAAAGGGGTTATGCAAATGGCTGTTGCCAATAGATGTGATCTGAAGTCTATGGTGAATGATCTGGTGTGGGCCTACCGCACCACAGTGAACAATGTGTCTGGGAAAGTTCCATTTGTTGTCATGAGAGGACGTCCTGCCAGTACTAAATTAATTCCAGCATGGATGAAAGAGTGTATAGGTTTAGCTAATTTAAAACATGATATAGTGAAAGAAGGAAAAAGTTTGTCAAGTAAAGCCAATACGAAACTAGCTGAAACAAAAATAGAACCCAACGATTTAATTAAAGTTAAACCTGGACGTGTTGGTGCTGGTTTTACTAAATTTCGTGGACCATACAGAGTGAGAAGTGTACACCCTAAGCATGTGACATTATACAATGGTGAAAATTGGAATTTGAGAAGGGTGGCCCTCTATCAAAAAAAAAATGGTCATGAAGTAAATGATGCATTTGGTGAAAATAGCAACTTCAATCCTTACCTCCTTATTAGTGATGAGGAAGCATGTGGTACTTCACCCACGATTATTACTGAAGATAGAGGTGATTCTACTGGTATCAGATCGCTGCCTCCCCGAGCAAGATGTCAGCCTGGGTATCTCCAAGATTATGTGTGTGGTGATAGGTAATTAACTTTTATGTCATCATACGCCATATGATGTCACATGTGTTTTAGACTTGTTTGGTTATAAAGTAGAACAAAGTGGAGTATAAGTTTGTTTTATTTATGACATGTTTTTTTTAATTAATTTTATTTATTGCATACTTCAATTTATGTTACACATGTAAAAAAAAATGGTTAGTTGTTGTATGCTTTACTTTAAACTGTAAAGAGAAGAGGATATGTTATATTCTGGTTGTGGGCACTTTAAATGTTAAAGTTCTATCGTTGCTAGGCTCTTGTAATGATTGTGTTTCCAGACGGTCAGTTATCCCCTAACTACAGCTGGAGCACCAACGCAATCTCTGCGCTTAAAATAAAGTACTTAAAGATCCATATTGTGTGATGGATATTACATCTTCCCCACAACACTTTACTTAGAGGCAATGTGTAAACTATGTATGCAGCACACTAACAGTAATAAAGTGTAAAAATAACACAAGAAAAATTCTAAACGAATTAACAAAAAACAGAGTAAATTTAATTAGTTATTAGACACCTAAATGACAAAAATGCAATCTGTCCGGCTGGAGTTAAGAATTTTCAAATATATTAGTAAAAACAGTACCAAAAACACAAAGCTCCTACTGCGGATATCTGGTCACCGGGTCAAAGTCACAAGTTTAGGCCGACTGCTGTGAGGATTTGGGTGTATTATACAGTATAGCTGTGCGGTCTCACAGTGTAATAGACTAGCGAAAACTGTCTTTGGTCCAGTCAGGTTTGTTTGTAAATCCTTAAGCTCAACCCTGGGTGGCAATGGGTGTGAGCAGCAAGGCTTAAACAAAGTAACTTGTGTAAAGCATTTAACAGTATCAAAAAACGAAACAAGAAAGCCACACTACACAAAAGAAATCCAACACGAATTTATAAAAATAGATTATATTTTTATGAATTTTTAAAGTCTAAGATGAGCAAAATCCACCAGACGTTCTGGAGATACCGCTTTTTAAAGAAAACTTAAACTTCAGTTCAGCCGCAAACAAGCATTGGTCGTAAAGTTTGTAAACATTGGAAAAGTTTTTAAGCGTTGAGTTTGACTACTCCGGCCCGCCTTGGGTGACCAATTCTGACAGGGAGAAGGTCTGGAAGTTACTAAGGACCATTTGAACCGTTACCAGGCCACCAAAGTGTTTTGCAGTTCAGTTCCAAACTTTAAAGAATGACCGGCATAGACTTCAAAGAAGTGGCCCTGATGCTGCGGATGCAGGAGGGAAGATGATGAAGGATGCTCTGGGCACTGTGCGGTTTATGGGGATACCTTTGCAGGTATTCTTCAGTCCACAGGTCAGGTGGGCCGACTTCAGCCACAGAGGATAGAGCCCCTCGAAGTCCTATTTAAGACAGTAGAAGGCCAGCTGTCGCTGGACTACTGGTCTCTGTACACAGCGGTCCCAACAATAACCTTTGGTGAAGGCTGGTGTTCCTCTTGGGTGAATAATCTGGACCCAAAATACGGCTCCCTTGGGTGCAATCCCATCGCACTTAGGGCAAAAAATGCTGCACAAACATTTGATGGACGGAATGCTGAATAAATCAAACATTCATACCCAGTCAAGCAATCTGGGTTAAATCCACCGCTCTTTTGCTCACCATGCCACCCCAGTTTGGACCCACACACATGAATAACAGTCTTGGCTCTGCTCTTCACGGTAACACTCCAGCCTGAACTGCTAAGCCAGGTCCTCCTGGACCGCAAACAAGCATCCTGCGACAGGTTTTGAGGTATCACCCCTCATCAGGCTAACTTGAATCCAGTGGCACAGCAAGCATGGGCTCCACATCTGGACATACTCATCCCACTTAGGGTGAAAAATGTGGTGCAAACAAATAATGGAAGGTATGCTGAACAAATAAAACATTCACCCCAGTCAAAAGATCAGAGTTAAATATATCATTATTTTGCTCTCCATTTCGTCCCAGTTTGGGCCCAGCTATATGCAAATCAGGTTTGACCCTGCTCATCATGGGACCAGCCCAGCCCTAATTGCCAAGTCAGGTCCTCCTCAGACTAGAAACAAGCATCTTGGGACTGGTTTTGGGGGATCATTCCTTATCAGCCAGGCTAGGTTGAATCCAGTGGCACAGCGAGCAAGGGACCCACATCTGAGCATACCCATCGCACTTAGAGCGAAAAATGCTGCACAAGCAAATGATGGAATGCTGAACAAATCAAACATTCACCCCCAGTCAAACGATCTGGGTTAAATCCATTGTTCTTTTGCTCACCATGCCAGACTGAAACCGGCCCCAGAATGCTTTTTTACTGTCTAGGGGGGACCTGGCTTGGCAGTTCAGGCTGGACTGTTCCCCGGAGGAGCAGGGTTAAGACTGATTTGCATATGGTTGGGTCCAAACTGGGGTGGCATGGTGGGCAACATAATTATGGATTTAACCCAGATCACTTGAGTGGGGGAGAATGTTTGATTTGTTCAGCATTCCATCCATCATATTTGCCCTATGTGGGATGGGTATACCCAGATGTGGGCCCATTACTCGCTGTGCCACTGGACTCAAGCTAACCAGGATAATGAGAGGTGATACCCTGAAACTGACCCCAGGATGCTTGTTTCCGGTCCAAGGAGAACCTGGCTTGGCAGTTCAGGCTGAACTGTTCCTATGAGGAGCAGGGTCCAGACTGATTTGCATATGGCTGGGTCAAAACTTGGGTGGTATGGTGAGCAAAAGAACAATGGATTTTACCAAGATCGCTTGACCGGGGGTGAATGTTTGATTTACTCAGCATTCTGTCCATAGTTTGTTTGTGCAGCATCCTTCTAAAAGGGGCATTTTTTAAATTACAATGATAAATTTGACTTTACCATTAAACAGGGTTTATTTTTACAATCTCACAGATACTAAACATGACTACTCTACCTCCTTCCAATTGGGAATTACAACTTATTCGATGTAACAAGGAATCCCCATTTGGGTGGGGTAGGCCTCACAGTAGTGAAAAACAAATTTGGGTTTATCACTTCCAGGACATGTCAAACTTACATGTACATGTCCTACCTTTCCAATGCACAGCACCCTGCCCAATGGGTTACCTAGGGTTTAACTTAGGGATCGCATATGTAATAAGGTGGAGTTGAATGCTCGGCAAGGAGTTTTAAATGCCAAGTTGACATGGCAGTGCAGCACCGCATTCAGGCTGCAATGGCAGGCCTAGGGCATATTTTAGAGTGCTTCTTAAGTGGGTGGCACAATAAGTGCCAGAGGCCAACTGTTATCATTTAATTTACATGCACTGGGTAAATGAATACCACTCTACAAGAGATTTACAAGTAAATTATAAATATGCTAACAGGTGTAAACCAATTATACTTGTTTACAGGAGAGAGGTTAACAGTGGTAAAGTGCACAGAGTCCTCAGGCCAACAAAGATGAATTTTAGCACCAAAAATTGAGGTAAGTAGGCAAACAGTATAGGGAGAAGACCACCCTAGGGCTGACAGGTTCTAACAATTCTTTATGCTTTTCAAGAAGTGACTCAAAGAGTGTATATTTTAAGGTCCTAATTTTATACAGTCTACCTCCTCAACTAGCATGTATGAGTGTACATATTAGTGCTGGACAGATTTCAAATGCATCTTGCATGCTGAGCATCAGACAGGGTACATATTTGGAGGCCTGGTTGGAAGCAAACAATTTCTTTCCCCCAGAGAGAAAGTCTGGGTCAAGAGCTGAAGAGACAATGAAAGACTGTGTATTGGAAAAGTGCTGTTGTCTTATCGGTTGACCACATCTTTGTTCATATGTCAACAGGTTGTGTCTGAAATTCTATCATATGGGTAAAAGCCTGCAAATATATAACAACAATGTGGTGTACCCATACGTTTAAATTAATCATAATATTGTAAATGAGGACCATTACAATGTATCCGTTAGCTAAAATTGACCAGAATGATTTTACATCACTCTCTTCTGCTACTTTTAAGGCAGAGCCCAAACACCATCCAAAAGCAACTGTTTTTTGCTCTAAGTAGCATTCTGTCATCAACCGTTCCTTTGAAGAATTACAATTTATCAATTTCATTGTTGATTTTTGTTTCCACTGGTGATTTTTCTGCCCCCACACCTCCACAAATCACATATTATGTTGTTTTTAATTCTTGCTACTTGCTATAGTGCGTCCTATTATTTAATATATACCTACATTGGTCTTTAATTAAGCACTGTGCTCATGGTAGATGACTTTGCTGTCTATGTCATGTGCCTGCTGTTGATTTGATGGCTTTCCTACATATGTTTGTGTTTATCTTGCGTAGGAGAATTTTACTCTTGCAAAAATTTGATTGGTTGGATTGTACATTTCAACATTTGCTGAATCATTAGTTTGCTTGACCATTGTTATTCCAAACATACCACCCAGCAATGGAGTTTTTATTAAGAACATATAAGGTAAGCAAAAATATATATAATTTCAAACATGAAGAGGTAATTTTGTGTTGAATCCGCACACCCTCTTTTATCTTGCCTTTGAAAACAAAAGCACAGTCACCTTTCTGACATTATTTGTTTCCACTTCCAATAAAAGGCATTTCCAGAACATCCGCTCTATTTATAATTGACTGGAATTCTGATATTGAAAGAGCAGTAGTGGACACCTTTGGGACCTCGAGTGACAGCCAAAGGTACTGCAGCCTGATTGCAGCATGGATATATGTCTGACTCAAGAGACCTGTAGTGATGACCTAAGGCAGCCTAAAGCCTGCTGTCAAATGATTTGCTTTTGACTATGAGGACCTCTAGTACCAGACAAACATACTGCAGACCAATAACAGAAAAGACGTATGTCTGACGTCGTGGACTGTAGTAATGACGAAAAAGATTTGCCAGAGAATTTATTAAATTATTTAAGTTGGATAAGTTATGTTTTTCTCCTGCTGACATTACACAATGTTATTTCATTTTAGACATAACAGTACTTTTTTTCTATTTCTGACTTGCATGTTTCTTTCTAACTAAAGGGCTCTGGTATTACCTGTGAATGTTATGTGACTTCTGCCAGGACATAGTGAATTACATTAAGAGATATGATAACGCCTATGGTCATCACAACCCAGCATTGGAGTATTTCTAATGATGAAAAATAGACTTAGAATAGAGAATATGCTAATTTATAGTGAAGCCACATACTTTTCTATTTGGGCCTACCAAAACCAAAAGCAAAGTCAACTTTTTGCCATTGTTTCCTCTCACTTTCAACAAAAGATATTCAATGGCATCTGCTCTATTCATAATTCTTTGGCAACCTTAAATTGATGGAGCAATGCTGCACACCTGTGGGAACTTGAGTAATTGCATAAGGCATTGCAGCCTGCTAGGAAAATGTTTGTTTCTGACTCTAGGAACCTCTAGTAACAGCCAAAGGTACTGCATCGTGATAACAGGAAATATATATATGTCTGACTTCAGAGACCTCTAAATAACAACTTAAGCCACTGCAGCTTTCTTCGAAAAGATTTGTATCTGGCTCCATGGATTTCTAATAACAACTTAAGGTACTGTGTCCTGCTACAACAAGAAATTATGTCTGATTGGATGGATCTTTAATTAACTAGCATTAGGAAAGCTGACAGGTCTGGCTTGGATTTTCGTTACCACAAAAGAGAGATACGGAGGAAAGAGGCACCTCTATAATCCTCCAATGAAATCACAGACCACATTAAAGTAGGTTGCCAATATCAGCCGAAAGGGCATAGGACCCCAAATCAGGTCCAGTTCCCCCTATTATGAGTTGCGTGGTGGGGGCCTTTCAAAATGGGAAGGTCATCCTTAATGGAAGAGGATGCCTCACACACATAACAGTGTCATGCTTCATCATCGGCATCCTCCTCCAACCCCGGTAAGATGGTACTACCGAGACGGACTCAACCTCCGCAAAGACTTGGTGGTAGGAGGGAGTTCTTACATAAAACTACTGGACAGTAACGGGATCCAGGTGAATTGAAAAAAAACTTGGGTTCCTCAGTTATCACTTTTATTCATGAGTACCCTGGGAATATTAAAACCAATCTAATGACGGGTATCACAGAGCACAAGGACTCATGCCGGCCCTATCTTTGTCAACATGTTTCTGCCCTCACAACTTAGTCTCAAAGGGCCGGGGCATTCTTCAGGGCTTTTGGATCCCTAAAATCTTATTCTAAGGGTCAAAAGGACCCTGGGTGTTAATCTAGGTGAAATACCTGCTCAGTGTCCCAAGTGAATCCTACCTGGGTCAAAACCTCCAGGATTCCATAGATGACACCGGTAGGCTGGTCAAGGAGACGGTGGTATCCTTCATTGTCACACTTTCATCAGAAGAGACACCACTCATGTCCACCTGAAGGTTTCCACTCCTCGCTGCTCTTAGCCAGATCTACTACCTTCGGCAATGCTTATTTAAAAAGTGAGACCTATTGGCTTGCCAATACTTTTTTCAGATAGGAGCTGCTTGTGTCAAAAAGGATACATCATGTATTTGAAGTTATTTCTATTGTATCTATATTCCATGTATTGGGAATTACAATTTTTGCCTAAAATGATCTCCTGACTTGATGGAAACCTCAGGGATTTAGGCTTGCATTTGAATTTTTGTTATAGCAAAGGGCACTGGAAATATGCAGCAGGGAAGGGGCAAATTATTTGACATTGTTCACTAAATTATGTGGGTACACAAAGCAAAGTATGCATGGTAATGTGGCACATCTTGAAGCGGAATTGTTTCACTATTTGGTCATTATTGCACACATTAACATTCTAAGGGTAAATGCCCCACCTTTTTAATATCCCTTTAACATCTAAATACATAAATCTTTAATGGGAAGGAGACCAGCTTATGAATGACAGAAGGTCTGCCACTGTGCGACATCACATACAGTAGTGTTTTTAGTAATATTTGAACCACTTGAGCTAGGAACTAAAATGAAGCACTTGTCAATTTTGTGGCAAGTGCTGCAAATCTACAACTATGCAAAAAATGCTGCGGTGGCAGAATCACATAATTCCAGTGACCCTGATTATAGCTAACGTGGGGCACTATTATTAGTCTCTCACGCCAACTTGTGTCTACATTTCCAGCTCTGGGATGTAACTGGGGCTCTACTCATCCCTTTGTAATCATTTTAGGACCAACTACCTGGCATTTCCTTTGTAGCACCCCTTTCTAAACCTTCTCACTTTGCTCCTTTATTTGGGACCCTAATGCTTGACACTCATTTGTGGCCATTTCAGGGTGGAGTAGCATATGGACGCTCGTTTCCCCCGTGTAGTGTAAGTATTCTGACACCTCACCACTTGGAAACCTACGTCTTCCAAATATTAGCTTTCCAGTTTCCCATATTGTTAAACAGGTAGCCTATTTCATAGGAGACATACATATTTCATTCTGAACAGTCAAGGAGGATCTGCAATTTAATGCTTAAGGAAGCAAATGTTCTATCTCACCAATTTTTTAAGTCTTAGATTTTGCTGCGTGCATTGTGGGGCTACAAAATGTTTTCACTTTTGAGCATCTGTCATTATCTTCCTACACTTTCAGATAATTTTGTGCTACAATCTACTAGCTTTATAATGCACTTCAATTTTCAGTGATGTTTTTAATATTTAAGTTTACAGAAGAGGCACAATATACTGAATAAGAAAGAGCTTTTTGCATCAAATTTATTCCATTAACATTATGGGCATTTTGGTGGGCTCACATGAAATTTTGCATGATGTTGGAGCATATAGAATAGAAAATCAGAGTAGCAGACTCTCTCTGCAAGTTCTGTGGTAGCAGTGTACCTCTCCTGTGAGAAGCTAAAAAGACCATAATTCAGTTGCCTCCTATGTCACAGACATTGGCTTAGACTAATCATATTGGTTCACATTCCCACTTATTAGTTTATGTATGAAAAATATTTGAAGCGTCTTGTATCTACTGCACTAGTTCCCACACATTTTTTGGTTTGCAAACACCAGTGATTCTTAGCCTTTTGACTTCTCTGGACTACCACTGAATCACTACTGGAAGCTGGGAACCCCATTCTAAGTAGAACACATGATTAAGACTTCAAGACAATACACAAAAAGACAAAACATCAAACAAAAGCACAAATTAAGAAATATTTTATTTCATTATATAGAAAATAAAAAAATTAAAATTCTAATACTAATAGGAAAATTTGAGCTTTTCAAAGTTTTATTTCTGTAAAACGATGTGATATGCTAGATTCTATAATAGCACTTTGTCTTTCTTGCTCCTAATGCATGCTCTCTTTTTGTCCATGCATACCAGTGCTTTAGTTGAGTTCACCAATTGTCCACACTAGATTCTGTTTGCTGTACCTGCATTAATCCCAAAATATCAAACTAAAGATACCAACTTAAATTTTTGTCTCCTATTTCAAATTCTTTCACATTTACAGAGTGTTTTAAAATGTTACATTTTTATCTATACATACTTTATTATTCTGCCATTTTTTTATTTTCTAAACAATGACGAGATGTCTGAGTAGGGATCATGGACCTCCAGGAGTCTGTGGATCCGAGGTTAAGAACTGCTGGCATACACTATACTTGTTTTAGTACATTGTCATTGGTTTGTTGTATCGGTATGTTTGTTAATGAATAGGTAATCTATCAGTACACCACCATGTATATCAGTTTACTTAATAAAGCATATGGTTTAAGGTGTTCAGTTCTTAAGCACAACATATCAGATTATGTATAGAATATATGGGTTTAATGAGCATCACAATGAGGAGTTAATTTAGTGCATTGGCACATTTAAAGTAAATACTGCTTATGTGCAACACAGAGATGTGTTTACACACTATATTGAATTATGGACAAATTCTATTGGTTTGTCCTCATAATGTTTGCTTTAAATGTGGATTGCATGCATACCCTGCTGCTGGGCATGCATTATAAACTGCTCAACATGCCAATAATCAATAAAGTCAATGATATCTGTCTTCACTTAATAAGGGAGAGGAAACAGCCAAGCCTCCGTCTCTTGACATAGGGACCAATCTCATGCAATGGGCACCCATGGACCAATTGGTTCTGCTTGACGTAGAGGCTATTTCCATCTTAACGCGTCAAGTAAAATCTGGATATCTGGACAATCCATTAAAACCTGACTACATATTAAAATTGCAGGTGAGTATCACAACGATCTTCCTTGAATTAGCCAATCTCTCACCGAGCACTACAGAAGTTCCAATATAATTGAAACACACCAAGATTATTCCTCTTCTACAAAAGCCTTCACTAGATGCCACTCAGCCAGAAAACTATCGTCCCATTTTCCTTCTGCCTTTTTTTTTCAAGATTGTGGAGAAACACGTAAATAATCTCCTAACCAACTTTTTAGAACAAAACAACATTTAGATGGTTCCCAAAATGGTTTTAGACCATCACACAGCACCGAAACCGCCCTTTTAACAGTCACTGAAGTCCTTCGCAACTCTGCAGACGCTGGCAAATCCCAGGCTCTGATACTCCTAGATTTAATTGCAGCCTGTGACACTGTCTCTCATACGATTCTACTACGTTGCCTCTCTGAACTAGAAGAACAGGGCAAAGCACTGTCCTGGTTCCTCTCCCTTTTAAAAGAGTGGTCTTTTATTATCCCCACTTTCGCCTCATACCAAAGAGCACTGATATATGGTGTCCTCCATGGGTCGGCACTCAGCCCCATCCTTTTTAAGATTTATGCCAGACCCCTGGCCAAGGTAGTAAAATCCTTCAGAAAATCTCACAAGTTCTGTATGCTAACGACACTCAGCTGATCATCTCCATCAGCTGAGTCGACTAGCAGGTTTGTCAACTTAAAAAACTGTTTAACACCAGTTGCTGGATGAATGAACAACAACTGTTTAAAATGTTACACCAATAAAATGGAGATCCTCCTGCTGGGTAGGCATACCCATTATTGGAGTGATCAGTGGTGGCTGGAAATACTAGGCCCACCCCCAAACCTAAATCGGTGGCCAAACATCTTGGGGTATGGATGGATAATCTTTACCCTATGAAACCAACTCAAGACTTGACTACTGCAACATCCTCTATCTAGGCTCAAACAAATCTGCCCTTAACCAATTGCAGGTAGTTCAAAATGCTGCCACCAGGCTTTTTTTGCGCTTTCTAAAATGCTTTCCAAATTTTTGGATCAGCTCTGCTGGTTACCCACTGGAAAACACACTAAGTTCAAAGCCCTATGTATCTCCAACAAAATCGTACACAAGCAAGGAACACCCATCCTAGCTAATTTGATGCACTTTAACAGGCCCCTCAGAGCACCATGCTCCACTGATTTAAACCTGGCTCACATCCCCCGTCACACCAAAGCCGGAACGGTAGGCTGCTCCTTTCATATTTCAGCCCATACCTTATGGCATCCACCTCAGAAAAACTCAAAATCACTTACAATTCCAGAAACAGTTGAAGATCTGACTGTTATCCTGCTAGACTGAGGATCTATCTTCCCTGCCATTTCTCATGTGAGCAGCACCAGGCGACCCTTTCTGGGGAAGCTGCGCACTTTAGAAATCATTTTAACATAACATAACATAACGTAACATACCAGAACATAAAATAACATAACATGACAGAATATAACATGTAATGGACTTGTCTTTATTAAAAATATATGATTTTCTCATTTAATATACTGGTTGCACACAAATCACATCAGTTCAGGTGTATCATACTGCTTTGCACGAGTAACACATGGGTGTAAATGTTTAATGTACAGGCTCAGATACACACTACATTTGTTTGTACACCTGATATATGGGTTTAAATGTACAACCCATAGCTTGGAAAGCAATAGTTTTCCATGCACGCCCTAATGGTTTGCAGGCATACGATTCTGATTTGCTTGTATACCGTACTGGATAACCGCACAGTTCATATACATTATATATGTTTCTCTCTTGTAATGTACTAGCTTGCACACTTGACACTTTGGTTAAATGTGGAACGTATCTGTTTGAAAGCAGTACTTTTTGGTTTGCATGCAATATGAACTGGTTCCCATGCAATATATGCTGGATGGCATACATACCATGGTGATTTTTGTTAGGTATACATACATAATAGCTAGATTATTGTTTTTAATGTACTGGTTTGTAGCGTATTCCATTGCTTTACATTTACCACCTATCAGTTTGAAAAAAATACTAGCTTGTTACTGATATGCATCCATGATATATAGGTTAACCTGCATAAGCTGTTTGATTGCATGGATACTAAAATGAATTGCATGCATAATGTATGGATAACAATTCTTTACTATATAGTTCCCAGGAAGTTTTTTAAATAAATGTTTTACTTTTTAAATTGTTTTGGTTTAACCATTTGAAGTGTGAGTTAGCAGACTGTGAAAAACAGGTGGTATTTAAACATTTTAAAGAGAGGCTGTAGGTTGCCACTGTTTTCAGCTGTATGGAATCGAGATAAAAAGAAATGGTTGAAAAAGCAGCATCAGATTCACAATCAATATGTGTAGATTGAAAACAAATGACTTGACTCACACCTGTTCTCTCTCAGTTAAGCCAAATCTATTAAAGTGGGACTCATGATGTTTTTGAGGTCACTATTGAGAAAGATATTCTTAAGTGCACAAATCTGTTGATTTTTAGTGACATCATGGCTGTATCTTGATTAGGCCTGAGTGAAATTTTAATTATGCCGGAGTAATTTCGGTAATTTCATGTTTGACCAATATTATAGAAAATTCTGCAATTACAACAGATTATAATATGCTTAATTTGGCACAAAGGTCCTACTGCAGGAGCACAAATAGAACAAACTTATTGAGCGTGACAGGCTGCAGCTACTAGCGTTCTGTTGTATTTAGCGCTATTTTCTTAGTGTAAACTGCATCTTTGGGTCTATTTTGGATACAAGTGTGCATTTTTCATGAGAGAATAGCTTTCAATGCATTTTGTGCGTCACCACCACTCAAAATGGCGGCAAGTTTATTTGCATATGCAAAATGCTAATGTAACTCGTTAATTTACAAATACACATTTATATTTAGTGCATTAAGAATAGCTTTCAATGCTAGATTACGCTCCTCACATAATTCAGCATAATCTCACATAATTTTGTTGTAAGTGTGATTAGGCTACAGCAAATTACATGAGTTTCGCACACCCTTAATCAAGATCATGTTTTCGGCACGGTGTGCAGCACAGAAATGGTTTATGCACTTATTTTTGGTGTCTTCAGTGCATACAATAAGTTGAAAGATCTTCAATTTAATGCATGCTTTTTTGACACCAGAGCTCGGAAGCACAAGTCAGTTATTGGTTTGTGATTCTGAGCTATGCTGTCAGCAAAACATGCATTAGCTCAGAGATATTTCGATTTAAGATGTGCTGATGACACAAAAAAGAAGCACACACCACTATTACGCTGGTGCAGAGCAGATAGCGCCATCTTGATATGGCCCACTAGTCTCATAATTATTTGTTGAATAAAAGACATTGGGGCATATTATCAAGCGAATGTTCGCCAGTTTAGCAGCGCTTTTCTGCGACGAAGCAGCGATTTTTTTATCGCACTATTTACAAGGACTCGCTAACATGCTTTAGCGCTTGTTTTCTTGAGATAGCATCCGTTTTTTTGCCGCTTTGCATGTCAGCAATATTTATCGCTAATGACATGCAAAGTAGGCGTTCCTCACTAAAACTACATGGAAACAGTCGCAAACACAACTTCCGTCTATTATCAATGCGGCCCCGGACCCGCAAAGCGATGAAAAAAGTCGTGCTAACTGCGGTTATCATTGGAATTTAACACCTGATAAAAATTTGACTTAACCATCTTGGTGCACATGCATCAAAAATCACAAATGCGAGTCCTTATTAGCGAAAAATAAGGAATCGCAATTAACAAATCGCAAAATGAGATGCATGTACCCGATCAGTAAACATTAGCGATCCCTTAAAAATCGCTAAAATAATACCGAAAACATGATTGCGAGTCGCCAACCCACAAACTAGCAAATAGCGATTTCTGTGTGCGATTTCGCATTTTGTGATTTCGGTATTAGGGAATTCGTAAAATGCCGGGCACGTAAGAAGCAGGCTGATGACATCACAACCAGGAAGTCATTCAGTCCATGCTTCAAACAGTGCCCTGAGGAGCTCAGAGGAGGAGGAGGCAGGGCACTGAAGCTGAGCAGAGACACATCACCTTCTGAATCCTGCTACTGTACACCTAGCCAGGATGGAGAAAAATACTGCTGGGACCAGTGCCACACAAAGGAAGAGGAAGATAAAGTTCTCGGACAGGGAACATGAACACCTGATAGAGGGGGTGAGCAGCAGCCACGACAAACTTTTTGGCAAGTTGTCCCTGAAGGTGCCAGAGGCTGAGAAGCGCAAAATATGGCTGCGCATAAAGGAGAGAGTGAATGCTGTTGGAGTCACCCACCGCAGCATAGAAGACCTGAAGAAGAGGTGGTTTGACCTCAGGAAGCGTGCTAAGGAGCGCATTGCCGAAAGGGTAAAGGAAGCAGCTGGCACGGGAGGAGGACCATCTACAGCACCAGCCAACACAGCCCTGGAGGACCTCATTGAGGGGACCATAGAGCGCGAGGCAGTCATGGGAGTCACCCAATTGTACACCTCCTGCGCAGCGAGTACACAACCAGGTAAGATGCATGCAAGCGCTAATACTATGTGGACTGTACATCCATGCACATCCCCCAGGCAAATCACAGTGTGCAGTGAGAAGTCCATTCCACATATTCCCTCATACACAAGAAGCATCATAGGAGTTGTAGTCATGTGCGCCAAGTGGCCATGCATAGTCATCAATGCCCAATTAAACATAACAACACCTCACGTCAGACAGTTAGTTTAGATCAGTGATTTAATATGTACGAAGTAGGCCATGTGCAAATCATATTTTGGAACAAACAATACTAACACTGCACTGTTTCACACACAGATGCAGCTCAGGTGGACTCCAAGGACAGTGACCGGCTCATCATCTCTGAGACACCTGCAGAGACGGATGTAGAAACCCCTGTGGAGCCTGAATGTACACCACCCCCACCACCGAAACGCAGGTCACACGTACCGCACTGCCACAAATGGAACCAGAGCCAACTCCAGCACCCACAACAGTCCCTTCACCAGCCACGGGTCCCTTCACCAGCTCCAACACCAGCACAGCTCCGAATAGGACGCCGGCACAGGGCCAGGACCCGCATTGCGTCCGATGTAGAACTGGCTCCAAATCTATATGGCGGCGTGGTCGCAGATGCTTCGTGTGCAGCGCCTACAGGGGAGACACATGGGCACCATCAACATGCAGATCTCAAAGCTGGCCAAAAACATTAGCACTATGTCGGACTGTGTGCGTGACCTCACTACAGTTGTTGTGGAGGGAAACCGACAGACAAACCACAACCTACAGGAGCTCACCCGTGCAGTTCTTGCAGGACAACGCTCTTGGCGTAGGTGGCATCGGCAGAGTTTGGTACGTACCTCATCCAATACCAGGGCCATAACCAAGCTGAGCAACACCACTGCAATATTGGCACAGCACTCCATGTCCTTGCAGATTGATCTGGGCCATTTCTGTGGGGACGTTGCAAAGGCCTTAGCCCAAGTGACCACTGCCGTGGAACACCTTCAGTCTGGGACTGTGATTGCCAGCAACTTGGAAGGGGAGGAGGGTAGTGAGGAAGTATTGAGCCTGAGTAGTGTGTCTGTGCCAGTGAGCACAAGCAGGAGGCGCAGTTCGCGCAGCTCCACTTCTGCGAGCACACATCAGGCTGATGTTGCAGAGTCATGCGACAGGAGGCTGGGGGTACGTGGCAAGAGGCGCTAGACCTGAATATCCACCAATCAGGCCATGGTGGCGTAACCATTAGACCTTTCAAGCTTGTGATTGCCCTCCAGTGCTGTTGGAAAGCTTTATTTGGACTTATTCATCCTATGCAATCACCGTCAAAATGTTCTAAACATTATTCTTTTGTATTACATGTGCACATGTTAATAAAACATTCTCAATCTGCAACATCTTGTAATGGCTCATTTTCACCTACCTCAGAAATTATGTTGTGTTATGTGTGCACATCTCCTCTGACCTTCGGCTGTGTTTGCCACATGTGCCTGTCGGTGTTGTGCGTGTGGTTGGTCATCACCATCAGTGTCATTCTCGTCCATCTCGATTGGTATGCCTCTTCTTGTGGCAATGTTGTGCAGCATGGCACAGACTGCAACAATCCTGCAGCAGGTTTCGGAGTCGTACTGTAGAGCACCACCAGTCTTGTGAAGGATCCTGAAGCGACTTTTTAGTATTCCAAATGTCCTTTCAACCACATCCCTTGTGCTAATGTGTGCCGCGTTGTAGCGCTGTTCCTGTGGTGTGGCTGGGTTGAGGTAAGGGGTCAGGATGTATTCGCGCAAGGCGTATGCGCTGTCACCTACAGGGTGGGAGACAAAGGGTTAGCCACAGTATTGCAATCCCCTTTGGTATAATGATGTCACAAATAGGTATATGTATGTACCAAGTAGGTGTCCCTCTCCAAATTCACCTCCGATCAGACGCCTGTGGATGCCACTGTGGCGGAATATATACGAATCATGTGTGCTTTCGGGAAATTGGGCTACGATGTCCGTTATTATATGCTTAGCATTGCACACGACCTGGACATTGATGGAGTGGTATGACTTCCTGTTTCGGAAGATGTACTCGTTGGCTGAGGGGGGAAAGATGGGGACATGCATGCAGTCAATGCATCCAATGACATGTGGGAATTGGGCCACCTGGTAGTGCTCCAGTTTGGTCTGATTCAACTCCTGTGGGGTTGTGGGGAAGGTGATGTGGGTATGGATCATTGTCAGCATGGCCTCAAGGAATTTCCGGAAGAAGCGTGAGAGGGCGTTTTGGGATACCCCTCCGGCTACCGCTACGACCCCCTGGAAACTGCCTGACGCCAGTAGGTGCAGGCTACAAAGGACCTGGACGTGTGCCAGAATGGCATTGGTCCTACAGGTCTGGTGCTGCAGTAGGGGTTCCAAATCTGCTATGCGGCGCATTATCATTGCACGATTCAGACAATACTTATCATATATTTCTTCCGCATTTTGGTTCAGCAATGAATACCCTCTCCTGTATCGTCCGCCTGCGCTGGACTGCTGCATTTATCCTCATCCTCCTTGCTAGCACGTAGAGGGCCGCCATTGTGAATGGCTTACGGGGTCTCCTGGAGCATTTTTAAAGGGTTCCAGATTGGTTGCACCTGTGATGCAAATTTTTTTTTTTTTTGTATTCCTCAACTTTACCTCCTGGTTGAGATTCCCCTTATTCTGCTCTTGGTAAATAGCAATTAAGGGGAAAATCGCTATTAGCGAGTTTTGATGCATTGGTTTGCGATTCATTATTAGCTACTCGCTATTGGCAGAAGCAGTTTGGGTTTTCGTCATTATATAATCGCTATTTTGATAATCGCTAATTTAGCGGGAGCATTTTTTGCGATTTTCGCTATTGGGGTTGATGCATTGGAAAGTGTTGTTTTGCGGTTGGTTACCGGCTATTTTACAGAATCGCTATTTTTGCAAGGGGTATTTTGCTTGATGCATGTGCCAGTTAGTCAATGGGAGGTGGATTGTTAGGTTAAGTCCACACTTGCCTATTAGCAAGCTTTACATTAGCGCAGTAAAATTATCGCTGGATTTCTCACGCTATTGCTGGTTTTCACCGCTATCGCTGGATTTTACATCGCCTCTGAGCAAAGAGTTGCTAATACGCCGCCAACACAGCGATGTAATCCAGCGATATACGGCGATAAGAAAATACTCGCTATGCGCAAATTGCGATATTTATCTCACGGTGTTTATAATATGCCCCATTTACTTTTGCAGGTCCGGTGCACTGTTTGAAAATGGCCTATGCACTACATATTTTTTTAAAGAAATGATTGCAATTTTTATTTAGGGAAAAAAACTGCTATTTACAGGGTGGAAATAATGCCTTTAGTTCAAAGTAATCTTTTGAATACCTTGCAGCAGAAAATGTTAACATGTTTTTCTTTTTTTGACTCTACAAATCAATTCTTCTGAATGCCTTTCAAGTGCACGTCCCTTCCGCAGCAGAAATGTCGTTTAATTGAACTACTTATTGTTGTTCTGTTGGTTTTGCAAAATAGCGTTTTTGTATTCTGACCACATACATCTCCTTTAAAATCAGCTTTCCTTTACTTTTCTCCCTTCAAAGGTTATTGGGTCCAATTCACAAAAAAGTAAAAGTCCGGTTGGAGATGTACATCTTTGCCTGAATGTATATTTACTTTTTTTCAGCTCCCAATTATTCTTAGAAGCACGCCTGGAAAGCTGCCCCAGGTAATACTGGAAATGTCTTGTGAAATACCCCACGAGATATATTCGTCCTGTGTAGAAAGTTACATAGAGTAGATTTCCACAAGGGAGGATTGGAACCCACTGTGCAAATGTACATTTCGTTTTCTTTTTTCTGCTCCCTGACCCACTCACAAAACATGGGGTTGATCCATTTCCCTTCCCTTCCTGGAAGGAACGTTACTCCTGCCATTGGCCAGAGTATCTTGCTGAACAATTTCCATTGTGTTCTATGTTTATGGGCATTCTTAAACTTACAAACAAACTCATGCCTGAGATTTACTTTTGCAGATTTCTCCTCACTCGTGTTCAGAGAAATCCTCAGTTGTAAATACACTTATGCCTGCCACGAATCCTTCTGAGAAATTCTTCAGCATAAATGAAGTACTGAAAGTGAACGAGGGCCAGTTGAGCCTTACTAGATGTGTTTGAGGCCCACAAACAGAAAACACCAGAAACAATAAGCTCCAGCGCAGAAGACATCCATCACTGTGCTTTTGTGTAGTTGCTCCATTAAAAACCAGTAGCATCACCCTTCACATTTGGATTGGAACTCCCATTGAAAATACTTTTACATAGTAGGGGGGGTGAGAGAAAGTGACCCAGTTCCAGGCAAACTCCATGGGCTACCTGAAACCTCAACAACTAAATTGAGATGTATCAGCCTTCAGAAGATTTTAGGTAAGTATTGACTCAAATGTTACGAATTGTCGCTTTCTAGATGACGCTAAGTGTCTCCTGAGCTCAAGAAAGATTAATTGTCTGTTGTGGTAATCCCCATTGGATAATATGGTTAATAGGATTCGATGTTAAATCAATCTTAAAAGTAGAAGAGGGGGCGTGGCCAGCATCAGAGAAAGATGGATGCACACTAACATGGCTCCAGCGACCCACATCGTGAATCCCCACATAATCCGTTAATTATCCGTCAGCCGGGCAGATCTGCTATGGGTAGCCCTACCTGATTATGTTGTGTGCCAAACTTGCCCAAACCAGACCTTGCTCCTGCTGCACCTACTGCAGGGTCTGGCCTGTTGCAGAGAAGGCCCTTCTGAGGCGGCGGCCCAAGTTGGCAAGCCGAGGCGCTCCTATAATCGAGGAGCGGCGCGGGACACCGCCTGCGCCAAACACAGCCAACTGGAGGCCGGTTGAGCGGAGGGGCGGCTGTGCGGCGTTTCCTGTGTCAGGCACTGTCAAGGGGGGCCCTGTGCTGGCGGGGTGGCGAATAGGTGCAGAGAGGATCTCTGGCCGTCAGCACACCCAGATGGTGAGCCGGAGTGAAGAGGAGATGCGGTCTGCAAAACAAGATCGGCAAAACAAGTTTGGATGGTGGAGCAGTGCTGCTGACACGTTTGGACGCCAGGGGTGGCCCACGTGGCTCATTTGATTCATGGAACTCCACATATTATAGGAGGCCACCTGGACATAATGCCGCACCTGGCCCCAAAAGAGGTGAGCGACCGGCACAGGCCATACTAACTTGTAGCGCAGTAGCCAGGGGGTGGACACTTCCCCCCCATGAAAACTGACCTCTTTGGGCCCGTCTTATCCGGTGCAGACTCAGTGGGGGGCACGGGATACCCAGGACAACAGAAGGGAGATAACACTTGGGCAGCACAACAGGAGAGCTCAGTGGGAGAAACTGACAGGCCGCTTGGGATTACAGGGCCTAGGCAGGCGTTGGTGAGTTCTTGAGAGCTCCCACCAGACAGACCCTAGGGGTGTGGGCTCATTAGCCTGTGAAATGATGGGCAGAAGGGGGGCGCACCTACCATCAGTCTAAGCTAGACAAATCTCCTGGCAAAAACATAAGGAGGGGCGGACAGCCACACGGAGCCACCACAAGCTCAGTCACAAGCAGTGGCAGACAAAGGAGATCTCAATCTACATGATATAATGGTGGCTATAACAAATGTGCGCACCTCCCTGGAATCACAAATGGATTCAGTATCAACGGAGGTCTCCCTCATAAGAGCGGCACTACGGGAAATGGGCACTAGAGTCAGGGAGGTCGAAGACTCAACACGCACGCTTAGGGCAAATACCTCGGCTCTCAAGAGACAGGTTACTGAATTACAGGCCACCAGTAAACTGCTCGTTGCGCAACTGGATGACTATGAAGGAAGGTCTAGATGCAATAATGTCTGGATTTTGAGTGTCACAGAAAGGGCTGAGGGACCAGCAACAGACCTCTTCATAGAAGACTTGAAAATATTTGCAACCTCAAAATCTCTCCAACTATTTCTCAAAAGAAGGGGCACACAGAGTACTGGGCGGCAAACCTACACTGGAGGCGCCACCGAGACCGCTACTGGCCCAAGTTTTTAACTTCAGAGACAGAGATATCATATTACAGACCGACCTCAGTGCCCTGCTGGTCAAATATGTAAACAACACTATCACCTTCTTTCCAGACTTTACCCTGCAGGTACAAAATAGTGACGAAGGTTCCTTGATGTCAAAAAGGCCCTCAGAGACAAAGAAATGAAATATGCCATGCTGTTCCCTGCCATGCTCAGGGGAGAGGTCGGGGGAAAAATATGGTTCTTTAATGCTCCAGAGGACACATGGGAGTGGCTGGACGGATGGCGACAGTCGGGGACCAGGCACCTCTGACATGCAAAAGAGACAAAGCTGGAAACCGCAGAAACATATAGACCCTTGCCCGGAAGAGAGACAGCCTACAGAAGGCGCAACGCCTGAGGGCCAGAAGAACATATAAACTCCGCTGTGGCAGCCTCAGAGGGACAATCCCTCAGGGAAAGAACACATGAACTAGTCTAATTTACTGATAGCCACGCACACCACATATCTCCGACATGCACACCTAGCTCTAAGTCAAGTCCACGATAACCACGCCAAGCCAACACATACCAGATAGGGGGATGGCGACCTCGTTCCATCTGCTCTCCTGGTATCTCAATGGGCTAGGGGAGAAACTTAAAAGGGGAATCGTGCTCCAATATATAAAGAGACACGCACCTGATTAAGTTCTTCTCCAGGAAACCCACTTAGTCAGGAATACATGCAAAGCACTCGACAGATGGGGGTATCAATTGATAGCACATTCAGGTTTCACATCAGGGTCTAGAGGAACGGGTATACTCTTGCGCAAGAACTTCCCCCTTGTGGTGGTTCAAACCCACGCAGATAAGCAGGGCCACTTTGTGACCATAATGGGCAGCTGGGAGGGAAGACGTTGCAACATCATGTCGGTGTATGTCCCCCCAGCACTTCACAGTACTGCTCTCCCTGACATGAGCAAAATGATACTAGACTTACTGGAGGGTGAACTGGTGATAGGGTGACTTAAACATGATGCTGTGCGATCAGCAGGATCGCCACCCACCCAGAGCTTCTCCTCACTCTTCATCCAAACTAGCCAACTCTTGGCTGCCCTTGTAGATGTATGGCGCAGAATCAATCCTCTTGCACTGCACTACACATTCTACTCCGGCGCTCATAACAGTCTCTCCCGAATTGATCATATTATAGCACTAGCTGAACAAGTGCAACAATTCAAAGACCTACAACACTTAACAAGAGGCATTTCAGACCACTCCCCGATCTGGGCACGCTACTCGCTAGGGACACCATCCTTGCACAAGAAAATTTCACTCAACCCCATGGTATCTGAAGGTCCACCATATTAGAACTGGCATCATCAAATCAACTGATGATTATTTAGCAGAAAATGGCGGGTCAGTGGATTCACTCCAGATGCTTTGGGAGGACGTCAAAATGGTAATAAAGGGACAAGCACTCTCACTCACAATAGGTCACAAAACAAAAAAAAAAAGGAAAAGCTCAAGGAGCTTGAGAAAAACCTACTAGCCTGTGAATTAAACCTGACACTTACCCCAGAAGAAGTGCCAAACACACACTCGACATAAAACAGCAGGAATATAACAATGTACTAAGGGAGGCGGCCAGGGCAAAACACCTCACGACACAACACAAAATATACAAACTTGGAGACTGGGCAGGAAAACTACTCGCTTGGCTCGACAGGTGGGAACGGGCAGATCACTGGATGAACAAACTGAAAACAGGTGACCATACGATACTGAAGGACCCACAGGAAATAGCAGACACCTTTGCTGCATATCTCAGAGAACTGTATCCCCCTGTTGCCCCGGCCTCAGCCGAGGAGTCCAGAGAACTCATGGCAGATCTTCTAATTCCAACTCTCTTCCTAGTAGAGCAGCAGATACTCGAGATTGACCCCACTGATGATGAAATCATTTCAGCAATCCGCACCATACATTCGGGGAAGGCGATGGGGCCGAGAGGCCTCCCCATTGGATTTTATGAATTAATAGCCACCAAATTAACCCCACAACTGCGACAAATTTACTTCTAAAGTAAACAGCGGGGCATACTGCCCCGGGACCAAAGATTAGCCTCCATAGTAGTGATACACAAGAAGGGGAAACCGGTGGTTGACAGGAGCTCCTGCAGCCCTATTTCTTTGCTTAACACAGAGGTCAACATACTGGCCATAATATTCGCTACGCATTTGCTTCAGGTCGTCACAAGACTGGTGCATCCAGACCAGTTGGGCTTCATGTCGGGACGAAATACGTCCCTAAACCTACGCTGCCTCCATGGAGTGATGGGTCACAGGGGCACGGTGATGAAGATGCAGCAATACTCTCCCTGGACGCCCACATGGCCTTCGATACCATCGAATGGCCTTATATGTTTGCTGTTCTCGACCATATGGGAGTGGGTCCCAATTTTATGGGGTGGGTCTGCCTGCTTTATGTGGAGCCATTGGTGCAGGTAGTGGTTAATGGGCATACGTCAACAATGTTTTCTCTCAACTGTGGAACCAGACACGACTGCCCCCTGTCCACTATATTATTCACTTTTGTACTGGAGCCCGTAGATACACAGGTACCCATTGGTCCGGAGACTAAAGTGAACGGAAGGGTGGTAAGATAAAATATCCCATGATGCAGACGGGCTTCCATTAATAGAATACTCCAGATTTGCACTAACTTTAGCAGATATTCCGGGTACTCAGTAAAAAGGTCAAAATCCACAATATATCTATTACACGGCCCTGCCCCAATCCTGCCCCCAAACTGTGGGGTAACAATAGTGACAGAGGGCTTCCGGTATCTAGGGATGTTTGTCTCAGCTGATCCCGACTTCTTCTGCACACACACTCTCATGGGCCCACTTACACACCTACAGAATGACATACGTCTTTGGAGTTCCCTACCCCTATCCCTACTCGGCCGTGAGGCCCTCTTCAAAATGATGGTGCTGCCTCGGTTCCTCTACATCCTACAGAATACACCATATAAAGTCCCTGAGGCCTACTTCAATATGATGGAGGGGGAAGTCAGAACCTTACTCTGGGATGGACGGCCCCTGCGAATTGCCGTACACAAACTGACTCAGGGATGGTACGAGGGGGGAATCGCGTTACCCGATATCCGAGCATTTTACTGGGCAGCTAAACTATCGATTATAAATCAGTGGTTTTACCGCCCACACGCCGAACCTTCATTTCGGGTGGATAGATGGCTTAGGGGCCCAGGGGGATGTAGAACCGCCCTATACACTAATCCAAATCATCAAAACCTAACAGGCCCAACATCCCTAACAATCTTCCTGTGGCATAGAGTGACAAAGAAACTGGATTAGCACAACAAGGTGACACAGGCCACTCTCCTCTGGGAGCTGGAGAGACTGGGAAGACTTGGCTCCTGTTTTTGACAAATGGGACACTATCGGAATATCAAGGGTGGGTGATCTGTGGGTAAAGGGGAACATTCTCCCATTCTCCTGAGGTTCCGTGTGGGACGGAACGACACTTTTGAGTGGTGACGAATATGGATGAGTTGGGTATCTACGAACCGCAAATGACGAGTATAGTGGGTGTACGCAGTTTCGCTACACAACCACGTATGGTTCGTCTTATTTTTGGGTTTATTCATCTGAACCCTCGGGTTCCATTTTAGATACGGCATCCATTTTGTTTCTTGCCCTCAAGTAGCCAGCGAACGGACTTTTGTCCGCTTCGTGACCCTGGGACTCTCAAGCTTACGCGAGAGACACGTGTTCCCTTGAGTATGACTTTTATGATGAGGGAAACGACACGACGAAGGCAGATGGCCCCGCTCGAGGTTCATCTTGCCGTGCCGGTCTATTGTTTCAGCCATGCATACATTAGACACGGTATCTCTGATCCCGTTATCAAGTTTCCTTTATTACTCCTAACACTCTCCTTAACCTGTTGTGCATCCTTGTTCTCCCTTTGCATCTGTTTTTGTCCCTTCTCCTAATGGGTTTACGATCAGGATGGAATGTGTTTTATATGCTTTTACAGTTGGGAACTAGCAATACCGTGGTAATCATGTTCCGGCCTCTTGAAACATGAACGCGACCCTTTTTGAAGTTTATTGTGGGAACTGAGTTGTAATCTTTGTTCACTATATCGGGCTATGGGAAAAACGTGTATAAAAGGAGCGATCCACTTTTTGTAAATTGAAGCAGTCTTCGAGAACCTACACGCTGTGTACTTCTTGTGACCTCTGTATCCCTGCAGTAAAATAAAACGCTGATCTCTGACGCCGCTGGAAGTGTCCCGTGTCTCTGTGTTTGGTACGCCAGAACAGGTAACCCACGAAGGTTTCAGGTGTGCTGGGTCTTAGAAAAACCCAGTCCTTCACTCCGAGCTGCAAAACTAATATGAAATGTCAGAACTCGAGACATTCATATACCTACAGATACGACACGCACTGACAACAGTTATCCCACCTGACCGGGACCTACCTGAGGCCTCCCCTCAGGAAGACAGGCTCCTCGCTAACCACATAGAGCGAAGAGCCATCTCCATGACGTACCAAAAAATAATTCAGAACATACCTGACCCCCTCACACGACTCCGTTCACTTTGGCAGACAGACCCGGGAGACCTAGAAGAGGATTGGCAAGAAGCGCTCTCCATCCCATGGGAAATAGCTATTACATTGCGACTGATACAGCTCAAAATACTCCACCGCACATATTTCTCCAGTGATTCCTTAGTTAAAATGGGAAGAAGGAACAATGCACATTGTAATCGATTATGCATGCGGGAGGGTACATACTACCATATACTATGGGAATGCACGATAAATCAACAGTACTGGGAAGCGGTGGTGTCCCATATGCGAGAAGTATGTGGGAGAGATCTTTCGCCACAGTCCTGGCTATGCCTCCTAAATGTGTGGGAGGCAACAGACATGACCCGTATGGAACAGACTTGGGTTACACTGGGACCTGCAATAGCGAAACAAAATATTGCCCAAAGGTGGGGAGCAAAGGAATCACCAACATTAGAAGAATGGAAACGAGATATTGATTGGTCTATGTTGGCAGGAAAAGTGGTAAATGAAAGCACAGGATTCCCCCGGAAATGAGAGCAAATATGGGGGAAATGAAACATTCATAGGGGGAATATTTGTACGCCACCCACTACACAGGGGAGTAGATTTGGCTGGCAGGGAGGTACCGTAAACATAAACGTTGAGGAAATCTAATGGGTCATCAATGCTTACTTTTGATTGTGGGAAAACAACTTGAAATCATTTTCTTGATTGACATATGCAGTAATCGTTATTAACATCTGCTGTATGACTACCAAACTTTAATAAAAAGATGCTTTAAAAAACAAATATTGAAAGTAGAAGCAATATAAAAGCGTTTGGGGTCATACCTCAGTTATAACCTCTTGTTTGCTTTGTTGATTATTGTTTTAAATGTCACACACCTTCCTATAAAGAAATGTAGGTCTGGTGGATCATTGATTTTCATTGTGTGCGTCTGTCATAATGTACCTGAACTTCAACCCTTCTACCACCTTGGGCAATACCTTTAACTGCACACCCAACTACTGTTAGAAAGTCAATAGTACTAATGTAAGTACAAAGTAAGTGCCTGGTTAATACTATTGGAGCACAATAGTACCCATGGCCATAGATCACAAGTGATAAAAAACAGTACACAAAACATCATAGGTACTGCACAGTAACCTCTGGCTGTCCTGAGGTTGGAGGAAGGGCCTGAGAAACATTGAACAACATAATGATTGGAATGGGGGCTGCTGCTATTCGTGTTCTGTTGCAGTTAGCGCTATTTTCTTAGTGTAAACTGCGTCTTTGGGTCTATAGTGGACACGAGTGCACATTTTTCATGAGAAAATAGCTTTAAAAGCTGGGTTAATTTTGTTGTAATTTTGTGTGATTAGGCTACAGCTAATTACGTGGGTTTCGCACACCCTCAATCATGATCATGTTTTCGGCACGGTGTGCAGCACAGCAATTGTGTGTGCACTTAATTTTGGTGTCTTCAGTGCATACAATAAATCGAAAGATCTTCAAGTTTATGCATGCTTTTTTGACACCAGAGCTCGGAAGCACAATGAGTGACTGTTAGCTTGGGATTCTGAGCTATGCTGACAGCAAAACATGCATTAACTCAGCGATATTTAGACTTAGGACGTGCTAAAGGCACAAAAAAAGGGGAACAACCTACTATTTCGCTGGTGCAGGGCAGATAACGCTTCTTAATATAGCCCCAAGCCTCATAATCTTTTGTTGAATAAAAGACATTTATTTTGCAGGTCCGGTGCACTGTTTGAAAATGGCTCATGCACTACATATTATTTTTAAAAATAATTACAATTTTTGTTTAGGAAAAAACTGCCATTTACAGGGTGGAAATAATATCTTTAGTTCAAAGTCATCTTTTGAAAACCTTGCAGCAGAAAATGCTAACATGTTTTTCTTTTTTTGACTCTACAAATCAATTCTTCTGAATGACTTTCAAGTGCACGTCCCTTCTGCAGCAGAAATGTTGCTTAATTGAACTACTTATTGTTGTTCTGTTGGTTTTGCAAAATAACATTTTTGTATTCTGACCACATAAATCTCCTTTAAAACCAGCTTTCCTTTACTTTTCTGCCTTCAAAGGTTATTGGGTCCAATTCACAAAAAATGTAAAAGCCCAAATGGAGATGTTCATCTTTGCCTGAATATATGTTTACTTTTTTCAGCCCATAAATATTCCCAGAAGCACACCAGGAAAGCTGCCCCAGGTAATACTGGAAATGTCATGTGAAATATCCCATGGGGTATATTCTTCCTGTGTAGAAAGTTACATAGTGTAGATTACCGCAAGGGAGGATTGAAAACCACTGGTCAATGGCACATTTCACTTTCTTTCTTTTTTCTTCTCCCCATAGAAAAGTAAATATGCCATTCCCTGACCCACCCACATAGTATGGGGTTGATCCATTTTCCTTTCAGGAAGGAACGTTACTCCTGCCATTTTGCCAGAGTATCTTGCCGGACATTTCCAGGGTGTTCTATGTTTATGGGCACTCACAAACCTACAAACAAACAAACTCTTGCTTGAGATTTCCTTTTGCAGATTTCTCATCACTTGTTGGCAGAGAAATCCTCAGTTGTAAGTACATTTATGCCTGTCACAAATCCTTTTGAGAAATCATTCGGCATGTAGAGAACTGAAAGTGAGCCAAAGCCAGTTGAGCCTTACTGGGGTGTGTTTGAGGCCCACACACAGAAACACCAGAAACAATAAGCTCCAGAACACAAGACATTCATCAATGTTCTTTAGTGTAGTTGCGACATTCAAAACCAGTAGCACCACCCTTCACATTTGGACTGGGACTCCCATTGAAAATACTTTTAGGTAGTGGGAGTGTCCGCGAACATGCCTCAGTTCCAGGTAAACCCCATGGGCTACCTGAAATCTCAGCAACTAAAGTGAGATGTATCACTATTCAGAGCATTCTAGGTAAGTATTGACTCAAATAATACAGACAACCATATATCTCTTTCTAGATGGCCTTAAGTAATACTTGAGCTGAAGAAATTATCCCCATAGGATAATATGGTTAATAGGCTTCAGTATTAAACCAGATATTAAAGTAGAAGCAATATCTTTAAAAAGCTTTTATCATAAGTATCTCCACTATTTCCCTTGGGGCATTTGTTAGTTTTGTAAGAATTCAATCTTTTCTATTGTTATATTTTGCTGCCTAATGATTTTCTTTTGTATTGATGTTTTACTTGGTCTATTATATTCAATAAAGCTTTATAAACTTTAAAAAAAGTAGAAGCAATATAAAAGAGTTTGGGGTCATACCCCAGTCACCATTACTGATCTGAGATGTCTGCTGTGACTGCAAAGATCTATCTCTGTGGCAAAGTATAGGGAACATTTGCCTATACTGTGCGACAGAGATCTTCACCCTGACTGCAGACTCTTCCAATGGTAAAGTATAGGAAATAGAAAGAAACATGTTGTATGCTAATTCATTATGTTAATTATTATTGTAAATGAATTTTGAAATATTTACTTTAAATTTATGTTAATTATTATTGTAATGAATTATATATATTTCTTTTAAATTTAGGACAAACGAAAACAAGACACAGCACTAGTAAAACAAATTTGCATTATAGATTTAACTCTTTTAATATACTACATTAAAGAAAATTATTTTGCTGATGTTTAAATTAAAAAATAAATAACCACCTCAAAAGCCAAATGAAATATTTTACTATGCATTAGGAATTATTAAAATAATTAATTTTAAGTATTTGAATCCTACACATAATATAGCTGACACTGAAGAAGCTGCCAAAATTCACCAAAGGGGAAGCACCCAGCTGTAAAATGGTGTGCGAAGATAATAGCCAATAATGAACATGTGTTTGCCAACTGCCCTATGCTAGAGAAATTCTGGGAGTACGTAACTGGTATATTGTCAGAAATTCTTTCCTTGAAGTTCGAATTAAGCCTTTTCTTGGTTTTCTTTGGAACTAATTGTCAGCTCAATGCACGTATACCCAAATCTCAAAAAAGTCTCCTTTTATTCATGATGCTTTTTGCAAGGATTGAGATCTGCGTTTACTGACAGCAACCCATTTCTGCTATAGCTTATAGTTGACTGAAAACAGTAGTCATAGTATGCAATCAGACTTGGAGCCTAATGCAAGTAGTGAAGTAAAGGGTCTATGGTCAAGGTATCTAGCATGGTGAACAAAAGATGATAACCAGGACAGGTCCTATGATTATGCTATAATCAACAGATATGGTTTGGTGCACAGTCATTCCTGCTACGGACCGTTTAGAAGAATTTACATCCAGATGGTCAAGAGCAATCTTGTCAATAAACTAAATCACCAGATGGTTAATGAGGACTAAAAAATAACAAAAAAGTAACTTAAATATAGCTGATATGGTTTGGTGCACAATCATTCCTGCTCTGGACTATTCATTAGAATTAACATCCAGATAGTTGAGGGAAGCTTTGCCAATACAAAAATATCATCTGATGTCGAATGAGGACTAAAAAATTATATTAAAAAAGTTATTTAAATATATTTCATTAAAGTTTAATCTAACATTAATTATTACATCAAAAAAGTATGTTAAATATTTTATAATTAAATAAGAAATATGTATTATTTTTAGATATCGTTTTTGAAATTTAATTGTATTTATTTATATTTTAAATCATTGTATTTAACATTATTTCCTACAGGGTTTTATTGTAAGTACCCCATCACAATTATTTTCTATGGGAGGGTGTTGCAGTATCAGTGGTTGACCATGTGTGTTGCTGGACCTTGTTCAGCTCTGAGCTAGAGTACTTTACTGCTGTTTCGGGTCCTTTTTTGGATGTAGCGACTTAAAAAGTGCAGTTTGTGAATATCAGGGCTTTCTCTTTTGAGAGTGGGTAGACATCTCTCTTTAAACTTCTCCCTGACTCTCTCTAAACCCTTGATACTCCTTCATATTCACCTGCCCTTTAGTAGTACACTTCCACATTTTCCAGCCACCCCCCTGTCCCTCCCACATTTACTACTATGTAGGTGTGAAGAGATCTCTGCTCAGAAAGGATCGGAGAGGCAAATGCGTAAACTCCGCACTTAAGTTTGTGAATAACATTTTGCAGTTATTTTGTAGTACTATTTCAGAACTAAACAAAATGCACTGCAAAAACCAGTTTGTGACTAGGCCCCTCAGTGTAGGACACAGTTAACAGCAAATTCATTGACACACATGCAGAAGAGATAGGAAAATAATTTCTGTTGGTTGCAGTTGCTTCTTGAAACTGGTGATTGGTGTCTATGAGGTGTTTTGGTTATAGTTTTTAGTTGCTAATTTGTAAAATGCATATTACCCAGTCCAGAAATAGTCTCTGATCAAAAAAAATATCCTGCAATTGAATCATGTAGGAGCCATTAGTAACAGCTTAACTTGAGTTTCTGCTAGAGCACATATGCTGGTGTGTTGGCATTTGTGGGGTACCTTGATTTCCAGGACAGAATTGACGTGCATTATGTGTCATTGTGTGCTATGGGTCGACCTGACAGACCTCAAGAACTTCAGACCCTCTCCCTGCTCCCCTTTCTAACCAAGATCACAGAGAAGGCCCTCAGTGCCCAACTCTCCAAGTTCATCATAGCCAACCATGTCCTGGACACCTCTGAATCCAGCATCAACCACAGCAGCGAGACCACCCTCCTCACTGCCACCGATGACATCCGCTCCTTTGCCACTGATGACATCTGCTCCTTCCTCGACCGAGGCGAAACAGCAGCCCTCATCTTTCTGGACCTCTCGCCTGCCTTTGACACCATCTCCCACCTCACCCAAATCACGAAACTCCATGACCCCGGCATCCGCGACAAGGCCCTGGACTGGAACCACTCCTTCCTCACCAGTCGAACACAGCTAGTTAGAATACCACCATTCCTCTCAGAACCCACAGAGATCAGGTGCGGAGTGCCCCAGGGCTCCTCACTGAGCCCCACCCTCTTCATCATCTACATGGCCCCTCTCCCAGCAATCTCCAGGAACCACAGACTCAATATTGTCCCCTACGCCAATGACACCAGCTAATCCTCTCCCCCACCAACGAACCCACAGCTGCCAGAAACAACTTCCACAGCAGGGTGAAGGCCATTGCCTCCAGGATGAAAGACAGTTGCCTCAAACTCAACTCGAACAAGACCAAAGTCCTCATTCTGGGAGCCACCCCCTCAGCTTAGAGTGACTCCTGTTGGCCTGCCGCACAGACCACGCATGAAACCTCAGCATCATTCTGGACTCCTCGCTCACAATGAACACCCAGATTAACACTGTGTCCTCACCATGCTTCCACACACTTTGCCTGCTTCGAAAGATATTCAGATAGATCCCATCTGAATCCAGAAAGACAGTCAACCATGCCCTCTTGAGCAACAGACTTGACTACGGCAACGCACTCTACGCAGGTGTCATCCAGAAGCTCCTCAGGAAACTACAGAATGTTCAAAATGCCGCAGCCAGTCAGATCGTCAACATCCCCCACCACAGCCACATCACTGAACACCTTTGAGTACTCCACTGGCTCCCAGTCAACAAAAGAATCATTTTCAAGTGCCTCACGTGTGCCTACAAAGCCCTCCACGATGCAAGACAAGCATACCTGAACCACTGCCTCCCAGTCCACTTAACCACCAGACACCTCTGCTCTGCCCACCTGGCCCTGGGCCTGTCCCACCAATCCGCAAGAACAGGAACAGGGGAAGATCCTTCTCCTACCTCACCTACAAGACCTGGAACACCCTGCCCATCTCCAACTCATGCAATCCCCGTCACTGACCCAATTCAGGAAGGATCTAAAGACCTGTCTCTTTGCCGGAACCACAGTGCCCAGACAGATCAACAGCCCCTCTTGCCCCCTCAGTGCCTTGAGACCCTCACGGGTGAGTAACTACGCTTTACAAACCCTGATTGATTGATTAATTGAATTGGTCAGGGTTCGAACACTTGATAAGGAATGTGTGTGAGATGGTGCTGGATTCTAGAATCAGAGGAGCACAATTTGGTTACCTATGACTAAGATATACTCAGTGAATTGCTCAATGTCAATCTGATGTTTGCAAAATTACTTAAGCACACAGTACCCAGACATCAAGATATAAACATTTTTTAAGTAAATTGGTTTTTGGAAAATAGGAGACTCTGACACACTTTTTGAAGCAATAGTTTACTTTAATTGATGAAGTGCAGAGTTGAAAGTAGGATGATAGGAAGAACGAGGCAAAGTAATTCAGTCCCTCTGAGAAATCCGGCGGGGAAAAGGATTCAACCACAAAGGATTACATGGAATCCATTTTCCACCAGCATAACTTGTTCTATAATGCGCTGATTTCATTACTACAAAATTTAATGATCACTTAAAATGATTCCCGCAGCAGAAAGGAAGCACAACAAAATGGCAATAAAAAACAACACATTGCATCTATACCTTATACAAAAACAGCTTCCATAGGAAGAAATATATTCTGTCAATATATAATATAATAATATATATATGTATATATATTTATAGAGAGAGAGATATGCATATAAAATTAAACAAAAATGAGATAAAGGTCTAGTTTAGCTCAGATTATTGCAGTCTTGGAAATAATGTTATATTTGTTCTCACACGTTTTATTTTAAGATCTCAAAATCTCTAAAGACTTAAAATGCATCATTTTTATTGCCTCTTCAAACTGGCCCTTGGGTCTTTATAAATACTCGTTAACGTTTTGACTTTTGATCATGCATTGGGTGAAAAGGTACAGCTTGTTAACTTGAACCCAGCTCTACTTATCCAGGTTGTTCTTCTATTTTGTGGGATTTTCGCAGCTTTATTGAAGGCAAATTGTGGAACACGGAACAAATTCAAGTAGAAGATGGGGGCTTTGAAACCTAGTATTTGAGATCATATTTGAATTGGCATACTACTTTAAAAACTCACAAATGAAGCACCACTGGTACATAAGACCCTGTAAACCGTTCATATAGAAAAGAAATTCTTCGCATTCAGAGATTTCTAACTCTGAAACATTTTTCTTCGGTATCAGAATAATTTTCTATAAACCCATAAATTACGCTGGTATTTATATGAGCAGTGCATAATAAAACACTTTTGAAAGTTCTTTTTCGACTTTGTCCACTATTCTTCATTTGTGGTATCATGGTTGCGACTGCTACCTTCAAGAAACTGCTCCAGTCACCTGCCTAAATCTGCCAAAGACATGTCACATTGTATAGCAAATAGAGAAATTAATAAATCTTGTGCTAGTGGTACTTCCACATATTGGATTGATTTTGGCTTTATCAGCCAAAGAGAAGATAGAACCCACTGACAACACATTTCAGTAGAGGAAATCAAGTATTGTCATTCTTGGAGTCGGGCGTTATCCAAAATACAGCCAAACTGCTGAATGATACCACAAATTCACTCAAGGATACTGAAATCCACCCAGTCTTTAGTATGAAGTTAAAAATGTTCCTCTTTCCACTATTAATAGTGTAATGTAACTCATCCAGGTTTACGTCAGTTGTAAACACCAAGGAGCCACCCATGGTGGTAATGTGTTAGATGAGAGAAATAACTCTAATATTGACTATTTGTTTTTTGTCAACAAAAGCCAGATGATTGGGAATGTAAAAGAGTCAAAGGCTAGGGTTCATTGATTCAAATATGACAACAATGGACATCTCAGAACAATTGCAGGGTGTTCAGAGTTTACCATTCATTCAATTTCTAGATTCATCACTATGAAACATGTAGGGGTATCTTTTCTGTATACAGTGTACCCCTGTTCAAACAAACCCTAAGGTAGAACTAACACAGTTGTATGTTTGCTTCAAGTGAGATTGACATACACCTTGTAAATGTACACAATTACGAATGGTCCAGATTTTATCATTAGATAAAACGTATGAATGTTCACAAGCACACATAATAAAATTCACAGAACAGATCTATCTCTTCAGCTATATCTATAACTAACACAAAATATTCTGTTGATCTGAATTGACTTAGCATGTAGCAGTGTTACTAAAAAGGCAAGGGGCTGTGGCCTGCTTTTAATTGCTTAACCCAGACTTCATATTTGAATACTGTCGAAATTGTACTGACAGCACTACTGTCCCACTCCAACTTGACAGCCAAAACCTGCCTCTGATACCTGCAATCAAGATCTATTATTCCTTGAATTTTAGTCACATGGATATCTTGTCTGATTTTTTAAAGAACTGATATCAGCAACACATTGTAAAAACATTAAGCTCCAAATGACTCAAAGCCAGGAAGGCATTTTAGTCACTGCCAAACTAACTTGACAGGGTTAGATTTTCCAAAGCACCATTCCAAGGGAAATTGGTAATCTCTTGGTAAAACTGGTGTGTAATCAAAATGTGTTGCTGCTCTATGACACCACCACTTGAAAAGTGGTTCCATTACAAAGAATCCCCTATTCACAGGACGTTCTGTCTTTGTGATGTTCCAAGTCATTCTCTTGAAGAAGGTTGCATTGAATTTGTGTATTGTGATCTCACTGCATGATTTCCAGAGGAAGATCGGCTAGCAGCAGCTACACATAAAGATTAGCAACTCAATAATACAAACACTATAACATAGATTTACTAAACCTTTGCACCATCGCAAAGTGATGCAAAGTGACACATTGGTTTTAACTTTCCAGCTCAAAAGGTACTTTTAGATGGAAAGATGCCCTTTTATCGATGCAAAAACGACTTCGGGCTACTTTGCAATGCTATGCATAGGGGGGCGTTACATGGGTGGATCATTGCAAACACATATAGGTTTTGACACAAATCCTAATCTACTAAAACAGCCAGATCAATCTTTGCATCAAAAACGAATGCGTTGTTGAACCAGGATTAACAAAAGGAGAAATCTTTTCATTTCCACAAAAAAAATAACATTTCATGTGTGCTGAAGTACATGGCACATATCCAGTGTTCGAAATACTTCTGAGATGTGGCTAAGCATAGGAATTTGTATTGTGACATCTGTGCTTTGCGCAAGGCAGTCTAATTAGTTGTGTTGAACTCTGAAGTCAAATTAGAGCCCCAATGCAGGGATTATAGCAGCAGCAGGCCAATTCGAGTAGATATGGTTCTGCATTGTGTTTTCCCCCTTGTGCAACGCAGTGCAGAATATTTGGTTGCTGCACTGCATTGTGTGAAAAATTTGTAAATCTGCCCCGTTTCTTTGTCGCACGCACATCCACACACATTCTCAAACACACAGATTCACACACACAAACACACACACCATGACAAAACCTACTGTAAAACATTATTGTGGAGTCACATTGTAAACACTAGCGTGCTCAACAATTGGCAAGTTTCAGACACCACGAGAACCATAATTTAAACATGGACAAATTAGTATGGAAAGAACTGTAGACTATTTCAGATAACTTAGTGAAGAGGTGGTGAGCATACCATAACTTGCCAATTTCAAATATGTTTATTGTTTGGAACATCTAACTGTAACTTTCTCAATAATATATAAATAATATATATATAAAACTATGCACAAATATATAGACATTAGACATAATCCTGCCTCAGGTTGTAGCTGATAGAAACCATGCTGGTTTGTGAACATTTACTGATAGGTTATTAGAAACCAGTATCCTTTGATGATGGATTTTTTAAAAGGCCAACATTGTACTCTTCTATAAGTCTTGTATTATATGGTCTAATAAGCCTTTTCCTTCACTTTCTTTCTTCCTCTTTTGGTCACTTCACATATAAGCATGGATTGTGAATAGGTTTTAGTGATCATTGTTTCACGAAGACCTTTTTCCTGAATTTGCGGTTTATGCATTTAGGGGTGCAAATGTACCTTGATCTATGCCAGTACATGGGGTGCTGGCACTGTATAGAGCGTTACATGTACTACCTTGTCCAGGATACACACTCACGAATTTCAGCTAAACAAGTAACTGGCAAAAAAATCAATAACGTGCTCTAAACAAACTGCATACCAGTGAGTTTGGTTTTCAAAGGCTTGTGGTAGATGTGAGTTACATCTCTTTCAATCCTGCACAAGCAAAGATGGGGGGGGGGGACTAGAAAAAGATAAAATAGCATTGTAATGGTCCCTGTTTACAGTCATTAAAGTATTAATATGTGCTGGAAGAATAGCAAGTAAACTTAGTTCATTTCTATTGTGCATGGCACTCAATAACTCCATCATTTCACAAATTGGATGTTGCAGCAACCAGACTGTCTTGCAATTCAGTCTTTAAAAGCAGCCGCTTCTTATTGCACTCATATATCACCCACCAATGATTCTTGCATTTGGATCTTGGGACTGGACAGAATTGATCAATATCCATAAACTTGCAAAGACTGAAATTTAACTTGACATGGGAGTTTTCGCAGAGGTTCTAGTAAAGTCTTCTGGGGCTTATTTATGAGACCCAGCGTCACTTTTGTGCCGCCGTTGCTTCAATTTTTGTGATGCAGCGGCGGCGTAAATAATGCGCCATACTGCGCCATATTTACGAAGTGACGCATCTAGGCAGGTGCGCCACTTCGTAAACCCCTGCGCTACAGGGTGGGCGTTCCCCCACAAAAAAAGGGTCGTAGGAGTGGAGCAGTGAAATCTATAAGATTTCACTGCGCAACTTCTAGGACGCCAGTGTGTCAATATCTTACGCCTGCCTCATGGCAGGCATGTGATGCAGGCCCTTTCACATGAGGCTTGCCCCATGCGAAAGGAACATCGCTGGAGCTGCGTCACGCTTCCAACAAAACTCCAGCAATGTGCCACTTTTGCGCCAACAGATACTTCAGTTATACTGATATATCTGTCATTCCTTGTGAGATGATGCATCATACAGTAAATATGACACATCCATCATGTCGCAAGGAGGACGCACAGAGAAGTGTCGCATCGCTACTTTCACGCAGCGATGCGACACTTCTCATAAATGAGTCCTTTCTGTTTATAGCCTAGGAACATGAAGACAGCTATGAATACATCTCATCACATACTGACTTGCCTCATACACGCTTCTTCTTATCAAGTACTCCTCTCTTCCTTTTTGTTGGAAAAATGTGTTTCTTGAGTTTGGATACTGTTGCATTGTTGCCCCAGTTTTTGCTACAATAATGTGCAAATCATAGCAATAAACGACTATATCTACTTCTCTTTCTTAACTTTATATCAACATACTGATGAAACTATTCAGTTTTCATAGTCTTTAGCATTGTTGTTTGGTCATACATGTAGTTTATCCCCATTTAAATTCTCTCTCAAAAGTTGGGGGAACAAGATTGGAAAAACAATCAGGTCAAGTGTGCCATCTGTGAGTTTACTCATATAATATTAATTAATTATTGTGGTCTGTTTCAACAAGCCAATGACTACTTCCCATACTTTCAGATAAGACAGAACCTGCAGTCATTACCCAGTCCTCACTGCGACATCTTCAGCACGTGTATGTACCATCTTTGTGAGGGTAGGCAAGAATGCTTCTAGCCTGTGTTTGATCATCGGTACCATCTTTTAATGGCAGACTTGTATTTTACATGACTTGAGGCATCTACATTGTTGTTCATTTAGAGATTTTCCACAATAATTATTTTTGCAATATATACCACAAAATGCTGCGGCAACAAATGATGAATGGAATGCTGAATAAATCAAACATTCATCCCCAGTCAAGAGATCTGGGTTGAATCCATTGTTCTTTTGCACACTAAGCCACCCCAGTTTGAACGCAGCCATATGCAAATCAGTCTTGACCCTGCTCCTCATGGAAACAATCCAGCTGAACTGCCAACCTGGTACTTCCCCGGACCGGAAACAAGCATCCTGGGACCTGTTTCATGCTGTCAACCCTCAGCAGCCAGGCTCGCAATCCAGTGGCACAGCAAGTAAGAGACAGACATCTGGGCATACCCATCCTACTTAGGGCAAAAAGATTTGCAGCAACAAATGATGGATGGAATGATGACTAAATCAAACATTCACCCCAGATCTCTTGGCTGAGGGTGAGTGGTTGAAAAGTTTCAGCAATCTGTCCATCATCTTGTTGTGTCACTATGTTTTCCCTTCGTCACCAAGAAAATGCCCAGACGAGGGTCACTTGCTTGCTGCTAGACTGACTAATGAGAGGTGATACCCCAAAACAGTACTAGGATGTTTTTTTCTGGTCCAGGGAGGACCTGACCTAGCAGTTCAGGCTGGACTGTTCCCATGAGGGGCAGGATTAGACTGATTTGAATATGTCTGGGTACAAACAGGTGGCGAAGTGAGCAAAAGAACAATGGATTCAACCCAGATCTCTTAACTGGGGCTGAGTGATTGAAAAGTTTCAGCAGTCCACCCATCATCTTGTTGTGTTTGCAATATATACAACTGAACCACAAGACAGCGTGAATGACAGAAGTAACAATCTCTCCCCACAAATGTGTTTTTATCCTTATCCATAGTGAAATTGCTCTAAACCACAGAATAGAGTTGAACTGCTGAGATCTATACAGACTCAGCCAGTCAGCATTCAGTGTGAATTGATGCTAGGATGCAAACCTGAAGTATGTTTCCTCATTTGAGCCTCACTACTTATTTCTGATGCGAAAGGGGGCTGATCAACTCCAAGTAACATTCTACAGAGATATCTAAAATAAGGACCGAGTGTAAATAATAGAATGGAAAATCACTTTGTAGTAGGTGCTGCAGTTTACTTCTAATGTTGTAATAAATAATTCCTCTAAAGTGCATAATAAGGGCTTGTGTAAGGCTATAATTCCCCATATTTCCAATTTAAATAGTTAAATTCTTGTTCAAACTGGCCAACTTTAGTATGGTTCTTCTTTGCTAATAAAAGTGAAATATCATCAATGTGTAAATCAGTCAAGAACATGAGGTAGAAGTGTTATTTACATGATCTTTTCTTTTTGCTGACTTCAGGTTCCCCATGTCATGTTGTTCTTTTCCTTACAGTCTCCAGCTGTCTAATCATATGCATTTCAATTCCCACTTCTAAATGCAGCCAGACATGCTGGTGCACCAAAATGTAGACAACAGAAAGCAAGCGAACACTTCGATCCAGCTGCTCCTGCCATCATTGTTGTCAGACACAAGACTAGCCCCATCTCTTCCAGCCAACCAGCCTATTATGGGTGAAGTCTCAAATGTCACCCACAGATGTGGTCAGGGATCCCATCTCTGACACTTCCGTCTCTTCTAACCAAGAGAGATGTCCACCATAATGTACTAAGAACCTTGTCTGCAATCCCGAGAATTGATCATTTGACCAGTGCCACGGATTCCTAACTTCCTTCTCTATGCTCTCCAAATGCCATCTAAGTGATAAATACTTTTCTCTTTTATGCTGTTTGCCTTCTAATTAACCACCCTAGCGCCCTGATGTTGATGGGTAGATGTGTAACAAGGGCCAATAACCCCTGGTTCAGTGCGGTGAAAGCCATTAGTTGCTATCAAATTCTACGGAATCATTAGCGAGCTCAACAAAAGTGTCCCCATGCTATCCTATGTCATCAAATTGACTTTTTAGCAACACTCACACCACAACACACTCTCACCCACAAATGCTCTTCAATGCTGTGCATACATTTCAAAGGGGCAGTGAAAATACTGCAGCCCAAAGCCATGGAATCTTTTGAAACATTTTCTGAGTCTCCCAGTTCTGTTCAATTTTAAGTACCTCTGGAATCATATTCAAGCCTTTCAGTCCTAGGGAAGACAGGTGAAGATGGGTTTATTTCCTGAGGAATGACATTAAGCCTTATCCCTTACAAATGATCCACAGCAATTTGCTGTACTGTTTATCTGTAGTTGTGTGCAAAATATTGGTGCAGTGAGCAAAAGTTGCCTACAAATCTAGCTGTGAAGATGATATCCAGATTCCAAGATTCGGCTTCATAAAATATGAACCAGTGGCTATCCCTGCTGTGAATCTGGCATGAAATAGGCACATATCTGCCTATGTGAGGATTTTGTTCTTCAATATTTGAAATGTTAAAGAGGTTTATGGTGCACGTGTTGGAAGGTGCAGTGCTAGGCAGAAGATACTGCAAGTGCAGGAGCAGTGACATCTAAATGTGCATTAAATGTAAATCTTGCCAAAGTATAAGTGGATTGACGATAAACGCTTCAGGTTCGATTCTGAGTGTTTTGATTGAAGCATCTCCAGTGTGAATATAAATCTAAAAGAACATTTTAATATTGTTAGGTCTCGAACATATGCCTACATCTTGCAAAGGATGAGCTCATTGTCAAAAAGCCCTTAGGGAGGAGCTTTTAAGGTATACAGATACTATAGCAATATGGGGTAGGGCATAGTGGAATACCACTGATTGCCTTGTGCCATGTCTGGCAAATGTCTAGATAACATGACACGGCACCAGAGGAATTGAGCTTGTCTTTGCATTTTGTGCGTGATGCAGTTTCTCGCAGTCCTATGGATTTCTCTTTGTCTCACTTAAGAGATCCATTGTTCATTACAGGCCGTGCTCAGGGATTGCGCATATGTTCTTTTCTTAGCTCAGACAGAGGATGGTGGATGATTCCATTGTAGTTTTCACCTCTATGAGAGAATATGGCATGACCTAGGCAGGAAATGACTTGATAAATAGCTGCAGATTGTCACTTTTGTCGAAGCCCTAACGAGTGTGCTTACATCCATGATGTTGTTCTTTCACACAACGAATGCCTTCCAGACATGAGGTTGTGTGCTTATCAAAATGGATCCGCTGCACTGAGATCACTCTTGTCTGACCATAGATCTCTAAATCAAGGTCAATAACTCAGAATTTCCTCATAATTAAAAGAAAGAAACAGGAAGAGATGAGGTTACGCTGTAAATTCCAAGAAATGGAGTCCGCCTCAAGAAAGTGCACGCTAAAGAGTACCGTGTTCATGGCATTGGCTTCCTTGTGTGTGTGCCATGTCAAGTACAAGAGGCCACATGGTCGTTTGTGCAGTAGGCTTGACTAGCCCAAGCGGAATAGGATGTAGATCTTCTGATGGGTTGTAACTACATGTGCATCCTGGGACCTAGCGTGTTCATCAGTTGCGCTCTCATGATCTGGATGCTTGTCAGGATCTTCTTCTGGTGGCCAATTAATGAGATGCCAAGCCTCCGAATGTCACTAAATAGAGGGAAAGAACACCATAAACATTTGATCACAACACAAATGTCTACATACATTTCATTAAAGCTGTGCTCTGACGTCATTAGCTAGTTAAGAACATGCTTCTCCATTCTAAAAAGCTAGAAAAAACACACATCATAACTGAAGTGGCTCACCAAGAAGCTAGAGTGTTAATTTCATTATTGCAATAGCATAAAAACAGTTGCAAACAGTGGCAGTTTAACATCATTAAATATATATACTTCAGTTAGTACTTAACAAGCATTTGTAAAGTGAATAGGTTTGGCATTGGCTGCCAGCCTTCTGTCTATTGTTGAGACAGCTGCTGGTCCCTAACAAGTATTGAAAAACGGGTAAAAACAAACATTTATGGTCTCAGAAAGCATACATTGACACAGTAGTCCCCAGCACTAAAAGGAACTACTTTGCATGTGAATGTGCTCCTTGTGAAAGAACAGAACACCTTCACTCACAGTGAAATTAACCAATGGCTGAAGAGAGCTCGTGATTTTCCCTATGCGGTCCTCTATAGTGGATGGAAGAAAATGTGAATGACAGAACAACAGACTAATGGATAAAAAAGGGATGGCTCAAATCCTCTGTATATACTAAACAAATACGTTTAGTAAAATCAAAAGAGCTTAGCTAAAGTCAGACGTAAAACAAAAAAAACACTGGGAAAACAAATAGACTGGCAGTGGCTGGTGAACTTTTGCCTTTGCCAATGCTTAGTTCATGATTTTTTTTTATGAAGGATTTTATTATATGAAAGCTTGCATTGTCCAAAAGCCAAAATATACACATAAACACAGACAGCACCAATAGTCCATGCATAGTGTACAAAAACAGAATGCTGTCACTCACAGTCAGGTAAGGACATGGATGAAGTGTGTGGACCATGTGACCCAGGCTGTATGCTGATATATATATATATTCACTGAAAAAAAACATAGGTTTTAGGGGTGTTATAGTTAGCTGGACATTTCACTTGTACAAAACCATTGAAATTCCTCCGTTATAGTTAGTTCAGCTAACTATAACTTGCGCGCCCGCAATCCACTGCTGATGATGTCACATATTACATCTACTAGATGATGTCTTCAGTGATGTCATCAGTGATGTCATTTGAGATGTCATCAGTGATGTCACTGACCATGTCATGAATGATTTAATATGTGACATCATCAGCAGTGGATTGCGGGCGCGCGAGTTATAGTTAGCTGAACTAAGTATAACAGTGGAATTTCAATGGTTTTGTACGAGTGAAATGTCCAGCTAACTATAACACCCCTAAAACCTATGTTTTTTTCAGGGAATTTTAAAGGTTTTAAAAATGCTAATTCCTAACTATAACATGTCTGAAACTTATGGTTTTTTCAGTGAATTTCAAAGCTTTTTTAAATGATATTTTTAAAATGTATTTCTTGTTCTAATTTTTTTAGATTCTTTAACCACATTTTTTTAATCTACTTATTTTTTATTTTTTTAAATTACACTACACATATTTAAAAAAATATTTTTTTAAAAAATATATATATTTTTTTTATTATTTTATATTCTTTTAAATATACTTATATTATTTTTTTTGCTTGGAGTCGCGCATCCGACGTGTAGAAGTTGTGCACCAAATGCGCTGGAGTCGCGCACCCTACAGGTTAGTAGTCGTGCATCCAACTTGTGCACACCAGGGGGCCACGCTGAGAGACGCGCTGGATGCGCAACTCCTAATTTTGCCATTAAAAAAAATTAGACCCTATCACTAATTTTTATTATCCCCGGGGACCCCATCCCCCGGGGCTTATAAAAAACGTTGGGGACCGTAGGGGGAACCCCAACGCCCCCACGGTCCCAGCCGGCTCCCCACATCCTTCGGGAGCCGGCATTGCTTTTCCACATGGGGAGCTGCTGACATGCAGCTCCCCGTGTGGAAAAGCAATATGGTTTGGATTTTGAATGAGACAGCAGGTTTCCCTGCTCTCTCTTTCAAAATCCAAACCAAGTTTGCCATGGGAGGGCGGCAGACTCCCACCCTCTCATAGCAAACAACAGTGTCCTGGGGGTGGGCATCCCAGGACACTGCAAGAGCCGGCCCTGGGGGGTGGCGGTCCCCAGGTCCCTCGAGGGCTCCAGGAGGGGGGCCACGCAGCCCCCTCCCTCAATACATAAAGCCCCGGGGGTGGTGGTCCCCGGGGCTTGGGGGGTCCATTGAGCCCCCCACAAATTATCCTGGGAGGGGCTTTCGAGACGCACCCAATTTATTTTGTAGCGCCGGGGCGGTGGCGGTCCCCGGGGCTCAAATTTAATAATTTTGCCCCCGGGATTTGCCCCCCCGGGGGCTTATTATAAAAAAAGCTCCGTTTTATTTATTAATTTCTGTACGGCAGGATCCGCGCACTCTGCGCGCACCTTGCGGTTTAAAAAAAAAAAAATGGGGGGGCCCTGGGAGTCCTTCTGGGACGCCCTAAGCAGGCCTAGAGGGTCAGGGTATGTCTACCCTGCCCCCTTTATACGTTTTGCACACTTATTCCACAGACTTCTTGAGCCTCGCTTCTACCGAGGCACAAAATGGCTGGCAACAGTTCCTGGTTTAGAATGTTGACAACCACTTGACAGCCAATTAGCATTCAGCGCGTGATCGGGAGGGTGCGCTCAGGGTGCGCTCAGGATGCGCAGATCCAGCGCGGCCATAGATATATATGTACTTTCAACTGTAATTTTCTCAGGAACTACGGAACAGATTGACACCATTCAATCAAAAGGCACGAGTCTGAACTGAGGACTACCTCTTTGCCAAATTTGGTATAATTCCGTTCAGCAGTTCGGGCTGTAGCTGCGGCTAAAGGTCCTATGGGAACTTGCATGGGGAAAACACGTTTTGGGACCCTCTTTTTTCTCGGCCCCCGCTACATGAATCATCCCGAGACTTTCAGGATAGGAGCGGACCGGAGCTGGACAAAAGTTATTGGGAATAGAATGTTGCGGATTTCCTGTGGAAAATAGGTCCTAACTATAACTACCTACTGGCGACTGCCAGTAGGTAATGTGTATATATATATATATATATATATATATATATATATTCAGTGAAAAAACCATAGGTTTCACACATGTTATAGTTAGCTGTACATTTCACTCGTAAAAAACCAATGAAATTCCCGCGTTATAGTTAGTGCAGGCAACTATAACTCACGCGACCGCAGTCCTCTGCTGATGATGTCAGATATTACATCACTGATGACATATGTGTGTTTATAAAAAATAAATATTTGTAATATATGTATACCTAAAGATACAGTATTTGCATCAACAGAGGATTGCGGTCGCGTGAGTTATAGTTGCCTGCACTAACTATAACGCGGGAATTTCATTGGTTTTTTACGAGTGAAATGTACAGCTAACTATAACATGTGTGAAACCTATGGTTTTTTCACTGAATTTGCAAGGTTTTTTAAATGCTAATTCCTAACTATAACGTGTGTGAAACCCATGGTTTTTTCAGTGAATTTGTACGGTTTTTTAAATGCAAATTTTTTTTTGAGATTTTTTGTAAACCTATGTATAAAATAATATATGTACTATATCCTGCATTATGGAAAGGTTTTTTTTTTTTTTGCATTTTTTTCGTGCGCGTACGGTAAGCTGACGGTACGCGCTCCGTACGTGATAAGTACGGTGCGCGTATGTAATAGGATACGCGTACGGGAAGCTGACGCTACGCGCTCCGCACGTCATAAGTACAGCGCGCTTACGCGATACGTGCGTGACGTACGCGTACACCCGGAAGCAACGTCACGGTTACGCAGGGGCGTGTAATGCGCATGCGCGAGTGCATCTTACGTACGCGCTCCGTAAGCGCTCCGTAAGCGTCACGTTCGCGCATGCGTACTTGTTTACGAGCGCGTACCGTAAGCTTACGGAGCGCGCACGGTAGGTCATGTGATCCACATAGAACACTTTTCATTGGTTGAAATTACTTTCAGTTCCAGAAACTTCCCACACCACACCCATTCCCCTCATTACTGCTTGAAAGAACACTTTTCATTGGTTGAAACTACTTTCAGTTCCAGAAACTTCCCACACCACACCCATTCCCCTCATTACTGCTTGTGATTCTCTAGGAGCAGGAGCTGAATTGTCTTTGGGATACAATGGCAGAACAGCAGACCTCTTCTGAGAGTGAGGCTAGCAGCACCACCATCATCCAGAGAAGGAGGAAACGGAAGACTTCTTTTGTATGGGAGTATTTTACTTTTCCAGAGGGGGAGAAAAAGGTCAATGCTCCACTGGTCACTTGCACACTTTGTGACCGTGTTTTATCAAGAGGAAATCCTAGGAAAAAGTATTCCTTTGGAAATCACTCTATGATGAGACGCCTTAGGGATAAACATCCCAGGACCTTTGATCGACATACTGGAGAAAACTCTTCAGTAAGTCATCAGAGCCCAGCCTCAGAAGCTCAGCCGAGTACATCGGCAGCTCAGCTGAGCCCTTCCTCTGAGGTGGGAGCATCACCTTCTTCTGCTCCTCTGGACGTTAACCCTCGATTTGGGAGGGTTGTAATGAGGTGTATAACGTGTTCTGGTCTTATTGTTTTTGGGGAGACCAGTGCTCCCCTTATTAACAATAAGATAGACCAGCACGTTTGTAGACGCTCATAATATTCCCATTCTTTCTTTCCTCCATCCCTCTATGAACCCAACGGCTCTTTTAAGAGCCAACCTTACCTCACAATTTTTTTTACATTTTTTTAAGCTTTCCTTTTTGAAATTTTTTTTTTACCGTGTGCGCACGGTACGCGTAATTACGCGAATTTCGCGGAATTTCTCCGTTTATGCCGTGCGCGTACGCTGCGCGCATTCGGCGATTTAAAAAAGAAAAAATTAAATTAATTTTTTCCCCTTGGGGGTCCTTCTAAGACCCCCTGACAAAGGCTAGGGGGTCAGGAACTGTCCAGCCTGCCCCCTTTTCACATTATCCACCTTTGTTTTACACCCCCTCAGACTGCGAGAGACAAAATGGCGGCCGACACTTCCTTATTTCGACCGATTCGAATGTTTACTAAGATCTAACAACCAATCAGAATCGTGCTTGCGCACAGCACCGTGCGCGTACGGTAAGCTTACCGTAAGCGCACGGTAAGCGCTCGGAGCGCGCCCACAGATATATATATTGATTTAAATGCTATTTTCTCAGGAAATACTGAACAGATTTAAACCAGACCTACAAAAGGCACTTCCTTGACCTGAGGACTACCTCTCTGCCAAATTTCAAGTAATTCCGTTCAGCCGGGCTGTAGCTGTGTCTAAAGGTCCTATGGAAAAATGCATGGGGAAAACGCGTTTTGGGACCCCCCTTTTTTCTCAGCCCCCGCTTGACGAATCCCCCCGAGACTTTCAGGGTAGGAGCGTAGCGTAGCGCCCCATTAGTTTTGAAAATTTCGCGAGGATTCGTCGACCGGCGCCAAAGTTATTCCAAATAGAATGTTGCGGATTTCCTATGGAAACAGGGTCCTAACTATAACTACCTACTGGCGACCGCCAGTAGGTAATATATATATATATATATATATATATATATATATATATATATATATATATATATATATATATATATATATATATATATATATATATATATATTTTTTTTTTTATAAAATATAAAATGCCTTGGCTAACCACAGACCTAAAAAGGTCATACACAGTATGCAAACGTAAAAGATATTCTTTACCACTAAGGTTTCACCTATATCATATTAACCAACCAAAACATTTTTTATTGATCCTACTTTCAACCTTAAAGTAAACAAAGTAGTAATTTGGCCCGTCCTCCATTTGAAGTTTATTGTCTATCTTTGAAATAGAAATAGGGCTCAGATAATCACAGGAGCTTTATATTAGGAGGAAAGGCAGCAGTACTAGGGTCCCAGCTATTGGTGCTACTGAATACTGTTGGGAAGCCAAAATGTGACCTCTATAGGTCTGCTAGACACAGCTTAGTTGTCTAGACATCTCATGTCAATAGTTCTTCAAAAAGTACAAAAAGAAGTACAGAGAGAGAGGGGGCTTTAGTTGGCCTCTTTAAGCTCTTGCCATTCATGAGTTGTTAATGATGTGCCAAATCAACCACTGGCATTTTATGTATGATTGCATTGTCCCATTTGTGTTCCCATCTGCATTTGGTGGTATGACTCCAATATTCCTATTGTTAGACTGCAGATGTGGCATAGTGTAGCTTTTAACTCAAGTCAGTAGGTGTGCATTTATGTATTTACTTACTGACCTAATGACATTTTAATTGCTGGTTTACATTTTTTTCTTTTGGATGTACATACTGTTTGTCTTTATCACTTGCTTAGGAGTTCGCAATGCTATTTTTTAATCACCATTGTGTGTGCATTTGATTTATTTTGCTGTCAGGGGAGCATGTTCTTTGATTGCTAACTTTTTTGTTCACAAAGAAAAGACATGCACATGCATAGGCTGTCATAAAACTGTAACAAACATAATGGTCCTATGTCAACAGTATCTACTATGCAAGATGTTGCTATTCATGCCTCTTAAATTCACTAATTGCAATGTAAACTTCATCTGACCTCATTTCATGGCACTCATCTTTGAGCGAACAGCATTAGGGTCCGATTTAATTTCTTGGTGGAGGGAGTAATCTCCGTTAGCATGGCAGAGGAATTAAGGTCGGCTAGGCCGGGCTACACCTACTGCTAAATTTAGAAATGACCATTAAGCAAGCGGTCATTTGTAAAGCATTGGTAGGAACCACCATCACAGTTGTCAACATGATAGAGCCGTCCATCAAACGTATTTATTTTTCAAAAATAGATCTAGAAGAGAGATTTTCTTTTTGAAAATAAAAACAAAAATATGTATCTCACCATGGGAGTTATCTCCCATGGCGAGGGGGACATTATTTAGCTTTCACTGTCCCTTACAGCTAGGGTTTTCCTGGCGGTGATGGGCAGTGAAAACGGACCTGTATGGCATCCCATCTAAGCTAGGTGGGCGGAAAAAGAGGTCAGCCTCTGACAGTCCTTAGCTCGTAGAGCAATCAGATGGATTTAACAATGGCAGAGACTAATCTGCCTCTGAGAACTGAGCTCGCATCAACTTGTATCACAAAAAAGCACAAAAGATGTTGGTATGCATTGCATAACATCCCTTTGCTATGCATGAGCACCACACAACACCAGAGAAATGCTGGGCCTATTTTCTTTACGTTCCCTGTGAACTAGAATAAGCAGATGTTTTTGAACTGTTAGTTGTCTTTGTGTGTTGCTCCTAGCAGTCCTAGAAAAGAAAATCCCCTAATCAAGCATCATACCAAAGTATGGAGGTTAATATTTGGGGCTCTCTACTCATCAGACGTGATAAGCAGACTAAGGGGTTGATTGAAATCATGGCAAGAAGGATAATACATTGTAATGGTGACAGAGTAGGATTATCACCAGGATGATGGTCTGCCTGCCAAATTTAGATGTGGGCGGACCATAGGTGTAACCATGTCACACACAAAGTCAACCAACTGTTATCAAAAAGCTTCCAATTATTCTACTTTACAGGGAATGATTTAGTAAGGAAAAGAAGCCAAGCTTTTCTCTGGGGTTGTGTGGTGCTTATGAATAGCAAAGTGATGTTATGCAATGCAAACCAGCACATCTTGTGTTTTTTTGAGACAAAAGTTGATGCAAGCTCAGTGCTAAATGCAAGTGCGTCTCATAGTGCTAAACCACAAACTCATAATAAGGGATGTATTGATGTGGGAATACCATAAACACCTCTAGAATTCCATCCAAAACCAAGTCAACTAAAGTTGTGCAAAGAAGTGCAACTTGGCTTTGAGTAGAATCCTAACTTCAAATGAAAACAGATGTAAGCAGTGGGAATGGGTCAAACTGGGCAGCAGTGTGTATTTTTTCCACAGTAATACATGTGGCTTGCGTGAAAGTTATACATATTACCAAATTGTTAGAGTTGGCATCTTTGGCGTGGTTTCCCCTGACATTTTGCCTCTACCTCCTGTTTTTTTTTTTTTATTAAAATCTTTTTATTAACCAAGTAACAAAAGACAGTGGCATACAGGCATACATAGTCTTCCTGCAGGGTACAGTGTTGGTCACAAGTTATAGCAGTTGTGTAACAGCATATTAACACTATTGTGCTGTCTCAATTCTGGGACTACAGAAAATTTACTTGTTCGTCTAGGGAGGGGGCCAGTGGGGGCTCACATATGTTCCCACGGTATACATTCCATTTAGTCCATATCTGTATCCATTTTCGAGGACATCCGCGGGCCACGTACACCGTTTTTTCCCTTGCCATACACCAGTCCATGTCCTGTTTCCAGGCATTGATCCTTGGTGGCTCTGTTGCTCCCCAATGCCTGGCAATATTCCTTTTTGCGACCATCTGCCCCAGCGTCACCCAGGTCCTACCCCTTGTGTTTAAGTCCGTGGGCTCCCAAATATATAAAAGACACCTTTTAGCCTCAGGCCGCAGCTGCACCCCCCAAATCTCCTTCATGCAGTCATGTATTTTCACCCAATAAGTTTGTATCAGTGGACATTCCCAAATCGTGTGGAGAAAAGTCCCCTCTTGGCCACATTTTCTCCTGCACCTACCGTCTGCACTCCTCCCCATATGTAGTAATTGGCGTTCGGAAAAATAAACCCGGTGGAGAATTTTCAATTGCACCAGTCGCAGTCGTGCCGATATGGCCACCTCCTTAGGGGAGGACAGGGCCTCCTGCCATTCCTCGTCATCTATTTCAAGTCCGTCCCTACCCCATTTCTCCCGCAGTGTCAACAGGGGGTCTGGGGTGTGGTGTATTAATTTTTTGTATGTAAGGGAGATACTCCTCTCGGGAAGGTGTCCGTCTAAGAGCCTGTCCTCAAGTGGGGAGGACTCTGGCAAAGTCGAACCCTTTGGAATATTGGCCTGCAGGGAGTGCCTAACTTGTGCGTACCTGAAGTGCTCCGAGGCTGCCATGTCGTACGTCTGCTGTAGCGACGCAAATGATACCATTCCATTCTTCCCCCTGAGATCCCCTATACGCGAGATCCCGATAAGATCCCATTTATCGAACCCTTTTTGTCCGTCCCAGCGTTCCCAATATCTCCGAGTCCCAGAGTGGTGTCGCCAGCGTAAGCTTATTCGCCCACCCCAGGCTGCGGTTAGCCGCATGCCAAAGATGCACTGTATGCCGCGTCGGCCCTGTAAGGGGGTATCTCTTCTGTTTTGAGTATAGCGCCCCAGCAAAATCTCCCCCCGGGAGAAGCCACCTGTCCATACTGTATGCCGGGTCGCCCCTTCGCTATACCTACACTGGTTAATGGCTGAGAGGTGTGCTGCCCAATAGTACTTCCTGATGTCAGGGAGGGCAATGCCTCCATCGTACCATCCCAAGGTTAACTTTCTAAAAGCTATATGCGGTCGCCCATCCCACAGCAAGTCCCGTTGAGCGGTTTCGACGGCCGCAAAGTACGCATCCGGAACCGGGTCAGGATAATTCTGTAGGGCGTAGAGGAACCTGGGCAACGCCATCATTTTAAAGAGCGTGGCTCTTCCCAGTAAAGATATAGGAAGTGTCTTCCACGCGTCAGCATCGCGCTGGAGTCTTTGCAGGGGTGGAATAAGGTTCCGCTCATAGCGAGTCCTAGTGTCGGTGGTGACGAACACCCCCAAGTACTTGAACCCCTCCTTTGCCACCTGGATAGGGCAGTCAGCTGGTAGAGCAGGGGGGTCCCCATGTATGACATATATTACCGATTTACTCCAGTTGATTTTGTAGACTGAGTTCTTCCCAAAACTGGTGAAGATGTCCAACACCACTCTTAAGGACTTTCGGGGGGAGGCCAGATAGAGGAGGATGTCATCTGCATAGAGGGAGATCGGTCCTCCCACCCCTCGGCCCATTTCAGTCCCCTGATCGATGCGTCGCCCCGTATCCAAGCCGCCAGCGGCTCCAGGGAGAGCGCGAAAAGCAACGGTGAAAGCGGACACCCCTGCCTTGTTCCCCTCTCAAGTGTGAATGCTTCCGACAACTTGTTGTTAACTACCACTTGCGCCAGAGGCTCTGCATATAGCAATTGCACCCAACCGATAAAGTTAGGGCCGAAACCCATCCGTTTAAGTACCGCCGTGAGGTACGCCCATTGCAACGTTTCGAAAGCCATGGTGGCGTCCAAAGAGACTACCATTGCGTCTTCCTGTATTGTGTGGATGCGTCCCAGTACTCCATTCAGGCGTCTCAGATTGAGGGCGGTATTACGATATGGCATAAAGCCCGATTGATCTGGGTGCACCAGCTTGGTCAGTATTGGGCGAAGCCTAGTTGCCAGAAGCTTTGCTAGTATTTTGGGTTCTGCATTGAGAGGGAGATAGGTCTCTAAGAAGCACAATTGTCTCTAGGTTTCCCTTCCTTAGGAATGGCCACTAGTGTTGCCATACGTTGGTCCCTTGGCATCCGCCCTACTCTTTTACTGTCTTCGTACATATTCTTTAGATAAGGTGCCAGTTTATCAGGTTTGAGTTTGTACAACTCAATAGGTAGACCGTTTGGTCCCGACGCTTTACCTGGGCGGAGGTCGCGTATCGCCCTAGCCACTTCGTCGTTCATGAGCACCATTTCTAACGTTTCCCTGTCTAAGTCCGAGAGGGTCGACAGTTGTATATTTGCTAGTAGGTCGGCGGAGTCTTCCTCCGTTCGCTCCGACCCCTTCCTGTACACCTCCCGGAAGTGCACCGCGAATTCTCTGGCAATATCATGGGGCTCAGTAAGAACCGTCCCCGAACCGGTTTTAAGCTCTGGCACCACTCTGTGTGCCCTCTCTTTCTTGTCTAACCAGGCTATCATTTTGCCTGCTTTGTCTCCTTGATCGTATAGCCGTCCATCCCTGTCCCTGGCTAGGGTCTTCGCGGCGTCAGCGGGCAAGGCCTTATATTCGGCTACCTTTATCTGCAATCGATGGATGGCGTCTTGCCCTGCACCCTCTCCCGCCTCTTCCTCAAGACGGGTAAGGTCTTGTTCAATATTGACCATTTGTTTCCTGTTTTCTTTACGCGTCCCCACTATTGCCGACAGGGCTTGTCCCCTTATTACCGTTTTGAAGGCTTCCCAGAGTGAGGTTGAGGAGTCGACCGTCCCCTCATTCTCTGTAAAGTACTGGTCTATGGCCCGCGTGATAGTTGCCTGAATGTCTTGGTTTTTAAGGTACCAGGGATTTATTGATGGTACATGTCCCACCCTCTTTTCCCCAAACGTGAGGTGGACCCACAGGGGGGAGTGATCCGAGATGCCACGTGCCAAGTGTCTAATTTCTTGAGTGCTCACGCCCTGGTGCGGAACCTCCTGTATTTTTGATGCTGTACTGGATTTAGTATTTTGCTGGCTTAGATGCTTTGGACACTTTGCCACTACAGATCAGTGTCAAAGTGCAAGTGCTCACTTTGTAAATTGTTGTTACAATTGGTTCTCTCTGAAAGGCATATTTGATTTACTGATAAGCCCCTATTAAAGTGCACTGAAGTGTGCCAGGGCCTGTAAATCAAATGCTACTAGTCGGCCTGCAGCACTGATTGTGCCACCTACATAAGTAGCTCTGAAAAGGTAACTCAGACCTGCATCTGCAGTGTCTGTGCAAAGTTGTTAACTGCCATGTCGACTTGGCAAGTGCACCCACTTGCCAGGCCCTAACCTTCGCTTTTCGTACATGTAAGGCACTCCTATGGTAGGCCCAAGGTACCACCCCTGGGCAGGGTGTGGTGTATGTGAAAGGTATGATATGTACTGGTGTGTGTGACATGTCCTGATAGTGAAATACTGCCAATTTCGTTATTCAATATTGAAAGGCTATCTTCCCCTCTAGGATAGAATGGGAGTTTATTTATAATATTTATAATACCAATCACAAGAGGCTTTATCCTCATTCTAATCTGCAGCAACACGTAGAAAAAGGAAAAACGAGGATAAATAATGATCGTTCTCCTCATTGTGCCTCCCTCCCCAGGGGAGGTGTAAGTTTTTGATGCTGCGTCACAGTTACAATTTCTTGTAAATCTGGGGCAGCGTAAAAAAGTCATGTATTTTTCTGGGAATGCGCCCAGCAACGCCCCTGCACAAAAACAATCATCCCAGCAACGCAGGCACCCTTGACCCATGTCCAGAAGATTGAGAGCATTTACGCTAGCATTACTAAAGATAAGGACCCCCAGCATGGCATTATCACCTCCCACACCCTACTCTCACTCTGTTAATCCTTTGGACTGTTTTCCCCCTCTCACAACAGCCATAGTAGAGTCCCTAATGAAAACAGTCAAATCTGGCTCTCCCCAGGATGCTCTACCAGCGAAGGTATCCTCGCTACTTCATAAACAGCTGGCTCCCCTGATCTGTCCCATGCTTAATTCTTCCTTGACCAAGGGCATGCTACCCTCTGAATGGAAAGCTGCCCAGATAATTCCGATTAGGAAGAATCCCATCATCTCTCCAGAAGATCTGCCTAATTATCGGCCCATTTCCTTATTACCCTATCTGAGTAAACGTCTGGAAAAATATGTGAAAATACACCTCTCAGATTTCATGGAAGCAACAGGAGGCTTTGACCCTTCGCAGTCCGGCTTCCGTCCCAGATTCAGTAAAGAGACAGCATTAATCTCTGTTACAGATAATCTCAGGCAATTCCTAGATAATGGACAGGCAGTACTATTAGTGCTGCTAGATCTGTCAGCAGCGTTTGACACGCTATCCCATTCCATCCTTTTATCTAGATTAAGAAACGCTGGTATTCAAAATCAAGCCTTCCAATGGCTGTCAAACTTTTTAAAAAACCGTAGTCAAATTGTTAATCTGGGTACTTTTCACTCCCTGACATTAGAGCTGACCAAAGATGTACCCCGGGATCTTGCCCGAGTCCCTTACTGTTTAACAATCACGTGGCCCCGCACGCAGATCTTCTTAAGAACCTGGGTTTTATCCCTATTTCCTACGCTGATGACACCCAGCTCCTAATGGCATTTGACAGAAACCCCATTAACACTCAGTCTGCCTTCTCCGCAGGTATGACTGTCATCTCCGACTGGATGAGAAACAACTTCCTACAGATAAATGCCAGTAAAACTGAAATTTTGCTCTTTGGAGAGGCGTCCACACTCAGGTCTCCAGAATGGTGGCCCACAGACCTAGGCCCTGCTCTCATCCCAAAACCAGTGGTGAAAAATGTAGGAGTACAGTTAGACCAGAAACTCTCCATGAAAGAGCAAGTCACAACCATTGTGGGCTCTTGCTTCCATGTGTTGAGTCTTCTGAGGAAGGTGTTCCCTTTCCTCCCTATGACAGTCAGGAAGACCCTTCTACAGGCATTAGTGGTAAGTCGTCTAGACTACTGCAATGCCCTCCTAATTTCAGCCAATGAGGCCTCTATTAATAGACTCCAGGTGATTCAAATTAAGGCCGACTGACTGGTCTCCAACTCTCCAGCCAGGACCGCTTCGCTGCCCCTCATTCAGGGATTACACTGGCTACCCATTCATAAGTACATCCGGTTTAAAATATGTTGTATAGTACATAAGGCACTCCATGGCAATGCCCCCAGCTATTTGGCCGACAGACTTACATGGTATCAACCTTCAAGAACACTTCGATCCGGTTCAAAATCGCTTCTTAAGGTCCCACAAATTAAGAAATCCCGCTTAGGGGGAAAGCCTTCTACCACTTGGCCCCCTCATACTGGAATCAACTTCCTCTACACCTTTGCGAGTGCATTAATTACCTGCAATTCTGTTGGTTTTTTAAAACCAAACTGTTCCCAACCCCCCCTCTGATTCAGTAACTTCCCTCCTCTGCCCCTATGATAAACCGATCGTACTTCCACAGCACAGAGATACCCCTTTGGGGGTGATTCGGGCGCTTTACAAGTCAAATAAATAAATGGTGCAAAGGTGCCTGCATTGGCGAACGGCAGCCCATTGTGCACCAGCACAGGGGAAAAGGACAGGAGTGCATTGTATCTGATAGATACGGTGCATTCCTGCCCTTTTCTTTTGCCGTAGAGCAGCGCAGCTGGTAGGCCTGCAGCTTTGCCCTACGATTAACACTCCTAAATGATGCCCTCTGACTTTTTATCTCACTTTTGCAGGTTCTTCTTCATTACTTTTTTCTAACTTTGTTTCTGATTTCCTACTTTACTCGTCTCCCTTTTCTTTTTGCTACCTTTCTCTTTCTCGATCTCAGTTAAAGACTGATGACGAAAAATGTGGTCTGGTCCCCAAAAGTGATTGCTGGTGCCCATCTTGTGGAACCTCCTCCACAAATGAAGGCAGGTGTGGAAGTACTGCCTGCGTACCACCCAATTTTTATGTCTGCCATTTTGAAAGGGAGCACAACTATAACATAACTTTTCAGAAACAAGAATCAAGTCTTCAGCAAACACAACAGCCTGTTCGAAACCCATAGAATAGTACAATACGCAAAATTTGCTATTTGTCAGACTGAAACGTAAAACATCCAAATATTACAAGTTGATTCACAGCGCACAAAAAACTAACTAGTAAAGAAAAAGTCTACTGAGTATAATGAGGAGATGAAAAATACTTAATGTAAGGTCCCTAAAATTCCAGCAAATTTGAGAGAAAGCAACACTCAAACTAGCAACGGCTACTCATTTCTGTATTTTTAACGCAAGGCCTAGACAATCAGCGTGCCAGACAAATAGCTTTTTGTCCCCAACTAAATAGCTTAAATGATCCTGTAAAACCCGGTGTTTAGCCAAAATATCGAGTTTTAAATTTCGACCTACAATAATATCGTGTTTTTAATATCGTAGGTACAGAATATCGAAGTCAAGAATATCGATGGACAGAATATCGATCCCAAGGTAAGTAATATCGAAGTTAATAATATCGAAGTAATTAATATCGATGTAAGTAATATCGTAAGTAAAAATTTCGATGTCAATAATATCGATATTTATTTAGTGTAATGTCATTTAATATGTATTTTATTTGTATGTTAAAGATTATTGTAATGTATTTAATACATTTAAAAATAAATGTTTAGAGATTTATAATTATTTTACATTTAATTTAGCGTTTTAGTATCAGAGCGGGTTGTGGGTTTATAGGGGAATAGGGTGGGAAGTAATTTAATTATAATTAATGAATTATTATGTATTGTTTAATTGGTATTTATGATTAATTAATTGGTAATTAATTATTAATTGCTAATTAATTGATTAATTAATTGTTAATTAATTATTAATTGTAAAATTATTTTATTAATTGGTTAATTATATACATTATAATTAGTTTATTATTAATATTTATTTATTGTTATTGTTAATTAATTAATTGTTAATTAGTAATTAATTGGTGATTTAATTTTATTAAGTGATTAATTGATAATTAAATTAATTATGTGAATTTTTATGTGCAGTGGGTTGTGGGTTTATAGGGGAATAGGGTGGGAAGTAATGTAATTATAATTAATGAATTAATATGTATTGTTTAATTGGTATTTATGATTAATTAATTGGTAATCAATTAATAATTGGTAATTAATTTGATTAATAGATTAATTAATTTTTAATTCATTATTAATTGTAAAATAAATTTATTATTTGGTTAATTATATAAATTATGATTAGTTTATTAATAATATTTCTTTATTGTTATAGTTAATTAATTAATTGTTAATTAGTAATTAATTGGTGATTTAATTTTATTAAGTGATTAATTGATAATTAAATTAATTATGTGAATTTTTATGTGTAGTGGGTTGTGGGTTTATAGGGGAATAGGGTTGGATGTAATTAAAATAAAATAAATAATGATATATTTTATGTATTTGTAATTATTATTAATTAATTGTTATTAGTTAGTTAAATATAGTAAATATAAAAAATTGATTATTGTATTTTATTTGTTGTTATTGCTAATTAATGTATTGTTAATTAACAATTAATAGGTGAATATTTGTAATTTCGTAGTTAATATGTATTAATTAGTGAATTAATAACTATATTAATTATAAAGAATGTATTATTAATTGTAAATAAGAGATAAATTGATATTTAAATCTATTGTGTATTTTGTATGTGTAGTGTGTTGTGTGTTAAAGGGGGAATAGTGTGGGATGTAATTTAAATTTATTTATTTAAATATTTAATTTACATAATTGGTATTTAATAATAATTTTTTTTTTAAAACATTGTTAACATGCAATTTTTTTATAACAAATTATTGAATTGGTTATAATGTTCATAGAATCACTATGCTATCTAGTGCTTTCCCAACTGTTTTACTATCTGGAGTGGGAATAGTAATTTTTACCCCTACGCTATCCAGCGCTTTCCCTACTGTTGCACTCTCTGGAGTTGGAATAGTAATTTTTACCCCTACGCTATCCAGCGCTTTCCCTACTGTTGCACTCTTTGGAGTTGGAATAGTAATTTTTACCCCTACGCTATCCAACCTTTTCTCTACTGTTGCACTGTCTGGAGTGGGAATAGTGAATTTTACCCTTACGCTATCCAACACTTTCCCTACTATTGCACTCTCTGGAGTTGGAATAGTAATTTTTACCCTTACGCTATCCAACACTTTCCCTACTATTGCATTCTCTGGAGTGGGAATAGTAAATTTTACCCTTACGCTATCCAACACTTTCCCTACTATTGCACTCTCTGGAGTTGGAATAGTAATTTTTACCCCTACGCTATCCAACGTTTTCCCTACTGTTGCACTCTTTGGAGTTGGAAGAGTTATTTTTACCCCTACGCTATCCAACGTTTTCTATACTGTTGCACTCTCTGGAGTGGGAATAGTAAATTTTACCCTTACGCTATCCAACACTTTTCCTACTATTGCACTCTCTGGAGTGGGAATAGTAAATTTTACCCTTACGCTATCCAACACTTTCCCTACTATTGCACTCTCTGGAGTTGGAATAGTAATTTTTACCCCTACGCTATCCAACGTTTTCCCTACTGTTGCACTCTTTGGAGTTGGAATAGTTATTTGTACCCCTACGCTATCCAACGTTTTCCCTACTGTTGCACTGTCTGGAGTGGGAATAGTAATTTTTACCCTTACGCTATCCAACACTTTCCCTACTATTGCACTCTCTGGAGTGGGAATAGTAATTTTTACCATTACGCTATCCAACACTTTCCCTACTATTGCACTCTCTGGAGTTGGAATAGTAATTTTTACCCCTACGCTATCCAACGCTTTCCCTACTGTTGCACTCTTTGGAGTTGGAATAGTAATTTTTACCCCTACGCTATCCAATGTTTTCCTTACTGTTGTTTTTGTTGAAGTTGGACTAGTAGTTTTATTGTGTCTGATATTAAATATGTTTTGTAATATTTTAGCTATTGTAATATATAATTAATAATAAAAATTATTCAAATTAAAATTATTGATTATTATTTGCTATATGTAATTATTTAATATTTATTAATGTTATTGTTTTATGTGTATAGATGTATTGGTAATTTAAATAAATATTTAATAATTTATATGTTACAGAAATTATTATTAAAAGTAATTATTAAGTAAGTGTATATATTATATATTATATATATATGTTTCATTAAAGTTTCATTTAATTATATATATTTATTATACATTTTACATATTATACAATATATTTAATTATGTTTCTTTGATTTATAAGTATTATTTGGTTTATTTTACATATATTTTTAAACTAAAAAAAAAACGATATTTTTGAATTACGATATTTTTGACATCGATATTAAATTATCGATATTTTTGTACTTACCGTGTTGTAGATAGGATGTCGATATTCTTGACCACGATATTTTTGTTGCGATATTTTTGTAGGTCGAATTTTTGTCTTTCGAAATTATGTCATACAATCGTAAAACCCGTGGCAAGCAACTGTGTTTTTTCAATAACTGTCTGTACGTGACATTCCATTGCCAAAGTTACTCACTCAAGATTCATTCGCATGACCATTGCCAATGAGGTATAGCCACCCATGGCGAAATTCTCCCTGTAGCGACCCATCTTGATAGATTCCAGCCAGTCGTCCACTGTGGTGTAGCTGGTGAAGTGCAATAGACCCCGGTCCAAAGGGTGGCGAGTGAATCTAAAAAGAAAGAGGAATTTTTTTTTAAATTAAAGAACTTGTTAAGGTCATAGAAAGAACCAGCTCTCAATAGACCAAAGTAGGCTTTTCTACAGAAGTGGTATTTCTTAGAAAATGGAGCTGCACTGTTGGTGTGTTTGCCATTAAATGTGTCTTACGCATTTACTCTCCTTTCTCTCTAAAAAGTCATTCTTTACAGGTTTGTTCCTCTAATATATTTTTTTTTTGCAGAATAAAAAACACTGGAACATGGGCACTCATCACAGTAAAATAAATGGACCACAGTGAGTGGATACATGCACCAAATGGTACCCGCTCGATACATTTTAGACTAGGCTTTATGTGATCATGTTTACAGACATGTATGTATGTCTGTGTGTTCTTATATAGCACTCGACTTACCCTTGGGCATCTCAGCGCTTGCATTGGGAACCCATCCTGGTTTTTCCCTGTGAGATAACCCATACTGGGCATCCCCAAGGTGAAAGCCAGGCATCCCGCCACGGGGGGGCCGTTGTGGAGATTAAGCAAGCTTGTTGCCCAGAGCTGCATAGTGTGAACTCGTGCTTAGAGTGGGCACCAAAGCAAGAATTATCAAGTCTGTGGACAATTGGGCTCCGGACCCTGCCGCGTCAGGAATCGAACCCTGGTCCCAGGTCTGACCTCTGCTTCAGGGTATGCCTCCTCTAACCAGTGAGCTACACTTCTCCACAGACATTGAGTATCAATCTATGCACCTGAGTAGTTGTTGTTTGGAGCCTGTTGATGAATTTCTTAGTTTGTAGTTTAAACAGTGTCTCAATAGTCAAGACGTTGTCATCTTAATTCAGTTGTCTGCTTGGAAGACTATGTAATTTTCTTATGAATCAAGAATTTCAACAGCATTGACTTGGGGAATGAAAGAGACCTCAGATATAATAAAAGAACTCCCTAAGTCCGTACTATCAGTGATGTCCAAGTTGGAGTCCTAAAAGGGCAGCAGGTTTGACTCTGACACCATAATATCTCGGTAATGCTCATGTTCTACCGAAATATCAAGTTTTTAATATTGACATGGACGCATGTTGACTCCTCAGCGAGCCATTGAGATAAGTAATTGAAGAGTAAGAAAAAGTAAGGCTATACTTCCCTGGATGCGCTTACTTTGACAATATGTGTGTAGTTAATGTAAGTTGTAGTCCATATATGTGAAGGGCAATAATAGTAACGTTGATATTTTGGCATTCAACATCTAGCTGGCATTCATACAGAACAAATGGAGAAGGCATTCAGCATTGTGAGCCTTTTCCCCCAGTTTGTTTTCCAGGTGGATACTGTATTAGGTGCCATTGGCTTCTGCTATTCCAGGTCATGAAAGGAGGAAAAGAAAGTTAACAGGGCTATAAGAGCCCAGGTTTGTTTCTGTAGTGTTTATTGCCTCTGACTCCCCTAGCACTTGAGCAGTAGGAGGCTCTTGAACTTCTAGTATAGGACAATGGTCAACTCTCCAATGTTGTGAGGGCATCAATGGGTTCAAGATATTACTTTTGCTCCCCTAGCATTTAATAAATCAATGCCTATGACTGACAAATAAATAAAATAAAATGACTTGATCACTGCCCACCCTTCATTTCACAATATATAAGTTCATTGATTTCATGAGGAATTAAATGGCATGAAGCAGGAATGGAGTAGTCAAAAGTTTTGAAATAGATTTTTAGACAAAAATCACAAAACAACAAGTATTTCCATTGTTACTGAATGTGTTGCTTAAATTCTTAAGTACAAATAAGTTTTCTTTGTTTTTGAAACCAAAGCAATAACGACTAAACTAGACTCTAGGCCTGATTTGAGGTTGGTGGATATCATACTCCATCCCAAATGTAACTGATATCCAATCTGTCAAATGAGAAGTTCCATGTGCGTGGAATATGGAAGACAGGATGCTTGGTATGTTTGTAATAGTGTGTCTCATGTGTCAACCTCTAAATATGGCACAATGTCCTTAATATTATGGGTGGGTTGTCTTACTTACCCCAGTGTTTCAGCGCCATCTTTCTTGATCCACATGCCATTTCTTTTGTTCATAATCTTTAATGAGAAGCTGTGCTTCTCAACCTCCAGCATTTCTGAGCCTCCATTGTAAGGTGTATATCGATGTAGCGTAGCTGCCACTCTCAGGTTCTCAGGGCTCCGGATCAATTTTTCTAGAATGCTAACAATCTGTGAGAAGCGAGGCCGCTCATTGCGATCTTTTTGCCAGCAGTCAAGCATGAGCTGATAGAGGGAGGTGGGGCAACCCATTGGAGATGGCAGGCGGTAACCTTCTTCGACTGAATTAATGACCTGATAAAAAAATGATGTGAAAGGGTGAAATTATTTAACAGAAGAATTCTTGCTTGGGCTGGAAACCCATTGAGCATAACAAGCAATTCAAACTTCCATCGTATTTGAAAGGCAGCTATCATTTTAGAGTTGACGATTGCCAAATTGCACTTGAATAAACTTTGCTAAAATAATTGATGGGGATGTGTAAATGCTCATAGGCACTATCTGATCAATCAGTGACCTTCTATTCTGTGACCATGAAATACTTCTAACTATGAACTTTAGAGGCATGAATTGCATTTGGTCTTCTCTTTCCTCACGGCAAAGTCCTCCTGATCACCCTTGCTTCCCCTCTTCAACAGAGTGCCTTAGGGCTCTCTTTATCTAAACACACATTTTGCTCTTGGAAACCTGATATCACTCCAATTACTTATTGCCCTTACTTTTGCTTTGACCCTGTGCAGCTCTGAATGGCCATTCGGCTAGGTTTGTGATAAACATATATTGTTATCGATAAAAAACGGATCGAAAGTACTAAAAAAATGTCCTACCTTGGGATCTTATTTGATCGTACGGGTTCCTGGCTGGAGGCGGTCAAAATAAGAAGGTTACTGTTTATAAGAACCCTTTCTGCCCTATCTAACTTTAGTAGGAAAATGGGCAGACGACCAACGGTGGAATTATTAAATATTTATAAAGCAAAATGTGTTACTGTAGCCACATATGGAGCGGGCGTTTGGGGTTATATGGATGTATATCCCATCCAGGTAGCCGAGAACACCTTTTTAAGGTTTTTATTGATGTTTCCAAATAGCACTTCCACTTTTATATGCCATACTGAATTAGGGTTGACATACTTGGAAGACATTATAAAGATTCAACCGATCCTGTTATGGCATAGGGTTTGGACAACAGAGGAGATGAAACTTAATCGTATGATTATCACTGACTGTATGGGTCTAGACGGAGTGAAACAAGCTAAATGGTTGCTTTATGTTAAAACATTCCTTTATAATCTGGGCCATCAAGAATTTTATGATGATCCTATTACTATGCTCAGGATAACCAGGAAGGACCTTAAGAGAGAGTCCTTAGGCTTTCTCAGCAACCAGAGGCTCTGCATAGAAATGAATAAAAAAACGGTCCAGGCGCATAATCTTACTTTAACATCTCTAAAACTGCAACCATATCTAGACCTGACAGTATGTGATTACGATAAAATTCTTTTACTCCGTTTTCGTTTAGGCATTATACATAGATTAACAAGCTTTCCTATAGCCAATGATTGGTCAAAAGAACTGTGTAAATGTCCTTGTGATGATACGTCACTACAATCGACCATTCACGTGGCATTCTTTTGTAAATTTTTTTCAGTGCAGAGGAATTTATGGATTATTCCTCTGTTAAAACTACTTGGTTTGAGGCAATGTCGTCCAGCCCTTATAGCTTTACAACAGTTAGAGACACCATATGTGATAGCCTCTATATCAATCTTTTAAAAAAAATGTTTTTAGGTGTAGGAAATCGATCCAAATGTAAGATGTATAAACATAATGTCTTTTTAAAGGGCTAACTGTTTTAAATACAATGTAAATATATGAATTTTAAGAATCTTTGAACTGTAATTTCGAGATGTAATGTTTTGCACTACTTTGATTCAACTCTGCACATTCAAGCACTAGCACTTTGCCCCCCAAAAGATAAATGTATTGCTCCTTGGACTAATCTTATACGCTATACTGCACCCTGAGTCTACATGGGACATTATGAGTCCCCTACTGTATCTTTTTTATGTATTTTAAAAAAAATTCATTTAATATATTTACATGAATTAATGATGTATAAATATGCTGTGAGTGTACTCTTTTATGATGTGATTTTTTCACACTGAATAAAGATGATTTGATTTGATAAACATATACCACATACATACACATTTAATTTAAAATCTGCTTCATCACTGATAAAGACCTCCTCTTGCTCATCCCCTCTAACTTATGGATAAACCTAGTCTTGCTATAGGTACCAGAGCATTAAAACAACAATCACTGCCTAAAGTTTCAGTGGGTAAAAATGTTAAATCTTCTTAAACAAGCCTTTTTTCTGTGCAGCACCACCACAGTGCAACTCTGTACCCAAAAAGACATGCCATTGGACCCCAGCCTTATGTCCTTCATGAAAAAGCTCAAAATTAATTGTTCTATAGGAGACCCCCATTAGAGAATAAGGTATTTGAAGCCCCCTTTCTTATTTTAAGATCTTTCTTGGTCAATCAACTGTCAATGTATTCCTTGAGCCAGAGAACTGTGGTGCCTCATCGCCTTTATGGATGAAGATGGTCTATAAGGTTTGCAGATTTATAGTTATATCCAAATGCTGGTGGAGCACTTTCCATCAAAACATTTACTACTGCATTCAAGCAGTTTGCAAAAATACCATTTCAAAATTACAATATAAATTCATAGCAAGGTTAACATTTTTCTATTTATATGGTGTATTGAAGATCACAGTCAGCAACAGTACACTGTAGTGACATTGCTCTGATGGAAATGGAGGTAAGGGTGACATTCTCCATAATCCAGTCCTTCTTGCCCGACAATCATCAAAAGCAGGCATTTTAGGTGGATCAGCCACTACTAGCCAACCAATTTCTTTGTTAGGCTGGCAGGAGTATGTCCTCGTATCCCAGTGATGGTCCAGCACTAGCCATCTCCAATGCCTACTGCTGCCCCACAGCAGGTCCAGTATTCCAAGGACCAGGAGTCAAAGAAGGGCCAGATCGGAGCTGATCTGGCTGCTGTGGGACTCTCCAACAAAGAGGGGCTCACACCACCCACTGCACTGCCATCCGCTGTTTTCATCTGCATTAGCATGATACACCACCAAATTTCTGCAGCGTGGGCCCCTGTTCAGCACATGGCGACCAGAACACAGTCCAGTATGTCTAACAGGCAGGGACCTCCCAAGCCTCTGTTACCTTCAATTTGATCTTCCACATCTTACCCGAAAGCCCCTGGTAAGTGAGTAAGAACGGTGTGATGAGGCGGGTGGTGGACGGCTAGAACCCTGGATAGCATAAGCTTAGGAGCTCCACTGAGTCACTCCTGTCCACATCTCTGCCATATTGGTTTATATAGCATTTCTGTATTTTCGTTCTTACTCTTTCCCTTTTCCAGAGATTTTTTCACATTACAGTCTTCTGCTTCTCTTTGCTCACTTGTCAGATTTGATATGCGCATCTTCACAGGGTAGGGAGAAAATAAAAATAAAATACAAATACAACTCTTCTCAGAGCATAGCACAGTATTCAGTATCTTCCCACAGTGCAGTATTATGCTGCCAGGCTCATTCACACTTGGAAACATTAGGACCTCATAGAAACCAACTAGCAACTCACTAACAACTTGCAAAAAAGAGTATCAAGTTTAACACACAATGTCTCGTATGCAAGTCCAAGTACATCCATGCACTTGACGATCAAAGCTAATGCTCCCTTACAAACTGACTAGATGCACATGTGTGAATGCTCAGAACAGACTTTCTCCAACAAGCTCCCCCCAAGCAGGCAACAAGTGGTGTTTACCACTCACCAAATAAAGCCCTGTTCACCCCTTTGCTCCCACACGGCAAATAGCTGCTACCAGCTCATGACTCCTTCCCCCAGCCACTCACAACGCTGCTTTGATGCCACCTATGTCTCCTGCCATACTGCACACTCCCTAGACTGCCTACCCTTCCTCTGCCTGCCTTTCCTTTTTGTATTGAACCATGAAGTGACTTTCCTCCTTCCATGCTGTATTGTGTCAGTCTGTGTACTCCTCCTAGTGGTCCCTTTTCTATCTGCATTGCCATCTTGTGCATTGTAATTCACAGTGCCAGCCTACCTAACACAACCTCACCGCACTGTTCGGTTAGTGATATTCAAAACCATAAACATGTCTGCATACACTAAGGCATACCTAATATTGGCTTATACTCCAAATGGGTTGATGAAAAAAAGTTAGCAGAAGCACATACCACTTTCATCATGAGTCTCTATGGACCTATCTCCCAATGTACCTCCTCCTCAAGGTAGAGGTAAAAAAAATACAGAAACTTCCAAAAGACACCCCTTCTACAGGTTAACGGACTTTAACCTGCTTACCTACTCCCATCACATAACCTGCTGTACTTTCCGATACCCTCATGGGGTGTGCTCCCTGAATATCGAATCAACAATATAGATGGGACAGAATATTGAAAATTATAAAATTGACAGGCAAGTAAGCCTAGATTTTCTATACCTATATGTACCTGTGCGGAACATACATCTCCAAGGTCCGTAGTTGTGATATGTAACTATGCGGTACATATATCTTCAAGGTATGTATTGATGATAAAACCTCAGAATGCTCTGTCAAAGGATTACCTTGTTATGTCAACTAGTGGTTGTACTGGATGAAAGGATGAGGTGTATGAGTTTGATTGCTATGATCACTGAGGCTGGGGCTGTATGCACTGCATAACAAGAAAAGAACCTCTGCGAAGAATGCAGTCATCAGGGGAACATGTCAAACAATCTCTGCACCTCGTTCAAAAGAAAGATGAATAGCTTTGGTATTTTAGTTACTGTGTTTCAAAGCTGTTTCTGTGTGGGTCAAATTACTTGGAATCTGGTGCTAAGCACAGGGTTCAAGCAAATCACTCATCATTAATAACGAAAGAAAAATACCAATTCAAGATGTCTCTCTACAACATCTTGACAAGAGCACCAGCAGACACATGAACTCTCTCCCTGTCACACAAAAAAACCTTTTTTAGCATGCATAATCTATGCATGCCTATAGGGAAATTCCTAAACAATTGAGGAAAATAAGACTGGAAATACAGTACAGTGGTTGTATTATAAATTCATCACTAAACTCGTAAAAATGGAGCTTTCTGTAAATAAAACCCTTCAAGCCTACAAAACTCCTCTTTTGAAAATAACTATACAAAAAACAATCTGAACATGCTTATCCACTCTTTTTTTTTTTTTTTTTTGAAACCGTTTATTACAAAATTAAAAAAATATACAAAGATGGGCCTACAACCTTCAGGCCGGCCGCTAGCAAGCAAAAGGAGCATGTGATACAAACAATAGCGCGCATGCCGCGGCAAAGGGAAATGCACAGGAGTTAGAAGCGGTGGTAGCCACGCCATCCGGACCCCACATAACGGTTTCATTTTAATATAAATAACAACAAAAAACAAATCCACAAGGCAACCCACAATCGGAAACAGCAGCATGCGCTCCCCTAGAGGGGGGACCCTACCAATCCATAGGAGTATCAAGGGGGGGAAAAGGTCAAGACGGGGATTAGGTGGACTCAGTGCCCGGAACCGGGGAGATAAGCTGGCTAAGGGGACGGGGCCGGTGACGGATCGGGCAATAACGGCGGGGTACAGATTCCCCCGCGGTAGGCGTTCCAGGGGCCCCATACGTTCACCCATGTCCCAGGCTTACCTCTCGCAACATACACCACCTTTTCCCGAAACATGCACCAATCCATGTTATCCTTCCATGCCGAGACAGTCGGCGACCTCTGGGAACCCCACAGTTGAGCAATGTCGCGTTTGGCCACCATATATCCCAGAGTCACCCACCGCGTCTGTGGCACCGAGTAATCGGTTGGCTCCCACACATTCAGAAGGCATCTCCTCGCTTCGGGCAGCAGCGACACACGCGTAACCACCCGCAGGACCTCATGCACACCACGCCAGAATCGCTCCACCTCCGGGCATTCCCACAAAATATGGAGAAAGGTCCCCAACGAACCACACCCACACTTACACAACCCGTCCACAGCATAGCCCATACGCAGTAGCCTTGGCCCCGTAACATAGACCCTATGGAGTATCTTGAGTTGGACGAAGCGAAGGCGGGCCGGTATGGCCACCTCTTTCGGGGAGGCCACCGCAGATACCCAGTCCTCGTCATCCAGCTCCAATCCATCGGCCACCCATGCCTCACAAAGGTTAGTCAGCAGTCCCGAGCGGTCATTGATAAGTTTTTTATAGATTAATGAAATCGTGCTGTCCGGTACATGTCCATCTAACACTCTATCCTCCAGAGGGGAATACTCCGGGATGGAGGCAACGTCCGGGAATACGGAGCATAGCGCATGACGGATCTGCATATACCGAAAGTACTCCCTGTCCTGCAACTGGAATTCTGTCTGTAGCATCTCGAATGTTTTGAATCCCCCCCCTCGTCCAGAGATCACCCACCCTGCTGATGCCTATCATGTCCCACTTCTCAAAGCCCTTCGAGGTCCACAGGGAGCCCAACTGCTCAGATGCGTATAGTGGCGCCGCCCGGGTCAAACGATCTTTCCACCCCATCGCCACATTAGCCGTGTGCCACACTCGTACCATGACACGCGTGGGGCCCGTCAGACGTGCGTCAAGCGAGCTGGAGTAAAGCGCTCGGTTATAATCACCACCCGGCAGTAACATCTTATCCATTTCAAAGGCCGGGTTTAGAGCGGGCCCGTACAGGCCGTGATTAATCGCAGCCAGCTGGGAGGCCCAATAATACCGTTTGATATCCGGGAGGGCAATCCCCCCGTCATACCACGGGAGCGTCAGCTTCGCCAGGGCGATACGCGGTCTACCTTCCCAGAACAGTCGGCGCTGCAAACTCTCCACCTCGCGAAAGTAGCGCGCCGGGACGACGTCCATTGTGTTCTGCAGAGCGTACAGGAAACGCGGCAGCGACATCATCTTAAACAATGCCGCCCGGCCGAGCGGCGAGAGCGGCAAGCGCCTCCAACGCGCGACATCCTCCTTCAGGCGCTGGAGGGGGGGAAGCAAGTTCTGACTATATCGGGCCTCCGCGTCCAGGGTAATGAAGACACCCAGGTACCGAAATCCCCGCGGGCGATCTGGATAGGACAGCCCCGCGGAAGGATAGGATCCTCCCCAGAGAAAACATAGACGCACGATTTAGCCCAGTTGATGACAAGGCCGGAGTTAAGACCAAATGAATGCAATACATCAACCAGTACTATCAGTGATTTACGTGGGGAAGCCAGGTACAGGAGAATATCGTCAGCGTATAGAGATACGCGGTCCTCACACTCGGGGGTCCAGCGGAGACCACGAATAGAAGGTTCCCACCGCAGCCACTCCGCCAGGGGCTCCAAGGCGAGCGCAAAAAGGAGCGGCGATAACGGGCAGCCCTGCCGCGTGCCCCTGCCCAGCTCGAACGGAGCCGACACTCTACCGTTCACAACCACCTGCGCCAGCGGGCCAGAGTACAACAATTTTACCCAACTGATGAATCCTGGGCCAAACCCAAACTTTGCGAGCGTCGCCCAAATATAAGGCCATTCAAGCGTGTCAAACGCCATAGTGGCGTCCAAGGACGCCAAAATGGCCGGCTCTCGTATGAACGGGACACGTGCGAGCACCCCATGCAAACGCCGCAGGTTAAGCGCTGTATTGCGATGAGGGATAAAGCCGGACTGATCCTGGTGAGTCAAGTCACACACTACGCCGACCAACCGATTGGCCAACACCTTGGCGAGGATTTTGGGCTCCGCATTCAATAGCGAAATAGGCCGATAGGATGTGACCCGTTCCCGTGGCCTCCCCTCCTTATGAATAACCACGATAGTAGCTAGACGCTGGTCTAGCGGGAGGGAACCCGCCGAGTGGGCCGCGAGGAACATAGCACGGAGATGCGGCGCCAGCGTATCCGGTCGCAGTTTATACAACTCGATGGGAAGACCATTAGGACCCATGGCCTTGCCGGAAGCGACCGAACGTATGGCGAGGGCAATTTCTTCGGAAGTTGGAGCGGTGTCCAACGACACTCTGTCCTCCTCCGAAAGGGAAGGCAGCGCGATATCCCTGAGCAGGGCATGGGAATCCTCTTCAGAGCGGGAGGACACCGGGGAATACACCCCACGGAAATAGTCTGCAAAGCAGGAGACAATTTCTTCTGCTTCAGTGACACACACACCATTCTGTTTCTCAATCAACGGGACAACTCGACTCGCTCTCTCCTTTTTGTCCAGCCACGCAATCAATTTACCAGCCTTATCACCAACATCATACAATCTCCCCTGTTGCTCTCTACTGAGGCCCCTGGCCGCCTCTGTGACGAGGGCCTTATAGGCCGCTTGCTTGAGTCGGAGAACATGTAATTTGTCATCCGTCACCCCACATTCTAGAGCACCCTCCAACTCGGTTATCTCAGCCTCAACACGGGTCACCTCCTCCCGCTCGCGCCTCCGGGAATGGGAAATAAGGGACAAGGCCTCTCCCCGGAGTACCGTCTTGAACGCCTCCCACAGTGAGACCGCCGATGACACAGACCCCACATTCTCGTCAAAGTAGCGCTTAAGGGATTTAACCAGCTCTGCGCGAATGGTGGGGTCACGCAGGTACCAGGGATTAATCGGGACCACCCTACCCTCTCCCCTCGGAAGAATATCAAAGTGCAACAAGAGCGGGGAGTGGTCCGAAATACCCCGTGCCAAATGGCGCACCTCCCCTATCCTCCCCACATGCGCCGCCGGAACCAGGACATAATCTAGCCGTGAGAGACTACCATGAGCCCCTGAATGGAAGGTGTACTGTAGCTGCGTGGGATGTTTCAAACGCCAACAATCCACCAGCCCCAAGGTATCCAAGAGGCCAGACAACCACACCTGGGCACGGGGGAGATCCCTAGGGGGGTGACGATCCACAGTTCCGGAAACCACAGCAATAAAATACCCCCCCACCACTAGAATCCCCTCCGGAAGGCCAAGGAGGAGGCGCCCCAGATCCGCAAAGGTGGTCGTCTGCAGCCCCGGCGGGACATAAACAGAAACAAAAACGACCACTCTGCCCTCCATTCTACCCACCAAAACCGTGTAACGTCCCCTGTCGTCATGGAGCACTTCATCAATTTCCAACGGGAGCGAGTTCTTAACCATAATGCCCACACCCCTTGAACCAGACGTGAAGCCCGAATGGGCCACAAGGCGGTAGCCCCGTCGATTCATAGCACAAAAGGAGTTGCCAATGAGGTGTGTCTCCTGCAAAAAAACTATATCGGGCGAAATTCGCTTCAAGAACTGCAGGACCACACCTCGTTTTATCCTGTCCCCCAATCCATTAACATTCCAGGACAACAGACTCAGTCCCCTATCCCCATCATAAACAGAAGCCATCACTCGTCCCCCAGAGAGCACTTTAGAAATAACACAACGATACTTTTGCCTTGTGGTATAAACGAACAACACCCCACCCCAACCCACCCACCCCAACAAAACTCCCCCCTCCCTGCACCCCTGCATGAGCCCAGACAGCCCCCCCAACTTGCAGTGTGCCTGTCGCCCCTATATAATGGAACTATCTAAACCCCCTAGAGGAGGAAAGAGTACCCCTTCTAGACCCCACACAACCTCCAAGGGAGGGGAAAGAACAAAGACAGAAGCTTGGTCGAAAGTGGCATCATAGTCGTCCAGAGTGAGGCCCAATATCAACCCCTCAGTCCCGATCCTGTGGGCCGTCTCCTCCCGCCGCCCCCCCCCACCATCTCGATCACTACCCCCAGGCAGAGTGTCCAGCCAGTCCCCGGCCGCTTCGGAACGATCAAAAAAGTGCGTGCGACCATCCACCTCTACCCGCAGCTTGGCCGGGAAGAGCATGGCGTATTTTAAGTTCATGTCCCAGAGACGGCGCTTGACGCCCAGGAAACTCAGTCTCTGCTTCTGAACCGCTTGGGTAAAATCGGGATAAAAGTTCACCTCCATATTTTCCAGCTTAATCGGCCCTTGCATTCTGGAGGCTTGCAAGATCGCGTCCCTGTCCCGAAAGTTAAAAATCCGGGCAATGAGAGGCCGCGGAGGGGCTCCGACCTTCGGCCTTCCCCCGGGAACTCTGTGGGCCCTCTCCACAGCAAAGAATTTACTCAGTCCCCGAGGCTGGAGATGGGTAGCGATCAGGTCCTCTACAAAAAGATCAGCCGCCGCCTCCTCCCGTCCCTCGGGTACTCCGATGATGCGGATATTATTCCTCCGGGCCCGACTCTCGGAATCCTCCAGGCGCTGATCCATAAGCGCACTCGCCTGACGAAGTCGGTGCACCTCCGTTTGGAGGGCCGCCACCTCAGTCGTGAGGCCCGACGTGGTTCGGGCCAAAGAATCAACCCGGTCGTTGGTCTTGGAGAGATCAGCCCTCACCAGGCCGACATCCACGAGGACCGCGTTGATCTTATGCGCCAATGTGTCGAACCGCTGGCCCACCGAGGCCTTCATCTCAGCAATGGCGCCCATGACGTCTTGCAGAGTCAGATCCGTGGGCAAATCCGGGGCATCAGGGGGGCCCTCCGAGGACTTGTGCGGTCCGCCCGGAGATCCCTTCTGGAGGGTATAGCGGTCCATGATGTTGGCCTGATGTACGGCGCCACGCCGGGTCGACTTGGTCTTCGACCGATCTCCGTCTTGTTTCGTGGCCATCGCCACGGGTCACACACCCGCACCAGCTACGCCGTAGAGGGCAGGCAATCAAGGCCACGAGCTCCGGGGGGCCACCCCAGGTCGGCGGGGTGGGTCACAGCCGGCAGGCAGGCAGGGTCTCCCCGCGAGGCCACACCAACACAAAGAGCTCCGCGATCTCACTTGCAGAGACGGCAAGGGGGTGCGAAAGTGAAAGCGAAAGTGCGGAGTACGCGACTCGCCAGGCCCAGCCCGCCGTTGTTGTTCACTTTGCCACTGGGTCACCCCCCAGCGCAAATCCGGGGTCCGGCGAGAAGTAGGCCGCAAACTTCAATCGGTGCTCACTCCGGTACCCGAAGTCCGATTCGAGAACGGAGAACGGGTACCACCTCGGCTCAGGCTCACCGACACAGTCCCCTCAACCGAGGCAGGATGAAGACAGGATAAATGTAGGAGGTTGCGGAGGTCCTCGGGAGCCTCGCACCTACGTGGCCATCTTGGTTGCGCGCTAGGCTCCTCCTCCTCGCTTATCCACTCTTAAAGGTGTACTAATTTTCAGTTAAAGTCAGTCTTTACCAATATGAAATCCCTCTAACAAAAGTAACTTACTTTTTCTACCCCTCCTTATCCCCTGATCTAGTAGGTACAGGGTTATTTATCTGGAAGTGAACATGAACAACTCAAAAGATATAACCCCCCTATGGTTACCAGCCACATCCCCATGCAGGTAAGAGCGTTGGGGCCTGGTTGGGGGGGGGGGGGGTTCAACAGATGACCAAGAGAGGGAAAATTAAATAAACAGTTAATTTTCCCTCGTCGTTGTCAGTCAAAATCTTCCCATGGCCCCACCACTCTTACCTGCACGGCCACGGCTGATGGATGGTTACATCTGGCTGACTCTTGAAAGAGACGGCTCACCTTCAAACATTTTATATATGCTGAAATAGAGTTGACTCCCAGCCTCAATGTCTGTTTTGATATTCACAGCTGACACTAAGCCAGACAGCTTACCTTCACTGCTTGTTCCATATCTCAGTAGAGAAAGAAATCTGAGGAGCAAAGAAGTCCTCCATCTTGAAAGCAAGAACTGTAAATCCTACCAAGCTTCACACAAATCCTTCTCCATTGCAGCTCCCACACTTTTGAATTATATAACCGATGAGACGTGGCAAGAATAAGACCTTGGTGCTTTCTGATAAAAAACAAAAACCTTTCCCTTAAAAAGGCACGTAAATGTTTACATTCATTGCTTTAACTAACCTTAAACCAAGTTTTTTTGCTGCTCAACTGTTCTTAAGTTCTTTTTCTTCCTAAGTACCCTATCGGCTTTTCCTTCTTGTTTACTCATGACTGTTATTTATACAGCTAGGTTCCTCAGGTGTAGTTGTCTGTTGTAAAGTGCTCCAACACCATGAAGGTTATAGAAGAACCATAAGAAAGTAACTGTAATGGAACAACACTAAGCCAGAGGTCACCACTTTCTAGTGTAATGTACAATGCCTTGTTGTGTAGAATAAAACGTGGATCCTTTTCAAGAGCATTATTTTTACTAGAGCAAAATAACCGAACTCTGATGTAAGATAACCCTTTTGGCAGTAGCGCCAGGACACTCATAGGAGTAACAGTCGCGCCATATAAGTAACCCCACATAGACATACACATATTCACCCTGATAATGCATGTACATTATGCCAGTGATCAGTTCTCTCTACATGGAAATGGGATCATTAGAATTGCTCTGACAAAGTGTAAAGAGTTCCACCATGGAAATCTTACACAACACACCAAAATTGCAGATGGCAGACTACAGTGCCCTACTTACATCACGGTTGGTCATGTTCCAGTATGGTCTCTCTCCATAGGCCAATACCTCCCACATAACAACGCCATAGCTCCACACATCACTGGCAGAAGAAAACTTGCGAAATGTGATCGCTTCAGGTGCCGTCCAACGTATGGGGATCTTACCACCCTATTAAGATTCAAAGGAAGGACACACAAGGTGAGAGTAAGGAATACATGATTTCACGTTCAAACAGTGTAAGTTATTGATGATCGCAAATACAAATCATTAAGTTTACGAAAGATTGCCTAAGAATTTAATCTTAGTAGCCAACCATTAGCAGGATCAAAATGGTATTAAATAACCCTGCGAGTATTACCTATGAACTGAATGGCTGTCATCATATTCAACCACATCTGTGCACTCAGCACTGTATTCCATGCTGACCACTACAGCTACAACTTCCTGTTGGAATTCTTTCTTCTTGAGGACTATCACACCCTCTAAAAAGGCATGTCTCTTGTATTTGAAACAGAGGGTTTCTCACTTATTGTAAATTCTATTATAGACTTGCATGTCAAATCGACATATAATTTTTGGAAGATTAGGGTGGAATCAAAGCAGAAAACTGAATGGATAGTGACTGATATAAAGTACAATTATTGAAATTAACCGACTAAGGTAAAGTAAAAAACAACCTATGGATTAATTTGTTCAACAGAAGAATTATGGACTAATTTTAGACCATGCCTAACTCGTCAATCCTTTTTTTTTGTCCCACTCGCATCAATGTTGTCAAAGCTTAACAATATGCTATTGTATTGTTAATGTATATATTTGTGGCTCTGGCAAGTGAGCAATCTGACATTTTTTGCCTCTTCAATCAGATTAATGTGTCCAGGCAATCAGTCCACATTTCAGGTTCTGTTTATTTTGCTGACAGATTATTCCTTCTCAGGAGGTCACTCCACTCATTACCCCTGTCAGCACTGCCAATGCTAGTACCACACTCACAACTACTAACCATCACACTCCTACAATTTGGATTATTCCAGGTCACCAAAAGCTATGCAAACAGCCTGGGCAGCAGGTATTTATAACTTTTAATGATTGCTGCCTTTTTAAACACTCTTTTGTTGTGCTCATCTCAAAATTAGACAAACAGTGCCAGTTTGTGATGGGTTTTCATAAGTCCTGGTGTTGAGAATTAAGTGCCGGTACTGAGCCCCAGCAAACACCAGCTCAAATTAATCACTGCTAATAGGTGGCTGGTTGAACTGAATGTCAGTATTCCAGATCTTTGTCTTCCAGGCATGTTTTTGGGATGTGGATATATGTTCTATATTAGTCAGACAGACTGTATGTACTCTTTGTTGTCTCTCGCCTCCCTTATCCCTTATTCTTGTAAACATTATTTAGCCACTGCCACTGATGGAGGGGAACCATTGTCTGCAGTGGTCGGTTTCTGGATGTAACTGACAATTCATGAATATATCCATTTTGAGGTGTCTCTTGATTTTGGAGCAGGTTATTTGACCCATCTTGCACAATATGTCTGACCGTTTTTACATATGCATATGATATATTGCCACTTTTTGGACTTTATTGTTACACTTGTGCTTGCACTGGAGGGAGTCGATAGCCGCCATCATTGTTGTGGTGACTAGAGCTGCGTTTCAGTCTCACTTCAGTAGACACTTGCCATATTCCTGCTCATTTTACGATCATTGTCTTCTGATATGTCCAAATGTAGTTTTCTCGCCCACCTGCTTCTGAGGTGGCCTGACATAAGCTTGTGGCATATCCGTTCACTCAATTCCTCGTATTGGCAGAGACCAAACATTTGCAGCGACCTCGCTTGTCCAAACAGATGTGTAGACTTGAACTGTTTCTACTTTTATTAGGCAACCTAAGTTTCTCTTCAGAGTGTTGTAGTTGGTCATGTCTCCAGGTTTGGGGTTGTTCTGAGTGGCGTTTCCTTACAGCAATTAGAATGTACCCATTATGTTTTTACCCCTTTCTTCATTTTCTGCCTTGCTTTAGTTTCCCTTTGCTTCTGATACATTGATTTAGCTATAATTTCATCCGTGCATTATTCCATGATAATGCTCACTGATGTAAATTTGGATTAACACTCAAATCCTGGTGCGTTCCATTCCAAGGTTCTCTTATGGTTTCGAGGATCCAGTTTTTCTGTTTTCTGGTACTTTCCATGTCGCTTTTAATAGTGCCTTATTCTTGTATATTGTAATGCTAATTTTATAAACACATTATTCGGTTCATGTTTTACTTTCATTAAAGTTGATGTTGGGATTCTGCGGAGGTTAGGTATATTTTTCCAAGTTTTGACTATTAAATTCACTTTCTAGGAATAGTTATTTTCAATTGATTTAAATTCCATTACTGCTTTCTTTTTGAACGTCTCCATGTATGTTATCACTTGCGTTTTTTAACCTTCCTTGTTCTCAATATAATCTTCCACTCTCTCCTATGTGTTAATTGAGGTTGTTCACATTGCCCAACTTTACCGGTCATCTCCTTGTTCTGTTTGTTACTTCATTTGGTTTGCTTTGCACTCATTCATGACTATTATTTTAAATGTGTTTGAAATCTCACTTTCTGATACTCAGATGTGCTTCATGTTGTTCAAGAGGCTACTCCATTTAACAGACATGGAATCTGTACACAGCCAACATAGCCAAAAGGCCAAGGAACACTGTGCAGAGTCAATGAGTGATTGCAGAGCAAGCAGCGGACTGCTGGGGTAGTCACAAATGTAACTCACGCTTGAGTAAATTTAGATGTGTAAAGTAACTTAACCACTTTTGTCTGGTCGCAAACTTTAAGTGTAAAGTTACTCACAAAGTATAACTTACATGTTTCCATGCCCTGAAAAAGGGATGGAGATTAACTTACAAGGGTATAAAATAATGGTGGTAAATCTAAAAAAACGAAACATATAGAAAATAGTTTTAAAATAAATTAACTTCTTTGAAGAAGTTAAACATATAAACATATATGTTGTAAAGATAAACTAATTTTATAAAAATGATACATATTTTTAATTTAATTATACAGTATTTTACTAACCCTATTTGTGCACCTCCACATCATAAAATATGGGAAAAATGTCAAAACACAAAACACTTTAATAATATTTTTATTTATTTTTGTGATAAATATTCATGTAAAATAATTGTGTATTTTAAATAATGACAGCAATATTCACTTAATTTTGAATTAAAGATTTAAATAATAGAAATAGAATAAATTACTACCCGCTTCAAGTAAAAATTGTTATTTTGTCTTATGCATTAGTAGAACATTAAAAGTTGTGTATAGGACCGGGCGTGGCCTAGTTCGGGATGGAGTGAGACGTCCCTCTAAGCGGCTCCCGCTCCCCACTCGCATTCTTAGCTAAACTCCAGCACCAGAGACGAGGAGAAACGGCACTACCGGGTGCCCTGGTCGCGAGACATCCCCAGGCATCGGGGAGGCAAGCCCAAGCAGGGCTAACAAGCACTGAGATGGCCCTGGCGAACCTTGACTGGGAGACATATGGTCCAACCACCATCTTGAAGCATGGTGAACCTGGGATGGGGAAGGCAAATGTCTCAAAGCCTTGCTGGCATTGTTGCAAACCTCTAACTCAACTTGAAAGACAACCCCCACTCCTGCCCATCTCCTCTTCGGACTGGTGGCACACACGGACCTGCTTGACCATGCCTGTGGCCCCGGGGCTGATTTATGCCGCCATCTTGCAGTGGCCTGCACTGCGGCCTATGCGTGGTATGGTCATGGCACTGGGGCTCTCTATCTGGGCACAAGGACTGTGTGGTGGCCCCCCAGCTATCCCAGACCCTGTCTAGCCACCGCTGGAACACTACACAACAGGGGGAGTGAACCTCCCTACACGCCCTGGGATGAAGCTGGTGCTGGGCTGATGAGACACGTGGTCTGGCCACCACCTTGAGGACCGACGATCCTGCAGAGGCCCTACAACACTGCTGAATTTCTGCAGGAGTATGCTGCAATTTGGTGAGCACTCCCTGCTCACCGGCTGCACCCATTTGGACAGGCAGCATCCATGAACCTGCTTTGACTCGTCTGCAGCCCCGCAGCTGGTCGGGCTGCCATCCTGAATTGATCCACGCTACGCACTGGGTGTGTGACCGCAGAGCAGGATCCTTCGGCCTGGGTGCGGGCGATGTGCTGCAGCCCCCTCAGTCCTCCTGGAGCACAACCGTGCTACCGCTTGTCAACTACATCGCAGGAGGACTTGCCTCTCCCTAGTACAGGAGGCACCCACACTGGTGTTGTAGCGTAGACCGTGGCATGCTCCCTGTGAGTGATCCACACCAGCGATTGAGCTCAGAATGCTTTCTATCTTCTGAAGCCAAACTGCCTTCACCCCTCAAGATGAAAATATTTGTTTAGAGGGTGTTTCCTTTTTATGTTACATAAGAATGTCTCCTGTGCCTTTCGACCCCTCCATTATTGCTTTTCATTATGATCCTGTTTGTCTTTCTTTGGTCTACAGTGTTTGCTGACTCAATACCTTATTTATTCCAGGAGCTGCCCACCCCCATCCCCCAGGATGCTAACCTCCCTTTACAATGGGACCTACATAATTTCATTTGGGGAGGGAAATGCCCATGAATATTGAACTCCTTACTGATGCTTCCAAGAGATGGAGGGGTGTTTTGGCTTGTCACAACCTTCGTGAATATTACTGGGTGGCCTACTTATGGTACGCATCAGAGTGGGTTGTCCGTGAGAGCGACAAATACTGGTTTCACATGGATTGGGCAGTATCTTGCCAACCCATCTCGGACTTGGCATGGCTCCCTAAACATGTTAGGCCATGAAGTGCATACATAGTTGTTACCACTAAAATGGACCTTGAAATTGTCTTTAAGAGAGGCCTTACCAGCTTTCCTTCCCTGAACACCCCACTTGCCTGCAACCCAGAGCTCTACCCAGCTCGACAGGCTAATTTCTTTCCAGACTGGAGGGAGGGGGAATGCCTCACTCTCTGTGAATTAGTTGAGGATGATAGGATCAAGTCATTTGACAAGTGCAAGCAGCAGTTCCAGCTGCCTGAATCAGCTAGAATACAATATTATCAATTGCAGCACTGGGCACTCCATCCTATCAATGCCCAAGGGGCAACTCGACCCCTTACCTCCTTCGAGACCCTGATCTGGTTCTTTAATGGGACAAGGCGCTTGATCTCACGCACATACCGGGTACTCCAACACTCAAACCCAGATAGAACGCACCCATACCAATCCCAGTGGCACGCGGGCACTGCAGAGGGGACCTCTGAGACACAATGGGACCAGTTGTGGCATGATATTCCAAAGCTGTCTAGGAGAATATCCCGTGAGATGCCATACATACTAATGACAAGGTGGTATTACACCCCGACCTGCTTATACAGTATCTACCCCTCTGCCTCACCACGCTGCTGGAGATGCAACTCAGCAACAGGTGATTCTTTTCATATTTGGTGGTTCTGCCTCCCTAAAGCAACACACTGGAAGGCAATTCTGAGACACATTAAAAGAGTTGTGGCTATCCTATCCCTGACTCATACAACACAGCAATATTAGGCATCCGCCCGTTGGCACTAGAAGTAGTGAGACATTCTGATTGGCGACTAATAGTCCATATGCTAGGCACGACCAAACAACTTATTGCACTACACTGGAAAAAAGCATATTCCCCGACGATTGCCCAGTGGTTCACACGCCTTTGGCATGTTATGGCCTTGGAACTTTTATATATCACAAAATTAAGCCCTCAGAAACCATTGTTTAAAGATGTGATTCAGAAACCATTGTTTAAAGATGTGATTCAGCAAAAGTGGAGTGTCCCTTTATTAGGACGAAATCCCTCACCCACCAATGGTGGCATGATTCATCATTGGGATTCTCCTGGCACCATGATGCCTAGTCATGGCATGGGCTACAAACCCCTCTCTGAGAGGGAGGCGCTCACAATGTTTTTTTCTGAAGAGGTAGGTGCTAAATACCTCAATTCCGAGATAATGGTTGGTAGGGGACACAGCGTAAAAGAAAAGCGTGTGAGGATCTAAAATTAGCTGTAGGGTATGCAATGTATCTTTATTGGAACATCACTGGACCAGGATTAAAAACAGGGCACTGGCAGGGAACGTGTATAACTGCAGTTGATGACAAAAATGGTCAACATGTTTCAGCTCATGACCCCCATTAGAGGTGTTGTTGCTTTTGTCAAGACCAGTGAGGTGCTGCTGCAAATGTGAAACTATGAGCAGTCTGAAGACGTCAATAGTGTCTGTGATCAAGGTCTGAAAAATCTGACTGTAGTGTTCTGAATATAGCATATAAAGTACAGAATACAAAATACCAAACCAGTGATCCCTGGTCCGTCTTCATTTTTGCATGCAGAGTGGAGGATTCACAGATGATACCCGTGCTTTGCGGGAAACGGACCTCACCTCAACATGGCATGCAGTTCGGGGGTATTTTGTGTTCACCACTCTCTCACTTGGTGAACCGGAAGCATTGACCTGCAGCCGAGAGGGGGAAACTTTTATCCCATAGGGTGTTCCACATAGATGAAAAATTCAAGCACATATGGCAATCACTAATAACTTACCATACCTGGATGGAACACTCCTGCTTTACACCACCCAGGCTTAAAGCCCTTAACCAGTTTGATTGAGGATCCATCTTGTCCCACGGTTCACTTGAGCATGCTGGGGCCACCCTTAGCCATCTAAACCCATTACTCCCCCCTGTACAATTGACCCCATGTCAGGTTCCCTGATGCTCTCTTAACCATGTGTCTCCACATGCAGACATTGTTACACATATGCTTCACTAGGACCTCCATCATGTTACTGTTTACATTTTAGTTTTTATTTCTTACTATGTGTAGATATCCCATCTTCTGTTGATGTGCTGTTTAAGTGTTCTGTCAAACAGCCTACTGTCCCAACATCAATGTACTTCTAAAGATGAGCCTACTTCTCCACTTTGAGTATATGCATATTTGTTTTAGTTCACAGCAGAACTTCTTTCCTCATATGTTACATTAGAGCTTAGATGTCGGACATTTCTATATGCTTGTGACAGCTTTGTTATTTGTTTTGTGTGTCTTGAACAGTAGTCAATAAACAGATTTCTGGTTAAAAATAAAAAGGTGATATATACAATGTCTTAAAATATATGTAATTATTTTTTAATAACAATTATTGTGGTAAACGCCGAAAAGCATATTAATATATTCTTTAATTAAATTAAATAAGACAGACTATCTACAAAAAGTATTTTTTAAATTACATTATATTTATTTATATGTATAACTATTACATGTATTGTAATTCAATTAAACATTGTATCCTATGGGGTTCTATTTTAGGTCCCTAACTCCATTATTTTCTTTGGGAGGGGGTTGCAATAGCAGTGGTTGGCCTTGTGTGGTACTCCATTTACTCCAGCTCAAAGCTGGAGTACTTTACTTCTGTTTTGTGTCCCTTTTTGGCTGTAGGAACTTTAGAAGTGTAGTTTGTGAATAGTTATGGCCTTACTCTTTGCTAAATGGGTTGACGTCCTTCGCTAAACAACACCCTGACCCTGCCTAACCCTCCCAATACCTTTCCTTTCTCCTCCCTTAACACCTCCCCTTTTATTCATAAGTTTTTTCCCATTTTCCAGCCACAATCCTGTTTTCCTCCTACATTTACTGCTAAAGCCTTGATCTATGGCAGTGAGAGCGGAGGTTTCCACACATGTAGGTTCAGGATAGGCGTAACTTCCAGAACTAGGTTTATGAATAGCATAGATAGGCGTAAACTCCAGAACTAGGTTTATGAATAGCATTTTGAAGTACATTTTGAAGTTCTACATAATTTACTACAAAATGCAGTTTGTGAATATGCGCCCGAGAAAGAAGGTGGATGAGGGTGGGCAAGTGCTAATGGATACATAAATGTTGTTCCAGACCCTGTGTGCATAAATGGATGAGACCTTTACCTGGTATTTTTCTTTTTACACTTCTTATCTCTATTCCAATGGTGTCCAGCTTGAAGCCACCTCAGGTGGTAAGCATTTCACCCAGATAGTTGGTTTGTTGGTTCTGATGGTTTTGTAGATGATGCTACTAGTTTGTTAGATGGTGTGAGATATCAAGAGAAGCTAGTGGAGTTGCATCAGTGTTGGGATGATGTGATCATTCTTCTTCAAGTCCATGTTGAGGAATGCTGCATCCTCGTTGAGGATGACCTCAACGAGGATCAGTTTGGAGCCTGGTAGACCATGGCACAGGGTGAATCCACCATCCAGATGTGAAAGTACATGAGTTTGTACAGCAGTGCTGATGTCAAGGAGAAATGATTTCTCCTCCTTCAGTAGAGAGCACTGGAACCAGGCCAGTTTAGGGTTCTGGGGTACTGTATCCCTTGAGGAGGCTGAGAGATCCAGCAATAGCAAGAGGCAGATGTACTTTGGTATCAGCTCACAAGTATAAGAACGGCTTGTGCCACACCACAGTGTGTTCACCAGAAAATAAGCCAAGTTGGGTTTGCTCATAGGCTCACTGCTTTATATTAATTAGGGCACGGTTCTGCACTGCCACCTCTGACATGTTTGACAGTGAATCCCAGGAGCCTGAGTCATACGTCTTTCACTTATAGTACATACTGATTCTACCCTGTGTGTCACTCCCCTCCTGCCCAGAATAAACTACTAATGCGGATTGGAAAGACACCTCTTTCTTTTGCTTAGTCATAATTGAAGAATGCCCAGTAGTGGAAAACGTCTACAACATTCTTAGCAAAAGTCTACTTATGTGTGTCTCTTTTTTTGACACTTCCTCTACCATAAACGATGATTGTGTGATATTTTCCCATTCAAGCCCCAATATTTTGGTTTACTTAGGTTTATTCTCGAAATGTAGCTGTCCTGTTGTCATTCTCCAACATGCACAATTACCATAAGATGCAGATCACATTGTTATGTTAAGAATATTTTTTAAAGCTCTCTTACACCCAAAACCGTTGAATGGTTCTAAGAGACTCAAAACAAACTACTACAAGCTAAAAGGCCAAGCCAGGAAAAGCTACATTTTTTAGTTTGTGAGTGGTAGATGGCCCTGGATAGTTTTGAAGAGAGAGGGAAAGGAGTGCCACAGAGTTGTGCCAAACAGTGAAGAAGAACCACTGCCCGGTCTCCAACGGTGGTAAAGAGTGATGGCAAAAAGAGAATGAGTCACAATGTTCTTTTTTATCATTTTGCTCCATAAGCGGTGAGTGGGAGTTGGATGCTCAACAGACAACTACCTTCGTCTTGGCCATAACGTTCTGACTGATTTAATGTTTGTTTTTCTCCTTTCACTAAAAATACCCTCCAGTGAGATATAAACTATTCCTTAGTGGTTCTTGATAACATAGAGTGCATCTACCATTCTAAATAGGAGGTTCGCATTTCTTGTTTCTGGACCCAAATTTGTTAAACTGTTTGCCTATCCTCACTTTCATGAAGCCACGTAAAGCATTGATCTGTATATGTTCACTATAAGCACCTGCATTGATTTCCTTGGAATTTACTCTCCGCATCAGCACCCCCAGTCTTGGGTAGCAGTATGCTTTATAAATTCACCCCTGAACATCATCTAATATAAAAACCTACTACACCAATTTACATTAAAAGGGTTGCCCTCTTTTGAAAAGAAAAAAACATTACACGTCTAATGGTCATAACTAATTTGAGATCCAACAATGATGGTGAGAAAATATAGTCCGGTTATGACATTATCTTGTACTTCTCAGTTTTAGAGATCCTTTTACTTCCAGATCAAATCAAATACAGATCGTCAATGATCAGTAGTCACTATTATGTGGCAGTAGATAAACAGCAAGTGTGAACTGGCCCAAGTTCAGGTATCAAGGGACAGGCATCTACTTCAATAACAAGACAGGCATCTTTATAGTTGTATTGACAGGCAATACTCAAGAGTTAGGACTGCTATCTGGGCTACTAGTCACTCTCTAGAAGAAGGATAAGGTACCTAAGCAAGAAAAATGGACAACTTTGGACAGTGATGTATACACTGTTGGCTAAATGGTCACTACAGTTCTAACCTCCATTGGCTGAACATAAACAACCCATTAACTAAATTCTGACAAAAGTCTAGCAGAAGCCAAGTCTCGTCAAACTTTTCCAGACCAGCAACCAAGTCTCCTCAAACTGTTCTATATTGAATCACCAAAGATGGTACCATATATTTCAAATTTTAATTTACACAAACTAAGCCTTATATATTCAAGAGAGCTGACTTACTGTAGTGGTGTAGGCTGCGTCAGGGTCATCTTCCAAGATCCGCGAGAGGCCGAAGTCAGATACCTTGCAGATCAGGTTGCTGTTCACTAGAATGTTTCTTGCTGCTAAGTCTCGATGAACATATCCCAGGTCAGAGAGATATTTCATGCCAGATCCAATGCCTCTTAACATTCCAACCAGCTGAATAATGGTGAACTGACCATCGTGTTTCTAAGAAAAATAAAAAAGTTGAAAAACAGTAAAATAAATTTCTTTCAGGTGTTATTAATTCTACCTCTGTAGGTACTGTGGAACTGCCTTTCACTTTTTGCACAAATTCATTCACGTAACCTAAACGTTTTCCTGAGTGCATGCCTTAACTTTCTACCAATACTCTCTGTGTGTGTCCTTGCATTTCCTTTTCAGTATAATGGCTGAAACACAATCACACCACAGAAACACTGTTATGCTGACTAAAAAGTAAATTACTTTATTTCCCTCAGCCGTAAAAAAGCACCACTTGTTTTGCATTGTAGCACTTAAACAGCGTACGCTACAGTTTGTGCAATGTGTAAACAAGGGTACGTGGCAACCAAGGGATTAAGAAATCAGTCTAGTCACAACAATTAACTTTTACCGGCATATAAAACCATCCTTATGATCCTTCCCTTTCCCCACTCGGAAAGCATTCTTTAATGCTTCATCACATAGGCAGTACTAACACTTTGGGCCAGATGTACATCGTAAAATTGCACATGCAATTTTAGTCTGGGTATCGGCTTACACTATTTTGCGTTTCACAAATAATTTGCAACTCGCAAAAAAGTGTTTAGAGACTCGTTATTTGGAAGGGGTGTTCCCTTTCAAATAGAAACACTCTAACCCATGTAGAAATGTTTTGCGACCGCAATTGCGGTCGCAAAACACTCGCAAATTACCACCCTCTTCAAGAGGGTGGTAATGCAGTTGCAATTTGGACCCCTTCCACTTTTTGACTGGCTGTAAAAATATTCTTTAAGGGCAGGCAGTAGTCCCAGGAAAACGGGCTGCATTTAAAAAAAGACTGCTTTATTTAAAAGCAGTCCCAGACATGGTGGTCTGCTGAGCCGAGCAGGCCACCATACCTGGGAGGGCCTGTCATTCCCAATGGGCTCGCAAATTGCGAGAGGCTCACTAATATTAATGAGCCTCGCAATTTGCGAGCCCATTGGGAATCGAACAGTGTTAATGACACTGTTGTAAATAGCAAATTGCGCCTTGTAAAGAGACGCAATTTGCAAGGCGCAATTTTGCACGTCGTACATCTGGCCCAGTATGCTTAGTTTGCATCCCAAAAGTGATGCAAATGGAATACAAGTGTTGTGATTTACTTTACTTTCCAACACGAATCCTGGTTTGCATTGGAACCCTAAAGCGCGACATTGCAATACTCTGCATCAAGGGGGCATTCCATTGGTGTTTTACGGGCGTTTAGATGCAGCCACCACAGCTTTTGATGCAAATCCTTATCGACTAACATTCATAGGGTGGGATTTACACCACAAATGTATACCTCTTCGAGTCAGGCATAAAGTCTGAGGAAACTTTCTTTTTGCAAAACGTTTGCAACTTTGCATGTGTACTGTACTTTGCATGTGTGCTGCACTGAACAGCAAACATATAAAGTGGGAAAAGTGTTAAACTGTGTCTAAGCATAGTATTTTGCACTGGAAGTGTACCCTACCAGTACATAACCTATTCTGATATCACACATACACGCTTGCATCATGGTGCAAGGGTATGTGTGTTCGCGCAAGACAGCCTAAGCTGTGCCAGCACAGGGGGAGACAGATACAACACCATATTCTGCCTCGCTCATCCACTTTTGTGATTCTTCCTCTCTATTCTCCCGTCAATATTTATACTTTTATTGATCTAAATATTTGACCACATCTCAGTCAGTCAGTCAATATATCTTTATTTTGCAGTGTTTCCACAGCACATAAAGTACACAAATTCAAGACAGTAAAAAAAATCAATTTCAAATCGAATTCATTAGTAGAACAATATAAAATCTAGAAGACCAATTTTAAAATGTATAAAGAGCATACAATCACCATCACCGTAATCAATGGGTTTATAAAGTGCATGATAGCATCTAAGTTATAATTGAATCATATAGTATTCAGTCACAGTATTCCAGAGATGGCCAACAACATTAGGGTGGGTTTTATCAAGTGCATAGTGTCAACAAATATAAATAAAATCACAGCTCCTCGAAGCATCCAACCTCTACAAGCTCTCCTCCGTTTCAAAGAGGACCAAAGGAATGTGTCTATTGCCGAACATACTAGTGGATCACTGAGTTTTTTTGATAAAATAAAGGGTTGGATGACATTGTCTAAAATTGTATTTACGCAAAAGAGTGTGAATATACAACATCCACTGCTCTTTGTAAAAAGTACAGACAACTACTATATGGAGATCGGACTGCTCTGAACTTCCATCACAGGGACACATTGTTAAGTCAGCCACTGAGTACCTCTTAGTTTGAAAACACATCATCAGGAAAATAAAATTAAGTCCAAACCTCCCCAGTATAAATCTATGCTGTGGGTTCACCACAAACTCTAAATACCAGTTTCCTCCCTGCAGGATCGGAGGGTCATTAGATATAACCTTACAGAGGATTTGATTCGATTTTTCTCCTCTCTCTCGCATGCTGCCTTAGTTAAAAAGATTTCCTTAATTCTCATTTTAGGGAGATTCAGGCAACTACTAGGGTTTGTATATAAGTCAGCCAGGCCCAATGAAAGCAGTGTCATTTTTACATACTGCAGCGAGGCTATCTTATGTGCATTATCCAGGGATAGGCAATCTCTAATAATGGTTGGGTTACATTGTCAGTATCCCTCCTCCAAATAGAGTGCCATAATAAAACAGGGGCTAGTCTAATAGTATCAGACAGGTATGGGAACCATGTTCAACATGACAGTTGTAATTAGAACAGCTATGGGGAAGGGCTTATAATCTCTTAAAGAACCCATCCTCTATCTGTTGCAAAGAATCTATTTTTTAACATCACCCAAACTTGTGCCCCGCATGTAACGGCGGAGTTAAAACTGAAGATGACCGTCACACTTCTTTCCATTATTAGGGCTCTGTTAGACACCATGTTTAACCATGAATGCTTGTTATCAAACAGAAGCCCTAAGTAGGGAAAAGTGTCCACCACCTCCAGCCTCCATGACCCTATATGAAAGACTGGGAGTTTCTTGGGACATGCCCCTGCCACTAATACAAAAGATTTTGATTTGTTCACTCACAACTTCAAGCCTTTCATAAAATCCACATAGGTCGCTATCAATCTTTGTAAAGCGACACCTGTTCTTGCTATTAATACAGCATCTTCTGAATATACCAGTATTAGAAGAGGAGCTGCATTAAAAAAAGGGACGTCTGAGGTTGACCCCAAGACTGCAGCCTCCACCCTATTAGTATAAATCGAAAATAAAAAAGGGTCGAGGACGCAGCCTTCTCCAACACCCCTCAGAATCTGGAAGGGTCTCGGGCACACAACTACCCCTCCATGGCGCACACACGCGGTGGCTTGTTAATACATCTGGAGAATAAAAAGGCTATGGCTAGATATATACCCCATTTCCTCCATTAAAGGCCATAATTTGGGTTAGGTCACGCAATCAAATGCGGCTGACAGGTCCATAGAGGACATAAAAATCTTTCTAGTCTTGGCCGCTGTATATTTCGCAATTGTCAGGCTCAGATTAAGGCATTGATTTGTCGCTCCTTACCCCTTTTAAAACCATACTGCTCTGAATATCAAAATATTCCTTTCTCGGACCCAGTCCTCCAACCTATTCAGCAATAAGCGCCCTATGAATTTTACAGTGCTGTCTATTTGAGAGATGGGTCTATAATTTTGCAGTATCGATGTATCCCTTTTTTGTAAATAGGGACTATTACAGTGCTTCTCCAGGAAGCCGGGGCGACACACCTTACTTATTACATTATAGATATTAGTCAACAGTGGGGCTCATAGTTCTGGATTCTCTAGAAAACAATCTATAGGTACCCCATCTGGACCTGGGGCCTTGGCGGTGCTACATTGGACCAGCCCACGTCTTACCTCAGCCAACTCAAATACCAAGTGCTCCGTAGATGCTATGCACGTGATAATGTTTGAAGAGGTCGGGGCAGCGTCAACTAGCCCAAAAATCTGTCCAAAATTAGCCACCCAGGTGTCCAAACTGACATGAATATCCAATGTTGGGTCACTTTCATCTTTGAGGAAGGGAGCGTTTATCGCATTAAAAAAATCCATGCTATTCATTGTAATTGCGGCACGAGACAAATTCACCCACGCATCCTCCCTCAGGCCCCTTAATACAGCTTCCTGTGCTACTCTATCTAGTTTCTGCAATTCCCTAACCTGTCTATGATCTCGAGGGGACAATCTGAGAGCACTGGGCTGATCACTTAGAGTCTGTGCACAGGCTGCATTAAACCAGTGGATTGGCAGGGTCTTTTAGGAAGTTTTAGTTCGAATCAGACTGCTTTTAACTTCTCCTTATATCTCAGAAAACACTGTTAGTAAACGTTCCATGTAAAGATCAGGATCTAAACACATCAATACCTCCTGCAGCTTTTTAGATAATATCTGTGGGACCAATTTCTCCTTATCGATTTTGCCCCATTTTAGTTGAAAGACGTTCTTTCTGGCAAAAAATCGCTTTGGGGCCTTTTCTGCTGCACTGATATTGCCACCCTCCCAAATTATGGACAAAAAGAGGATTACATGGTCACTGTATGGATAGAATTTGGGATCGGCTTTGGTAATTTTCCTGTGCAAAGACTTGGAGGCTAGAACAAAATCTATAGTTAACTCGTACTTGTTGCGGGCAAAAGTCTTCGCAAGTACCCCTATGACTGGATCTATCCTATTAATTACCTCCAAGTTCCTAATCATTAACATCCTATTGCCAGAATAATTATGTGTAAAATGGGTGTTTGCCTTGCCCTCATCGTCTACTAAACCACAAACTTTATTCATTATATACTTACAAGGGTGGGCATTAAAATCTCCCAAACACAAGATATTAATGTGTTTTTTAGAAGATGCTACACAAATTGAGTAAATCCCCTTTCCTAAACAGTCCATCACAGAGGCTATATCCCCAGTGCCAATCACCTTGACCTTCACAAAATAAAATATGGAAGTAGGGACAGGGGTGTCAAACCTTTTGACTTTTAAGGTCAACGTATTTGATTTTAACGTCACAATACCGTCTCTCACTCTACCAGTAGGAGAAGGGACTGCTGCCATTTGGAATGATTGATACCCATCCAAAAAGATTGGACCAACTGCCCAGGTCTCCTGAAAATATAGAACATCCTCCTCCATCACAATACTTTTCCACTCTGCATTACCCAGCTTTTGACTAAGACCTGCTACATTCCAAGTTGCTATTTTTAGACAGCATTTAGCTGCCCCTATTGACAGCACCCCCTTCTGACTTGGTGTTCCATGCTGTTTAACCAGATAAGAGTCTAACTGGACAGGGTCAGTCAGTCACAGGACTCCAGGTCTGTCAGGGATTTTCAACCCTTATTTCGAGTCTGGCTGAACCTGCATTAAAAGGGGCAGTAGGACAGAGTGCAGCAGTGCCCCCACCCAGGGGTTCAAAGATCAAAGGCCTAATGAGTCTTTAAAAGTAGCCTAATGGAAGAGTCAAAATCTGCATACCCGAGATGGGCTATTTGGGAGCTCCCTTAGCAGATCCCCAATCACCCATTGGTCATTTCAGTTGATTATTATAGAATAACCAGCTACATGTCTAACAGATTGACCCACCCACCCCACTCTTCTGGTCATGATGATATGTCTATTAATGCAACCGACCCTTCTCAAATGCCTCATCAGTCAATCTAATGCTTTGGCCATGAGCTGTTCCATTGTTTCCATCTGACCCTCCCTCAACTCTGGGACATTTGCCAAGACTATAACATAAGGAGATGCAGCTGGGGGAGATCTGGCTCTACTTTGCAAAACTCTGCATCAATGGGGCATTCCAAGAGTGTTATACGGGTGTTCACATGCAACCACCATGGGTCTTGATGCAAATCCTTATCTACTAACATTGGTAGGGTGGGATTTACACCACAAATTGACACCACCTCGAGCCAGTCACTAAGCATGAGGAAACTTTCTTTTCGCAAAACATTTCCAACTTTGCATGCGTGCAGCACATGCCATGTGCGCTGCACTCTACAGCACACGTGTAAAGGGGAAAAGTGTCAAACTGTGTCTAAACATTGTTTCTTGTACTGGATGTGTATCCTATCAGTACCTAACCTATACTGACATCACACACACATTCTTGTATCATGGTGAAAGGATATGATTGTTTTGGCACAAGACAACCTAAAGTATGAAAGCACAGGGAAAGAGATAAACAACACCTTATCCTGCATCACCCATCCACTTTTGTGATCCTGCCTCTCTATTCTCCCATCACCATTAATACTTTTATTGATCTAAATATCTGACCACATCTCACTATTTATTGTGACATTTTGCTGCAGTTGATATTCCTCCCTCTTTTGTTTTCTGGAGCATGATAGGCAGGCTCATCCGCTCTGCCTTTATTCATTCGAATGAACACAGCTGCTTTTATTCACCAATCTGAATGGATAGCAATGAATTTGCAAGCCTTTGTAGGGATTGCATCTACAGAGCACAAGCAGTGGAAACCTTGTAACATGTGTTCAACCTCTCAAGTTAGTTTCTTTGTTCTCTGAGCATAGCAAACTCATTTGTATTCCACAAGCATGCTCTCTAGTGTACTCAATGTTCAGTGCTCATCAGGTGCTGTCATAATAAATACATTCCCAGCAACCTGCGTTTTTTTTAGCTGAACATTGTAAATAGCACCCTTCAGCTCCTTTGAAAACTGATGCAGATAAACCAAAGTTTGAAACAGGAATTTTTAAAAGAAATGTTTTCGCTTAAACCCTACCTACTTAAAAGCAGAATCGTGAGCCATCCATGGACTTGTCCACTCAAAGAGGGTTTTGAAAAATATATACCACCCTAAAATGTCCCAGTCTATGCTACACCCAGAATAGACAAGCGATACAATTAATGAAAATATGTGCAAAATCATATAAAGGAAGTACTGAAAATTGTTGATCAAATGAAATAGGAATAATCGAAATATTCCAAAATGAGTTGACTTGGATCAAAGTCAAGTAAATGAGCTCGGAATCAACCGTAAATATCCCTAATTGAAGTTTAAAAATGATCTCACAAAAAGCACTGCTAAAGCCAATAGGTCTGACTGTAATAAACCAATGAGTAGTACAAACAGTTGCTAGAGGTCCCAGTTTAGTCAGCACAATGATGACATATCATACACCATTACCAGATGCCCCTATCTTGTCTACACACAAAGCTGAAACCCTATACGATGATACTTAATGCCCATGTGAAGTTGGCAGCAAAAGTGTACAGTTGCCCAAGCCAATACAAAATGCCCACTTCAAGTTAGCAACACAAGTGTGCAGTACTAATAATAACACATTACAACCCTCTTAGCCTAACACAACATGTTAGGTGTGTTTTTTTTAAATCAAGACCTGATGACTATCTTAGGTTGTCGTCACAATATTTAAGAGTAAAATACAGTCCCCAACAATACAAACAAATATTACAAAACTTTAGAATGAAACCACATTTCTCTGATGTAAAACAATATATAGCGTGAGTTAGTCATCTATGCACATTGTAATGACGTTTTTAATGTTCAACAAAATGTGAGTCTGTCTTCTATCTTTAACCTACTTAAACCACAGGATCTACTGGTAACCTTCAGTCATATGTTCCAGATCCCAAACTGAACCAAGTTATGCTTAGAAAAAACACCTCTCTCAAGGTCATGTTTTCTATTATCCGGGAGAATGAGGCTAACAAACCAAAATGTAAGATGAGGCTCCCATGGTGCTTTAGGGGGTGAACTCCTGTGTAGCCCCCAACCTAACAGCAAGTCTCCTGCAGTGCCCCATACCATCTGGAGCACAGTGAGCCAAATATGGAACTTTTTGGAGCTCAATGTGGGGATTTATGGCATCATTGTCTCCATGGAGTGAGCAGTAGGGCTGCCTTTGATGCAGCATTGATGCACAGCTTTTATTTCTGTCCCACTAGCTCGATGGGGCCTCGTTTTTGCTTCTTATTTTAAAGCTGGGTTCTCCTCTCCCACATGTGGGGTACATGGATACTGATGGTGAGTTGTGCAGGAGCCCAAGACCACATGGGCCAAGCCGGGATAGCTCTGCTCTCCTCCCAGAACAATGGTTGGTGCCGGCAGAGGAGATGGCCAGTAACTTGATTCGCTCCCGCCTGCTGGCTACAATGTGGGAGGAAGGCAACTGGCATTCCACTTTTCCAGGACACTGGGAGTGGGGTGTCTTTTCAGGTGCATGCTGTTCTCTTCCCAAGAGCAATGGGGTTCCCACAGGGAGGTTTACAACCACGTAGGTGCAGCAGGGCAGGGGTAAATTAAATCTCTAGGGTCCTGGCCCCACAGTCTTATGGGCTCCTTGTAGGCATAAAGTCGATCCTACTCGGAAATTCCTCAATCCGGTGTTGTCCATAAATGCTGCTTATGAGCAGCAGTTGGAAAGCAAGGTATTGTTGCCTCTGTTTGGTCACTTTAAATGGAGTTTTCCTGTGCTTTGGTCCTGGTGGCACACTCCTGCCACCAAAGGTGTGGACGTTTTGGGAGACATTTTTAACTGCTCACCCCTCAATGAGGGAGAGCTCAGGGTAACTCCAGCAACCAGCTCTCCCCTCATAGCAGGAGGGAGCTGTGCAGTGTCCAGGACCCACTCTTCAGTCTGGGATCCTGCTAAACTCCTTATCCTGGAGGACTTCCATCAGCAGCACTCCATGGTCCTCAAGGTAGTTTGCAGTGCCTGCCTGGACTCCTTGGGTACAACAGCCTCCTGGTGACTTTCATGGCACCTGTCTGCCCAGAAGGAGTCAGGGAATCCCCTCATAGTAGTACCCTCCAGTTCTAAGGAACTCTCTCTTCGAAAGTCTGAAGTCTATATTGTCCCCCAGAGGGAAGGGGAGGTTGGTGTCCCCTGTCCTGGATACACAGGTCCAACAGATTCCAACTAAGTGCAAATCCAAAGAGTCCCACCACTTCAGATACTGGTTCATCCTCAGAGTCCTTCCTTCGTTTTCTTCTGCAGTTCCCATTACTTCTCAGAGTCTCTCCATTGTGCGAGTGGTTTAAAAGTACAAATGGAGAGGTCTACAAAGTTCACGATTCTGGACAATCCAAAGATGCCACTCTCTTCACCTCTGGCACATCCCCCTGCACAGCATCCTGAGATTTTTCACGTGGACAAATTCAAGTTTTTGTCAGTAACAGCTCTTTCAGAGACTTTAGCTCTGCCCCTAACTTACATAGTAAACTGGTTCCTTCCCTCCGAAACATCAAACAGGAGTCCCTTCAGTGAGTGGTGCCAGAAATAAGCAAACCTCCCTTTGTTTCTGTGACAAAGACCATGACAAGGCTTTCAGTTAGTGTTTGTTAGTTAGCCCATGAAAATTTCCCCACCACCCTTTTCTTCTCTCAGGAGTAGAATAATTGTCACCAAAGGGGCCTTCTGTCTAAGGGATCCTTTTATCTACATGCTGGTTAGCAGAGTAATTCCCTTGGCCCAGCAGGGTAGTTCATAGCATGAACCTGATTGAGGGCTTACTCAAGAAAATGCTGCAACATTCAACACTTATGAAAGAGGGCAAACATGGGCACATTATTAGCATATTTACACTTAGGACCTTTTTAAACCTCGCAAGAGAGACTTTTTCTCTATGTAAAGCTAATATAAAGTTGATATTTTTGTGCAGCTTTCACCTATGGTGTGAACACAGTAAAGAACCACAGGCTCACAGGGAAACACTACAAGTTCACACTATAGTCAACAAGCATTGGCAAACCCGATGGGTGTGGCATTCGACATAGCTACGTTGCCTCACATTATTACTAGAAGTCCCTGTCGAGCCAGAAACACTGTTCAAAATAATTAAGAAGACATCAGTCTTGTAAGTAATTACCAGATGTCCCGCTTTAGTCAAAAGCAGCTCCTTGAAAATGCTTTTACAAAGCTGCGGTACCTCAAGTCATTACTAGATGTCCCTCTTGAGTTAAAAGCACCTGCTTGAAAAGTCTTCTACAAAGCATAAGTGCCACAAGGCATTACTAGATGTACAACTCAAGTGAGATTCAACTCCTGGAAAAGTCCTTCACATAGCTAAAGGCGTATAGCCTCACCATATCAATGTACATAGACGAGTTTGCTATTGGAGCAGCGTAATTTAGGCTCCACCCTTTATACAATAAAATTATGCATTTATATATTTATATACGACATTCATATATGTGTGACCAGATTTAATTAACCGACTAATAGAATGTAACCATTCTAGTTATTAGGAATACATTCATAAGCATGTTTGAATTGATTAATTGATTTATGTAATCATGTTTGCATATCCATGTTTATCATTTATTCCCATTATTTATGTATATGTATGTATAAGCATGTAACCAAAGCTTTTTGTCTTCTGAATTAACTTAGCCTGACTTTTAGGCCTCAATTGAAGTATGTGTTTTAACCTTGCTAGAAGGCTGTTTCTTTCCTTTTGCAGGTGACCTATCATGCTTCTCATTAGCTAGAGAAAGACTCGTTGTTTGAATTAGACGCCTGATAGTGAGGCCTGTGGGGACTAAGCTGGCATCAAACTTGGAGAAATATTGGACAAAGGAAGCCTTCTGTTTATCATGTACCAGGATGGTGGGAATCTCAAGACTGAGCTTTGCTGCCCCAGTTTCAACTAGATGGGAACCTAAGGGAGTGTAATGATTTCTTTCACATTCAGCGATTTGGTTGGTTTTGGTGGTGTAAGGAGAGATAAGGATGTTTTTGAAACTACTAGTATTTTAATTGGTATTTCCATAGTTACTGAGGAAGACTTTCCCCGACTCTTAGAGGGAATAGATCTCTTTCTTGCTGGACTCCCCCGTGTGAAGCTTTATGCAGAACACTTTTTCTATTTCATCGGACTTCTACAAAAGTTCGATTCCAAGCTGACACCTTCTATGCTCCCTGGCTAGAAATACACTTTTAACTAGTCTGTCCTCTATCTATGTTTATGTTAGAATGGAGAATTGTATTTATCAAGCACCTGTTTGCAACAATCTACTTTATTCTAGTTGTGGCTGTTACCATTCCGTATCTAATATTATTACACCTCAACATATTGAGATATATCAGTCTGCAAACTATATTAATGTATTTCGTGAATTTACTCTTATTTTGTTTATATACAGGATTGATCAATATTCTAAACTAGTCCCATTTAATGTTCCTATTGATCGCTGGTCCTTGTTGTGGGGTCACATTGTCCCCACAAGTTTTAAATGTATTACAGATGTTTGCTGCCTTATAGCGCTTTAAGTCGACTTACAAACGTCCATATGACCAACGGTGAAATATCTTTGAAGACTCTTTACAATAAGATTAAGGTGTCAGCACCTTCGCGCCATCAGTACTCAAGTGATTTTGCTGGTTTTCTACACGCTAAATAAATATGCTAAATCTGGTAAATGATGATGAGCCACTAATGCAGGTTTCAATAAATGTCTTTATTGTTATTGAAGACTGTAATGACATCCTAATATACATAGCTACTAGCGATCGCTAGTAAATACAAGTGCCTTCAAATTTCTAACTGTTGGCAGCTATTTTTAACTGGATGTGTATACGTGAATTAGCAAACTGAATGTTCTTATATTCAAAACAGCCTATGCCTGATCTATGCTAATCCATTGATGTGTTTTATGTTAGGAGGAAGAAAAAGCTTAATGACAGTTGCAGAAACTAATCAATAAACAAATCTGAACAAAATAGGTATTTTCAATATGAATTTTTGGGAAACCTGAGTTTAAGAAGACATGCACAACCTGAAGTATTACAAGCTGGTACTAAATGTAACTAGAGCCAATTGCAATTACTTGAATAGTTTTTTAAGAAGCTGCAATTATTCAAGTGGCTACTAGGGGCATATTCATTATTATTTCATGCATTAGGGAACAGAAAAGGCACTTGTTGAGCACCATTGTGTGAAATGGAGAAATCGGAAATTTGTGATGCCCAAAAAAGGTAAATAGAAAAAGGGACCTTCCTCTATACCGCGAAGGCCGAGAGGAACTCTCAAGAGGGAGTACACCCTCCCGTGTACTAACACTAGACCACAAAAAGTACTCCTCTGGTACGTAAATCGTATCCACATTTTACCTCAGGTGGAACCTGATCCAACAGTGATGGGAAGTCCCTATGTGAAGCTAAAGATAGTAACCCACTAGGAAGTGGGGAAGGAAACAAATCATTTTGTTTTATTTACCCTCACACACCCTAGTGGTGTCATGCTTCATCATCGGGTCACCCTGACGCCTAAAAGTCAGGGTGAGTTCAACCTATTTCAGGGAGCTCTTAGAGAGATTATTGGCCAGGGGGAATTAGAGATTAAAAATCCACGGGCATATCCCAGTTTCCCTTTATTCTTGGATCTGTCAGGGATGTTAATAACGTTTTCCTACCCAGAATCCCCTGCAAACCTCAAATTTAGATGAAAAAATCCAATTTTCCACATATTTCTGCGTGGGATCACCATGCCGGCACAAATGCCCTACAACACAGTGTTTCCCTCAGCCTCCCCAGTAAAATGATACCTCACTTGTGTGGGTGGGCAAGGGCCTGTGACTGGGAAGGGCCAAAAACATAGGCATTAAGGGTATAGACCAGCGAATTCTAAGTGCTGCATTTTTTTTAAAATACGTTTTTAGCCAATTCTGCATTGGACACCCACACAAGTGAGGTACCCACACACTCTGCCAGCCTTGCGCCATCATAGCACACCACCAGCGAAGCAGGGCCAGACTGGGAACAGCAACCAACCCTGGCAGATTTCTGCTCGACCGGCCCTGGGAGGTAAAAACACCACTCCTGCTTGTGTTACTGGGGCCCAATATTGCAGCACTGCTGCAAAACCAGCCCCCACTGCCAGAAAACCATCCCCCACCCCTCCGGTACACCGGGGACACATCTGGTGCCTGCTACGGCCAGTCTGGACCTGCAGCCAAGCACCAGCCATACAGCCAGCCAAGCACCAGTCCACGTACACCGCCAACCAAGCACCACTCCACGCACACCACCAGGCAAGCACTAATCTAACACACCGCCATCAAGCGCAAGTCCACCCACATCATTAGCCAAGTGCAGGTCCACACACATCGCCAACAACATGCCAGCCAAAGGTCAGTACACGCAGAACGTCAGGCAAACTCCAGTTTACATGCACACAAACTCTCCCTGGTTTCTAGTGGATTTCTACCCCGCCTGCAGATGAGAATAAAAATATTACTGAAATCTGTGCCTAAAGAAAAAGGGAGCGAGCCTTGCCTATGGGATTCTCACTGGCATGACTATAAACATATCCTTGGTGCCTAGTGGGCTTTCTGACCCGGCGGGGAGCAGATAGGGGGCTATTGCCCTGATTTGCCTTTCGGGAGGGCAGAAAGCCTTTTTTGGCGGTAGGGGCATTAATCGGCAGCCCCCATCCCTACTTTTTAAAAAAATCCCTGGGATCTAGTGGGCTTTCTGCCCCCCCTCGGGGCAGATTAGGGACTATTGCCCCCATCTGCCTCCCGTGGGAGGCAGAAAGACTGTGGAATTCGTTTTGGGGGGTGGGTGCATTGGCATGCCCATTTTTGGCAGCCCCCACCCCTACGTATAAACAAAAAATAAACAATTTCTAATGCCTAGTGGGCTTTCTGCCCTCCCCGGGGGGCAAATCAGGGGCTATTGCCCCCATCTGCCTCCTGGAGGGCAGAAAAAATGTGGACTTTTTTGGGTGGGTGGGGGCTTTGGTATGCCCATTTTGGGCAGCCCTCACCCCTAAATACATTTTAAAACAATTCCCTGGTGCCTAGTGTGCTTTCTGCCCCCCCCCCCATCAGAGGCTATTGCCCCATCTGCCTCCCTGGAAGGGCGCAGAAAGACAGTAATCCCAATCACACAGCCCGCACATGTGTACACACTAATGTTCACACAGGGATAACCAGAGCAGAGTCTCCTATTCCAGCTACATAACAGTGCACCATATTTTATTATGTGAGCACAGATGGCTAGCACTCAAAGCTGAATGAGATTCAGTTAGGGACACTCACTCACAGCACAAGCCCAAAAACAGGGTGGTCTAAAATAAAAGAGATAAAAACAGGTTAGAATCAACTTCATCACAAAGCATGCAGGAAAAACAATACATCTTTTATTATTAAGGGGCTTATTTGGTGTTTAGCAGACAGGGTTCTCTACTGGTGGAGAGTAGGCCTGGGTGGAATTCGCAGACCCAAAAACCCTGCCATGATACATGGCGTTTCGCAAGCAGTGGAGTGCGTTGCTTCTTTCTGCCACTGGAGTAGATTTTCTACTTGAGCGGCAGCTTCCTCAATGCGAACGGATGGTTTCTCAATGTGAGCGATCACAATCATCCGTGACTACCTGCGTTGAGAAATCTTGCTGGTAGGTGGTCTAATGTTGGATATTCCTCACTTGCCAACGTAACTTTGGTGAGCGTGAGCGAGAAAAAACTCCTGCGGAGCGCGGAAAACTCTGCAAACTCTGTGAACGGAGTGGAGTTCACCGCCCAGGCCTAGTGGAGTCCTTATCCAGATGGCCCCAGACAATGGGCCATTGCCTCAGTATCTCAGATCATCTGCCAGAATTAAGGTGGACTTTTCAATGTACTTTTTTTTCTGTTCAAGACTGCCGGGACTATTATGTTGGTCCCAAAGAGGAAAGCAGAAAAATGACCTGCCCATGTTGTGAGAAAACTCCCAGCCTATCAGGGATATTTATTGTTTGTTTTTCAAAATCAATCTCCTGCTTTTGGTTGGAGTTTGTTTTTGAAAAACAAAATACTTTGCAGATCGGTCTCATTAAATATGGCAGCCTCTCAGTAAAGCTCTGGTACCTGCAGAGAAGCTACTGTTGCAGTGGCTCCTCTGAAGATATAGAGATCTCCATCAGGAAGATGGTGATCTCTAAATATGGCAGACTGTAGTTTGCCACCTGCTGCTGAGCAAATCCCCGTGCTGCCCTTACAGAACAACTACAGCCTGCCTTACTTTCAGTAACCCCTTAAATAATGTAACTTTCGTTATTGAAAGCTTAACAAGCTCAGATAAATTAATTTACAGGAAACCACGCTTAGGAAATACTTTTTTTGTGGAAATGTACAGGCAAGACCTTTTTAGGATATCTACAGACCCACAATCCCTATACAATATCCACATAGCCAGAACACTGTGCAGAACTCTAAATATTTATTTTTCATTCTTAGAAGAAAAATACATCCCTTAATATTATTACGTATTAGCGTGATTTCAGCTTTTGATGCGATATAGTTTTTGAAAGAATAATGAATCCTAATTTTGCTTGTTAACTTCCACCACATGTAATCTAGGATTTAGGAAATGAACAAATGCTGGTAAGAAAGTGAATTATTAATTGGAGTGATTGATAGTCCATCTCAAGTAATAAAGCCACTGGCCTGTTAGGGATAGTCAAAAATGTAAACCTTAGCTTAGCCCCTGACAGCAATGGCAGAGCAGAGGTTTAACTTAATGAAAAAAGTGTAAAGCATTCATGACTACCAAAACAGTTAAAAGCATGAGACACAAAACAATAAAAAATCCCACTGCAATTTATAAAAACTGAGAAACATTCAATAAGCAAAATGACACCAAATTAACTAGAATCCAACAATGGCAAAATTATTTTTAAAGATTTAAGTATAGCTCCAAAAAATACTAAATGCCAATGACAGTCTATTGAGGTGGTAGATAAGGATCTAGGTGTGATTTCAGGCCAACTATCATGGAGCCCCGGTTGCATATACTAAGTGGATTAATCCTGTTGAAAGCCTGGAAGTCAAAAAGTTTGTAAAAGTTTCTAAGTCATATTTCTGAATGGAAATGTGGCACTTTTTGGAAGAAAAACATAAAACTTCTTGTAAGACCTTGTGTTTTTTTGAGAATAACAAATCTTGAACGAGTCGCCGCTGAAAAAGCAGTCACCGTAGAGGAACTGAAGACCAGATGTCTGAAACAGAATGGTCGCGTTGGGGTTCAGGAGCTTTGTAGATTTCTCACTGAAAATGTTAAAAGTAACAACACAGAATGGGACTTGGTAATTTTTCAGAGCTGATGGGGTCTTTGAGTGGGACAATGTTGAAATTATATCACTGATGGTGTGGAACTGTGGGTCAGAAGCTTTTACTGGTGGCTCCCACTGAGTCTCTGGAGCACTGGAGGAAAGATTTAAAAACTATTTTATACTTTCTACTAGTGCCCAGACAACCACATGATTACACTTCTAAGGCCCCTTGAACTCGAGGGGTGGGGGAGCACTTAGAGATTCTCTGGGTGTCAGGAAGAGGCCAATAGCAGGTTCCAGTCCAGGTCTAGTTGCAATGGTGAGCAGGAAACTTTAGGAAAAGGCGTCTTGCAGCTTTTTGTGTCCATACAGCTACCCAGGAGGACAGCAAACTGACTTTTGGAGTCCACTTGTTTGTCCAAGGTACAAGTGAAAGCAGGCCCCAACCTTCAGGTCTCCTCACAGGTCTCAAACAGCTGGCACAGTCCTTCTTTTCTTCTTTAGGCCTCTAAAGGTTTCCAAGGATGGTGCATTGGGTTTCCACATTTATGCCTGACACCAGCTAGTGGCATAACCAATGGAGTAAAGGTTCCCAGGGGCGACCCTACCCACTTTTTCAGCAGCTCCTGTTTCCTTTACTGGAAACAATACCACAGTGCACTAGATTTCCAAAGTCCAAGTGGGGACAAGCATTCTCCACTTGTGCAGAGCTAGTGTGCCTTCCCAGGGGTATGGTTTTGAAAAACAATTGGTCCTTCAAAATCACTTTGGTGTAAGAACAATAAATATAGACCAGAATCAGTACTATATTAATTAGAGATGTCCAGCCGGACATGTGGATTTAATATTCACTGTAATAAATTGGATTTACAAAAAGCAGAATAGAGTGGGACACAGTCCTGTGTCCTTCAACAAACAAAACATTTAAAGACAATCACAATTTTTGAAGACATTTTTCAGGCTAAACAACCAAGCTAACGCCGATAGAAAATAAAGGGGCAAGCTATTTAGAAATTAAACAGTGATGCACAACTTTTAACATATGTGTTTAACGTGCATGCTGTTCAGCAGGTCGACGACATTTCGATCTATTACAGGATATATAGATCATCATCAGGACTAATTAATGACACGCCTGAGAGCGCACTGCCGTGATCAAGTAAGCGCGGAGGGAAACGGAGGGCTGTCCGCGGTTGGGGGCTACAATAAGTTCAATCGGAGTGGGAGCCCGACTGCAATTCTGTAGAGTGAGGTTAAAATTGGGTTTCCGGCGCTGGTGAATGAATGAATCTAGGCGTCCGCGTTGTTTGATGGCTGCTTGCCAATCACAAGGGTGGCCTTCGTGCAGATGACGAGCTCGATCCCAGGGGTATAGTCAGGAAAATGTGCAGTCCCCTCCCCTGTGTTTACTCTAAAACAATATCCCTCCCACTGAGTTAGTGCCAACCTCATCGATACAAAGGCTGCTTCCCCCAGGTCATTTACATGCATTTGCAATCCCCTTTCAAGTTAATGAAGTTCCTGGATCCACAATAACTGGTCTTCTTGCAAGGGGAAGAAAAACACTTGCCCACACCCTGGCCATACTTTCTGCTGTGGGAGAAGTTTTCACAAATATTTCACACCTCATGCTGGCTAAGTACAGTCAGGCAAGTTGCTGGAGAGCTATTACAAATTAGCCTTAAGCAGCTTCAGGCAAGGTAAAGATAACTTTCTAAAAGTTACATTTTCCATATATTTATTAATAATCCAACTTCACTGATAGATTGGATTTTTATTAAATATAAAAATATGTTCTTGAATGGAGACTGTATCTGGTACAGGTCAAATGTTATAGACTGAAGTAAGTATACAATCTACATTTTGACATTTCCTATATGCCAGTTACAGCTGACCAGCGACAAATTCTCTGTCTAGTCCCAGTCGGAACACACGTCATTCTCATATCATACATGTTCCATTCTTAATTATTATGCACCCTTCCCTGTGGACAGTGAGGTGTGATTAGGAGTAGCTTATTTAATATATATTTTTTCCTTTCTGTTAAAAGTGTGATATTTGACAGATAGGTCTATGCAGCAGAGTTCAAACGGTTGCTGTCAGGCTACACAGCGTAGGCCTCAAGCCATGCTTTTCCTGCTACTGTAGTGGAGGTTATATTAGGTGCTTCAGTCCACAGGTGGTTTTTAACTTTAGATGGAATGAGTGTAGTCTCGACACCATATACAATGGCCTTATAGAAGAGTTAAATAGGTTAAACAGGAATTTGCCAATTTCTACATGCTTTAGGGAGTCAGAAAGCATACACTGGACCCTGAGCAGCAATGCCCCAGTGTGAAGCGTATACAAAACCAGCAATGAATGACCAAGCATTTTCTCACACTCATTATTCACAATATGCATTTCAAATGATGGAAGTACATATACAGAAAAATGGTTAACAACTTGAGTTATGTTGAAAATCAGTGACGTCTTACGATTTCTATTACCTTCAATAAAAAGGTCCATTTAAAGATATCAGCCATTTGTTCTTATATTTAAAATTAACATTGCATGACGTCAGCAATGTAGAAGAAAGACCACAGGAGCGCACCCACACAACTGACCTAAAGGATGGACCATATTGGCACTTCCAATAAATAGAGAAATAAAACAAACCCATATTTAAAAGAAACTTGCTTATTCAACCTAAGGAATGAGGCAGACGCTGGATTAAAGTATTAGCAAAGTTCATCAAGACAAGTATCTAAATGCTAAATCTTCTTTGTGAGGTCTTAGTTTAAATAAAATAATTGTTTTATTTTAGTAATATTGTTTTTTCCACAAAAGCCTTCTTTCTTTCCAAGATAGTATCTGCATTCACTAAATTGTGACATGATTAAAATAATGCAACTCATATCTTGACTGGAAACACTTCATAGGATGTGGAATGCTACCTCAAATTGCCAAGAGCATGAGGTGAGGCATGCATTGACAGATTGGCAGATTCAAGATGTGATTGATAAAGTCACAAATCAGCTAGAGGAGACTGGTTGAAACAAGCTCATGACTGGAAAGGGCTAAAGCAAAGGCCACCCTCTGCATATTGAAAACTCTATAGTTCCCTCAGACGGATGCATTGACCAGGCAGACCTCAAAAGGTGGTCCACTAAAAAGGTAGCCCGCCAACGTCCTGGAGTGCAGCATAAATGTAACCACTCTACAAGTAAAAGCGAAGGAATGACTGGAAACATTTTTATACCATATCAATGATATTATTAGCCTATAATGCATACAAATGAGATCCCCATAAGTGAGATTTTAAAGTGAGAAAAGAAGGCACATTGGAATAAGTAATTAAGGGCCAGATATACTGTACAGTAGGAATACAGGTTTCCTAATTGCAATTAAGTACGAATCGCAATTAGGAAATCGGTATTCTTCATGTATGAAACCTTTTTGAGTTTCAATAATGATTCCTAGTGGGTCGCCAATAGACCTACCTCATGTATATTAAGGAGGTAGGTCGCAATTTGCGACCCTTTAGGAATCGCATCCATCACAGAGATGGTGGTCAGCTGGGGTCAGCAGACCACTATGTCTGTAAATGCTTTTAAATAAAGCAATATATATTTTTTAATGCATCCCATTTTCCTTAAAGGAATACAGGGATGTGTTTAGAAAGAAAAAACACGAAATACTTAAGATTCATATTTTATGGGTAGGCAGTGGTCTGTGGGACCGCTGCCTGCACTTAAAAAATATTTTTTCAACATTCTTAAAGGGGCTGGAGTCGATAGGGGCCCCCTTCCCTTTTGCGAATGTGTTACCACCACTTTTAAAATAGTGGTAAAGAATTGGCATTTTACGACTGGAATTTGGTCGCAAAACAGTAACACATACCATACCAATTCGGAATTTGGATGGAACACCCTAAACACGTCCCTTCCAGATACTGAATCGCAAATGCATAATGGCATTGAGCAACAAGTTACCAAATCACATTTTGTACATTTAAAAAAGCATTTTTCTGGTCGCAAATGTCCCGATTCTGCAAATCGGGCCGTTTGCAACAGCAAAAATATTTTGTACATCTTGCCCTTCATTGCTTGATGCACGGTGCCACCTATGGAACTGAGAAATCAATTTGGCGTCATTTTTTTCTTCCTGTCGCCCCCTCAGGGACCTTCGTCCGATTGCCCAGTTTCTTCTCAAAGTTCTGCATATTAAGAGGTTCTATCATAGGGATTTTTTCTATTTTCTCTTATTTGGGACTTATAGCAAAGAAAAATGTACTTCTCACTGTTGAGTTCATCCATGGTAATTTATGTTTCAGGAAAGTTATCTTTCTCTGAGTTTCCTAACTTTACCTCCTACCTTGTTTTCTCATGTTTTCCCTCAGTTTCATGATGCCCTGACAAGTGGATATTAGCATTCAAGAAACATTGAAATCAATCAATCTATCAATTAATCAATCAGGGTAGAGCAATAGTGATAGAAAACTTTTGCGTTTTATTTTTAACCCTGAACAGCCTGAGAGCAGACAAAAGATACCCATATCAAACATTCATTTTTAACAAAATAAGATCTGTGTTTACCTTGAGGAAGGTGTCCAAAGACCCATTTTCCATGTACTCGGTAACAATCATTACAAGTTTACCTAAAACACACAAAACATTTGGTAATGTATTAGTTTCTTGATATCATGCTGATGTTACAAGACTTCTACTGTGGCACTCCCTCTTGATGTAGGGGAAGTCAACACAATGAGTAGAACCATAAGCTGGAGAAACAAATCAATTGATATCTGTAGTCTATGACTTGCATTTGCTACTATACGGCCTGCCCAACTAGTCTGTATCGAGCAGAAATGAAGATATTTCCCCTTGTTATGCCAGCCTCAGGTTTAGGTGCAGACCAGGTTTACTGTCTTTAGTAAATTTGGGTTTGGTCAAAAATCCATGGGTGGACATATGGAAATGCCTCCCCTACGCATGTACTACCTTGTGCTACTTATTTCTTACTAAGCTACACAAAGTCACACAAATAAGTCTTTGTACAGTAAACTCAGATATACATTTACCATAGGGATGCGTTAAAAAGGTGACGCATTGTCGATGTAAAATGTTACTAAATCTGGGCCTAATTGTCTTTACGCATGATCCACAGAAGAGACCGCTGACCAACCGGAAAGTGTGAAGACTAGCGAGGCCACTCTGTGTCTCATCCTCCTGCGGTATTTAAAATGAGAAGCATTGAGGTGTAAACATCTGGCAGCGACAAAATTTAAAAATAAGATTGTTCATTGTGTATTATATCTATTTGTTATTGCTAAATGTATATGGCATATTTGGTTCCCTAGGTGGCAATAATGTATCCTTTTTCTCCTTCTTCTTCCCCTTCCTCTTCTGCTACTACATCTTCAAGGCCTCACAATGTAGCAAATGTTACATCGCGGTGAAATAACCAGTACCTTGACGTATGTCATTTCTTTGAACCACTGGAAAGGACTGACAAAGGAACTTATGCCTCCTGACTCCACATAGGCGAGGCCCCTCCCACTCCACACTATTGTAGTGCACAATTTCAAGTATCCCCCTGCCTTTAGCCATTATTCCTACCCTACCATCCCCCAGCTTTTCAATGTAAAGTACTTCTTTCCTTTTTTTTTTCCAGAGTTTTATATAGCGCGAACTTGACCCGAATCGGGTATCAGAGAGCTTTACATAGCAGCAGTTGCATTACATGAGCTTTCCAGATTGGTTCTTTCTTAGAAACACCTGTACTTATGTCTTTGGTCTTAAGATGTACTTTTTACCAAATTAATTAAAACTATGGTGCTGTTTGCATCAATTGGACATTAACTCAAGTGCATTTCTTTTTGATGGGTAGTAGTACAGAAATATATTTATGACAGCAGATCCAGTTACACTACCTCATTACTTTGACAAAAGGTTCTGGAAAAAAACATGTTTTAAGGATGCTTCAATCAATGATGCCCTACCAAGTAAGGGGTGCATCCTTTATGACCAATGGATGTCATTTTTTGGGAAAACTTCATGATGGAAGTTCTAGATATGAAATAGCTTCCAAGCTACATCCAACATCTGCCTCCTGCAGAATAAACAACTTCTCACCCTGCATCGGCAATGAGTTCCAGTCGTCAGGGGTGAGTGGCCTCTATATGGACTGTATAAGACATTTTGGCCCTCATTATGAAATGCCCATTATTTTTGACAGAAGTTACTGGGTCCATAGGTTTACAAGTTGCTTGTGATTCAAATGGAGATTTCAGCTGCTGTAAACAGCCAAAATCTACATGCGGGAAATGAGTGCGGAAGCACCGATTCCCGCATTTTATTTCCGAAAATCTTAAATTTCCCATTGTTACCCCACTCCCGAAAATACAGGGGCCCCAGAAAAGGCAATTCTGAAGGAGGCAGGACGTGAATTCCAGGGACGACCACTCATCATGAGGGTCACAATTCATGTAAAAATCCATGAAGGATTAAAACACTGACTCACTGAAAAAACTGAATTGTGAGTGAACTATCAGAAGTAGCAAAAAAGTAACATGTCAGTTTAGCACTATGAGCCTCAATATGGAAGCCTCCTTTGGGGATTAGCTTCGCATGTCATCAGGCAGCGACCTCTGTCTGAAACTAACAGTCCACTGTTGGCAGGCAGGAGGTGTGCAGGGGGCAGGAAGTGTGGTGGTTGAACTTGACTTTTTCACTTCTGGGATTTTCAGTACAAATATAGGGACGCCCCTGGTCACTGCTATGTGGTCATGCCAGTTCAGTATTATTTACTGACTGTGACAGGACAGATACAACACAATTTAGAATTGGTGCTTGCATGTCTAAATGTGTGCAGTAGTGTGGCAGAAGTCCAGGGATTCATGTACATCATTAAAGCTTGGGTTAAGTTGAACCCACTCATTAGGGTCACATTTGGGCTCTCTTTAACTAGTAAATGGATAATTGGCAGATGCTCCGGGCAGAAATGGCAGGGCTGGGGAAAACAATTCCCTTTTCATCCTGACTTGGAAAAGATTGACTGCCTTATATCTTCTGTCTCCTAGTGGCCTTAGATCCGAGAATGAGACTCTTTGCCACGCTCTTTTGCAAGTTCTAGAGCTATTTTAAGGAAGGCTCATAAATGAGTAAAACATTCACTTCTAAAACAGTGTAGAATCTGTATCATACATCCCGTGAGTGATTACTTCCCAGACATATGTTTGGCTTTGTTGTAGATGTGGATGAATTTGAAAGACATAATGATGGTTTGGAAGCATAACCATTATCCTACAATAAGTGATTTGTTTTTTCACCTTTACATACAACTATGATTCTCCAGGCTTAATTTATTATTTTGCTTTTGATAGAATGTCCTAGCAACCAAAATATGCAGCGGGTGGGGGTGGGGGGAGCAGGATTATATTTGACTTCTTATCTATGAATCTTATATGGAATTTGAATATTTTTTATTCGTTATTCTGGATGTGATTTATTAGTCCCTAAATATATGTGTGGCAAAACTCTATGACAGCAAGGTGAACTTTGCTTTAATAAGCTAAGTATAGTTATACCCCTGTGGCATTTTAGGATTTTCCATTATTTGTATTAGATGGCACAGGCATGTAGATTGATAAACTATACAGGAAATAAGCAGCAGTCGCCACCATAAACAAAGCGTGGTGGTGCGGGCGGGGTCGCGTGGGGGTTAGAAACACAATATATATTAAAAAAAGTCCCTTTTGCCATTGGCCACCTCCACCTCCAGCGTCGCGGTTCGTCTCGCCGCCTCTCCTCTTCCTGTCTGGTCCCAGCAGCCCCTTGGAACGACTCCCTGTCCATGTTCTGTAGCGCGCGGATTGATCTGAGCAGGCAGGAAAGACACTCTGCTCAGACCAGTGAGCCTGTGTGGTTGCTCCAGCCTGGCTGCTCAATGCAGCTGGGCTGGAGAAAACCTAAGTGCGCATGTGTGTTTTGGTCAGCCTGAGACGGCCGGCCAAACACACATGAGCACTTAGGCAGTGGAGTGCATGTAGCACACCTTCTCCTCCTGCCCATGCCTCGGCCCCGCCCCTCCCAACATCGCTGGCTAAGCGCCGGCAAATGCAAAATAAAACGATGCAAGAACATCGTTTTATTTGACATTTGCTGGCTCTGAGCCAGGCAGTGAGGCCACACTCCTCCGCCATTGCGGAGGAGCCGCCACTGGAAATAAGTTTTCGTCTTGATATGAGCTACGGCTGATCACCCTCAAAGTGAAAACAATGTATTGCCTAGCAAGTAAATTCCTGAGGAATCCTTAGCTTACCCTTTGCAGTTTGACACAAGCAGCTAGGCCTTCGTCAGAGAAAACTGAACTACATAAAAAGCACCAACAAAACACTCCTCATAAGGCTCCTTTCTTGGCATTTCTTTTCAATCTGTTTTGCTAATGCAGCAGGCTTGGGTCTCTGCACCTCCACTTCACACCCTGCATCTACAGCACTGTTTGTAGCTGACGACCTGGGTGAATGAAGGCAATGGTCACTGCCGAGCAACATTCACTACTTGCGAACAAGATTTATAATCTACGACTAACAAATCCTAAATTGAGTTGCATAATAATTGAGAAATTTGAAATCAGCATTAAAACATTGTAAGTCCAAAGAAATTGCTATGTGGAAGTAAATAGGCTTTGACCAAAATGTTTTCCAAATTGGAAATTGAGATCCATCATTGGTTTGTATTTCAGGCGCCTTATCTATACTCCTGCTGGACTATCGATTTTGGCGTGTCCCAATCACCTTCCCACCATGGGAAACGGATTTCCTTCAGGCACTTCTCAGAATAAAATTCAAATTTTTTAAGATGGTAAATAAACAAAAAAGAGATGGTGAATAAAACGTTCTAGGCCTGAGTACGTGCACTAAATCAAGGATATACCAGCCCTCGCCACTCTCCACTCCTGTGAGTAGATAGCAAAAGATCTACTTACATGAAAATCCTTATGTGAGTGGCTCCCTTCATGTGTCTAAATCTAACTTTGTGAATACAAAAAGGGGAGTTGTCCTCATAAAATGAACACGCACGCTTAACTTTATCTTTTACTTGTAAATATATTGTGAAGGCGATCTAATATATTTAGCATAAACTTTGGAGCTGGCAATCAAGGAAGCTGCTTGGAAAAAGAACTACAGTAGATACTTTAAAATATACCCTAGCTCATGTACTCTAAACAGCTACAATTCCTAAAATAAAGAGCAAGAATAAAGTGATTGCACTGACAGTCGCATCATCTGCCCAGTGAAAAAACATTTAAATGGCTGCGCAGTGCAAGGACTACATTTCGACCTGCTCAGTTGGTGCAAAAAGTATAGTAAAAAAACAAAATGATCAGTTGCAAATAAATCTTTCCACGTGATCGAAAATTGAAATTGTATCATGGGAATATGGTATTGACTTAATGAAAATGGAAAAAAAAAGCCTTTAATTTTCTTTAGCAAGCCTAAGAACTAAATTATAGAGTATGATCACCCAATTAAGTTCATTCGTCACAGGTTATTATGCTACACACCGGGCAGTTAGAGGAAGGCAGTGAAAAAAAGGCTGCCACTGAAATGAAGAACAGCAGGAAAAGACTGTGATGATGATCCTAAATTGATTAAATTGGATCTCTTGGTTGGACAGACATAAACAGAATACTTCCAGTAACACCTAAATGGCCCCATAACACAAATAATAGAGACAGGCGAAGCTGGCAAGACTGACTTTTTTTGTCAAACTGTTCATCAACTGAAAAATGTTATTTCAAAAGGTGCTTTGAATTGCTGCTAGGAACAGAAACATGAATATTAGAGATGAACTCATTAAATGAATGCTAAAAATGAATTGACAAAAAATGTACCTTGCCTCCTTTTATGCTCTTTATATCATTTTGGTATGCTCCTGGCTTGCTTCAGAGGTTGTAGGAGTAAATACTTGATTAGGGATGCATTAACAGTTAGGATTTGGCTGAAGGTTATTATTATGTGAGCAAGAAAGGCAATCTTTTCTCTTTTGATTTTTTGTTTTTTCAATTGGCCCCCACAATTCTTCCAGCCTATTCATTGACTGAGAAAACGTTGTTTTTTATATTTTACTCTTTTTTCAAAATCTGATTTGATAGTGAAATCAGATTATTGATATGAAAGATTTGGTTACTGGTTGACTGGGGTTTGAGCCATCCCCTGCCCTCTTTAGAGTACAATGTCTTGACATCTGGGCCCAAGAAAGGAGGGCTGTTTCCAACATCTGACCTCTTAGCAGGGATTTGCCGTCTGGTAGGGGACGGGAACAGTTGGCAGAACAAGGGACAGACTTAAAATGACCTAGTTCAAGTTGGCGATGACAATGGAACCGACGAGATCTGCTCCCTTTCATTCCCATGACAATTCTAGATCTTCAAGCCCTAAGAACTTGCAGGAGGGTAAAAAGTTTGGACCCTGACAAAGGGGAGGTCATCTCATGTAAAAAGGGAAGTGATTAAGGGATAGCTAGAGACCCTCTTTGTAGACGAAAGGCTTAACCGACTTGCATTTAGGGCTTTTGGGCATTTTTTACAGTAAAGCAAATAGGAAGTGCTGCAAAAAGAGGTGGCCTTATGGCAAGACTACAGGCAAAATAGGGTAAGGAAATTTCTCCAGTCATTGGCTGGTGCACCTAATAAGACTGGCTCCTCGCCACCATTTCCCCAAGATATTGTTAGACTTGGGAAGAAGACAAATGAAGAAGAAGGCTGCACTGGAACTGTGGGAATCTCTTTGCTGCTGAGACCTATTATGGATAGGGGCACAGAGGAAGGCAGGCCCTCAGGAGGTGCACTGACAGTGTGCCACAAGGAAGTGGTGCATTGTTAGTATGCCACCTAAGGGCAGCTCCCTGGAGTTGATAAGGGGGTCCTATGGATCCTTCATGCATCCCTCAGCAGGTGGGTGCATTAATTCACTGCACCCGCATGCAGGGATGATCTCTGTCCCCTCTTTAAAGCGCAGGCAGCTGCTTCCTGCACTGTGAAACACAGAGCTGCTTCTATGCAGCCTCTCTGTTTTACTGAATGCGCTGCCCTCCCGGGGCAGCCATGAGTTTGGTACTGCCTTGGGGGCAACGCATCCATGATAAAGAGTGCACTATCCCAGTCTGTGCCACGTGCAACTATTGAAATGGACAGTTAATCCAAGTCCTGGTGCCTAGAATCCCGACTCAATGACCAGAAAGAACTGTACTAGCTGTTGCAGAAACATTGGGTTATCAAGCTTGATGGAACCCTGCAGACTTTAGCTTCCAGCCTTGGCCCACCTGAAGGTAAAACCTTAGACTTGGGTGACAACAAGTCTATACCAGTGTGAAGCGACTTCTGCCCTATAAAAACCAGCTGTGACAGAGACAGAACTGTATGACATAAAGTGTGCATTACAAGCGTCTCTGCCTCAGGTCTGAGCTGACTGGTGTCTTAAATATTTGAACAGCTGGAGCAGCTCTCTCTTAACACCTTAGAAATGGGCAAATGGTTACTTGTCATTAGACCGTTAACAGCACGTGCAGCTTTTCACTAGAAATGAAGCAGCATTTGTTGGCACTTCAAAAGTTAACCCATAGCATACACAGAGGAACATACTAACACAATCAAAATATAACTGCACAACACAACGAAAAACTGCCAAAGCAGATCAAAACACATCAACTACAGAAAGACGCAATGTAATAATGCAGCGCTGAAACTCAACTACAGAAAAAACAACAGAACACATTGGGCCTGACTCACAAAGGTAAACTTAGTAGCAGTAAAGTTGGACTTTAGGTCTAAACTTAGAATCCAGGTCTAAACTTAGACTTTTGGTCTAAGTTTGCCTTTGTGTATCACGCCCATTATCACCACAAAAATGCCACATACAAATACGCCCAAACGTGTTTGCCAGATACAGGCTTTCCTAATACAGCCTTGAAAGGCACATGCATCAAGCACTGCCTTACTTAACACCAAGGACATAAATTAACCAAAGTTTAAAAAAAATAGTGATCCGGCCCAGCATGCTTTGTTGGCCCAACAATTGTGGTTAGTAGAACTGATTTCCCTGCATCTGAAAATGAACCATAAAATGTTTATTAAAAACACAATTACTTTCCAAACCTAAACGTAATGGTGTAAAACGTATAGTATAATAACCAAGTCCGTGATATTGAACCCGTCATGGTTCAGTGTTACCCTCAGGGCAGGCATCTCAACCGACGTGTTTTGATCCCTTTTGACTGCTGTGTTCCCTCACTCTCTGCACGGTTCCCTGTCAGTGATCTTGTGTGAGCACTTAATTAAAGCCTTATCTGAATTATTATCTGCCGAAGCCACTCGGTGCCTTTCTATTCAAGTGCCATTTCTGAAATTGTTATCGCGGCTCCTTCGATGCCCTCGTCTCTGGGCCCAACGCGTGGAACAGTCAATTATTGCACATTAGCAGCTGCTCTTCACCTCCCAGAAGCTCAAAGGCAGCTCCAAGGAGGACACTGCCACCCAGCACCCAAATGAATGCATTTTTCAGTTCTGAAATGAGAGCACGCGCATCATCATTTCGACCATATGGATCTGAACTGAGTTCGGCAGCTTGTGAGGGGTCTGAAAGCTTGCCTAAGTGCGCGTGCCTGGAGATTGATCCAACTTCCGGGAGCACAGATGGTGCACTGATTTGTGGGGCCATTTTAGATGCAACTTAAAAAAAAAAATCTACATAATATCGTAACATCCCACCAGAAACATCACAAGGCAATAATTCTAGTTCTATAAAAAGCAAATTATGAAAATGGGGGTGCATAATTAAAGTTAGATACTGCTTGGGAGGTGGGTTGTGCTGCACTGACGAGGATGTAACAGTCATACTTAACATCACCCATTGTTAACAGTCACAGTATTTATTAGCTAGAAGGTTTAAGCACGTTATACTATGGGCGATATGCATTTCTCCTTCATACAAGTACGGAGGCCCCTCACAGCACAGCTAAACAGAAAACCTTAGCATGCCTACTTAAACTATGATCATGTGCATCAGCAGCCCATTTAGGGTATACTAGCAAATATATATGTTTTGCAATGAGTCAAAAGCAAACCAAAAAGGGCCTAAGCCTGGGTTGTTATCGAGACACCAGCATCTTCAGGTGACTACAAGATTGAGGGTCCTTGGTACCTAGGTATGGGCAGGGCAGTGAATGACCTGCATGGAAGGCAGGCACCAGTAGAGCTAACCCTATCACCACTCCCTTCTACAAGCCACCACTCACTGTTGCTACGGCCTTTCACACTCACCAGTGCACACTACACTCAATAACGGACAATGGGCCATATTATCAAGAACGGCGCTAACATTATCGGCGCTTTAGCGGCAGAAAACTGCCGCTAAAGCGGCGATAAGAGGCTTGACAATATGCCCTTGAGAATTCCAATAAAAGCTCATGTTTGATGTCCTTCACACCAGAACCTGGGCTTCTATTGGAATTCTCTAGGGCATATTATCAAGCCCCTTATCGCCGCTTTAGCAGCATTTTCCTGCCGCTAAAGCGGCGATATTTGTTATTGCTGTTCTTGATAATATGACCCTATCTCTTTTATTACAAAACATAGGGCCTGATTTAGACTTTGGAGCGCAAGAGCATACTCCGTTGGGCCCACGGAGTAAAGTACTCCAGCGTCCTGAGGGAGAAGTCATATGCCAATTTCAGAGAATTAACGTACATCTCTAGTATTTACAGAAACAGTAGTCACAGTGGTTCCTGAAAAGGATTTGAAAGTTTGACTGACGGTTCGATCAACTTGACTGAGCCAATAATCAAACTTTCAAATTTTTTTGATTTTCAAAAACAAAATCTCAAAGCAGAATTTTGTTTTTCAAAATAAAAAAATAAAAACTGTGACCACCTTGCCATGGGAGATGGAGTAGTCGCTGTTCATACATACTGAAGTTCCACCCAACTCTAAATGGCGTGAGTGAAACTTCCTATGGTGGAGAGGGTACTTCGTCACTGTTGCAATGAGTACCCTCTCTGCCAAAAGCATAAATCAACCGATAGTTTTTCTTTTAGGTTATAGTGGTGAGATCTGTTAATATAGGTTCCTACAATAAAACTGGGTTCTTGTGCACAGAACATTTAAAGGAAAACATATGTTGGCCTCCTAGTCAAAAGCTTTGAATAAAAATAATCCACTTGATTGGATCATGGTTTCGGGAATGTAAGGTTTAGGAAATCCTTCCCAAGCCTTATTACCGGTTGATTACAGGTTGGGCATTTTCAATTACATTTTAGTGGCCACAAATGTATAGGCTACCTGTTGCACTGCCACATGAAACTGTGAAAACCGTTGACCTTTGATGGAGATATTTGTTTCCTAAATTCACCAGTAGGACAAAATTGAGGAGTACATTTCCACAGGCCATCAGCCATGCGGAGAGCCGTTCCGTGTTTCTCCCGTTGCAGCACCCAGTCTTCTTTTGCACCTCTTTTTGATGCTTGTGGAGGTTGTCAACTCCTGCAGCTATGAAACATGGCAGCCACGGTAGCTGCAGCAGAGTGAAATTTCCAGTGCACATGTTGCTCTTGTATCTAATTACTTCATGTGTGGTCAACTCAATCCTACCTGTATTTGAACATAATTTTTATGCCAGTTACCAAATATTACTGGGCTTGTGTTATTTCACTCTGGTATATAATTCATATATGATCATGAATCTTGAAACAGATGCTGACTAGCCAGCCAAGATGGCAGATGAATCCTTACGTTGCTCTGCACCTCATCCCTTTTATCCTGCACAGTCCTCTTGAATTGCTACCAATCTGGCCACCATTGTGAGCGGCATTGCTCCCCACTACGAATACCTATTAAATGAGATGTGTGAAGTGGTACTGGTTGGACATCCTTTTGAGGAACTGAGGGAATGTTTGCACTCGACACGGTAGTGCTGAGAGACCGCAAACAAGTAGCAGTTGGGTCAAGAGGCGACAGGTGTGACTGAACAGCATAAAAGGGAGAAGGAAAAGGGCCTTCAGCCGACAGCACTGAGTGTGGAGGACTTAACATGGCGGGGGACTGCTGAGGCATGCGGGGGCGACACACTTGGCGCTCGCAACTAAACTGGATACAGTACTGGAGGTGGTCGAGAAGATAGAAACAGCCCTCAGCCACACACGCACATCTCTGGAATCTAAAATCTATGGTCACATCGAATTTCACACTCTTACGAGTGGAGCACTGCAAGTTAGCAGACTAAGTCTGCACCAATGAACACACTTTGGCAGAACTAGAGCCAACAACACATGCAAAGACAACTGTGCTGCAAACTCTACTATTTAAGGTGAACACTCTGGAAGATAGGCTAGTAGACCCAGAAGGGCGTTCCTGTCGGAGCAATGTAAGAGTGGTGGGCCTTCTAGAAGGGGAGGAAGGCCAGGACACTGTAGCTTATGTTGAACATTGGATAAGAGACCTGTTGCCTGAAAACGTGCTGTCACCACAATTCGTAGTGGAACGTGCGCACAGAGTGCCAGCTCGCAAGCCGCCTCTGGACACAAAACCCAGACAATTTCTGTTGGACTATGGGGTCAGAGATGCCATAATGAGAGAAGATCTCAAGCTGAATGAAATCAAGGTCCAAAATACTCAAATCATGTTCTTTCCTGAATTCATGGCGCAAGTACAGAGAGTTCAGAGACGGCGCTCCTTCCAAACCGTGAAGCTCCATCTCTGCAAACTAGACCTGTGCAATTCTCTGCTGTTCCCAGCTCGGCTACGGTTGTAGCAAAGGGCACCACCAGTTTCTTTGACTCACCATCGGAATCCTGGGACTGTCTGAAAAGTGCAGGCCCTGCAGAAGGGTGCATATCACCAAGGAATAAGATGGAAACAAGCAGGCACTCTAGTTCACCATCAGCTGTTTTCAACCCAGAGCAAATCATCATGGAAAGGAAAGAAGCTCTCAATGTAGCAGCAGCAATCCGAGTCCTAAACCAGACCTCTGACCAAGATGTGGAGTCCACCCAGTCTCAACATGAAGAGGACTCCACTGCTGGGTCTGCCCACTGTCACGCCACAGACCTCAAAAGATATGTTACGAATCTGCACTCCGTACATTATATGTGTTCCAATTCAGATACCCGATTCCATTTTTCTTTTCAAATCTATGAAGCGCCGGGTGAGCACCCGATTCCCTATCAGAAGACCACTCTGATGTATTAAAACATGCTCTGAAAGTGCACACTGCGGAAGCACCATACGCAGTAAAAAGATTTCACCATGAAGCATATAAATATTATAACATTGAATGTGAGAAGCATACATACACCTGCGTGCTGCTATTCTATATACTCATACCTACAACTCAGATCCACCAGTATAGCACTCCGGCAAGAACTCATTTAACACAAGTGGAGGCTGGACACCTCCGTAGGCGCTGGCGAGGGCAAGTGTTTAGCACTAATTACTCAACCCTGGCACGTGGGGTGGTGATATGGGTAAAAGCAGGGACCCTATACGTAGTAGAGGAAGTGCAGGTGGATGAGGGAGGTCAATATGTGTTCACGATGGGTAGATGAAACAGTCGTAGCATCCTGGTGGGCTCAGTGCAATGCCAGTAACACTGATCAAGCCTCATTTCTGCGCACGCTGACCAATGTTCTATTCCAGTGGAGCGGGATCCATTGGTTAATAGGAGACGACTTCCACTTGGTACTTGACGTTACTCTGGACAGATCATCCCCACCTCTGAAATGTACTACAGCCTTGTCGAACACCCAGACATTTACTGCCTGGTTAACCCATTGTTCACTGACAGACATATGGTGTGCATGGAATCCTGAAACATGCATACACTCCTATTACTACCCGGTACATAGACTACACGTCAGGCTAGACCGAATGGTGGGATCGGCATTGATGCTTCCCTTGTTTGGTCTGGTTGGATACCTAGGGCGCACACACTCGGACCACAACTCACAGTACATGCAGCTCAAAAGGGATGCAAACCTGCCGCCTATTCTCACCAGCAGTGCTGAAAGACTCAGTTTTTCGTTCATCGCAGCAGTGGAGTATTTTGAAACTAACAAGGATTTCACTAAAAGCACCTTAACAGACTGGGATGCTTTTAGAGTCGTCATCAGGGAGCAGAGTCTTGGACTCACATGGAATATTCACAAACACTTAAATTATGCCATTAGCAGGGTCAAACACGAGCTCTTACATTACAAGACCAAGGCAGTGGCAAGTTCCCGTGGCATGCAACGACTAGATACAGTGCGCAGTTAGCACATCAAACTACTAGAGCAACTTCTATGTCTGAACTACGCAGCCCACTCTGCGTGCACATCTGCAACGTCGAACAAAACGGGCCAGTTATTGGCATGGCTCTGTTTCAGGAGCAGTCTTGACACCCCATACACGCTCTGCATACGAACGCGGGACACATGGTAAACACCCAACATTAAATCGATGCAGAGATGATGCGACATTACGCAGTGCTATATGAGCCCACAGTCCGGCATGATCCAGCGCGACTAGATACCTTATTGACACAATAAGACTGCCCATGATTACCTCTGAACAGAAAGAGGAGCTCAATGCACCAATTGCCCTTGAAGAGGTCCGTGCAGCCATCATGCCACTAGCGACAGGCAAAACTCCCAGACCCGATGGACTACCTGCTTAATATTAGATGGCCTATACCACAATTCCATTGGCTGCACGTTTTATATGCTGCGACCCTGGATGAATCAACTCTCCCCTTGTCGCTCCGCGAAGCGTGCCTGGTCTTGTTGCTGAAACCAGATAGAGACCCCACTGAATTAGCGTTGTATCGGCCCCCGGCGCTACTAAATGTAGACTACAAAATTCTAGCAGAAATCCTAGCTGACTGATTGGCACCCCTACTACCACCCTGGTCAATGCCATTCAAAACGGAACTGTGCCTGCGCGCAATACCTCACTAGTCTTGAGGCGCTTTTTTAGAGTAGCCAGGTACTCACCAGATCAATGGCCTTACTTGAGAGGCTTGATACCAGATCCAGATCTTGAGAAGGCCTTCGATTCTCTGAACTGGGAATATTCATTTGCCACGTTGCCGCGATATGGGTTCGTAGAGACCTTCATCCGCATGGTCAAACTACTATACAGGGAACCAACAGCGCGGGTGCGGATAAGACCGTACATCTCTGCTCTGATAAAAGTGGGGCGAGGAACCCGGCAGGGATGCCCATTATCCCCATTACCATTCTCATTGGCTATGGAACCACTGGCGGAGGTTATCATACAGAGGGGAACGGAATAGGGCATTGCATTGGGGGACAGCGTACACACAATCCATTGTATGCAGATGACCTGCTCATATATATCAGGAACATTAGGGAGGTCCCCCCTTCGCTGTCACACACTCTAGGAGACGTTGCTGCCCTGTCTGGGCTGAAAGTGAATCCAGAAAAATCCTTCCTCTACCCATATGATCATACTGGTCCGGACCCCCTATATGAACTCAATGGAGTGCGTATTGATGGCGAGTGCATGCCTTCCGCTATCTAGGAGTGCGGTTTTGTCGCCAACATGCGGACCTCGTGGAGGGCAACCTAGACAGGACAGTAACATCTACAAGGTCCCAGATGTCTTTTTGGAGCACATTCCAGCTGATGTTCATGGGCTGGGTGGCACTCATCAAAATGGTGGTGTTGCCAAGACTTCTATATTATTTCACCAATCTGCCCTCACACATTCTCCTGTCCTTCCTTTGTGCCCTGGAGAGCACCATCAGGGACTTCCTATGGGGGAATACTCGCTGCCGAGTAGCCATCAAAAAACTATACCTACCGACCAACTGGGCTGGCCTGGTGTTGCCTAACATTGAACAATGTTATCTTGTTGCGAAACAGCAATGGGTGGCCTGGTGGCTGGCAAGCCGCAACTTATCTGACACAGTAACTATCACCCCCCTTGTTCCCTTAGTCCTTGTATATTACCCGAAGTGCGAGGCCATATGCGCCTGCTCTGCCATAACTGGGCACAACCAGAAGACGCGCAGTCACGACGGCGGCGGAATTACACTAATAGGGTGCGGTGGGGATCCATGACATGGGAGACTTATACAGGGAGGGCACCTTAATGCCATGTGCCACACTTATGGCTGAAGGAGGGTTGCATCCGGGACAATTTCTGTTACATCGCTCGATATTAACGGCTTTAACTAGCCAATGGGGCGACAAGATAACTAAGCCTCTGACTCACCTAACAATCCAATACCTGCATGTTATGGGGCAGGGCAAGCATCTTACAAAGTGGTTTGAAGCCTCACTTAGACATCATACCTCAATAGAGTTATCACCGCTGAGACAGCGCTGGGAAGAAGAGCTGCATCTATCATTTACAGACAAGGAGTGGGAGGATGTACTGGAGACCCCAACGTACGTTCCTAGGAATTCGCGTTTCAGCGAATACAGTACATTATAAAAAGAGCGTACCTTACACCGGCGAGGATGAACAAATATTTCACTTGCACTAATGCCTTTTGCATATTCTGCTGTCTTATGGATGCGGACTTGCTACACATGCTGTGGACCTGCCTGCATCTTCAAGGATATTGGAGTGCTGTAGGGGAGGCCCTGGCGCTATGCACAGAGGGCATGCTCCCCTTCGAGACCTGTATTCTACATCTATATTGCAGGAGTAAGCACCATAGGGTGACCTCCCGTTTTATCGACATAGGAATGGTAGTGGCAAAGCGGATGCCCACAAAAAGGTGTAAATCCCTTGAACCCCCTCAGGGACTGGCCTGGCAAGATTTCTTACAGGTGTGGGCAAAGGTGGAAATTGTAGCATTGAACCTGGAAGACACATTGGGCCTCCGCAAGATTTCAATTGCAGCAAACTGGAACACAATCCTAAGAGACTTCCAGGCCGAACATAACACCATTGCAGACATTGGGGTGGTTACAAGCAGACATGCATGAGAGACACTCTCAGTACACATTTGCACACACGCTTACACATTCCAGAGCACAGATAGTAAATAGACATATTTAGTGCGGGATCAGGTGTTGCTCCAGTCATGTTACACTGTCACCTGTTTGTTTTTCTTTGTCCCACACATTGTTACCTGCCTCCCAAGTTAGTAGACCATTACACAGATGCCAGGACAGGCACCTCAACAGGACATTGCCAGAGATAAGAGCTCCACATGGGACAGCAGAGAGGAACAAGAGAGTTATGTAGAACCCCAGGAGATACTGGTAAATGCCATATACAGGCAGCTGTTACACTGGAATAGGTACTGCAACATTACTTATATTTGATCATATGCCCAAACAGAGAAAATGTAATAACATGTAATGACAACTGTGAATGTCTACTTTTGTTAATGAAACTTCTAATAAAACAGATTTAAACGAAAAAATGTATCTTGAAACAGATCATCTATAAGAACTGGGTCTATTAGTAAAATTATTCTAAGGGTTACAATACCAGAATTGAATGAAAAAGTGGGAAGTAATGGGTAATTCTCGTACTGGGAGGATTTTCTGATGATACATCACATGTTGGCCTACCTATAGTTCTTGATTGATGACATTTTTATTTAACCAAATAGGTCAGTTAATACATTTTTATTTTTATGCTAGTTCTGAAATCGACAGAGAAATTCACTATTGATTATGTGATCAAACGAAATTGAAGCACATGTTTGGAAAGTATCAGCATAACAAGGTAATGTTGTGTAACATGTTTTCTTTTGGCTTCTACTTCTGTTTAACATGAATTTACTAAGTAAGGGTTTGATTCTTTTATGCCACCACAAAAGCATACCTTTGGTGCTATTACAGATAGGGCGCACTCTTCCCCTTTTGCTCCAAAGAGCACCTTAAAGCAGGTGCACCGGGTGCAAATAAGGAAAGTGCACCCTATTAGGAACAATGTGCTGTACTCAGGGCAGTGTCAAACTCGTGCTGCCCCAAGGCAGTGCTTTCAAGACACATGCATAGCATCTGTTTAATTGCTGCTCCATGTTTCCCAGGGCAGGAATCAACCCACATGCACTTTCAAGAGGGGCGAGAGATCTCTTTGCAGGCAGGTGCAGTGAGTGACTACATCCAACTGAAAGGGGGCCCCCTTTGCCCCCCCCATAGAGATCCCTTTAGGAGGCACAGTGAAAGGCATGTTTGCCTTTGTGCCCACGTCGGTAATATGGTGCAGGCGCAGAGGCAAAGAGATTCCCTCATTTAGTGGGGCCATGCCCCCATACATATGAGGGAATACCCTCTCTAGGTAGCGCTGGTGCTCATATGTGCTAGCGCTATCTGTGTTACAGAAGGGGCCACACAAGTGTCAGCGGCCCATTCTGTAATACCAGAGTGCCGCAAGGGCGCACAAAGCAGGCACAAATGCCAGTTACGCCCTCAGGGCACTTCTGTTTTACGGGCCCAGTATGCCGTGGGCTGAATTTTCCACCTGAAAAAATTGAGAATGAGAATTTACCTACAAATTAAGCCATGGGAAAAGATGTGGAGGGTGAGTGCCTAGCAGGATAGACGTAAAACTATAGATTTCTGAGCATGTCTATTCTGTGGCCAAAATGACCTTGGGGACCCCCCTGGAATAGATTAACTGAATCAGCAATTTTTATCACAAAACATATTTCATTTTTTAGGGAATGAACTGCACAGGGAGCCAGTATCAAGTAATTAATTCATTGCGAAGAAATTTAAGGTGATATCTCATTGGTCATGCAGTGACATTGTCAGAGAAAACTATTTGTCAAAATGTGGACCCAATGAAATTATTATCATATCGTTTACACAATTGTGTGCAATACTTTTCAGAGGTTTGAGAAGAAAATATCTTGCACGAGACATTTTCTCCTCAAACCAGTCCCCCCAATTGTATTTTGCGTAACATTTTAATGTGAGGTATGGGCTCACACCAATTCCAAAAACAAATGTTAATACCGTTTGAGAAATCAAATCTTACACAATTTTCAACGCATCTCATGAAATAAATTATTTGCACTTTCTTACACCCATATCATGCAAAAACAATAGTTGGTACAGTTTAAATAAACACAAGGCACAAACATGTCTACAGAACTGGATGCACCTAATTTACTCACAACACTCATGAAACAATCGGCCCACATACTTCTGGTAACCACACCCTCCAGATGAATGACATTTGGGTGGTCGAATTGTGCCATTATGCTTGCTTCACTTAGAAAATCTCTCCTCTGCTTTTCTGTGTAACCCCCTTTCAAGGTCTTGATGGCCACAGGGATTTCCCGCTTCGCAGGTAGCTTCAGCCGACCATAGCAAACCTCCCCAAATTCGCCTGTGGGGTAGCCAAGAAAATCAAGGTTAAATGTAATGAAGCCATGATGGACGTAAATATTACAGGACAGTGAGCTAGAAGTCAATATCCAAGATCATTTTTTTACCATTATGGCATGGCCAGCACAAGGAGCTGCTATTGCACTTGCTAGTGCCAGCTTAACACACAGATACACACCTACTGCTGCAGCCAAAGTCTCATGCGATGAAAAATCAAGTCAATTTCTTCCAAACCTGTTAAAATCTGTTGCTTATAAACCTAACCAGTAGTAATCAGGTGAAATTAATTAATGTTGCTCTGCATGATTTGTAATTGTAAACAGGCCCTTAGTGGATAGTTGAGGTGAGTAGTCCAAACTATATTACCTTACTGAGTTGGCCCCAGTTCGGGGAGAAAAGAGATGGTAGAGCCTATTTGATATTGGCAAGAAAATGATCTGCTCTACAAAGCTTGTTCTGGTTTGGAATAGGGAGCAACAGCACTATAATGGCCTAGCTCAATACGTGAGTGTGGCATTTAGGAAATAAAGCTGGGAAAAAGTGTGTCTTATAACTATTTAACGTCATGATAGAAGTGTTCTAATTGCATTAACATGTCTAGTTGAGTTGCAGAATTTGCAAATTTACAAAGTGACATCCCTCCAGTCCAGGAAAGTGGCAATTGTGTGTTTTAGGGGTCTCAGTCTTGTTCATATAAACATTCCATGCAGTACCTCAGAGGTTTTCCTCTTGATGCAAAGTTTCCTTCATGAAGGCCACTTGGCACACATCAAGTATCACAGTCTCATGAATCTGTGTCTGTTTGTGTCTTCCTATGTATATGTGTGTGCATGTGTGTCTGTCTGTCTGTCTCACTTGTCATTCAGGGGATGGGCACTCAACGGTATATCTAATGTGCGCAATTGGTTTATTGGTTAAGGGGTATAAACCCTTATCAAGCAGCAACCGCAGTTCTTTTCATGGTGAACCACAAAAGTCAATAAATGAACTTGTGCTTAATACTCCGGTGGCTTGGCACAAAAGCAGTCAGGCTTAACTTTGAGGCAAAGTCTAAAGTATTGATGCAGCACACAAAAAGCAATATAGTTAAAACACAGCACTTGAAAAATCCCACACCAATTTAGAAAAATAGAATAAAATGTAATACATTATTTGATGCCAAAGTAATAAAAAGCCAATCAGTAGAACTAGATTTATGCAATTTCAAAGATTTAAGTAGGTATAGCATCTAAAAGTACAAAGCACTAGTCGCGGTCATGTGGTCATGCTAGACCGAGGAAAAGTCTCAAGTTCAGTCTGACTGAGATGAAACGTGAGCCAGATATGAGAACCAGGTTAGTCCCATTTTAGAAAGTTATCTTCTCAAAGTCTGATGCGCATCCTCCAGTTCACGGTGACAGTGGTCGAGAGGAGTAGGGAGAGGATCATGGATGGTTGTCGCTGCAGCTTGAAGTGTAGCCTGAGTGTCGCAGACAGCTGTCGCTGTAGCACAAAGACTTTGTCAGGAATTGCAGACGGTCATTTCTGGAGCTTCTCGTTAGTGGTCGCCGCTGTCTGTTGATGCTGTAGAGCGAAGTGCGGATCTTGAATTGCCGGTATGGCTGGCGGTTGCTGTAGCACGAAGAGCTGGGCTCATCAGAGTGGGCGACAATATCTCAGTGTGAACAAGCCCATTCACAAAGAGCCCAAAACTTCAGGATTTCTCCTTTGTGTCCAGAGGAGGGCACTGTGATGCCAAGGAGGCGCCTTTTGGGGATCAGGGACTCACTCTTGCAAAGGTGAGCAGAGCTCAGGCCGGTCCAGTTGTGGGTCCAGTTGCAGCAGGCCAGCTGGGCAGTTGGAGGGAGGTCTCTGGCTCTTGTAATGTCCCCATAGCTCAGTCAACAAGTCAGCCACCTGACACTTGGAGTCACTCAGGTAGCCTGGGATAAAGGAAAAAGGTCCAGTCTTCCTTCTCAGACAGCGGGGCAGGCCTCTAGCAGCAGGGCAGTCCTCTGGTAGCAGGGCAGTCCTTCTTCTGTAGTATCCACATTCCCAGGAGTGTTCTGAAGAGTTGGTCTGAGAGCCCAGTTTTTTATACCTGGTGCCAGTTTTGAAGTGGGAGGAACTTCTAGACTTCCTCCCACATCTAGTTCTGAATTTTCCTTCCATCTGCTGTGGCTTTTTCAGTGACAATAAACTATTTGGGAAATCCTTTGTTAGTGTGCTGAGGCAACTCCTTTGAATAGAAAGGGTGGTAGTTTATAGCCCCGCCCAACCTATCCTGTCAGGATGGCCTACCGTACCCACACCTAAACCTCCTTTGTGATACCATCTGGGAGGAATACACAATGCTCAACTGCCAACTACACCTAGTCATGTAACCAAGAATACAGGTTGCAGGCACCAAATTATTGGATAAGAGATTGCCAGCTTTCTAAAAGAAATTTAATAAGGATATTTTTCGGTTTTACAATCAACCTCACGTCCTGAAAATGGTTTGACGGTCTTATTGCCAACACAGACCAACACAGACCAAAACGTCGACAGCAACGTCTATCTTAACACATTTGTTGATCTTAAGGAACCGTTTTCTGTTTTGTCAGATCGTTTTCCTTAGTTGATTCATGGAATAGATGTTCACTCAGTTGCTTTGTAGGTTAATTTGGGATACCTCCAGCACTATGTTTGGTTGATTCCAATTGTACTTCCCTTGTTTATATTTATGTATATATTAAATATATGTTTTTGAAGAAAAGTCCGCCCAGGGTTTTGTGACAATTGTCCGCCCAAAAATTACTACACTTTTAATGTTTGATTAATCACTAGTTCACCACTAATCAGGGTTGAACAAAAAATAATCTTTCTAGATAGAACTGTTGAACTAAGTTTATAAACAAAATCCCTTGCAGTCACTCTTCAACCTTTTTCTAGCTTTATCGCCCAAGCCTCCAAGGGTATATTAGGTTTTTCCCACTCCTTTTGATACAGCTTTCTAAAAGAAGCATTTTGAGAACTGTGACTTAAAATCTGACTTTACTATTACAAAGGGTTTAAAATTACAATTCATTAGAGACCATACTTGACATTCCTACCTGTTCCCAATCAAAAGGTTGCACTTATTAAATGTAATACAGTAACCTATATTATCCTATCAGAGAGCTAGGTAATGCAGTAGTGAAAAACATATGTAAGAGTTTTTCACTACCATGGCATGTAGAACTTGAAAGTACATTTCCCATATTTTAAATACACTGCACTGTGCCCTATGGGCTTTTTAGGGCCTATCCTAGGGGGGACTTATATGTATCAAAAAGTTAAGGCCTGGCAGAAGGTTTATTCAGCCAGGTTGAAATGGAAGTTGTAAACTACACACAGGCTGCATTGGCAGGTCTGAGACATGTTTAAAACGGTTATTTATGTGGGTGGCACAATAAGTGTTGCAAGCCCTCTAGTAGTGTTTAATTATCAGGCCCATGGTACAACTAGTACCACTTTACAAGGGATTTCTAAGTAAATTAAATGAGCCAGTAGGGTGTAAGCTAATTTTACCATGTTTAGAGGAGAGAGCACAGGCTTTTTAGCACTGCTTAGCAGTGGGGAAAGGGCACTGAGTCCTAAGGCCAGCAAAAATAAATTCAGTAACACAGGAGGAGTGAAGGCAAAACGTTTGGGGAAAATCATGCCAAGGATGTCAGATATAACAACTAACATTAGGGCCATTGCTGCAAAGGATTTGGGTTGGCAGGTTTGCAGTGCCCACCTCACTACAATTATAACTTCCTTTCACTACCCAGCTGGGGGACCCATTGGCCATGCTTTTAACAATATTCATGGCACCCCTAATGCGTCACTGGGGTCAATTCAGAAATAGGGGAGAAAAACCTATTTTTCATCATTTGTAATACCATTTTGTTATCCTTTCCAGGAGTGCTGCCTTTCAGCAACAGGACTGTATTGAGTATGTATGAGATACTGATGAACCAGTTTTCTATTTTTAACTATTCTTTTGCAGGCATATGTCATGTGGCACTCTATAATATCACCAGATAATGCAATTCCAATTTAGAATTCTTTAGGTCTAACTTTTGTAAGGTAAAATGTTCCAGGCATAGCAAATGAAGAGTACATGGAGATTAAACAATCCTTGAGCAAAGGACAAAGAATTATGAAGGGCTGAAATAGTACCTTGTCTTCCACACACCAGCTGACCCAGCAATAGCCTAGTGGTGTGCAGAAGAGTGTAGGGAAGGTAAATACAATCCATCCCCTCCTGAGAACATCTCACAAAGGAGATCTATATAGGCACCTACTGGAAACCAATTTTAGACCCCAACAAAGGAAAACTACCTTAAATCAAGATCATATTAATTCAGCCAAGCAAATGCTTCTAATTCAGTAGACTGGGCCACACACAGGAGAGATACTCACAGGTAGCTGAAGCACTACCAACAACTCACGAGGTGGAGAAGCCTGATCCAAAGTTTTGCTTAAATTATCTCCCATTCTTGCTTTTCCCATAACCTTTAAGCAGCAATCAGTAAGATGTTGATGTATAAACCGTGGGACAAGAAGTTGTATTGCTTTGTATTGTATATTTATAGTGTGCACAGCCACCCGACGACTTCCCAGTGCTGCGAGAGTCATAGCATGCATCCGTGATCATCTGTGGCGGTACATGGTAGAGGGTAGTGCAGATATAGCCAAGGTTGAAGACATTTTCTGAATCTGGTTTGGTTGGGTTCATTTCTTAACTCAGTTGGCATTGAGGTCCATAGTTTGGGGATCATGTGAGAGAAGGATCTACCCCCCATCTGGTCCTTTGAATTCGCTGGACCATCAGGAGTCTTGCATTGGAGGATTTCAAAGTCTATAGGGGGGGTAGGGTGACAAAAGGGCCCTAATCAAAGGGGGTCCCATGTGGGGCATTCCACTGTGTGCTATACACGATGCCTTAAATTTTTGTCTTTCCTCTACTGGAAGCCAGTGTAGGTTGGCCTAGGTGCGTTTTGACGAAGTGAATTTGGGTAGCTTGAAGATGGCCCTTGCTGCCATGTTTTGAACTAGCTGGAAACTCATGAGAATAGATTTGAGTCCACATGGGAAAGAATAAGTGCCTGGAACACTGTTCTTCTGGATTGTACGGGTAGCTGGTCTAGAATTTTGCCTAGGGTTTTCATCATGCTGAAGCATGATGTTGTTAGTTTTTTTGCTTGGACTTCCATGGATAAGAAACTAACCAGCCCCATGCCCAAGCTTTTTGGGGGGAGGAGGGGGTTGGCGGAGTTCCCAGGCACTCTGGCCAACTGAGCATTGCTTTCAGAGCTGGCTTGTTCCCCAAAAAGCATCAGCTTGGTTTTATCTCCGTTTAGTTTCAGCGAACAGTTCTCCATCCACCAGATGCTGATGTACAGGAAGAAAGTGAATAGTAAATGGAAAGAACGTGCGAGAAAGAAATAAACAAACCAGATCACATTTGCATATGATGTAGCACAAAATCAATTTTTCATTGTAGGGATGCATTATAATCACATGTGTAGGCTGCATCACATATAATCTTTTTTCGTGTTAACCTCCGTGTTAGGATCTTGTAACGCAACAACATGAATGTGATGTGTTTAGGCCAAAATGTAGGATACGTGAAGAAGTATTGTGGAGAATCAAATGCAACCCACGGAAAACATTAATTGAAATGCTCGTGTTGTGCAACTGACAACCATTTATTATTGAATGTGCTCATTCATCATGTTATTTTATATGTAAATGAAGATATTGACTTTATATATCTCAACTTCTATATAACTAGGAAAAGATCATGTTCCATTTCTCTTATGTCATGAATTTTTGAAGGCCTGAAATACATTGTCCCTGTAAGCTCTTGCAATAAAATTAATAGTTGAATGTCATGTGCATGTTAGATTCTGTTCTTTCTCACGTTTGTGTTGCGGATGGAAGAAGTGCCCTTGTTAGTTAGAATAATATCTTTATTTTAGGAGTTAGGCAAGGAGAGAAGAGCATACATTGGGAGCTAATGCAGATAAGGAGAACTGTTGTATTTTCTCACCGGAGAAGGCATGAGAATCAAGGTCATTGTGTTACTGTTTGGGAGCAATCCCTGTCCTTTGGAAAACCCCCTATGAGAATGAGGTCTGATCGGATGGCGTGACCTGAAAGGAATCATGGGAAGACACCTGTGATATTGGAGTACTGCAAGTAGGGAAAGAGCCCAACTTCTTCCCTGCCTTTTGAGAGAGAGCATCATAGAACGCGCTCTGTCTCAGTTGCTGCATGCTGCTTGACCCAACTGAAGTGGAGAGACTTCTAAGGTAGAGCCCACACACTGACATCTTAACCTATCCTGCCTCGAAGAATGCTTAAATAGGGATGTCACGTTAGAATTAGTGTAGGGAGAGATTAATGCTACATTCCCACCAACCCTCGATGCAGGGGACTTGGAGTCGTGTTTCTTGATCTCTAGTATCCTGATTCTTGAATTAATTGTCTTGTGCATGCTGCAACGTCTCAATCTTATTCGTAGATTTGGCTTCATGTTGGTTCCGATGTACTTCTACACCCTCATCTTGAGGTGTCTGTATGTCCAGTTGTTTTTGGCTTTGTAATAAATCAACTAATCTTAATTAGTAGTCTATGATTATTGTGGGTCCAGAGAACTGAAATAGAATTGGCTGACATTGTTAATGCTTTCTCTCCTCTCCACGCTCTCGTGCTGAGAAAAAGTGCCATTGACTTGAGGTTCTAGAGCAGATCTAGAACATACGGGCCCGGCTCCTTCACATATACACACACACACAAACCTCCCCTCAGTGGACACATCATACCTGATCCAATGACTTTCTCGATCTTTATTCTGGAGACATCAATTTCACGAGCAAACTCATGCACTGCTTGGCAGGGATCCTCATAGGTGTGCGGGTCCACGTAAAACTTGGATTCAGAAAACTTCACTACTACTTTTGGGAGACAAGAGAAACACAAGTATGCACTGTAAATATATGCAAGTTTCACTCTGTATTTTCCATCCCACAGCAAAAGGCTAAAGTCATTTCAATAAATGAACATTTTACAAGAAAATTATGATCCCCAGTAAATATGACTTGATTTGAAATGCTCTAGTTCCCAACTGGGAGCCTGGCACTTGCTAAATTATGTTCTCATACATTCAACAATGCATTTAATAAAAATAAAATAAAAGTACAATCATGGATATAATTTACAGAAAATACAGTTTTTTTAAAATCTTTTATTTGGGCATTAATGTACACTTGAATGGTGTTATTACTTGTCCTTCTCCAAAATGGCCAGAGTACAAGCACAGAATGTTGTTGAAAACTGAAGCAATGTCCAGTACAGAACAGCGGCTAGCACTTTGTAAAACTACAATTTGTTGTCCAACATGCCTCAGATGCGAGTGAGCGTACCTCAAGTTTTAGAGCTATAAACTATTTCAGTGCATTGACAGTCTTGAAAATACGCCACATAGTGCCCATCTCTTTTTTATTTCGCAACAGGGCATTCATAACTGAAACTTATTCAGTTGGCAAAAGATTTCTCTTACTGCTTTTTGCACTGTGAACAACATGCTAGGGTATTTGGGGTCACTTACCCTTTTGACGAATTTGTTCAGGTCCTCATTTAGATTACCCATCTACTTTAATATGGTGTACAAATGTTCCACCAAAGGCACATCATCCTGTTCAGTCTTTAGCACAAAGCAATGTTCATTTATCAGATACGTTTCATCTGAGCTGAGTTCCAGCCCCTAACTTCACAATGTGAGTGGTTCAATGTGTAGTGCACAATCCATTTTATATTTGGGGGAACTCTTTTCAACTTATGTGCACCGGCAATTGGACAGGAGAAGTGCTTTGTGAATTTGAAAGCTACCTTCTGGACATAAAATAGCCCCAGGCCACAGTTTTGTTTGCTTGAGTGCCATTTTTGAAATCTTTACTTAACATGGTTGTATTTGGTTTGAAATATAAAATTATAGAACACATTTGAAATCTGGAGTACCTTTTTTATTTTAATAATGAGACAACAAAGAAAATGAATCAACAAAGCTTTAAACACTCCTTAAATATTCAAGCGTTGCTGTTTACAATGAGGTCTGTTTATGCCGGGCTGGATGTAGGATCATGAATTGTGACCTGGGGCCCTATTCCTCATTCTGATGGTAGAAAGCAGAGCAAAGTGAGAATCTTTCAACATTGTTATGAGTATATGAGTATAAGAACACACAGGGGCCCAGGTCCTGCAGAAGGTGCATGATCCTTTGTAGATATGCAGCAGTGCTGAAACATGTTGACCTCATGACAAGGTGTATAACATGTGAATTTCTTTTTAATTTATGGCAAACAGTATTTTTCATTTTTTTTAAACTCCGATTCATCTGGGCGTTATTTTGATCTATTTCACAGGCCCCTTTATTATTTCTCTGTGCCTCTTTTCTTTGGGCTTCAAACCCCACTGTCTATAGCAATGAGTTTCTGTGAGTTTGGCAATCACTATATGAACAGCAAACGACCATTCTTAATAAAATGTCTAAGGATAAATGGTATGAACAAGTTCAACTGTACCTATAATCAGGGGCAGCTGATGACTTTTCAAAGAGGTGGGCGTAGCTTTTCATAAATTAAAGCCACATTTGTTTGCACATTGAAAAACTGATTACTTCACTTCTCTTACCCACCAATTAACTTTTCAATGGAATTGCTCAGCAGGACCAATTATAGCCATAGTGCAACTATTTTTTATTTTACTTGTATTTTTTAATTTAAAAAAAAAAATCCCTTACCAAATATCTCCAAAATGTGATCGCTGTTCCCAAAGGAGAATATACCTTAACTGCCTCTCTCAAGCAGAGCTTACATGCACGGATTCTGCAGGCTTGAAACGTGCGGGGCAAGGTGACCGATCTCTTCCTTTACGCTTGTGCACAGTGCAGCCACTTGAACTATGCACAAAGAGAAAGAGCATGTTACTCATGACCAATGACTGTGTGCCTTAAAAATTAAGTCACACAGTGATTGCCCACTTTCTTCAATGCTCCCGCCCCCACGCTGACTAGAAAGCACGGGAACAGACCATTACTGTAAACCAATTCAGGCTTTGCTCTCATGCTGTTTTATAATAATAGCAGCATGAGAGCAGCAGCAGGATTGGCTGGGGCAACGAACACAGCGCTCCAGAGTAGACAGTAGACTGCGGTGAGCACCTCTCGGCTCTCCCTAATACAAGGTAGATTTGATAGGCTTGAAATGCGCATGTCAAGCTGGCCTCAATAAGAGGCCTGTCCAGCCTGACATGCGCTCATGGCACAGGGCGTATTTCCTTTTTAATCCTGCTGCCTGCCAATCATTAGGATTGGTTCTGCGCCAGAAACCCGTACAATGTTGTGCCTCAACCTGGGATGCAAAATACTTTAAAATTAATTATGCAATCCAATGGCTCATTGCAGCTCGAGATCAGATGGAGGGCAATGCTCCAGCTCTCCCACTGAGGAACCGCTGCTTCCTATAATGTTATCAATGGGTAGAGGCCTGTCCACCTTTTGTGATGTAAAGGCTTTCCTATTCAGATAATAGTACTTATCTGTAAACCTGCTGCTATATTTTATAAATTAGTTCTTAGTATGTACATTAAGGGAACTATTAGGTGGTAAGCAAATAAAACATTTGGAGGAGTCCCCTGAACTGATTTGGTTTCTCAGCATTATATAAATACTGAATATATCTTATAAGTACAGAATCTCCAGCTTCCATCACCAGGTTTTGATGTTGTAGTACGCTGACATTTTCTGACGAAATTTTGTTTACCTCCTGTTTCCTCTTTTGTTTGTTAAGCTTCTGAAATACCTACTAGCTTGTCAAATTGACACATTCCTATGGAAAGCCACTACTGACAGTGATGGCCTCTGGAGCTATTGGCCCTTAACCAGTCTTTCGTTTCCAGCTAATGTCATATAGAGTTGTGTGGCATCCCAAAGTAAGTATTATATTACTGAAACAATGGACTAAATGATTACATATCTGAATTCAGACCAGGCTGAAGTATTAAGACTGGCATGATCCTTAATAGGGACGATGGTCTCTGCATAAGGGGGAATTCATTTTTCTAGTTCTTCTAGATTTTTCCCTGGTCTTTGATCCAGAGGATCATAGTACCATGCTCAACACCCTAATGTACTGACCAGGCATTAAGTAATAAGTTCTCAACTCTTAACTGAGCAATTACTCAATCATATGTAGATTGGATCTCCACCTCTCCCCCATCTTGATGCATTATGGAGTCTCCTAAGTGCTCATCTCAGTCTTCCACACTATTCAGAATCCACATGCAGCTGCTTAGTTAAATGGCATATAAAATAGAGAGAAGTTTACCATGAACATGTTGTCAACGCATATGTAGTGTGTTGTGTACGGGAAGGTTTAATTTGAGATTTATATTTTTCAGCTATCCCAAGCAATACAAAAAAAAACAAATCTGAATGTCTTAACAGCAATTCAGACTCAACCCTCCAAAATCTAAATTCTTGCTCTTCTTAGCAGCCTCAGACTTAGTGACCCAGTCCTGGTGATCAACATCACTCCTATGGACATTGCTTCCAGTTTCAATCCTGAGTTTTATGTTGGATTTGAATCTTCATCTTCAATAGCAGGGCTAAATGCTCCAATACCATCACAAACTATATAATAGTATTGTAATTCTCACCCCGAAGGCTGACATCAAGTGTGTGGTTCAAGTTCTGATCTTATCTAGAATATGGCAAACAACCTCTCAGCAGTATACCCAATGCCCTTATAGTAGCCCTCAAGTCAGTTCTTCTTGCAACTGCCCATTTGCTCGGCGGTGCACAGCTATTTGATCACATCACTCTGGTCCTACTGTACCATTGATGTCTCCTCATAGTGCGGGATGGATCTTCAAAAGTACAAACATGTTCAGTACTTGGCTTTGGAGGGAAGATTGGGGTGGTAGGGTGAGAGGTTGGGGGAGTGATGAGGAATAAGTTACCTATGAAGCAAGGATTTGCGGCACAGACGTAGAGACCACTTGCTTCAAAAAACAGTTCCCAGTCCATCTCACATTGTACCCCCAAAAAATGGAACTCCCTCCCATTCAAGCTCCTTCTAACTGCCTTACACAGTACCTTCCAAAAAGAAATTAGAAAACGTCTGTTCAGTAGTCATCTCACCACCTCTATATGTATTAAGCCCCCGTACTGAAGTTACTATGCCCTATAGCTATCTCTTGCCTACACTCTCTCAGCTATTAGTCACCTCAACATTCCAAGCATCTCTACACACCCTTACTGATGCCATCCTCTGCAGGTTTGAGAAGGGTTCTAAGAGTGTAGGTTGATATTGAAATTTGGCCTTTTCCTAAAGATGTACCTGTTCACTTTATTCAATGCTTTCCTTCTGACTGCTCTGATGCTTTTCTTTCCAAATCTCGTGTATTGTTTTGTACATCTCCGCAACTTTATGGTACAATGCTGTTGCACACTCTGGGGCTTGGTGTGCACTAAAACCGTTTTACATAAAAATGGACGATACATGTTACGTCATCTGAAAGGCGGAGCTAAAAGTAGATAGATTGTAAGAATATGCACTAACCTGCACCCAAAGATATTCACCTTATAGTGTGCATGCTAAAGATTAGTAATTACTAATTTTTTAAAATAAAAAAGTTCTTCCTCTATTTAAACCATTTAATATTTTCACAAAGAAAATATAAACAAATAACTAATGTGTCTTCCTGCAAAAATACAAACTTCCAAAGCAGAATGCTTCTTTTCTTTCATTACTAAATACATTCCCAACAATTGAATTTGCAAAACAGTGTTTGATGTCTACCATTTTTGCTAACTGTCCACCATAATTCGGTGCCATGTGTTCTGCACATTTGACAGATGTCTGTTTAGGTACCAATAATTTTTGATTGCTGAAGACAGGGGCTGTCTGCCTAGGAGACAACCTTAACAACGCAGTCATTACATCGCACTGCATTTACAACGCAGTCATTACATCGCAACATCCTTTACAACGCATGTCACTACACCGCAGTCATTAGATTGCATGTCACTACAACGCATGTCATTACAACGCATGTCACTACAACGCAGTCATTACATCGCATGTCATTACAAGGCATACCATTACAATGCACAGTACCCCTACACTATCCAACACTTACCCTACTGTTTCACCCCCTGGAGTTAGCATAGTAATTTTTACCCCTACACTATCCAACACTTACCCTACTGTTGCACCCCCTGGAGTTAGAATAGTAATTTTTACCCCTCCACTATCCAACACTTACACTACTGTTGCACCCCCTGGAGTTAGAATAGTAGTTTTTACCCTATACTATCCAATGCTTACCTTGAATGCAATGTAATGGTATGCGTTGCAATGGTATGAGTTGTAAAGGTATTATGTGATGTAATGGAATGCGTTGTAAAGGTAGTTTCTAAAAATGCAATGTAGTGGCATGCGATGTAATGGAATGCGTTTTAAAGGATGTTGCGATGTAAAAAAACTGTGTTGTAAAGGCATTCGTTGTAAATGTATGCGTTGTAACGTCATACATTCTGTCTGCCTCTACATCGTTCCTGTGTGCCATTATTCCTAGGACCTTCAGGGGCGGCTCATCATCTAAGGTGGAGAAGAATTGCCCCACTGCTCTAAGAGCAGAGCAAAGTAAAAATAAAGTGATAATAACAACATTTTATTCACATTTTATTTTTAGTCTGCTTTTAAGCTCCATGTTAGGTCAGGCAGGGCTGGGCTGGGCTCGTGTGACACCAACAGAGGGAGGAGTGGTGACTGCACCATAAGTGTGCATGACAGTTTGGCTGGCCATCTAGGGCCCGCCAAACCATCATGAGCACTGTGCATGTTCTCTACTGGCTGTATTGTACAGCCTGGGTGGAGAACCTGCACAGGCTCGCAGTCCCTCTCTTAGTGCTGAACCATGATGCACAGACCAATCACAATGCTGTTGTAAGGCAGCGTCGTGTTCAGCTGGGAAATACTGGAAGCCTTGGGGCTCTCGGTCTGAGAGAAGAGGAGGGAGGAGAGGTGGCAGCATTCACAGGTTAGTCTTTATTATCTTTTTTTTACCCCCCCTTTGACCCCGCCCCTCTGCCACCATCCCCTACCAGCCATCAATTCGGACCTTATATGGTCATTCAGTTCTTATTGACACAATGGTCCTCCTTTTAATTAGAAAAAGTATGAACTTTCAACATTTCCATAAATACCTATCTCACCTGACGTGTAACAAGGCCCAACTTGACATGCTTTATATTCATCCTATTTGTAGTTTGGTAAAGATAGTTAAAACTTCGACATAGTACATTGACGTCAGGTAGCCACCCACTGCTCGATTCTTCCTTTGTCTGTGCCCATTTGTACCACAATAAACAGCTATTGTTTCATTGGTATTATATGTAACCTGTGCAGATAGCTGAATCATTTTTTTTATTTTTTTTTATAGATTTTGAACTGGAAATACATCTCCTGTGGGGCAGTTGGTATTTTGTTTTTATATTTACTTATGAATGAAGAATTTCCACTAGAAATTCGTTTCAGTGTCATGGCAGTACATTAGGTAATAGACACTATGACAGCTGAACGGCTGGATAGATAGGAAGATGACAGGGGTGATGTGTTGTGGTACATTGCATTTACAATTTAAGACGTGAAGACAAAGGTATTTGCCCGTAAGCACCCAACTGTGGTCACTCAAGGATTAGTACATAGGACTACATGTATTATTGTCAACAACAAATTTAGGATACTGCATCTCCGTCCAAATTAAAACATGTTCTGTGTTCAATGCTTCCATTCGATTTTGAGTAAGGTCTCTATACTAACTACTGATTTTCACCCATGCACTATTTGTAGTACCTTTATTACAAGAGCTCATTAGTAAATGTTTGTATTGCATTTTATAATATATGGAGGAAGTATCCTAAGCCCCTACATTGTAAGGATATTACAAATCACTGAGGACTTCAGTGACCATATAGAGGGACCAGGCAGACTGCTGTGATACTTGAAGGATCATGGAACTTTGAGGGGACTTGCAATATCTTTAAAATGTATGACAGGGTGTACTTTATTCATTATAATCCATGGCCACACCATCACTCAACACAAAATGTTTAAATCATAAGTGTGTTGCCCTTTCATGTGAAAGAGGATTTTTGTAAAAAAAATTAGAACCTCTAGTGCTTAATTAATCACAGCCAAAAGCAATTAGATAATTGTTGCAAAAGATATTAGAATCGGTTTAAGACAAGTCAGATATTTAAAAACATTGTAGCTAAGAAAGTGTACAAACTTGCAGAGCAATTCTGTATTTCCTATATTTAGCTAAACCATGAAAAAAAGTGTTGCCATAAATAGCTCCTTTCTGCTTATCACTGTTCATCTAGGAAAGCAGAGCAGAAGGAAAACCACATTTCATTTTCGATTTTTAAAGTGCATCTTTAATTATGCATGGTGACCTGCCTTTCCCTTCCACTGCTGGCTCTGGAGGTAGCCATTTGGATGTTAGAACTCAGCTGATATAAGTTATTACTATTTGAGCAGCTACGTCACTTTTTTGTTGTAGGCAATTAGAGACGTCACAAGTTATGTTCTAAGGAAAATGGAAATTGGCTTTCATGCACGGATTGCAGGCACCAATGGATTATACAACAATAAAAATGAAAGAGGTGTAACAATTTGTGACATATTTAAAGTCACACCATTGATCGGCAGCTTAGAATGCCTGGATCGGCTCCGTATGTCTATGAGCAAAGTGGCAAATCCTGTCCTGCTAATTTACAACAACTTGTACCTGTACTCTTCAGAAGGTAGGAGGCAGTATTTCATTCATTTGGAAATCTCACCATATAATTGCGTCCTTAAAGCAGGGATTGCGACTCATCTGTCGCTAGGAGGGAGGTGGAGTTGGTGCTAGGCCATTCTTCATCTACCTGAGCCCCATTTTAGTAAACCCAATATACCGTTCAAGGCACAAACCATTTTCCCATCAATAGTATTAGCAAAAATATAAAATGGGGCAGTGCAACCATTTTAAATAATGCGGTTTTGACCATTACAAACAATGGTAGTGTTCTCTAAAAGGCCACTAACCCCTTCAATGAGACCATGGCTCTGCTATGTTACCATCAAACACATCAGAAGCAGAGCCATAAATTTGTACTCCCAGTTAAAAAATATATGACTACCCACCTCAGGCACCCATGTGAATGGGGTGGCGGGACAGTAGCTTGAGCCGTCTGGATTGGGTGCACATGACATTTCCTCATATTGACCCAGAGCCAAGATGTTCCACTAAACTGCTCTAATACGCCCTGCAATGCCAGTATCTCCTCTTTAATGTTATGTACATACATTAGAACATCATCCACTTATAACAATATTCCTGTACCTGCCCCAATATAACTATTCGAATACCCATTTATCTAGACACATTATCCAACAGTTTAATCAGTAATGAAAAAATGAATGGGAAGATTGGATACCATGACACATTCCTCTTTTCACCAAGTAACTCCCAGAGACTGTGTATTAAGAGACGATAGTTGGTTCACCCTACAGGAGATCTTTCCAAGCCAACACAAACCTCCTTTTAAATAACCCCTGCGATAAGTTGAGCAGGTACACCCTTCGGGAGGGCGGACTTTAGGGTGGTGCAACCTGTGCAGCCGCACTGGGTGCTGACCTGGAGGGGAGGTACTGACCTCAGAGGGGACGATGTGTTTAGCAATAACGTGATTTAGAAACATCTGCTGCAGAGTGCCTAGTGCATTCAGACTTCAGACAGCAATACAAATGTCAAGCTAAATATTGTGATTAATGTTCCTGCTAAGGAGAGAGGTCGGAGTTTTGTCTAGTGGCAGTTTTGACTACCCATAAAGTAGCACAGAGGGTTAATACTGTTAGATAGCGCCAGGACACCTCCGGGTAATTGTCGCGCTTAATAAGTTTCAATAACATAACATAACATAACAATATGCCCGCTACAAAGAAAAAGTCTGCATTTTATGTGTATAACTGAGCAGCGCTTTAAAACAAATTAAATGCATGTGAGAGAGGAGGTACTATTGCGGGGTGGTAGTGAGGAAATTTGAGGGGAAGGTAATGGGTAGGTGCCAAAAATGATTGTTGCACCAGGCACCACCAGTGCTAAATCTGGCCCTGTGTTCTTCAAGAGACCAACACCTGCAACACGCTCACAATTGCCTTCGGCAATTACCTAATAATGGATCATAGGGGCACACAATCAAACAGCAGCCAGGAGCCACAGGGTGTTAATCGTGCTCCACCTGACCCTGCAAACGAATCAGGCTACTTTTAACTTCAGTCCTAGTTGTAAGAGATAATGACATACACTTAGACAGGATCCATGCAGGATTTTATAAGGGTGACGTAGCCCACTGCACAAACATCCTACTGGAGTAACGTAAAATTTGCTCCCATCATGTTATTATTGACTAGGCTGCTTAAGTGTATATTTTCGCCTTATGTATTTGTGAGATGTAATGTAACCCAGCAAAGAAAAGTGCACTTACATCTATATACGAAGTGCACATGCTATGTGATCTCAACATTTATATGTGTGTCCACTAATTCTTTTCTTTCAGCAACAATGAGTTGTAGTTTATATGCCTTTATACAAAGATGTTTTGCTTTTGTTATATAATGGAACGTGTATTCATGAGCATTGCCTTTACTTTTATTAACATGACTGTTCATGTATTAGCATTTACTAAGTTAGAGCGTGAGCCTTGATTTTGCTAACTTGACCAAAGGCCTTAAGCATTTGGGTTTTGCAATGTTTAACCTTCAATGGGAATGTCTTACTCGGATTAAGTGTTTTTGATACAAAGACCTAATGAATGGAAAGAGGCTATTTGTGTGAAACCGATAAGGAAGTGTGATGGCAGTCAAGGGCGATAGAATCAATGGCCAGAAGGGAGGAATACTGTCTGTACAGAATGAGGGGACATACCCAAAGCCGTCTTCAATTCTATGGATCAAAGAAGAAGAGTTACAAGCGCGTTTTTTGGAATGTACATCAGAAGAAAGAAGAATTGCAAGTGTGTTTTGCCAAAGGGAGTACTGTTCAAGAATGGTCACTAATTGGACCTTTGGCACTGATTTAGAAGGGTCTCTGAGGATAAGACTGAGCAAGGTACTGTGGCTTTGCGGTGCACTCACGGAGAGATTTCTTTAGGCTAGGAGAGGGTTAGACCCCTATGCTGTATGTTTTATTCTCATTCTGTGACTTCATGCTATGCAATACTTTACTTTGGAAAATGTATATTTAAGTTTTCCTACCCTGACACCTTTTTCTACTATATGGATTGAATTGTGATATAGGTTAGTATTCTTTAGTGTAGTGTAACTTAGGAATTAGAAACCCTAATGCATCATAGACAGGAAGATCAGAATTTTCAATCTCCTCATCATGCTGTATTTCTTTTAATATGTACAATTGCTACAGAGGTTCTAATCGGTTATCTGCTATTGAGAATTCACTTTGTCCGCAGAGTCTGAAGTCTGTTGATGGTTTTGTATTGCTCTGCGTTGTTCTGAGGCTGATTTATATTGCCCTAGCTTTGAATTTGTAATAAATCCATACTTAATGAGATCTCTTGACTCTGAGCTGCACTGTGACTAAAAGGGCTGCACTGTAATTATAAACTCGAACTGAAGAACTAACTCCTTTATTCTTCAAGCTTCCTATAACGATCCGCTTTGAGGGGGTAAGAAGAAGGGTCCATATTCCTCCGGGTGAGCACTATTCAGCCTTATTGTTGGCCACCCCACCTACAAGAAGTAGCCATCTTTGGTAGATTAAGGAGAAAACTGTTAAATATATTAATTTTTTGTAGGTACCCAATTGATGTTTAAGATGAAAACCTTTGATTTGCATCAGTCTATGAAAGATCAAAATTCTCTCTCTTTTTTAATTGCATGATACAGTATATGTAATCCAGCCAAAATGTAGTGAGTTTTTGGCTCTTGGTGTGAGAGCGAACTTGTAATCAGGAGTTTCTCACTTGCGTCCTTGCTGGGGGTAGTAGGCCAAGGGAATGGTAGGATACTCGCTTTAAGCACTTAACTCATTCAAGGTAGCAAGAACGAGTAGTCGAAATGTAGTCGATGTATAGAGGGGGATAGGCACGCTGATTCATTATGACACTGTAAAACGCATCCAATAACAATACGATTTCAGTGTGTGTGGAAAGGTGATTTTGTCCTGCAGTTTGTTTACTAGAAAAGGAGGCTCGTGACAAGAGTGGGTACGTGTTCTTAAAAGAATTGCTGATTTGATTTTTTGCTCTTACGGGTCTTGCATAGTTTATGTAAAGGGAGCTCAGTTCTCATCAGACTACTGAGGCACAGTAAATGGGAAATAATATAATATATATCTTTACTACTCCATAAAAAACCACATCGGCTCCCTGACAGAAAATACAAGAATATTTTTTTCCCAAAGCACACTAATGACTCGGTTACTTATCGGTAATCTTCATTACTCCGAGTCATAGTCTTCCTCGTGTTTTTTTCACTGTGCCTGGAACACGGGGTGCTCCTGGGTGACTGTGACGAGGAAGACAGAGGAGGAAGGTAATTCCTAATATGTTCAGAAGTTTAAAATAGTGGCAAAAAAAATGTCCTTAAAAGTCTAATCTGTGGAGATATTTTGTAAACTCTTTCAGAGGTAGACGCTTTTGGGTCTCCAATTTCTTCCAGGATATAAATTCACAGTTCGTTCCCAGAATTCCCCGGGATCATCATTCGTATTACTATTCGAGTTTTACAAATCACATTATAATGTAGATAATATATATATATTAAAAAAATATATATATCTTGAGTCAGTCGGTACTAAGCCCCCAAACACAATGAGCTTTCTTCTGCATAATAACGTTTAGATTCCACATAGTGTGAAGGCTAATTTCCAGCAGTACAGTTATCAGTCGGCTGGGTGTTTATTGATTATTTAAACTAATCACCATTAAGGAAAAATCGATCATTTCTTCTTTGGATCTGCGTCCGTAGACTTGCAGCCATGTTTACCGTTTGATTTCTAAGCGGTTTCATTTTCATCCATCCTAGTGCTCAGTGATTGGCTGACAAGAATTGTTGAAGCAATTCTTTCAGCAGAAAGTGACGCTGCGTGGTGTGCAACCTGAGCTATCGGCTAAAAATAGAATGTTAACATACCAAGCACTGGACCGTGCGTTATGTTGTTTCTAGGTGCAGTGAGCACAACTGTGTGTCGAAAAAAGCCCAAAGGAAGTGTGATCATGTCAAACAAACCAAAAGAGGAAACGTAGATAAACGTGTAAGTTGGCTACTAAAGATGAAGGAATACATTAAAATACTGTATTCATCACGCACATTCCGTCTTTCTCTCCCGGTATATTTGTTCCATTCAATTTGTATTACCTTTTTTGCCTGTCTTGATATTATTTCTTGTATCCCATGTCATATTTTTTCAGTATGATTTTATTTCCATGTGCCACTTTTTACCATGCCTTTTGTTGCATGCTTTAAACAAAAGTATATACATTCATGGTAAGTTTTTGAGATGTTTAGATATGAGTAACGTGTTGCCGTGATCTGTGACCTGCTAATTCCATTTCCTCATGTTCTTTGTTTCATGCTTTGTACAAATATGTATGGATACGTTTTTGTGACCGTGAGATACGAGTAACTCATACAGTGGCTGGACCTGCGTTAGGGGGTATAAAGGGATGAATGCTTTTCTCTGAATGTGCGTATTTCGGCTAGATATGGCTCGACCAATGACTACATTCCCATTATTGAATGATAAATAATCAATGACTTATTTTGTCATTTTTTTCATATTTTAGAGCTGTATCATTCTGGCAATCAGGGGAGTATGTATATGTATCATAAAATTGCCTACATTGGGTTGAATTTTAAATTTACTCTAAAGATAGACTTGTCATAATATGATCCTCTGAAAACAACTTGATATTTCTTTTTTTTTTTTTTTTTAAATAGCACAAAGGTCTCACTTCAAAGCAGCCTACTGTTATTTCATCAATAACATGATCACAAAAAATAATTACAAATTTATATTTCAACTTAGTATTCATATAGTGTAACCGCAAGAAAAGAGACATACTAGATGGAAGTTTCTGTTCCTAACTATTTTCAAGGTACAGCGAAATTAAATTTGCTTAAACCTAATGCCTAAGCTATGAGGTTTTTTTAATATTAAAGTTTAAAGTTGTGTGTTTACTGCTACGCCGTGGAACCTTTGTTACACCGTTGCCTCCGCCACCTATATCCTGTAGATGGGCAGTAAGTTCAACTCCAGTGGCCATGAAGTCAACTGGATATTCAGCCACCTTGCCACGTCTTAAGGGCAATCCACATATTACTATTGTCTTTCATTCAGTGGGCTCGGGAGGGACTGGATGGACATTTATCCTGATGGCTGACCCAAGCATGTTTTAGAATAATTAAGTATGTTTCCTCCTAAATCTCCTCATTGGCCAACACTTGAATCTCTGCATTAGCACATTAGAACTTGTACTTACCTCTAGCTATCTCACATGTACTGAGATGCCGTAGGTCACGGATCTTCAGTGTGTGGCAATGTTTTCCCATAAATCTATAAACATTTTTTAGTTGTTGTGGCAGCAAGAGTAAGGGATGCAGTTTTGAATGGCCAGGGTACAATTTAACACTGCAGCGCATTTCATGATTCACACCAACTGCGTCCTCTAGGTATGTCATTTTTTATGAGCAAGTTCAATTTTCGCACATTCCCTAACGTAACATGCTTGATTTCTGCAAGTTTTACCAAACCGCATATTACTATTTCTCCAGTGATGTCGTGAATCTTTAAATGATATGCTTTCCATCTAACAAAGAACTGGGTTGTGGCCTTGGCCAATCAATTTCATGGCTCATTTATTCTTAACCACAATACGCGGGTTGATTAGAGAGAAACTTTGAAGGTTATCACACAGCTTTATAATCAGCAAGCAAATGTCCTCCTAGGACCAAGTGTAGATCCTCAATTCTGTCCTGTGTTAGCTCTGGGAAATACGAGGCAATTCTTGTCAAGTACTGAGCACACTAAAGGCATCATCTAATATTGGGCAGGTCATAAACAGTGGGTGGATGAAGGACACCAACTTTTTGGAACATGCTTACCGCTTTTCGAACTAGCCTATTTGCCAATCTGTTACATCAGAAACTGGATTTTAGAAGGAGGTCGCTAAACCTCCTGCCTCAGTTATGTTAATGAGAAAGGGAGGAGTCTATGAATGGCTAGGTATGTATGGACAGAGGCCAGCAATAGAGACCAGATCTTAGTCCCTACATACATGTTCCCATTCCCTGGATGTTGACATTTTGAAAGGTGGTTTTTAAAGAAAGATGTTGACATCCAGAGAAGAGATCGGGGGATCACACCACCAGATCTGTTGCAGAGTGTTAGCAGACGGAGTAGTAATAATGTACTTTATATTTGACTGCCAAGATGACCGAGGACCTCCTCCATGTGTAAACATGTAAAGAACGGAAGGTCCAAAAAAACACAATAACTGTTGTGGGGTTAAACACACTAGTTTGCAATCAATCTATAATCATATGATAAATAAAAATAATGTCTCTTTGGGGGATATTTATTTTGGTACTTAAGAGCCAGCATTTACTGATGTTCTAGGCCCTGTAGTCATTGTAATGACTGATAATTCTTTGTATTGTACCTGAGCGAAATGTTGAATAAACAGAATGTTTTAAAAAAAAAAATGCGGCAGATTTACAAGCCCCTTGCGACACTTTTACGCACCCGTTGCGTCACTTTTGTGACGCGTGGGGCTCGTAAACAATGCGCCACGTTGCGACACCTTTACAACGTGACGCATCTAGGGGGATGCATTACATTGTAAAGCCCTGCTTCACATAATACCTGAGGCAGGTACAATGTATGCAGGGTGGGCGTTCCGACGCAAGAAAGCCTCGTACAAGTGACACAGTGAAATCTACAAGATTTCACTGCGTCACTTCAACGACGCCACTGCGTCAAAACCTTACGCCTGCTTGAAGCAGGAGTAAGGAGTGACGCAGCACAATAGGAATAGGCATTCCTGAGCATTGCTGGAGCTGTGTCGCGCTTGCGACACAACTCCAGCAATGCGTTCTCTTTACGCCAACAGATGCATGATGCATCTTTCAATCATTGTGCCATGGTGCGCCGCATTATAAATGCGACGCATCCGTGGTGGAGCAAGAGCTTTTTTGCGTGACACAATTAAACTGACGCATCTCTGCTAAAATGCAGAGATGCGTCAGTTCTTGTAAATCTGCCCCAATGTCTCTTAACATACATTAGTTTTAACTCATTTCCTGGAAAAAGGTCCAGCGTGCTTGTTTTCAAAACTGCTGCTAAAAGAAGTGATCAGGGTTATTTCTGAATCCTCTAAAGACGCACTGCCTCATTGTAGTTGGTATCAGTGCTCCAGAGGGACTGGTCATTGCCACAGATTAATAGAAACAACTTTGTGTTAGAGAAACTCTGCTTGGATAAGCCAAACACTTCCCCTGGGCATGCAATGTTGTTTCTCAGCCTTGCCTGGTTATTGTCTTTGGTCACATATTAATTATCTGCACATAACAGTTGAACATTATCTCATACTTAACGCTTTCCTTGCACGTAATATAGGAGGCAAGGCAGCAGGTATTTAGTAAAAGTGCTTTAGTTATGTGGGCTTCCCTATAAAAAAATTGGCAGATTGAGACTTTTTGTATCATCGTAGATGTAATATAAACTCAATCTACCCAAAAAATAATAATAATTATACAAAATATTTGTGATTTTTGATGTGGTGCTGCAAACTACACCATTGTTGTTTCTAAGAGAAGTAAATTACATATTATGGCATGATTTTCTTTTGTATATGCTTCCAATAGCTCATAATGTGCCAAATAAAAGCATTTAGGTTTTTCTTGCAGTGTGAATGATCTTGGAATAAACAATGCTAGAGGTATTCAAAGCCAGACCACAGGAAATTGGGTCACTGGCTGAGAGGGGTGGAGCCCTTCTCAAGCAGAAACCAAAATTCCTGTCAGGGTAAAGTCAAAAGCAAATTTCAAATTAACCTGAGCTTAACAATCTGGTAGTTTGACACAAAAACAGGCTTAATTTAGAAGCAATGTGTTAATTATTTATTCAGCACTTCAAACAATAAAAAGGTGAACACATGACACATGGCTGAGGGAAGCCCAGAGCATCAACATTCCAATGTTTGTTAACAGCTGTTTCTGTGAACAAAGGCCTCACAGAGCCCGAGGGGATTTCAACCCCCTCGGGCTCTGTGAGGTCCTTGTTTTACAAATTAGAACCTTCTGCCCTCTAGGTGTGGAATGTTCTAATATCCTTAAAGACCTCTGGCCATTAAAAGCCCACTTCCTTGTTAACGCCCGAGCCATGTTGGAGAGGGCCTAAGGCTATAATAAATTATTTGAGAGCAAAAAGACAAAGCTATAATAAGACGAATCAGAGATATGCAATTCTAAAGATTTAGGTTGAAATGGTGCCTAGAAGCACAAAGCATCAACTGTGGTTATTTGGTCATCCAGACCAAGACAAAGTCAAAAGTTCAGGCCAAACATGATGGAGCATGGGCTGCATACAGGGACCAATTTAGATCAGCTGACAGAGTCCTTTAAATCTAGGTTGCATCAGGCAGCGGTGGCCGCAAGTTCCTGTGTCACGGATGCGTCATGCAGCAGTGGTTCCAGGGAGCTGCGAAGCGGCAATGAGAGGTCCTTTGTCAGGGTTGAATCACAAAGCAGTGGTTCTGAGGAGCTGCGAGGTCCTACATCTGGGATGCGTCTCACTGTGGTAGTTCTGATGCAAGTTTGCGAGGCGATGCGTCATGCTGCATCAGTTCTGCCCAAGTGACCCCAGCTGGGCTGGCAGAGCATCTTCCGGCCTACTATGGGTCCAGGACTGGGGTGTCATCAATTGAGTGGCAAGACTCACAAAAGGCAGAGTCCAAGTGTAGTATTCAAGATGGTTGGATTCTTTTCTGTCCCTGAATCTCTCATTTGGAGGCCAGCCAACTAGTCCTTGGAGTTACTCTGGTGGTCCTGTGTCAAAGGTGGAGGTCCAGTCCTTCGGAGACAGGCATCAGAGCAGCAGAGTAGCGGGGGCGTGGCTTAGCACGCAACGAGAACGGACATGCCCGGGTAGAGCTCCCGCCTGAGCTTGCCTACCCCGGGTCTTTTATCCGTAGAAAACTCCTTTCCACGACCCGAAACTGCCGGCGGACCTGCATGCCCTGGCTGAATTTGGGGCGCATCGGAGGTAACGTGCAGCACCGGCACCGACGGCGAGCCTGGAGCCGTACTGGTGAGCCCGCACCTGGAGACGACGTCTACGCGAGCCCGCGGCTCGGGGCGACTCACCAGGCCTTGAACTGCGGCCTACGAGGAGCCCCGCGGCCGTTGCCGAGGAACCCCCGCGAGACGGGCATAGCGACCGGGGGCGCCTGGAGGCCCCCCCTCCCCCCTGAGGAGCCGTCAGACGACGACGGTGGGCTGGGAACGGCTTGGTGCAGCCACGCGGACGCCATCTGTGACGCCCAGCATACGCGTGAGTTGGCGGACGGGGGCCTGGGGGCCGGCGGGGTAGAGCCAGAAAGAAGACAGGAGCAGGAATCTACGGAGAAGACAGAGATCCTTGGAACTGCGACGGGACGCAGGGGATTCACCTCCCCCTCCCCCCGCTCTGGCCTGGCAGTTGATGCACCATAGTTCGGCCACTCCCATACTGGTTTCCCACAGACCAGCACAGCGCACCACCTGTGGCCCTGCCCGCTGCGACGCAGCTACGCAAGCCCGGAGCGGATAGGAGCCGCACACGCGCCCTGATCCTCTGGGGAGAGACATCTGCCCTGCGCTGCTCGGAGCCTCTGGATCCGCGACGGCCGGGACGCGCTGCGTGTGGCCTGACGGCTTGGAGAGGCGAGACGCCGCGGGACCCACAGCGGCGACCCCGGAGGCGCTGGGGTGACCTACCACGAACGACGGGCCCCTGCCCCACAACGTCAGGAGCCGCTACTTTGCGCGCGCCATCAGCTCCATGCCTGGAGGAGCGCGGACACGTACTGGATCGGGACCTGCAGCGACAAAGGGGAAACAAACGAAAACGGCACACAAGATGGATACCGACCACGTGGCGGCGAAGCTGGACAGCGTCTTGGCGGCCATGGAACGGATGGAAGAATCGCTGCAACAGACGCACACCTCTCTGGAGACCAGAATTGATGGCGTGGCGGTAGATCTGACCCACCTCCGAGCTGATCACAAGAAGCTGCAAGATCGCACCAAGACCCTGGAAGACAGAGTGGCAGTGATTGAACCACTGGCGGTACAGACAGACAAAAAGGTGCAAGACCTCCTAACCAGAATGGAACTCTTGGAGGGCAGGGCCGAGGATGCGGAAGGACGGGCGCGGAGAAACAACATCCGCCTCGTGGGCATCCCGGAGAAATGGGAAGGAGCGGATCCCGCCCGTAAGGCTGAGGACTGGTTGCGAGACCTACTGCCGGATGGCACGCTTTCCCCCTACTTTGTGGTGGAGAGAGCCCACCGCGTGCCCATGCGGCCGCTCCCTCCGGGCTCTAACCCCAGAACATTCCTCCTTCGAGTACTCAACTACCGCGACCGGGACACGATCCTGCGTGAAGCCAGGAACCTAGGGGAAGTCACCATAGACAACGCTGCGGTGATGTTCTTTCCGGACTACACTGCAAGAGTGCAGAGACAGAGGCATTCCTTCCTGGCTGTAAAAAGAAGGCTGCGCGAAGCGAACCTCAAGTACTCGCTACTTTTCCTGCCAAATTACGAGTAGTGATACGTGACAAAACACACTTCTTCACAAACCCTGAGGAGGCTGAGGCCTGGCTGGATGGAGGAATGCCTGACGCGCCGCGAAGGGCGCCGGGTACCAACACGAGGGAGAGGTCCAGAGGACCGGGGAGGCGACGTCGCCGAAGATCTTCCACGCCGCCGCTGCTCGGGGAGGCAATACGCCGCTCCCCGCCGGCAGCCCTAGTCCAACAGGAACAACAAGACGCCTTGCGCAAGGTGGCGGCAATCAGCAATTCCCCGGCGCCGTCGCTCCACCCGGGCGCTAGCCCGGCAGCGTCTTCTACGGACGATGAGGCGATTTATGGACTACCGGACACGCAGAGCTCTGGGGGACCCCCGGAGGTTACGCCCCAGACGGTGGATCTCTTTGGTTGACGGAGTTTGGGACCGAGCTGATGTCTACCGCATAGCGCGAACCCGCCCGGGTTCCTGCCTGGCTGCCCCGCCTAACCCTAGGGCTGTCCTGAGCCTGCCGACACTCACTCTGTCGCTGCCCTGGGGAGCTGAAGCACGGAATTGGCCACTGTAAGTACTTTTTCTACTTATCCATATGCGACTCATACACCTACTTTGCAGAAACAAGGGTGTACCCCGCTGCGATCTACTGCCAGCCTGCTGCGACTTGACCTGGCTGGGAGGGGACTTGCACCCCCCCTGGCACCCTTGCACGCCCTTGACTGATACCTGGGCGTGCAGCTGCCACGGCATGGAACAAGAGACACTGGACGTCCGCTGGCCAGCGGGGGCTTGCACACCCGGGAGAGACACTGGGCACATCCACGACTGCACTGTTTTGATTACTGTTAGAACGTAACCACAAGCACCCCCTTAGACTGTATAGTTTGCGAGCTCACTTGAGTGTTTGGACGGCGACCTGTTGTGCGGCCGACCTTTTGGTATTTTGAACCCTGTTGCCATGTTAAGGCCTTTTACATTCCCCTTTTTCCCTATCCCACTACCCTGCTGGAGATCATGGTACTGCGAGCACGACACTTGCGAGGGCTGCGTGGCTGGGGCGGACTGCTGGGGCTGGGGGGCCCTTGAGCGGGGGGCCACACCTTGGGGGGGGAGAGGGCGCACACGCACGCATAACTGCTATGGCTAATATACAAATATGCACCTGGAACGTCAGGGGAATGCACACACCAGCCAGACGCTACCATATATACTCATACCTAAAGCGACATAAAATCAGCATAGCGCTACTCCAGGAAACCCATTTGAACGGAGCCGAAGTGCAGGCGTTGCGCCGTAGATGGCGAGGGCAGCTATACGCTACGGAGTATTCCTCCTACGCACGCGGAACACTGATATGGGTCCGCCCTGGGACTCCTTGGGAAACCACGGAGGTGGCAATGGACCGGGAGGGCAGATATGCGGCCGCTCTGGGCAGATTGGATGGCCAGCCTCTCACGCTGGTATCCCTCTACTCCCCCAATGTAGATCAGGGCAGCTTCCTGGCGCGGCTCTCAAAGGTCATGGCACCTTGGCATGCAACATCGTGGATAATAGGGGGCGATTATAACTGCACTCTAGATACGACACTGGACCGCTCCTTCCCACCCCCTGCTAATGCCTCTACACGGGGAGCCACAAAAGCGCTACTGGACTGGGCCGCGCAATGGGACCTCCATGATGTTTGGCGACAACGCAATCCGGGGACGCGGACGTATTCCTACTATTCTGGCGCTCACGACTTACATGTCCGACTGGACCGGTTCATGGCCTTCACTGCCCTCTTACCCCACGTGACGGACACGCAATACATGGGCCGCACGCACTCGGACCACAACCCACACTTCATGTCAATAGCCTGGGTGCACCCGCACCCTCCTGTCCCCACTTGGCGCCTACAGCCTGCGCTGCTGCTAGACGCGGCTTTCCGGGATAACTTGCTTACACGCGCCGCGCAATACTTCGAGGACAATGCTGGCACGGCATCCACTCCGCAGACGGAGTGGGACGCCTTCAATGTAGTGCTTCGGGGACACTGCTTGCATGCGCAGGGACACATAAGACGTCAATTGGAGAGGGACTTAACTAGATTAGAGTCGGACTTACTGCCACGGGAGGAGGGGGCTGTGGCTGGCGACGAGGGCCCGCTACATGAGGCCCGCACGGAACATGCACGCCTCTTAGAGCGACTCCGAAATGTAAATTATGCCACGCACTCGGCGAGAACACATCACCTTGGCGACAGACCTGGCAAGCTTTTAGCGTGGCTAATCTCTCAGGAAACCCGCTCGACCCCGGTAGCAGCTGTATGGACGGGGAGGGGGGAACTGGTATACACACAGATTGGTATCCACGATGCCTTCACGGCTCATTATGAAGAGCTGTATCGCTCCCGCTTGGCGGTCCCTCCTACGGCCATAGCTGACTACCTCTCCCCCCTGCAAATGCCGCAACTAACTATTGCGCAGCAGGACGAATTGGGTGCCCCTCTGGAGCCAGACGAGCTCCGAGAAGCCATCTTTAATCTGTCAAACGGCAAAACGCCGGGCCCGGATGGACTGCCGGCGGAGCTGTACAAGGCCGGCTCGGATGTTCTCATTCCGGAGCTGCTGAGGATGTATACCGCGGCAGCGGAAGATGCCGCTTTACCCCCAACATTAAACGAGGCCATACTAGTATCTCTTCTTAAACCGGGCAAGGATAGTACACAGGTGGGCTCTTACCGCCCGTTGGCGCTCCTGAACACAGATTATAAAATCCTGGCTTCTACTTTGGCCAGGAGACTGGCCCCCCATGTGCTCACCCTAGTACACCGTGACCAAAATGGGTTTGTCCCCACACGCCACACTTCCTTCAACATATGCCGCCTCTTCCGGGTACAGGAATACGCTACGCAGCAGTGGCCGAGAGCGGGATGCCTTATATTGGATCTGGAGAAGGCTTTCGATTCTGTGGAGTGGCCGTACCTGCGGGCGGTTACAGAGAAGTATCAACTGGGGGGGGGGATACCGGGCCATGATTGATCTGCTTTACGGCAGGCCGACAGTCCGGGTCCGCACGGGCCGCCTCCTCTCAGCCGCTATCCGAGTCCGCAGAGGCACCCGCCAGGGCTGCCCATTGTCGCCACTACTGTTCTCATTGGCCATGGAGCCGCTGGCCACGACCCTCAGAGCGCACGGGCTGGAATGGGGAATCCCGCTGGCGGATGGGTTGCACGCAGTGTCACTGTATGCAGATGACTTGCTGCTGTACGTCAGGGACATAACTGCCATCCCCGCCTCCCTCGCTGACATCTTCCGCAACTTTGAGGGAATGTCGGGCCTGAGAGTTAATTGGGCCAAGTCGGGGTCGTACCCCTTTAACCCAGGCGTACCTGAATGCGACATCCGGCTGGGAGGGGACAGGCTGCAATGGCATCCCACCACTTTCCGATACCTAGGGATACGGATATATAGAACACCGGCAGATATCCTGGAAGGGAACCTCTGCCGAGCGATCGCTTCTGTCCGAGCGCAAATTGGCTTCTGGAATACCCTACCCCTTAACGTGCCCAGCCGCGTGGCACTGACCAAAATGATTGTGCTGCCTCGCCTCCTCTATTACTTTGCGAATATGCCTCTGTATGTGCCCGTCAGGCTCTTTCGTGACCTAGAGGCGCTGCTACGCTCCCTCATCTGGAACAAGGGGAGGCCGCGAGTGGCGCTGACTAAATTATATATGCCCACAGACTCAGGGGGCCTGGCGGTTCCTAACCTGGAACTGTACTATCTCGCGGCACAGATGCAATGGGTGGCGGGATGGCTGAGTGGCAAGCAACTCGAGGACACTGCCACACATGTGGCTGCATGGACACAAACGCAAATTAATGCGCTGTTTCACCCGGTAACCCGCGCACCCTGCCCTTCCCAGATCTACTTGGCAGTGGCGCGCAGATGCTTTCTGAGGAGCCTTCGTCTCACGCGTGCTGTTAAGCCTTATGCCCCGAGCATGCCGCTCTTGGGTATGCCTGGCCCGACGGGGCCGCTCACGGAGGTCCACTTGGCTGGCTGGGATCAGGCGGGGGTGGACACACTGAGCGATTTGTATGCTGATGGCGAATTGCTCACGTTCGCCAATTTGGCTGAAGACACGACTCTCCCGGCGGGACAGTTCCTTCTACACGCCTCCCTCTTGCACACACTCACAGCTTCCTGGGGCGACATGACAGAAGAGCCTCCGGTACATACCTTCATGCAATACTTACACGTCATGGGCCATGGCGCGCACATCGTACACTGGCTAGCGCAGGCACTGCAGGCGCACTCGCAGCCATCCACAATAACACTGAGGGAGCGCTGGACGACAGACAGGGGAAGAGACTGGACGGACAAAGAATGGGCACTGATACTGACCGGCCCGACGACCATCCCACGCAACCCCCGCTTTAAAATTATACAGTACTACATACTACAGCGCGCATACCTCACGCCCGACAAAATTAACAGGTACTTTGCGAGGACAGATGCAACCTGCCCGCGATGCTTACTGCCGGGAGCGGACCTCTTGCATATGCTATGGCACTGCCCAAAGATACAGGCGTACTGGGACGCGGTACTGACACTGCTCGCGCACGGCGCCGATGGGCGGCTCCCGCATACATGGGAAGCATGCATACTAGGACTCTATCGGCGCACAAAAGACAATAAGGTACAGGCACGCTTTTGGGACATGGGTCTTATAACGGCCAAACGCTTGCTCACCAAACACTGGAAGGCAACCGCCCCCCCACACGTTCGGCATTGGAGAGCCTCTTTTGTTAATTGGGCGCAGGCGGAGAGCGCGGTGCTCCTTCGCGAGGAAACTGCAGGGCTCCGGAAGTTCCCCATCGCCCAACTTTGGGACAATCTCCTCGGGACATTCCAGAGGGCTTGCCAAGACAGGGGGATAACCTGAATCCCTGGGGCTTGTCACACCACTGCTGGCGGGGCGGCGACGGCCCCGGAACTACTAAAAGGGCGGCTCTTACCCCCCCCCCTACTTGCCCCTGACTGCCCCCAATGCCCCGGGGGTGGTGGCGGGCGGGTGCGGACACGGACAATGGGGAATTCCAGTCTTCTTGAAGGCCCTCTTTCCTTTTGCCCCCCTCACCTGGCCTGCGGCTCCCCGCGCACGCTACGCGGTCCAGCTAGGCCCAGTCTGGCGGATGATGACCCTCCTGCTCTACCGCAGAATGATCTCCCCCTCCCTTCTTCCCCCCTTCCCCTTGACCCTCCTTGAGTTCACGACCCTAACCTTAACACATACGATTGCCATGCATACACGGGATAGATATGGACTGTGATGCTGCACACTAGACTCGCCAAATCTATGCGCTGCCATATGGGTTGCTGTGAGCTATACTGCGCTATCCTTGCCGCGCTTCGGCCCGCGCTCTGGGCGCGCTGCTGGCGCTCGGCTGCCCCGGAGGCCTTTACACTTTGGGGTAACAGCGACGTCCAATAGGTCTCTGGATCGAGGCCTGGGTGACAGCCGGCGTGGCCGTGGAGTGGGCTGGATCACAGCGCCATCCTCTATTACCGATAACATGCACCTGGGACACCACAAAAAAAAAATCAAAAGCACATAAACAGCACCACACACCTACTCCCTCCACAACGCACACACCCCTCTTCTGTACGCATGCTACCCTGTACGACGCCGCCGGACCCCCGGGTTGTCGGCTAAATGGCTGTGTTCTAATATCTGGAAGCGTACGCTTTGTTTAACTGCTTCGCCGCCTGGACGGTGACTGTGCGTTGTACGATGATGTAAATGTGCACAATAAAGGTTTTTCAAAAAAAAAAAATCAGAGCAGCAGAGTAGCAGTCACTCTTCCAGAGCTGCACAGCTGTCCTTTGCTCTGAGTCTTCCACGGGTCCAGAGGTGTACTCAAGAATTGGTTCTGAGCGTCCAATAATTATACCCGGTGCCCACTATGAAGTGGGAGAAGCTTCTAGAGTCTTCCCTCTACATAGGTGTCTGGAATTTCCTGCCCCCCTATTCCGGCCCCACCTTCTCTGGGGGGCACAAAGACTAATGTCAAAACCTTTGTGAGTGTGCATAGGCAGAGTCTTTGTGCAAGTGTAGTAGGTGATAGCCCTCCCTTGTCAAATGTAAATGTATATTCTTTATTCTGTTTATAAAAACAAACCATAAAAGATACAGTCATGTACCCGACCCCATCAAGCCAGAGGGGCCCATTCTGCCAACACATATTCCCCCTTTTTTGTCACTGTCTGGGAGCAATACACAAAGACCAACTTCCAGCTACACCTAGTCATGGGACCCAGGATACAGGCTGCAGGCACCAAATGGTTGGCACAAGAAAATGCCACATTTCTAAAAGTGGCACTTTCAGAATTGTGACTTAAAATCCAACTTCACCATTAGAGAGGGTTTTAAATTACAATTGTCAAGGGTAACTGCTTAACTTGATACATTCACTCTGTGACTTTAGAAACTGAATGGAGAATTGTATGTGACAACATAACTGATATACAGTTTTCAAACAGGCAACTGCCCAATCCTAGTTAATGTTTTAATTCTAATTTTCACAAACGTTATGGATAATACGCAAGAAAAAAGTGCAGTTTCACTGTCAGCCATTAAACCTCTTTCAAAAATGAAAGACCAGAGGGAGAGTACTTCAGTGACAGGTGGTATCAATCCTTCCTTTAATTCCTAAATATGGATATTTGTAGTTTTGTGTGGTTTCTTCTTCCATGCTACTCAAGCGTATGTCAATTTAAAACTCCTGTGTTAATGTTCCCTAACATTGGCATTTAAAGGTGAATTATGATGTTACTTACTTTTTTTTAGTTACAGCAACTGTTGCATGATCAACACAGAGATAATTAATGGTTATGCATGTAAATCAACCTTTTGCATGTGATTTCAAAAAAGTTTCAGTACTCCGAGACACAATTAGCAAGTTTTCTTTCTACCTATAATGAACCATATGTATATTTTTATTAATAAAAGCATATGTTTTAATATTGATATACAATGAGGTTGGCAATATTCTAAAATGTATTTGGCTGATAGCAGTATTGAGTTTCTAGGTCATTCAAGACTGATAACTTCAAAAACCGCTGGCCAGGCAGCCAGCATGTACTTCAAATTAAAGATCTTGAGGTTGACATCTAATTGAAACATCATCTTAATCGGGATATGGTTGAAATGAACCGCCTAACTCAGACATGGTTGCATCTGAAAATGCTCTACAGTTTCTTAAGTAGGTGTGCGCTGTTCAGAGCAAGCTAAATTCAAACAGAATAATTTCACCTTGTTCATATTTAATTACTGTACTATCAAAGAAGGCAAAGAGTGAATGATGAAAAAGGTAAAGGAAAGGCAGAGATAGCAAGAGAAACGGAGTAAAGGGCAGCTAGAGCAAGTGGAATGAGACCTGAATATGATGGTCAGAATATCATCTGAAACACATATAGTGTCATAAGCACAGTTTACGTTTGAGTTAATAATAGAAATCTATAACCAATGGGAAAATATTTTTCTAAATGATATTTAAGTCATAATATTTATGCCAAACACTATTCCTATCTGCAATATTCTGACAAAAAAACTGAGCTAGAGGCGTGCCTGATAGCAAAAGATGGAAATAAACTGGCGAAAATAAAGCAAAAGGTATGAATGAAAATCAGACAAAATGGTGGGTGGTGTGACCGGGAGCAGAATCAAACTGAAAGAAAGAGAAGGAAGAAGAGGAGTGAAATGGTAGGTAGATAAAACACAGAAAGCATTTAGCAGTGCCACTTCAAGAGGAAGGAATGAATAGAGATAAAGAAGAAAGAGACAGACTGAGAGGAAGAGAGAGGAACATGTGGATAGGATGATTAAGCAAAGATAGCACAGCAAGTGTGAAGACACGGGGAGAGTGCATGTGAGAGAGGAAAGAGGGAATTGATCAAATGAGTGGAAAGAGTGCAAATCAGCAGCAGATGAATATGAATGATGATAAAAATAGGTATTGCAAGACGGCAGTGGTGTGTATGTGTGTGTGAGTGTGTGTGTGTGTGACAGAGACAGAGAGAGAGAGGATGAGTGAGTGAGTGAGTGAGTGAGTGAGTGAGTGAGTGAGTGAGTGAGTGAGTGAGAGGCAAGGAAAGGGAGAAATAGTTGGCCATGAAACAACAATTGACGTACAACGGAGATCCTTTTCTCATCACCATTTGACTTGTAGCACTTTTATGAATGAAAAATGTAGATGAAGGTTCTGGTATGATTTTTTGCATTTGGGAACATATGTGTTAGGTTGACCCCTGACTGTGTGCAACACTCCTTGAGTAATTGTCATTGTGATATAAAAGTAAATACAAATAAAAAGATAGAAGTAATTGCTGTAACATGCAATCGAATTGCTACACTGCAACCAGTATAAAATATCAACATGCAAATATTATCTCAGCTAGTCAGGTTTAGAATGCTGCCACTAACTATAGGTATTGCCTGTGTTTTATGTTGGTTAGGTAGAAGAGTTTTAAAGCAAAGTCACTTGACATGTTTCGGCCGCTCCACAATAGACCAATGCTGAACCTTTTTATGATAATGAACAAGTATACGGTTGCCCGCCCTGGCACCATCTTCCTGGCCTTCATGGACCTCTCTTCCACGTTTGATTGCGTGACCAGAGGAAAGCTGTGGTAGATTTTGGTCTCCCTGTGGGTGGTTAGGGATATAGTTTTTTTCTTACAAAACCTCCATCGAGACACTAAGGCAGCTGTGCGTTATTCAACCGACCTGAGGGTGTTTCCTGTCTGGAGTAGGGTCCGTCAGGGTTGTATTTTGGCCACTTTTTTATTTAATCTTTACATCAACAACTTGGAGAAGATTCTCCTGGAGACCAAGGCGGACTTCCCTCAGGAGGGATGGCGTGGCCTTCCAGTTCTGCGATATGCAGACAACGCAGTCCTGATGGCTACGACCGAACAGGCCTGTAAATGCTCATAAACTCCTTTGTCCAATTTATGGGGTACCAGGATTTGAAGATCAACAACTTTAAGTCCTATATCATGCAAGTAGGGGCCCGCTCCAGCAGGCCATACACCTTCAAGGTGGGACCTACCTCGATCCCAAGGTCGAGTGTTTTCTTTTATCTGGGGGGATTATTAGATGATACATTGAAATGGGGGTCCCAACTCACCCGCAAGAAAAATGACCTTACCCTGGAGACTACAGCCATATTTCATTTTGCCGCCAGACTGGGAAAAAGACTGGTGGGGGCGTTAATAAAGTTTTACAGGGCCAAGTGTATCTCAAAGACACTTTATGGCAGTGAAAAACACATTTTTGAGACAGCTTTTACCCATTCCTCAGGGTCCTCCTTCTTTCACTACTCATGAGGAGTTTGGTATGACCTATTTGACTGACTTGATAGCATTTCGCCCTGTGTCTCTCTGGTTAAAATTCTGGGCTGAGAAAGGGACCAAATTAAATAAAGTGATCTTGAAAGATTGTCTGGCTCTTGACCACTCCTTTTGGGTGACTTGGCTCAGATATGCTGAAAAGGGTTTAACGAGCATGGGTAGAGGAGATCTTTTCACTAATCCTGATGTGGCGAATAGGAGGGATCTGAACCTCATCAAGGCGGCCTTCCTTGAGCAGCAGACTATGGCTAGGGAGGAGAAGGAGCTTCTACCTAGCGTACATCGCTTCATCATGCTAAAGACCACTCAGATGGTGGAGCCGCTTACTGGGGTTCATAAACTCATGTGACTGTTTTTTACTGACCAGGTTCTGGTTCGATCTTTTCCACCTCCTCCTCGCTCACCCCAGGAGCCAGAACAAGGGACAAATCCTGCCATCCTGTGGCTGCGATGGAATATATCTACAGGACATGGTCCATTTTACGATGTTTTGCACATTTATGATACCCCCAGAAAGTATTTCTTAATCCCTATTCTGAAAAACGCAAGTTTTAGGCAAGTGCGACCCGCTTTTAGTTTTTTTTACGAATGCTTTCGGGTAGAACTGTTTTTTATGTGCATAATTTGTTTTAATCCGCTATCAGGCTCAGGGCTAGCTGTGATTACCTAGCTTCTTCCTCAATACTTTCCCTGGCATCATGCATTTTGCCTTGCTTAGCTCGCCTGTTCGACCATCAACTCGTTTATGAGTGGGGATTTACTGCGTTATTTTGAGTGATTCATTCACCTGGTACCATCTGTGTGTTATTGGAACCTTGGTATCACTATATTTTTATCTGTACGTATTATTGTTATACCGGGTATGTCCCTGTGTGGATTGTATTTATTATATTTTAACTTGTGCTTTTATGGTTTTAATACATGAAACGGAATAAAGATTTAACTACCACTTGACATGTCTGGTAACCTGTGTTTAGTGAGACTGCTAGAGTAGGTGTTTCTTGCATTATTACTGCACTTTTTCAGGATTAGTTATCCCTCCCATTATTTGTGCCCTTAGTTTTGGCTTGTGCCCGTTACTGTGAGGCAGACAATTAAGACCAATTAAGACCCTCTTCAGAAATCATGAACCACTATTAACATATTGAGCAGTGGGTAATTGCACTTAAATAGTACTATAATGAAGCTGGTGAATTTCACCATAATTACTTTTGCAGTTCCGTCAATAATTTTCGTCTACTCGATGATGATACCAAGGCATGCATTATTGTTGAATTTCACAGACATTGAGATGTTGTAATGATTGTTTCCCTGCTGTTTAGAATCACTGCACAAACTGGTCCAGCTTACCCTGTCCATTTTGGTAGTGCATCTTCTCCTCATCGGAATCCTGGAAAGCCTTACTGTAACCACAATGTCTACGGAAAAATACCAAATAAACCTTTAAAGACTTTAGGACTTTTTCTCACACTTGGCTACTAAAGACATATGAAAACATTAAAATGCTGCATTCACAACTCCCCCCTCTCTCTCAATCTCTCTCTTTTTCTGTTCTGTGCCATTTTTTTTTACTTCTTTTGCCCCCTTCCATTATCACTTGCTTGATATTGTTTTTCCTTACTCCATGTTATATTTGCTTTCAGTATGTATTTTTATTTCCCTTGCCACTTTTCCTCATGCATTATGTCTCATGCTCTGTTACAAATATTCAGGGTAAGTTTTTGAAAAATAAGAGACAAATAACTCATGGGTTGGTTTGACTTTTTAGGGTTGCAAAGGAATAAAGGGCTGCTTTAGTGTGATAATGGTTTGTGCATTGCTCCTTAATGTGTGTATTTTGGTTAAATATTGCTTGATCAATGATTACATTCCCATTAGATTGGTGAACACTGCTCAGTGTCTTATACTGTAAGGCTTTTGCATATTTCAATCTGAACCTTTCTGGCAATCAGTTCTGATTTGTGGATCCAAATTTTGATATATTGACACCTCTGCAGCCCACCGTGATAGTAGGGAGTATGTATATCTACTGTAGAGTGACAGAGATAGGGATGAATCTCAAATATATACAAAAGAATTATGGGGCATATCAACAACAAGCGGCGATAATTATCGCTAAGCGCACTTAGCGCTAGGATAATTATCGCCGGCTAGCGTGGATTTTTATCGCTGAGATAGCGTGCTATTAGCACCGCTTATCTCATTAGCGATAAAAATCCTCAAGCTAAGTGGCTAACGTGAGATTATCACTGGAAACCCAGCGATAATCTCACGTTAGCTTGTTGATAGGGACAGACAAACTTAGCCATGATATCCTCCTTCCATAGGATATCATGGCTAAGTCAGAAAAATACCAGACGTAAAAAAGCAGCGTTAACCGCGGTTAGCGCTGCTTTTTTTGTCTCTAACAGGGTTAGCGATATTCTTGATAATAGGAGAAATGTCTCCTATTATTTTACTCTGGAACGCCCCCTTTGCATCTCATTAGAGATGCAAGGGGAAGCGTAGAGTAAAAGGGTGCTAACATGCAAATTTGCATGTTAGCACCCTGTTGTTGATAGGGTGCTAGTTTTATCTCTGCTTTTTTGGCTTTTAAAGCCAAAAAAGCAGAGATAAAGCCCTTGTTGATATGCCCCATAGTGACTTAATATGAATCTCTGACAAAAAACGTGCTAACAATATTTTAATTTTTTTTTAAAACAGCAATAATATGACACTAAAAGAGCCTACTGTTTTCCAACAATATTATTATCACAAAAATTGATTATAAAAATATAATTAAACTTAGTATTCAAGGTAATGTAGTCTCAAGGAAAAGAGACATGAAATAAATGGAAATTACTGCTGCTTCCTCCTCCAGCTTGAGCAGTAGCTTAGCAGCAGGCTCAAGTCCAGTGACCATGAAGTCAAGGGAATGTTCAGCCGCCTTGGTCCTCCTAATTTACTTCTTAAAGTCAATCTACAGGTTATTAATGTCTTCCATTCACTGTGTGTGTGCATGTGTGTGCCTCGGGGGTACTACTTCCCCAGTTTATGTTCACTTTTCATGACGTAGCGGCGGCGTAAACAATGTCCCACATTGCGCCATATGTACAAGGTGTCGCATCTAGGCAGATGCGTCTCCATGTAAAGCCCTGCGCCACATTATACCTGCGTCAGGTATAATGTATTCAGGGTGGGTATTCCCACGTATAAAAGGGTCGTAGAAGTGTTGCAGTGAAATCTATAAGATTTCACTGCAACTATTCTAGGATGCCACTGCGTCAAAACCTCATGCCTCATGGCAGGCGTAAGGGTGACGCAGTGCCATAGGCACAGGCCTACCCCATGCATTGCTGGAGTTGCGTCATGCTTGCGACCCAACTCCAGCAATGCGTGTCTTTTGCGATGATAGAAACGTCAGGATTCCTGACGTAGCTGTCATTCCTTGCGACATGGAGCACCGTACATTAAATACGGCGCATCCATAGTGTCGCAAGGAGAGCGCAGTGAAAAATGTCACATCGCTGTTCGATCGTAGCGATGCAACAGTTTTTATAAATCAGGCCCTGAATATTTACATAATGGAGATATAACACTCATTTTATCCCCATTTGTAAAGCTGGTGTAGATTATAGCTTTATCGACTGCCCACTGTATTCTCAAAGTGTGGTTTTACAACTTTAGATATGGTACAGCATAAAGCTCATCTATAAATTATGATATTTTGTTACCTCTCATTATCCTCTTCAATAATTGCAGGCACACAGCCCTATACTCAAAATATATTGATTACAATTATTTACTTTCTGTTGTTGCTACAAGAATAAATTCGATTATTTGCTATCTAATAGTTAATCAAAACGGTTCAAAAAGTTTAACCTTAGCCAACACTTGCTTCTTGGTATATGCTGCTTCCTCAGGACTTGATTGACAAACTCACCCTGTTATTTTGTGTATTCAAATTTTGTTTTGAAAGCCAGTTATCCAGGTTAATTAAGGTGAGAGAGCGCTTGAAAAGATCTTCAGAAAATATAGTGATATGCAGCAGATTTTTATCTAAAAAGATTACTTTTATGAAGAATTTACAGCAGACTACATTCAAAATAAGTAATACATCCCCTGATGTGGTATTTCTCTTCTTCAGTAATTCAGATCAGGTTTCATTTACAAAAACCTTACTTTGTATATGACAAAACATTCTATAACTAATATTTCAAGAAGTGCAATGAGTTAGAAAGATTGCAATATATATGTTTTTTTAAAATTATTGATTGGCCCAATAAGCATTGCTCAAGACCTGGAGACAAATTTGAATTGCTCTCTTAGGGCCATATGTAGGAAGCCTAATACCGGTCGGTAACGGCCGATTTTCGGTAAATATCCCGTTACCGACCGGTATTTAGGCTTTTGGTATGTAGGGGGCACATTTCAGGATTCGGTAATTTACCGAATCGGTAAAATTACCGATTCGGTAATTTTACCGATTCGGTAAATACCGAATCCTGAAATGAGATGTAGGGGGAGTGTGTCGTTGGTGTGGGGATTCGTTATTTACCACCAACTAAAAGTTGATGGTAAATGACGAATAGCTGTGAAAAAGCATTTTTTTGCACTTTGAAGTGTGCAATGTGGCAGACATACATGCCCTTAGGGCATGTATGTGCGCCACATGTGCACACATGGATGAATCAGGGGTGCAACAGGGTGTCAATGTGATACCCTGCCACCCATGATGATGCCTCCCCCATTACCGATTCGGTAATTACCGATTTGGTAATGGCAACTGGCTTCCCATTCATTCCTATGGGCCTACAGGCCCATAGGAATGAATGGGAAGCCAGTTGCCATTACCGAATCGGTAAATACCGATTCTAAAATACTGACAGACACCGAATCGGTATTTATTTACCTACATTACATTTACCGATTCATAAATACCGAATCGGTAAAATTCGGTATTTAAGAATCGGTAAATGTAATTTACCTACATATGGCCCTAAATGTACTTTTACTAGTGATGACAGCAAGGATTTTGTTTATTTGTGGTTCAATCAGACATTTGGGAAAAATATTATATGACATTGATATTTAAAACATATTTGCAAGGCATAACATTAGTGTTGTGAGAAGAATCTCATAGGGTTTGTGTTAATGTTGACAATATTCTAATAGAATCTTGAAATCTAAAGCAAACAAAACAGACAGAAACATGGTAAAGCTAATTTAATGTGCTACTTGATTGTCAGTCATGGAATGTAAAAGCTTTGTGTTTTTAATTTAGGCTGTTGAACTACTAAATTAATAGCACTGTTAAAATGTTTTCTGTATTGCGTCTGAGAGTTTATTGAGCAGCAATAAACTCACCAACATATATTTGTTTGTATAGTTAATGGTGTGCAATGGAACACCTTATCCTTCATGTTAATTTCTTTTTATTTTAGTTGATGTTATTTGTTTTACCATAACAATTGAAGATAATATATAACAAATATAATGTCTACGCAAATTGATGGAGTGAGATGGAGATCCTACCTTTCTAGCCAAAGTTTCAGGATTGAACACCATCCACATGTCTGTAGCACGCACACAAACACTCAGAGTTTGATGAAATAATATTTTTGTACCTCTTTTTGCAAATGAGAAACACCAGCAGAATTACAAGACCAGTGATCAGGGTTAGGCAAATCCACACAATGGTCATGGTATCATATCGGAGAGTCACTGAAAGGGCACACAGAAGATGTATTGTAAGAGAAGCCCTGAATTTAAAACCCACAATTTGAAATCTGTGACTTTTACTTCGAAGGGACATAACATGCACAGTTATACAATATTTTTTCTATTAATCAATAGTGTTCTATGTTCACATTTCTTCTATTCAATATTGCCCAATATTATTTCAAACAATAGACAATGTGTAAAAAAGTGATATAGTATGTATTTCTAAACTATCAAATAATTAAAAATAAGTTAAGATATTGTAGAAAAGTATGTCTCAAGAAGAACAAAATAGCTTTAAAAAAACAATGCATAATAGTTGTCTCCACGGGTGAATTTAATAATGTGATCTACTGTTACAACTTGTCAATTGACAAGATGATAGGGAATAAATTCCTAGCACCACTCAATAGCTGCTGCATTAACCATGTCACAGTAGAGGAAACATTAATCAGTAAAACTGCACAGCTATAGGAGAGCTGTTCTGTATCCATGCTCTAGAAGGCAGACCAGAGTGAAGGAAAGTCTGCCTTACAGTGATAGGGTCTTAATTTCAGGTGACTGGATTTAAAAATAATTGTTTTCTCTGTGTTGTTAATACTTAAACCCCCTTCAAGGTAATCCTTGCCTTTTAAATATTTGAACTGTTATAGCTGTTTCCTAAGAAATGGATTTCTGTAGATAGTTTGAAATGATGTGGACTTCAGTCCAAAACTATGGGACTATCAGATTTGGAGTCAAATGCATTGTTGAGGTAGTTAGACTTTACAGGTCTTACGTAATTAATGGTTTTAATTTAGAAAGTATATTGTGCTTGGCTGCTATGGCTTCTCTCCGTTGCATTTTAGCTACAGGTGGAGTCTATTATGCACACTTAGTTAGGTCCTAAATTTGGCTCTTCATAATCAACATGTGAGAGCAGGTAACATTCTTGAAACCTGTACAAGAGCATTTTGGCCACTGCTGTAATTCTGTAATATAACACCACATTGTCACAGAGAAAACATTTGTCTAGATTCAGGGCTTTAACTAAATTTCGAAGGTCCCTGTCCCAAAGATATTATAACCTAATTTGCACACTGATGGTGATTGATCATCTCAGGGTTAGTGTTCAAACTAAGGATTAGGTTATAAAGTAGATAGTAGCACTGCACCAAAGCTTAAGATCCACCTTGGTTTACTTACTTGCTCTACCAGTTTCAACTTCTACTGTCTGACTAAACCTTCCACAACCAGCCGAAGTGCGGGCACGGACCTGGAACACATAGCGAGTTGATGGCTTTAGACCAGAAACCGTGGCACTGGTCCCCTTAGATTTCAAGGTTGAGTAGCTCTGCATTTCTTTATCCTGTTAAGATTAAATTGTGAAGAAATATTTACAACAAAGGTTTGCAGTAGATCTGTATACGTATATTTCCAACACATTTAAGTTAATATGGTTTAATTTGAAAGTTCCAATCGTACAGGACCCTGGTTACAATATAAATCTAGTTTGAAACAATGACAGAGCTCATATAATAATACATGCAAGGAGTAGGCTTTGCGCAGCACTTGTGTGTAGTCCATATTCATGGTTTTAATATTTAAATAGAGAAAAAGATAAATGTGTTAACGAATAAACAAACATTACACATAGAAAACTGACAAACAAAACAGTCATTAGTTTAAAAAAATTAACGCATGGGTCTTCTCTTAGAATTTTTTTAAGTCTGGCACAAAAATCCATGATCATTCAATAAAAAACGTTATCACTAGTGAGAAAGAACCGCAGAAAGGATTTTCTGTCAATTACAGTTGACTAGTTTAGTTCTTTAATCAACAACAGACCTGATGCTTCTGGTCTAGTGGAACAGATCAATTGAACATTAAAATCCAGGCTTGCAAAAGTGTGTGCTTCTACGTCTCTGAAGTGGCCTGATGCTTGGTCTTGATGAGTCCCTCCATGAGATCATCATGGGCAGAGCTATGAGATTGCCAGCTGTACTGGCAAACACACTTGGTATCACCGATGACATGATACTTGATAATTACAAAAGACTGGCTGATGTGGTACATTCTGTGTCTCATCAGGTTGAAGCCACCACAGCCCACCTCATCAGGAACAGTGCCATGACCTTAGTCCTGGTAACTGGGTCTTGGTGAAGAAGCATGTATGAAAGAGTTGTCTGGACCCCCATTGGTGTGGCTTTCCAGGTGATTCTGATCACAACAACTGCTTTGAAGTGCAGAGGTCTCCCCAATTGGGTGCAGCTGCCCACACTCGCCGAGTTCCGTATCCCTTGATGATGTAACAGAAGCTCTCCCAGAAGTACCGGTGGTGGTCAAAAGATCGCAGTAATAGGTTAGTCAAGCTGTGGGAGACCAGCAACAGCCTGAAGCAGCACTTGTTCGGCCTGAGGGGGTTTTGAGGAGTAGATAGCTGGAACAGAAGTGGGAGAGTCTTGTCCTGCAGTGACAACTGAGTTAGACCCAGACCCTGATGAAGGGCCTAGTGCTGTAGAAACACAAGTGGCAGCAGGAAAACTTTGTCCGAGAAGGCAGGAGAGGGGGAGACTGAATCCATGAGTAGAAGGTGGGCTCCAGATTATTCCGGATGACACTGAGGATTCTGATTTGAGTGTCGAAGAAGGTGACGGGATTGCTCTCAGAAGATCGAAACAAGCTAGAGTACCTTGTTAGAGGTACTCGTCCCCTGACTGGACTTACTCTGCCACAAGTGACAGAGAGAGAGGGAGTTCTGGTAATACTGGGATTACAGTGAAGATTCAGTTGAACCTCCTTGAACTGAACATTTTCTTTGAATTATGATTGAAACTTACATTATCATCAAAGAGACTGAGACATTTTATTCTGGATGTGACTATCAGTGACTTCGAACTGTGCATTTATTAGAGACATTTACATAGATTGGTGGGAAAAGAAAGAAGAGTACTGAGGTCAGAAGTGGTGTAGGGTTGTCCATCAGAAGAACACAGAGTAGTGCTAATCAAGGCTCACAAAGACCTTGTACATAAGCTTATCGCATATTCCTTGAACTTTAGTTTTGACATTTACACAGGTGGAAATCAACACAGAAGATTCTGCTGCTGCTAAATTCCACCCAGTCGTCAGGGTTTTAGAGAAGTAATAGAAGCTAATCCTAAAATTAGTACACGTTGCTACATGATAGCAGGCACACTAATAGTTGTATTTGTAGTACTAATAATTTTGCTTGTAGGATTATATCCATCTGCATCTAATTCAGTAGAGACTTAGGCCCTCATTTATAGGCTTTTGGCGTGGGGCAGCGCATCAAGTCACCTTGCTGAGCTGCCCTACAGAAAAGTGAAAGAGCAGGAATGCACAGTGTTTATGCAATATGGAGCATTCCTGTCCTTTCTCCCTGCGCTGGGTCCATTTCGGCAGTATAGTGCCAACACAGGCACCCTTGCATCATGGTGCAAGGGTGCCTCCATTATATGCTGGACTGTTTTTGTGCAGGAAGGGGCACCTTCCTGCACAGAAACAATCCTAAGTGGTGCTTTCCTCTTTCTATGTGTACTTCAGAATGCAGCACACATAGAAAGGAAAAAAGAGGAGATATAAAGATATTTCACCTCGTTACGCCTCACATCAGGAGGCGTAAAGATGTGGCACTTCCCCAGGTTTACATGATTATGTAAATCTGGGGCAGTGTCAAAATCCATGGGTGTTGCATGGAAACACCCACAGAAACGCCTATGGAATGCCTCCCAAGCGCAGATTAAGGTGACACACCAATTTGCCCTGCGTCACCTTACTCAAGATTTATGGTGCTACTTAAAGCCATGCAGGGTGGCTTTGCGTGGCTTCATAAGCCTGATTCAGAGCCCTGCATCACCCATGTACCACTTTACATGGTGCAAAAGTGACTCATGGCTCGCATAAATAACCCCCATATTCTGCAATTACTCCCAAACCCTCATGCCCTAGATGTAATAGCTTGTGTTCATTAGATCAGACAGAGTTACACGTAGATACATCTAGAGGTGATTCTTCTGCAAATGCTTATTTTAAACTGTTTCAAGAGTATTTTGATGCCAGGAATTGCTACGTTTGTGCGCAATTGCCTGCACCAGCTGCAGAGTGTATCACTTATCATTATATCCCTTTGACTTGTGGTGTTACCTGTAGTATTTTGATTAGCCTTATGAATGGAAGGAAACATTCTGAATATTATTTTTCCAATCAGGATTTAGTTTTCTCAGAAGTCCTCATACTTGAGCACCTAAATCAGCGTATTGACCCCAATGTTAAGTTTCCTGGAATTAATAAAAGGTTCTTTAAACCTATCATGACAATACACCTGCCTATGCTCACAGACACAATCTGTCTTGTCTTTTAACAAAGGTTGATAAGATGTTTCTACATTTAGTTCAAGACAGGAGGAGAAGTTTGTAATCTAGGTCAAAAACAGACAAAAATATTAAGAATAAACATATGTGGACAAAGGAAGAAATAAAGCATCTAGTGGCAGGACATCAAGCAGTGTTAACTCTGCATTGGAAACATAAAGGGATATTGTGTATATTTGTGGCGAGATCTTCATTTGTCAATCATGTTGCGGGAAAGAGTGAATGTGACCACATATTTTAAGGTAGGGAAAATTCCAATTTATTTCTGATGGGTGCTGATCCTACTATATTTGAGGAGGATATGCTTATCTCACAGTGCCTAGAGGCTGGTATGTTACTTGCTACCTAGGTTCAATTTTTACAAAGATTTATCATGTGTAACATCTTGATGACCCTGTGTTGGAAACAAACTCCAGAGCTTAGTGAGGAGAAAGTGCTAGAGAAGAAGTGGGAGATATTTTTTGTGCGATTATTTCGTCTGTGGGTGTGACATTGTTAGTGCCTAAGGAATTGGCCAAATGTTATTTTGGACTAAACACCCCGACTTACAGATTTCGACCTTTGGAAATCCAGATGGCGCTTGACAGATCAGACGGACCTTTGCCACCGTAGTACAAATGGAGCTGGAACAAAACACAAGTCATGCATATAGCATCAACTGCCAGATCCTTAATATGCAGTCAATGATGAGAAATTTAATTTGTTTTCAAAACCTTTATTTATCTAAAAGGATTAGTATGGTTTTGGCATTTTAATTCAGTTGACAGAAATATTGAGTAAAAGGTTAATTAGTGACAACATAAATCAATACAGAGTGTTCCATATAGGAAATTGTCACTATCTTGCTAAAGAGCCTGATCTACCCTACATAGAGAAACATATGAAACGTTCCTTTTCAGAAAAAGAGCACGATTTCATAGCATAGTTAGAGACTAGAACTTCCCATATAGAGTCGTTCTGGAAACTCAGCCCTGTTCCCAGCAGCTGCAGTAGCAACCGTCAAAATCAGTGATAGAGGAATGATCATTGCAGTAGAATTTTTTTCCGGAGTTTTATATAGCACGAACTTGACCCGAAGGTATCAGAGCGCTTTAAAGAGCACCAGTTGCGTTAGGAAAGGGGGGGTTAAGTGATTTGCCCAGAATCACAGGATGTTGCGCGTCCTTGCCGAGACTCGAACCTGTTTCTCCAGATTTTAGGTCAACCGCCCTAGCCATTAGGCCACATCCTCTCCCCATTGGTCAGAGAAACTCAGAATAAAGTCACCTTTAGCAATAGCTGTTGGTAACAAAGGGCAAGCATGAAAAAGAGCGACTCTCCTGCAGCAGAGTCACAAGGGGCTCCTCTAAGTTAGTCTCATAGGTCAGAGTGAGAATTCTCCCCCTAATTCACTAGGAACACTCAATAACATCAAATCCACAATAATACAATAAAACTTTGTAGGGTGTCCAAATCTGTAATCCAACGGAAACTGCGCATCCAATGGTGTCTTCACATCAGTTGCTTCTTCTCCTGATTCCCACGGTAAACATTCACACTGGTTTATAGTAAAACACTGTTGAGATTTGTTAGAAACATGGAGTAAAGTTTTCATGTAAACCTTCTTACCTAAGATAAAAACTGTGTTTAGTGTCTATTGTGAATACAAAGGCTAGTCAGATGCACTGAGACACATATATCAATGGTGTTCTAGTTGAGGATACAGAAAGTATATCTAAGATATTGTTCATTCTAATAGTATATTCATTATGAATTTACAGCAGGGTTCACTTTTAATATGGATGATCTAATATGGTATGATGAAGCTAAGGAAACATAATCTTGAAGTCAGCATGTTCTTTAGCAAGTTGCTGGTGCTAGACAAAATGTTCTAGTTAAACATCTACTTAGCTATGAACAAGAGTTGAAAGAAAAAGGTTGGGCTTAATTAAAGGGGCACATTTAAGAATGATAGCCTAGTACAAAAAAATTCTTCACGTAATTTTCATATACATTTAAGCAAGAACGTTTTCCCTATTTGTTATTTTGCTAGGTGAAAATATTCTTTTATCAAAGCTGAAATGCATTCCAAAGTGATTCTTTTACACGTTTAAACCAAGTACATTTTTCCTACGTATTATTTATCTATGTGAAAACATTTCTGCAACAGTTCATAAACATTCTTAATTGCAATTCTTATATGGTCCGCAAGTCAAAATTTAATTTACTAATACATTCCTTACAATATTAAGATTAGATGTTTGTCTACTATAGTGGATAAGTTACCTACTAGTACAGCAGGAGCTTTATTAGTTGTGGATTCCGAAATGGTAGCAATTAGGTCCATAGTTTTGCAGAATAGATTTGTGTTAGACATCCTGCTTGCAAAAGAAGGTCGAGTCTGTAAGATGTTAAAGGTCCAGCAATGCTGCACCCTACATTTATGACTAGATTAATGATTTGAATACGTTTATAAAGCCCTACACAAGGATTTACAGGAGTTGGAAACAACAAGTGCTTGGGGAGTAATTTAAAGTGAATTTTATGCAGTAGGCAAATGGTTTGGAAGCCTAGGAAGTGGAATTTTGGGTGCTATTTTGAACCCTCTTGAGATAATTGCCCTTTGTGTAACATTTCTAATTGTGATCTTTAAGAGATATAGGTGAATGATGGTCAAACAGGTAGTGAAGAGGAATAGAGCGGAAGTAGAGCTAGACTATAGTAAACACTATGACATCAAGGAATGTCTGGAAGAATCTAGGAGGAAAATGATAAAAACCACTATTTCAGATGGTCCATGTGACAAGCTTTAGATCTTAGATTGTGAAGGCTTCATTCACCACCAGAGGGGGGACTGGAGACGTGTAATTTTGGCTCCACCCTTTCAAGTCTTGACTATGTCATATATATGTGCATGTAGTACCATATATTTGTGTGCTTTTTAATATCATTAACGAAAAGTGCTGCACTTGACTGAAATACTGTATAATTCATACATTTACATTAGTGTGCATACTAACGTTCTCCTTACAGTGATACCAAATTGCACTTTTTATATATATCTGCACTTGTGTACTCTGAGTAATTTTGTTGACTCTATACAGATACTCACTATTGGAAAGTGGTTTATTAGTAGTGATAAATAGTGACTTACCTCTAGTAATAAGGCCACAAACACAATAAAAGGTTCAGACAAGGTCTCAATAACGTATTCCCTTGCTCAACTCTTGTTAGCTAGCAACAAGCAGGCAGGCATAACTTAGGAGACAGGTGTGTAAAGCATTTAAAAACAACAATACATTATATAACAAACAACACATACTAAAATTCCAAATTCAATTTAAAACAATTGACTATATTTTTATGAACAAGTAGACACCAAAATGACAAAAATCCAATGTAGGGAACCTGAGATATGAATTTTTAAAGAATAAACACTTTCTACTGCTTAAAAACATATAGCACCGCTTAGGAACATTTGGTCGCGCTTTACCGGGACAAAGTCACAGTCGAGGTCAACCGTGATGGGACCCTGGTCGGATACACTAAGTGGGAAGCCTCAGTCAAAAGTTTACCTTCCCACTTAATCGTTTTTCTGAAGCTTTTTCCCTCAACGTCAAGCAAGGCACATCATCAGGCCAGATTCGTTGCGGGTTTGCTTGCTTGAAATTCTGCAAGGCCCTGGTCAAATATTGGAAGTCTGGCACTCCAGAGCTTTCAGTGTGAAGAACCTAAAATCCAGGCTGGGTCGCGGTTGAGAGAAGCCGGGTTGACTCTCGACGTCAGGTCGGTCCTCCTTATGGAGCTTTTTGCCAAAGTTGCTCCAAACTTCTCCAAACTTCGGGAACTTCTTACTGAAGTTCCTCTTGACGGTTCAACATGTCCAAATCACAAATTCAAAGGGCCTGGAATCTCCCAGATGGTCTTTGGGATGTCTGGACGACAATTCCCACAGTGCACTTGGCCAAATGGGATGCAGGGCGCCACCCAGGTGTATGACAACTTCCTCCAAAGTGTGGCCTAGTCCTATCCCAGAAAGCATAATTCTTTCAAAATGCAGCATTCAGAGGAGCTGCATCAACCTAACTCAACCTAATGTAGCAAATTATTATTACTCCCTTTCCAATCCTCCCCCTTAATCTAATTGCAAAGGTTCCTGTGTGGCTGAAAAAGCAGGATATGGGGAGTCCCTGTGCTCTCCTAAAGTGACATTCTCACTTTGAAGACCAGTTGCACTACCCCTCATTCCTTCCTGCCGTCTGCTCTGCAGCTTATACTTCTCCGCCCACAAGAAACCTACTGAGTCCTCTGACAGGACACTTCAAATGTCATCAGGCAGCACTGGCAGAGCCTGGGACCAGGCTGGCCAATCAGGAGAGAGCAGCTGGAAAGCTGGCCTTTGGTCCACAGAAAAGAAAGTTTAATAACGTATTTTCTGTTATACTTATTACAAATCCAACAGTGGCAAGTTGATGGATTTATTTTATATCTTGAAGTATATTTTAAATTGCTCCAAACAATATTTATAGCTAAATAGAATATTCCAATAATAGCCTATTGAGCCATTCACTACAATGTGGAAAAACAGATGTGGCAGCCTCAGCAAGGCTAATAAAACATCTTGTATAATGTCCCTGCTTATAGTTACAAGGCATCCTACACCTGGGGTACCCTGGGGAGACCTTAGGGGTGACTTATTTGTAAAAATACTTTGGAAGTACCTTTAAATCCAAAGTCGAATTTGCAAATAATTTAAATTTAAAAGCAGCCTACAAGGCTATCTTTTAAAATGACAGCAGGCATCACAGTAGTGCACACTGCAGCAGGGCCGGCTCTAGGGTGGTGCAATCGGTGCCACCGCACCGGGTGCTGGCTTCCTGGGGGCGCCGTGTTTGCAAGTTTATTATGTTCTTAAAACACCTGCTGCAGCGTTCCTTTCCTCCAGCAATTACCAGGCCTCACAAAAATGTGTAGATAACTCCTGTGATTAATTATCTTCCTGGAGAGAGGTTTGAGTTTTGTATAGTTGAGGTTTTGACTAATGTGAAGTTAGTGCAGAGGGTTAATATGCCTTCTGCAAAGAACGTGTACCAAGTAGATTACAGAGTGCATATAATGTAAACAGATCAGCAGGTTCCTGCTTTTAAAAGAGACATCCTTTTGTCACTTGCAATTTATAACTTAAAGTCCTAATATAGAAGAGTGAGCTATTAACTTTCATCATAGAACTGCATACACACTGCTAGTATACATTAAAACATTGATTAATGTTGCAAAAAGGGTTAATTTGGTTAGAAATCGATGTTTATCATTAAAGAAAACTCCCAACTATGCTGTTTCTTTTTCGACTCTGAGTTTGTGCTTCTCCATAACAAGCACTCTTAAACTGTAATGCCTCCCAGTATGGATGACATTTGACTCCTACACTTTTAGTCCTTTGGCTTATGTAACATTTCCTATACACTGATTTACACACATATGATTGATTGTCTATGTGTAATGTGTGTGTGCTGCAAAGTGCTCTGACACCCTACACTGGTATGAGTGGTGCTTTACAACTAATTAAATGCATCTGAGAGAGAGTGGTTATGGAGACTTGGTCACTGTTGAAGGGTGCTAGTGAGAGAATCCGTGGTGGAGGTGGTCATTAGGGGGCACCAACAAACATTGTCGCACAGGGCAACTACAGCGCTAAAGCTGGCCCTGCACTGCAGTGTAGAAAATCTAGTGGGCCTTGAAACCTCCCTGAACTATTACATACTAGGGACTTACAGTTAGTTTGAATCCCCCTTGCCTTACTATATGCTAGGAACTTTCAGGGGTCTGTCATTACCAATTGTAATTATACCAAATTACCATGTGCTTTTGACGTAGAGCACAGGTCTTGAGTCTGGTTAGCAAAGCCCAGGCCACAGACAGAGTCAGAAAAATCAGCATCTAGTGGTCAAAATAGGGGTACAAAGTGGGGGGACCCTGCAAATGGGTCCTGATTTCTCACACTCACATATTCCTTTGAATAGTATCCTGCATTTATTTTATAACTGTATGTGTATCCATAGATATGCATTTAAATGTGTATTGACGTTTTCTGCTACCTTAGCTTGGTCATAGACTTTTAGCATTTGGAATCTAATGTTCAACCTTCAACGTGAAAGTTTGCTCGGTTTCTATGTTTTCTTCTTCTTTACAGGTACATTCATATGGCCTCATTGTAAATAAAAGGCACATTGTGTATGAGAGACTGTGAGGTTCGGGCGGAGACCTTTTGGCAACGACGAGAGGCACTAACAAACAAATGCATGTATATCTAGAGATGGGAGGAATCCAAGTACATTCTGATGTTCTGATCAGGAGATGGCAGTATTGAGTATGGTTGCCAAGTTCTACTGTGAGAAGGTGGAAATCTACTAGGACACCTGATGTGGGATTCTTGAAAGTTCTGTGGAATTTTAATTGGTTGTCACACTATAGTTTCAGACAGATTCCCTTTAGATTCAGAAGCTATATTTCTGTTGTGTGGCTTTATGCTATGCAATAATCTTGATTTGGAGAACTTCTACAGAATTCACTGCAATGATGACACCTTCCTGGTTTACTGGATCTAGTTAGGGTTTCCCCAACTAACGCTAATTAGTTAAGGCTTAGTTAGGTAATTTAGATTTACTCATGTATAGGCAAGAGGACCGGAAATCATATACTGATCATCAGATTTTGTTCCTTATTTTCTGCATTGCTATTACTGAATTATTTGTATGCTTTATGCTATTGAGGTTGAGGTTAAACTTTGTCTGACGATTTGGACTGCCAGTAGTAATTCTGCATTTTTACAAAATATTCTTGAGATTTGCATACATCAGCTTGGCTCTGAATTTGTAATAAACGTACATTTAATCCCATTTACTACCTTCCGGCTCCTAACCACGTAGCCAAATCGGCTACTCTGTAAATTGGACTTCTGGATGATGCTAACTACTTTTTATTTTTCAGGCATCTTGAAGGTCCATCGCAGGAAAATTTAGATATTCAGCTCAGAGCTCTGGCAAAACTAAATATTTCCAATAAAGTGCAAAATAACAGGTCTTTGTTGAGATTCATTCCCTAAATATAATTGAGTAATCTTTATAAATTTGGTTCCCCGTTTGGAGCAATTGAGTTTTGTGATTTGTATGTCCCCAGGCTCCATTTGAGGTTACAGAATATCCTTATTTTTGTGGTTCACCATAGGGTATTAAGCACAGCACTCATGTGGCGTACAACTTAAGGCAAGCATCTTTAATATCAGAGACATACAATGTCTCACATCAGTGCATAGACTGAAAGACCACTGCCCTCATTTGTGGGGTTACCACTCAGATTACTCCGCCGGCATTGTACCACCATCTGACAGAGCAGTGTTTATCATCTCTATTAATAAAAATATGGAATTATTATGCTATTAAATAAAGCCTTACTTAAACATAACACAGTATAGAAATACATTAGACCAAAATGGATAGAAGGTTTAAAAAAAAACAACAGCTAAAGGAGCTTAAACATATTGAATCTAATCCCCACTGAAAATAACAAGAATATTCTCTTCAGATTTAGGAAGGTTTGACAGCAAAGATGCATCTTATATCCCTGCCACACCATGCATCACATTTCCAGGTTTACAGCGGATGGATTTATTAGATTTGAAACTTGCAAAAGGCCTCACAATGCCTGAGGTGGCAGAAAGATTTGGAAAACCACGGGATTCATGGGAAGAGCTGAGCCATGGCAGAGCTATGCGCTCTCTTTAGGTCTAAGAGCCAACACACAAGCTGAGCCAGAAAAAAATCATAGCTGCCAAGTTTTCTAGGTCCAGGTGTGACCAAGTGCTTTATTCTGTGATTTATTTGAATTTGAGTTGCAGAATGCAAAGAAAACACTTACAATAGCATCACATGGGGACTTGGGAGACTTGCTAGGCATGTGCGAATCTTAAAAAAACTATTTTAAATCACGCAAATGGCATAAGTTGTGCCACATTGCACTTAACTGTTTACATTACCCCACAATTTCTTATTAACCTGTTTTATATTCTCCTTTCCATTCTCTTCTCTTCACTGTATCCTTTCAATGTTTCTCAATCCTCTAAATTTTGCCTTTTTGTCTTATTGGAGAAGTCTTCATTTGTGGTGGTTTGTGGACTACCCTAAGGTTCTGGAGCTATTGACAGTAATATTCACTGTCACCCCTATTCACCTGCTACATAGCTCTCTTATTTCCCTACTTCTCTCTGCCCTCTCCTTCATCAAGATCATCTTTGACCACCTTGAATCTTCCTACTTAACTCCCACAGTGTGCTTTCTGTGAGATGCTAGTTAAGCACTGATGCCATAGCGGTCAACTTTGTATTTCCAGTGAAGAAAACACACACTGAGCTATTAAAATTTTTTAAAGGCTTTTAGGGTGATGAGGGCACTGTGAACATTACCAGCATTTCTTAAGAAAAATAAACTCTGAGAACGGTATGCAATGGAACGCGCACAGATTAAAAAAATATGGTCTACATAGAGTCAATATCAGCTAATATTAAAAACAGTTATCGTTCATTTATAGAAAATAAACACATTTTTCTGAAACTGGCCACACATAACTGTCTAATGTGGTGCTAAAGAACACCTGCTTTTAACTAGTTGCATGTAGCAGTTCATGCAATCAGGCCCACAAGGAACAAATGGCAAGATGTACAAAAATTGGATTCACGAAAAATGTTCTCAAATTGTGCACTAACTTTTGATGAATCAAATGAGATTTTGTGACCCGACCTATAAATGAATTGGTCGGCTCGCAAAATCACCTCTCTGAGTGGGTGACAATTCCACCTACCTCATCAATATTCCTGAAGTAGGTAGCAAATTGCAACTTACCCAGATTGCATGAAATCATAGTTATGAAGGTCTGATGGGGTCAGTACACCACCATGTCTGTGATAGCATTTAAATAAAGTTCTTTTTTTTTTTTTAAATGTAGCCCTTTTTCCTGACTCAATATAGGTCAACATTTGAGAGGAAAAAAGTACTTTAAAAAAAAAGTTTGTTGAGGAGTTTGCAATGCTGTCCAGGACAAACTTTTTTTGCATTCACTACAGGAAGTTTACCAAGTCTTTTAAAGAGTCGATACCTGTTAATGGTTTGCAAACGAAATTGCAGTTGCAAACCATTGATATAGTATTGTGTACCACATTTGGAAGGGGCAACCTAAACATGACCCTTCCAGCTTGCGATTTCTAGACCCATGTTGTAATTCAGTACGCACCTACTAAGTCACAAAATGAGTTTAGTGCACTTAAAAAGCCATTCACTTGTTGTAAACCCTGTGATTTAGTGAATCACAGGCTTTGCGACTGCTAAATGGCTTTGTACATCTGGCCCGAAACTCCGGGAGAAGGAAGAGACCTCGTACCTGAAAGCCTTTACTGGTTTACTTGAATGAAAAAACATAAAAGTTGCAATCATGAGAATGCAGAAAAGGTAACAGGGCTGACGAGTGAAGGTGTTGCCTCACATGGCTGAAGTTGGCTGGAACAAAATGGCAGCTTCTTAGGGCTTTGACACACACGACGTCCTTTGCACAGATGACAGCTAGTCACTATTCCCTTTGGTTTCTCTATGCCACCCGGCCAAACTTTTGCCTGGCAGGATAAAAAAAACCCTGTATATTTCAAAGTGCTACTGTCCCGGATAGCAAGCCGCAATATAAGGAGTGATGGCCAGAGGTACTTCCTCCCCATAGGGGGTCATCAGAATGCAAAAACGCACACAAACGCTGTCCATCCCCTCCTGTGTCACATGCAGGGGCGCTTGGAGAATTGTAGTAAGGTATTGTAAGTGTAGGAATGTTTGAAAGAGAGGCCACATAAAGGTCGGCTCGTTTTGGCTCGAGAGTTCTAGAGGACCTCGAGTTGAGCCAGAACTGTGCATCGGGCTTGTTCCAGGCTCGATCCTTCAGTGGTTTACCAATCTCCATACGGCAGCCAAAACTAGTGAAGTAATTATTCATAAGTGGAAAGGTGAGTGCCTTCACTTTAGTAACTGGAAAGGTGGCCCATTCACGTAATACCAACCATATACTTTCTCATGGTTGGATTTGATTGGTTTAGATCTCTAGTGCCTAGAAATATCTGAAAGACAATTATCATGCACTTGAAAACACTTCCAAATTAAATTATTACATCAGTTGTGGTGGGCTTAGATCAAGTAATACTTTGACCTCAAACACTGACAGTCCATAGATCATTGTATGTCAATAATTACACCAAATTTCACCTAATTGACATGTTGTAAGGTGTCATTTTTGGCTTGAAATTATGTAACAATTTTACATTAATTTGACACCTATGGCAAAGATTTCTTCAAAGATGCATTCATATAATATTGGTTTTGTTGAATTTGAAATCATGACAATATGTTCATGACTATTTCCCCTCCAGGGATATAATAAAAGGAAATTCAAGTGATATCCTTATTATAAATGCAATGGGAACTGCTTTAGAATAATCAGATTTGGTAGGGGGGGGGGGCATTTCTGCACTATTTCTAAAACCTCCTGATCCACCAGGGCAGACTCCTCTGGAATAAGAGGGAGTTTATGACTCTTAGACAGAGTAGTCTAAAAATCTACTTGGTACTCTGGAGGACCCATGGGTCGGAGGTGATGGCGTGCCATGCTGGGAGGAATACATCTACCAATGAGGGGGCAACTGGAAAGAGGGACTGGCAGAGAGACGTATCTTGTTTAAATGGTGGAAGACTTGGATGTGTGAAGCCTCAGCAGTGTCTCTAGGGGTGTGTGATCCTCTCTGGAAGAAAGAGGGAGAGTGGGAACTGAAGGGGAAGTAAATGAACCCTCAGAAGAGGTGGCAGGAGGAGAGCTGTCCTCTAAAATGACCAGACAAATGCCCAGGTGATGAAGGCTATGGCAAAAACGCTGGACTTTTGCAAGACACGCTTGAACCTTGTCCAAGTTGGAGACAAATGCGAGTAAGGAGTTAATGAAATTATTCCCAAAGAGGTGCTGCTCTGTAGGGTCGAGGACAGGCTCAGAGGATAAGTTGTCAAGTTTAGAGTCCAGTAATAGAAGGATTAAGATGTGATGGAGGCATGGGAACCCTACAGGAAAACCTTGGCCTTGGAGGAATGCCAGGAGGTGTGCGCTGAGTTCAGTGGTGGAGTAAGGTTTACCTGGGATGGAGGGGCAAGGAACCATCACCATAAAGGAAGCCCCAAAGTTTACTTGTCTAAGGGTGAGACAACCCATTGGCGAACAAACTCCGCTACTTGGAGAGAAGGGGGATAAGGGTGAGATATCATCAAGAGTATTTATAGGCAAAGCATCAGCAGTTGGTACAGCATCATTACTGCTCAAAAGCATTGCTTTGGAGTGGTTGTCCTCTGGAACATCAGAGTCATCGTCATCTGCCACCCACATTTTAGAGGTTGAAGGGGGCTTGTGCATCATTCTGAATGCTGACCCATTATCTGTTCCAGCAGGAGCATTGTAGCATTGCTCCCTTTAGCCCGGACATCATTCAGGTACTTAGACATGAACAGGATTTGCTTGGACACCAGAGGGTACTGTTGTTACCATTGCATGAGGGGTGCTAGGGAATGAAGAACACCACATGGAGGCCAACTTTCCCAGTGCCTTATCAAAGGTGGAATGGATTTAGGCACCTGAGTTGTCGATTGCCTTCTGCAGCTGGCGCCGTTAAATCAAGTAGAGAGCGAAAAAGAGTCAGCATTAACTATGTCCTCCGAGGTTAAAAAACAAAATACCTACAACGGATGAGGATGTCGCAGGGTGTGCAGATTTGCTTGTTTCAATTCTGTTATAATTGTAATGTAAAAGGGAAGGGTATTACTGCACAGCCTCCCTTACTTTATTTTTTATTTATGCATTTTCTTCCATGCCTTGTGGATTGTAGTTAGCAAGCCATGTTAGCAACCCAGCCTTGTCTCTTGTATCAAGTCCTTTGTGTTCTTTCTCTCTTGTTTTCCTTGGTATAATATGGTGGCACTTTAGTATGGTTTAAATATAGAAGGGGAAGGTGCCCTACCTTTGCTAGAGTGTCCTCACTTTCTTTACTATTGCAGGAGAAAAGCTGTTTGAACGTGGTAGCTGAACCAACAGCTAAGCATTTGTCCTGGCCACAAAGTGATCCTGAGATGGTGGGCCATCCACCAATCTTTAAGTCCGGCCCTTAGATGAAGAACAAAGCAGCTGTGTAAACTATTTAAACTATGTGCACTATTTCTAAAACCTCCTGATCCACCAGGGCAGACTCCTCTGGAATAAGAGGGAGTTTATGACTCTTAGACAGAGTAGTCTAAAAATCTAATTGGTACTCTGGAGGACCCATGGGTCGGAGGTGATGGCGTGCCATGCTGGGAGGAATACATCTACCAATGGGGGGGCAACTGGAAAGAGGGACTGGCAGAGAGACGTATCTTGTTTAAATGGTGGAAGACTTGGATGTGTGAAGCCTCAGCAGTGTCTCTAGGGGTGTGTGATCCTCTCTGGAAGAAAGAGGGAGAGTGGGAACTGAAGGGGAAGTAAATGAACCCTCAGAAGAGGTGGCAGGAGGAGAGCTGTCCTCTAAAATGACCAGACAAATGCCCAGGTGATCAAGGCTATGACAAAAACGCTGGACTTTTGCAAGACACGCTTGAACCTTGTCCAAGTTGGAGACAAATGCGAGTAAGGAGTTAATGAAATTATTCCCAAAGAGGTGCTGCTCTGTAGGGTCGAGGACAGGCTCAGAGGATAAGTTGTCAAGTTTAGAGTCCAGTAATAGAAGGATTAAGATGTGATGGAGGCATGGGAACCCTACAGGAAAACCTTGGCCTTGGAGGAATGCCAGGAGGTGTGCGCTGAGTTCAGTGGTGGAGTAAGGTTTACCTGGGATGGAGGGGCAAGGAACCATCACCATAAAGGAAGCCCCAAAGTTTACTTGTCTAAGGGTGAGACAACCCATTGACGAACAAACTCCGCTACTTGGAGAGAAGGGGGATAAGGGTGAGATATCATCAAGAGTATTTATAGGCAAAGCATCAGCAGTTGGTACAGCATCATTACTGCTCAAAAGCATTGCTTTGGAGTGGTTGTCCTCTGGAACATCAGAGTCATCGTCATCTGCCACCCACATTTTAGAGGTTGAAGGGGGCTTGTGCATCATTCTGATTGCTGACCCATTATCTGTTCCAGCAGGAGCATTGTAGCATTGCTCCCTTTAGCCCGGACATCATTCAGGTACTTAGACATGAACAGGATTTGCTTGGACACCAGGGGGTACTGTTGTTACCATTGCATGAGGGGTGCTAGGGAATGAAGAACACCACATGGAGGCCAACTTTCCCAGTGCCTTATCAAAGGTGGAATGGATTTAGGCACCTGAGTTGTCGATTGCCTTCTGCAGCTGGCGCCGTTAAATCAAGTAGAGAGCGAAAAAGAGTCAGCATTAACTATGTCCTCCGAGGTTAAAAAACAAAATACCTACAACGGATGAGGATGTCGCAGGGTGTGCAGATTTTCTTGTTTCAATTCTGTTATAATTGTAATGTAAAAGGGAAGGGTATTACTGCACAGCCTCCCTTACTTTATTTTTTATTTATGCATTTTCTTCCATGCCTTGTGGATTGTAGTTAGCAAGCCATGTTAGCAACCCAGCCTTGTCTCTTGTATCAAGTCCTTTGTGTTCTTTCTCTCTTGTTTTCCTTGGTATAATATGGTGGCACTTTAGTATGGTTTAAATATAGAAGAGGAAGGTGCCCTACCTTTGCTAGAGTGTCCTCACTTTCTTTACTATTGCAGGAGAAAAGCTGTTTGAACGTGGTAGCTGAACCAACAGCTAAGCATTTGTCCTGGCCACAAAGTGATCCTGAGATGGTGGGCCATCCACCAATCTTTAAGTCCGGCCCTTAGATGAAGAACAAAGCAGCTGTGTAAACAGCGGGAAAGAGACAATTGATGATTGTGTACAATGAACTGGGTAAGTAGGATGATGGAACTGCTTCAGCAGTGAAAAAGTAAAATATGTACCACTGCCAAGTGTGCTTGTTCCCCATTTTAGAGGAATACCAGCTGAGTATGGGCGATAAATAACTGGCCCTTGTTTCTCCATAACTATTTCATGTATTCCTGGTGTTAACAGCTCATTAGACTATAACAAATCTGAGTTCATGTTTGCATCTGAAACAACATGTTTAATTTCAGAAGGCCTCACAACAATCCCATTGCATCAGTTTTGCCCTCTGGAACAGAGTGCAAGGCCACAAAGCTACCTTAGGAGTGCTGATTTGAGAAACAGGTATATTTTAAAGACGCACAAAATGTTAGAGTGTGACTGACAGACACCTCCAGGTATGGCAGATCAAGATAAAGGAATTTTATACCACTCCAATTTAAGGAGGATAACACTGTCTTTTCAAACTTCTTCCGATGAAACAATACTTTACAACAATGGCGAACAGTGGGATGGGTGGAGCACATTTGTAAACAAACGCCCTGGTGCTCCTATAACCCAAAACTAGGGACTCAATCTGGCCCCTGCACGATTTGGCTTGGACATTCAAATCCAGTTTTTGTGCAACATCACAGAATGTAAAGGAGCCCAGGTTGAACAAATGACAGGATAGAGAAAAGAAGATGAAAAGTGATAATAAGATTAATGCATGTCTAAAGAGATCCGAAATGCAGAAGTCTGTGATCGACTAGGTTCCAAACACCCTCTACTGTTTTTGATACAGACAGCTTCAAGCATCGCCTCATGTTAATACAGTCCTCCTCAAATTTCTTTAAAAAGTTTAAAGCTCTAGCAGGTGGCATGGATACTTTTTTTACATGTTCAATTTGCACACAAGCTTTAGGGGGCACATGCATCAAGCTATTTACGATCGCAAACAGTGTGAATCGCAAAAAAGGACGTTTGTGATCACAAAATAGCCCTAAGCAATGCATCAACCAAAATCGCAGATTATCTTAGATATTCGCAAGTTTTTTTGATTACCTATTTTGCGATTCCCAAAATAGCAATTCTGTATTAGCGAATCGCTATTTGGGAATCGCAAAGCTATGCATGAAAATTCGCAAATTGCAAATAAGTGGGGAATAGCAAATTTGCAAAATACCACAAATCAAATCAGGTGGTAACCAGGTGAAAACAATCAAATCAAGTGGGAAACATTGGTAAAGTATCTAAACAGGCCCAGAAGGCCCCAGAATGTTTCCCAATGGCAGCGCTCTATGTCATGGTGAGGAGGATGAGGCTACGAGCAGTAGCACAGAGAAGAAGGAGGATACAGGAGCGCGTTACTTTGTTGGGGCAGACAGAGGATGAGATCTATGACAAGTATAGGTTAAGTGCAGATATGATCTATGATCTGATTGCTGATTTAGATCCCCAACTGCAGCGTCAGACTCGCAGGACACATGCCATCCCCACTCATGTGCAGGTCCTATGTTCCCTGCACCTCCTAGCATCAGGTAGCTTCCAGGATGTAGTAGCTGCGGCTGGACTGTTGTCAAAAAGTGCCCTATCGCGCATTTTCACTTCTATTCTTGACGCCATGTTGAGCAGGATACACCACCACATTAGCTTTCCATTAACCCCACAAGAATTGTAGCAAACAAAATTAGACTTCTATCAGGTAGCCCAATTTCCCCACGTAACTGATTGCTTTGATGGGATGAATGTAGCCATTTGTCCCCCCTCACGGAATGAGTAAATTTATAGGAACAGAAAATCTTACCATTCACTGAATATACAAGTCACCTGCAATTCCAGAAACATCATAACTGACATAGTGGCTCGATTCCCTGGCAGCACACATGACTCATACATATTCAGACACAGTGGCATACACACTCGTCTCCATGGGGGTGAATTCGGCCAAGGATACCTGCTTGGTAAACATATGTTACAATGTCTTCCATACTCTGGGCACATGGTGATACATAGCAGTGACTAATCTGTTGCTTTCTACCCTGTGACAGCGCATATGCTGTGCACTCTTACATCCTGATGCCATACCTCAACCCAAGTACCCCAAGTGAGCAGCGTTACAATGCAGCGCACATCTCTACCCGCAATGTCACAGAGCACACCTTTGGCCTACTAAAAAGTAGGTCCCGCTGCCTCCACAAGACTGGCAGGGCATTGCAGTACCGACCGGATACCTGCTGACAAATTGTGGCCACTTGTGCCATGTTGCACAACATCGCGACTAGGAGAGCCATACCCCTGGAACTGTCTGACAGCGAGCCTGAGGAAGGCAACCAGCCAGGACAACCACCACAAGCAGCAGCTGGGCCGAGTGCAGCAGAGGGGAGACAGAGATGTGCAGAAATAACACAGCATTATTTTTAAGTTGGGTAATGATGAGACAAGACACTGCATGTTTTAACTGTAGCGGATGTTTATTAGGAAGAAAATGTGGTAGTGTTAATGCACACATACCAGGTGCAAACTATCATTGTGACTGTCAGAATTAGACAACATGACATTGGCATGGAACTTGTATGTCAGCCCTGACAAATGGCATGATACTGGTTACCTCACCAGATTGGAGTTTGTCACACTACTTTTTGTGGCCACGCACTCTGGGCTCTGTCACATCCCTTGTGGAGCCTTCTGATGCAGTGGTGCTCCTAGTATTGCGCCTCCTGCATGTAGTCATTGGTGCGAGAGACTACTGAGGCTGGAGGCCTCCTCACTCTCCCCTCCACCCAGCACATTACTGCCCCCAACTAAAGCAGTCTGTAATTGCTCCTCAGCATTGGTGACCTGTAGGAGTCCCCTAGCGACATCCCCACAGCAATGGGTCATTTCCACCTGCATGGCCACTGCACGACGGGACAGCAGAGCTGTGTTGGTGCCCAAGCGGTTAATGACTTTAGGGCAGCCATCTAAGCGCCCTAAGAATTGATGATGCCTTTTGCGTTGGGAAACCTGGTCTTCCTGCATCATCTTGCATAGCTCATGTATGGCTTCATTTGTCTGTCTATGTACTTGCACCACTGATGTAGTGAGCTCCTTCATGCTGTCCCTCATGTCTGCCATTTTCGTAGCTATTGTACCAAGTTGTGCCTGCATTAAATGCATGTTCTTGCACTGCAGGCGCTGCACCCTCAACTTTTGTCTCTCCTGGCCACCCCAGACATTGGGACTATCATCTTCTGCAGCTCCCCTCTGAGCCCTTGACCTGCGCCTCCGGTTGTAGACATTGCTGCGCCACACCTGTAATTGAGGTCTTGCTGTGGGGGTATGCCCAGCCTGGGATGTCTGTGGGTTAGGCTGGCTCTCCTCCTGTATTTCAAAGGCAGGTAGTGGTGCCACTGCAGTCCTGCGTCTTGAGGGTGCAGGTATTGGGGTTGCTGGGGACACTTGTGTCTCCTCTCCTGACTGTGTCTGAGTCTCCAGGGTGTCATGGCCTTCACTTTCACCTGACTCCTGCGCAGTTGCATCTGTGTTGTTAAACAGTGCAAGTTTAGGTTTTTCTTTAGACATGTATGCCACATTGTGCAAAGTTTGTTTCATTGAAATATATAATAACACAGTGTCTAGATGTTTCACTTGCTTGTTGTATTTGAAAGCAACAATGCTGTTTTGCTCCATCCATGCCTTTCCTATTGAATTTGCTGTCTGCTAATCCCATAATGCATTTGTGTGTAGCAAGCAAAATGTGGACTGGAGTATGATTTGCAACACTAAGCCTGATCCGACTTGACGGGTTGGTTGCATGCATCTTACCTTGTGAAGTACTAGCCGGAGCAGATTTGTCTTTCTCGGTCACTTCAACTACAGCTTCAGGCTGAAGTGTTGGCTCCACAAGGTCCTCCAGGGGTGTATTTGCAGTTTGGTTCGAGGGTTCTCCTCCAGTCTTCTTGCCCTCCGCAAGCCTGGCAGCAACCCTTTCCTTGTCACGGCTCTGCAGGTCATACCAGCACTTGCGCAGATCTTCTATTGTGAGTTGTGTGACCCCCCACTGCGTTTACTCTGGATTGTATTCCAAGTCAGATTTTGAGTTTCTCTGACTCAGGGACCTGGAGTGACTAGTTCCCAAAGACTTTATCATGGCTCCCCACAACTTCCTCAATGAGGACTTCAAGCTCCGTGTTAGACCTGGCACCTTGGCGTGAGTTTCCCTTCCACTTTTTGATGGTGTGCCTCGACTGTTTTGCTGGTGTTGTCCGCTCAGGGCACTGCGCCCCGGCTAATCCGTGCCGCAGTGCAAGTGCTCCCTAAGTAAAGTGTACCTGTAATTGATGTCCATGATTGGTTCATTGGATTCACTGTCAGTCCCCAGTAAAGTGCACCAGGGGTGCCAGGGCTTGTGGATGCCAATGCTGCTGGTGGGCTCGCAGCGCTGGTTGCGCCACCCACAGAAGCGGCCTTGTAAAATGTGTCTAGGGTCTGCCACCGCAGACCCTGTGCACGGTCCGGGACCGTCGCGCTGACTGCGCAAGTGCCCCCACTTGCCAGTCCCTAAACCTTCCCTTACCTACATATTAGCCACCCCTCTGGTAGGCCCAAGGGCAGGGTGCGTTGTAGGCATAAGGTAAGACATGCCCTGGTGTGGGTGGCATGTCTTAGTAGTGAATTACAGCCCTTGTCGTTTTTCACTATTGAAGGCTACCTGCTCTCCATAGGCCAGAATGGGCTGCTGGGATCACGCCAACGCTGTGACCCCAGTGGGCTCAGAGAGCATGGTAGAAGTGTCAAGTTTGGTATGCCTGAACTCAGGATGATAAAATACTTCTTGTAGTCAAGTTTATTTTAATATCCTGGGTTTGTAAATACTACTTTTAGAAAGTTAGTATTTACTGACCTGACCATCTCAGTCCGCCTCTGCTGTGTGTGTGTGTTCTGCCCAGCAACAGTAAGGAGCAGGGTTGGGGAATCCCCGAGACAGGTTGGCTGCCAGGTGGCGGGTAGAGAGATTACACCTGGATGGGTGGGAGGAGTACACCTTGACTCTTGAATAGACCTGTGCTCTGCCACCACAAAGCCGGCGCCACCCACTGTGGGGCGGCTGATGTCTCTGCCCTGCTGCTGAAAGGAAAGAGCAGAGTCACCATAACAAAGTGCTCCAGAACTGGACTGAGCCAGGCCTAGGCCCCCTGGCGCTAAAGAACAAAAGAATCATGGTATAAAAGTAGGAGCCTGGCTCCTAAGAAATGAGAATCCTGTTTACCACAAAGAACCTCTGCCCGACTAGAAGGAGAAGGAGACGCTGGAGGAGCTGGCCTGCTGCCTGCCTTGCTGAGAAAGGAGAGGAAGAGACTATTGAAAAGACTTTGCTACTTTGTGCTTGAACATTCTCCAAGGGCTTGATCTGAGCTTGCCCCCTGAACTGAACCCCAGGAACAGTGGGTTCTCTGTGCTTCTTGCTCGTCCTCCAATTCGAGCCGTGTGTGCATCCCGCTGGAAAAGAGACTGCGCCCCTCTTCGCCCCTCCTAGGGCCGTGACACTCAGAAGCTCGCCTGCCTCCAACCCGTGAGAGCCCCGCTCCGTCCCGAGCCGCTCTCTGTTCCCGGGCCAGGCCGCCTGCATCCCTGTCACCGCCTGCCATTGGAGTGCGCTGAACGCGCTATCACCCCTCCTGCCGGAAGCCGTCCGACGACTGTGATCCACGCCGGGTCATCCAGCTGCACTGACTGTGCCCTGTGACCCCGCTTCGCTATCCTCGGACATCTCAGGCCGCGCCGCCCCCGCTGTGGAGACCCTCCTGCACCGCCGTGCTAAAGGGTCGCGGGCCGCGCCTGCCTACTTGCCCACACCTGCTGATTGAGGACCCAAGAACACTTCCCAAGCTGAGAGTCGCACCGACCTGTGCCGACTCTCCTATTCACGAAAGAAGTCCAGTATCGGGCTCGGGGCCCGCAACGCCTTATTTCCCCGTTCGCAGGAACCGATCTCTGTGAGTACTGGAACTACAAGTAAAGAGACTACGAACTATCCATTTGAAACGACGAACCAAGAACATTTGCCTGCTATACACCCTGGTGGCCTAGCGAAAACGTTATTGGTCTTGTGATAAGTCTGCTGAGATATATATACCTTATTTTTACATAAAGAATCGTATTTTTATATATATCCAAGTCTGGTGTCCGTTTCTGGGGGGATTGATGTATTTACTGTGTGTATGATTGTAAGTGCTTAACCAACAACGCCTGAGGAATCGCCTTGGCTGCTCACGCCACGCACCTAGAGGGTGAGCAAGGGTCATTCGCGAGGGGTTATCCTACGCCCTGACGTGGAGGAGAGGGTTCCTGCTTGACACAAGGGCAACCTTGCGCCAACCAGAGATCCCCGACTCTAACATTGGTGGCAGCGGTGGGATTTCGGATTTGCACTTGTAATTTGCATACAGTGAATTATTAATCACCAGATAGTGAGAGCAGACCAAGTAACGCAGCCACAGGTTTTCATTTTTTTAACTTTGTTGAGACATCTGCCATTACTGCAACCATGCCTAGCTCACTCTCCGCTGGGAGAGCACTCTCTGTGATTTCCGGAATAGATGAGGTGGATTGGGAGAGACTGGAAGGCTACTCGATGGAGCAATTGAAAGGCTACAGTGTAAAATTCCGAGTTCCCCATGCTGGATTCAAGAGGAGAACCCAGTACGCCAAGGCGCTGAGAGCCTGGAAGGAGTCACGAGACCCACGGAATGCGGGGGACATCGTTCCACCCGACAACCTTGAGGAGCCCAGCAGAGTCCGGTCGCCAGAGGAGCTGGCAGACAGGGCAGCAGACAGGGCGCATGCAATGGAGATGGCAAAGTTGGCAGGACAAATGGAAATGGAAAAGCAGAAGTTGGCCCTGGAGGCACAACAACGCCAAATGGATCATGATATCAGATTGAAGGAGTTGGAGCTGAAGGCGAAAAGTTTGGACACCGCTCCTTCTGGTGGCAGCACTCCACCAGTGCAGGTAGAGTCCAAGGTGTACATTCCCAAAGATGTAGTAAAGGAGTATTTTAGAAAGATGACATAGGACAGTGGTTTAGGGCCTACGAGGTGGCCATGTCCTCACACCGGGTCCCTGAGAAAGACTGGGGAGCGGGGTTGTGGGGAAGGTTCCTTGCGGAAGGGCGTGACACACTGTTAGATTTACCCTTAGATCTCCAAACCTCATACCCCCATATGAAGGAAGCTTTAATGACCCGGTATGGGTTAACTCCGGAGCTATATAGACAGCGGTTCAGGGAGACGAAGAAGATCCCTGAGAGTACGTATGTGGAATATGTGACCTTTTTCTGCAGAGCGCTGGATGGTTGGGTGAAGGGTAGCAAAGCGAATGATTATCAAGGGCTGCTTGATTTAATTGCATGGGAGCACTTGTCCAGTCAATGTTTTCCTGAGCTACGCCAGCACCTGATTGATAGCAAGCTGTCCAACCCGAGGAAGCTTGCTGAGGAGGCGGACCGCTGGCTCAGCGCCAGGGTCCACAAGGGTCAAGTGGGAGACTCCGCCAAAGGTGGGCAGGGTCCCCAGCAGAAGAGTGGGGGGGACAAGGGTAAACAGAAGGGGTTCCAAAAAGGCCCCCAAAGTAATTCCCAAGGGAACCAGCAGAAGGGTTCTCAGCCTCCCCCACCCCCGCAGCAGAACGGGGCCCCGACAGGTAGACCTGTTCCCAAGGGGCCCTTCAATTGTTATAAGTGTGGTGACCCGGGTCACATTGCCTCTGATCCTAAGTGTCGCCTGTTTGGTAAGACCGCACCCACTGGTGCTCCACCCCGGCAAGTAGCTAGTGTTAACTTTGGGGAGGAAGTAGCCGTCCAGGAGGGTGGGGGTCCCGGGCAGATGACCCTAGTCTCGCTAGGAGACAGTGAGATGGTCCCTGTAACCTACCTGCCCTCTAACACTAAGAAATATGGGCAGGTGGTGACCATCAATGGAAAGAAGGTTGAGGCTCTTAGAGATACGGGAGCCAGCGTGACCTCGGTGAGGCAACACCTGGTGTCTCAAGAGCAAATTGTACCCAATGCCTACTGTAGGGTTGTCAATGCTGACAACGTAGAGAGTCGTTGTCCAATGGCTCAAGTTCCCTTTGAGTGGGGGGAGGTCTCTGGTACTCTACAAGTCGCTGTGAGAACTGACATGCCTGTAGACTGTCTGCTAGGGAACGACCTGGAGAGTTCCCCTTGGGAAAAGGTGGAGAAGACCACGCATCTGAGGATGGTGGGTCTACCCGACTGGGCGTGCGTGACCACCCGGTCCATGGCAGCCAGTAGGGGTGTTGAGAGGGTCCTGGAGCCTGAGGGAGAGGTCCAGGAACCGGCCTTAGGGAGAAGGCGCAGGAGGCGCGGGAAACCGGCCCCCGAAGTTCCCACGGCTCAGGAGGAAGTAGACCCTGAGGGGGATGCTCTGGAGCCTACCGGGGAACAGATTGCCGAACTGGGAGATCTGCCTGAGCTGACCCATTGGCAGCAAGAAGGAGGTCCCTCCAGGGAGGAATTCTGCAGGGAGCAGAAAGAATGCCCTTCTCTCGTGGGTATGCGGCAACAGGCTGCAGACCAGGCCAATGGTGTTCAGGCCAAAACACACTACGTGTACTGGGAGAGTGACCTCCTGTATTCCGAGCCTAAGGCTGCTGAACCTGGGTCAGCCCGTGTGCTGGTGGTACCCCAGAAGTTCAGAACCTTCCTACTGGGGCTGGCTCATGATGTGCCGTTAGCAGGACATTTGGGGATGGACAAGACCTATGACAGGCTTGTCACCCACTTTTACTGGCCCCAAATGCACAAGAATTCCGATTCCTACTGCAGAACCTGTCAGACTTGCCAGGCAAGTGGTAAGAGCGGAGGGAAGCACAAGGCTCCTCTGCAACCTTTCCCTGTGGTCGGTACGCCATTCCAACGAGTGGGTATTGATATTGTGGGGCCTCTGGATCCCAAGACAGCCCTGGGCAACAGGTTCATCCTGGTCTTGCTGGAGCATGCCACCCGGTACCCTGAAGCCATCCCTCTGAGGACAGTGACGGCCCCCGTGGTGGGACGGGCACTGATGGGAATTTTCTCACGAGTGGGATTCCCTCTAGAGGTGGTGAGCGACAGGGGGACCAATTTCATATCCACGTATATGAAGTCCCTGTGGAAGGAGTGTGGGGTAACGTACAAGTTCACCACTCCTTACCATCCCCAAGGAAATGGGTTGGTTGAGAGATTCAACCGAACCCTCAAAGGCATGATCATGGGCCTGGACGGTCCAATGAGGCGTAAGTGGGAGGTCCTCTTGCCATGCCTGCTCTTCGCTTACCGAGAGGTGCCACAGAAGTCTCTAGGATTCAGCCCCTTTGAGCTTCTGTATGGTCACCCAGTAAGAGGACCTCTGAGTTTGGTGAAGGAAGGCTGGGAGCAATCTCCCAGGAAACCTCCCCAGAATGGATATAGTTACATGCTGGCCTTCCGAAACCAGACTCGGCGTTTCAGGCAACTTGCTGAGGCAAATCTGGAAGCCAGCCAGGAGGAGATGAAGCGGTGGTACGACCGGAATGCCACTCTGGTAGAGCTTCAACCTGGACAAAAGGTGTGGGTCTTGGCCCCAGTGGAGCCGTGTGCACTTCAGGATAAGTGGACAGGTCCATTTGAGGTTGTGGAGCGCAAAAGTCCTATCACCTACTTGGTGGACATGCAGACTCCCAGGAACCCTTTGAGGGTCCTACATGTTAACCGCCTTAAGCCCCACTTAGAGAGGACCGAAGTGGGCATTGTTACACACTAGTCACACACGAGTCTTAGTTATGGTCCTTAAACCCTCTATTAAAACCGTTCTCGATCTTTAATACACAACACACTACATTTCCCAGAAAGCAGTAGGGCGAGGGAGGGAGTTGTGTGCGCTCACAGTGATCACCTGATGGACAGGGCGGTTAAATACCGACTCGATGCGCATGGCAGTGCTTGACAATCCTTCCCTGTGTTGGACCACGCCTCCCGCAGCTGTTCTGTGGATTGCTGATTGCTGTTGGCTTTCGCGCTTCCCGTTTGCCTGACTGTGTGGGTGCTCATTCCCTCGGAGTTCTCCTCACGGTCTTCCTGCATCCTTTCCTAACCTCATTTGGATTCCCCTGACTCCTGGCAGAAGTACGCTCACCCTCGCCTTGGAGACGAACTTCCTTTCCTCCTCCCCTGTTGGTTCGTCGGACTCTTTCCTCACGCATCAGGCGGGCGTCTTCAAGGAGGACCGGAGTTGTATCCTGCACTGCGGCGTCTCGTCGCAGGTAACGCGGCTGTCTTCGGCCCGCTTCCCCCACTCCCTTGGCGGTATCTCGTGTCTCCTTCCGCTGTGGATTATCTTCACCTGTTGATTGCTACCAGGCTCCTGCTATGTTGGACGTGGCATCTACATCTATGGCATCACGGTGAGTCTGAGAGAGCACACAATCCCGGGGGGAGGGGTGAGGAAGCAGTTGCTACAGGACTTAATCAATCAGAGGGGGGGTTTTAGGGGGTATTCGCTAGATAGGGAATCCCTGCCCTTTCACTCCACTCACCTGTTGTTTTCTTTTCTTTTCCTTAGACACCGTCTCTTTCCTGACCGCCCCTTTACCCGTTCCCGGGGAGTTGAGACTTCATATCATCTGGAAGCTTGGTGGTCCTTCATTGTCTCCTCCCTCCTGTTGGGGCCAGTGCTCGGTCCTTGACTTTTGTCAGGGCGGGTCCGGCTCTGAGGGGAGTGGGGAGAATTTTCTTCGCTCCTGAGGTTTTGTATCCTTTACCTAAAACTCATTACCTGACAGATTGTCAAGCCCACGGTTTTTCAAAACCCCCGAGCGAAGATGGATAAGGACATGTTAGCTATGACGGGGGCCATGCCGGACCCTAGTCATGAGAGTGATATCTCAGAGTTAGTCATTCTAGTCACTTCTTTACGACAAGAGCTCCAACTAGTCAAGAATGAAAATACGCGTCTCCACCTGGAATTAGCCTCGGTGAAGAGTCCCTCCATGCCACATGTTAGGGACCCAGAGGAGGTAGTCAGGCCTAAGAGAACGTATATCCAGCCTGCCCGGTTTCGTATGCCTGATCCGGTGGTAGATCCCACCCTAGGAGTTAACCCTACGCCAGTAAACGTCACTGTATTGACTCCACCTCAGACTCCTCTTGCGATGCCCGAAAGATTCTCAGGAGAAAGCACTAAATATGCCGTTTTTATGAACCAATGCCACTTGCAGTTTCTATGTCGGGCGGCATCCTTTCCAGATGATGCGTCTAAAGTGGCGTTCATTATATCTTACCTATCAGGCAATGCGGCCTTATGGGCGGTTCCACTAATCGAAAATGACGACCCTGTATTGTATGATTTAAATCGCTTCAAAGAGAGTATGAAAAATCTTTTCGCTCGGCACGCCTACATGCAAGCGAGCGATAACGAATTGTTAGGACTCAAACAAGGTTCCAAAGATTTAGTGACATATATCACTACTTTCAATCGGCTAGTGGCCGAGACTCAATGGCCCGAAGACAAACGAACATCTTTATTTTATAGAGGACTCAGAGATGAGTTGAAGGACATACTCTCCCAGATTGTTGATCCACCGCAAGATTGTCCTTCTTTCATAGATCTGGTAGTCAAGCTGGACCATAGACTTAGCGAGAGGAAGGGAGAACGCACAAAGGGTGATTTCCCTCGCTTACTGGTCACTAGAGAGAGAAAGGAAAATAAAGATGGAGTAGAACCAATGCAAATCGGTGGCATCCGGGGCCCCTTGAGTAAAGAAGAAAAGGAGAAGCGCAGAAAATTAGATCTGTGCTTATACTGTGGGAAAGGAGGACATTACGCTAAGGAGTGTTCGGTTAAACCCACGACTAGCACCAGAACAGGAACGGGTAAACTAGGATTCCCGCTGCAGTCGGAAAACTAGTTGACTTGGAGAATAAGGAGACCAGTTCTTCAAGTCCGCTCCACCCTTGGGTCTCCAGTTTTTTAGCCAATACCACTTCTTCTACGCCCAAGCATTTGACGTTATCGGTCATCTTGTTTTTGTCCTCTACCGATAAAACCCCGTTGGCACTCATGTTGGATTCTGGGGCTACCGGAAATTTTCTAGACATCACGTTAGCCCATAGATTAGGGATAGAATTCCTACCTAAACCACATCCTGAAATAGTCCGAGCAGTGGACGGCACCGAGTTATCTTCAGGCAAGATCGCCTACCAAACCCCTCTGATGGTGATGGTGTGTGAAAACGGACACACTGAACAGATCCAGTTTGATTTAATTGCAGCTCCGAACTTCGGTGCTATAGTAGGAGTGCCTTGGCTTCAGACTCACAACCCTCATATCGACTGGATAACACGAAGGGTTACGTTAAGGTCTCCCTATTGCTTACAACAGTGTTACCAGGATACCCCTCCATCCACCACCTCTGTTACCTGTGCTCTAACCGAGGTTCTGACCACCACCCTACTGGTAGAATATCAAGAGTATGCTACAGTATTTGATGAAGTCAAGGCAGTGGCTCTGCCACCACACAGACCTTTTGATTGTCGCATCGATTTAATACCAGGAGCTGACTTACCGGTGAGTCGTGTTTATGCACTGACAGAACCCGAAAGCAAATATTTACAAGAATATTTGGATGACATGGTCAAGAAGGGGTTCATTCGCCATTCCACCTCACCCGTATCTTCCCCTCTTTTTTTTATACCCAAACGAGAAGGGGGTTTGAGAGCGTGCCTAGATTATAGAGCACTTAACAAGGTGACTGTAAAAAATAAGTACCCTCTCCCATTGATCCCGGGACTGTTAGATCAAGTCAGAAAAGCCAAGATCTTCACGAAATTGGATTTGAGAGGTGCCTATCATCTCATTCGCGTGAAAGAGGGAGACGAATGGAAGACGGCATTCCGCACAAAATTCGGACTCTATGAGTACTGTGTAATGCCGTTTGGCCTCTGTAATGCTCCTGCAGCATTTCAATTTTTCATCAACGAAATCTTGCGGGAGTATTTGGATGTATGTGTTATCGTATATATCGATGACATTTTAGTCTATTCCCAGAATCTCCAAGAACACGTTTCTCATGTAAAGAAAATCCTCCAGATACTCCAAGACAATCATCTATTCGCTAAATTGGAGAAGTGTCTATTTCACGTGGAGAAAGTAAACTTTCTAGGATTTGTGATTTCCCCTGAGGGCATATATATGGATCCTGCAAAAATCTCCGCTATCACACAATGGGCTAGTCCGTCATCTGTCAAGGAGGTGCAATCCTTCCTTGGTTTCGCCAATTTTTATAGGCGTTTTATAGACCATTTCTCGGATCTCATCAACCCCATCACCAGACTCCTTAAAAAGGGAGTAGTTTTCAAGTGGGATGATAAGGCGGAACACTCGTTTCTATCCTTAAAGGAGAAATTCGTGTCAGCCCCTATACTGAGACATGCAGACGAAACCCAACGCTACTTCGTGGAAGCCGACGCTTCCCAATATGCAGTAGGGGGGGTACTATTACAGAGAGATCAGTTGACAGGCACCCTGCATCCGGTGGCTTATTTTTCAAAAACTCTTGCTCCAGCCGAACAAAATTATACTATTGGGGAGAGAGAACTTCTAGCGATAAAACTGGCATTTCAAGAGTGGAGGCACTACTTACTGGGTTCGCCTCATGTTATTACCATCTACTCAGACCACAAGAACTTGCAGTTTTTTAAATCCGCAAAGGCACTCACACCACGCCAGATGAGATGGGTGTCTTTTTTTTGTGAGTACGACTTTGTCATCAATTTCAGACCTGGCGCAAGACACGGGAGAGCGGACGCCTTGTCTAGGTTGGGTAAAGACACCCCACTAACTCCTGAAGAACCTGTGCCATTGATACCCCCCACTAAGATTTTAGCCGTGGGTGAAAGATCGGAAGCCACAGACACTCCTTTTTTGGAGCAATTGGTTTTGGCTTATCAAGACTTGAACACAGAGGAATGGTTACTAGACCCTTTGAATAAAATCCAGGATTCCCTGTATTTCCATGAGGGATTATTATATATTCCTACACCATCATTACAAAAGATAATAATCCAGTGGTGTCATGCTCTTCCCTTGGCAGGGCATCCCGGGGGTGAGAAGACCTTCTTATCGTGTAAACGGTGGTTTTGGTGGCCTAACATGTCGCAGAGCATTCAGGACTTTGTGAAAGCCTGTCCTGTTTGTGCTCGACAGAAATCCCTCCATAGCGTTCCCTCAGGGTTGCTCTATCCCTTACCTATACCCTCACGTCCCTGGTTATCCATCAGTATGGATTTCATCACTGACTTACCCACCTCTCAAGGTTTTACCACGATACTAGTAGTGGTGGACATGCTAACAAAGATGGCGCATTTTATACCACTGAAGAAACTCCCGTCATCCAAAGAGTTAATAGAGACGTTTATCAAGCATGTCATACGGTTGCATGGATTGCCTTCTGTTATTGTATCCGACAGAGGACCCCAATTTGTTTCCAAGTTCTGGCAGGGGGTATGTACAGCTTTGCAGATAGATCACAGGTTGTCTTCAGCGTACCACCCGCAAACGGACGGGCAAACGGAACGTACAAACCAGACCTTAGAACAGTACCTCAGGTGTCTGATGGGTACGGTTACCGAGAATTGGGTACAGGCACTTCCCTTGGCAGAATTCGCCTACAACAACTCAAACCACTCTGCATCTAAAATCTCACCCTTTTTCTTTGCATATGGGTATCATCCCCGATTCCTGCCCCTGGCTCTTCCCCCTAATGTTACCAAGGTCCCGGCAGTAACCGAACATCATGAGGTACTAACACAAATATGGGAGCAAGCCACTCAGGAGCTCGCAAAAGCCAAAGACAGGATGAAGACACAGGCCGATACACACAGGAAACCAGCCCCTGAGTATCAGGAAGGGGACCTGGTTTGGTTAGCTACAAAGAATTTGAGAATGGTGGGCCCTCGCAAATTGCAACCTCGATATACGGGTCCTTTTAAGGTACAACGAATCATAAATCCTGTAGCGATCAAGTTAGACCTCCCAGAGGACATGAAGATTCATCCTGTATTCCACACTTCCTTGCTTAAACCTTATTTACCACCCTCCTGTACAGAACCCCCTCCTCCGCCGCTTATCATTATTGGCGAAGAAGAGTACGAAGTCAGACGTATTGTAGACTCTAGAAGGGTGCAGGGTAAGCTACAATACTTAATTGATTGGGTAGGTTATAGTCCTGATGATAGAACCTGGGAACCCGCGGCACATGTGCATGCTCCTACTCTGATCAGGCGATTTCATGCTCAAAACCCTGACAAACCCCGACCAGTGAGAGGATCTTTACGGCGGGGTACTGTTACACACTAGTCACACACGAGTCTTAGTTATGGTCCTTAAACCCTCTATTAAAACGGTTCTCGATCTTTAATACACAACACACTACATTTCCCAGAAAGCAGTAGGGCGAGGGAGGGAGTTGTGTGCGCTCACAGTGATCACCTGATGGACAGGGCGGTTAAATACCGACTCGATGCGCATGGCAGTGCTTGACAATCCTTCCCTGTGTTGGACCACGCCTCCCGCAGCTGTTCTGTGGATTGCTGATTGCTGTTGGCTTTCGCGCTTCCCGTTTGCCTGACTGTGTGGGTGCTCATTCCCTCGGAGTTCTCCTCACGGTCTTCCTGCATCCTTTCCTAACCTCATTTGGATTCCCCTGACTCCTGGCAGAAGTACGCTCACCCTCGCCTTGGAGACAAACTTCCTTTCCTCCTCCCCTGTTGGTTCGTCGGACTCTTTCCTCACGCATCAGGCGGGCGTCTTCAAGGAGGACCGGAGTTGTATCCTGCACTGCGGCGTCTCGTCGCAGGTAACGCGGCTGTCTTCGGCCCGCTTCCCCCACTCCCTTGGCGGTATCTCGTGTCTCCTTCCGCTGTGGATTATCTTCACCTGTTGACTGCTACCAGGCTCCTGCTATGTTGGACGTGGCATCTACATCTATGGCATCACGGTGAGTCTGAGAGAGCACACAATCCCGGGGGGAGGGGTGAGGAAGCAGTTGCTACAGGACTTAATCAATCAGAGGGGGGGTTTTAGGGGGTATTCGCTAGATAGGGAATCCCTGCCCTTTCACTCCACTCACCTGTTGTTTTCTTTTCTTTTCCTTAGACACCGTCTCTTTCCTGACCGCCCCTTTACCCGTTCCCGGGGAGTTGAGACTTCATATCATCTGGAAGCTTGGTGGTCCTTCATTGTCTCCTCCCTCCTGTTGGGGCCAGTGCTCGGTCCTTGACTTTTGTCAGGGCGGGTCCGGCTCTGAGGGGAGTGGGGAGAATTTTCTTCGCTCCTGAGGTTTTGTATCCTTTACCTAAAACTCATTACCTGACAGATTGTCAAGCCCACGGTTTTTCAAAACCCCCGAGCGAAGATGGATAAGGACATGTTAGCTATGACGGGGGCCATGCCGGACCCTAGTCATGAGAGTGATATCTCAGAGTTAGTCATTCTAGTCACTTCTTTACGACAAGAGCTCCAACTAGTCAAGAATGAAAATACGCGTCTCCACCTGGAATTAGCCTCGGTGAAGAGTCCCTCCATGCCACATGTTAGGGACCCAGAGGAGGTAGTCAGGCCTAAGAGAACGTATATCCAGCCTGCCCGGTTTCGTATGCCTGATCCGGTGGTAGATCCCACCCTAGGAGTTAACCCTACGCCAGTAAACGTCACTGTATTGACTCCACCTCAGACTCCTCTTGCGATGCCCGAAAGATTCTCAGGAGAAAGCACTAAATATGCCGTTTTTATGAACCAATGCCACTTGCAGTTTCTATGTCGGGCGGCATCCTTTCCAGATGATGCGTCTAAAGTGGCGTTCATTATATCTTACCTATCAGGCAATGCGGCCTTATGGGCGGTTCCACTAATCGAAAATGACGACCCTGTATTGTATGATTTAAATCGCTTCAAAGAGAGTATGAAAAATCTTTTCGCTCGGCACGCCTACATGCAAGCGAGCGATAACGAATTGTTAGGACTCAAACAAGGTTCCAAAGATTTAGTGACATATATCACTACTTTCAATCGGCTAGTGGCCGAGACTCAATGGCCCGAAGACAAACGAACATCTTTATTTTATAGAGGACTCAGAGATGAGTTGAAGGACATACTCTCCCAGATTGTTGATCCACCGCAAGATTGTCCTTCTTTCATAGATCTGGTAGTCAAGCTGGACCATAGACTTAGCGAGAGGAAGGGAGAACGCACAAAGGGTGATTTCCCTCGCTTACTGGTCACTAGAGAGAGAAAGGAAAATAAAGATGGAGTAGAACCAATGCAAATCGGTGGCATCCGGGGCCCCTTGAGTAAAGAAGAAAAGGAGAAGCGCAGAAAATTAGATCTGTGCTTATACTGTGGGAAAGGAGGACATTACGCTAAGGAGTGTTCAGTTAAACCCACGACTAGCACCAGAACAGGAACGGGTAAACTAGGATTCCCGCTGCAGTCGGAAAACTAGTTGACTTGGAGAATAAGGAGACCAGTTCTTCAAGTCCGCTCCACCCTTGGGTCTCCAGTTTTTTAGCCAATACCACTTCTTCTACGCCCAAGCATTTGACGTTATCGGTCATCTTGTTTTTGTCCTCTACCGATAAAACCCCGTTGGCACTCATGTTGGATTCTGGGGCTACCGGAAATTTTCTAGACATCACGTTAGCCCATAGATTAGGGATAGAATTCCTACCTAAACCACATCCTGAAATAGTCCGAGCAGTGGACGGCACCGAGTTATCTTCAGGCAAGATCGCCTACCAAACCCCTCTGATGGTGATGGTGTGTGAAAACGGACACACTGAACAGATCCAGTTTGATTTAATTGCAGCTCCGAACTTCGGTGCTATAGTAGGAGTGCCTTGGCTTCAGACTCACAACCCTCATATCGACTGGATAACACGAAGGGTTACGTTAAGGTCTCCCTATTGCTTACAACAGTGTTACCAGGATACCCCTCCATCCACCACCTCTGTTACCTGTGCTCTAACCGAGGTTCTGACCACCACCCTACCGGTAGAATATCAAGAGTATGCTACAGTATTTGATGAAGTCAAGGCAGTGGCTCTGCCACCACACAGACCTTTTGATTGTCGCATCGATTTAATACCAGGAGCTGACTTACCGGTGAGTCGTGTTTATGCACTGACAGAACCCGAAAGCAAATATTTACAAGAATATTTGGATGACATGGTCAAGAAGGGGTTCATTCGCCATTCCACCTCACCCGTATCTTCCCCTCTTTTTTTTATACCCAAACGAGAAGGGGGTTTGAGAGCGTGCCTAGATTATAGAGCACTTAACAAGGTGACTGTAAAAAATAAGTACCCTCTCCCATTGATCCCGGGACTGTTAGATCAAGTCAGAAAAGCCAAGATCTTCACGAAATTGGATTTGAGAGGTGCCTATCATCTCATTCGCGTGAAAGAGGGAGACGAATGGAAGACGGCATTCCGCACAAAATTCGGACTCTATGAGTACTGTGTAATGCCGTTTGGCCTCTGTAATGCTCCTGCAGCATTTCAATTTTTCATCAACGAAATCTTGCGGGAGTATTTGGATGTATGTGTTATCGTATATATCGATGACATTTTAGTCTATTCCCAGAATCTCCAAGAACACGTTTCTCACGTAAAGAAAATCCTCCAGATACTCCAAGACAATCATCTATTCGCTAAATTGGAGAAGTGTCTATTTCACGTGGAGAAAGTAAACTTTCTAGGATTTGTGATTTCCCCTGAGGGCATATATATGGATCCTGCAAAAATCTCCGCTATCACACAATGGGCTAGTCCGTCATCTGTCAAGGAGGTGCAATCCTTCCTTGGTTTCGCCAATTTTTATAGGCGTTTTATAGACCATTTCTCGGATCTCATCAACCCCATCACCAGACTCCTTAAAAAGGGAGTAGTTTTCAAGTGGGATGATAAGGCGGAACACTCGTTTCTATCCTTAAAGGAGAAATTCGTGTCAGCCCCTATACTGAGACATGCAGACGAAACCCAACGCTACTTCGTGGAAGCCGACGCTTCCCAATATGCAGTAGGGGGGGTACTATTACAGAGAGATCAGTTGACAGGCACCCTGCATCCGGTGGCTTATTTTTCAAAAACTCTTGCTCCAGCCGAACAAAATTATACTATTGGGGAGAGAGAACTTCTAGCGATAAAACTGGCATTTCAAGAGTGGAGGCACTACTTACTGGGTTCGCCTCATGTTATTACCATCTACTCAGACCACAAGAACTTGCAGTTTTTTAAATCCGCAAAGGCACTCACACCACGCCAGATGAGATGGGTGTCTTTTTTTTGTGAGTACGACTTTGTCATCAATTTCAGACCTGGCGCAAGACACGGGAGAGCGGACGCCTTGTCTAGGTTGGGTAAAGACACCCCACTAACTCCTGAAGAACCTGTGCCATTGATACCCCCCACTAAGATTTTAGCCGTGGGTGAAAGATCGGAAGCCACAGACACTCCTTTTTTGGAGCAATTGGTTTTGGCTTATCAAGACTTGAACACAGAGGAATGGTTACTAGACCCTTTGAATAAAATCCAGGATTCCCTGTATTTCCATGAGGGATTATTATATATTCCTACACCATCATTACAAAAGATAATAATCCAGTGGTGTCATGCTCTTCCCTTGGCAGGGCATCCCGGGGGTGAGAAGACCTTCTTATCGTGTAAACGGTGGTTTTGGTGGCCTAACATGTCGCAGAGCATTCAGGACTTTGTGAAAGCCTGTCCTGTTTGTGCTCGACAGAAATCCCTCCATAGCGTTCCCTCAGGGTTGCTCTATCCCTTACCTATACCCTCACGTCCCTGGTTATCCATCAGTATGGATTTCATCACTGACTTACCCACCTCTCAAGGTTTTACCACGATACTAGTAGTGGTGGACATGCTAACAAAGATGGCGCATTTTATACCACTGAAGAAACTCCCGTCATCCAAAGAGTTAATAGAGACGTTTATCAAGCATGTCATACGGTTGCATGGATTGCCTTCTGTTATTGTATCCGACAGAGGACCCCAATTTGTTTCCAAGTTCTGGCAGGGGGTATGTACAGCTTTGCAGATAGATCACAGGTTGTCTTCAGCGTACCACCCGCAAACGGACGGGCAAACGGAACGTACAAACCAGACCTTAGAACAGTACCTCAGGTGTCTGATGGGTACGGTTACCGAGAATTGGGTACAGGCACTTCCCTTGGCAGAATTCGCCTACAACAACTCAAACCACTCTGCATCTAAAATCTCACCCTTTTTCTTTGCATATGGGTATCATCCCCGATTCCTGCCCCTGGCTCTTCCCCCTAATGTTACCAAGGTCCCGGCAGTAACCGAACATCATGAGGTACTAACACAAATATGGGAGCAAGCCACTCAGGAGCTCGCAAAAGCCAAAGACAGGATGAAGACACAGGCCGATACACACAGGAAACCAGCCCCTGAGTATCAGGAAGGGGACCTGGTTTGGTTAGCTACAAAGAATTTGAGAATGGTGGGCCCTCGCAAATTGCAACCTCGATATACGGGTCCTTTTAAGGTACAACGAATCATAAATCCTGTAGCGATCAAGTTAGACCTCCCAGAGGACATGAAGATTCATCCTGTATTCCACACTTCCTTGCTTAAACCTTATTTACCACCCTCCTGTACAGAACCCCCTCCTCCGCCGCTTATCATTAATGGCGAAGAAGAGTACGAAGTCAGACGTATTGTAGACTCTAGAAGGGTGCAGGGTAAGCTACAATACTTAATTGATTGGGTAGGTTATAGTCCTGATGATAGAACCTGGGAACCCGCGGCACATGTGCATGCTCCTACTCTGATCAGGCGATTTCATGCTCAAAACCCTGACAAACCCCGACCAGTGAGAGGATCTTTACGGCGGGGTACTGTTACACACTAGTCACACACGAGTCTTAGTTATGGTCCTTAAACCCTCTATTAAAACGGTTCTCGATCTTTAATACACAACACACTACATTTCCCAGAAAGCAGTAGGGCGAGGGAGGGAGTTGTGTGCGCTCACAGTGATCACCTGATGGACAGGGCGGTTAAATACCGACTCGATGCGCATGGCAGTGCTTGACAATCCTTCCCTGTGTTGGACCACGCCTCCCGCAGCTGTTCTGTGGATTGCTGATTGCTGTTGGCTTTCGCGCTTCCCGTTTGCCTGACTGTGTGGGTGCTCATTCCCTCGGAGTTCTCCTCACGGTCTTCCTGCATCCTTTCCTAACCTCATTTGGATTCCCCTGACTCCTGGCAGAAGTACGCTCACCCTCGCCTTGGAGACGAACTTCCTTTCCTCCTCCCCTGTTGGTTCGTCGGACTCTTTCCTCACGCATCAGGCGGGCGTCTTCAAGGAGGACCGGAGTTGTATCCTGCACTGCGGCGTCTCGTCGCAGGTAACGCGGCTGTCTTCGGCCCGCTTCCCCCACTCCCTTGGCGGTATCTCGTGTCTCCTTCCGCTGTGGATTATCTTCACCTGTTGACTGCTACCAGGCTCCTGCTATGTTGGACGTGGCATCTACATCTATGGCATCACGGTGAGTCTGAGAGAGCACACAATCCCAGGGGGAGGGGTGAGGAAGCAGTTGCTACAGGACTTAATCAATCAGAGGGGGGGTTTTAGGGGGTATTCGCTAGATAGGGAATCCCTGCCCTTTCACTCCACTCACCTGTTGTTTTCTTTTCTTTTCCTTAGACACCGTCTCTTTCCTGACCGCCCCTTTACCCGTTCCCGGGGAGTTGAGACTTCATATCATCTGGAAGCTTGGTGGTCCTTCATTGTCTCCTCCCTCCTGTTGGGGCCAGTGCTCGGTCCTTGACTTTTGTCAGGGCGGGTCCGGCTCTGAGGGGAGTGGGGAGAATTTTCTTCGCTCCTGAGGTTTTGTATCCTTTACCTAAAACTCATTACCTGACAGGCATGCTGCTGGCCACTGATGATGGAATGGAAGAGGAGACCGAGCCTCTTCCTGACCTCTTAGTGGCCTCTGAGAAAGATGGGTCAGTGGATGGAGTTAACCTCTCACCCACCCTGACGCCCGAACAACAGGAAGACTGCCGCCACTTGCTGGGACAGTTTTCTGACCGATTCTCCCTGGTTCCTGGTGTCACAGATTGGTGCGTCCATGATGTGGACACAGGAGACAGCTTACCTGTAAAGCACAAGGCTTACAGGGTCACTGACAGGGTCAGAGCTTGCATTAAGGAGGAGGTCTCCAAAATGCTTGCGCTAGGGGTGGTTGAATCCTCCAGCAGTCCTTGGTCCAGCCCCGTGGTCTTGGTCCCAAAGGCTGCTGCGCCGGGAGCCACACCTGAACTCCGGTTCTGTGTGGACTACAGAGGACTCAATTCAGTCACGAAGACTGACGCACACCCCATCCCCAGAGCTGATGAGCTCATTGATCGGCTGGGGGCTGCCCGGTTCCTCAGTACGTTTGATTTAACGTCTGGGTACTGGCAGATCGCCTTGACCGATGGGGCCAAAGAGAGGTCAGCATTCTCTACACCAGATGGGCACTTCCAGTTCCGAGTCATGCCATTTGGAATGAAGAATGCCCCTGCCACCTTTCAGAGGTTGGTCAACCAGGTACTGGTTGGGCTGGATGTGTTCAGTGCCGCCTACCTGGATGACATCGCGGTGTTCAGTGCCACCTGGCCCGAGCACCTGCGCCACCTCTGGGAAGTGTTGATGGCTCTGCGCCGAGCAGGCCTCACGATCAAGGCAAGCAAGTGCCAGATCGGGCAGGGTTCCGTGGTGTACTTGGGACACCAAGTGGGGAGTGGCAAGGTGGCACCCTTGCAACCCAAAATTGAGACCATCCTGGCTTGGGAACCCCCCAAGACGCAGACCGCAGTGAGGGCCTTCCTGGGGCTCACTGGGTACTACAGGAGGTTTGTCAAGGGCTATGGAACGATCGTTGCCCCCTTGACAGAGCTGACTTCGAAGAAGCAGCCCAGGAACGTGATTTGGACTGACACCTGTCAGAAAGCTTTCGACACCCTGAAGACTGCCATGTGCACGGCGCCCGTGCTCTTGGCCCCTGACTTCTCCAGGGAATTCCTAGTGCAGACAGACGCTTCAGAGCATGGTGTAGGGGCTGTTCTCTCACAGATGACTGAGGAGGGCTGGGACCAACCCGTAGCCTTCATCAGTAGGAGGTTACTTCCACGGGAAAGTAGGTGGAGTGCAATTGAGCGAGAAGCATTTGCTGTGGTCTGGGCGCTGAAGAAGCTAAGACCCTACTTGTTTGGGTCTCACTTCCGGGTTCAGACGGACCACAGGCCCCTCAGATGGTTGATGCAAATGAGGGGTGAGAACCCGAAGCTGTTGAGGTGGTCCATCTCCCTACAGGGTATGGACTTTACGGTGGAACACCGTCCTGGTACAGATCACGCCAACGCTGACGGTCTGTCCAGGTATTTCCGCCTTAGTGACGAGGAACCCCCTGGGCAAGGGTAGTTCTCCCCACATTTCAGCTGGAGGGGACACGTGTTAGACCTGGCACCTTGGCGTGAGTTTCCCTTCCACTTTTTGATGGTGTGCCTCGACTGTTTTGCTGGTGTTGTCCGCTCAGGGCACTGCGCCCCGGCTAATCCGTGCCGCAGTGCAAGTGCTCCCTAAGTAAAGTGTACCTGTAATTGATGTCCATGATTGGTTCATTGGATTCACTGTCAGTCCCCAGTAAAGTGCACCAGGGGTGCCAGGGCTTGTGGATGCCAATGCTGCTGGTGGGCTCGCAGCGCTGGTTGCGCCACCCACAGAAGCGGCCTTGTAAAATGTGTCTAGGGTCTGCCACCGCAGACCCTGTGCGCGGTCCGGGACCGTCGCGCTGACTGCGCAAGTGCCCCCACTTGCCAGTCCCTAAACCTTCCCTTACCTACATATTAGCCACCCCTCTGGTAGGCCCAAGGGCAGGGTGCGTTGTAGGCATAAGGTAAGACATGCCCTGGTGTGGGTGGCATGTCTTAGTAGTGAATTACAGCCCTTGTCGTTTTTCACTATTGAAGGCTACCTGCTCTCCATAGGCCAGAATGGGCTGCTGGGATCACGCCAACGCTGTGACCCCAGTGGGCTCAGAGAGCATGGTAGAAGTGTCAAGTTTGGTATGCCTGAACTCAGGATGATAAAATACTTCTTGTAGTCAAGTTTATTTTAATATCCTGGGTTTGTAAATACTACTTTTAGAAAGTTAGTATTTACTGACCTGACCATCTCAGTCCGCCTCTGCTGTGTGTGTGTGTTCTGCCCAGCAACAGTAAGGAGCAGGGTTGGGGAATCCCCAGAGACAGGTTGGCTGCCAGGTGGCGGGTAGAGAGATTACACCTGGATGGGTGGGAGGAGTACACCTTGACTCTTGAATAGACCTGTGCTCTGCCACCACAAAGCCGGCGCCACCCCCTGTGGGGCGGCTGATGTCTCTGCCCTGCTGCTGAAAGGAAAGAGCAGAGTCACCATAACAAAGTGCTCCAGAACTGGACTGAGCCAGGCCTAGGCCCCCTGGCGCTAAAGAACAAAAGAATCATGGTATAAAAGTAGGAGCCTGGCTCCTAAGAAATGAGAATCCTGTTTACCACAAAGAACCTCTGCCCGACTAGAAGGAGAAGGAGACGCTGGAGGAGCTGGCCTGCTGCCTGCCTTGCTGAGAAAGGAGAGGAAGAGACTATTGAAAAGACTTTGCTACTTTGTGCTTGAACATTCTCCAAGGGCTTGATCTGAGCTTGCCCCCTGAACTGAACCCCAGGAACAGTGGGTTCTCTGTGCTTCTTGCTCGTCCTCCAATTCGAGCCGTGTGTGCATCCCGCTGGAAAAGAGACTGCGCCCCTCTTCGCCCCTCCTAGGGCCGTGACACTCAGAAGCTCGCCTGCCTCCAACCCGTGAGAGCCCCGCTCCGTCCCGAGCCGCTCTCTGTTCCCGGGCCAGGCCGCCTGCATCCCTGTCACCGCCTGCCATTGGAGTGCGCTGAACGCGCTATCACCCCTCCTGCCGGAAGCCGTCCGACGACTGTGATCCACGCCGGGTCATCCAGCTGCACTGACTGTGCCCTGTGACCCCGCTTCGCTATCCTCGGACATCTCAGGCCGCGCCGCCCCCGCTGTGGAGACCCTCCTGCACCGCCGTGCTAAAGGGTCGCGGGCCGCGCCTGCCTACTTGCCCACACCTGCTGATTGAGGACCCAAGAACACTTCCCAAGCTGAGAGTCGCACCGACCTGTGCCGACTCTCCTATTCACGAAAGAAGTCCAGTATCGGGCTCGGGGCCCGCAACGCCTTATTTCCCAGTTCGCAGGAACCGATCTCTGTGAGTACTGGAACTACAAGTAAAGAGACTACGAACTATCCATTTGAAACGACAAACCAAGAACATTTGCCTGCTATACACCCTGGTGGCCTAGCGAAAACGTTATTGGTCTTGTGATAAGTCTGCTGAGATATATATACCTTATTTTTACATAAAGAATCGTATTTTTATATATATCCAAGTCTGGTGTCCGTTTCTGGGGGGATTGATGTATTTACTGTGTGTATGATTGTAAGTGCTTAACCAACAACGCCTGAGGAATCGCCTTGGCTGCTCACGCCACGCACCTAGAGGGTGAGCAAGGGTCATTCGCGAGGGGTTATCCTACGCCCTGACGTGGAGGAGAGGGTTCCTGCTTGACACAAGGGCAACCTTGCGCCAACCAGAGATCCCCGACTCTAACACTCCTTCTCACTGAACTTCAGCTTCCTCTTGCGCTGTGCTGACTTCTTCTCAGTTATTCCAGAAGCCATGCTGATGTCCTTGCACAGGTTTAAATCTGCCAAAATGGTTCCTTCTGCTGTGCTCCTGCAGTCTGCCTCCTCTTCTGTCTCTCTCAGTGCACAGGTTTTAGCATGGGCTGTATCACTTCCTGGTTGTGATGTCATCATTAGGGGTGGGCGTGAATTTCCTTTCCGCTCGCGGAAATTGCGACATTTCGACATTTTCGCGTTCCGCGCGGAGCGCGAAAAGGTCGAAACTTCCGCGATCCGCGACTGGAACGGACATATATAGGTGCAGGACAGGATTCATTCTGGCACGATGCTCCTGTCACAAAAATTAAACCTCAACAGGAAGCACTTACAGATATAAATAAAGCAGGTGCCTGAGTTGGAGCTCAAATTCAGTAACGCATTAATCAGCACAAAACATTCGGGAGTAGCTAGGTCGAGGCTGGGCAGGTGTGCTTTTCTCCCCACATCTACCGTCAAAAATTAGCTGTGATCCTCGATGGAGCTCTGTGCATCCATGACTTTCTCGAGCTCAACCCCCGTGTAGCTCCTGACGCCAGGAGGTTCTGTCTCCTCGTCTGCTGCTCTGATCGCTCTCTGGCCCTTTAAACAAGCGGCATGTGAACTGCATGGAAGCCCCGCCACACACACCAGCGGTGGGCATCGTCTTCCCGCCCTTTCCCCCACTATGATGGACAGCTGACTCACGGAACCCGGGGCCCATCGGCGCCGTGGCAACATTAAAGACACACATGGTCACTGTAGACAACTCTTCTGGCCCTTTACGCAGCTGTAGTGTAGGAAAAGCACTATACATTTACCCAACGAGGTAGCACTTACTGATTAGCCAGTAGAAAGTACTCCGAGTCCAGTTATATCTCTCCCGTCAAAAATTAGCTGTGATCCTCGATGGAGCTCTGTGCATCCATGACTTTCTCGAGCGCAATCCCCGTGTAGTTCCTGACACCAGGAGGTTCTGTCTCCTCGTCTGCTGCTCTGATCGGTCTCTGGCCCTTTAAACAAGCGGCATGTGAACTGCATGGAAGCCCCGCCACACACACCAGCGGTGGGCATCGTCTTCCCGCCCTTTCCCCCACTATGACGGACAGCTGACTCGAGAGCACCCAACTGGAAGCACTAATCTCCGCGATCTCGCGAAATATCGCGAGATCGCGGAGATTTGGTGCCGTTTCGCGATATTTGGCGAAAGGCACTTCCGGTAATTCCGCCCACCCCTACTCATCATGCTGCATCGGAAATACGGAATCACTATTTGCGATTCGGTAATAGTGGATTCGAAATTTTGAGATTCAGTAATAGGGAATCCCAAATAGCGATTGCGATTATTACTGATTCGCTAAAATTTAGCCATTTTCTTGATGCATTGCTGTTTGCAATTACCAAATAGCGATTCCTTATAAATCGCTATTTAGGAATCGCAAAATGAAACTTTGATGCATGTGCCCACTGATCTTGCACCAGACACACTTTATCATACCAGCCTTTCTTGTTTTTTTCCTATTTTGTATAGACATTTTCCTGATGGGCTCTAATGATCACATTCTGTACATAACTGAGAATGAAGTCCCAGCTCAATAAAAAGTCCTCATGGTTAAATTCCTCCATGAGGAATTGCACAATAGGAATCTAGTTTGTCGCCTTTGAATAGCTTTCAGAAACACTCCAGGGCGTCATCTGCCCGCATATTGTGTTCTGCCTAATGATATGCCGTGATGACGTCTGGGAGCTCCTAGAGGATGCAGCCTTCCTATTAGACTTTAGATCCATTGTTGAGTATGATGATCAACCAGGAACAAACAGGCACATGAACATTTAGCACAAACGTACAACGTTCATCTAAGGTAAAAGGAAATTGTTATTGACTCCAGTACCAACTCAGACTGTAAAGGTGGAGCTGGAAATGGCAAAAGGTGCACACCTTTTTATATGAATTATTTTCACTTAAAACACAGAGTAGCTGCCTTTTCTAATCTTTAGGTTTGGCTTTGATGAAATCTTTGTGTCACTCTTATGCATCCTTTGAAGCAATATTTACATCACAGCAAATATTTTGAATGTCTGTCTGTGAATAAATGAATGAAGAATTAGTAGAGCGCTGGAATCACCCCTGGAGGGGTACCTCCGCGCTCACATCGGAGATACACAGATGTGTGCGTCTGTGTGTGTGTTGGTGCTTGTGTCTGTTTCTGCAGTATATATGCAGAGTTGCCAACTGAAATATGCTAATTTGTTGAGTACAGGAAGAGGATCGTGAAAGGTGAAGCTTAAAGTGAGTAATGCATTTCTTTCCAATCCACCAAAATGGCAATATGGATTTCTGACAATGGACCTACATGTATGGTTAATGCTGTGATGTATTACATGTGTACACTTTAAAACGTGATATGTTTAACCTGAATGAGAGCGCATGGGGTGAAATACTTGCAGTGACACAAAATCTAATTGAAGAGGGATTAGAAGTACGTCAATTTTCATCTAGAAAATGATAGTAATATATAATTTGCATAGCAGAGACATGATTTCTGAAATTAGCTGTAATATTCTATTGTAATGAAATGGAATTTGATCTTTGCACTGAAGTGATACAAGTGTGAATGTGCATATATTTATATGTAGTTAACTCCATCTATGTTCAGTGAAAAGTTAGCTATAGAGGAATTATAGTTCTTTGCATCACTATATGAAATAGAGGTGGCACAAAGATAATAGAATGTTCTCTACAAATCTTCATTTGATGGGACTTTATGGTTAGGATGCAAATCTTAAAATTTACTGAATTTTGCGAGCTGTGAGCTACACAATCATAACTTCAACAATGCACTGGTCAGGACCTTATACATAATGTCAGAGATGATACTGCATTTTGAAAATGAAAGCACTTAAACACAACTTCACCACTGACCATTGTTTATTCAGCATCTGGATATTGAAAGGTAAGCAAAACCTGAACATTCTAATTGAATCAAGAAGCCTTTGTTAAATGTACCTTCCAGAGATCCACTTCAAAAAACCTCTCACTTCAACAGAATGAAGGTTCTCCTTGCCATACTGAAATATATTTTACTAAAACCCCACCATGTGAACAGCATCATTTAATATTTTATTTCATTTTACTGCCAACAAACAAATATTATAATGCATTATTTAACTAATGTCCTCCAAACACATTTTCCTTTTCAAAATGATATTTTTCATGAAAATGTGAATCACAAAAACAAGTCATCTGAAAACAGCCAAGCAATTACCATGTTTGGTGATTCAGTAAAACCATTCTGGTGACAGGTACAAAACATAGAACCTTTAGCCTCATAGTTTATGCGACCCTTGATGGGATTGTTGGACTAATATGCACAGTACACTTACAACACCTTTCTTGGTTGCAATAAAACCATATCTCGTTTTGACAGATTTTGATTCGGCCCGAGTGCATTTTGGTGTTATCCTTCATCGGGGAGCTGGTTTACACACATTTCTATGTCACTGAATAGGGAAATTGCTGTTGTAAAATGATTGGATCAATATTGCATGAGGAACTAAGAATTTTCCCTTGGTACATAAGTGGTTGACCATCTTGTGATGCACTCTAAAGTTGGCTATGTTCTTTAGATTGATATAATGGTACCACAAGGCTGGAAAGGGGTGCAGAGAAGCACACCCAAAGCTGAAAAAGGATTCGACTTAAAATTTATTGTGGCTATTTTATTGAATTATGTTCTGGTTGTTCTTTGGGCACAGCCTTTGTGCTAGGTGATAGCTCTCACAGCAGATTACAATGATGCTAGTTCCAAGCAGGGGCATCAACAACACAAAATCCACAACAACTCATGAGATCTCTGCTCCTTGCTGTCATCAGTCTTCTTGAAGCGATAATCAGGAGCAGTCAAAAGGATCACCCTAGCCTAGAAACTTCCTCACCTTCATCAAGGAAAACTTCTGCATCACCTCTCACCCCTATCATCCACCAAATGGCAGTGCGTAGGAAGAGCTAATCAGTAGCTATTTGCTTGCCAGGTCCTCATTGAATTTTTAAATGGAGCCCTGTCTCCATTCTCTCTCACTATAGTGTCTGGTCTAACACTCGAGCTACAGGAACATAGTCACTACGCTTTGATAATCTGGGGAACATGTATCCACTCTTCTTCTTATGCCACTCTGAATTGCATATGGATGACGCCTTCTTCCATCTCATTCCCAATGGGCTCGCAAATTGTGACAGGCTCATTAATATTAATGAGCCTCTCAATTTGCGTCCCTTTTGGGAATCACAAACAGTGTTCAACACACTATTGTAATTAGCAAATTGCGCCTCGCAAAAGAGTCACAATTTGCGCGGAGCAATTTTGTTGGTCGTACATCTGGCCCTTAGAGAAACGTGGACATGTAGTCAAAGACACACTGGAGACAAAGCAAACTCAAGGAGATGATGGACGGAGCGCTGAAACTGAAACACTCACCCCCAGTCATTCATCATTATTCTGTAGCTCACTTCCCCATCCATATGCAAATCAGTCTTGACCCTGTTCCTCATGGGAGCAGTCCAGCCCAAACTGCCAAGCCAGGTCTTCCCTGACCGGAAACAAGCATCCTGGAGCCGGTTTCGGGGTAACACCCCTTATCAGCCAGGCTAGCTTGAATCCATTGGCAAAGAGAGCAAGGGACCCACGTCTGGGCATACTCTGCCAACCTAGAATGAACAAAACTAACACAAGGAGATGATGGACTGGAGACAAACACAAGTGTCTCAGGGTAGACATTCAGACAAATACACAGATACAGAGGCAGGTCCTCGTACACATTAGATAGAAGTTCACAGGCATGCTCGCTGTCATTTCTAGACAAACATTTGCACATCAAGATCAGGGACATGTACAGCCAAGCGTGCAAAGACAACCATGCAGACACATGAATACCAATGCATTTACACAGATGCACAGACACGTGAACACCAGAAATAGATATATTAGAGAAAAGCACGCCTGATTATTTCATGACAGAAACATTTTAACTTCACTTAAGACAATTCAAGGGGACAAAGGCTGCCTAAATAATGTGGCAGTCATCTGTAATGTCTTACAGTGATCCAGTGAATGATTTCAATTGATCAACCATTACCTTTTCAAAGTACTTGATCTCATACTCTAGAATGATGCCATTGGGTTGATCTGGTTCATGCCACAGTAGTGTGACACTGTTCTGGCCAGCATTCTCTTGACGAACCACCACCACCTGTGATGGGGCTGGAAAAACAATATGAAGCAAAGCATTAGAATCCCGAAAGACAATAGTGATAGCTGAAATCACGAATAGGTCATTAGCTAAAGGAGTCTAGAAATTCCCTTTTCAAATCACAGTGTGACAAACAACTAATTTTACTGATCTTTGGTCCATTGAAAACCACTGTTTGTGATCAGGATAAGTAGAGTCCTAATCTAATTTCAATCAATTCTAGACACAGGCTGACATTCACATTATGTGGCGTGAGTCGCATGTGTTTGTTGATTAATGCGTAGAATGTAGCACTGGAATGGAGAGTGACATGTGGGCTAGGATGTAAATAGTCAGTTAATGGTTGGATGGACTAAAGACAAGTCAGGAGTGGTGTTGCTTGTTGCTGTGAATCTATCTTTCAATAAATTGACACATCAGTCCAAAGTATTGGTTCTATCTATTCATATTCACAGACTTGGTGTCATAACCCATAACATTTTAAGTGTCAGCGGCCTGCTACATCTATTAGCTAATTGTCAATAGAGAAATAAAATGAAAAGGAAATGTATAGAGCACGAGGCATTAACCCAAGAGTGTCAAGGCGCTTGCTCATCAGACAGGATAAAACTAAATGGTTCAAAAGCACCTTAGAGACTGAACAACCATGTCTTCAATAAGGAAGGCTGCAGCTTCTGACTACCACTAACAAATGTGGCTCTATTTTCTGTCAGAATTCAGTCATGCATACTTTTGTCGGTGAAGCTGGATAACTCAGTCTCTGGCAGTTTAGGCTGGGTAGCTCTTTTTATGGCGGGCAAACACTGAATTGCATATGACTGCCACCTTCTTCCATGACACCTACAATCCTTATTAGTTACGAATTTTGCCCATCACTTTTAGGTTTTCTCTGAAAGTCTTTGTTGGTGGGAGTGATATGTGCAGAGCTCAGTGTGACTAGGGACCCATACAGCACCTCAATAAAGTAGCCAAGTAAGGCAAAGGGTTGTTTGATTTTGCTATTGTTCTTCTGTAGATGGTATACGCCTAGCAGTTTGGACTGAATATCTGAGATTGAAACGAAATTGCATGTGGTTGGTTGTGTTCTGTAATGGCACAGATGAGCTAAAATGATGGAGTGAAACACAACCCAATTGGTTAAGATTAAATCTTTTTCATAATGTTTTGGAGATTCCCTCAACATTGTCACATATTGACACAAGTGCAACCATGAACTTGAGGTTGGTTATATTTTATAAATTCAGTTAATTTCATCTTCTAAAGTGAAGAATAGCACATAAACTAATGTGTTATAGCACACTTGAAAAGGTGGACCTTTTCAACCATGTCCTGTGCCTATCCTAAAATGCCTCTAAAGCAATCATGCAAAATGAATAATTAAAACAAGTGGTTCTGTAGAAAGGTAAGATACATTAGACCCTACTGCCATAAATGAATGAGTGGCAAGAAATAGACTTAAAAATCACAAGGAAACCATAATTTTGACTACGTGGTTTGTATCAAATGTTATCATAGATTATATGTGTGTGAAAAGCAGTCAAACCTAGAGCTAGCTCATCTCTTTAGCAAGAGAATTTGTTAAAATGTGGGATGTAAAATTGCTACCAGGTGGATTAAACAAAAATGGTAAGATGATATGTAAAATATTGGCAATGGATTTCACTGTTACAGGTGTCAGATCCAAAGAATTTAAGTATGCTATGTTATGTTATCTTAAAATTATTTGTAATGCATATGATTCATCCCCAGAGAGGTATCTCGGAGCAGCAGAGAAAACACAGGCAATCGGCTATAATACTAAAATAGTTTGGTTTTAAGTAATTTTCTGCAGCTACGGTAAACAGTACATTCTTGTATATGAATAGGAAGTTTATTCCAGTAATGGGGGGCCAGAAATTAAAAAGCTCTACCTCCAGAGTGAGATTTCTTAATTTATGGGACCGTAAGTAGTGACTTGTTCATTGATCTTAAAGACTTTCCTGGACAAGAAGGAAGGAGTTTCTCTATGAGATATCGGGTCCCTTGCCGTTAAGCGCTTTGTGCACTAGACAGCAGATTTTGAAAATAATTATTTTGCGCACGGGCAGCCAATGGAGCGAGCTCAGTAGGGGAACAGAGGCAGATCTAGCCAGTAGATTTTGAATTAAGCAAGCCACTGTATTTTGAACTACTTGGAGTTTCTCCAAGAGGTATTAGTTGACCGCAGCAAGAAGAACATTCCCCTAGTTCAGGCGACTAATCACCAAAGCCTGAACTAAGGTCTTGCACACTGAAAGTGGAAGCAACGGAAAGGCGTTGTGCCGTAGACTCATTACATGAAAGCAGGTGTTGGAATCAAGCAATATTTTTGATGTATCCGCCTATGTAGCAATATAGAGAATGTGTCTCATCGGGATGGTGCAGTCTACAGATTTGATATTTACTACTATGATGGGGAAAGGCTTTATATGTCTCAGCTTCTCTCTCTCCAAAGAACAAAAAAGCACATTTATGCTCAGAAGATTCATATCACATAATAATTCTGTATCTCTTGCATTTTCATACCTCTTACAGTTGCATTCAGAAAGTGGCATAACAGGGTCAGGTATTGACAATTGTTATGATCCTTATCCCAAAATTCTAATATTCTGCTCATCCTTAATAAAAATCTCTACTTCAGCATACCGTGGTAGCATGCCACTATGCTAAATGTTGTGCTTCATGCCTACCAACACCTCTCAGAATATGCCTAAACCACAGATGTATACGATTAAGAAAAGAAAAATGTAAGAGTCCAAAAATTAGACTTTTAATATATACTTTGATCAACACTGCGAGAAATTAGTAAGAGTATGGATTTCATCCAAAATGCACGACACATCCAGGGGGCTCCTCCTACCTGCCTGGTTCGTGGTTAAGTTGACAGAGGTAAATTTGCGTGGCTCCAAGCTCAAGTCCGACACACCATTAACCGCCTCAATCCAGAAGGTGTAATTCATGTGGGCAAGCAAATTGGTCACAAGGGTGGAGCATTGAGCCAATCCCATCTGCTGGGGAATGAAGCGGATGCTGTTTCCACACGCCTCACATTGTCCAACATCCCAGGGACACCGCCGGCATATCACATTATATACAACATCATGACGCCCGCCTCTGTCCAGTGATGGGGTCCACTCCAGGTTCACAGAGGTTCCATTCACACTCGAGATTAGATTGACTGGGGCTGATGGGGGACCTAAAGGACATAAACACTGAAAGTAACAGTGTCTGCAACACATACATATAGCAAAATGGTTACATGATTTTGAATAATAAATAGAAATATATATATTGTATTCACTGTCCCACAGCACATTTTGAGCATTGTAATTGCAGAACATGAATGATGCTCTTTAATCAATTGTCCGTAGTATACAATTGTTCATATAATAATGTCTCATTTGAGTATGATGGTACTCAGCATTTATTCCACCACAATGAAAACATTTTTTCCATGGAGCTAACTCCTTTTCCAAACAGATGCCAATTCCACCGTTGTTCCTTTTCCTTTCTCAGCCTGGAAAGGGATTTATACTGGGATTTGAAAGAATAAACATTTAAGTGTCTTCATAATGAGAATGGACTGAAAAAGTTTGAAACTCAAAAAAAGGGAGAGTCTCCCCTCTCTGGCAAAAGGGACAGGGTAGTTGAAACTAAACAAAAAGTTATTTTCCCTTTTTTTGTATATTGAACCAAAGATTGGACACTTAAAATAGAATGGTTTTATGGTATACTTATGAAATGATGACTTGTAGCAATTGATAATGTATTAGAAGTATAGGGGTGATTTTCAATTCTCCTTTTTTTTTGCTTGTGACTTTAAATGAATCTGAATTAAAGTCAAAGGCTTTTTATGAAAATAAAAGCAAATGCACAGATATATTTTCTGTGTATTATATTGTGTTTGTAAGGACTCAACAAAGATATTTGCTAGTAATTAATACTTTTTTATGCCAGCTGTTGTCCATTGTGCTTGTAAACACATTGCCCAGTCTTTGATTCAATATACACAAAAGGGAAGTTAACTTTTGTTTGTTGAAAAAAGTTTGTGTATACATTGGTGGGTGTTGTCAATTTCAGGGCATACCATCCTAGAACTATCAAAACCTGCTATTTTTTGAATTACTCGATTGAAATTCTATGTGTAACATAACATATTTAAAGCACACGTTTACCCAGGGTATCTTGGCACTGAATAACAGATGTTTGTTGTTACCCAACTCAATTGTACTCATTTTCTCAACCTGAGAAGGATGAAAGGCTGAGCGGGCCCATTGGGACCAGACCATGAGGTCGAACACAAGCCTCTATAGTGGATGCATTAGTCCACTAAACCACCAGACCAAGCATGTAACTGTATGACTAAATCAATTTATGTTAAACTATAGGGTATATTTACAGGGGGTTATCGCCAAAGGAACATCACTTTTTGCAGCTTAACGTGGCGTAATGCTGCCTTGTAAATAAGGCCCCCTTTCACACTACACTTAGCGTGAAAGGGGTAGGCAATGGGTAACGCGGTGGGCGTTCCGCTGCAAAACCCAATGATTTTGACGTTGCCCCCTATTTACAAGGGTGGCATAAATACGGAGCAACGTGAAAATTAAGACCAGGGTAAACCTGGTCTTAACATGGCGAAACGAGGAGAAATATTTAATTTCTCCTCGTTTTTGCCTTTTCTATGTGTGCTGCATTGTGCAGCACACATAGAAACAGCAAATTTCCATTAATGATTGTTTATGTGCAGGAAGGTGTCCCAGAAGGCTTGTTTCCGGTCCAGGGAGGACCTAGCCTGGCAGTTTGAGCTGGACTGTTTCCATGGAGAGCAGGGTCAAGACTGATTTGCATATGGCAGGGTCCAAACTGGGGTGGCATAGTGAGCAATAGAATAATGGATTAAACCCAGATCTCTTCACTAGGGGTGAGCGGTTGAAAAGATTTAGAACTCCATCCATCATCTTGTTGTGTTTGCTCTATAATATATCCCAACCTCTGGCAAGACAGGGACACTAAATATTCTGCCACTTTTAGTCAATGTGAGGCCTTCAAAATATTCCCTTTTTTTGTTAGCAGTAGAGACCGAGCTAGGAGGAATCAGAGCAGCTGTCCTTCCCTACTCAACTCCTGCAATGTATAGATTGTTTTTACTTCCTTCTGGCATGTTTTCATTAATTAAGCATCAGCACCTTTCCTGAGAAGAGCTTTTCACATGAATGTTCACACCATTATGAATGTTAGCTGATACCAAATCTCACTAAATGTTGTTTTGAGCTTTACCAGAATCAATTATCTACAGTGCCTACTCCTGACACAGGTACATGTAACGCCGTGATACACTGAAGTATACAAAAAATTAAAGGTTGGAATGCTTGAATTAATCCCAGCCACTGGTCGTCCGCGTCCCAGTCCATCGTTATTTTGCACACCATTTTCACCTCAGTTTTTGACATAGCCATATGCAAATTAGTCTCGCCCCTGCTTCAGTAAGCAGTAGCAGTCACTCGTAGTACAAAGTGATGGGGTGGAGGGAGGTAAACAGAAAAAAACCCAAATACAAATAAAAAGAGAAAACTTACCTGCTCCGACAGCCGCCGCCTTGCTCCCTATCCTCGCGTCCCTTCCAGGAGCCTGCTGCACACTGCACAGGCTCCCAGCTCCCAATCCCAGCACTGCTCACATGCTGGGAATGCAATTCCCAGCATGTGAGGAGCACTGGGATTGGTCTGAGCAACTCGGTTCGGCACTCAGCCATAGATTGGGAGCCTGTGTTGGTTTCTCCACCCAGCTGTACAAATCCAGCTAGGTGCATAAGGCTAAGTGCGCATACCGGCCAAAGGGCAGTCCAAACTGTCATCAGTACCCACCACTTCCCGCTCCTCCCTGGTGCTGTAGCTGCAGGATCAGGATGGAAGGCAACACCCCTCCCTAAAAGGCCTAAAAATAAAATGATTAAAAAAATGTTTTATTTTCATTTTATTTTTGCCCTCTGCCTCTGCTGGCTTTCAGAGGTGGGGTGTTGATGCTCCTCCGCCATAACGGAGGAGTCACCCCTGCCAGTAAGAGCAGTCCCGCCTGAACTGCCAGGTCAAGTCCACCCTAAACTGGAATACAGACAAATCAAAACAGGTCTTGCCCTGAATGGGGCTCTTAAGTCAGGTGTAGCTTGACTGATGTGGCACAGGGATCACGGCACCCACGGGTCTTTGATTGCTTGTGGTTACGTTTCCAGAGGACCTGGCCTTGCAGTTCGGGCTGACTGTTTCTATAAGAGCAAGGGTGAGACTAATTTACATATGACTGGGTCCAAAACTGAGGTGGCACGGTTTGCAAAATAAGGATGGGCTCCAAGCAATTTCCATTTTGTGAGATTAATTTAAACATCCCATCCGTAATTTTTTTTGTATAGTCTGGGTGATATTACATATAATACTATTCCAGTCACGAAGGCGGCCTTTACTCAGCTGCAGACTAAGGGGCATATTTAAGAGGAAGTGGCAGAGCGCGGCATTAGCCTCTTTGGCTTAACGCAGCGCTTTGCCACTTCTGAAATGCAGGGCTACACCGTATTTACAAGGATACAAGGATACGATGCACCCCTGCGTTTCCCCCTGTGTTGGAGCTACCTAGCGCCAACGCATGCACCCTTGCACCATAGTGCAAGGGTGTCTGCGTTGCAGGAGAAAATTGTTTATGTGCAGGAAGGTGAACCTTTCTGCACATAAACAATCTGAAATGGTGTTTTGTATCTTCTATGTATGCTGCTTAACGCAGCACACATAGAAGTTGCAAAGCGTCATTTTCTTTCAATAATTGCTTTTGTGCAGGAAGGGACACCTTCTTGCAAATTGACAATCAATGGCCTTTCGCTGTTTCTATATGTGCTGCACAACGCAGCACACATAGAAAGAGCAAAAACGAGGAGAAACTCAACATTCCTCCTCATTGCTCCAGAGTAAGACCAGGTTTTTCCTGGCTTCATTTTGGTGCTGTCCCATATTTACGCCACTCTTGTAAATCAATGGGTGTTGCGGCGGAACGCCCACCACAACACCCATTGCCCGCCCCTTTCACGCTAAGTATAGCGTGAAAAGGTGCCTTATTTACAAGGCAGCGTTAAGCCAACACAACGTGAGAAAAAGTGATGCTGTGGTGGCAATAGGAGCTTGTAATATGCCCCTAAGAGTGCTCAGAGCTCAGAAATTAGTAAATATAAAAGTTATTTCACATTGTCTTTCAAACTGCACAGAGCTTTTTGTGTTTTATCCCACTTGATCATGTGACTTTATTGTTATCTCCCTGTTCATTTCATTTATGCCCCTAGCACAATTTGAAAATGCAATCCAGCATTAATAGACCTGAACAGCACAGTGTGACATGCAACACTGTATCAATTTCTGACTGCAACACCCTATTGAGCCCCTTGTGTGACAAAAGCTGCAAAGGATTACTTGATAAATGTACAAATATGACATGAGCGCTGAGACGAGAAAGACGTTTCTTCTTTGGACATGGCTGAACGGTGCAAATATCAAAGCACTGAGCCAGAAAGAATAGCAGACGTGCGCCACACTTTGAAGGAGCCAATGGGATTAGTTATTTAGAATGCTGTGGCAACCCTGGATTTAGGTGTTTTAGAAATACAAGTAATGGGGTCGTCTGAGGACGGGAGGCATCAAAGGAGTGCCTAGTAAACATGTGGCTTTTAAATTTCAGATAATAGGTTTAAGGCTCTGCCAGCAGACCGAGGATGAACAGACGAGGTAACAAATTGAGATCAAACGAATAGAATGCATGACAATAAACGCAGCACGGAAAGGTTCCCGCGTTCTAGACAGAAGCAATACATGGCAGATAATGACGATCAGACCAACCTGTTGTAACAGCTAAGAGCCTATCAGTAAGTAAGTAAGTAAGTTTATTATGCATAGTTAATTAAAACCAGTGCAAACATTTTACAAAAAATTTACAATTGCATAAAAGTTTGTTCATTATAATCATCATTTTTAAAGCGTGCAGTAAAAAACCCAGAGTAATTGTCCAGCAGCATTTTTTTTTCCCTGATGCAGAGCAGCATGTTCCTTGGCATCCTAATGACCTCCTACTTGTTGTCTATGTAGTTGATTGCCGGTTTTAGTGAGTTTAACAGTCTGTGCTCGGTCATCGCAAGGAATTTAACATACCTGCAGTTCAGTTTCGTATTTGCAGGGTTCATGCAGGCAAGCACTGCTTGCCTTCTAGTGCTGGTCCCTAACTGCTTGAACTGGTCCTTTAGGAGGTGTTGACAGGCTAGCCGAAGCTCTTCACAGAGGCAAGTCAGGTGAAGAATATCGCCCTTTTCTTGATTACAGAGCGGACAGGCTTCTTGGCCTTTGCTCCTGAGCCATGGTGGAAGATGCTCTCTGCTCGGCAAGACCCCTAATCTGAGTTTCAAAAACCGCAGTTTTATGGCCTTGGGATAGCCCTGACTGAAGTATGATTGTGGTGTCAGGGTTTTGTATGAATTTAAGGTCATCCATGCGTGGTTTCTTTTTGTAAATGCGGCCTTGTCCTCTAATAAGGAAAGAGATTTTTTGTTTTTCCAAACCAGTTTTTTAAACGTGTTATGCCCAAGTTGCATATCCCAAGTCGCAAATTGGTTGGTAACCCCCAGGGCTGCCTTCAAGTAAGATCTTGCTTGAGATTCGTCCCTGCTTTGGATTTCTTGCCATAGCAGCGAATTTAGTGTGTTAGCCGAGGCCGAGCGGAGTTTGTGGCAGCAGATGATGTAGGCTCCCTGTCTGGCAAGGTCTTGTTTTAGCGAACCAAACTCCAGCCTTATTTGGGCAGGCGAAGTGTAGAGCGGGAGCGAAAACATTATTCTGTAGGCTTTTGTTAGGGTTGTGTCCAGGTTCTTAGAGTCTCTTCCTCGTAGTGCCTCACTGCCATAGCAGATGGAAGGGAGTAGTTTAGCCTGAATAACCTTCAAGTAAGGAGTCAAAATTGGCCCCGTCAGATGGTTGGCTAAGTTTTTCAATGAGACGGCAATGCAGATCCCGCTCCTTTTTGTTTCTTGTTTATGCTGTACAAATTTGCCATCTTTGTCGAAGATGACTCCAAGATATTTGTACTCAGACGCTGGCTCTATTTTTTGGCCACCTATGGCCCATGACTTCTGATGTTTGTTCTTGGTGTTGATTGACATGGTTCGGGTCTTACTCAAGTTTATTTTTAGATTGTTTTCCGTTGCATAGCTATGCACTTGGATCAGAAGCTGCTGGAGGCCGATATCGGTGTGGCTGAGTAGTACGACGTCATCTGCGTACAGAAGATTACTCAGAGATTTTCCTCCCAGCCTCGGGGAATGGGAGTTGCATGTTTTGAGTAGACTTGGTAGGTCAGCCATGTACAGATTAAACAAATTTGGGGCAAGCACACACCCTTGCTTGAGGCCTTTGGTGGTGCAAACCTTAGATGACAAGTGTGTGCCGCCCCCTAACTTCACTTGCACCCAAGTGTCAGAGTGGAGGAGCTTCAGCATGTTGAGCGTCGGCTGTGGTATGCCCCATTCCGCCAGTTTCCCCCAAAGTCTGCCTCTCTCGATGTTGTCAAATGCTGCACTGAAGTCGATATAGCACAGGTGCAGCGGAAGTTTTTTAGTTTTTGCAGCATCTATGATTAGGGAGATAGCCAGTATGTTGGTTGATGTTCCTGTGTTTTTCCGGAAACCGGTCTGGTTCAGTGGAATAATCTGGTTTGCTTCCGCCCATTGCACAATCTCTTCTATAATAGTTCCTGCAAAGTATTTTGCCTCATTATCAAGGAGGGCTACTAGGCGATTGTTGTTGGGGTCCATTTTATTGCCTTTTTTGTGTATAGGGACCATCGTCGACCCTCTCCAAGATTCTGGGATTCTATTTAGGAGTCTAACTTCCAAGAATATCGGTTGCAGGATGGTTGCCCATTCTGTGTTGTTTTCCTTAAATAGGGCTGGAGGGATGCCATTGGGTCCTGGCGCGCCTTCTTTCCTGCCCTTACAAATCTGCTTTTTTATTACAGCTATTTGCTGAGCGGCTGATAGCTCCAAGTAGTTTGTAGTTTGGCCTTGCTCTCTCTTGGTCAGAGATCCCGGCATTGGGGTAGTGGAGTCTGCCTCTATGTTGTTACCTCTTTGTACTCCTGTGTGTTCCAGATGGTCATTAAAGTGGCTATAGAGGTAGTTGATCCATGACTCTTGCACGATGTGCGATCCTAGGTCTTTATGTTGTGGACGCAAGATCCTGTTCATTGATTGCCAGAAGCGGGCCCTATTGCTGCTTTTGGTGTCATATAGTAATTTTGCCCATGCCTCGTTTTCAGCATCTTTTTTTATGGTCCATTTTATACGTTTGAGCTCAGCCCTTTGTTTTCTCAGCTCTGCTCGAAGATGTACATTGTTAGGGGCTGATCTTAGCTTTCGTAAGGTCAAGATGACTGTTCTTTTGTGTGACCTTACTTGAGCTCTCGGACCTTTTTTTAAGTTGCTTTTGCTATTTTCTTTATGGAGGTTACTTTTTGGGGCGTTCTTAGTTGCCAGTTCATTAAGCAAAAGTCCTGTGTATTGCTCCCAGTGGAAGATGTGCACAGCTGCATCTGGTTTGTGTGAGTTGTATATGAGGAGGGCAGTTTCAGCCAAGGTGGTTGAGTTAGTTGACGTGCATTTGATCCTTTTCAGGTTGATCGAATAGATCTCCCCTAGCGTATTGTCTGGATTAATTGCAGTATGCGTCTTAGATGTCAGATGGCATTCCTGGGGACGGTGGTCACTTTCACCCTTGTCCCCCATTCTGAACCCCCGGATATGTGGAAATAGTGCCAGACTGGCAAAAGTGTAATCCAGAATATAGCTAGCAGTTTGTGAGTAGAAGGTTTCTACTGGAGGAGAGTCAGTCAGAAATCTTCCATTTAAGGCCCGAAGATTTTGATGTTCTAGATCTTTAAGTAAGGCGTTGTTTTGATTTTTTCTGCTATGTAGCGGGGAGCTTTAAGGTGGAATGGTGTAGATTTTATTGAGGGCTAATGCCTCTTCTTCTGCTGATGAACCACGTACGTTTTGGTTGAAGTCCCCTGTCAAGAGGAAGAGAGGCTTTTCCATCTGAGTGACGTACTCCGTCAGTTGGTTGCAGATTATGTTAGAGTCATTGGCTCTGTGTTTGGGGTGAATGTATGCGTTGACAAGGCATATCTCTTCTTCTTTATTGCCTAGCTGTATTTTTATCTTCACTGTTAACGTTGTGGATGTGGATGAGTCCAAGAGGACTGCCGAAGGTATTGTTGTGGTGGATATGTATGTAGCCAAGCCTCCAGATTGGTGACCGAATCTGTTAGTTCTGACCGCTGCTGTAGAATAGCAAGTGAAGCCCATGATATGTTGTGTGGTTGTAAGCCAGGTTTCTTGCAGCATTATTATGTCGAATAAAGAGATGTATTTTTGAAAATTCGGGTCGTCCATTTTTGAGTTTAGGCCATTTATGTTCCAAGAACAAATGCCTATGGTTGGTAACCATCCCTTTTTCTCGTCACTAATTTGTTGGTAGCGTCAGGCCTCTTCAGGACATGTGAAGATCGTGCGAGATAGTTAGTTAGATTGTTAGTGCTCGATTTTGATATGATGCTCCCCTTGCACAAGCTGCTGTACGTCCCCGGGGGCTGTGTGTGTGTTTATTTGGCGTACTTCCTCGCGGGGACTTAGTGACGGTGAGAGTCCGAGACTGATAGTCCTTTGATGCTGGGCCCCGCCGGCTCGTTGTGAGTGCCGGCTCAAGTCCGGCTGTCTCCTTCGGCCTGTCGATTGGTCGCTGTCAGGGGCTGATCTCTCTTGTTTTGGGCGAGCTTCCCAAGGCGCCTCTAAGGACGCTAAGGGTATTTACCTGTTGTGTCTCTAGTTCCGGTCTTGTCCTCCTCTGAAGTGGTGAGGGGTAGGCTGGTCTTTGTAAAAGGACTAGCTTGATGCCCCATATCTTAAATTGCGCTGCTTCTCCTGCAATTAAGTCGGCGACTTTGCTAGAGCACCAGGTAGTCTTAGTCGCCTCTGGGGAGTTTGAGTTTGTAGCGGGTAGGAATTCAACCGAGATCAAGTCCTTAGTACTTATCCCCCCCAGGTTGGGGATGCATTCCATAAGTTTGAGAATGTTGCCACGATTTAGCGTGTCATGCTGCAGTTGTGACGTATATTCTGGATAGAAAACCAAGGTCTCTGTTGATTGTTTTTTTTTCCCTCCTCCTGACGAGCTGGTGAACCTTTGCCTGGGTGCGCTTCGTGAAGTGCCAGGTTAGTGCCTTTACCTGGCATATTGGCCATGAATGTTATTACTTAGGTTGGTATTGTTTGCCTCGGTATTATTCATGTTTCAGATGGCCAATTTGCTTGTGAGTGCTCTGGTTGGATTGGAGCAGAGTGGATGGTCATGATTGGTGTGGCTCTCCTTTGGACTTTATGGTTTGAGCGTAGCGTTGAGCCAGTTGGTCTTTCTCTGGCCCCCTCTTCAGAGTTTAGCCTGAGTGGATGCTTGCTTGCCATTATTATTGATGTATGTTGATTAATTGTCGCCACGGGTATTTCCCTTTGGAGAGGAGATTCCTTGTTTGGCGATGTTAATTCTCCCGCTTGATCGTCGTAGGGCCTTGTTTTGTTGTTCTTGGCGCCGCTTGGCTGTGTGCGCTGTTTGGTCATTACTGCCACATCTCTATGTGCGTCTGTTTGTTCCGTTTGCTCTCTTGCCGATGAACCTTGTGCATCTGTTTGTTCCGTTTGGTCACTAGCCGTTGGACCCCGGCGGCCTTTGCCCCTGTTGCACTGGCCGGCTATCGTTTGCTTTTTTCTGCTGTCGAGTAGGGTCAGTGGGCGCGTGGACTACCCCTTCTGTGGTAAGGGCATTGTTTGTGCTAGCCGAAGATTTTTCCTCTGTGGCAAAGAAGATGGGAAAGTAATTTGTCGTGGATGATTCGGATGTTTGCTTACGCCCTTTTCTTTTTTGTTGCTGCCTTTGTTTTGCATTGAGTTTTGGGGGTTGGGCCGGTCCCCTCTGAGATATCTCCTCGTTTGCGGGAGCGGGATGTTCAGTTGGCTCTAGTCCAGATACTTTGCACCTGGAGGCTCCCTCTTCAGATTTAGTTGGGCCCATTTCCTGTATTGCGTTCCCTCTGTGTAGATTCATCAGATCTCCTATTAGATCGGTCAGCATTGAGGGTAGTGTGGCTAGTTTATCGACAGCTTGGCTGCAATTGCAGCTCAGGTAGGTACTAGTTTGTGCTCTCCTGATCAAGTTGTTCAAATTGCCCAGCTTGTCATCGATGCCGGCTTTAAAAACTGCCAGTGTATCAGCTCAAGAAACATTTTAGCATCCTTCCCTCCCATGTCTTATACATTACTGATATTAAATCATAACATCTAGTAGAATCACCATATCTAAACTATTATTTTCGTCAGCAATTTCTGTGTTTGATTTCTTACTTCTTGCTTCTTATCAAACCTCTGATCAGATGTTGAAGGCATGGTGACAGAAACTGTGAGTGTTCAGTTGTGTTCCTGCTTTTGCCGCCCCACAACTGCCGCTGTAAAGAGGTAGGGTGTGCTGGCGAGAATTTCGTCAGTTTGCCGCCCTGCGTGGCAAACGTATCAAGGAGCGGGGGGTTACAATTGCAGCCCTGTGACAGCAAATAAGAGCGGGGGGAGGCCCCCACCCTAAAAACTCATGCCGCCCGGGGCAGACTTCCCCCGGCCCTCCCTAGCTATGCCACTGTGTGTGTGGTGCCTGACTGGGTCTCTACACTGGGGAATAACTCAGGCCCCGGCACCCACAGCAGCGCTTGTGGTCCCCAATCCAGCCCAAGGCCAATGAACATCTATGACATCTCAGGGGCCCCTCATCACATCCCGCAGGGAGGCAACGTCATTTTGTGTTACATCACTGTCTCCACATGAACAATTCAAAATATCCTCCCACAACTTTCGTGAGTCACCTGCCCCAGAGTTCCCCTGGATGGCCTTCTGGTCGCTTCTTCAATCCTCGAGCTGATGCAGAATGCAGAAATACACCGGCGTGCAAAGCACGCTGCCACTAGACTGAATGGATGGAGGCGGGGACTCTGCATCAAATGTATGGGGTTTTGAGGGGTTTCTTAAAATCTTTAGAACGGTTCTATTTTTAAGGCATTAGCATTGTGTGCATTCAGACCGCAGTGTCTTTTGAGGCCTTTTAAGGTTCGTCATTTCCAGGATTTAACAGAAAACGGTATTGGAAAAATTAAGATTGAGAATGTTTCAAATAAGATCACTATGTAGGCAGCAGGGAAATACAGGTCTATGTAGATAAACATAAAAATAAAAACTAGGCCTGGGTGATATTATGCTTATTCAGGCATCAGCATCATCATCATAATAATCTTTATTCGATTTTATGGATAAAATCACAAAAGACAAGTCATTTAAAAACAAGATACAGAGTGTCAGTGTCATAGTCATCTGTTTTTTAAAACTTCCACCAGATAACGTACAAGAGAAAAGCAGTTAGAAGGTGAATTTAACAACTGTAAAAAGAGTAAGGCTGACCTAACCTTGTTAAAATTGAGCGGTAATAAAATTGGGCGAATAAAATTGTGTCACAGGTAACTATATTTTGGGCAAAATATAACCACATGTAGTGTGTCGTTGATCGAGGTGTTATCGCAGTTGCAGGGGGGCAAATCTGAGTGTTTTAAACAGCCACGGTTAAAAGGGACCATTCGGTGAAATAAATTTAATCTAAAATATGTCTACAAGTGGCGATGATGGCGAGGTATATCCCAAGTCAGATAGGGTTCAGTATTACTAACTGTTTTCACCAGCAGCGCGTGTCGCATAGAGTGTTTTGTTAAAGCAACATATTCGCATTCTGACCTGAGCTTGTCTATAAGTGCAGATTCAACCCATTTACCATCGGTGTGAGTTATGCTTGGGGTGTTGACAAACATATCGAGCCTCCCTATAGCCCTCAAGCTACGTGCCACATACGCCAGCCATGGAATATGTAGGGGTTTGTATACTTGAAAGCTGTCTTGCAGGATCAGTCTATTAAAGCCCAACTCCTCTTTTGTCCAGATCGAGTTCCAGAGTTTTAATGGATTAAGGTGAAGCCGATCAGTTAAATAATCCAAACCTAGTTCTTCATGAACAATTTCTTAAGGGGTGCATTGACAAATGCCAAGGAAACTCCTTAGAAACTTATTTTCTACAGCTTGGAGTGGGGCCACCTGGCCGTATCCCCAGATTCCGCTGCCCTAACACACTAAGGGGATACATTTAGCACTGTATATCTCCAGAACCGAATGGATATGAGTGCACCCCAATCGGCCGGAAAAATCCCTGACACCAAATATCGCCCTGCTATAAGAGGAAACCTTTTGATTAAGGAGCGAGTGCCAATTGAGCTCAGAATCCAGTTGTATTCCCAGGTACTTGAACTTATCCACCTTTCTAATGTGCTGGCCATCTATTACATACTTCATTGTTCTCCTTTTTAAAGGGCCAAAATTCATGACATGTGATTTAGAAAAGGTGGTGGATAGGTCAAGTCTGTTCATAAAATTAATGAAAAGAGAAAGAAGCTTGTTCAGGCTTTTAGCAGTGCGGGCCATTAAAACTGTATCGTCCGCATACAGCAGAGCAGGAATGGGGCGGCCACCTACTCTGGGGACCACAACACCCACAACAGTCAGGACCTTCTCTAAACTGTTGATTTAAAATTGAAATAAAAAACGAGCTAAAATGCAACCCTGCCGTACCCTTCGCTGAAGTTTAAAGTGCTCAGTGCATTCCCCATTGGGGCCAAACCTAACGCTGGCGGACAGGCTGTTGTGCAAATCGCGCAGGTAATTAATTGAAACTGTATCAATATCCATCTGTGCCATCATCGACCAGAGCTTAAAGCGATTGACTCTATCAAAGGCAGAACTAAGCTCCATGAAGGCTAGATGGATGGCCCCCTTCTTGGCCTTGGTATACTTGCAGGTTAAAAGATAGAGATTCAAGGTCTCTTTTATTGTTCCTCATCCAGGGCAAAACCCGTACTGGAGGTCAGACAGAAAGCCTCGCTCCTCGGCCCAATCCGTGAGGCGATTTAATAAAATCCTACCAATAATTTTCACCTCCGAGTCTATGAGGGAAATAGGTCTAAAACAGGCCGGGCTGATCTGTTTCCCTTTTTAAAGACAGGGACTATTATAGACTGGGACCATTTTGAGGGAAGATGGCTAGATACAGCAGAGTTTACTTCTTTTTACAAATAACTTCCAAAGATTATAGGGTGAGCCCAGTAACTACTTTCTTTTCTACAGCCATACCCAAAGGCTGTGTGCGGACCTCTTGTGCTGAGAGAGTTATGGGCATATGCTAAGATGGAAATACCATACGATGAGACCAGACAATGTATATTAAAGAATGCCTGTTCACTTTCCCAAGAGGACAATTGTGTATACTTTGAGTCAGGTGCTCCAGATATCTGGCATCAGTGGAAGCAATGACTAGCCTGATTTTAATGACCAACGGAATAATACTCACCGTCACCTAAGAAAGTCATTAAAGCTCAGAAAAAAATCTACCTTAAGGACAAAAGTGTTGGCAATTTTCAGGCACCGGGTGCTTTGGGGTCATAAGGGAGACTTTATGTCCTTCCACCACATACTGTGATGCACAACACTCAGGGGCTTATTTATGAGAGCCCTGCGTCACTTTTGCACCACGTAAAGCTGCACATGTGTGACGCAGGGCTCTTATAAAGATTTATGAAGCCACCCAAAGCCACCCTGCGTGGCTTTGAGAGGACTCATAAATCAAGAGTAAGGTGACGCAGCGCAAATCGCGCTCTGCGCCGGGCAGATATTCCACGGGTGTGGCGATGGGTTTTACCATGATCAATGCCAATGGAATTTTACGCTGCCCCAGATTTACAAAAACATGTAAACCTGGGGAAGCACCAAATCCGTCCCGGGGTGAGGTATAACGAGGAGAAATAATTTAAATTCTCCTTTTCTTTTCCTCTGTTCATGTGTGATGCATTCTTCAGGACACACAGAATGAGAGAAAGGCCTCTTAGGATTGTTTATATGAAGGAATGTGCCCATTCCTGCACAAAAACAATTGTGCCTGCAACGGGGGGTGCAAGGGTGCCTATGATGGTGATAGGCTGCCGGAACGGCACCAGCGCAGGCAGAAAGGACAGGAACGCACTGTAGCGCTTAAATACAGTGCAGTCCTGCCCTTTCACTTAGGCGTAGGGCAACGCAGAAAGTTGCCTTGAGGTGCTGCCCTACGCCAAATGGCCATAAATGGAGCCCTCACTGGTCAATGTTATCGAATTGCCCCTTGATTTGAAATGTCTAAAGGCTTCTTTAAGAATCGTTTTAACAACAGAAAGCAACAAAGTAGCTTAATAAAAAAAAATACTCCAAAGAAAATGTTAAGTGTTCTGAGCTCGCCACTCCTGGCTGTTATAAGATACCTCAGCTAGTCACAGAACATTAATATGCATTGTACTGTTTCTGATATCTGTTCCGTCACCATTTCGCCACATAAGGGATCTGGTACAAATTGCAGCTGGATACAAGGCTGCATAAAAGAAACCTAATAAATAAACAAAAGATAAACTGTTGATGCCCACCCCAACAGGAAGTCACAAATCAAGCTCTAAAAATTAATCTTTCTGCAACTGATTTAATCGTAACAGTGCTTAGTGGACTCATGCATCCTCTGCAGAAATCTGAGTGCATGCTAAAGGTCAGAGAGGTCATTTGAGCCATTTACCCTTCTGAGGTCCAAATAATATGCACCACTGAGTTGGGTATGAGCAACAATGGCAATTGCGGTGATTTAAGGCATAAGTGATAAAGCCCTGTATAAGCAATCAGTTACTATTGTTATACTGTCCTTCCTCTATGGGTTAAGGTCTCCACTTTTATTCAGACCTGGCAAGGTACTCACGCGTGCAAGGGGCTGATGGAGGGTCCAAGGCTGCCCGATAGTAGCCAATGTCACAGCGGCACACCTGAGCAGCTGCACTTTCCGTGTGGCTGTAAGGGGGGCAGTTGGCACACAGCTGGTCACCAGGCTCAGATTTGTAATACCCAAATTCACAAGCTGTGGAAAACATTAAATACAACAGTCAGTGATCTTTTTTTTACAGATTAGAAGTATAAATATTTGTTCCATACAATTGGCACCTGAATAAATACATTTTCATACCGGATATTTATAGACACCAGGTTAGTGTAGTAAATAGGTAAATTACACTTGATTCTCATATTAATTATAGTGAAGTTGCAATAATGTGCATGACTTCCATAGGAAGCCTCAATCGTTTACACCAGTTTCTAAGTCTGGTAACTCACTGCTATGACTTAGCAACTCCTTTGCCTCTGTGTAGCATTTGAAAGCAGAGGCATGTGATTTTGGGGGCCATACATAACATAAAATTATAGATAAGTAAAAAGTGAATTGTGGAGAAGATTTTCACCTGGCGGTTCTGAGTAACATCATAGACAATTTGAGCTTCGCTCTTGTTTTCTATTTGATGTCACTCAGAACCCCTCAGAAAAAAACATCCCCATAATTCCCGGTTACCCAGCTACAATTCTACAAATTATTGGTGTGTGGAGGTATAATTTTACTTAACGGAATCAAATGACCCTACATTTTGTTTCATTTTTTACTTGCACTTTATCAGTCACTTTCGATGATTCTCAAATCCACATTAACCCACAAGAGGGCTAAGCTTTTTAAAAAAATTTCCAGGATTGGAGGGTCTCTGAAATCACTCTTTCCTATTAGTACTTTGATTATAATACTGCATATGGCATTTGTCAACCCTGCATCACTCCCTTTAACTGGTAGGTCGCCCTGAAGCCCATTTCAACACCTGCCAAAAAAGCAAGTAAACTGGTGACATTCTTTGGAGTTCCAAGAATCAGGTAAACAGAAGCACCTTACGTCAATTTGTTCAGTTGTAAGGGACGCTTTCTCCCCTATTCAATACTCAAAATATTACCTTTAACCTTCTAGCTGTGAAAAAGTTAATGGAATAAAGGATAGTGATGTGGCATAGAGTGTCATAGAGTGAAGTGGCATAGAGTGTCGTAGAGTGACGTGGAGTGTCATGGAGGGAGCAGAGTGTCGTGGAGTGGAAGGGCGTAGAGTAGAGGAGAATGTCAGAAAGTGGAGTTGTATAGTGCAATAGAGAGAATAGGCATAAAGCAGAGTGGAGTGGAGCATACTAACGTGGAGTGGCTTAGAGAGAGCTGCATAGAGTTGAGTAGAGTGTTGCAGAATGTAGTAGATTGTCGTAAAGTGGCATAGAGTGTAGTAGTGTAGTAGGGTGGAATGTCATGGAGTGGAGTAGGGTGTCGTAGAGTGGAGTGGCATAAAGTGTCGTGGAGTGGCATATCGTGGAGTGGCATATCGTGGAGTAGTAGAGTGGAGTAGTGTGTCATAGAATAGAGTGGAGTTAAGGGACATGGAGTGGCATAGAGGGAGTTGCGCTGTGTGCAACATTTCAAAGTGGAGTAGAATGGCACAGAGTGGAGTAGAGTTTTGTAAAGTGGAGTAGAGTTTAATGAAGTAAAGTGTCCTAGAGAGGAAGATCGTGCAGTGTAATGTCATAGAGTGGAGTGTTGTAAAGTGAGTGGAGTAGAGTGGCCTAGAGTGAAGTGGTGCAGAGTAGACTGGCATAGAGTGCAATGATTCTAGTAAAGAGGTGCAGAGCGCAGTGACACAGAGTGCAATGGTTTAGAGTAGAGTGTAGTGGCGATAAGTAGAGTGGTGAAAAGTAGAGTAGAGCGGCACAGACTGGAGTGGTGCAGTGTATATTGCAGTGGCAGAAAGTGGAGTGGCACAGAGTGCGGTGGCATGCAGTGAATGGTGCTGGGTAGAATGGAGTGGTGCAGTGCATAATACAGAGGCGTATAGTATAGTGGCTTAGAGTGCATTTGTATACAGTGGAGGGTTGTAGAGTTAAGTAGTGTAGAGTGCAGTAGTGCAGAGTAAGTTAGAGGGGCATTGAGGGGGTTGGTATAGAGTGCTGTGGCATAGAGTTCAGTGGTGTAGAGTAGCGTGATGCAGAGTAAAGGGGCATAGAGTGTAGTTGTGCTGAGGGCATCGTTGTAGAGTACAGTACAGTGGCGTAGAGTTGAGCGGTGTAGAATAGAGAGCAGTGGCATAGAGTGAAGTGTTGCTGTGTAGAGTGGCACAGAGTTCAGAAGCAGAGAATGCAGTGTTGCAGAATAGAGTGTGGTAGAGTGCTGTGGTATAGAGTAGAGTGGCAGAGAGTGCACTGGTGTAGAGTGCAGTGACGTAGAATGGTGCAGAGTAGAGTAGAGCAGTGGTGTAGAGTAGAGAGATGCAGAGTAGAATAGAGTGGTCTAGAGTGAAGTGGAGTAGCGTGCAATGATGTAGAGTGCATTGGCATAAAGTATAGTGGCATAGAGTGCCTTGGGACTGGGTAGATTGACGTAGAGTGCCATGGTGTAAAGTGCATTGGTTTTGGGTAAAGTTATGTAGAGTGTATTGGTGTAGAGTGCAGTGGTTTAGAGTACAGTTGCACAGAGTGCAGTGGGGTAGAGTAGAGTGGTGCAGAGTACAGTAGAGTGGCATAGAGTGGAGTGGCGCAGCACAGAGTGGCACAGTGCATAGTGGAGTGGCGCAGAGTGAAGTGGTGCAGACTGAGTAGAGTGGTGTGGAGTGCAGTAGCATGGAGTAGATTGTTCCAGAGTAGAGTAAAGTGGCTTGGAGTGGTGCAGGGTAGAGGGGAGTGGTGCAGGAGAGAGTGCAGTAGTGTAGAGTAGAGTGGAGTAGAATACAGTGATGTACAGTAGAATGGCATAGAGTGCAGTGTCAGAGTGCGGTGGTGCAGAGTAGAGTGCAGTACAGTGGAATAGAGTAGAGTAATGCAGAGTAGAGTGCAGTGGCACAGAGTGCAGTAGCCTAGAGTTCAGTGGTGCAGATGGAGTGGCATAGAGTTCAGTGGCGGAGAAAGCAGTGGGACAGAGGAGGGGGTTGAAGGGAGTACAGTGGTGACATACAGTTTTACGACTAAAACAGTGCACCAACAATAATGTGTGGCAAACAATATTTGGCAATGTCATCACCTAATATATTGATCTGTTTTAATGGTACAAAAATCAGAATTACCAAAAAATGTGCTTCATTTGTGCTTTCCTAATTCTGATATATTCCTAAATATCTGCAAAGTTAATTTGCAAACATTTGATATTGTTGTGTGTTAGGAAGAAATTACATCCTCCATCCTTCCTCCAGCACACCCCCATTAGCCAGCATGATGGTCACATAAATCCTTGGAAGTTAGAGAAAAAAAGGTAAACACCAAGCTCCCTCAAAAGACAGAGTCTGACATTTGACCTCTGTATTTGACTGCACAGCAAATGTGACAAATTAAGAACAAGATTTAAAGGCTTATTTACAAAAATTAAACACTGGCGTAAAGATATAGTAAATGGGGAATGTAAGGTACAAACTCACGCTGGACAGCCTAACACAAATAAAACCAGCAAATAGAGACTAAGCAGATGTGAGTCACAAACCACAAAGCCAATGGTAATCAGTGGGCGGAATGCATTCCCAGGGAAGCTTTCTGAATGCCCCCAAGATGTCTTAAGCAAATCAGACAGCTGGGCTTTCTGGTAAGCTTCGAACTACAACTTACATCTGACCATCTGCTCTAAATAGGGCAACAGTCTGAGGTACTTACATGCATTGCCATAAGTCTGTAGGGTCCTAGATGTAGGATTTCGGCAAGCAGAGTCAGAAGACGCTGGATGGTCCACTTAACTCTAAATAAAGTATGTGGACAGTCATTTTGGAAGACAAGTCACTCTGACATGTTTGCGTCAGAGTACTCATTTTTATTTATTTTTTGCATTTTTTATACAGTGAAAACTTGGTCTAAGGATAATAGAGCACTTTCCATGAGCACCAGATTACATTATAGAAGATCAATTCTTTTTTTCTTTTTAAGACACTGGGAGAATGAGCGATTTGAACAGAATCACAGGATGCTGAGTTGATGCCAGAACTCAAATCAGTTTCCCCATTTCCAAAAGTCAGCAGCACTGCTTGTTAGTCCACATCACCCTGCCTTCTATCTGCCACACTCTAAATCCACCCTGAAATTATCTTCTTTTGCTGACCAACAATTTTAAACCGTGCGCTACTCAGAATCACAGTAGATTAGCAAGAAGTGTACCATATAAGAAGTGTCACTAGTTGGGCCTTAAATTGAGAGCTACTACACCCACATGGGTCCTGTGTTTTGGTGTTTGCAGTGGGAAGATGGTGTGTGTCTTAATCTGAATGGTTTAGTTCTTGCTATACCTACACATCTAGGTTTTTGACTTTGATGATAAGTTGAGTCAGCTGAGCCAAAATACATGGAAGGCAAAGAAAATAGGAAAGCAAGATTCCATTTGAGGCCAAAAACAACTATGCCGTAAGCTGTTTACTGAAAAATAAGATTCATGGCACTCTGGCAAGGGGAGTAGCCCTTCCTTAATCAACTAGCCAGTTGGTGTTGCCACAGCCAGAGTACAATCTGCAGGGGCTGTGGAATCAGCGAGGAATCACTTGAACACATAGTATGCCTGTGCCCAGCACGCAGAGCCAGTTTACGAAGAGAATGGAACATACCTGCGGGCAGGCCATCATTGTCTCTTTGAACCCCGACAACAAGAAGCTGAATATCTTGTTGACCAAGCTTTTACTATTGCAGCCAATAAGTTAAACTGGCCGGTGGTTTAAAATGCTGCTTCCTGCAACTCTGGCCTAGCAAAACTAGCTGCCTCATACTATTTGCACTTTATGGACACTTATACTGTTACAACTAAATGTAATGTAACGTAACCAGAATTTATAAAGCGCTCTATCACCCCATGGGTATCCTGTCGCTGAAAAGACAGAGGTTCCTCTACACGCACACAGTTTACCCACCGCAGGCATTGCAAGCACTACACCCTAGGGAAGAGGTAAGTTTTAAGTTTTTTCCTAAACTGTAGGAACTCCTCTATTTGTCTGATATTAGGTGGGAGATTGTTCCACAGCTGTGCCGCCTCACAGCTGAACGCTCTCCCTCCATATCTGGAAGCTCTTGCTCTGGTGGTGTGGACCAGGTGAGCAGTAGAAGAATGAAGAGTTTGTGACGGTGAGTGGCAGGCAAATTTTTCCTGCAAAGGCAGAGGTCCGAGTCCATGAAGGGCCCTGAACACATTACATTATGCTTTGAACTGGATTCTCTGGGTTAAAGGGAGCCAGTGGAGATCGATGAGAGCCGCAGAGTTAAAGCTAACTTTGCGGCTATTGTTTGTATTCTTTGTAGTTTCTTAAAAAGGAAATTTGGTGCACCAAGAAGCAGGGCGTTACAGTAGTCCAGCTGGCTCAGGATAATGCTTCTAACTACTAGAGCCCTGGCTGACAAAGGCAACATGGGAAGGATTTTCAGCAAGGCTTTGATGAGGGAGAAACAGGTTCCAAATGTTATATTTACATGTTTCTCCATACTCAACTTGATGTCGAAAACTACCCCCAGATTGCACACAGCAGCTGCTGGTGTGGGAGGTGTATCTGCCTGGATGGACCAGAATTTATCTATGAGTGGGTGAGGGATTTCTTTCACTGTACAGTGCAGTATTTCTGTTTTCCCACCATTAAACTGCAGGAAATTATCCATGAGCCAACTAGCAGTCTTCTGCATACATTCGTGGAAGTCACTGAGTGACGTAGACTCTCTGCCTTCCAGAGACAGGATGAGCTGTGTGTCGTCTGCATAATTCACCAGCTTAATGTTATAGGATTTAATGATGGGAATCAGTGGTCTTAAATAAATATTAAAAAGGATCGGGCTAATGGATGATCCTTGGGGGACCCCATGCTGAACCGTTCTAAATTTAGATAGAAAGGGGGAGGGACACGGCTTGTTGCCTATTCAACAGATAGGATTGAAGCCAATTAAGAGCAAGGCACTCCAGCCCAAGTTCCGCAAGCCGCCTTATTAATATTTTGTGATTGACCGTGTCGAATGCGGCAGACATGTCAAGCAAAATCAAAACAGTTGACTGACCTCTGTCTGCCCGCATTCTAAGTTCATCCAAGACCACTACAAGTGCTGTCTCTGTCCCATGGCCTGGTCGAAAACCAAATAGCTCACCTTCAAATCTCAGATTAGTTTCCAAAAATGTGAACAGAGTTCTGCTGACCAGGCATTCAAGAATTTTTACAGGGTAGGGGAGAAGGGAAATAAGGCGATAATTAATTGGGAACTGAGGGTCAAGGGTGGGTTTCTTCAGCAGAGGTGTCACCAGAGCCTGTTTCCAGCAGGGAGGGACTGTCCCGCTGCTCAAGGATTGACTACAGATCCAATGGAGCTGTGGTACTAGCTGTCTGCCGTACTCCTTCCAGACCTTATGGGGGACGGGGTCCATCGGGGAGCCAGATTTGGTACTCATAGCAAGTTTGTAGAACTCTTCTTCCGTGGGTAAGGCAAACGGGCTTAGAGTTGCAGGTCTATACTCGCAAGCCCCTTCATCTATCTGACAGGCTAATGGCTGAACGCAAGTCTCAGATATAGAGTCACATGAATTTTCCTGACTTACTGACAATCCAGTTATTATCTTTGAAATTTTCTCCTAAAAAAAAATAGCTAAGCTGTTGCAAAGTTCTTGAGTTGCGATAGTTTTATTTTTCAAGCAGTCAGGTTTGGACAGTTCATCGACTATTTTAAAGACCCTGCGGGTTTTGTTAGGAGCATCTAAAATTGAATTAGCAAAAAACTCCACCTTTGCTTTAGAGATTTCGTTTTTATAGTTATTCAGTGTGGCCCTCAACGCTTCTTTATCAGCAGTATCATAGCCTTTCCTTCATTTCCTTTCTGACAGTTTACAGTTCTTTTTAAGATTTTTTTGATTCTCGTTAAATCAGGGGGCAGATGACTTACGCTTAGTTTTTAAATTTTTTACGGGAATAAACAGATCAAGAGTCTTAGTGATCTGTTTACAAAATTCTAGGTAGTTAGTTTCCACAGGCTTATTTTCGTCAAACGCTAGTACCAGTGAATATGGACGTTTGTTTGGTAATATCAGGCATTTTGTTCCACTCCCTGCCTTGGCGATAGATAGGTATGGTGGCGAGGTCTGTGTTTAATGGGGATACACACTGTAAAAGTAACAAGGAAATGATCCGTCCAGCAAAGAGGCGAAATGGCTTCAACTATGGCTATGTTTTCTTCAGCAAAAATTAGACCTAAAATGTGACCACTTTGGTGGGTAGGATCCAATACCAGCTGTTGAAGGTTCAGATTCTCGCAAGATTGCACAAGGTCGTTAAGTGCTGACCCAATGTTTCCATTGGCCCAAAGGTTAAAATCCCCTACAATAACCATGTGGGAATGTGAGAGTGCCAGATTAAACAAATTATTAATGAAATTCTGGAAGTGGGGGTTGACTGCCCTGGGCGGGCACTAGCAAACCATGCCAGAGAACAAATGTTCACTGGGGCTCATCAGGGAAAACCCCATGAGCTCCATGCCCTCAGTGTCGTCAATGGAGAGTTGCACAAAGTTCCAGCTATTTCTAAAAATCAATCCAACTCCCCCACCTTTCCCAGATACCCATGGTTTGTGAAGCACCTTATAGCCAGCAGGGCATGCCATTCCCAGTTCGACCTCAGAGTGAGGGCGGGTCCAGGTTTCAGTGAGAAACAATACGTCAAGTTTAAGGGTATCAATAAGTATATAAAATCTCCTGGTGGTGCTTTACAAGGGACCTAGGATTGAAAAAGCCACACTTAAGATCACCCGGCTTACTCTCCACAATTGGTACTTTAACCTGCACGGAGAGTGTGTTGAGGGAGTCATCACTCCAACCTTCCCTTATCCGTAGGAGTTGCTCCCTTATGTACATCTGTTGTTGCTTCCTCCCTAATTGGGGAACAAAACCGGCAGCATGGCTGGCGCTGTGAGTGGCCGGTGCGCAGCTGGGTGCAGACGGGCTTGCCTTTGGCACGCCAGCGGCACGCCCACTACGTGCGTCTGCTGCGGGGCCGCTTTGCGGCCGTGCTTAAGAAGCTCCCGTAAATGCGCATCTAGAGCGCTAACCAGAAGTTCCGGCCCCAAACTAGCTTCCGACGCTCACCGGAAGTGAGGAAAAAGTAAGCCCCTAACGTAATCAGGTGCTGGTTCCAAGCAGTTAAGCAAGCGTTCGTTATGGCAATTCAATGGCAATTCCAGTTATCACAGGTAAAACAGTGCGAGTCAAGGAAGGTTTAACTAAGGTAGGCTACAGAATTCAGTTATGTTCAAGCAGTGCAAAATTGCGATTTTAAAACACAATAAAAACACAGTCTAAAAACAGTTAAGATAGCTAAGGAGCAAGCTAGCAGCAGCGCGGTAAAATAAAACAATGCGTGCAAGTATGCCCGATTCGGAAGTGCTGCTGTTCTTATTTACAAGGTAGGGGGTGTAAAAGTCTGCTTTCTGTAACCCTGGTTTAGGACACTTCCAGTTTGTGCTGAATAGCTGACTACCTGTAAAAAACAGCTGTTCTATAGTATTTGCACTTTACTAATACCTATGCTGCTACAACTAGAGTTTACGCTGACACTTTTACTCTTCCACTTACAATTGAATGACATGATAAAGTAGACTACTCTATAGCACTTGCACTTTAATAAAATCCTATGCTATGTGGATCTTCTCTTAGTCTGTTGTCCTTTACAGCAGACTACCGGTAAAAATTAGCCGATTTATAACACAGGCACCTTAGCCGACTCAGATGCTGCTATAATTCAGGACACTTTGCTATTTTTTTAATATATATATAACTGAATATTGTGACAATTCAGACTACACTACAGTATTTGTTCTCTGCTGTATACCTAGAATTGAATAAAATGCCAGACTAGGCTGCCATTACATTGCACCCACATCTGTATCTCTCTTGTGCCTCTAAGCACAATTATAGATTTCTTTTTATAACCATAAGTAACAAGAGCAGTTGTTTTACGAATTCCGTATTTTATTCATTCTGCCTTAACCAAGGTACAATCCGTTCCTCCTACCTAGTTTTGATTAAACAATCTTGATTAAGTGTAACCATAAATTAATTTGCTTAAACGTACTTGCACTTTACAGAAATGTGCGCCACTGTTTTATCCATAATTGAACATGTTACATTTTTTATTCTTATTTGCTGTCTCTTGTAGGATTCAACAGGGCCGACTTTAGGGTAGTGCGACTGGTGCGGCCGCACTTGGAGCTGACCTGTGAAGGGGGGTTGCTGACCTCAGTGGGTGCAATGTGTTTAGCAATAACTTATGATTTGAGAGCTGAGGGGGACTCTTGCCCTGCGGTTGTGAGAGAATCTGAGTGGGAGGTCATGGGGGAATCGAAAATGACTGTCGCACCGGGTGCCACTAGTGCTAAAGCCGGCCCTGTGTAGGAACTTGGTCATGCTCATTTGTAACTGTTGTCCTATTATTGTAAAGGTTAGTGATTAACCATAAACAATAAAGTGTTATTCTACTTGGAAAAAAAACACAATTAATGGCCGTTTTAGTCAGAATTCATCGATGCAGTAAAATCTTGATTTGGTGAGGCATGGAGTGTTGGTACAATAACAGCAGTAATTGATTAATAATCGATTTTACCATTATTACAATAAAAAATAAAAACGCTGTAATGGGTATCATTTTCATGTTACAGAGGGTCCATTATTGCCAGGTTATTAAATGTCTAGGGATTAAAGACTCCGGGCCTTTCTTACAAGAAAGTGCCGCAGCGCCACGCTGCGGCACTTTCACAGTACAGGAATGGATCATATTTACAACAATGTGTTGCATTCCTGCGCACAATGGTACAAGGATGCCTGCGTCACAAGGATATTTGTTTATGTGCAGGAAGGGACACCTTCCGGTACCTTAACAATCACCAGAGGTGATTTCCTCATTCTATGTGTGCTGCAGAATGAAACTAGGAGAAATTAATACATTTCTCCTCGTTGCGCCTCCCTATGGGGAGGCGTAGCATTCAGACGCATTTCCAGGTTTACGATTTCTCGTAAATCTGGGAATGTGTCAGGTTACATGGGTGTTGGGTGGGAACACGCACAGAAACACCGATAGAACACGCCTTTCACGCAGAGTGCTGCATGTAAAACGGCCATATTTGCAAGGACAGGAAAAGCCAGGCAGGGTGGCTTTTCCTACCCCTGTAAATATGGGGCAGTAAAATGCGCCATCGGTGTGTCACAAAAAGTGACGAACAGGTGGCGCAAGGGGCTGGTAAATAAGCCCCTCCATCTTTAGAAGGTTCTTGTTCAACGCAGTCAGAGAAGGCCAGGCAGAGTTAATTCATCATCATCCACCTGTCCTAGGATATCTTTACAAAAGATCCAAGTGTGGTTGGGGCCATTCGACCGCTACAAACGCCTGATTGGCTAAGGCATAGAGTGTAGGTGGAATAGCAACAGTTGATGACCTATACGCAATTTGCCATAATTGTAGCAAGAACTCAAAACTCCATAATGGGTATAATGTTCGTGGTACAGAGGGTCTATAATTGTCAGGTTATAAAATGTCTATGGATTAAAGGCTCCGGCCCAGATTTATCAAGACTTTGCATCGCCCTAGTGCCACGTAAGGAGACAATGGGCAATGCAAAACCTAGAATGAGTTTTATCAAGCCATGCAAGGCCATTCTGAAGCATTCCCGTATTTACGAACACTGGTGGACCTGGTAATGCGTCAGAATTGTATGCCTTCTCCCCAGAGACACAGCGAGGAGAAATATCTTTATTTCCCCTTGTTGTTTCCTCTTTCTATGTGTGGCTTCTAGGTGAGGAAAATGTCATTTGATTTTGTTCAAATAGGTGCCTCTTCTTGTACAAAAAAAAAAATCAGTCCCATAATGCAGGCACCCTTGCCCCATGGCTAGACTGCTGGTTGTGTGCCAGCGCAAGCAGAGGATAGGAATGCTCCATATCTTGATAGATATTGCACATTTCTGCCCTCTCCTTTCACGCAGTACAGCAAGTTGTTTTGCATGAAATTATATATTTTTTTCTAGGCACAGGGAGATTAACTGGCACATGCATCAACAATGCCATTTGCGATTCCTTATTAGTGAAAAAAATTGCGATTTCTAAACATTCCTTAATTGCGACTCGCAAATTGCGAGTCGCAATTAAGGAATGCCTCCCCATTCATTCCTATGGGCCTAGAGGCCCATAGGAATGAGTGGGAAGACATTCTCAATTTGCGATTCTCAATTAGAGAATCGCAAATTGAGAATGCAATTTCAAGGGTGCCAGGCTGTTGCACCCCTGAAACCTGCATATGAGTACATCTTGCACACACATGCCCCAAGGGCATGTGTGTGTGTAAAATGGAACTTTGAAAAATGCACTTTAGTGCATTTTTCAAAGTTTTGGCAAATTACCATGAAGTTCAACTTCATGGTAATTTGAGCCCCCTATTAGCAAAATCGCTAGTTTTTTTTACTTTATTGTATTGCATTTAAGGAATCTCAATTTGCGATTCCTTAAATGCAATGGCAATTTAAGTAATCGCAATTTAGAGATTACTTAAATTGCAATTTTTGCATTTGGGATGATGCATCCCAAATGCAAAAATACCGGTAGCAAAGGGGCAGATTCTGAGAATCTGCCCGTTTGGGACCGGTTTTTGCTTTGATGCATGTGGGCCTAAGTGATTTGCCCAGACTCAAACTGTCCCACAGCTTCAAAGTCGGCCGCTCTAGCCTTTAAATCTTCACCTTTAGAAGGTCCTTGCTTCTCTTCTTCAGAGAAGGATTCATTGGTTAGTTGCCGGAATAGAGGGGTAAATTGTGTGAAAGCTTCTTTTGCCATTCTGCAGTGGAATTACAATTTTCCATTGAATTTCACAAAGGTTGTAACACACGCTCAGGCTAAACATTAATTGCCTTGACTTAAAATCTGGTACATTGAATAGAACAGACCATACATTGATGCTCAATGGACTGAGAGCACCATGGCCAACTTGGCCAACAGCGTGTAAACCAAGATCAATGGCTTGGACCAATAATCGCCTGGGGACTTCATGGAAACTCCTACCTCCTCCCTTCCTCCAGCACCGGAAGTTATTTTTAGACTATTCCCAACTGCCTAGCAGAGTCAGACACTGCTTGACGGTCACTGGCGATGACAAATTACATGCACAGTATGCGACGGCACTCACATCTCGGATGGTTTTAAACATGACAAACTGAGGTATTTATAATTCACAAAATGAATATTTACTATCACCATTTCAAGCGGCATTGTGACTCGGGCAGCAGATTTGCATTTTTTTTGTCATATATCGTGTCTAGGTTGGACGGTAACCAGGGGAACATCAAACAGCATAGTGTGCCTCAGCCACTGTGCCAGGAATTTTAATACACTGTCAAATTAGTTTGAAGATCTGTTTGCGAAGAGTTTCCAATGAAGAGAAATTTGTTCCGCAATCAGAATAGCTATAATTCTAATAAGGAAATTGCATTCCTGGCAAACTCTATATATTTCACTGTATTGTAGGAGTCTGAAAATTGCCCCCTTCTCAGCTACGTAAGCAAACAGCAGCAAACAAATGTGCATGTTTTTGGGAGTTCTTATCTAAAATCTTGGGTGAGTTAAACATCAGCAAAGTATTTTGCCACCATCTCTGCTAATGGGAGAGCTTGGCAACTTTCCTTGACTCCAAATAAGGGCTGGACTGGCCTACCAGGAACCAGGCATTTCAGTGGGTTGGTCGGGTAGGGGCCAGTCATGTTCCTACTTGCAGTGCTTCTACATAAACAATGCAAAAACACATGGTTTTAAAGTAAGCTTTAAAACCAATTGGTTTTGCATTATTTATCTGGAAGCAGAAATGTGGCCAGCAGGTCCCCAGCGACCAAGCCGCCCCCCATGTCAGTGACACTGGACCCCACCATACCTGCCCTCAAAACTGCCAGAAACCAGTCCCTGCTCTGATTTACTACAAAAACAGAGAGTCACCCAAACTGAGCGAAAAGGTAGTGGATAGTTAAACAAACTAAAAAACAAAAGGATTAGTTCAATTATAATTAGCACATGAAGAACATTAACAAACATTTTTGAGATTTCTTATGTGGTAGAGAACTATATGAAAGGAATAAATCTTTTCTTCAATGCTTTTTATGTGAATTTGGCACTATGAATGTATTTATGTATGTGTGTATTTTATAGAATTTGGATACTGTGTAAAAGATAGTTTTTGAACTTTTGTACTAAATACGGAATAAGTACTTTATGAAAGTATTGAAACATCATTTTATAGTAAAATCGTTTTTAAAGTATTTGTAGAGTCAGTTGTAACGGGGCCACTACCTGTTCCATGGGTACTTGCTGCTACCTACTCAGGGACATTTGCTGATACTAATATTTTCTTCATTGCTGCTAGTTCACTGACCGGATTTCGGTCTTTTACTGTGTTTATTGTGTCTTTTACTGTGTTTACTGTGTTTTTATCTGCACTCTGAACCGCATACCCTCATTTAAAATTAGAATTCACTCACCTGCCGCTTGAGCAGGATCTTTCTCTCTCTCTCTTCCTAGTCACGAGCGCCATCTTGGATCGGTCTAGATCCTAAACTTTGAGCGTCATCTTGGATCGGTCTAGATCCTAAACTTTGAGCGCCATCTTGCAAAGTGCATTTACGCTCTCAGACGGGGAGGCTATAAAACACAGAGTCATGCAAGCGCGCAGCTGTTTTTGACATTACGCTTAGCCTCAGCCGCAGGAGTCAGTTGTAACGGGGCCACTACCTGTTCCATGGGTACTTGCTGCTGCCTACTCAGGGACATTTGCTGATACTAATATTTTCTTCGTTGCTGCTAGTTCACTGACCGGATTTCGGTCTTTTACTGTGTTTATTGTGTCTTTTACTGTGTTTACTGTGTTTTTATCTGCACTCTGAACCGCATACCCTCATTTAAATTAGAATTCACTCACCTGCCGCTTGAGCAGGATCTTTCTCTCTCTCTCTTCCTAGTCACGAGCGCCATCTTGGATCGGTCTAGATCCTAAACTTTGAGCGCCATCTTGGATCGGTCTAGATCCTAAACTTTGAGCGCCATCTTGCAACGTGCATTTACGCTCTCAGACGGGGAGACTATAAAACACAGAGTCATGCAAGCGCGCAGCGCACGCGCGCAGCGGGCGCGCCGCGGGCGCGCCGGAGGCGTGCCAGAGGCAAGCCCGTCTGCGCCCGTCCGCGACCGGACTCGGCCCAGGGCCATAACTTCTGGCCCTTCACTATGCTATTCTTCCCTGCAACTAAGACAGTTGAACCCTGGCCATTCCGACCGACATTGCATTACTCGGCCTCTCTCCACTGCAGTGGGCGTTACCCCCACCCCTTGCCCTGGGTGTCAATACCAACTTCCGCAACCTCGTCTTCCTGGCTCCTCAGCCTTAGACCCCCCTAGCAATATACCTTTTCATGAATTGCATATCACTCAGCCCCATGGTTATCGAGCAGTGCTTATTAATACGCGCTCCCTTCCCTGTCACAGCTTACAGATCAGCGAGTTTATTCTCGCCCATGATCTTGACTTTCTTTTTGCCACTGAAACCTGGGGAGATGCTGGTTCAGGACCGGACTTTTGTCTGGCAACCCCTGAGGGCTATAGTGTCACTAGGCATGATAGACATATAGGAAGAGGTGGCGGACTTGCTATCATTTACAAGAATCTCTATCGCACTACACTCGATCCCATACAGTCCATTAACTGTGAAGCAGCCACCTTTGCTATTAATATTAATCACAAACAAGCCCTCAAGGGAATTTTGCTATACCGACCTCCTGGGCCCCGAAATTCTTTCCTTGCCACACTCTCTGATTTTAATGATCTTATCATAAGTTTGCCGGAATACATGATATTAGGAGATTTTAACTTCCCTCTGGAAGAACAGGGCAACCACGAAACCACTCAACTCACTGATGATCTCCTAACCTTAGGACTTCAACAACTGGTGAAGGGAACTACACACCAGGCGGGGCACATACTAGATGGTCTGTTTACCAATAACTCAGACATCTTTGTACAGGATATTCTTCCTCTCACCTGGTCAGATCACAGGGCCATTATCTTTGGGATCCATACACGGCACGCTAACCCTCCCCATTCCAGGCCACGAACTAGGTTAGGGACCCGTGCTTGGAAAAATGCGGATATCCATCAGATGGCAGATATCCTGACACTATCCTTTCCTATGGGGATAGCCAATCCTGTCTTCTCAGCCTCCGACTTCCAAGACTGGATTCGGAATGCTGCTGATCAGGTGGCGCCGGAGAAGTTTACGCGACCTAACAGATTATCCCCTTCGGCGGTTTGGTATACCGAAGAGCTTAGGCTCCACCGACAACATTGCAGGAACTTAGAAAGGCGCTGGAGGAAATTTTACTGCCCCATAGCCAAGCATTCCTACAAAGACGCCCTGACAATATACAAAAAGGCTATCATTGCCCGAAAAAGTGCATTTTTCTCGGCTCAAATCGAGAATGCCAGCAACTCTGCTAGAGAGCTGTTTTCAGTGGTCACCACTCTGTCCACCCCCTCTACGGGACCTGGGGTCGAACCCTCTCAGTCTCTCTGTAATGCTCTGTCCAGCTTTTTCACCACTAAGGTAGCAGATATATACTCATCCTTTGCAGGGAACGCAGAGACAAGATCCAGAGTCTGCAGTGGTGTAGAACCTGCCACCGATCATGATCCCTTCTCTTCCTTTGCTCCCATTACGCAAGATCAAATCAGCAGACTTATCTTTACTACCAAGTCTGGCTCCCCCTTAGACCCCTGCCTAGTGATGGCTAACCTTAGCGAGGTGATCTCTTATCCACTTATGAAAATCTGTGACACCGCATTTCAAACTGGTCACTATCCAGATCTTTGGAAGAAGGCCGTGATCAAACCTCTCCTGAGGAAACCCTCCCTGGACCCCACAGCTCTGGCCAGCTATAGACCAATAGCGTGTCTCCCCTTTCCTGCCAAAATATGCGAATCTCTGATGAATAAACAACTCTCAGAGTTCATCGATACTCACCAACTTCTCGACGAAACGCAGTTTGGCTTTAGGAAAGGTCATGGAACTGAGACCGCTTTAATAAAAGCTTCAGATGAGATTAGAGCCATTATGGACCAGGGAGGTGCGGCTGTCCTGATTCTGCTGGATTTGTCCGCAGCCTTTGACACGGTCGCCCATGATATTCTGGTCGACCGTGTCACAGCCCTGGGGATAAACGGTATGGCTAGAAATCTCATTTCATCTTTTCTTGCCTACCGTACCCAGACAGTGAAGTTGGGTAACTTCTATTCTCCTGTCTCTGCACTCCCCTGTGGAGTCCCACAGGGCTCCTCGCTAAGTCCAACGCTATTTAATATCTATGTAGCAGACTTAGCGAGGGTAATAAAGGCCCATGGGCTGCGACTTATATCCTACGCAGATGACACCCAACTGGTTCTGGCAATACACAAGGACGGCCCAGCGGTGGCAGCTAATTTCCAAAGCGCCATGCTTGCTGTCAGTACCTGGATGTCCTCCAACTGTCTGAGGCTTAACTCGGACAAAACCGAGGTCATGACCTTTGGTAATCTCTCCCCGGTTTGGTCTTCTGCCTGGTGGCCTGACCAGCTGGGCTCTCCTCCTGTCCCAGTTGATAAGGCCAGAAACCTGGGAGTCATTTTTGACAGCAAGCTGTCATTCAACCTTCATGTCAACAAGGTTGTGTCATCTGCGTTCTTTATTTTAAAGAAAATTAGGAAAATACTGCCTTACCTTCCCACCTCAGCTGGGAAGACCCTGGTCTCTACCCTAGTGTTTTCTAAAATCGATTATGGGAACGCCCTCTTCCTTAATACTCAGAAACTCGTTCTATCTAAGTTGCAGTCCATACAAAATGCTGCTGCAAGAATTCTTCTTGACATCCCCCGCCGCCAGCCAACTACTCCAGCCATTCGTCACCTGCATTGGCTAAGAGTAGAGGGCCGCATTAAATTCAAGGCCCTCTGCATTGCCTATAAGGCAGTGCATGGCGTCGGTCCAAAGTTTCTGATTGAAGCATTCCAGTTGTATAGCCCCAAGAGACAGCTGAGATCGGCCAACTCCTGCCTGCTTCCGTTACCTCGCACCAGAACGGCAACCTGGGGAGACAGACACTTCCTGGTTGCCACACCTAAACTCTAGAACCTTTTGCCACTCACCATAAAAACTGCCCCCAATTTGATAAGCTTTCGTAGGCTCTTAAAGACATGGCTGTTCAATCAGTAATCCTGCGGCTTGGTCTCTCGTTTTTGTCACATGCGCCGAGACACCTTCAGGTATTTGTTTGCGCAATAAAAATCGCGAAATAAATAAATAAATAAATTATATATGTTTTTTAGATTAATACACTCCCCAGTACACTTCCGGCGCAGTGCACTTAGTTTGACTACAGGTTGACAAAGTAATATATAGCGCAGAAGGGATCCTTTTGTTTTTAGTTTTAGCCTGCTTTGATTTACACTATGGGTCTGATTTTGACCCCGGTAGGTTGACCTGCCATGAATATACGACGTTACATCGTGGTGTTTACACCGCGATGCCTTTACAACGCAGACATTACAACGCAAGTCGTTACAACGACTTGCGCTGGAGGGCGCTGGTTTAGCAATAGTATGATTTACTATTCCAACTCCAGTCTACGTACGTAGGGAAGGTGTTGGAATAGTAGATCGTACTATTCCTTAGGTTAGAGCGCCATCCAGCGCAAGTCATTGTAATGACATGTGTTGTAATACTCGCGTTGTAAAGGAAATGCAGTGTAAACACCGCAATGTAAACAATGTTTCCCACCTGCCATCCATCAACATAGCGAAGGTCATCTCTTGCACCACCCAAGCCGACCTACTGCCCACCAAATTGTGAAATCACTACTGGCCCTGTGGTGATCTCTGTGCCTTCAGTGGAGCTGCAGCCAAGCAGCACCTCTGAAGACACTAAAGTTTTGTATGTGGCCACAGCTTTTTTTTTGGTGGACCAAACATTTTTGTTTGTGACAAAGTGGGTATTTATTCCTGAAAAACAAAAAGCTAATGAACCTTACACCATCATTTAGCGTTCCCGTTCTTCACCACCAGGATTTTTCTGGCATTTGCAAGCTAAAAATAAAAAACAGCGATGAGAGTGACAGGTAGTCAGATGTCTTTACTCTAATAGCGCCTACCCCATTAGGCCATCAGAGTATGCTTTCAAGATGGTGAAGCCAGAGGTATTTAAATTCTATATGGATAAAAGAACTATCATAAAAAGTGAGCGTGCAAGATGACACACCATTTTATCTTCAATATTAAACACTGTAGGGCATATTTACAAGGGCATTGCGCCACCGGTGTGTCACTTTTTAGGGTGCTCTGGTGGCGCAATGCCCTACTCCATATTTACAAAGTGGCGTTAAGTCCTTTGGGTGACTTTACGCTGCTTTGTAATTGTCGTACCCTTTCAGAGGGGTGTGCAATGCGTGTTGCTGTCGGTGATCCACTACAACACGCATTGCTTTTTGACGCTGCCTCAGATTCACAAGGATGTGCAAATCTGAGGCAGCATCAAAAACTAACGGCGCAAAATAGCAGGCATTAGATTTGCGCAACAAAGAGAAATACTTATATTTCTCCTTGTTTTTGCGCTTTCTATGTGTGCTGCATTCTGCATGTCAGCCATGGACATCCCTGGAACTTTGAGGATGCTCTCCCTGAGCTTGACGGAAGAGCAACCCGGTATAAATCGGGCACAAATTTCATCATCGGCACCGGGCAAAGTGCAGGTGCTGGCTAAATCTTTGGGGTGAGCATAAAAAGTGTCCATGGATTCTTCAGGTAGCTGACGGGCCTGGCGCAACAAAAACCTCTCATATTTGGGATTTGCAAAGGGTTCTAAATGGGCTGTCAGATCCTGTTTGAATGCTGTGTAGGTAAATGGAGGGCCAGGCTCAGCAACAGATTTCCCCAGTTTATGGATGGCCGGCCCTCCCAAGTGTAATAGCATGGGCGTCGTCGAACATCTTCCGGGTTCACAGCCAGAGAAAAGTCTCCAGCCACTCGTCCCAGACCGTGCATCTTGTTGCTTGAGTGAGAGGAGGCCCTGCTACCACAAACTGTTCTGGCGCAGGTATGGAGGCCATGATGAGAGTGGCAGCAGCTAGTGTGGATGATGCATGGGTGACACACTGACCGTAGGCGGAGATGATGTAGTGGAGTCGACTTCCGGTAGGTCAGCTGGGGAGAATCAAGTGAAGGGTGGCGCAAAATGGCACTAAATTCCAAATACACAGCGGTAGTGTCCTTTGGTATGGCGCACATGCTTCCGGGGTGCTGGGATTGTGAATAGTCGACTTCTTGCGTAGCAGGGCTGGGGCCCAGTATCCTAGGCGCTGGGTGAATGTCCTTGTGGTGAGTGTGAGTGAGGATGTAGTAACTGCAGGCAGGAGGTAGCACCAATGTCCTGTATGACTCAGCAGGCAGTTAAGCGTTGAGGTGCAGGCCAGGAAGCGCTTTATCAGTGCAGCGTCACCAGTGTAGAGTGAAGAATGGTGCTGCTAATAGTAAGCAAGCGCCCTTCCTGTGAGGCTCCAGAACCAAGGCTAGCAGGGTGAGTGGGAGAACTCGCAGCTAAGCTGTTCTTAGGAGGCCAGGGGAGCGAGTAAGAGAGCCTACTTCCTCTTTCCCCGCAAAGTCTTGTGCATGCACACGCACCACCGGGTGCCAGTGCGTGGGACTGTTAGGCCAGCAGGAGCTAGCTGCCACAGCCAGCGGTGCAGCAGGAAATGCTCCGCATCAAGGAACGAGCCGCAGCAAGAACGTCAAAGCAGCCAGAAATGCTCCGCTATCATGGGCGGGAGTGCGGTAAGCACCACATACAGGAGCAAGAGCTAGAGCAGGGGTCTTCAAACTGTGGGGCGCGTCCCCCGTGGGGGGCTGTGGTAGTGTTTCCTGGGGGGCGCGAGTGCCTCATTAAGAACTTGTAAAAGAAAATGGCCTGAAACCAAAATTTGCTTATTTACTGCGTTTCCATGCTGCCTTCATTTACAAGCAGCAGCTGAAGTGCATGGCAGGGTCTAAGACATGATTTAAAAAGAACACAATTTTCTTTAACTATTTGGTTCAGTTTTTTCACCTGTAGGTAACTGCGGATAACATAACACACGCTTGAAATGAAAAATAATTTCAAATGAATACTTATGAAACCTCACTTTGTTAATGCAATCATTGCAGATGTATCTGTGTGAGGCAAAGAGTCACATAATTTAATCCTGGTGGGCGCAGTGGGGGAAAGGGGCTTGTGTGTCTATATATAGTGCTACAGGTCCCAGCCTTTAACATAAAGCACTGTGAATGTGAATATGTAAATCATTATTTTAAAACTGTATACACAGTATAAGATAGGATGCTGCAGAAAGGTTTAGTCAGAGCCACTGGAATTATGTAACAGGGGAGCACCAAATCATACAGCAGTGTTGACGAAACTATGCAAGAAGAAAAGGCAAATAATGTGGCATCGTTTTTGACATTATTAATTCTTTATTTTGTACTTTTTACACATGATAATACTATTTGGGGTAGAAATATTTCCTCATTAGTACCAGTTTACCACATGCAGAAATAAACAAATTAAAGGTGACCAGCTAACCTTTGTGAAGGGCCTTCCACTGCATGGGAAGGAGTCACCACATTTAAGTAACTTTTGATCCTTTTGAGCGAGAAATATTTGTTTTCTAAAATCTGAAGCTTATGCACCAGGTGATGGTTTATGTTGGAGGTCCATAATTATGTGAAAAAAGCCACAGAATCATGTGTTTCCAGTGGCTCTGGGTTTAGTGTTTAAGATAAAAACAAGTGCTTGTAAAGCATGTCTTTAGTAATAGGTGATCAGACTGTACCTAGTGCAAGCATTTCTATAAGTATCCATTAAAATGACACTTTCCAGAATTCAACACCCTTACGTC